>NC_083873.1:75911986-77341986 GCF_032452875.1 Bos javanicus | reverse complement strand
TGCCTTACCTAAGGTCTAATCTATCCTTCCTTTGACAAAGGTCAAAGATGTGACAAAACATTTTCAGGAAATAAGAACATAATTTTCTACAATAATTAGAACATTTTTCCAAGTGTACATGTCAATTCAGTGATTAATAAGACAGACATAGACAGACAAACACGCAGCCAGTAGTCATGCATAGAGAAGAAAATATAGGTGGTTTTTCATAAATATTTACAGTGGTCCAAAAATCAAAAATTGATGAAAGGAAAGAGGAAGGGGAGGAGGGAGGAAAAGAGAGAAAGAGAGGAAGAGGTGGAGAACCGTGAAAATAAATCAAAGATTTTTTTTTTTTAATGAAAAAGGGAAAATGTTCAAACAAAGTAAGATCTGCAAAGTTACAAATGGGAGAAAAAGGTATAAAATAATTAGGTGGTGATTGAGCTACATTCATATTAACTGTGAGAACAGAACTACAGATCACTTCTACTTTAGTGTTCTAACTTGAAATAAGAGTGTATTTCACTGCCTCACTTCTCAAAGAAACTGTTCTCCAACTATATAAGCCTCAAATTTCATTTATTCACATATATATGTGCTTCCCTGATGGCTCAAATGGTTAAGATTCCTCTTTCAATATGGGAGACCTGGATTTGATCCCTGGGTGGGGAAGATCTCCTAGAGAAGGAAATGACAACCCACTCCAGTATTCTTGACTAGAGAATTCCATGGACAGAGGAACCTGGCAGGCTACAGTCCATGGGGTTGCAAAGAGTCAGATATGACTGAGTGACTTTCATTCACTAACTCACTCACTGTGTTCACACTTGAAATTCAATCAAACCTCACATTAATAAGTTTATTCATTCATTCAAAAATTATTTATAGAGCAGTAGACACAATTTCTTTAAATGTGTATTATGCATTGGAATGCTTAAACTAATTGTATGGTCTATTGATGTTTAGTTGTTAAGTATTGTCTGACTCTTTGTAACCCCATTGACAGTAGCCCTCCAGTTCCTCTGTTCAAAGGATTTTCCAGGCAAGAATACTGGAGTAGGTTGCCATTTCCTTCTTCAGGGTATCTTTCTGATCAAACCCATTGCTCCTGTGTCTCCTGCACTAATTCTTTACCACTGACCCACCTGGGAAGCCCTTCTATCTTATACACACACTGTTAAATGCTTTAAAATCATGTTTTTTTTTTCATTTGGCCCTTATAATAGTTTTATAATTTACATATCATCATCCATACTTTATTAATGTGGCCACTCAGGTGCTTTTCTAAAATCAACACAGCTAACAGTCAAGCTGGGTTCTATTTGATTTTAAATTGACTCCATCGTTTTTCATACACTAAATTTTCACAAATGATTTATTTGTTTAATTGAACTTTTATTGGTCTAACAAACACAGGAAGACATCATTCATTCAACAAATATTTACTCAGTGCCTACTTTATACCAGACATTCTAAGTCGGGAGAGAGCAGGGAATGAAGCTAGCAGTCTCTGAGCTTATGGAACATACAGTCTCTTGAGGATACTGAATTTTCCAATGGTATTAGACACATTGACTGGCAATTTAATAACATGAAGAAGGTAATGTAAATCATACTCATCCATAATCTGATTTTTGTATCCTCCCTGGTCTACCAAACTAGAAAAACTACAGCAGAATTATCCAGTGTTCATCATTCTTTATATTCACATGAGACACTAAAGATACAAAATGTTCAGAATTTTTAAAAAAATTTTTCATATAAGAAAATAATGTATGAAAAGTATTTTACAGTCATTTTAGAGATGACGTATTTCCCCATGGCTTTGTTTTCTGATACTGGCTAATGTATGAGACAATCTAGAAATAAGATTGAAAAGGATCAGTAAGTGGAAATTATTTTAAATATTACTGTCAAATATTAAATAATTTTAGTTCTCACATTAAAGGTGAAGTAATCTTTACTGAATGGGATACAATGTGTCTAAACTATGTATCTCATATTTAAATGTATATTACTGCAGAGACATTACTTTGCCAACAAAGGTCCGTCTAGTCAAGGCTATAGTTTTTCCAGTGGTCAGGTATGGCTGTGAGAGCTGGACTGTGAAGAAAGCTGAGCACTGAAGAATTGATGCTTTTGAACTGTGGTGTTGGAGAAGACTCTTGAGAGTCCCTTGGACTGCAAGGAGATCCAACCAGTCCATTCTGAAGGAGATCAGCCCTGGGATTGCTTTGGAAGGAATGATGCTAAAACTGAAACTCCAGTACTTTGGCCACCTCATGCGAAGAGTTGACTCATCTCTTTGATGAGTCTTTGATGCTGGGAGGGATTGGGGGCAGGAGGAGAAGGGGACAACAGAGGATGAGATGGCTGGATGGCATCACTGACTCGATGGACGTGAGTTTGAGTAAACTCTGGGAGTTGGTGATGGACAGGGAGGCCTGGCATGCTGCGATTCATGGGGTCACAAAGAGTTGGACACATCTGAGTGATTGAACTGAACTGAACCAAACTGAACCATTCAAGAACCAGCCCGAAAACGCAAAACAAACCACACTTTAATTTTCAACAATCCTGTTGAACTAACTTAACTTACCAAGAAAAAAGAACTTTTTGGAAAAATCATTTGGCAGTTAGAAATAATTCATACTCAAGTAATTACCGGACTTTTTTGAACATTTAATTTTAAAATTATAAGAAATATACATAGAAAGAATATTTGTATTTTTCCAATAAACTACAATAAAAATTGATCAAGATTATTTATAAAGTGGACAAATAAATATATTTGCAATTGTATACCAATTATATTTAATCATAGGATTATGAATTGTATTACAGCTGATTAATCTGTTTGTTTAGGACAAAAAGGTAGCTATTTGTAGGTTGTATTTAGACTATTTAAAAATTTCTTGCAATTATTTCCTAAAATCCTTCCCATCTTCTTCTGGACAAGCTTTACTAATTTTAAAACAAAAAAAAATATTTATTAAAATGAAATATATTTTCAGTCTTGCAAATAACACTATTTTTATATTTGAATATATATGCCTACAAAGAAAACATATTTGCATGATATGATACATATCATAAACACAAGCTGCTTGCCTGCATTAGAAGGTTGTAAACAAAGTATTCATATGTTCCAACCTTGATAAGTTTTCTAAGGAATATATAATTAATAAATATGCTACCTAAATTATAAAGCAATTTTAAATCAGGAGGTGAAGAAAGAATACCTTCCATATCAAATGCAAGCAATACATATATCTAGTTCCAATATTAAAATGTGTATTACAAAACAAACATTCTTTAGGCATTATAATATTAGTTATATGTTATTTTAAAACAATAGAAATATATATTTTAAATGTTTGGATTTTATAACTTTAGTTAAAATGTTTCCAAATGTCTAAATTAAATGCAAAAGGCACTACCAAGCTTGCTAGAGTAAATAGATACTTTTAAATACCACATACTTAAACACTGTAAGCCAAAAGTTAAATTTAAGAAATTAAATGTAACAAATGAAAATATGAAGACACCTTGGCAGAGAGAGTAACCTGACTTAGCATGTTGCAGTGAACAAATGTTCATATTTATATTCCTAGTACAGGCATTAATGACTCTTGAAGTTTTACTCTTTTGCTATATACATATGTCCATGTACTCCAATATGCCAAACTTAAGAATGAAATTGAAAACTCAGTTTGAAAACATAAATTTGTTCTGATGCAACTGATGTGGTTCAGGAACCATTTAAACATAATGCAATTTTTAGATTTGCTTATTTAAGAATTGGTAGGCAGAAAACTTTAAGCCAAAATCTACAAACTCATGTGAAATCAGCAGTGACATGTTTTCATTTTAAAAAAAAAGTTTTATTGGAAGACAGCCAGGACCATCATTTCATGTATTGTCTACTACTTTCAGGCTTAAAGGTCCAATAACTTTAACTGACCTCTCTAGCCCCTTAGGTAAATGGCTGCACTAAACTGAACTCACCTGCAGAAGAACACACAAAATGAACAGTTCAGTTCAGTTCAATTCAGTCGCTCAGTCTTGTCCAACTCTTTTCGAATCCATGGACTGCAGCAATACAAGCTTCCCAGTCTATCATCAACTCCTGGAACCTACGCAAACTGATGTCCATCATGCAGGTGATGCCATCCAATCATCTTATCCTCTGTCGTCCCCTTTTCCTCCCGAAGTCAATCCTTCCCAACATCAGGGTATTTCTCAATGAGTCGGTTCCTTGCATCAGGTGGCCAAAATGTAGGAGTTTCAGCTTCAGCATCAGTCTTTCCAAAGAACATTCAGGACTGATTTCCTTTAGGATGGACTGGTTGGATTTCCTTCAAGTCCAAGGGACGTTCAAGAGTCTTCTCCAACACCACAGTTCAAAAGCATCAATTCTTTGGCACTCAGCCTTCATAGTCCATCTCTCACATCCATACATGACTACTGGGAAATCATAGCTTTCACTAGACGGACCTCTGTTGGTAAAGTAATGTCTCCGCTTTTTAATATGCTGTCTAGGTTAGTCATAGCTTTTCTTCCAAGGAACAAGCATCTTTTAATTTCATGACTGCAGTCACCATCTGCAGTGATTGTGGAGCCACAAAAAATAAAGTCTGTCATAATTTCCATTGTTTCCCCATCTATTTAGTGTGAAGTGATGGGACAGAATGCCATGATCTTACTTTTCTGAACGTTGAGTTTTAAGCCAACTTTTTCACTCTCCACTTTCACTTGCATCAAGAGGCTCTTTATTTCTTCTTCACTTTCTGCCATAAGGGTGATCTCATCAAAGTATCTGATGTTACTGATATTTCTCCCAGCAATCTTGATTACAGCTTGTGCTTCTTCCAGCCTGGCATTTTGCATGATATACTATGCATATAAGTTAAATAAGCAGGGTGACAATAAACAGGCTTGACGTAACCCTTTCCCTATTTGGAACCAATCTGTTCCAGGTCCAGTTGTAACTTTTGCTTCCTGATCTACATACAGATTTCTTGAAAGACAGATCAGGTGGTCTGATATTCCCATCTCTTTAAGAATTTTCCACAGTTTGATGTGATCCACACAATTAAAGGCTTTAGTATAGACAATAAAGCAAAAGAAGGTGTTTTTCTGGAGCTGTATTTTTTTTCAATGATCCAACAGCTGTTGAGAATTTGATCTCTGGTTCCTATGCCTTTTCTAAACCCAGCTTGAATATCTTGAAGTTCACAGTTCACATACTGTTGAAGCCTGGCTTGGAGAATTTTCAGCATAACTTTGCTAGTGTGTGAGCTGAGTACAATTGTGCCATAGTTTGAATTTCTTTGGCATTGCTTTTCTTTGGGATTGGAATGAAAACTGACCTTTTCCAGTCCTGTGGTCACTGCTGTGTTTTCCAGATTTGCTGACATATTGAGCGCAACACTTTAACAGCATCATCTTAGGATCTGAAATAGCTCAACAGGAATTCCATCACCTCCACTAGGTTTGTTCTTAGTGATTCCTCAAGCGTTCCAGAGGAGACATAGGGCACACCTGAGACAGTGCTCCCACAGCACACCTGGGAAACTGAGCAGTGGGGCCCGAGGAAGTGATTGAGATGCATGGCCCACCTAGGACAGTGAGCTCACCAAGCACCTGGTCGCCTGAGGTTCTCAGACCTCGGAAGGGCACAGGTCAGCAGTGCCTGGTACAGGGGCTCTGGGTGCAGCAGACCTGAGTATAGCATAAGCCCTCTTGGAGGAGGTTGCTATTAATCCCACAATGGAACCAAAAGAACTTGCAGAGGACTGACCAAAGAAGGGAATGGCAAACCACTTCAGTGTACTTGCCTTGAGAACCTCATGAACAGTATGAAAAGGCAAAAAGACAGGACACTGAAAGATGAACTCCCCAGGTCAGTAGGTGCTCAATATGCTACTGGAGATCAGCGGAGAAATAACTCCAGAAAGAATGAAGAGATGGAGCCAAAGGAAAAACAACCCCCAATGGTGGATGTAACTGGATATGGAAGCAAGGTCTGATGCTGTAAAGAGCAATATTGCATAGGAACCTAGAATGTTAGCTTCATGAATCAAGCCAAATTGGAAGTGGTCAAACAGGAGATGGCAAGAGTGAATGTCAACATTTCAGGAATCAGCAATCTAAAACAGAATGGAATGGGTGAATTTAACTCAGATGACCATTATATCTAACATTGTAGTCAAAAATTCCCTAGAAGAAATGGAGTAGCCATCATAGTCAACAAAAGAGTCCAAAATGCAGTACTTGGATGCAATCTAAAAAATGACAGAAATGGTATGAAGCTAACAGAAGCAGAAGATGTTAAGAAGAGGTGACAAGAATATACAGAACTGTACAAAAGAGATCTTCATGACCAAGATAATCACGATACTGTGATCACTCTCCTAGAGCCAGACATCATGGAATCTGAAGTCAAGTGGGCCTTAGGAAGTATCACTACGAACAAAGCTAGTGGAGGTGATGGAATTCCAGTTGAATCCGAAAAGATGATGCTATGAAAGTGCTGCACTCAATATGCCAGCAAGTTTGGAAAACTCAGCAGTGGCCACAGGACTGGAAAAGGTTAGTTTTCATTCCAATCTCAAAGAAAAGCAATGCCAAAGAAATCAATTACTGCATAATTGTACTCATCTCACATGCTAGAAAGCAATGCTCAAAATTCTCCAAGCAAAGCTTCAGCAATATGTGAACCATGAACTTCTGGATTTTTAACCTGGTTTTAGAAAAGGCAGAGGAACAAGAGATCAAATTGCCAACATCCACTGGATCATTGAAAAAGCAAGAGAGTTCCAGAAAAAAATTTATTTCTGCTTTATTGACTATGCCAAAGCCTTTGACTGTGTGGATCACAATAAACTTTGAGAAATTCTTCAACAGATGGGAATACCAGACCACCTGACTTGCCTCCTGAGAAACCTGTGTGCAGGTCAGGAAGCATCAGTTAGAAGTGGACATAGAACAACAGACTGGTTCTAAACAGGAAAAGGGGTATGTCAAGGGTGTATATTGTCACCTTGCTTATTTAACTTATATGCAGGTTACATGGCCAAAATGCCAGGCTGGATGAAGCACAAGCTGGAATCATGATTGCCAGGAGAAATATCAATAACCTCAGATACACTGATGAAATCACCCTTATGGCAGAAAGTGAAGAAGAAATAAAGACCATCATGATGAAAGTGAAAGTGGAGAGTAAAAAAGTTGGCTTAAAACTCAACATTCAGAAAACTAAGATCATGGCATCTGGTACCATCACTTCATGGCAAATAGCTGGGGAAACAGTGGAAACGGTGGCTGAGTTTATTTTGGGGGCTCCAAAATCAGTGCAGATGGTGACTACTGCCATGAAATTAAAGGAAGCTTACTCCTTGGAAGGACATTTATGGCCAAGCTAGACAGCATATTAAAAAGCAGACACATTACTTTGCCAACAAAGGTCTGTCTAGTCAAAGTTATAGTGTTCCCAGTAGTCATGTATGGCTTTGAGAATTAGAGTATAAAAAAAGCTGAGCATCAAAGAATTGATGCTTTTGAACTGTCATGTTGGAGAAGACTCTTGAGAGTCCCTTGGACTTCAAAGAGATTTAACCAGTCCATCCTAAAGGAGAGCCGTCCTGAGTGTTCATTGGAAGCACTGATCTTACGGCTGAAACTTCTGGCCACCTGATGCAAAGAGCTGAATCATTTGAAAAGACCCTGTTGCTGGGAAAGATTGAATGTGGGAGGATAAGGGGACGATAGAGGATGAGATGGATCGATGGCATCACCAACTCAATGGACATGAGTTTGGTTAAATTTTGGGAGTTGTTGATGGACAGGATGCCTGGTGTGCTGTAGTCCATGGGGTTGCAAAGAATCGGAAACAACTGAATGACTGAACTGTACTGAACTGAGGAAACAGACTCTTGGAGGGCACAAACAAAACATTGTGTACACCAAGGCCCAGGAGAAAGGAGCAGTGACCCCACAAGAAATTGATCCAGACATGCCCATCAGTGTCCAGACGTCTCCAGTGGAGGCTTGGGTCTGCACTGGCCTACTGCAGGGTCGGAGGCACTGAGTGCGGCAGTGGGTGCATGGGACCTTTTGAAGGAGGTCACCATTATCTTCATTACTTCCACCACATTTGGCTTCAAATCAAGTAACAGAGAGGGAATACAGCCCCACCCATCAACAGAAAACTGGATTAAAGATTTACTGAACTTGGCTCTGCCCATCATAACAAGACCCAGTTTTTCCCTTACAGTCTCTCCCATCAGAAGTTTCCATAAGCCTCTTATCCTTATCCATCAGAGGGCAGACAGAATGAAAACCACACTCACAGAAAACTAACCAAACTGATCACTTGGACCACAGCCTTTTCTAGCTCAAGGAAAATGAACAGACACAACTTCAAATGTCCACAGGTGGCTTCAGGATCTAATATGATGTTGAAACTTTCTATCCAATTTCACGTAAGTGTTAGTCGCTCGGTCGTGTCTGACTCTTTGCGACCCCATGGACTATAGCCCACTGGGCTCCTCTGCCCTTGGAATTCTCCAGGCAAGAATCCGGAGTGGTTTGCCATGTCCTTCTCATTTTCACATACACTTTATATCAGTTCTTTCCTCACAACTCACAAATTAACCCCCACTTCCATAAAAAATTTAAAATCTGTTTTCAAGGTAAAGTACCACATGAATTGTGTGTATTTTGTTGCTTTATTATTTTTTTTAATTTGTCCCCTAAATGTGGATTGCCAGATTATAGTAAAATATGCAGGATGCTAGAAAATTTTAGTTACAAGGGAACAGCATATACTTTTAATGGTGTATAACTGTATGTCTTGAGTATTGCCAGGGGTCGCTAAGAGTCAGACACGACTGAGCAACTTCACTTTCATCTTTCACTTTCATGCACTGGAGAAGGAAATGGCAACCCACTCTGGTGTTCTTGCCAAAAGAATCCCAGGGACGGGGAGCCTCATGGGCTGCCGTCTTTGGGGTTGCACAGAGCTGGACACGACTGAAGCGACTTAGCAGCAGCAGCAACACATACCCTGCCAATCCCTTGAACTTCCAAAGAGAAAAATTAAAAGGGGCTTCATCTGCTCCTTTTCACATTGCCTTTCTACATTCACTTTACTTTTAAATTATTCCACCTTGGAAAGACTATTAGCTGTGTAACTAAGGCTTATAGTTTTCTACCAAACACCCTGGAGGTGGGAATAAGCAAACATCTGAGCAGGAGGCCATTGAAACAGTTCTGATTAGCCCCAAATGTGACTGAGTATTAATCTCCTTGGTTGTAGGGACTGTGCTACTTGGATTTGGCTTTTGCCTTTTGCCAAGAAGCAGGTACTGTACAACCATTATACTCATTGAACAATGACTGCGTATCCTAAGTAACACCATGTAATCTGGCTGGGCTGCCTCGCCCAATATACTAGGGCAAGGCAAAAACAAAACTCAACAAAAGTTTTTTATTTTCTTTCTCTACTATTTTTTTTTAATTTCTCTCAAATAATCAGATCCATTACTTCCTGCTGTTGACAGTAAAGAAACAGTTTATCAAGGGACAAGGACACTCTCAAGTCATCATACCTTTGCCTAATTATGTTTTCAGTTCAGTTCAGTCGCTCCCTCATGTCCAACTCATTGCAACCCCATGAATTGCAGCATGCCAGGCTTTCCCATCCATCACCAACCCCTGGAGTTCACTCAAACTCATGTCCATCAAGTCAGTGATGCCATCCAGCCATCTCATCCTCTGTCATCCCCTTCTCCTCCTGCCCCCAATCCCTCCCAGCATCAGAGACTTTTCCAATGAGTCAATTCTTCGAATGAGGTGGCCAAAGTACTAGAGTTTCAGCTTTAGCGTCATTCCTTTCAAAGAACACCCAAGACTGATCTCCTTTAGGATAAACAGGATGGATCTCCTTGCAGTCCAAGGGACTCTCAAGCATCTTCTCCAACACCACAGTTCAAAAGCATCAATTTTTCGGCGCTCTGCCTTCTTCACAGTCCAACTCTCACATCCATACATGACCATTGGAAAAACCATAGCCTTGACTAGATGGACCTTTGTTGGCAAAGTAAGGTCTCTGCTTTTCAATATGTTATCTAGGTTGGTCATAACTTTCCTTCCAAGGAGTAAGTGTCTTTTAATTTCATGGCTGCAGTCACCATCTGCAATGATTTTGGAGCCCAGAAAAATAAAGTCTGACACTGTTTCCCCATCTATTTGCCATGAAGTGATAGGAGTGGTTGCAATGATCTTCGTTTTCTGAATGTTGAGCTTTAAGCCAATTTTTTCACTCTCCTCTTTCACTTTCATCAAAAGGCTTTTTAGTTCCTCTTCACTTTCTGCCTTAAGGGTGGTGTCATCTGAATATCTGAGGTTATTCATATTTCTCCCGGCAATCTTGATTCCAGCTTGTGCTTCTTCCAGCCCAGCGTTTCTCATGATGTACTCTGCATAGAAGTTAAATAGTCAGGGTGACAATATACAGCCTTGATGTACTCCTTCTCCTATTTGGAACCAGTCAGTTGGTTCATGTCCAGTTCTAACTGTTGCTTCCTGATCTGCATATAGGTTTCTCAAGAGGCAAGTCAGATGGTTTGGTATTCCCATCTTTTTCAGAATTTTCCACAGTTTATTGTGATCCACACAGTCAAAGGCTTTGGCATAGTCAATAAAGCAGAAATAGATGTTTTTCTGGAACTCTCTTGCTTTTTCAATGATCCAGCGGATGTTGGCAATTTGATATCTCGTTCCTCTGCCTTTTCTAAAACCAGCTTGACCATCTGGAAGTTCAGGGTTTATGTATTGTTGAAGCCTGGCTTGGAGAATTTTGAGCATTACTTTACTAGCCTGTGAGATGAGTTCAATTGTGCGGTAGTTTGAGTTTTAGTTTATGTTTTAGTACGTAACAATTTTTTTTTACTGATTTGGTGAACTGGACCAAACCAAGCCCAAAGCATCCAGGGGACTGATGCCCAGTATCCTCTATTTCAAAGTTATTGTCCCCACACTACGTCTTTTCCTTTAAAGGCACCCTTTTCTCAAATTCTCACTCCTTTCTTACCTGCCTTACTTAAGGATAATGTGAATAGTTCCTTTATAAAGCATAAAGTTCTTCTAGGGCTCAAGCTGTTATCCTCCCCTGGAACATCTGCATTTCAATGAAAACCAAGAATTTTTCTTATTGGGGATTAAATTCATCAGAGAAGAAAGGATTAGTGGATCCAGGGCCCTTCTGGAACCCTTGAGAAATAACAATAGACAACAATTTACTAGGCTATTATTAAGAACAGGTCAAATTAGAAACACTTGATGAAATCATACTTCTTCCTATCCCCATTTACATATGCAATGAAGATAAGCAGGCTCCTAAAAGGACTATAAAAATTAAAGGTCAAATGTAAATTTTATAATAAGATGCTATTTAATTACATGTATAAATATTGCATTTTACTCTACCTCATGCAGTTAATAATACATGCTCAGGCATTTATGATGTTTTTGATTTTTTTTAATTACTCTATTCCTTGATTAGGAATAGGCAGCCTCTCTGAACAGATGAAACAAAAAATAAAGAATGCACTTATAAGCTGACATATCAGCTATCACACATGGAACTTACACTAGGTGTGATCTGGAGGTGAATCATTGATTCAACTTGGGTTTTATTTGTTACCATACCACATTTATATAGATCCATGAAATATGGTGTCTACTAAGATCTGTGCTGGTGACTTAGAAAGATGAAACAATTCAGTTCCTAATGACTTTTTAAATTACTACTGATTTTTAAGATAAATACCCAAAAATATAATGTCAAAAAATGAGAAAAGGTTTAAAACTTAAGATTAAATGTATATCCTTAATATCTAATAGACAAATTTATAAAGATAATCTCTATACAGTAGAAGATGAGCTAAATAAGAGAAATATTTATTTTGACTGTGATATAAAGTTCAGCCTTAAAAAATTACCATTATATCACTAAATATAAACATGTTTTTGAATAACTATCTTCTTGGTGCTATTCTAAAAGTATCAAATCCTTTAAAAGTAAACATGAAAAATAGGAATTAGAAAAATAAATGGAACTGAATTTCTGAGATGCTAGTGTCAACCAAGTCACATTACAATATCACTATTTCAAAAAATAAATTGTCTCAAGAACACTTAGGGATAATGGGTTTCCAAAAAGAAAACAAATAAAAGATCCATAATTTAAAATTGTATTTCTTATATAATTTAAAATTAATTTTGGTCAGTAATATTAGATGACCTGAATAATTTGTGTTGGGTAATTTGATAAGGTAAAATTCAGTTACAGGGCAAGAAAATGTTTTTTTTTTTTTTAAGTTAAATGGGTATCCAAGGATTAAATTTTAGGAATTTATCTATTTCTATTATTTTTCCAAATAAATAAGACACATCACTATTTGAAAGCAAGGTGAATATTATTAGATCACACTCATATTTTAAGAACATTTATAAATCATATATCTAGAACATATTTAATGTAAAAAGAAACATCATTGGAGTTGATATTTCTAGTCTTGAAATTATATTAATTCTTCTAACCAAACAATGAAGATTTTACTTACTGCATTTTTAGAAATCTCCATGAAAATCAAGCAGAATAATTCATTTTATTCAGATTTTTTAAATAAAGAACACTTTTATTTTTATACATTAACTAACAATTGTTTTATGATATTTTAATGAATTAAAACACCACTATTCATATTTATGGACATATCCAATTAGTTATTTTCACTTCCCATGAAAAAGATACAAATTAAACTGCAGTGGTTAAAAATCATATTGCAAAGTACCCCTCTTATTATGACAAAAAGAAGAATGTTATCATATGCAAACTATTATTAGATAGTTACCATGTACAAACACATTAACTCTGACAAAGCATCTTGGCAAATTTATGGCAAAAAGCATTTCATGAAATCTGAACACTTCCAGAAAGAATGAATTCTATATTTGCAAGAGGCATTATAAATCAATGTTTATTTATTTATATTGGGGAATTAGGAACTCCAAAAACTCAAGATCTTTGTGAATAACTAAGAAATTCTAACCTTGTCCAATCGAATCATTTTATGTTAGTAAAATAAGAAATGCTAAATGACTTTCCAAAAATTGACACAGACCTTAAAAGCCAATACATGAATCTTAATTGCCAGTTTATATTTCAGAATAATATACTGAATCTAACCAGTCACAAAGAACAAAAAACAAGTCAGAAGGGATTAAAAATGTAAATTAAGGCTCCATTAGTTTGATTACATTTCCATTATTAAACTATGTAATTGTATCTTAACATAGGTTTTCAAACTAATCTACTTCAGAACATGACTATTACATGATTTAAGGTGGGGGGCTCTGCTTTCAAAATTGTATTCTCAGAAAAGAGTAAGACAATGAACAGAGTCTTCTGAATTTTAAATTTTTCTTGACTTTTTGTTAATATATAAGATGGTAAGTAATTTAATTAAAATTATATTTTTGTTAATTTATGTTTAATGATCAATTTTCAACCATTTTCCAAATTAAGCATTATGACCACCATATGCCAACCCCTAAGTATTTCAGGATAACTACATATAATTGAATGAAATAAAATTTTTAATTACTATGTAACCATTTTACATTGGAAAATATATTAACTTGGGCAATTATATATTTTCAAACCATGGTTTAATAAAGGGACACTAGAAACAATGCAAACAGCCACTGAATAACATTTTGAAAAACATTTATGGGGATGCAGAGTACTTCATGATATATTTTGACATAAGTAAAAGATACAACCTTTGCATGCATGCTCATCTATAATGACTCTATATTAGAAAAAAATATCATGGGTACATTTTTTTTTCAGAAGACTAAAATGTATATCAAAATATAAATGATAGTCACTGGTAGAAAACATCAAAAAGGAATTTAGAGAGAAAGTAAATTATATAACTCCCTACATTTTGTGCTGTGAGTGCTCACTCAGTCATGTCTGACTCTTTGCAACAAACAGACTGGTAGACCACAAGGCTCCTTGGTCTATGGGATTCTCCAAGGAAGCATTCGCTACTCCAGGGAATCTTCCTCACCAGGACACAAACTCAAGTCTCCTGTGTCTCCTGTATTGAAGGCAGGTTTTTTACCACTGAGCTCCAGGGAAAGCTCGACATTTTATTATATAATAAAATTTGTATGACTAAATTTTAAACATCTTTGCTTTTCGACAAATCCTTATGCAAATTTTGAGACTCACCTCATTACACATTTTGTAAAAACTTTTATTTAACTCTTCTAGACCCAAAAGTAAACCTACATACTTTTATCTGACCAATATATCATTTTGTCTGTCCTCACTTGTTCCCAAAACTCTGTTGTTGTTGCTGAGTAGCTAAGCTGTGACTCATTCTTTTGGGACCCCATGGACTGTAGCCCACCAAGCTCACGTGTCCACGGGATTTCACAGGCAAGAATACTGGAGTCTGTTGCCACTTCCCGCTCCAGGGGATCTTCCCCGCCCAGGGATGGACCACAGTCTCCTGCCTTGCAGGTGCATTCTTAACAACTGAGCCATCAGTGAAGCCCTCCCAAAACCTGAGGGACTGTGTTTTACATTATATTTGACCTGTCTAAGCAACAAAGTAAAGACAGGCAGTCAGTTCAGTTCAGTTGCTTAGTCGTGTCCGACACGTTGAGACCCCATGAATTGCAGCACGCCAGGCCTCCCAGTCCATCACCAACTCCTGGAGTTCACTCAAACTCCTGTCCATTGAGTCCCTGATTCCATCTCATCCTCTGTCGTCCCCTTTTCCTCCTGCCCCCAATTCCTCCGAGCATCAGAGTCTTTTCCAATGAGTCAACTCTTCACATGAGGTGGCCAGAGTACTGGAGTTTCAGCTTTAGCATCATTCCTTTCAAAGAACACCAAGGACTGATCTCCTTTAGAATGGACTGGATGGATCTCCTTGCAGTCCATGGGACTCTCAAGAGTCTTCTCCAACACCACAATTCAAAAGCATCAGTTCTTCGGTGCTCAGCTTTCTTCACAGTCCAACTCTCACATCCATACATGACCACAGGAAAAACCATAGCCTTGACTAGACGGACCTTTATTGGCAAAGTAATGTCTCTGCTTTAGAATATGGTATCTAGGTTGGTCATAACTTTCCTTCCAGGGAGTAAACGTCTTTTAATTTCATGGCTGCAATCACCGTCTGCAGTGATTTTGGAGTCCAAAAAAATAAAGTCTGACACTGTTTCTACTCTTTCCCCATCTATTTGCCACGAAGTGATGGGACCAGATGCCATGATCTTCGTTTTCTGAATGTTGAGCTTTAAGCCAACCTTTTCACTCTCTTCTTTCACTTTTATCAAGAGGCTTTTTAGTTCCTCTTCACTTTCTGCCATAAGGGTGGTGTCATCTGAATATCTGAGGTGATTGGTATTTCTCCTGGCAGTCTTGATTCCACCTTGTGCCTCTTCCAGCCCAGCGTTTCTCATGATCTACTCTGCATAGAAGTTAAATAAGCAGGGTGACAATATACAGCCTTGACATACTACTTTTTTGATTTGGAACCAGTCTGTTGTTCCATTTCCAGTTCTAACTGTTGCTTCCTGACCTGCATATAGGTTTCTCAAGAGGCAGGTCAGGTGGTCTGGTATTCCCATCTTTCAGAATTTTCCATAGTTTATTGTGATCCAAACAGTCAAAGGCTTTGGCATAGTCAATAAAGCAGAAATAGATGTTTTCCTGGAACTCTCTTGCTTTTTCGATGATCCATCGGATGTTGGCAATTTGATCTCTGGTTCCTCTGCCTTTTCTAAAACCAGCTTGAACATCCAGAAGTTCAGGGTTCACCTATTGTTGAAGCCTGGCTTGGAGAATTTTGAGCATTACCTATTAGTGTGTGAGATGAGTACAATTGTGCAGTTATTTGAACCTTCTTTGGCATTGCCTTTCTTTGGGATTGGAATGAAAACTGACCTTTTCCAGTCCTGTGGCCACTGCTGAGTTTTCCAAATTTGCTGGCATATTGAGTGCAGCGCTTTCATGGCATCATCTTTTAGTATTTGAAATAGCTCAACAGGAATTCCATTACCTCCACTAGCTTTGTTCATAGTGATGCTTTCTAAGGCCCACTAGACTTCACATTCCAGAATGTCTGGCTCTAGGTGAGTGATCACACCATCGTGATTATCTTGATCATGAAGATCTTTTTTGTACAGTTCTTCTGTGTATTCTTGCCATCTCTTCTTAATATCTTCTGCTTCTGTTAGGTCCATACCATTTCTGTCCTTTATCGAGCCCATCTTTGCATGAAATGTTCCCTTGTTATCTCTAATTTTTTTGGAGAGATGTCTAGTCTTTCCCGTTCTGTTGTTTTCCTCTATTTCTTTGCATTGATCGCTGAAGAAGGCTTTCTTATCTCTTCTTGCTATTCTTTGGAACTCTGCATTCAGATGTTTATATCTTTCTTTTTCTCCTTTGCTTTTCACTTCTCTTCTTTTCACAGCTATTTGTAAGACCTCCCCAGACAGCCATTTTGCTTTTTTGCATTCCTTTTCCATGGGGATGGTCTTGATCCCTGTCTCCTCTACAATGTCACAAACCTCATTTCATAGTTCATCAGGCACTCTATCTATCAGATCTAGGCCCTTAAATCTATTTCTTACTTCCACTCTATAATCATAAGGGATTTGATTTAGGTCATGCCTGAATGGTCTAGTGGTTTTCCCTACTTTTTTCAATTTAAGTCTGAATTTGGCAATAAGGAGTTCATGATCTGAGCCACAGTCAGCTCCTGGTCTTGTTTTTGCTGACTGTATAGAGCTTCTCCATCTTTGGCTGTAAAGAATATAATCAATCTGATTTTGGTGCTGACCATCTGTTGATGTCCGTTTGTAGAGTCTTCTCTTGTGTTGTTGGAAGAGGCATATTTTAGATTTGAATACAGGTAGTACGTATGGAATAAATAAGTCACTGAACTCCTTTAACATTTGTTTCATAATACTTTGTTCAATCATCAGGTTTATTATTAAATACATGTGAAACCAAAAGACAATTTAGTAGAGATCAAACAAATAATACAGATATAAGGCCTAGTACTTGAGTGAAATTTGTCTGTAACAAATAACTAAATGAAATCTTTATCAGCTGAGCCACAAGGGAAACCCCAAAATACTGGACTTGGTAGCCTATCCCTTCTCTAGCAGATTTTCCCGACCCAGGAATCAAACCAGGGTTTCCTACATTGCAGGCAGATTCTTTACCAACTGAGCTTGAGGGAAGCCCCAAACAACTAAACACATATATCTATAATGTTATAAATCAAAAGTGTTTTACATCTAATTTTGAAGTAACAGTTTTATTCAATTTGAAATACCTCAGTTATGTAAAAGAATGAGTTTCTTTAAGTCCAAAGGGCTATTACCTGGAAATGCTTTTATTTTATAACCAAATAAAGAAGAAAATGTAGTAGAATAGGATAGAACAGAATAGAAAAATAGCTGAGTTGAATAGATGACTATTACTAGAGTTGAATATGTATAGGCTATTATTATATTACTATAGCATATACCTTATATACTATACATACTCCATATAATATGTGTATATATATATATATATATATATACTGTGTATACTATACTAATATAGTAATAGTTACAGAAAAGCATTTTTGCTGTCTATTTTGTTCGTACCTACACTCTCTGGGCCAGGCACATGGCTGATATTCATTTGTTGAATAAATAAATAAACTACTTAGAATACAATGGTCTCGGCATTCAGCCTCAAGATATAGCTAAGCTCTGGCCGTATTTTTACCTTTTCTAGTTAGAAGTCTCATCATCTATAATCCCTGTCATAGGGAAACATTTTCAAATTTGAAAATATTCCAAAGTTATGATTAAGTCTTCTTTTTTATTTTTAATAATAGTGCTTTGATGCTTCTCCACTGCCTTGTCCAGTCCTCCAACCTTAATGGGATATTCCTTCTGTTGCAATTGTCATCATTAGTTAGAAAATAATGTCGTTGAAGTCTTTCAAATCTAAAATATGTCTTTTCCCACCCCACCACCATGTTTGACTGATTACTTTTAGTTACACAAAAGGAAAATAGACTAAATATAAGCCCACAATCATGAAGTCACTTTTTAAGAGTTTTCTTTTGTTTTGCCTTAACAAACAGGTAAAATATATTACTAGCTACATAATTAAGTTTTTCATATTTAAACTATAATACCACTGTCACTGAAGAAGGATTTCCAATGTGAAAGGCCTTCATGCTTCCTGATAAAGTGAGCTCTAAACAAAAGAAATTCCAAAGATAAATACTCCTCTCACATATTAAGGGGAAAAAAAAAATCTTACATTCTGTCCAATCATATATTTGTATGATTTAGTTTGTGATTATATATATTTATATATGTATCTACATGGACAAAAGATTGTAGACTATAGGTACGTATACATATATACTTACCATACATACACACACACTCAAATATATATATATATATCACACAAACAAAAAGCTACCACTTGTTCAGCCAAATTCATTCTGATTATATGCAAAAAATGCATTCTAAATCTCAGAAGAAGCTCACTGTTGTAATGTATGATTTATTCATATTAACTATCCATGGTTATAAATCAAGCTCTTCACATTCCAGTACAATGTAAAAATAGATCACATTTTTTGCAAAAAAAAACCCATCTTACTTGTATACATTCTCATAGCTTTGTTTTAAAAATAAATCTTTTTTTTGAATTTAAAATGTAAAATATTTGTGTCATATTATAATTTATCTAAATATTATCCTAAACAGAAGGTAGGAATGAAAAACAACTCAAGCGAGGAAACAAAAAAAAAAAATCGAGCAAAAGAATTTATCTTTCCTAAAGATGTTCTTCTCTTTTCTCTCAGTGAAACCTGTATTCAGAAAGTAGTACAGATTTATTTTCTTAACTTCTTTTTTTTTTTTTTAATTGCTGGGCCACTTGATAGGATCTTACCAGGGATGGAATCTAAGGCCCCTGCAGTGAAAGCACAGAGTCCTAACCGCTGGACTGCTAGGGTATTCTCTTCAATTCTTTTCCAATTTCACTAAATGAAGGTGAAACTTAGTTATAGGAGCTATTTAAATAAAGCCTCATGGAGATTTACAGCTGTAGGGAGAATTATAACTCAGGATAGGCAACAAGATAGCTGAAGTTTTCCTCTGTAACAGGCACTGTGCTGAGCACTCTTCATATGTTAATCCATTTAATATTCACCCCAACCTTACAAAGTAGAACTTTTAGTATCCCCGAACTTTATGCAAATAAGATGAAGAACTGAGACTATAAGTGACTTGCCCAAGGCCACTCACCAAGTAGCTGGCAGGGCCAGTATTTAAGACCTGAATGTTCCACATCCATTCTCTTCACTCTGACATTTTACTTTTCATTATAAACATTTCTTGCTCATGATCATGTTTATGCTCACACTCAGTCATCTCTGACTCTTTGTGACACCATGGTCTGTAGCCCACCAGATTCCTCTGTCCATGGGATTTTCCAGGTGAGAATACTGGAGTGGGTTGCCATTTCCTTCTTCAGGGGATACTCCTGACCCAAGGATCTAGCCTGAGTCTCTTGAATCTCCTGCATTGGCAGGTGAATTCTTTGCCACTGTACCACCTGGGAAGCCCCCTAAGAACATGTATTAATGTCAAATCATGGAGTAGGAAATGGTAAACTACTCTAGTATTCTTGCCTATAAAATTGCATATACAGAGGACCCTGGAGCACTACAGTCCATGGAGTCTCAAAGAGTCAGACACAACTGAGCAATGAGCACACAGGTAGAATTGTTGCTTAGAACATTATATTAAAAATTGTGAGCATTAATAACTTTTTTTTATATTCAAAATAGCTAGTAAGTAATAGCTAGCTTGGTGTTGTATACATAAAATTAAGAATAAATGACACTTCAGAAAAAAATAGTATAAAATGTGCTGCTTGATTCTTAGGTGAAGCGGTGGAACAAAGCAAGCCACTGTAGAGTCATGGCAAGCCTGATAATTACTTCTCATTGGGGCTGCTATTCACAGTTGGAAATAGTTTGGAAAGATTCTACCTACATATACTTCAAGTTTTTACTTTTTACTTATCTCTTAATGATACCTCTCTGTTAACATAAACAGGATCTCTGCTTACATAAGTCACATAGCTTTTAATAATGACATATTTACAATTAAGTGACAGATCTGGGAATGAGGAAGATACAAGTTCATTAAGAATGATGCCTACCTATAGTTGGAAAGGTAATACTATTTCCATTAACCACATGGAAAACAAGTTAGCAAATGTGAATTCATAGAATCTAGAAAAGTGAAATATAAATGCAGATGCCAAACATTTTTTTAAAATTTGAAATGCTAGCTATCTGATGTCAAAGGAATTCAAGTCAATATATATATCTATATAAACATATTTATACATTTGTGACTGTATAAATGTAATATATTTATAATACATATATGCATGTGTATACATTTATATATATGCATATTTATATATTTATAATTGTAGAAGTGTACATTGTAATACATTTATAAACACATACTTTTTTTTTTAATAATAGGCCATTACTCTACAATATTATGTTGGTATTCCCCACACATCGACACGAATCAGACACAGGTGTACAGGTATATACATTTATACACACACACACATGTTGTATAAATGCAATTCTATTTGTATAAATTAATACATTTATAAATGTATGCTGCTGCTGCTGCTAAGTCACTTCAGTCGTGTCTGACTCTGTGCGGCCCCATAACGGCAGCACACGAGGCTCCTCCGTCCGTGGGATTTTCCAGGCAAGAGTACTGCAGTGCCACTGCCTTCTCCTTATAAATGTATACTTTTATACAATCATAAATATTAATATATATATTTGTATATGTATTATAAATGTAATACATTTTACATTGAATGTATTACATTTATAGTTATACAATTCAGTTCAGTTCACTTCAGTCGCTCAGTCATGTCCGACTTTTTGCGACCCCATGAATCGCAGCACACCAGGCCTCCCTATCTATCACCAACCCCCGGAGTTCACCCAGACTCAGGTCCATCATGTCAGTAATGACATCCAGCCATCTCATCCTCTGTCGTCCCCTTCTCCTCCTGCCCGCAATCCCTCCCAGCATCAGAATCTTTTCCAATGAGTCAACTCTGCGCATGAGGTGGCCAAAGTACTGGAGTTTCAGATTTAGCATCATTCCTTCCAAAGAACACCCAGGGCTGATCTCCTTTAGAATGGATTGGTTGGATCTCCTTGCAGTCCAAGGGACTCTCAAGAGTCTTCTCCAACACCACAGTTCAAAAGCATCAATTCTTCAGTGCTCAGCTTTCTTCACAGTCCAACTCTGACATCCATACGTGACCACTGGAAAAACCATAGACTTGACTAGATGGACCTTTGTTGGCAAAGTAATGTCTCGGCTTTTCAATATGCTATCTAGGTTGGTCATAACTTTCCTTCCAGGGAGTAAGCATCTTTTAATTTCATGGCTGCAGTCACCATCTGCAGTGATTTTGGAGCCCAAAAAAATAAAGTCTGACACTGTTTCCACTGTTTCCCCATCTATTTCCCATGAAGTGATGGGACCAGGTGCCATGATCTTTGTTTTCTGAATGTTGAGCTTTAAGCCAACCTTTTCACTCTCCTCTTTCACTTTCATCAAGAGGCTTTTTAGTTTCTCTTCACTTTCTGCATAAGGGTGGTGTCATCTGCATATATGAGTTTATTGGTATTTCTCCGTGCAACCTTGATCCAGCTTGTGCTTCTTCAAGTCCAGCGTTTCTCATGATGTACTCTGCATAGAAGTTAAATAAGCAGGGTGACAGTATACAGCCTTGACATACTCCTTTTCCTATTTGGAACCAGTCTGTTATTCCATGTCCATGTTCCTAGGGCTACTACCTAGCAAAATGTCTTTAAACGAAATAAGCAAGATAGTGGAGACAACAGAAATCTAGTGATAAACTGAGTCTTTGTATAAGAAATGGACAATAATTTTAAGTACAGATTAATATATATCTAAGTTCAAATCAATTTTCCATTATTTACATAAGCATGAGATTCTAGGTAAATCCAACATGGCTTTGTAAAACATAAATGTTTCCAAACCAATTTAATTTTCTCCTGGGATAAATTCTGAGGCAATGAAGATAAGGAGAAAGCAGTATATTTAATCTGTGCACTTCAGTGGCTGTTTTGATTTTAATCAATAATATAACCATTATATCCCAAAATTATAATTTTGTGACCAAATACATCACTAGTCCCACTGCCTAAAAGGGGTCTGTCAGCCACACAATCATCTGAGATAGTCCACGTCAACAGCAACCATAGGAATCATTCCAAGGGATATGTAACATAAATATATTTGTAAGATTTCCAAATAATGGAATTGAGAATATGACCATCAAGAAGACTTATATCCTGCCATATTGTGATCACATCCTAAATAGGGCACTTCCACCATTCTCTTCCTTTACCAGTTCCCTTTTGTATCACTTTTTCTTCTGTAATATATTTTTCATATATTACCTAACCTGCCTCTTAAATCGTTTAAAACTGCATACTACCTAAAAGGTAAAGTTCAGCATCCTTAGACTAACAGTCAAAATCTTTTAAACTTACTTCCATCTTACTTGACCGTATTCAAACTTAAGATGTTCTACCAATGCTGTATCCAAATCTTTCACTACTGAACTAGTCTCTTCTCTTTTATGACAGTCTCCCAATCATATAGTATGATACTTCTGAACTACAGTAGCACTTACAAATTTAATCAGTTCTCATTTATGACTCCTAAACAAGGACTATATGCATGTTTCTCTAAGTCATTGCAAAGTCAACATTAAACTTCTGGAGAATTTCTCCAAAGTAATCAATAAAATATAATTTAAAAACCAAGAAAAAATAATAACAAATTGTCCATAAATTGCCAAGCTGTTTTACATTCTGTCATCTTTGTTTCAGGCATTTTGTGAAAAAAGAGCTGTCTCACTTGCCTATTCCATTATCAAATAAAAGTACATCATGAAATTTCATGTCACAAACACTCCAAGTCTCAACACAGATTGTGATCACATCATAATCATTCTAGTTATGTGTACAATTTTAGTGAGAATGAGGAGAATACAGAATTAGTCTTACATGTTTTGTGCTGTAAAGCCCTGCTAAGGATTAAAAAGATGCCAACGAAAATTTCAAACAAGGAAATGGCAATCCACTCCAGTGTTCTTGCCTGGAGAATCCCAGGGACGGTGGAGCCTGGTGGGCTGCAGTCCATGGGGTTGCTGAGGTCGGACACGACTGGGCAACTTCACTTTCACTTTTCACTTTCATGCATTGGAGAAGGAAATGGCAACCCACTCCAGTGTTCTTGCCTGGAGAATCCCAGGGATGGGGAAGCCTGGTGGGCTGCTGTCTATGGGGTTGCACAGAGTCAGACACGACTGAAGTGACTTAGCTTAGCTTAGCTTAAGTAAGGTACATTTAAAAAATTCTCAAACATCACTCCAAGTTCATCTAAGAACAAGTTTGTCTTCCTGTTCTAGGAATCAACAAAAATTGAAATAATATCTGCAAGGTTTGGAATATTATCATGAATATGACTAGAGTTCTAGGTCAGATTCCCTGGGAAGCACACCTTGAGTACAAGATATATTTGCAGGAAGAATACTGGGGGGAGGGGGGGTAACCAAGAGAAATTAGGAAAGCTGAGCTAAGCAGAGGACAAGGCTGAATTGTAATAAGAATACAGAGGCTTCACCCTAATAATGAAGAGACTTCAAAGCAAGATGGCCCTTAAGGGCAGTCATGTACAGCAATGGAGAAGGCCTGGGTACCAGAGCACTGACCACTTATTGGAGACTTCCTTAGGACAGAGACAAAACCTTGATGTCTAAGGAAAATTCCTTCAGAGATTTGGCTGTCAGCCCAAAGCAGCCACACTCCAGTCAATTAGGGGAATCGGCTCTAAAGGAGAGGACTCTGGACCCTGTATAAAACATAAATCACCAATCAGTGACCTCTTTTATGTAGGGAGAAAAAAAGGGGATTTGAAAATGATGTGATACAAAATAAGAGTTCAGTACATATTAACCTTAGTATACTTTAGCAAAAACTCTTTAGTTGGTCTTGTTACTGTGACTTCTTGTGACTTCTGGGAAGCTGACCCCTTTCTGATCCACACAGAGCAGAAAAGATTAAGGAAGGCTGGCCAGTTGAAGTGTGTCCAGAATATGTTCAGATTAGGCTATGATTCTGACTACTCCAAACATGTAGACACTTGCATTCATCTATAGAGAGAGTTGGAGGTTTTCAGTTGGATTTCCAAAGGCATAATATAATCTTTACAAATGTTACTTTCTTCTCCATTGTATTCTCTGGTGAGGAACATGAGCTCAAAGTCTGAATGTCCATTTATATAGAAAATATTGCCCATCTCGCTGTATCCAGACTGCTCTGAGATTTTTGAAAACATGTTATATAAGTAACCTCTTCTATGTACCTTAGCAGTATCTAACCTGGCCAATCCATCAATCTGGAAATTGTTGAATCTACTGATATTCAACACAGTGGTTGTATAGCTTCCGTGATACTTTTCATTACCTGCAAGCTCACAGCATCCTTCACCATTCAGAGAAAGTGCTGCATTGCCCTTTGCCCCTTTTTTCCATTAAAATGTTATATCTTTTAAATGTACTAGTTATACAGTTTGAAAGAGAGGAAATATATTTTTATAGAGCTGTCTAACAAATTAACAGAGCACCAGTTCTGAAATACTTCAATCTCTTTTGTTTGAGTCATCTATTTTGTCATATAATCTGGTCACATACAAATCAAGGTCAATTTCTAGGCTACCTATTCTATTCTAATGACTTATCTGACTATTTTTGTATCAGATTTACTCCTTCAAGAATATTTAACCTGTTAGATAATAAGCAAAAGAGTCAGCAAACAATAAGTGATCATTAAATGGTTTTCAAATATTTTTATTAATTATTCATAGATGTTTGAAACGTCTAAGACTGTAGTGTATAGAAATTTCTAGACAGCAAAATTTGAAATTTCTTACATATTAAATCTATATATAATAAAACTTTCTATCTTTATTTTTATCAGATGCCTTTATTAAACATAGATTTCAATAATAAACAATTGCATTTTAAATGAGGTGAGAGAACAAAAACAGATGGGGCAAATAGATATGAATCATGAACATAATAGTCTTATACCAAAATAAATAATTATATTAGATATAATGCTGAAGCTGAAGCACCAATACTTTCATCACCTGATGCGAAGAGTTGACTCACTGGAAAAGACCCTGATGCTGGGAGAGACTGAAGGCAAAAGGAGAAGAGAGCAGCAGAGGATGAGGTGGTTAGATAGCATCACTGACTCAATGGACATGAATATGAGCAAACTCTGGAAAACAGTGAAGGACAAGCAAGTCTGGCATGCTGCAGAATATGGGGTCACAAAGAGCCAGATAGGTCTTAGTGAATGAACAACAACAACAAAACTCAATATGCCAGTTCAACAGGCAGAGATTGATAAACTGTATAAAAGGTTAAGACTAAAATAAATACTGTCACAAAATTGTGTCATGTAACAAAAAGTAACATATTTTTAAAAGAATATATCTATACAAAAAGACTGTATTATAAGTTGTGTGGCTCCAAAATGCTAACTTCATAGAAAACAGGACTAATGGCAAAAACTAATAAAGTAAATAATTGGTAGATTTTGGGAGAGAAAACAATGTTCCTAATAGTGATTTATGCTCCCTCCCTTTTTAAATAAGAAAATTTTAAGAGACAAAATAATTTATTTAGAGCACTTAGAATTTAAAGGCAGGGGAACCTGAATCTGAACAAAGGTTCCCCCTCCTTTGTGAGACTGTCTTTTTTTTTTACTTTTATTTTTTTAGTTAAATATTATCTGGAAGAAAAAAATAAATATCAGATTGTGTGACTAGGAAGATATTTTGAAAACTCTAAGTCTCACTTATTTATTCAAAGCATAACTAGATTCAGTAAAGAGATACAACTTGCTCAAAATCATGCAACTTCCTGTATGCCCAGTCTGGACCATGAACATAACCACTGTGGTATGTAACACTCTCTAACATGATGTAAATTACTTAAAGTATGTTCACACAAGTTATCATCTAGATAGCAGAAATGTAATTTCTTAAGCTAAAGGTTTTTTTATATATCTAATTTTTAGTTGACTAAATAAGAACTCTAGAAACTAACAAAAAGTAAAGTGTTCATATTTAACACCTTCGCTAAATACAGCGAATGGTAGTCCATGGCACCCAACTTGGGCTTCCCTGGTGGCTAAGACAGAAAAGAATCTGCCTGCAATGCAGGAGACCTGGGTTTGATCCCTGGTTCAGGAAGATTCCCTGGAAGAATACATAGCAACCCACTCCAGTATTCTTGCCTCTTGGACAGAGGAGTCTGATGGGCTAGAGTCCATGGGGTTGCAAAGAGTCAGACACCATGAGTGACTAAGCATACCACAGCACAGCATGATGAAGGTAATAATAATACAATAATTTCCTTCTAAAGAATGAATTCTTGGTGATTATTTTTTTCATGTCTATTCATTTGTTATTTAAACACCCCTACCACCAATGCTCTCATTAAATTGAAAGTGACAATGAAGAGAAAATATATGTATTTCTATCATCTTACTATATGGTATGGTATTAAAATGCTAAAATAAGCATTGGCTTAGACTTATAGATGAAAGAGTAAATAAACAGCTATGCAAGATGTAGCTAAAACCAATAATTATAAAAATAATACCTCACATTTTGAGTCTACAAATTTTAACTGGCATTGTTTTTAGTTCTTCATGTACATTATGATATTTAACTCTTAGAAAAATCCAAACAATATCCACTATTATCATCTTATTTTTACAAGGAGCAAAGTAAATTAACCAAATAGTGAGCTATAAATCAAACTCTGCAATGATATTAAAAGTCTGGAACTCTGAGTATATCCACACTGAAGGTAAAAGAAGCTATATGATTTCTATTCATTCTATAAAGTTTGCACTTAAACAGTCACTTCTTCATAATTATCCATATTTCATTAAATTCCCTTTGCTTCCCTTGAAATGTGAAAAAAACAAACATGAAAAATTTCAATTTTCTCACAAATTACACATCAATGCCTTATAATCTGACATTTTCTCTTAACATTCTACTAGGACCTTTAATATTATTTGTTTGAATATTTTATCAATCTAAAGCAGTCAAGAAAAAAAAAGCTGATCTTAATATTCAACTCTTGGTCTACATTACAATACTAAGTTCTAGTCATGATTACAAGTGCATGATCCATCTTCATCTATTTAACAGAGGGAGAATGATAAAATATCTAAGAAGAGTTTCTTTTCTTCTTCCCAAAGAGTTAAAAGAAGAGTATAAGAATGTGCCATGTATTTTGGGAGTGGTATTTCTGTAGAATAATTAACTCTGCCATTGAATAACTCTAGAACATAACACATCTGTGACAGAATTCAATTATATTATCTAATGCTTACCATTATTTGTAACTTAGATGAATGTAAAACCCAAATATAAAGGGCTGCTCTTAGCCCAGAGTTCAGTTCAATTCAGTTGCTGAGTCCTCTGACTCTTTGTGACCCCATGAATCGCAGCACACCAGGCCTCCCTGTCCATCATCAACTCCCAGAGTTCACTCAAACTCATGTCCATCAAGTCGGTGATGCCATCCAGCCATCTCATCCTCCGTTGTCCCCTTCTCCTCCTGCCCCCATCCCTCCCAGCATCAGAGTCTTTTCCAATGAGTCAACTCTTCGCATGAAGTGGACAAAGTACTGGAGTTTCAGCTTTAGCATCATTCCTTCCAAAGAAATCCCAGGGCTGATCTCCTTCAAAATGGACTGGTTGGATCTCCTTGCAGTCCAAGGGACTCTCAAGAGTCTTCTCCAACACCACAGTTCAAAAGCATCAATTCTTCAGCGCTCAGCTTTCTTCACAGTCCAACTCTTACATCCATACATGACCACTGGAAAAACCATAGCCTTGACTAGATGGACCTTTGTTGGCAAAGTAATGTCTCTGCTTTTGAATATGCTACCTAGGTTGGTCATAACTTTGCTTTCAAGGAGTAAGCGTACTTTAATTTCATGGCTGCAGTCACCATCTGCAGTGCTTTTGGAGCCCCCAAAAATAAAGTCTGACAATGTTTCCACTCTTTCCCCATCTATTTCCCATGAAGTGATGCGACCAGATGCCATGATCTTTGTTTTCTGAATGTTGATCTTTAAGCCAACTTTTTCACTCTCCTCTTTCACTCACATCAAGAGGCTTTTCAGTTCCTCTTCACTTTCTGCCATAAGGGTAGTATCATCTGCATATCTGAGGTTATTGATATTTCTCCCGGAAATCTTGATTTCAGCTTGTGCTTCTTCCAGCCCAGCATTTCTCATAATGTACTCTGCATGGAAGTTAAATAAGCAGGGTGACAATATACAGCCTTGACGTACTCCTTTTCCTATTTGGAACCAGTCTGTTGTTCCATGTCCAGGTCTAACTGTTGCTTCCTGATCTGCATACAGGTTTCTCAAGAGGCAGGTCAGGTGGTCTGGTATTCCCATCTCTTTCAGAATTTTCCACAGTTTATTGCGATCCACACAGTCAAAGGCTTTGGCATAGTCAATAAAGCAGAAATAGATGCTTTTCTGGAACTCTCTTGCTTTTTCCATGATCCAGCGGATGTTGGCAATTTGATCTCTGGTTCCTCTTCCTTTTCTAAAACCAGCTTGAACATCTGGAATTTCACGGTTCACGTATTGCTGAAGCCTGGCTTGGAGAATTTTGAGCATTACTTAACTAGCATGTGAGGTGAGTGTAATTGTGCGGTAGTTTGAGCATCCTTTGGTATTGCCTTTCTTTGGAATTAGAATGAAAACTGACCTTTTCCAGTCCTGTGGCCACTGTTGAGTTTTCCAATTTTGCTAGCATATTGACTGCAGCACTTTCACAGCATCATCTTTCAGGATTTGAAATAGCTCAACTGGAATTCCATCACCTCCACTAGCTTTGTTTGTAGTGATGCTTTCTAAGGCCCACTTGACTTCACATTCCAGGATGTCTGGCTCTAGGTCTGTGAATATACCATCATGATTATCTTGGTCATGAAGATCTTGTTTGTACAGTTCTTCTGTGTATTCTTGCCACCTCTTCTTAATATCTTCTGCTTCTGTTAGGTCCATACCATTTCTGTCCCATAGGGTAACTGCAAATTCATTCGAAAAAGATGCCCCGTCTGTGCACATTCAGCCCATACTAGAGCATATGCCTTGGGAAGTAAAGCAGAGTCTGATTTCAGACTTTATTTGCCTCCTTGACTTGCACAGTAAACAAACTATACATTGTACATGAGAACCCTGCAAATATTAGAAAGTAGTGCCCATGAAAATGTGGTACAAAATTTGAGATTACATATTCTGTTAACTGACTTTGAAACTGTACTGCTATGAGAAAAATCAAATGGAACATCAGCAGAGAGAAATAGAATACATATATATATATATATTATTCTATATGTTCTCAAAGTTCTTCATTTTGTTTCATTTAAGACAAAGTAAATGAAATGGTGGTTTCATACACCATTATTCTTAGCAAGTCATATACTCAACAGATTATAAATACCTGTGGTCAAAGACTCCAAAAGAGTGGAAAAACAATAGGTTATTTTTTTTCCCTATATGTACATTATTCTCTGGCCTGATATATTCTAACAGCATCACTCCAAATTCTAGAAACAGTTTATCAAGATAAATTCTAAATTAAATTTGTCACTAAATAATTATCAAGACGAGTTAAGAATCTAGGTCTGCTTAAAAAAATTAGGTGATGAAGGGTTTTTCAACCTCCCAACACTCAATCTTCAATGCCATTTTTGCCCTTTAAAGCTGCTAATGAAGTGCATTTGAATCAAATTTCAACTTAATTGTTTGAAGTCTACAGGACAGAAGGTGTAAGATTGATCAAATGATGCATATGCTGAGAGGTGTTTTGCTGCTGCTAAATCACTTCAGTCGTGGCCGACTCTGTGCGACCCCATAGACGGCAGCCCACCAGGCTCCCCTATCCCTGGGATTCTCCAGGCAAAAAATACTGGAGTGGGTTGCCATTTCCTTCTCCAATGCATGAAAGTGAAAAGTGAAAGTGAATCGCTCAGTCATGTCCGACTCTTTATGACCCCATGGACTTCAGTCTACCAGGCTCCTCCATTCATGGGACTTTCCAGGCAAGAGTACTGGAGTGGGTTGCCATTGCCTTCTCCTGAGAGGTGTTTTAAACACTTGTAATTGTCATTTAAACCTCACAATAATCTATATAGCAGTTTTATTATTTTTACTCCACAAATAAGGGACGAACTAAAGCACAAGCAGGAAAATCACTTGTCCAAAATCCCCCAAGAGAATCTCATCCTAAATAGCTAGGTTGCTTAGAATTATTGTCCAAAGTCTTTTATCTCTTAGTATTGTCCCTGTGTCCACTTCTTCTTAACAGGTATATTATCAGCTTTGTAGCAGCAAACGATTTTCTGGCAAATACATTTTTTTGTTACTGTTGTTCCAGGCTAAGCCTAAAAGCAGTTAAATAAATATACACCTGGCTGCCAACAACTGAGAAGGAATCAGGAGAATCTTCCTGCTTCTCCTGTGTAATGTGTAATATCAGCACAATATTAGTGATTTCAACCAATATGTATCACTGCTCTATGCCTGCCACTGAGGAAAATTCTGGGATTTAAACAAAAAGAAGTTTGCCCTTGCCTTTATATAAATCTTCTCTGACTTCCCTCATGCTCATCTATATTTTCTTCAACTACCCTAGACAGACACACAGAATACATGTTTTCCAATAGGCAGTGCTACTAGCACTGAGACTGGGTTGGGGCTTAGACTGTCTTTCAAGATGCAGAACCTACAAACATGAAAAGAAATTCCATATAGAACAACCACATTTTAGTAATTTGTCAGCTGTCAATACCATCTCATAGGTTCAAGAAAGCTAATCTAAAGTATTTGTCCTAAGACCAAGAATTATTGAAGGGGGGAAAAACCATGAAACCTGGTTCATGATGAGCTTATAACCATGGTATGGCCTCTGGTAATACAGACCATACTGGGTCGGTTGAATGCCAGTGATGGATTATAAAAAAATTAAGTACAAGTTGAGTGAACTGAGAAAAAGTGACCCAAAGGGATATCTATAATAGGAGATTAAACTATGTAAGTACATGATATACAGAATGTAAGAATTACCTTAAGGTAAGATCTAGGACTATGACCAAAATCTTTGCAATTAATTAGAAGATTAAAAAAGAGATGAATGCAGGGACTGGAGTAAGGGAACAAAATTCAGGTTGAGCCAAAGGGTTCAAATCAGAGGCTGGGCCCAGATATCAAGATAAAAGTCACTTACTGAATTTGGTGCCTGAGGGGGAGGGTCGAGCATGGTGATAAAGGTGTCCATAGACCAATCCAAGAGTTTGGAAAGGAGACAGAGCTAAGGATTCAACAATTCATAAGCTAGGAAAAAAGAATAAAAAGCCTATGACCAGAGACAAAGTACTTCTAAAAGCTGCTCACCTGAAAGAATTAATGACATTACACTGAAAAAACACCAAGAAGCAATGCAAATATGCCTTCATATATGGAATGTCATTCCATCCCAAATTATTATGATTATTAAATGCATAGAACTGATCTGATACTATGAACAAGGAATGCCTTTTTATTGCAGCAAATAGAGGGAGTCCCTTGCCTATACTGAATAATATAAATTCCTGTCATTGTTATTCATCTAACAGCACACACTGATTCAGCCATCAGAATCAGATATATCTGCAATGTTTTTAAAGTGATATCCATTGAGAATGAAACCATCAAATTTAGTGTTAATACATTAATGTTTTTGATATAAATCTCACATTATTCATAATAAATTCTGTCCTTATAAACACATTTACTCTAAACAAAAACAAAAGGCTTTCGTGTTAGACGTTAGTTATGGCTTATCTTCATTCTGTTTTTCTTTGAAAAATTGATAGGTGGTTTACTCAATGACTACAGAGAGTAGGAAGGGCCAAAACATGTAAACAAATTTTTACTGCATCGGTCAAAAATTTCATTAGTTTTTTCCCATAAGTTGTTACAGAAAAACCCAAACAAACTTTTTGGCAAACCCAATATACTGCTCACACACCACTGGTCTGAAGTAAGGAAAACCACAATCACATGAAGTGCAAAAACATGATCAAAAATATCTTCAAATTTAAAGAAATATTTTTAAATAACAGAATTAAAGGCTGGCTGGTTTATATGTTAAGTTTATTTGGAGTTTTTAATTTTTTCTTATCTTGCTGTATGGCATGAGGGTTCCCATTTCCCTATGCCTCTTGCATTGGCAGCACTTAATCTTAACTACTGGACTGCCAGGGAAGTTCCTAGGCTTTTTAAAGGATTACTTAGATAAGATAATAACCATAAAGACTGAACCGTGATAATATATAACATCCCTGTTAAACATAAAACTACATGGAACCTAATGCTTTAAAAAAAATTACTTAAATTTTAAGTAAGATTGAATAGCAAGTCCTGAAATGTTCTTTAGAGCATGAGTTCCTGTAAATCCTCATTTAACATCTAAAAATAAGTGGAGTAATTGCAAAGAACGTAGCTGTGTAAGCTGCAAGGGATTTGGAAAATTACTTCACTTGCTGGTAAACAGACTGTTTTGCATAAAACAAAACTAAGTGGCCTTTAGTTGAGAAAATTATAAGATTTCATTGATATCACTGGCTGAATTTGGTAGGAAAGGGGTCAGAAATGGTGCGCTAGATTTAGAACAAAATGGTTTTGTATTAGAGTCTTTCAACTACTGTTTAAAATGCTACACAGTGCAAGATACATTAGATAAAAATGAATTTAAATTGAAAAATGCCCCATATCAGTAAGTGCCTTGAATAAAAATATTCTACATTTCCTTTTCCTGATTAAAATTAAAAAAAAAAAATCCTAGCTTATGAATGGAAAACTCTATTAACAAGTAAATGGTTATGTTGTATTTTTTAAAGTATGAGTTATTAAAATGCAGAAAGTGAAAGTGAAAGTTGCTCAGTCCTGTCTGACTCTTTGTGACCCTGAATTCTCCAGGCCAGAATACTGGAGTGGGTAGCCTTAGGAGTTCATGATCTGAGCCACAAGCAGCTCTCAGTCTTTTTTTGGCTGACTATATAGAGCTTCTCCTCTTGAGAAACCTGTATACAGGTCAGGAAGCAACAGTTAGAACTAGACATAGAACAACAGACTGGTTCCAAATAGGAAAAGGAGTATGTCAAGGCTTTATATAGTCACCCTGTTTATTTAACTTAGATGCAGAGTACATTATGAAAACCCTGGTCTGGAAGAAGCACAGCTGGAATCAAGATTGCCCTGAGAAATATCAATAAACTCAGATATGCAGATGACACCACCCTTATGGCAGAACGTGAAGAACTAAATAGCCTCTTGATAAAAGTGAAAGAGGAGAGTGAAAAATTTGGCTTAAAGCTCAACATTCAGAAAACTAAGATCATGGCATCCAGTCCCATCACTTCATGGCAAATAGATGGGGAAACAGTGGAAACGGTGAATGACTTTATTTTTCTGGGCTCCAAAAGCACTGCAGATGGTGAATGCAGCTATGAAGTTAAAAGACACTTACTCTTTGGAAGGAAAGTTATGACCAACCTAGATAGCATATTAAAAAGCAGAGACATTACTTTGCCAACAAAGGTCTGTCTAGTCAAGGCTATGGTTTTTCCAGTAGTCATGTAAGGATGTGAGTTGGACTATAAATAAAGCTGAACACTGAAGAACTGATGTTTTTGAACTGTGGTGTTGGATAAGACTCTTGCGAGTCCCTTGGACTGCAAGGAGATCAAACCAGTCCATGCTAAAGGAAATCAGTCCTGGGTGTTCATTGGAAGGACTGATACTGAAGCTGAAACTCCAATACTTTGGCCACCTGATGCGAAGAGCTGACTGATTTGAAAAGACCCTGTTGCTGGGAAGATTGATGGCAGGAGGAGAAAGGGACGACAGAGGATGAGATGGTTGGATGGCATCATTGACTCAATGGACATTGGTTTGGGTGGACTCTGGGAGTTGGTGATGGACAGGGAAGCCTAGCATGCCGTGGTTCATGGGGTCGCAAAGAGCTGGACATGACTGAGAGGTTGAACTGACTGACATAGAGCTTCTCCAGCTTCAGCCACAAAGAATATAATCAGTCTGATTTCGGTATTGACCATATGGTTATGTCCACATGTAGAGTCTTCTCTTGTGTTGTTGGAAGAGGGTGTTTGCTATGACCAGTGTGTTCTCTTGGCAAAACTCTATAAACCATTGCCCTGCTTCATTCTGTACTCCAAGGCCAAATGTGCCTGTTACTCCAGGTATCTCTTGACTTCTAATTTTGCATTCCAGTCCCCTATAATCAAAATGACATCTGTTTTGGGTGCTATTTCTGGAAGGTCTTATAAGTCTTCATAGAATCGTTCACCTTTAGCTTCTTCAGCATTACTGGTTGGGGCACAGACTTGGATTATTGTGATATTTAATGGTTTGCCTTGGAAACAGAGATCATTCTGTCATATTTGAGACTTCATCCAAGTACTGCATTTTAGACTCTATTGTTGACTATGAGGGCTACTCCGTTTCTTCTAAGGAAGTCTTACCCACAGTTGTAGATATAATGGTCATCTGAGTTAAATTTGCCCATTCCTGTCCATTTTTAGTTCACTGATTCCTAAAATGTCGATGTTCACTCTTGCCATCTCTGTTGCCCACTTTCAATTTGCCTTGATTCATGGACCTAACATTCCAGGTTCCTATGCAATATTGCTCTTTACAGCATCAGACTTTACTTCCATCACCAGTCACATCCACAACTGGGTGGTTTATTTATTTATTTATTTTGCTTTGGCTCTAGCTCTTCATTCTTTCTGAAATTATTTCTCCACTGATCTCCAGCACCATATTGGACATCTACCGACCTGGGGAGTTCATCTTTCAGTGTCCTATCTTTTTGCCTTTTCATACTGTTCATGGGGTTTTCAAGGCAAGAATATTGAAGTGGTTTGCCATTCCCTTCTCCAGTGGACCATGTTTTGTCAGAACTCTCCACGATGACCCGTCTGTCTTGGGTGGCCCTACACAGCATGGTTTATGGTTTCATTGAATTAGACAAGGCTGTGGTTCATGTGATCAGTTTGATTACTTTTCTGTGATTTTGATTTTCATTCTGTCTGCCCTCTGATGGATAAGGATAAGAGGTTTATGGAAGCTTCCTGATGGGAAAGACTGACTGCGGGGAAAACTGAGTCTTGAATACTCCTGAATATTCATTGGAAGGACTGATGCTGAAGCTGAAGCTCCAATACTTTAGCCACCTGATGGGAAGAACTGACTTATGTGAAAAGACCTTGATACTGGGAAAGATTGAAGGCGGGAGGAGACGGGGACAACAGAGGATGAGATGGTTGGATGGCATCACCAACTCGATGGCCATCAGTTTGAGTAAGGTCTGGGGTTGATGATGGACAGGGAAGCCTGGCGTGCTGCAGTCCATGGGGTCACAAAGAGTCAGACACGACTGAATGACTGAACTGATTAAGATACATAAGCATGTTTTGACTTCAAGGAACCTACATATAAGGTTAAGTATTTAATAAACTCAAGACAAACTCATTATGATTGCTTCCCCTCCTAAACTCCCCTGCTTTCTCTATTAAGTAGGCAGTATTATTACGACCCAGCCAGAGTTCAAGATGAAACCTAACTCTCTCTTTTAAATCCTTACTCAGTGGAGTACTATTTTCTTTGACTTTCCACACTTGTCTCATTCCATTCTTGTTCTAAATCCCAGTCTACGCATGTTATTCTTACCAAAATTATTGGAAGTGGTTCCTAAATGATCTCTCTGCCCAGTTCTCCCTCTCAAATCCAGAATTTATAATGCTGTTACTAGGACTTTGTTGTCTCTCTGCCTAAAATGATCTAATGGCTTTCTTTGTGGCTTCCCAGGTGGCACTAGTGGTAAAGAACTTGCTTGCCAACTAGGATGAGAGACACGAGTTTGATCACTGGGTTGGGAAGATCCCCTGGAGAAGGAAACAGCAACCTACTCCAGTTTCCTGCCTTGAGAATTCCATGGACAGAAGAGCCTGGTTTTCTTTGACCTATTCCAGCCTACTTTTAAGCCTAACCTCTTGTCATTTTTTCACACACATCTAATACTCTACCTCATCAGCTCGACTTACTTTTTCTCTAGCACAACACACTAGTTATCCCTCCAAAAACTGTCTGTTTGCAATGGGCTTCCCGGCTAGTTCAGATGGTAAAGAATCCACGTGCATTGCAGAAGACCAGGATTCCATCCCTGGGTCAGGAAGATCCCCTGTAAAAGGGAATGGCTAACCACTACAGTATTCTTGCCTGGGAAATCCCATAGACATAGGAGCCTGGTGGGCTACAGTCCATAGGGTCACAGAATCAGATATGACTGATTGACTAACACTTTTTACTTGTAATGTCTTTCCTATACTCAGGTTTATGCTTCAAGTTTCAACTCAGATATAACTCTTTCTGTGAAATAACCAACTGTATCTATTCAGTGTTTCTCAAATACTTTATTTGAACTAGTATTATAGTTATTATCAAAGGATTTTGTTAATAATTGGAGTTCTATTTTAAGTACAGACTGGGGTTCTTTTTCATCTTCCTGACATTCAGAACACTGCACCTACTAAGTGCTCTAAATATCTTCTCAAGATCAAAAAAAAATTAATTAGTATGTTTTACAGTTTAATAATACTTTATAAGCACTAAAATAAAATATTAACAGTTTTGATGAAGAAAACTATTTGCTCACTGCAATCAAATTATTCCTTTAGCTGAAACTGCTCTTCCAAATTTTCAATAAATAGTAAAAAATATTCTCAGTTTTTAAACAGGAGTTTCATGAACATCATCTCAAACTATATTAATGTAGTAAAAAATGAAAGCATATTCAAACAATATGCTCAAAATCAGAATTAATATGATGGCAGCAAAAACAGTATTAAATGTGATCTTAGAGCTGTAAAATTATCTATATATTAATAGCCAAAGTTAGAATTTAGATGAGGCCTGTTCAATTCAATAGGCATTCATTAAACACCTAGAACAGATAGAACAAAGTTCAGCCAACCATGGTCAATTTGTTCATGGGAGAGATTACTTCCCATTGGAAAAGTTACCTAAATAGAACGGATAAAGGGTAGAATTCAGAAAGGCAGAGGGTGGGGAGGATAGGACATTCAGGAAGATGAAAGAGTCATGCACAAGGACTTGGATACGTCGATAAGTAATGAAAAGTTGTCCAGCTTCAGTTTATGAATTGTGAAGGAGATCTCTGGATGTAACCAATATGTGTTGGCTTGCAGTTACATAAGATAGTAAATACCAAAATGGAAATATGGCAAACATGCTCTCTCTATTTATTTTTGAAAAGGTGTAGGCAATGAAGACTGTTAAGAGCATAAAGAGAATCTTTTCAATATTTCAGAAAGATTATTCAGCAATGACATATAGACGTAATTTGCAGGACTATTTGTAGGCTTTAGAACATGCTGAATAGCAATAATATTTACAAAAATGCTATACCTCTGAATAACAATGCAGGAAACTAGGGAACAAGATAAAAATCAACACTGTGTGCCTCCTGTTTGTAGATAACAACTGAAAGAGAGAACAGAGACAAAGACAATGTCCTGAGTGAGGGTATTTAAAAGGATAAGGATGATTTAACCAAGAAGAATTAATTTTAAATACTGTAGAAAGATTGTGATATTTCTAGAGTATTTTCAGGCAGAGGCATTGGTCAGATTTGGAGACGCAGAAGTCAGAAAAAAGAGGGGAATGGGGTTATAGATATCAATTTAAGAATTATCTACAAAGACATGAAAATTGATGAGGTAAGAATGAATTAGTTTGGCAGGAAATATAAGGTACAAAAAGAAGAGGAATAACGAAAAAATAAAGTTTAGAGAGTCACTCTATAGGATCTCAAAGAGAACTGAACTCAGACACTGGTTCTGATATTTATTATTATTATTATTGTTGTTGTTGCACAATACAAGACAAATGGATTTCTCAGGTGCCTCAGTTTTAAAGAATCAGCCTTCCAATTCAGGAGATGCAGGATGTCCAATTCAGGACATGAGAGCTCAATCCCTGGGTCAGGAAGATCTCCTGAAGGAGGAAATGGCAACCCACTACAGTAATCTTGCCTGCAAAAATCCCATCAACACAGGAGCCAGGTGGGCTACAGACCATGGGGTCGCTACATGAGACCAAAGAGTCAGATACAACTTAATGATTAAACATACAAGCACTGCACAAATAATTTAACATAAGTCTTAAAATGTAATTATGATCAGTTGTCACAATATTTAAATACCACATGACCTATTACATATTAGGACTATAGTTTTTAACACAATTTGATCATTACTTTTTGCTGTTGTTGCTATATTGTTATAATAATCATTATCACATCCCCTACCATCAGGGACAAAAAGAGGAAAGGCAGGAACAATGAGAATCAGGACAACTTCAGTTCAGTTCAGTCACTCAGTCGTGTCTGACTCATTGCGACCCCATGGACTGCAGCACGTCAGGCCTCCCTGTCCATTACCAACTCCCAGAGTTTACTCAAATTCATGTCCCTTGAGTCAGTGATGCTATCCAACAATCTCATCCTCTGTCATCCCCTTCTCCTCCCCCCTTTAATCTTTCCAAACATCAGGGTCTTTTGAAATGAGTCAGTTCTTCACATCAGGTGGCCTAAGTATTGGGGTTTCAGCTTCAACTTCAGTCCTTTCCATGAATATTCAAGACCAATTTCCTTTAGGATGGACTGGTTGGATCTCCTTGAAGTCCAAAGGACTCTCAAGAGTCTTCTCCAAAATCATAGTTCAAAAGCATCAATTCTTTGGTGCTCAGCTTTCTTTACAGTCAAACTCCCACATCCATACATGACTACTGGAAAAACCATAGCCTTGATAGATGGACCTTTGTTGGCAAAGTAAAGTCTCTGCTTTTTAATGTTCTGTCTAGTTTGTTCATAACTTTAATTCCAAGGAGTAAGAGTCTTTTAATTTAATGGCTGTAGTCACCATCTGTAGTGATTTTGGAGCCCAGAAAAATAAAGTCTGACACTGTTTCCACTGTTTCCCCATCTATTTCCCATGAAGTGATGAGACCAGATGCCATGATCTTCGTTTTCTGAATGTTGAGCTTTAAGCCAACTTTTTCAATCTCCTCTTTCACCTTCATCAAGAGGCTCTTTAGTTCTTCTTCACTTTTTGCCATAAGGGTGGTGTCATCTGCATATATGAGGTTATTGATATTTCTCCCAGCAATCTTGACCCCAGCTTGTGCTTCATCCAGCCCAGCATTTCTCATGACATACTCTGCATATAAGTTAAATAAGCAGGGTGACAACATACAGCCTTAATGTACTTCTTTCCCTATTTGGAACCAGTGAATCTTGAGAAAGAAGAACGAAATAGGAGGAATCAACCTGCCTGACTTCAGGCTCTACTACAAAGCTACAGTCATCAAGACAGTATGGTACTGGCACAAAGACAGAAATATAGATCAATGGAACAAAATAGAAAGCCAAGAGATAAATCCACACACCTATTGACACTTTATCTTTCACAAAGGAGGCAAGAATATAAAATGGAGAAAAGACAATCTCTTTAATAAGTGGTGCTGGGAGAACTGGTCAACCACTTGTAAAAGAATGAAACTAGAACACTTTCTAACACCATACACAAAAATAAACTCAAAATGGCTTAAATATCTAAACGTAAGACCAGAAACTATAAAACTCCTAGAGGAAAACATAGGCAAAACACTATCCGACATAAATCACAGCAGGATCCTCTATGACCCACCTACCAAAGTAATGGAAATAAAGCAAAAATAAACAGATGGGACCTAATTAAACTTAAAGGCTTTTGCACAACAAAGGAAACTATAAGCAAAGTGAAAAGACAGCCCTCAGAATGGGAGAAAATAATAGCAAATGAAGCAACTGACAAAGAATTAATCTCAAAAATATACAAGCAACTCCTGAAGCTCAATTCCAGAAAAATAAATGACCCAATCAAAAAATAGGCCAAAGAACTAAACAGACAGTTCTCCAAAGAAGACACACAGATGGCTAACAAACACATTAAAGATGTTCAACATCACTGATTATCAGATAAATGCAAATCAAAACCACAATGAGGTAACATCTCATGCTGGTCAGAATGGCTGCGATCCAAAAGTCTACAAGCAATAAATGCTGGAGAGGGTGTGGAGAAAAGGGAACCCTCTTACACTGTTGGTGGGAATGCAAACTAGTACAGCCACTATGGAGAACAGTGTGGAGATTCCTTAAAAAACTGGAAATAGAACTGCCTTATGACCCAGCAATCCCACTGCTGGGCATATACACCGAGGAAACCAGAATTGAAAGAGACCTGTGTACCCCAATGTTCATCGCAGCACTGTTTATAATAGCCAGGACATGGAAGCAACCTAGATGTCCATCAGCAGATGAATGGATAAGAAAGCAGTGGTACATATACACAATGGAGTATTACTCAGCCATTAAAAAGAATACATTTGAATCAGTTCTAATGAGGTGGATGAAACTGGAGCCTATTATACAGAGTGAAGTAAGCAAGAAAGAAAAACACCAATACAGTATACTAATGCATGTATTTGGAATTTACAAAGATGGTAACGATAACCCTATATGCGAGACAGCAAAAGAGACACAGATGTATTGGACAGTTTTGGACTCTGTGGGAGAAGGCGAGGGTGGGATGATCTGAGAGAATAGCATTGAAACATGTATATTATTATATATGAAACAGATCACCAGTCCAGGTTCGATGCATGAGACAGGGTGCTCAGGGCTGGTGCACTGGGATGACCCAGAGGGATGGGATGGGGAGGGAGGTGCAAGGAGAGTTCAGGATGGGGAACACATGTACCCCCATGTCTGATTCATATCAATGTATGGTAAAACCACTACAATATTGTAAAGTAATTGCCTCCAATTAAAATAAATATTTTTTTTAAAAAAAGAAAAAAAAACTTCTCAAGAGGCAGGTCAGGTGATCTGGTGCAGGACACTTAGCACAATACAAACCATGATAGGAAAACTGAGTTGGACATCTTAGGTCAACAGCACATTATGATACATTATATATATTTCTATTTCAAATTTTCAAATAGCAACTCAACTTCTGCCATCTGCAGATGTTACCCTCTTATGAAATCATCTGCCTCATGCTCTCTTAAGAAAAGCCACTGACAAACTTTAAGAAATCTACTGACATGGCTAATACATCTGAGAAGTCCTTTGAGACAACAGATGGTGTTTTATAAATAGGATTTGAATCACCTGTTATATGACTTGAGCAGCCCAATTACTAAGTGCTTCTTCTAAACTTTGTCAGTTTCCATATGAAGTGTGAAAAAAATATTCTAAATTTAAGAACCATAAACTTTATATTACAAGAAAGATAGGACAGATATATAATTGATAGAAACAACTAATACAATGATATTTATTGCATATGACATACATACATGTTCAATCTATTTGTGTATATATTTATGTATATATGCATGTGTAAAACAGGTATCAAAATGGATAAAAAGGGAGTGAAGGTATAGAATGAGTGTAGGAAAAAAAGAAAAAGTAGCATATTTTTTTGAAATGCATCTAAGGGTCATCTTTTTAAGATAAAAAAGAATTTGTTTAAAATTAAAAAAAAAAACTCAGCCAATATATTTATACATTTTCTTACAAGAAAAATGTCACCTTTTATTTATAAGGGGGTCACTCTCAAGAATTATTTGAGACCAAATGTTGACAAAAATGTGAGCTGAGAAAAAGTTGGTCTTATCAACTACTGTCTTTCAACCTCCAAGGGTCTGTTCTATTCTTTCAATAATTTCAAAGTACAGTGACTGGAAAGTTAATACATCTCAGAAAGATTTACAGAGAAACTTCTTTATCAAATGAAGTCTGAATTAGGAAGATTAAATTGAAGAGATTATTACAACATAATGATGTTTTCCCAAATACCTTAAATTTGGTATTCAATATCATTTTTGGAGAAGCGATTCCCAGGTGACTGTGCGGTAAAGAATCCACCTGCAATGCAGGGTTCAGTTCCTGGGTAGGGACGATCCCCTGTAGAAGGAAATGGTAACCCACTCCAGTATTCATGCCTGGGAAATTCTATGCACAAGGGAGCCTGGTAGGCCACAGGGCATGGAGTCATAGAATAGTCAGGCAAGACTTAGCCACTGAGCACAAGCACATCATTTCATCTGTAGGCCTCATCTTAGAGAATTAAAATTGTATATTTTTGCTTGGTTAATTGATTAATAATTTAATCTTATACTGACTAAGTTCCAGGTACTAACTATGCTTGTGCTGGAAACACAGTAGTGAAGACAGACAAGTCTCCTATCGAGCCTAGTCTATGTATCACCTAGACAGAAATGCAACTAAATATGTAAAGAAATAAGTTTATTCCTGATATTTAGTACTTTGAAGGAACTGAAATAGGTTAATGTGAAAGAGAGTGATAGAGTGACTTGAATACCTACAGACAGTTTTATAGGTTTGCATGCATTTTAGCATGCAAATTCCTAAAAAGTGTATTAAAATATTCATAGCTTCTTTCCACTATGTCATATTCATATTCATCACTTCACTGAGGGCACATTTGCCTTATCATTCTATCATAAAATGCTTAAAGAAAGACTGTATTTTGACAGACAAAACACTAAGTATGAGGAACTCCAAGAAGAACAAAAAAATGTGCAGCCAGTCCTAGTGGAGTTTTCCAGGTAGCTAGCAAAAACAAGGTACACAGGGCTGAGAAGTCAATTATGGAGATTTGTTAATAATGTTAACAATTCATTTGGATTAACTTCTAAGTGTGGATGAGTTTGAAAAGAATTCAGAGAAAAATGTCACTGATGTCCAGTGAAGAATAGGATATGATCTGGAGCGTGAACTGAGGGCAAGTGTTGCAAAGGGAGGGAGGAGGACAAAGGAAATTGTAAGCAGGAATAAGAGGATGAACTAAGTATGGAGAAAGTCTTTCTGAAGTGTAAGTTATGTAGAAGGACATATTTGTATTATGTAGAAGGAGACAGATGGGCATCACAAGTACTAATATAGAAAACAGACTGACACTCAAGAACTGTTCATGGATGAACACGTGAATGAACACAGAAGAACCAGAATGAATTTATCCACATGGTGAGTGATCTATTAATCACGTTCTTTTATAGCATGAGGTACTGATCAAATTGTATATCCATAAACATTTATTCAATTGGAGAAGGAAATGGCAACCCACTCTAGTGTTCTTGTCTGGAGAATTCCAGGGACAGGGGAGCCTGGTGGGCTGCCATCTCTGGGGTCGCACAGAGTTGGACACAACTGAAGCAACTTAGCAGCAGCAGCAGCAGCAAACATTTATTCCATATATAAAATCAAAATTTTAAAACAGTTTAAAATTCAAAGAAAAGCAAAAATGAATGAAGCTGTCATCTTTGATTTTCCCAAGAAACAAAGAATAAATTTTAATCAACCAACGAATAGATGCTAATGATGTGAATTAATCTGTATTGAAAAAATTATTATTATGAAAAGTTGCTGACATCTAGAATCATAAGCTATATTCAATACCCATCCTGGCTTACTCTTGATTACATGTTAAATGAAATTAATTTTTTTTGGCTTTTCATACTAATGAAGTTATTCAGAGTATATCAGGTCTACAAGAATTATATACTAATTAAATTCCTAGAATAAACTCCAAATTTATAAACAGAGTCTATTATGCAAGTTTATATTTATGTATAAATATTATAAGTTTGGAACTACTATTAATTTAACTTCTTAATACACTCTTTGAAATATGCTAGATTATAAAAATTGAGAGGTTCCTTTTGCTGTTTTATATTATGTGTATTTATTTTGTCCATACCATGTGACTTGTAAGGAATTTAGTTTCCCAACCAGGGATCGAACCCAGGTCCTTGACAATGAGAGCACAAAGTCCTAAACACTAGATCACCAAGGAATTCCCTCACTTGCTGTTTTAAGGATGAAAGACTGTCTGGGAACAAGGTAGAGGACCAGAAAGAAGACTTGTACAGTTTCCTAGGGGAAGGATTAAACATCTAGATTATGCATTGATTAAAGGAGATGATGAATACTATACCGATTAATACATATTTTAGAAAGAGATGATATTATATAGACAACAAAATACAGAATAGAATACACTGTACAGAATAGAATACCTTGTCAAGCCTATACAATACATAGAAACCTAAGTTAACCTTTCTATTTTCACACTGAAAATGGGCACATGTATTGATACATTAACCAAGAAATCAACTGGTATAGAGAATTTACTATATTTATGATGAATCCATGAATGTCTGGTGGTAGTTGAAATTTAAGCAGAGGATTAGAAAGGGATCTCTACATTTTACTCTCTATATTTGCTATTATTTTTTTCTTTGATATTTATTAGTAACCTTGAACTCCTTTATAGACAGTGAAAAATAGTTCTAATCATGAAAAAACATGAGATAAATGGCAAAATCAATTATTCTTTTTTAATTTGAGGGTCTACAATCCATAAAAATGATAGTTCTAGCTACATAAAGGATATTACATTTAAATGGTAACATCACACAAATTAACAAAAAATATTAAAAGTATTAAAATATAAAAGTATTAAAATACTTATAACATAATTAATAAGGTAAACTGTTCTTACATTTAAAACTAAGAATTACATTGTTTTTATTTCACAATTTATAATAAATGGAATTATAAAATCTATGTTCTTCAATTTAATGTTTGAAAACTTTCTCTTCAAAAACTTGAGTGATATAATTTTTAAGTCTCAGTGGCCATATTATTTATCTCAATTGAAAATATCTCAAATGAATGAGTTCTGTTTTATAAATGTAAATTATTATTAATTAATATTTAAAAATATTTGTAAAGTCTGACTGAATCAAAAAATGGGAGTGCTAAATGCACATCTTCAAATTTACAAATCTTCATTTTGCTAGTTTATGTTAGTTAAAATCAAGCTATGTGTATGTTTTAAAATCAGCTTTAACAAAAAAAAAACTAAAACTAAAAAAAAAAAACCCAGCATATCTGAAGTACTTTGGTTAATTTTGAAATTACTCAAAGAATAAGAATATAAATATTCACTAAATACAGTAGTATAAAGTATTCTTTCTGATTCAAAATTACTACATGTCAAATTGAGAAATTTTAAAATAGCAGGATTCAGGATAATCATTAAGCTCTCATTTATGCTAAAGAAGGAAAACATTCTATGACTACATTATCTATTCTGACTATAAAACAAAGGGTTAAAATCAGAATATCATCTGATTATATTACTACACATATCACCTGACTTTATTACTATTAAATGTATGGAGTTTCATAGTGAGAAGCTATGAAGCTAACTCATATATTTTTGAGTTAAAGATATATACGCTCATGGCTTTCACAACAATTTTATTTAAATCATGAATTGCTCTGTCAAAACTTATCACTGTGTCAAAGTTCTAGAGAGATTACATCAAAAGGGCATTGGAATTTATTTTGACTAATATCAGAGTCAATTAATACACTATCTGCCAGCAGTCTTTCCACCATGACTGCGGCAAAATTTTATCAAAGTATCATTTACAAGTTGTTATAGAAGAGTTTCCTCCAGGAAGCCCTAACAAATACATTCATTTACAAATATATTCCAATAACTACTGTGAGACCGGTGCTGGGTTAATCACTTGAAAAATAACAAGAACCTCAAAATATCTAAGTATTGTGCTTAAGAGGTTATAATCTAGTGAAGGAGACTAAATCAGAAAACTAAGTGGCTTGGACTAAGCAGATGGCTTTTAGAAATATAATGAAAATCAGATTCATTTAAGACATATTCTGGCAGTGTCCAATCAACACAGAGTTATCATAAATGATTCAACAGTCTTTGGCACGATGGAAATTTTATTTATTGATATGGGAAGATTGGCAGTTAGAACAGGTGTGAAAGAGAGGGTTTTTTTGTTTTTGATTTTTTTTACTTTTTATCTTTTTGAAAATGTTAACTTGAGAAGACTATCAGTTCAGACATTCAATCATGTCCAACTCTTTGCGACCCCATGAATCGCAGCACGCCAGGCCTCTCTGTCCATCACCATCTCCTGGAGTTCACTCAAACTCATGTCCATCACATCGGTGATGCCATCCAGCCATCTCATCCTCTTTCTTCCCCTTCACTTCCTGCCCCCAATCCCTCCCAGCATCAAAGTCTTTTCCAATGAGTCAACTCTTCACATGAGGTGGCCAAAGTACTGGAGTTTCAGCTTTAACATCGGTCCTTCCAATGAACACCCAGGACTGATCTCCTTTAGGATGGACTGGTTGGATCTCCTTGCAGTCCAAGGGACTCTCAAGAGTCTTTTCCAACATCACAGTTCAAAAGCATCAATTCTTCGGCACTCAGCCTTCTCCACAGTCCAACTCTCACATCCACACATGACCACTGGAAAAACCAGAGCCTTGACTAGACAGACCTTTGTTGGCAAAGTAATGTCTCTGCTTTTGAATATGCTATCTAGGTTGGTCATAACTTTCCTTCCAAAGAGTAAGCATCTTTTAATTTCATGGCTGCAATCACCATCTGCAGTGATTTTGGAGCCCAAAAATATAAAGTATGACACTGATTCCATTGTTTCCCCATCTAATTCCCATGAAGTGATGGGACCAGATGTCATGATCTTAGTTTTCTGAATGTTGAACTTTAAGCCAGCTTTTTCACTCTTCTCTTTCACGTTCATAAAGAGGCTCTTTAGCTCTTCACTTGCTGCCATAAGGGTGATGTCATCTGCATACCTGAGGTTATTGCTATTTCTCCCAGCAATCTTGATTCCAGCTTGTGCTTCTTCCAGCCCAGCATTTCTCATGATGTACTCTGAATATAAATTAAATAAGCAGGGTGACAATATACAGCCTTGATGTGCTCCTTTTCCTATTTGGAACTAGTCTGTTGTTCCATATCCAGTTCTAACTGTTGCTTCCTGACCTGCATAGAGGATTCTCAAGAGGCAGGTCAGGTGATCTGGTATTCCCATCTCTTTCAGAATTTTCCACAGTTTATAGTAATCCACAAGGTCAAAGGCTTTGGCATAGTCAATAAAGCAGAAATAGATGTTTTTCTTGCTTTTTCCAAGATGAACTCTCTTGCTTTTTCCATGATCCAGCAGATATTGAGAATTTGATCCCTGATTCCTCTGCCTTTTCTAAAACCAGCTTGAGCATCTGGAAGTTCACGGTTCATGTAATGCTGAAGCCTGGCTTGGCGAATTTTGAGCATTACTTGACTAGCGTGTGAGATGAGTGCAATTATGTGGTAGTTTGAGAATTCTTTGGCATTATGTTTCTTTGGGATTGGAATGAAAACTGACCTTTTCCAGTCCTGTGGCCACTGCTGAGTTTTCCAAATTTGCTGGCATATTGAATGCAGCACTTTCACAGCATCATCTTTCAGGATTTGAAATAGCTCAACTGGAATTCCAGTTTGTAGTGATGCTTTCTAAGGCCCACTTGACTTCACATTCTAGGATGTCTGGCTCTAGGTGAGTGATCACACCATCATGATTATCTGGTCATGAAGATTTGTTTTTGTACAGTTCTTCTGTGTATTCTTGCCACCTCTTCTTAATATCTTCTGCTTCTTTTAGGTCCATACCTTTTCTGTCCTTTATCGATCCCACGTTTGCATGAAAGGTTCCCTTGAAGGCTATAAGATACCCAAGTTGAGATGTCAGGGGATAGCTAAATACGAGTCTGTAATTAAGACCATATATATACAAATTTGTGAGCCAGAAATAGTATTTACAGAGTAGGAATGCAAGAAGACAAGGAGGATAAAAAAAACTCAATGAAAGAACTCAATAAACAGGCAAAGGGGAATACTGAATGGTGGTGCCTGAAACTGATATGGAAATTCCAGAGATGTGATTTAGTTCATTGCATAAAAAAATAAAAGTGTCAGAAATAAGGGGAGTTATTATGTGTTTTGAATACTACTGAGACTTAACTAAGATGAGACTGGAGATTATCCATCATATTTAGCAACACAGAAGTTACAGGATTTGTGCTGAGTTAGGTGACTTGCTAGGTTAATTTAAAAAAGAAAAAGCCACTCACAATCCTGACTCTGTAAATTATCATGTCATGCCTTTGTAAACATTTCACTAATATGATACCTACATATCTTATCCACCATGTATACATTCATAAATTAAACTTTACAAACTTTTATTAAGTTTCTACTGACACGTCATCTGCTGTGAGATGGCAACTCAGAGGAATAATACACAAGATACAATTCTTACATATAAAGAGCCCAAAACATCATGAAAAAATATACATAAGAAACACTGAAAATACCAGATAGAAACAGTGCATAAACAAAGTACCAGGATCATTGGAATGCAGGAAAATAATCATATCTCTATTCTATATATTTTTATTCTAGAACTGCCACTCCTAAATGTTAAGAGAGCCCTTATAAGGCTGTTGGTCTTGTAGCATACCCTGATCCTTTGCTTAAGGAAGTTAGTAACTTCATGCCTAAATGGAGCATTAGAAACACAGAAAACACCAAGTGTGAGTAAGAAAAGTATTATAATTAATGAGACATTAGCGATACTCATTTAGGATTAGGACAAGGTCTAATGTACCTGCTATTTATCAGGCTTCTCTTGTCTTTTAAAAGTTAAAGCCTGCCTTATAATCTTATTACATAATGGGTAATTTAGACATGTGAAATGGACTAAAAATGGATGAGCATGGATGAAATACATCATGGCTGAATAGTCATAACCAGGCCAACATGACATAATAACTTGATTTAAAAGAGTCAACTTTTATATGTACAGTTACTATAAGCAAAAATTTATTACATTTATAGAATCATAAAATGGCAGCACATTTTCAATTATGTTTTAAAATAAGCCAGTTTCAAGAACTTGGTCTTACACTAATTCTTCAGGGGAAAAGATCAATTTGCTTACATACATCAAACAAAACAAGTGATTCTGCTACTACTAATTTTAAAAAATAATAGTAAATACTTAACTTACTTCCCTAGAACCCTTCTGAATACTCAACATATACTGGCTCAATTGCCATGACAAAACTATAAAGTACCTACTATCCCTATCTTACTTATGAGAAATCCAAAGCAGAGATAAACTAATTAGCTTATCTATGGTCACTGAAACAGGGGATAGCATTGCTATTAATTTATTAAGTTCAGTTCAGTTCAGTCGCTCAGTTGTGTCCAACTCTTTGTGACCCCATGAACTGCAGCACGCCAGGCCTCCCTGTCCATCACCAACTCCCAGAGTCCACCCAAACCCATGTCCATCGAATCGGTGATGCCATCCAATCATCTCATCCTCTGTGGTTCCCTTCTCCTCCTGCCCTCAACCTCATCAGGGTCTTTTCCAATGAGTCAGCTCTTGGTATCAGGTGGCCAAAGTATTGGAGCTTCAGCTTCAACATCAGTCCTCCCAATGAACACCCAGGACTGATCTCCTTTAGGATGGACTGGTTGGATTTCCTTGCAGTCCAAGGGACTCTCAAGAGTCTTCTACAACACCACTGTTCAAAAGCATCAATTCTTCAGTGCTCAGCTTTCTTTATATTCCAACTCTCACATCCATACATGACCACTGGAAAAACCATAGTCTTGACTAGACGGACCTTTGTTGGTAAGAGCTTATAGTTATTTTTAAAATACTGACTCTATGAGAAAAGTACATTATAAGCTACTACTGACATTAAAAATATGACTTAAAATATCTTCCTTCCTGAGGAAAATTTAATATTAAAATCTATCTTTTCAGGTTTTATTGCTTTCATTCTTTCCCAATCATTTCTTACATGGTGAATTTACAATAGACATTTGTTTATCCCAGTTCATTTTGTTGATACATATAAACTATGAACAATGCAGAGGTTAATCCTCTTATAATTTATATTCAGTGCAGGTAACCTCCATTCCCCTACATCTACAATTTAAACCAATCAAGGACTTAGTACTGGAGTTATTTACTGTTGAAAAATAAACTCCTATAAGTATACCTACACAGTTTAAACTGGTATTGTTCCATAGTCAACTATATTTAGTTTGCTCTCTGTATAACACACACACACACAATTAGAACACTTCAATATCAGTAGAACTTGTTATAGGTAACAAAAAGGTCCAGGCTCTTGAGACTGAAAGTGTTAGTCATTCATTTGTGTGTGAATCTTTGCAACCCCATGGGCTGTAACCTGACAGTCTCCTCTATCCATTTAATTCTCCAGGCACGAATACTCGAGTGGGTTGCCATTTCCTCTGCCAGGTGATCTTTCCCACCTAGGGATAGAAGCCGGGTGTCCTGCAATACAGGCAGATTCTTTACTGTCTGATCCATCAGAATCAGTCTCAAGCCCCTTTGAGGCTGAACACTCCTACAAAAAAATAGTTTTCTATCTCAGTAGGCCATCTTGTGTTGAGTGTTCAGTCTCAAAAGAGACAACAGCTTCCCTGGACAAAGGAATGGTACCTACTGTGGAATGAGAATACCCATTAAGGAAGGGGAGACAGGGGACAGCTGCTTCTGCCAGATGGCCCTCACGTCCATTGGTTTTGTTTTATAGAGGGACTGTTTAAGCACTTCAAAGATCCTATTTCATGGTTCGTACAGTTTACCTCAGATTCCTCACAAAGACAGACTGTTTCAATTAAAATGACAGAAAATATACCGAGACTGCATTCCCAATCCACCTCTTTTCTTTGGTTTCAAGTGATGATGATAATGATTACAAAGACAAATAATTTACAATTAAAGAGAGACCCAGTTTATCTTACCCTGGTGGGGCACAAACTTTTGAGAAACAAACCAAGACTTATGGAAGGAGAAGGCTGTTAGTAGCATTCAATGGCTACTTAAACATCTAAGACATTATGATTGAAACTACTGTTTAACATTCATTATTCTTTTTATAATCACCCTGAGGCTTTCCTGAGCTTGAGGTTTTAATGTTGCCACTAAACCTCTTCTACCCTTAATATCAAAATACTAGGTAGAATATATTTTGATATGATATAAACATATCAGATATATACCATGTTCACAAGAAAAATTTTAACTATCCATAATCAGTTAGTGGCAGATTCAATTCTTTAATCCCATTATTTCCTAAAGGGCACTGAGAAACACCACATTTATATAAAGGACGAACAAATAATAAAACTAAGTACATAATTTTTTCAATTTCATTTATTTTTGTATCTCAGTTTTATTGATTGTGGGTTTTAAGTACAAGCAATGTTAAAATGTACATTTCAGTATGGATGAAATATCTTGGCTAAAAGATGAATGAGAAATAGGAATAAATTTTCATTTGAATTCAATATTGTTAATGCAAGTTGCATGTTCAGTCCTATTCTCCCTACAGAGGTTGTATTCAAAATTGAAATGTCATTGATGTACTTTTATAAATCAGAAGTGCTAGTCCATGTATATTTTATTCTCTATACCAATCTTTTTAGGACATAATTAAATGCAAACAAACAGAAAAGAACTAACTTGAATCAATGTGTCCTTCTGAATGACACATCCTTCATACAGTGAAGCCATCTCATCAGTTACACTATTGCACTCATGCTCATAAATTTGACAAGGTTGGTTGATTCGCTTCCAATCCTATTTACATTTAGAAATAGGTAGCCATATAACTTATTTTTCTATTAATTTATAAAGTACTTCAGTTATGATGAAAGGCAAAATTACCTGTTTGTTTCCAAAGTACAGGTTAATAATTTGATTATCTTTGTACTTCACTGTTGATGTAGTTTTTGAATATCAATATAAGACTGATTTATCTGTGTTTTAGAAGACAAACCATTAAGATAGGATACTCCAAACCTATCAATGGGATCATCTTTCAATAGGGGACACTTGAGCCATGAAACAGATAAAATGATTCAGCACTTCAACTCCACAAGCCATTATTTCTAATTAAAAACTACCCAATAAATATCTATTTCATTGTGACATTCATGTGATAAATAAATTCAAGTGATCATTCACCAAGAAAATTACCTTAAAAAATTACTTCATTTCCAAGAGTCTCTTCCTAATTAAAATGACTATTTCCCATCCATATTTCTGAACTGTAATTGATAATAACTTGAGAGTCTGAATATCCAGTACTCAGGAAAGCTAATGCCCTAATCTCTTCACTCATAATGCCTACAAACAGGAACTTTCTTTAAAACCATTTACTGACATTCTTGAAATGTAGACATGAGAATTTACAGAGCTTCCTCTTATGTTCACAGAAAAACTGATAAAGCTATAAGCATTTCCCCAACTCTAAACAAGAGTACTGAGGTAAAAATCAGTTCAATTATATTGAATGTAAAATGACCACATGCAATTTTAGAATATAATATATCTTATACAATAGTCATGTCCGACTCTGTGCAACCCCATAGACGGAAGCCCACCAGGCTCCTCTGTCCCTGGGATTCTCCAGACAAGAACACTGGAGTGGGTTGCCATTTCCTTCTCCAATATATGAACCCACATACTACTAAAGATGATCGTCCAAAGAGTCTTCTTTCTCTATTTACTTAACATATGCTTGATCTTCCTTTACCTCTAATTTTTCAGCGTGCTTTCTACCCACACACTCTTTTCTGGAGTGACAGGGTGCAATGGAAACAACGTGAGGGTGACATTTCATTAAATACTCTTGTGTGTCTTTAATTTGCCATTGCTGGAAGTATTTTTTTTTTTTTTTAAGAATTTTTTTTTTAATTTTTTTTCTAATTTTATTTTATTTTTAAACTTTACATAATTGTATTAGTTTTGCCAAATATCAAAATGAATTTTTTTAAGCAACAAAAGTTGCTTTGCTAAATTTCATTTTAAAATTTTCAACCACCAATCTCCTTTATTTCCTGGGATTTTGAGCTAACTCTCACTTGATATACTATTATACTTCTTCTCAATATCTAAATACAAACTCTATTTTCAGACCACAGAATCTTTTCAGATCTAACTTTTGCAACCTTTGACACTGTGGGTTGTTTTCCGTGAATCTTTCTTCAATATTACCTCTGTGACATTGTCCTCCCTTTCTGTGTTTCCTTCTGAATCTCTAATATTAACCCTTCTCAGCTTCCTTCACTTAACGCCTCATCCTCTACTTCATCTTTATATGAAGGTTTTCATCAAAGTTCCATTTTTAAACATGGTTTTACCCTACAATCCATCCGTGGCTTATGGCTACTGTAAACACTACATCCCCCTGTGGCAGATTCATTTCGATATTTGGCAAAACTAATACAATATTGTAAAGTTTAAAAATAAAATAAAATTTAAAAAAAATAAAATAAACAGTACATCCCATTCTTCATATCTTAATTTAACTGTGGTCTTGTTTCTAAGTTCCAAAACAACACATTTCCAACTTTGTAAGGAAGAAAACAATCAAGATCTTCAGCAGTTCTGAAACATCCCACAATCATCACCCTCCCCCAGTAATCCAACTCTTTCACATCCTGTGATTTCAACCTATTAAAATAACATCACTGGTCTTCTAGTCAGTCACATTACAAATCCTGCTATAATTGTGGAGATTTCCCTCTTCCTCATTCTTCTCCACATGTAAGCCTATGAATTCCTTTAAACCAAATCCAGAATACCTCTTAACACCACCTCCTTCATTCGATTTCTGTCATTCCACAAGTTCAGGGCCCTGTGAACTCTTGTCTGACTTTCATCTTCTACGCTGCTATCAGCCAGGCTTATTTGAAAAGACCTCTCCCTATCTCTTCATCAAGTTTCAGATGACTTCATGCTGCTGTAGGATGAAACCCAAACTCCCTACCATAACATTAAAGAACTTTTGAAATTCAACCTCAGTATACCTTTCTAGCTCATCTCTTGCTAATCTGCTTCATACTAGATTCAACGTTCCCCCGAATATAAAGAAAGTTCATGGCTTCTTGTTTTATCCTACTGTTCCCACAGTTACTTCTCTACTTAACAGAATTTTAATAGCTCAGTTTCTTTAGTGAAATGATCAATGCCTTTCTTGCTGTTTTTTTCTGAGCAGTTGACTCTCAAATACAAGGTTTATGTGCAAAACAAATATTATGCAGAATAGATTAAAGAAGTATAAAACTTTGGGAGTATTCAACATGTAGCCAACACAAACAAACTATATATTAACTCAAAACAAAATCTAGTTCCTATTAATTTTAAAAAGTCTCATGCAAACTTCCCCACACACCAGAAATAATGCTAAAAATCACAAAATACAATCCCTATAGAAATTTTAGCAATACCTCTTCATAATATTAAGGCTAAGATTGAATGTTTCACCTATATTTATATTCATCAGATTTCACAATTAAAATTGATACTTTTCCTATTATCTGTTTAACAATACTTTTTAGCTAAAGAAAAACAGTGACTTCTAATTTTGTTCTTTCAATCATATGACCTATTCTTAAGTATATATAATCATATGTGCATAGTTTATATATGAATAATATGTGTTCTAGAAGACTCTAAACATGGACATCACCAGATGGTCAACACCAAAATCAGACTGATTATATTCTTTGCAGCCAAAGATTGAGAAGCTCTATACAGTCAGCAAAACCAAGATCAGGAGCTGACTGTGGCTCAGATCATGAAATCCTTATTGCCAAATTCAGACTTAAATTGAAAAAAGTAGAGAAAACCACTAGACCATTCAGGTATGACCTATATCAAATCCCTTATGATTATAGAGTGGAAGTAAGAAACAGATTAAGGGACGAGATCTCATAGAGTGCCTGATGAACTATGGAATGAGGTTCGTGATATTGTACAGGAGACAGGGATCAAGACCATCCCCATGGAAAAGAAATGCAAAAATGCAAAATGGCTGTCTGGGGAGGCCTTACAAATAGCTGTGAAAAGAAGAGAAGTAAAAAGCAAAGGAGAAAAGGAAAGATATACCCATCTGAATGCAGGGTTCCAAAGAATAGCAAGAAGAGATAAGAAAGCCGTCTTCGGCGATCAATACAAAGAAATAGAGGAAAACAACAGAATGGGAAAGACTAGAGATCTCTTCAAGAAAATTAGAGATACCAAGGGAACATTTCATGCAAAAATGGGATCAATAAAGGACAGAAATGGCTTGGACCTAACAGAAGCAGAAGATATTAAGAAGAGATGGCAAGAATACACAGAAGAACTGTACAAAAAAGATCTTCATGACCCAGATAATCACGATGGTGTGATCACTCACCTAGAGCCAGACATCCTGGAATGTGAAGTCAAGTGGGCCTTAGAAAGCATCACTATGAACAAAACTAGTGGAGGTGATGGAACTCCAGTTGAGCTATTTCAAATCCTGAAAGATGATGCTGTGAAAGTGCTGCACTCAATATGCCAGCAAATTTGGAAAACTCATCAGTGGCCACAGGACTGGAAAAGGTCAGTTTTCATTCCAATCCCAAAGAAAGGCAATATCAAAGAATGCTCAAACTACCGCACAGTTGCACTCATCTCATATGCTGGTAAAGTAATGCTCAAAATTCTCCAAGCCAGGCTTCAACAATACGTGAACCATGAACTTCCAGATGTTCAAGCTGGTTTTAGAAAAGGCAGAGGAATGAGAAATCAAATTGCCAACATCCGCTGGATCATGGAAAAAGCAAGAGAGTTCTAGAAAAACATATATTTCTGCTTTATTGACTATGCAAAAGCCTTGACTGTGTAGATCACAATAAACTGGAAAATTCTGAAAGAGATGGGAATACTAAACCACCTGATCTGCCTCTTGAGAAACCTGTATACAGGTCAGGAAGCAACAGTTAGAACTGGACAAGGAACAATAGACTGGTTCCAAATAGGAAAAGGAGTACATCAATGCTGTATACTGTCACCCTGCTTATTTATCTTCTATACAGAGTACATCATGAGAAATGCTGGGCTGGAAGAAGCACAAGCTGGAATCAAGATTGGTGGGAGAAATCTCAAAGATCTCAGATATGCAGACGACACTACCCTTATGGCAGAAAGTGAAAAGGAACTAAAAAGCCTCTTGATGAATGTGAAAGAGGAGAGTGAAAAAGTTGGCTTAAAGCTCAACATTCAGAAAACGAAGATCATGGCCTCTGGTCCCATCACTTCATGGGAAATAGATGGGGAAACAGTGGAAACAGTGTCAGACTTTATTTTTCTGGGCTCCTAAATCACTGCAGATGGTGACTGCAGCCATGAAATTAAAAGACACTTACTCCATGAAAGGGAAGTTATGACCAACCTAGATAGCATATTCAAAAGCAGAGACATTACTTTGCCAACAAAGGTTCGTCTAGTCAAGGCTATGGTTTTTCCTGTGGTCATGTATGGATGTGAGAGTTGGACTGTGAAGAAAGCTGAATGCTGAAGAATTGATGCTTTTGAACTGTGGTGTTGGAGAAGACTCTTGAGAGTCCCTTGGACTGCAAGGAGATCCAACCAGTCCATTCTGAAGGAGATCAGCCCTGGGTGTTCTTTGGAAGGAATGATGCTAAAGTTGAAACTCCAGTACTTTGGCCACCTCACACGAAGAGTTGACTCATTGGAAAAGACTCTGATGCTGGGAGGGATTGGGGGCAGGAGGAAAAGGGGATGACAGAGGATGAGATGGCTGGACGGCATCACCGACTTGATGGACGTGAGTTTCAGTGAACTCTGGGAGTTGGTGGTGGACAGGGAGGCCTGGCGTGCTGCGATTCAAGGTGATCCAAAGACTCGGACACGACTAAATGACTGAAGTGAACTGAACTGAACTGAACTGAACACTATTCATAAGAAAATAAAACCACCAGTGATAACCAAACATTTACTAATTAATTAGACAATGTAATACCCCCATGCCAGATTAATCAAAATTTATAATACCAATAAATTAGATATTCAGCAGCATTCATATTAGCCTCAAAAATTCTTATATGAATATACTACACAGAAAAATATCTTACATCAATTTTGATTTTATCATGTTTTAAAAAATATCTTGGAATCCTTAGTACACAATATGCTCTACAGCTTAGTCATGCCTGAATCTTTGCAAACCCATGGACTGTAGCCCAGCAGGCTCCTCTAACTATGGAATTTTCAAGCCAAGAATGCTGAAGTGGGTTGCCATTTCCTCCTCCAGGGGATGTTCCCAACCCAAGGATCAAACCTGTGTCAACTACATCTCCAGTACTGCAGCTGGATATTTTAACACTGAGCCACTAGTGAAGCCCCAGTATTTAATAACCTAGTAAAAAGTAAGATGCTCCATAATTTAACCATAAACCATTTTGTCTTATCTGTGTGTATACATAAACAGGCTATGTTTGTGAATAAGTTTGCATATATTAACAAGCATAATAATGACGTATGTTTATTAAAATTTTAACTGAACATACGTGACAAAAAATCAAATAGACTGAGGAAATCAGTCCTGAATATTTATTGGAAGGACTGATGCTGAAGCTGAAACTCCAATACTTTGGCCACTTGTTGCGAATAACTGACCCATTGGAAAAGACCCTGATGCTGGGAAAAATTGAAGGTGGGAGGAGAAGGGGACAACTGAGCATGAGATGGTTGGATGGCATCACTGACTCAATGGTCATGAGTTTGAGTGAACTCCAAGAGTTAGTGATGGATAGGGAGGCATGGTGTGCTGCAGTCCATGGGTTACAAAGAGTCAGACACGACTGAGTGACTGAACTGAAGAAATCAAACTAACATTTAGAAAAACCAAATTTTAAGAATGTATTAAGGAAGATGTTTTAAACATGATATTCTAGTTGGTAACCTTTTTCAGTTCAGTTCAGTTCATTCGCTCAGTTGTGTCCAACTCTTTGCGACCCCATGAATCGCAGCATGCCAGGCCTCCCTGTCCATCACCAACTCCCAGAGTTTACCCAACATTTTTAGAGATACTAAAATTAACACTTGCATAAAAACGGCTATACGTCTGTTAGGTAGTTAGAATAGGAAACTGGAGTCCAAAATGGCAGTGGCCAAAAGACAAGGAAGGGAAAAGTCCAGGAAAATAGAACAAAGGAAGGTCAAAGGAATGTCTGAGGACTGGAGTGAGGACCTCAGGTAGAACAAACAGCACTCCTGGCTAGCCCAATTTACATAAGGTAGGCCTGGGGGGAGGAAAAAAACATATAAAAAGAGGAGCCATAGGGCTAGGGGTTTCTTTCTCTCCTGCGATCATTCTCTCTGGCCCCCACCACCACCACCACCACATGCACTCACATGCTCGCCCTTTCTTCTCTTCCAGTCTTTGGGTCTGCATGCCCTCACGCCTCAGGGATGTATTTTCCTGCTATTTTCTAAATAAAATTGACCTGTAACATGGAGCTGTAACACTGATCTGTCTAAGAGCTATAACACGGTCTGTTCAAGACCTCAGAGCTATAACACCGTCTGTCCAAGAGCTGTGATGCACTGAGGGCTTTAACGTCCTTCACTTCAAATTTTTGTTGAGACAAGTTGGAACCGAGGAGAATACACTCAACTAACAATTCTATAAAGTGAAAGATAAATAAGCAGGTCAAATGAATTAGGCATGAGAGCAATAATAAACAGTACTTTCTAAAAGTGCCATAGAGATATGAATTACTCTTGTTGTGGATACTATTATAAGACTTCTAGTGTTTTTCACACACATCTTATTTGATCTTCACAGCAATTGTGTGAATTTGTTACTAAGATGGCACTTGCCAGTTTCACAGAAAACTGATAACATGTATTTTGCTCCAAGTTACACAGTTCTTAAGAACCAGAGCTAAAACTTGAAGATAGGTCTTCCAATAGTATTCTAAAACAACCAGACTGGCATTTCTTATCTGGTAGGCAAATTTCCTCTTTAAGACAGGTGATAGAAAAATAAAGATTTAGAGGATGAAGTTTTACTTGACCTCACCCAATAAGTCGCTTTTTATAAACTTGGGTATGACTCCAAATTACTTTATACTTTAGTTTCTTCATCTATAGAAATGAGATTTTGAATAAATTACCACACTTTTATCCACTGCAAATGTTTTAGTATTATATTAGAATTTATCATGATAAAAATATGTCTACAGATACATTAACCCATGTGTGCATTTAGAGAAACCAAAATGTTTTAAAATTCCTGATTAGTAACTCTTATACACATTCACAGAGCCATACTCCCTAATGTAAAAGATACCATGTAAAGAAAAAAAAAATAAAATAGAAAGGTGTATCTTAAAATTTTTAACTTTGTAGTCATGAACAGTCAGATCTATATCAAGTTGTAAAACATAGATATTTTAACATATCTGAATATATTTTATTTCTCTGAAAATACCAAAATATAGTATTATAATTCTAAAAATCTACTTGCATGTATCACAAATGTATTATACATACATTTTTAATAAAATAAGTGTCATATATGAATTTATAAAAGTGTAAAACCATGGAAACCACTCTAAATCAAGTATACTACTGTGACATATGAAAAACGATTTCAATTTATAATCAGTAGCATGTAGATAGTATCTGAATTAAGTAGCATGTAGATAGTATTTGAATTAAATCAAATACTTTTTCTTCCTATATATTAATAATATGGAGTCTTTAAATTTTACTGTATGCTAACTGTATATCACAGTAATCCAAGTCTATGCCCCAACCAGTAACGCTGAAGAAGCTGAAGTTGAACGGTTCTATGAAGACCTACAAGACCTTTCCAAACTAACATCCAAAAAAGATGTCCTTTTCATTATAGGGGACTGGAACGCAAAAGTAGGAAGTCAAGAAACACCTGGAGTAACAGGCAAATTTGGCCTTGGAATATGGAATGAAGCAGGGCAAAGACTAATAGAGTTTTGCCAAGAAAATGCACTGGTCATAACAAACACCCATATCCAACAACACAAGAGAAGACTCTACACATGGATATCACCAGATAGTCAACACCAAAATCAGACTGATTATAGTCTTTGCAGCCAAAGATGGAGAAGCTCTGTACAGTCAGCAAAAACAAGACCGGGAGCTGACTGTGGCTCAGTAGGGAAAACCACTAGACCATTCAGGTATGACCTAAATCAAATACTTATGATTATACAGTGGAAGTCAGAAATAGATTTAAGGGCCTAGATCTGATAGATAGAGTGCCTGATGAACTATGGAATGAGGTTCGTGACATTGTACAGGAGACAGGGATTAAGACCATCCCCATGGAAAAGAAATGCAAAAAAGCAAAATGGCTGTCTGGGGAGGCCTTACAAATAGATGTGAAAAGAAGAGAAGCTAAAAGCAAAGGAGAAAAGGAAAGATATAAACATCTGAATGCAGGGTTCCAAAGAATAGTAAGAAGAGATAAGAAAGCCTTCTTCAGCAATCAATGCAAAGAAATAGAGGAAAACAACAGAATGGGAAAGACTAGAGATCTCTTCAAGAAAATCAGAGATACCAAAGGAACATTTCATGCAAAGATGGGCTCGATAAAGGACAGAAATGGTATGGAGCTAACAGAAGCAGAAGATATTAAGAAGAGATGGCACGGATACACAGAAGAACTGTACAAAAAAGATCTTCATGACCCATATAATCACGATGGTATGATCGCTGACCTAGAGCCAGACATCCTGGAATGTGAAGTCAAGTGGGCCTTAGAAAGCATCACTATGAACAAAGCTAGTGGAGGTGACAGAATTCCAGTTGAGCTATTCCAAATCCTGAAACATGATGCTGTGAAAGTGCTGCACTCAATATGCCAGCAAATTTGGAAAACTCATCAGTGGCCACAGGACTGGAAAAGGTCAGTTTTCATTCCAATCCCAAAGAAAGACAATGCCAAAGAATGCTCAAACTACCACACAGTTGTATTAATCGCACACGCTGGTCAAGTAATGCTCAAAATTCTCCAAACCAGGCGTCAGTAATATATGAACCATGAACTTCCTGATGTTCAAGCTGGTTTTAAAAAAGGAAGAGGAACCAGAGATCAAATTGCCAACATCCGCTGGATCATGGAAAAAGCAAGAGAATTCCAGAAAAACATCTATTTCTGCTTTATTGACTATGCCAAAGCCTTTGACTCTGTGAATCACAAAAAACTGTGGAAAAGTCTGAAAGAGATGGGAATACCAGACCACCTGATCTGCCTCTTGAGAAATTTGTATGCAGGTCAGGAAGCAACAGTTAGAACTGGACATAGAACAATAGACTGGTTCCAAATAGTAAAAGGAGTACATCAAGGCTGTATATTGTCACCCTGCTTAGTTAACTTCTATGCAGAGTACATCATGAGAAACGCTGGACTGGAAGAAACACAAGCTGGAATCAAGATTGCCGGGAGAAATATCAATAAACTCAGATATGCAGATGACACCACCCTTATGGCAGAAAGTGAAGAGGAACTCAAAAGCCTCTTGATGTAAGTGAAAATGGAGAGTGAAAAAGTTGGCTTAAAGCTCAACATTCAGAAAACGAAGATCATGGCATCTGGTCCCATCACTTCATGGAAAATAGATGGGGAAGGAGTGTCAGACTTTATTTTTCTGGACTCCAAAATCACTGCAGATGGTGACTGCAGCCATGAAATTAAAAGATGCTTAGTCTTTGGAAGGAAAGATATGACCAACCTAGATAGCATATTCAAAAGCAGAGACATTACTTTGCCAACAAAGGTCCGTCTAGTCAAGGCTATGGTTTTTCCTGTGGTCTTGTATGGATGTGAGATTTGGACTGTGAAGAAGGCTGATCGCTGAAGCATTGATGCTTTTGAACTGTGGTTTTGGAGAAGACTCTTGAGAGTCCCTTGGACTGCAAGGAGATCCAACCAGTGCATTCTGAAGGAGATCAGCCCTGGGATTTCTTTGGAAGGAATAATGTTAAAGCTGAAACTCCAGTACTTTGGCCACCTCATGCGAAGAGTTGACTCGTTGGAAAAGACTCTGATGCTGGGAGAGATTGAGGGCAAGAGGAGAAGGTGATGACAGAGGATGAGATGGCTGGATGGCATCACTGACTCGTTGGACGTGAGTCTGGGTGAACTCCGGGAGTTGGTGATGGATAGGGAGTCCTGGCGTGCTGCAATTCATGGGGTCGCAAAGAGTTGGACATGACTGAGCGACTGATCTGATCTGATCTGATCTGACCTGTATATCCAATCAAGAATTTCCTCTTAAACTCTACTCATAGAAGCATGAATATTCAACACAGTTAATACAATTAGTACTTAGATGTATTATATGAATGCATATTGATATGAAAAGAACATTTTATGAAAAAATTAACAAAACAAACATTGGGCGTTACTGAGAGTTTTCTGAGCAGGATGTTATTTCCCTATTCAAGTGGTCTGTTTTCATTTAAAGTATTTTCTTTTATATAATTTATCAATACATATCATTTTATCAAAGAACATAGCCCTTGCCAAAACCAACAAAAAATGAAAAAGGTATGGTGGTAACAGGAAGACTGTCAGGAATAAAGTACTGCAAGAACATTAAAAAAAAAAAAAAAAGAAGATAACACTCAAGATACTGAAGTAATGAACAGAGATGACCCTAAACAAAATTTTATATCAATCTGCTTCCATTTTGAAGACAAAACCAGGCCAGATGTTCAGAGCTCGACATATGCTGAACTGGGGAATATCAAGCCATTCCGATGACAGAGACTTCCAGATGATCACCCAATATCCTTTCTCTAGTGTCTCCTTACTAACAGAACTTCATTTCTTGTGGCAGAAGCTCTGTTCTAAGCGTAAAAAGTAATATTTTCAACTCTTTCGGATACAAAAGGATACAATATGAAAGCTATTAAGCACAACATCTAGAAAATCTCCAAAATGAATGGTAGCCTTAGATGAAATATGCTTTTTGCATCCCGCTCTTCTCCCTTTCCAGCCAGAACATGGTGATTGGCACTAGACAGTCACCAGTTTGCACGCATGAGAATGAAGGTTACATACTAAGGACAACAGAAAAGCTTAGTCCTAGGAAACTACATTGTTTCCCTGTGTCTGTATGATTCATCATAGTAAAAAATTTTAAATTCTATCTTTAATCAGGTTGGACCAGGTTCAACTGCTAACTAGTACTTGTGCCTAAAATGTGTATCTCATTGAAAATGAAATTATATTTTACCAAAAATCTTCACTGCTATACTATCAACATGCAATCAATCTGATTCCTTTGGGTCTATTACTTCAGTAGTCAAAGGTTTTGCCCTAAAACTATCTGCCTCACCAAAGTTCAAACTCCGTAAGTCAGTCATGGAGTAGACAGAGTTTAAGCACAAAATTGCATTCTCAATTATATTTCTATATAACTCCTCTTATAATGAAAAAATAAAATTTGATTTAAACTAAAAAATAAAATTTAACTTAAACTACAACATCTGCTATCATTATATTTACCACTAAGGAAAACGTTTCTAAGTTTTCTCAAAAATAGCCATTCAAACTAAACAAGAGTACTGTTTTTATAAACCACTGCTTTACAAACTATCTGTGGTGAAGGACTTCTTTTTTTCATTACAATGTGTCACAGACCAATTCTTTTATGAAATACATCCCTCTCAACAAAATAAGCCTACTGATTATATGTTTAGAGATTACAATAGACATCAAAGTGCAATAACACTTTCCAAAAATTAATCTCAATTTTTTCTTGCTTTGGTGCACACTAGAAATAAGCAGTTATTAGCACTTTGGAATTGATCCAAAGCCCATACTTATTATACCATTTTTCAAAATCATTTGTATTGGAATTTAAAAATACAAGCAAAAATATTTTTCTAAACATAATTCTTACATACGTTGACCCAGTTTAGTACTCAATTATCCTTTTTTATTTATCACAAGTTGAAACTGAATAAAGCAGCATCATTTTGAGGAATCTGTGGAAGGCTTGGATGAAGAAGAAAAGGAAGTTCAATGACTTTTGAAAGAAGTTCATAGTTATTTATTTATTTTTTCTAATAGGTATATAAATATTAAAAATACTCAACATTTTAGCTTTTACTGAAAAAGTACTAATTTCTTATCTCCCATTATGTTTTCAGCCAAAATTGAGACCGATGTAAGTCAATATTATGCCTGTGAATATATACTAACAATAACATCAAATAATACATTATAATGTATTTCACATAATTTGCCAATTCTAAAAATGAGCACATAGAAAAACACAACTGAAAGATGCATTTTTTAATATTCTGAAAATTACTTTCTATAATAATCTAAGCTTCTTATTAGTGAGACTGAGGAATCTTGATGAATGTCTTAACTAAACCACAAAAGAGACAGAAGAAAGGGAAAAATTGCCTTTAAAAGGCATAGACCATTATTAACTTCTGAAACACTGCTGGAGAATAGCTCAAAAACGAGAATAATATGTTAGTGTTAGAACACGGGAAAAATGCTATCTAGATTCCCTACACTGAGATATATCACAGCCCCTATTATTGAAGTGTATGTCCCTGTCTCTATAAAGTGATTATTTGAAAAGCTGAAAATATATACTATATTGGGGGAAAAAAGGTACTTTAAACAGAGGTTTGTGTTTTTGTTTTTGTTGTTTTAATGGGGATGAAGAAGAGGAATAAATAGAAAAAAAAGATTGGCAAAAGGAAGTAGAAACAAAGATAGAGGAAAATGAGATAAACTTAAAATGGTCAATTATATGTGTTACTAGTACTCATTAGAATTTTATAATCTTTATAAAAATAGCACCTCAATAATGATGTAGTAGATGATACAAATTTAAATTATTGTTGCCTTCATGAGATAACTTTCTAAAGTTTTCCTAACTAGTATTAACATTCTACAAAAATTGCTTCAGATACACAACTTTGGGGGGGGGGAAGGGAAACCACTTTTGTCTTTTCTCAAGAATTCATTAGTTCCTCATTTAAAAAGTCTTCCTAAAATAAAAAGAATTCCTGAAAATAGGCAACTATTTACAAATAAATAAAATTTTCAAAAGTGATTTACCAATACGTGAAAGGTAAACTACATCAATATAAGTTTCTTATTATGTGACTCCTAGTAAGTAGGTTGTAATTTAATCAATTCCTAGTTTTAATTATCTATAATTGACATAGAATACTGTATTAAAGTATTCCACAATAAATTTGGTTAGCATTTAGTGATATATCTTAGTAAAGCCTATTTTAATGGCTCTCGTCTTTTTATTCAAGACATATAGAACTTTATTTAAAGTCAAAGCAAAACAAAACAAGAAATAGCTGGAAATAAAAACACTCCTTCAACTCAGGTAAAATTCAGAAACCTACTTAGAATATTGGTTTGCACATTTCCAACTATTTTACGACAACCAGAAAGCTATAAGGTAGATTAAGTAAATATTATTGTTGTTGTTGCTAAGTCATGTCTGACTTTTTTGTGACCTCATGGTCTGTAACCTGACAGTCTCCTCTGTCCATGGGATTTCACAATCAAGAATACTGGTTGGTTGGTTACCATTTTCTTCTCCAGGGGATCTTCCTGACCCAGGGATCAAACATGTGTCTCCTGCATTGGCAGGTGGATTTTTTACCACAGAGCAATCTAGGAAGTCCAAGTAAATATTGTATTTGCTTAAGATTTCCAGGAAAGGTTGGAGAATTTAAGCTGAAATAATAACAGAAAAACTTCCATACCATTATTTTGATGACTAAGGTTGGAAAAATAAAATTTTTATGTCTTTTACAAAAAATTAGGTGAAAAATCACTTTTACAGTTTATAACAAATATCAACTCCTATAAACAAGCAGAGAAAAACCAAAAGGAAAAATTCATAAATACAATTCTTGGATTTACTATATTATGACAAAGTTAAGTATTTGTGTGTTCAGTCGTGTCTGACCCTTTGCAAACTTATGGACTGTAGCCTACCAGGCTCTTTCTTCTGTTCATGAGATTTTCCAGGCAAGAATACTGGAGTAGGTAGACATTTCCTTCTCCAGGGAATCTTCCCAACCCAGGGATTGAACCCATATCTGGCATCTCCTGCAATGGCAGGCAAATTCTTTACCACTAGTGCAAACAAAAAACAAAACCATTCTCATATTTTCTTTGTTGCGGCCTCCTCTCCTCCATTTCTCTTAATATAACTGCATAAGCACAGGTTAACTAATAACTTTTCAGGAACTAAACAATGAATAACAAAACAAAGAGACAACCTATGGAATGGGAAATGATATTTTCAAATTATATATCCAAATAAAATGGATATCCAATATCCAAAACGTATAAAGAATCCATGTAACTCAACAACAAAATTGGGCAGAGGAGCTAAACAGGCATTTTTCCAAAGAAGACATATAGATGGGTAATAGGCATGTAAAAGGATATTAAAATCACTAATTAGTAGGGAAATGCAAATCTAAACCAAAATGAGGTATCACCTCATGCCTGTTAAAATAGCTACTATCAAAATGGCAAGATGATACATACTGGCGAGGATATAGAGAAAGGGAACCCTTATACACTGTTTGTGGGAATGTAAACTGCTGCAGCCAATATGGAAAACAGTATGGAGTTTCCTCAAAAAATTAAAAACAAAACTACCATATGATCCATATTTCAACTTCTGGCTATTTATCCAAAGAATATGAAAACACTAATTGAAAAAGATAAATGCAGCTCTATGTTCATCACAGCATCATTTACTGTAAAGATATGGAAGCAACCTAAGTACCCATCAATAGATAAATGGATAAACAGGATATGCTATATATCTGCCTTTTGCGACAGCACAGATGGACTTAGAGTGTGTTATGCTAAGTAAAATATGTCAGATGGAGAAAGACAAATACTGTATGATTTCACTTATAGGTGGAATAAGAACAAAATAAATAAAAAGGAAACCCTCACAAAATGCAAAAACTGACACAGAGCACAGAATAATAGTCAAAGAGTTAGGCAAAATATCAAACATAATAATAAAAACTTTTGATAATATTCACTTGAATCATGTTACCTTTACCAGAAGAGAAGAAAATTTAAGCAATAAAATTATTCTCTGGAAAAAGAGTGACATATACTTATAAAAGAATAAATAAAATCTTCAAATCTTCAATTATCAGCTCCAATGTTCAAAATAATTAACATGCACTGAGTAGTAGGAAGAATAGTCTTGGCAGTGCCTCTTTATATTACATACAAGGGACGATGTATCTTAAGTTAGTGAAGCATTTTTATTGAAGAGTTCATTAAACTTCATCTGTCTCACTCATAGTTCAGCTGGTAAAGAAACCGCTTGCAACGCAGGAGACCTGGGTTCAATCCCCAGGTTGGGAAGATCCCCTGGAGAAGGGAAGGCCTACCCACTCCAGTATTCTGTCCTGGAGAATTCCATGGATGTATATACCATGGGGTCCCACAGAGTCAGACATGACTGAGTGACTTTCACTTCACTAGTTATGAAACTTGTTATGAAAGTAAAATCCTTTCATATTATTTTTTCCATTTTTCCAGATGAATTAGCTTCTGGGCTCCTATTTCTATGTAATGCTTTTTTCTCATCACAATTATCTATGACAGCCTAAGAGGGTCTTCTGGGATAATTTTCTGAAATGTTTTCCACAAAGTTGATGAATTTCAGTCACACCAATATGGTTTAACTTAATATTAGAAATAGGACTTTGGGGCATAAATATTCCCAATAAATACAGGAAAATCACACATAGCTGCCAAATGTACATTTACTATTTGAAAATGCATATCTTTAATAAACAATAAGATTTATGATATGCCATGTGAACATTTGACTCTTATTTGGTTTCTTAATCCGAGGTACCAAGACTTAATACAAAAAAAGAATATAGAAAGCAAATAGAAGGGAATTAAGTTTACATGTATATTTTCTCATATTTTCAAAATAAAAACCACAATAATTTCTCATTCTTCAACATATCTATCATTAAACTGCTAGCACATTAATAGCAAGGATTTAAAAAAAAACTTGGTCATACAAATATTTTAAGAATGAAAAATTTGTCAAAGCCTGAATTAGTATGAATCACTAAAGTAAATACTCTCATAGAAAGGGAATAAGATAACAAAAATAAAATTAAAACAATATAAAGTTAGAAGCTAATAGTAAAGTTGTAGATTGGTAACATGAAAGCATTCCATTAAATATAAAGTTTCATACTAATCTGGTCTTTATACACAAAGATATTTCATATCAGTGGGACATGATTTTAATATATTTTCATTAATAGTAAAAAATTTAGCAATAACCAATTCACTCTCCTTGATCCTGAGTCCACACAGAATATTAAATAAATCCAAATGAATAGATGTTTGGAAATTAGAGCAGTATCTGGGACTGATCTGCTTAACAACAAGCTAAAGAGAACTCTGATCCCAGTGAGAAGGTACATGAGTTTTTGCTGTTGTTGCTTTTTTTTTGTTGTTTGTTTTTTATTTCTTCAGTCAAGTAAAACTTAAAACCATGGACACTATACATAAACAAATATAAGAAGACCCTGAAAACTAGAGAGAATAGGCAGACAAGCTAGGGTCCTCAAGATTCAAGGAACAATATGGTAGTGAATCCTTGGGTTTTCTCTTGGATTTATAGAGTTTGGGCTTGGAACACAAAAACCTAGGAACCTATAAAAAGAAAAGATGCAAACAACAAACTGTTCAACTAAAGCATCCTCTCTTGAACCAAGGAATAAGGAAAAATGCATCACAGCAATGCAGGAAACTTAACAAAAACACTCTATCCAAGGCAAACAACATTGAACTCATTGTACCCCATCACCATTGACATCATCAAATACCAAGAAATGTCTAAAGTTCAGCTCCTATTAGATTATAACAATATAGCTCAATACTCTCCCCACAAGGGTGATATCAGAGAAGGTATAGTGGGGAGGTCACACTTTCATCCCCTCTAGGCAATAATAAGAACTCTTAACTCCATGTTATCAATAAAAGCTACATGGGGAACTTGGATACCCACACTCAACAAGAGTAATTAAATACCCCTTATAAGGTTGGTGAGCAGAGGCCAAGCAAGATTTTACCAGTGCACACAGGAAGTGGAAGCCACATAGATAGTAATAATGGAGTACTCTTCTTCCTCCCAGTCAGGGATATATCAGTAGAGGACTCCTGGGAACTTCATATTCTAGCCTCATCCAGCAGTGATAAGGTGCTCCCCTTCAGGTTTTAACAATGGCCAAATGAGTACTTCTATCTCCATAATAAAATAACAAAGCAGTACTCAATCTTCCCAGTTGGGGCAGTAACCAAAGAAATCAGCTAAAAGAGAAGATTTAAACAAAATCCAGAGCTTCATCACATAATACACAAAATGTTCAAGTTTAAAAGAAAATTATTCATCATATGAATAACCAATAAAATCTCAAAGAAATAAAAAAAGAATTATCTGTTAGGCTCTTGGGGTTATACATTGAGTTTTTAAATTTTGATTATTATATTTTTCTGCCTTAAATTTTCTGTTTATTTCTTCTTTACATCTTATGTTTCTTTACTGAAACTTTTTGTTTCTTTGCTATGATTGTTTTACTTGGTTCAGGTTTTTCTGTAATTGCTCTTGGGACATTTTTTGTGATAGTCACCTTAAAAGCTTAGTCAGATTCATCACATTATTGATACCATGTGATCTTTTTTTTTTTAATTTGAGATTTTTAAGATGGTGATTGCAGACATGAAATTAAAAGACGCTTACTCCTTGGAAGGAAAGTTATGACCAACCTAGATAGCATATTCAAAAGCAGAGACATTACTTTGCCAACAAAAGTCCGTCTAGTCAAGGCTATGGTTTTTCCAGTATGAAGAGTTGACTCATTGGAAAAGACTCTGATGCTGGGAGGGATTGGGGGCAGGAGGAGAAGGCGACGACAGAGGATGAGATGGCTGGATGGCATCACCGACTCGATGGACATGAGTCTGAGTGAACTCTGGGAATTGGTGGTGGACATGGAGGCCTGGCGTGCTGCAATTCATGGGGTTGGAAAGAGTCGGACACGACTGAGTGACTGAACTGAACTGATATATAATTTTATATACAGCAAAATAATTATCCAATTTAAACCACAGAGGAGAAACAAATGAAAACAAAAATTTGAAAAGTCTTAGAAACTATAATAAAAGATCTACTATCCTCATTTTGATAAGACACAAAATTCCCCCCAACCCCCACCAAATACTAATCAGTGGAACCTGTGAACATACTACATTATATATCAAGGAACATATGAACATTTCCTTCAGGAATCACAGGGAATAAAGGTATCCTAAAGAAATGTGTTGCCAAACAAAGTATTCTAAGAGGATGCCTGAAAGTGATTCTCTAAATTGAATGGAAATAATAAAAGTAGGAATCACTGATTATAAAGGAAAACAGTAAGATAAAAAGAAGTGTTAATAAAACAGATTTTCCATTTCTTCTTAAGTTATATTTGACTTTAGTAGCAAAATTTTGACACTGATGTGGTTCTGAATGTATGGAGAGAAAATAAGACAACTATTTATACATGAGGGAGGGTAAAGGGATCATAAAGGATATAAAGTCTCGGCAATTTTGGTGGAGAAACTTGTACTGGTGAAAAATTGACAAAAGTTCACCATGATGTTATTTATATATAACATAATGCCTAAAGAAAGCAATTATATAAAGACACATAAAAGACAAAGTGGTTAGGACTCCACACTCTTACTGCCAAGAGTCCAGGTTTTAATCCCTGGTCAAGAAACTAAAATCCCAGAAGTTGTACAGTACAGCCACCACAAAACCAACAACAGTGAAGATGCAAGCCTTAACATATTAAATAATTATACTATGAAAATTTAAACCAAATTAAATACAAAGATTGGCAGATATGGTATCTATAAGAAATTCTCTTCAAATATTGATATAAGGAGATAGGCATATAGAAAGCAAAAGTATTTCACTGAACCAATGTCACACCCAGTCTATAATTACAGCAGTCTGCCATGTATCACTATTGGGGAAAACTTAGTAAAGGAAGTCTCTCCATTGTATTTCTTACATGTCAACCTACATCTATCTGTAAAATGTATGTATGTTTTAGTAAAAAACAAAATAAAAAATTAATATTAAAATTTGTTTAATGTTTGCTTATGATACTTTACTACAGGGCCTTCAATAGGAACTGTAATATGGAATAATGAGGCACTATAATTATGCATATTTGTAAATTAATACAAATATTAGGTTCTTCCAATAATTTTCAAAATGACATCAAAAATTTTATCTAAGTAATACAATGTTCAAATATTTACCAAAATGATTAGTACAGTAAATCCTAGGGGAATTGTATAATTAAATTTCCAAAATGTGCATACATATTCAACTGTTAATATTAGATATATACATAAAACATACAGTATTTCAAAATAGAAACATTTATAATACATAATTTTAAATTAAATAAAAGTAATTATATATTTATTAGACAGTTAAATTACTTATAGTATTACTTTAAAAGAATAAATTTCACATCATTAATTATTTCTTAAATTGCAAAAATAAAAGTGTTGGTATCATTTCTTAAGATGTAAGGATAACTTCAGGCATTATGTCTGTCTCTTTCTGTTTACATACTACTTAAAATTACATGTAGATTATAAAATTGATATAATTTAATAAAAAAAAACATTGTATTTTTTAGTACATGGTTGATACCAAACACTGTATGCTATGGAAATATTAAGCAATAATATATATTGAATATATTTGATGTACTTGAAATTCCTTGGTATGAAATCAATAAACCAAATTTTTCAGTTAATATGTGGGAATATTTTAATGTGGGTAATTTTATAGAATTTTATATTTTTATTATTTTACAAAGCATTATCAAATCTAAGCCTCCTGTTATAGGCTGCTATCTGGAGATCTAACCAGTCCATCCTAAAGGAGACCAGTCCTGGGTGCTCATTGGAAGGACTGATGTTGAAGCTGAAACTCCAATACTTTGGCCACCTGATGTTAAGAGCTGACTCATTGGAAAGGACCCTGATGCTGGGAAGGATCAAGGACAGGAGAAAAAGGGGACGACAGAGGATGAGATGGTTGGATGGCATCACCAACTCAATGGACATGGGTTTGGGTGGACTCCGGGAGTTGGTGACGGACAGAGAGGCCTGGCGTGCTGTGGTTCATGGGGTCGCAAAGAGTCAGACACAACTGAGCGACTGAACTGAACTGAATACACTTTTTAAATTATTCACTATATTAAACATTTTATGTACTTTTAAGGTGTATGGAAAAATTTCCCCCAAGATGGTGATGTTTATTTGGAATATCACAAGCTTGATATCAAGGCTTAGTTGCAATAAAGTCACATCGTCTTTTTAATCCCTTTCCTTGAAAACCCATAACATTTGGGAGACTTCAATTGAGATTAACAAGTAAATAAAAAGACTACCTTAAAAAAAATCTAACTTTTTACTTTAAACTATAGTAGAGTGAAGTATGGCACCCCACTCCAGCACTCTTGCCTGGAAAATCGCATGGACGGAGGAGCCTGGTGGGCTGCAGTCCATGGGGTTGCTGGGAGTCAGACACGACTGAGCGACTTCACTTTCACTTTTCACTTTCATCCATTGGAGAAGGAAATGGCAACCCACTCCAGTGTTTTTACCTGGAGAATCCTAGGGATGGGGGAGCCTAATGGGCTGCTGTCTCTGGGGTTGCACAGAGTCGGACACGACTAAAGTGACTTAGCAGCAGCAGTAGCAGCAGCAGAGTGAAGTAAGAATGTAAAAGCCCACTAATCATCAGGGATGATCAGATCAAAACTGCAATGAATAATCACCTCACACTTGTTAGAATGGCTCTTACCAAAAAACAAGTATTGACAAGGATGTGGAGGAAAGGGAACGCTTGTGCACTGTGGATGGGAATGTAAATTGGTTCAGCCACAGTGGAAAACAAAATGAAGACTGTTGCTAAAAAATTAAGAACAGAACTATTACATAATCAAGCAATTACACTTCTGATTATTGATTATGTATTCAAATAATACAAAAAAAACTAACTCAAAAAGGTTATATGCATCCACATATTCACTGCAGCATTAGTTACAGATTCAGTGTACCTCAGTTCAGTTCAGTTCAGTCACTCAGTCATGTCCAACTCTTTGTGACCCCATGGACTGCAGCAAGCCAGGCTTCCCTGTCCATCAACAACTCCTGGAGTTTACTCAAATTCATATCCATTGAGTTGGTGATGCCATCCAACCATCTCATCCTCTGTGATCCCCTTCTCCCACCTTCAATCTTTGCCAGCATCAGGGTCTTTTCAAATGAGTCAGTTCTTTGCATCAGGTGGCCAAAGTATTGGAGTTTCAGCTTCATCAATCCTTCCAATGAATACTCAGGACTGATTTCCTTTAGGATGGACTGGTTGGATCTCCTTGCAGTCGAAGGGACTCTAAAGAGTCTTCTCCAACACCACAGTTCGAAAGCATCAATTCTTCGATGCTCAGCTTTCTTTATAGTCCAACTCTCACATCCATACATGACAACTGGTAAAACCAAAGCTTTAACTAGATGGAACTTTGTTGGCAATATAATGTCACTGCTTTTTAATATGCTGTCTAGGTTGGTCATACATTATTTACTAATCCTAAATTTCTGCTTCTGCATAAGTTAGGTGGAGTATTTTCATGGAGATATGGAACCTCTTTTGGAGAATCAATGTTATAAAATGAATAACCATTAGAGATGATAAAAGAATGAGATCTCCAATTTATTTACTCTGTTTAGAGTGCTGCCCCCAGCCTCTGCTGCTGCTGCTAAGTCGATTCAGTTGTGTCCGACTCTGTGCGACCCCAGAGATGGCAGCCCACCAGGCTCCCCCATCCCTGGGATTCTCCAGGCAAGAACACTGGAGTGGGTTGCCATTTCCTTCTCCAATGCAGGAAAGTGAAAAGTGAAAGTGAAGTCGCTCAGTCGTGTCTGACTCCCAGAGACCCCATGGACTGCAGCCCACCAGGTTCCTCCATCCATGGGATTTGCCAGGCAAGAGTAATGGAGTGGGGTGCCATTGCCTTCCCTGGCCCCCAGCCTCTAGTCATCCTTTAAAATTTATTAAATATTCAGGCAATATTACTGGGAAACATAACACTTCAGTACATTTTTAAGCTGAGTCAGGCACCCATACCAGTGCTTCAGGAACATCCTCTGCCTGCCCCTGTCATAAGAATTAGCCCCACTAAACTAAAATTATTGAGTTACCTGTCTATGACTCTAGCCAAATACTGAGCTTTTTGAAAAAAGGTATCACAGCATGTAGTCATCAAGCGTGGACATTTGAGAGGTGACGTATTACCAGAACTCAATTCATGTGTATTAACATGAATAAATGAGTGCTAGCATTCATATTAACACATTCTTATTATTTAATTTAAAAACTAAGAAAAGTTTTAATGACTTTATATTTAAATCATTTCAATAATTGGTTATCATCTTAAAATAGAATTATCCTTCCATTAGCTGAATTGTTAAAGTGCTTTTCTCAGTAATATCACTACAATTGAAAGTGTCCAGGAAATCTCTCAAGTCTCCCAAGTTATCCTGATGTCCAGTAAGTTACATATAAGGAGTCATTTCAGCAGCTCAGCTTAAGATATACTTGAAATTTCTGACAAGTCAGAAAAGTGTAAAGAATAAAATTTCAAGGTAAGGTAAAGAGAATTGATCACTTATCCAAAAAATATAAAGACTGAAAGAGGTACTGGCTAAAATTGTAATCTGAAAGATTAGAAATATTAATGATTCAAACCTAGAAGCTAAATACTGCTCTTGTGTTAATATGCATTATATTAGTGTGAATCAGACAGTTATCCACATAAGAGGTGCACAAAACTGTGGCAAACTTTTAAGAAAGAATCCTGATTTTTCAATATCATCTTTACAGAAGAGGGAATTTTGCAATAAGGAGTTCAAAATCTGAGCCCTATTCAGGTCCCAGTCTGTTTTTGCTGACTGTATAGAGCTTCTCCATCTTCAGCTGCAAAGAATATAATCAATCTGATTTTGGTATTGACCATTTGGTGATGTCCATGTGTAGAGTCATCCATTGTGTTGTTGGAAGAGGGTGTTTGCCATGACTAGTGCATTCTCCTCACAAAACCCTTTTAGTCTTTGTCCTGCTTTATCTTGTACGCCAAGGCCAAACTTGCCTGTTACTCCAGGGATCTCTTGACTTCCTACTTTTGCATTCCAGGTTCCTAGAATGAAAAGGACATCTTTTTTGCTGTTAATTCTAGAAGGTTTTGTAAGTTTTCACAGAACCATTTGACTTCAATTTCTTTGGCATTAGTTTTTGGGGCACAGACTCGGATTACTGTGATAATGAATGGTTTGCCTTGGAAACAGGCTTCATTCTGTTGTTTTTGAGACTGCACCCAAGTACTGCATTTTAGACTCTTTTTTTGACTATGAGGGTTATTGCATTTATTCTTAGGGATTCTTGCCCACAGTACTAGATATAATGGCCATCTGAATTAAATTTGTGCATTCCAGTCCATTTTAGTTCAATGATTCCTAAAATGTCTATGTTTATTCTTGCCATCTCATGTTTGACCACTTCCAATTTACCTTGATTCATGGACTTAACATCTTAGGTCCCTGTGCAATATTGTTCTTTACAGCTTTGGGACTTTTCTTACAACACCAGTCACATCCACAACTGGGTGTTGTTCTCATTTGGCTCAACCTCTTCATTCTTTCTGGAGCTATTTTTTAACTTGTCTCAGGTAGCATGTTGTGCACCTTCCAACCTGAGGAGCTCATCTTTCAGTGTCATATCTTTTTGCCTTTTCAATCTGTTCATGGGATTCTCAAGGCAAGAGCACTGAAGTGGCTTGCCATTCCCTTCTCCAGTGCACTATGTTTTCTCAGAACTCTCTACCATTACCTGTCTATCTTGGGTGGCCCTATATGGCATGGCTCATAGTTTCATTGAGTTAGACAAGGCTGTGATCCAAGTGATCAGTCTGCATAATATTCTGCAATTGTGGTTTACATTTTGTGTGCCCTCTGATGGATAAGAGGCTTCTGGAAGCTTCTTGATGAGAGGGACTGGCTGTGAGGGAATCTAGTTCTTGCTCTGATGGGGAGGGCCATGTTCAGTAAATCTTTAATCAAATTTTCTGTTGATTGATGGGAAGAAGAACTAAGGAGCCTCTTGGTGAAAGCTTGATGAAATAGGAGAGTAAAAAACTGCCTTAAAACTCAAAATTCAAAAAACAAAGATCATGGCATCCAGTCCCATCACTGTATGGCAAATAGATATGGAAACATGGAAACAGTAACAGATTTTATTATCTTGAACTCTAAAATCCCTGAAGATGGTGACTGCAGCCATGAAATTAAAAGGTGTTTGTTCCTTGGAAGAAAAGCTATGACAAAGCTTTAAAAAAAAAAAAAAAAGCAGAGACATTACTTTACTGACAAAGGTACATCTAGTCAAAGCTATGGTTTTTCCAGCAGTCAGGTATGGATGTGAGAGCTAGACCATAAAGAAAGCTGATCACCAAAGAATTGATATTTCTGAACTGTGGTGTTAGAGAATACTCTTGGGAGTCCCTTGGACTGCAAAGACATCAACCCAGTCAACTGTAAATGAAATCAGTCCTGAATATTCATTGTTCTGAAGCAGAAACTGCAGTACTTTGGCTACCTGATGCAAGGAACTAACTCAATGGAAAACACCCTGATGCTGGGAAAATTTGAAGGCAGGAAGAGAAGGGGGCGACAGTGGATGAGATGGTTGGATGTCATCACTGACTCAATGGATGTGAGTTTGAGCAAGCTCCAGGAGTTGGTGATGGGCAGGGAAGCCTTGCGTACTGTAGTCCATGGGGTCACAAAGAGTCGGACACGGTCGAGCAACTGAACTGAACTGAACTGAATAGAGGAAGGAAGACTGGCAATTTTTGTTATTGATATCACTTGCCTCCTATTATGATGTACTGAGAACATCATATCATTTTTTGTGGTATTCATGTCAAAAATGTCTAACATAAATGTAACCATGAGAAAAAATAAGAAAAAGTGTGATTGAGGGGCATTTATAAAAGAACTATCTTATAGAATTTACAAATATCACATAATGAGATACAAAGAAAGGCTGAGAAACCACCACCAAAAAAAAAAAGGAAAAAAAGTCTAAAGGGGCATGATCACTGAATATAATGCATGATTAGGGATTTTTCTCTTGCTATAATGGACATTACTGGTAAAATGGACAATATTTGAGGTTTATAAACAGTGATGGCGTCATGGACAAGCAACCAATGCAGTCACATGAACCCAACACTCAGCACTTTAGGCTAAATGCTCTCCAGTAATCATTTTGAAATTTTTCATAATTTTACCTTTGCATTTGTGTTTGCATGTGAAGTGAAAAGAATGATAAACTATGTATGTCACTATGTTAAAAAAATGATATTCTTTTTTTAGGAACTGTGGTTACAGGTAAAAGTTTAATATTTGTGGGAATGTGGTTGAAGAATATACAGAAATTCTTTGCATAATTCTTGCAATATGACAAATTAAAAGAATAAAAAATATCCTGTTTTCCAGCTTATCTCTCAAAATTTCATTTTTATAGCCTAGGTTTAAAGAATTACAAATATAAATTTATGGAAAAACATGCTATTTTAAAATGTCCAATACCAATTTGTTTAATGAATAAATGGAAACAAATAAGTTTTAGAGTTTTTTCTTCCATTTCAGTTGCCAAAGTGCTGATTGACACTTTTTTCCCCAAAAAAGAACATTACGTACATGCACAATTTAATATGGATTGATTATTATAAAAATTAAGTAGATTTATATCTTGGGGCTTCCCAGGTCACACTAGTGGTAAAGAACCCACTTGCCAATGCAGGAGATGTAAGAGACACAGGTTCGATCCCTGGGTCAGAAATATCCTCTGGAGTAGGGCATGACAACACATTCCTGTATTCTTGCCTGGAGAATGCCATGGACAGAGGAGTCTGTTGGGCTATGGTCAATGGGGTTGCAAAGAGTCGGACATGACTGAAGCAGTTGCAGCATGCGGTACATACTCATAGACAAAAATGTAACTGCATTTCCTCTATCCTAAAATTCCTTTTCCTGATCCCTTAATTAAACTCTGAATTAAGTTTTAATCCTATGAAAGAATAAATATTCAAAAAGTTCACTTAAAAATGTTGGGATAACACTTCTTTAAAAATAAGGCACAACAAAATCCATTCTTCCTTTCAATTAACTTTACAGGTCAAATCATCAGTATTTTAAATTTTAAGATTATAAATCAAGCATAAAAATAAGTGTAATCATTTTCTGAATCCCAGTAAAGGTATTATGTCATGTTTACAAGTCACCTTAAAAAGAAAGTATAACATTTTATTTTCTGGTTCAAATTTTGGTTAAAATGGCTTTTTATTAATATTATTTTTTTAGATATTACTTAAAAATGAATAACAAATGAGGTTACTTTGTGTATGACTGAAACATTTAGAACTCTGTACACAATTTTGTTTTTAAGATGCCTTTCCTTTTTTTGGCTCAACTCGTCAAGAGTTTTGGGGTTATGAATTAGGATTAGAACAATGCCTAATTTTAAGACATATCAAAAAGTAAAATAAATGGTATGTATACTGCTTGATGTGTGGACTTCCTGGGTGGCTGCATGAGAAAGACTCTGCCTTCAATGCAGGAGAATGTCTGTAATGCAAGAGACACAAGTTTGATTCCTGGGTCAGGAAGATCCCTTGGAGAAGGAAATGGCAAACCACTCCAGTATTCTTGCTTGGTAAATTCCATAGGAGGAGGAACCTGGAGGGGGTCCATGGGGTTGCAAAGTCAGACATGATTTAGCGACTTGATAAATATTAAGAGGAAAAGTTTGAGAAGAGACATAATCTTCATAAATTTTTTCAACAAAATTAGAATTTTTAGTGACTTTTCTAAACATATCTTTGTTTTATAAGATACAAAATATATAAATATAAAAGTATTTATATAATAAATAAATAATATAAATATATATAATATAATAAAATATAAAATACTGATATAAGATACAAAAAACTGGGGGGAAAAAAAAAAAACTAATGAACCAGGCAGAGCTAGTCATGAGGCATAAAATGCCAGTATCTGAATTCCATACACAAAATAATTGCTCTGACACACTAAGAGAAAAGAAGACAAAATTAATAAGTAAACTACATTATGTAGACTTAAAAGTCAATATATGTAAATCTGATCAGCAGCTCTCTGCATTACTAATGACTCTTCTAAATTAATCTATAAGAATAATTTATAAAACTCAGAAAAAAGTAAACTTAATAGTATATTTCTGGAGAGGGGAATGGCAATCTACTCCAGTGTTCTTGCCTGGAGAATTCCATGGACAGAGAATTCTGGCGGGCTACAGTTTGTGAGGTCGCAAAGAGTCAGACATGACTGAGCGACTAACACACACACACACACACACACACACACACACAATATTATATTAGATTTAGCAAGAGACAATATAAACACCTTGGTATTATTTAAATTCAGTGTTTTCTTATTCAACTTCCAGGAAAATAAATCAGGCTATCATTGAATCTAGGTTTGAACCTCAGTCCATCTAAAACCATACATATTAGTTTCAAGAATCTTGAGATTTATGATTACTGATTATCATGAAACTTATATAAATTGAATAATCTACATTTAAAAAGCAAATTCCAAGTTAAATACTGGTATGCATGGGACATTTGCACAAGGCTTAAAGAGGCAAAACCACGATTCAGTAAAAAATCAGTAAGAGCTGGAAAAACTGATGTGCAGCTTCCGGTAACCTATTCTCACAAGCAGCTGCTGCTGCTGCTGCTGTTGCTAAGTCGCATCAGTTGTGTCCAACTCTGTGCAACCCCATAGATGTCAGCCCACCAGGCTCCCCCATCCCTAGGATTCTCCAGGCAAGAACACTGGAGTGGGTTGCCATTTCCTTCTCCAAGCATGAAAGTGAAAACTGAAAGTGAAGTCACCCAGTCGTGTCCACTCCTAGCGACCCCATGGACTGCAGCCTACCAGGCTCCTCTGTCTATGGGATTTTCCAGGCAAGAGTACTGGAGTGGGTCGCCAGTGCCTTCTCCCTCTCACAAGCAGGGAATGATCAAATTAATCTCTGTATAGTCTGTTAATACACCCAGGCAAATCTCTACAAGCAAGAAAGAAAGGGAAAGATCTAATATCTCCATGGGCTACAAACACCCAGGTGCAGCTTTAGTAGTTTAAAATAATAACCTTCTCATTGGTTAACTGGGGCCCAGAAGAGAAGTAAGGGCCATACTAACAAGCCTAGCACATTTGGAATCCATTACAGGCAAAGAACAGGGAAACTTGACACAAAAAAGTAAGAATACTGAAGAGTATAATAGTCAATTTAGTGTAATGTTCAAAAGAACTTTGCTGGATGTCAAATTTGTAAAATTTCTTTGAGAAGCACAGATTCATCTTAGAATCAGCAGTTAAGACTCCTTATTTTAAAGTTTTATCTTTTTACTTTCCTTCTCCCTCCTGTCCTTTGTCCTGTGTTAGAAAATATGATGCACTGCAGGCTCACCATCTTCTGTATTTAAATGTTTTTTTTCTTTTTTTTTTCAGATGCATTTCTATTAATATAGTGTACAAAATGTTTGTTATGGAAAATTAATTTACAATTTGAGTCTATGATTTATGATTTATAAGAGTCCCTTCATTTACTAATATATTGTCATTCTCTAATGAATTCATTCATTCAGTTATAATTTATACACATATAAACATGAGAATACAAGTCAAAAGAATTTTTAATATTTTTATTTATATATTTGGCCATGCCAGGTGTTAGTTGCAGCATGTGGGATCTAGCTCCCTAACCAGGCATCAAACCCAGGCCCCCTGTATTGGGAGCCTGAAGTCTTAGCTACTGGACCACCAGGGAAGTCCCCAATAATTTTTACAGCTTTAAGTACAGGCATTTCTGAAATTAATGGCAAAGTATGTACATTATGTATGAGCTAATCCAGTCTCCTTCATCTCTTGGGATTCGACTCTCTATTATTTCCCAATCCTTCAAGCTATGATGATGACAGAGAACCTTGTTATAGAGAACTTTGTTTGGAAGGTAAAACCAGATGCAATGTAAACTCAGGATTGGTTTACACAGCTGGCGTTTTCTTTTGTTTCTTATGGGCAACTCTAAGACATAATCAAGATGTTACAAATAAAGAAAGATTATGAGAACCTCAAACCTTGAAGTTGGAGGGTTTCATAGGGTATAAAAGAGGGAAATTAAAGGATTAACTACTATATTTATTAAATTACACTGTCAGATGAAGTCCAAACCTTAAAGGTCTGGCACTATTCTATCATTATGATTTGAGCAAAGAGAAAATTAATATGTGAAAGACTAATGACATATCCTCTTTTGCAATATCAAAATAAATTATTTTAAACATATTTCTTTAGTATAATTCTTCAATAGTTTTTTCCATATTGCTCAAATCTTGGCTTCCAGTTAGAAAAATAGTACCTCAAATTATCTTTATTATTAATTCTGCAAAAGTACAATAAAGTACTATGAGATTTCATTGTATCAGACTTAGGCACTGAATATAAATTTTATCACTGAAATCCAAGTATAGAAGTCCTGTTGAATTACTTATACAATTATTTGCCTAACTCGCATACCATTGGAATGAAATAAAATCTATACAAATCTGACTAAAGTAATCAAATTCATAACATTCTACTTTGTTATTTTTAACCTTAGTTGTAATGTAAAACCCTATACAGTATTTTATGACAGTTGGTTCCATGGAATGATTTGTGGCATAACGCATACTGTTCTTAGCTAAGGGAAATACCAATGACATCATTCAGCAATTATACTAGATAAGCTCACCTATTAAAGAACAATACTAACAGTGTTTTATATTTTTACTAAATTGACATGATGAATAAGTTGCACAGGATATTTTTTTTTTTATTCTTCCAATTTTATTTTATTTTTAAACTTTACATAATTGTATTAGTTTTGCCAAATATCAAAATGAATCCGCCACAGGTATACATGTGTTCCCCATCCCGAACCCTCCTCCCTCCTCCCTCCCCATACCATCCCTCTGGGCCGTCCCAGTGCACCAGCCCCAAGCATCCAGCATCATGCATCGAACCTGGACTGGCAACTCGTTTCCTACATGATATTTTACATGTTTCATTGCCATTCTCCCACATCTTCCCACCCTCTCCCTCTCCCACAGAGTCCATAAGACTGTTCTATACATCAGTGTCTCTTTTGCTCCACAAACACACTATAGTTAAAATATTTGAACTACCTTTGCCTCTCCAAACATGAATGTGTAACATTGAAAATGTTTAATAATTTCAATGATTTATCAGTCACATTATTTACCCTGTTATATTTTGATAAATAAAAGAAAATGACTTAAATTTAAAATAATACAAATCTAGAAATGACCTTTTAGAAATAAAAGTGGATTATCTATCAACACATGTTAGAAATAATTTTAAATACAGAAAAAAAGGTATATGTTCATCAGAGAAAAATACCTTAATAAAATATTGCCTTATCTATCTCCCTCAATATGTACCATCTTTAAAATGTACTAGTTATTCATAAAAGCAGCATATAGTCATTAATATTAAAAAGTCATTAGACCTGTAAAATTTAACCATTTGTTCTTCTTTTAGGTAGGGTCAAAGTCAAGTAGAAACTAAAGCAGCATACACTGAGGTTGTATTGTATAGCATTTTGGCCTCAGCTCAGATTCAAAGCTTGCCATATAATGTGGGAAAGCCCACATTAGCTATATGACTACCCACGTTTTTCTCTTTAGTTTCCTCATCTATACCATGAAGAACAGATAGAATCTGCTCTCATACAGTTGATGTAAAAATTAAACAATTGTTATGTATACAAATAGAAGGTGTGTAGGTCCTTCTCAATAAATGTTAACTGTTTTCATTATGAATGTTTTACTGTTTTAATTAATGAATGAATAAACTGCTTCAGTTCAGTTCAGTTCAGTTGCTCAGCCATGTCCGACTCTTTGCACCCCATGAACCGCAGCACGCCAGGCCTCCCTGTCTATCACCAACTCCCGGAGTTCATTCAGACTCAAGTCCATCGAGTCAGTGATGCCACCCAGACATCTCATCCTCTGTCGTCCCTTTCTCTTCCTGCCCCCAATCCCTCCCAGCATCAGAGTCTTTTCCAATGAGTCAACTCTTCGCATGAGGTGGCCAAAGTACTGGAGTTTCAGCTTTAGCATCATTCCTTCCAAAGAAATCCCAGGGCTGATCTCCTTCAGAACAGACTGCTTAGGTTTGTTTATTCCCTGTAACATCTTTGATTTCTTTTCAAATACATTTTGCTGAACTAAATAAAATATAACATAACCATAAGTCACATCTGGCAAAGAGTATTTCTGATAGGTTTAGCATCATAGTGACAACCAGATGTTGAAATACACAGATCAAAATGCATTATTTTCCTGTTGTGGCTGACCACGGAGTAACATTCATTACTTAGAAAGGTTAGCATTTGGCAATCTGAAAAACATATTTTGCATTTAATACAAAGAAGCCTTTCAACATAAAAATTTGATAAATTTAGGATCACATCTAAATTTCATTTTGCATCCCTAAATTTCAAAAAACAATCTGTCTCATAGTCAGTACTAATATTTACTTGTAATTTCACATCAGATATTTTTCATAATTAGGAGGAATTTGAATCAACTACAATAAGTGATGTATACCAAAATATTAACTGGTGTTTCATTGGGCTTCATGGATAGTTCTCATGCCATAGGAATGCTTAAGTCACTCTGAACAAAAGTTGCTATTGTCATCATAAATCTCAAGCTAAAGAACTCCTTTGGTATTACTCCAGATTTGTATCTAGACTAGGTAGGTCATAACTAATACAATTAAGATTAATGCTGCTGCTGCTGCGTCCCTTCAGTCTTATCTGACTCTGTGTGATCCCAGAGATGGCAGCCTACCAGGCTCCCCCGTCCCTGGGATTCTCCAGGCAAGAACACTGGAGTGGGTTGCCATTCCCTTCTCCAATGCATGAAAGTGAAAAGTGAAAGTGAAGTCGCTCAGTCGTGTCCAACTCTTTGCAACCCCATGGACTGCAGCCTACCAGGCTCCTCCACCCATGGGGTTTTCCAGGCTAGAGTACTGGAGTGGGGTGCCATTGCTTTCTCTGAGATTAAGTGCTAGGAGTCTATAAATTGTACCTCTTACAGAACTATGCCCTTTTACATATAGTAATAAGAAATGTAAATAGTTACTACAATACTAAGTGCAATTAAGACTGAGCTCCTGTCACACATGGAAAAATTTATCAAAGTGTATAAAATTTTATGCTTCCTTTCCAAATGGAATTGTTTATTCACTGTAAAATCATGTTTTTTAATCTGCCAATATTTTAGTATTCCCCATAATAAGCAAGTAGCAGTGTTTCCAAACACTCCTGACATCTACAGCTTCCCTCTTCAATTAACCCCATCTCTTTTCAAAGATGTAAGTAGTTATATGAAAACTATCCAAGCTCCAGTCTGGGAAAGCGTTTAGCAAAGAACTGGTCAAACGAAGCGCATTTTAAGTATATGGGCTTCCCTTGGTGGCTCAGAAGTTAAAGCATCTGCCTCCAATGCGGGAGACCTGGGTTTGATCCCTAGGTTAGGAAGATCCCCTGGGGGAGGAAATGGTAACCCACTCCAGTATTCTTGCCTGGATGGAGAAGCCTGGTAGGCTACATTCCATGGGGCCGCAAAGAGTCGGACACAATTGAGCAACTTCACTTTCACTTTCACCACATCTTTAGTTATATCTCAGTTGTCGGTATATGAATTTATCATCACTTTCTATGTTATTCTCATGAATATTTCAATTATTTTATATTCTTTGGCAATATTAGGACTATTGACACACTAGAGTTCAAGAAAAAAAAAAGTTTTTATTTAAGACATTATCTAATGATTCTGATATTCTGATCAAAAATATCAAATTCTGATATTTTTGACTTGAATTTTTAAAATAATAATAGATTTTTCCCTTTGACTATTAACCAGACTTTTTTTTTTCTTTTTTTTTTTTGCAAAGGAAAAGAGGAAATACGATATCAGCTTAGACTAAACTACTTATATACACTATCCGGATTTTTATATTGCATTCCAAGTGGTAATAAAAAATGGATCAATTGAAAGAATGTTCTACTTCGTAGGAGCAACACCTAGTTGAGGCATCCTCTGTTAATAAGCATTAAAGCCAAGATAAACAAATATCAAATGATGTAATTCTAAATTTCTTCAGATAATTTGTTTCAAATATAGCTAAATATTTTCAGACTATGGATTTATTTTTTTCATTTATACAGATCAAAAATTAAGCTACAATTGGAAAAAAGCAAGGTACTATTCCCCATAGTAACTGAACAAGAAAGACTATAGGAGCATGCTCCCCACTGTAACAAGGACTTTTTTTTATTTTTCACAAGCTGCTTTCTTCTTTAGAAGATTCCTCTTCAATCCTCAAGGAGACCTTCTCTGAAACTATCTAGGTTAGGATTGTTTATGCTTTCTAATATGCTGCCTAGGTTGGTTATAACTTTTCTTGCAAGGAGAAAGTGTCTTTTAATTTCATATCTAGAGTCACCATCCACAGTGACCTGGAGCCCAAAAAAATAAACTCTATAAACTCTATTACTATTTCCATTGTTTGCCCATTTATTTGCCGTGAAGTGATGGGACCAGATGCCATGATCTTAGTTTTCTGAATATTGAGTTTTAAGCCAACTTTTTCACTCTTCTCTTTCTATTTCATCAAGAGACTCTTTAGTTCTTTGTTTTCTGCCATAAGAGTGGTGTCATCTACATATCTGAGGTTATTGATATTTCTCTTGGCAATTGTGATTCCAGCTTGTGCTTCATCTAGTCCAGCATTTCTCATGATGTACTTTGCATGTAAGTTAAATAAGCAGGGTGACAATATACAGCTTTGATGTATTATTTTCCTGATTTGGAACCAGTCTGTTGTTCCATGTCCAGTTCCAACTGTTGCTTCTTGACCTGCATATAGATTTCTCAGGAGGCAGGTAAGGTGGTCTGGTGTTCCTATCTCTTTAAGAATTTTCCACAGTTAGTTGTAAATCACATGGTCAAAGGTTTTGGTGTAATCAATAAAACAGAAATAGATGTTTTTCTGGAACTCTCTTGCTTTTTTGATGACCCAGCAGATGCTGGCAATTTGATCTCTGATTCCTCTGCTTTTTCTAAATCCAGCTGGAACATCTGGAAGTTCACGGTTCATGTACAGATGAAGCCTGCTTGGAGAATTGTCAGTATTACTTTGCTAGCGTATGAAATGAGTGCAATTATCCGCTAGATGGAACACTTTTTGGCATTGTCTTTCTTAGGGACTGGAATGAAAACTGACCTTTTCCAGTCCTGTGGGCAGTGCTGAGTTTTCCAAATATGCTGGCATACTGAGTGCAGCACTTTCATGGCATCATTTATTAGGATTTGACATAGCTCAACTGGAATTCCATCACCTCTGCTAGTTTTTTCCCTAGTTATGCTTCCTAAGGCCTGATTGACTTTGCATTCTAAGATGTCTGGCTCTAGGTGAGTGATTACACCATCGTGGTTATCTGGGTCATGAAGATCTTTTTTGTACAGTTCTTCTGTGTAATCTTGCCACCTATTCTTAATATCTTCTGCTTCTGTTAGGTCCATACCATTTCTGTCCTTCATTGTGCCTATGTTTGTATGAAAAGTTCCCTTGGTATCTCTAATTTTCCTGAAGAGATCTCTAGTGTTTCCCATTCTATTGTTCTCCTCTACTTCGTTGCATTGATCACTGAGAAAAGCTTTCTTATCTCTCCTTGACATTCTTTGGAACTCTGAATTCAAATGGGTATACCTTTCCTTTTCTCCTTTGCCTTTGCTTCTCTTCTTTTCACAGCTATTTGTAAGGCTAATAGAGTAGGTAACTACAACTAATAGAGTAGGTAACTAAAAAGATGTGTTGAATGACTGAATAAATGAATGAATAAAAGATAGGAAAAAGCCTTTCCTCTAAATGTATTTTTTCAGACAAAGAACAGCATTTAATGTAACTTTCTGTCATTTGCCAGCTTTTATTCACTCTGCTGTAGGGAAAAAAAAACATTTGAGACTTATCTGACAAGTTCAGAAAAGGAACATGACATACCTGACTAGTTTCTTCTCTCTCTTCCATCTGTGAGCAACCAGACACACACTGGAAACACAGATTCTAGTGTTTCATTCAATAAATTTTATAGCAGCAACAATCTACATGGGGAGGCCTATATGTATTCATCTGCTTAATTCTGGGCTGCAATGCGCACTGCACCTATATGTATACACTACCTTCTCCAATCACTTTATTCACATTTTGATCTCCACCTACCCAAATATTTGCCTAGCTCTTACCTTGATTAAACTTCATAAGTGGGGGGAAAAAACTGCTATTTTGCGATACTATTAAATCTAGGTAGATGATATTACCATTGTTTGAAAATAGAATGGGTCATAAAATATTCACATCATAAGCAGAAATTGATGTAGAATTTTAAAAAGCAATTTTGAATACATAAGTGTCTAGTGTTTTAAGTACTAATTTTTGTCATGCAGGTTGATAGTATATTTGTATTTAAATTATATTTGTATTTCGATAAACCAAGAAACAAACCCTTTCCAAATATAACAATGAAACAAATATCAGAAAGTGATAAAGACAAGGGTTTGGAAAACTACAGCCCACATGACTAACCTGCCACGTTTCCTGTTTTTGTACATCTCACAAACTCAGATTTATTTTATATTTTTCAGAGTACTTAAAAGAAGAAGAAGATTTCATGTTGTGAAAATTAGATGAAACTCAAATTTCATTTACTTAATTTTATTAGAACTCAGCTATGCTTATTTTTTAACATATTGACTACAGGTGCCATTGCACTATGACAGCAGAGCTCAGAAGATAGGACAGACACCATATGTCATGCAAAAACTTAAATGTTTACTATCTGGCCCTTTATGCAGAGAACATCATGAGAAATGCTGGACTGGAAGAAACACATGCTGGAATCAAGATTGCCAGGAGAAATATCAATAACCTCAGATATGCAGATGACACCACCCTTATGGCAGAAAGTGAAGAGGAACTTAAAAGCCTCTTGATGAAAGTGAAAGTGGAGAGTGAAAAAGTTGGTTTAAAGCTCAACATTCAGAAAACAAAGATCATGGCATCCGGTCCCATCACTTCATGGGAAATAGATGGGGAAACAGTGGAAACAGTGTCAGACTTTATTTTTCTGGGCTCCAAAATCACTGCAGATAGTGACTGCAGCCATGAAATTAAAAGACGCTTACTCCTTGGAAGGAAAGTTATGACCAACCTAGATAGCATATTCAAAAGCAGAGACATTACTTTGCCAACAAAGGTTCATCTAGTCAAGGCTATGGTTTTTCCTGTGGTCATGTATGGATGTGAGAGTTGGACTGTGAAGAAGGCTGAGCGCCGAAGCATTGATGCTTTTGAACTGTGGTGTTGGAGAAGACTCTTGAGAGTCGCTTGGACTGCAAGGAGATCCAACCAGTCCATCCTAAAGGAGATCAGCCCTGGGATTTCTTTGGAAGGAATAATGCTAAAGCTGAAACTCCAGTACTTTGGCCACCTCATGCGAAGAGTTGTCTCATCGGAAAAGACTCTGATGCTGGGAGGGATTGGGAGCAAGAGGAGAAGGGGACGACAGAGGATGAGATGGCTGGATGGCATCACTGACTCGATGGACATGAGTCCCAGTGAACTCTGGGAGTTGGTGAGGGACAGGGAGGCCTGGCATGCTGCGATTCATGGGGTCGCAGAGTCGGACACCACTGAGCGACTGATCTGATCTGATCTGATCTGGCCCTTATAGAAAAAGTTTGCTGATATCGCAACAGACTAAATGTCTGTATAAAAATGGGCCCAAGTCTGACCCATTGGCATTTCTTTCATGATTATGTATTCATAGAAAAGTACTTTATCTACGTTACTGATTTGAATATATGTTATAGTATATATTTTGAGATATTTATGGGAAGTAATAGTATGATTAGAATGTTTTATATTTACAGATGAAAACGTAGAAAACTATTTTTCTTATTTTTACTTATTCTTGCCAAAAATGTCACCACATCATTTGTTTCTTAAAGCATTTCAATTTCGATAATGACAAATTTAGCATAATTAACCCTATAATAGATGCTCAATAAATCACCACTATAGTAAAAGGAAAAAATCCTCATCAGAGTATATCTCCTCTATTTTTACAGCACAAACATTACTCTGTCATGCTTATACATATATGTGTATTTTTATTCAACTGTATGAAACACATTTGTTTTCCAGTATATGCTAAATATTATATTCTGTAAAAATTAGACATGAATGCGACACAATGGTTTAGTGATTTCTATCCCCATTCTTGACCAAAGTGTATTCTTCAAAAATAAAATCTTCTGTAAGTACATTTTTTCTATAGTGATCGGTGTCTTCAACTGCTTTTAAACTATACCAATCTCTTTATGGGTTCACTGTTTTGTGGGTTTTTGTTTTGGCTGCAATGCCTGGCTTGCAGGTTGTTAGTTCCCTGGCCAGGGATTGAACCCAAGCCCCTGTAAGTGAAGGCTCAGATTACTAACTACTAGACCACCAGGACATTCTCTTTATGGTTCCAATGCTCTTTAATGCCTTTAATTAGTCAATCTCGTTTCTTCCTTGGGACTCTTTTCACTTTGATGGTAAAAATTAACTTACTAAAAATGGAACTTTAAATAGCTGTCAACCTATTTTTATTAAAAAAAAATAAATAAAAACCTTACAAGCAAAAGTCCAGGTGGCTCACACAATGAAGAATCTGCCTGCAATGTGGGAGACGTGGGTTCAATCCCTGGATTGGGAAGATCCCCTGGAGAAGGAAATGGCAGCCCACTCCAATATTCTTGACTCGGAAATCCTATTGACAAGAGGAGCTTGGTGGGCTACAGTCCATGTGGTCACAAACAGTTGAACATGACTGAGCGACTAGCACACAACACACAATTCTATCTACACATTTTATAAAAATTTTTCACTGAAAAACAATTCTCTTCCACATGAATTATCATGAATTCCCTAGGGTCGGATTCTGCAGATGTTAAAAATGAAAATCATAAATTGAATAAATTTTAAAAATGCAAAAGCTGCTATAAAAATAATCATTTGAAACCTAATGAAAACACAGCATCCACATGAGAATTACAACAGACCTTTCAGTATACTGGACAAACACGTGACATACTATTAAACAAATATAATTAAGGACAAGGGAACTGAACTTTTTTTTTTTTTTTTTTGTAACTTTAGCTGCACATATGGAGCATTTTGTTTCACTTCTGGTTTACTTTCTTTTAATCAAAGACCCCCACTGTAATGCCTTCACACAGGGCTTAGTGTTGTGGTTACCACGGAAACCATAATTCTGAATGTCCTAACTTGTGTGATTAAAATTTAACACAAAGTAACATTGATAGTCTCCCTCATTTCCACTACCAGCAATATCCAATTCTAATTAGCAGCACAATAACTGGTTTGGAAGGAATAAAGAGCTCTGACTACTATAGCCTCACATTGCCAGTTATTCACAAGGAATCTCATAGACAATATATAGTGATAGTCTTCTTTTACTAAATGCCAGGTTTTAACAGGAATCATTTCTAGTTGTCTTACTAGTCTCCTTTACAAAAAAAATAATAATAATATATATATATATATACACCCTATTTCTTCTTATACTGTAAGTCTTTAATTCTTATATTTCATTTGACTTTCACTGGAGCAAAAGCTTTTTATAATAATTATATTCATTTCTTGGAGAAGGCAATGGCACCCCACTCCAGTACTCTTGCCTGGAAAATCCCATGGATGGAGGAGCCTGGTAGGCTGCAGTCCATGGGTGCACTAAAAGTCGGACACGACTGAGCGACTTCACTTTCACTTTTTCACTTTCATGCATTAGAGAAGGAAATGGCAATCCACTCCAGTGTTCTTGCCTGGAGAATCCCAGGGGCAGGAGAGCCTGGTGGGCTGCCGTCTATGGGGTCGCACAGAGTCGGACATGACTGAAGTGACTTAGTAGTAGCAGTAGCATACTCATTTCTATCATTATTATACTACTTTCAACAAGGAATTGATCCCTCCAGATATGTTAATCATTAAGATATTATATACGCAAAATTTTTCTAATTAACTGAGATTTAAAAATTCAACTAGATCTTTTCCCTTTTCTTCATTTATTTTAAATGAATACTCTAATACAAGCTGATAAACTCTCCATATCCATTAAATATATGCTCTCTTGATTATTTTGATTTATAGAAAATTATATTATCTCAGGAGCATATTTGCACTTATCATGTGCCCTGCTACTCACTGCCTCTACTTATAACTAAGTATAAATTTATTGCATTTGTCAACGCAACATTTTAAATTTGGAAATTATACCCTGTCATTCCGACTGAAGTTCTTGTCTACTTTATCATATATAAGAGCAAACATAAATGACATTCTTTCTCACTTCTAAATTTCCAAAGGCAAGAGTTTAAGTTTGTAGAGCACAAAGGAAAATTTAAATATTAAACATTTAACATCAGAAAGATATCTCAATCATTAAGTTCAGTGCTCTCAAATTTACAGCAGAAACTCAAGTCCACGGAAGTGAAACCCTATCTTTAATATGTACAGTGAAAGAACCAGTATTAGTAGTTTTAAATACTCATTTAGCATTTTTATTCACTATGAAGAGTTAAATATCTTATTATTAATTGATACCTTTTTCTACTTTTGCTTACAAACCTAAAAACTTTAAACTTTAAAAATATAAAGTATATATAGTATTTTTAAAATAGATCTTGAAACTTAATCAAATTAGCCAAAAAGATGAAACAATAATGAATTAATAATTCTGCTATAAATTAGTCTAATATATGATCTGTATCATTTAAAAATTAGATTTCATATGGAAAATAATCTGCTTTAAAAATTAAATCTTTAGCCATGAAAACACACTTTCAAAGTCAATGTCAAACTACTCACCAGTGCCCTTTCCTAAATAATCTTAATTTCTATTGTGAAACATACAAAAAAATCATCTCTGTTCCTGAGAGTTTCACACAGTTCATTTCATGTTATTTATATATTAATGAAGAACAGAATACTAACTGAACTAAGATACTTTCATATCAAATATCCTGTTGACATTTGAATAAGAATAATTTTAGTAATGTTCAATTCTGTGGACAATTTCTATTTCCATATACTTTCTACTTACAAGTAAGGAATTGTCCTATCCTATAAATGGTCCATTCACTGCTGTTATTTTTAGTATACATTATTCTTTTCTTTACTGTAAGAAAAAATAAAGGAGTAAAAAAAGCACTTGGGTGTGTATATGTGCATGTGTGTTTGTTAGGGAGACAGTTATGAAAGGAGAAAAACACAATGCAAAAGAGAAGAGGAAAAAAGGAAAAAAAAAGAGACGATTCCTTTATTTAAATGTTCTAGACATCAGATCTGATTCACTTCTTTAACTGAATATTAGATTTTGACAGATCCTTTGAATATGTTGGTTCATATTTCAGAAGTATACCAATAAAGTCAAACATGTTTTTAAAGAAAGTGTAGAAAGTGTTTAGTACCACTGGCTCCATATATGGTGTCAGAAGGCAAAAGTACAAAGGAAGCCAAAAAGGTGGTGTGGTCAGCAAACCTAGGGAAGTCAGGGAAGGTAGAAAAGAAGATACTATTTTCCCAGGTATTAACTGAATCAGAGTAAGGTTGATGGACAGGATTATCATGAATTGAACTTGCTAACCAAGTTCAGATGATGACTTTAAATGAAATTCTTTGCCATGCTTTAAATGCTAATAGACAAGAAAAAAGATAAGATAACTTATCTCAATGAAAAAAAAATATGGTTCAAGTTGAACTGCGATGCTATTCACCATCAATATATTTACAGAGGCTAAAATTTCTCATATTCTGATATCTAATGAAAGGTCTGCTTAAATGTGTATTTTCAATCAATCAAAATCCAAAGTTAAAGTCTCAAATTTTATATGGAATTTCAGCTTCACAAAGGCTGATTTCTTATTTAATTAATTACTTTATCACATTCGACCCCTTACTTAATTTTAATTTTAGACATTTCACAAAGAGCTCTGACAAATTTTCAGGATTAGTTTAGTGAAACGTTCATTGAATTTTTTTCTCAAGGCAAAATAAATTTATCAAAACTAACATAACTTTATTATTTCATCATTCAGAGTCTAACCTCCTGGGTGTGATAAAGTCTTCTAAAATATTATGAAAAATGATTCACTCTAGAGCTTTCAACAGTTCCAGATTTATTTACCTGTTCAAAATATGGTTTAGTACTATTCTCCAGTGAACGATTTATTACTCATCCATTCTATTTCTACAAATATACACTCAAAATATCTTTGGAGTTCAATACAGAAGAGAAATTGAATCTTTATGCTTTAAAATTCCTTCTTTAAAGAAATGATTCTTAAGAGATAAGAAATTCAGTATACTTCTCTGGAGCCTGAAAAAACCATTTACTATTTTTATTTTATTTTTTTTTTACTCCAGATTAGAAACTCCTGCAGTTACTTAATTTTTCTAAAGATAGTACTCACATGTGGCACTCAGAAAACACAAAGAATAGAACAGGACTAGTCTCAAGGACCATCTTATAAATACTGGCATTCGACTTTGTGATGCAAAAGAGGGAAGAAAAGTTGGTGAAGATATAGGCAACATAGCTAACTAGGAACTAAGAGGTAGGAAGATGCTATGAAACTCAAAATTTTCTGGAGGATTGAGGCGGTATCTAAACGAGTTTTAAAAGGCAAAATGTACATTCATATTTTCATATCCCCACATTTGCCCCATTTCCCTTTTGGGTATGTTTTTTACCATTTGGTTTTTAATGCTGGCCAGATCACAGAAATGAAGGGGAATTCTGTTTCAGTCACATTAGTTCTATTCCTTAACTGATCTTGTAAAACAATTTAAATTTTAAATTGAGAAAGTTCTGGGAGAACAAGAAGGCTTTGCCACAGGACAAAAACCATAAGTTATATCAACATGCAACAAAGAAAAGTTCATCGTTTAAAAATCCTAACTTTATATAATTTTGTAATAATTAGTGAATGATGATGTAATGATTTGATTAATTTTTAATATAATAATAAATAATAAATGCTGTAAACTGCATTATTGTTATTGCTATGTATTATTTTATAGTTTTAATATAATTTTATTATATTGGAAACTAATTATGAAATATCAAATGTTATTCTACTAAATCAAATTTCCATTCCTCGAAATGTCTAGAGTGACAATCTCTTCTTTACTAGGTAATGAGTTACTAGAAATTTCATTAAAATATGTTTCCTACTATTTGGGAAAATAATATATACTCAGCGATATCAATTTGAATGTGAAAAACATCAAAAACACCAAAGCATGACACAAATACGTGCTACCATGTAACTTTAAAAACTAATTTATTATCTGGAAAAAGTCTAGATTTAGAATAAATTTTCAGTAACTACATAATACATTAATAAAACAACAAATAAAATTTTCTTCTTAGATGAGTTAAATTTGGATATTACAGAAAATACAGTGTCTGGGAAAGCCAAAGCGTCTTGGTTACTCTTCATTTTTACCTATACTACACAATATGTTGTCAGAGATCAAAGCCTTTCAAATGATAAACTACTCAAAAATTCAGTGCAAATGAGTCATGATGACAATAATTTTCTTTTTTTTTTTTTTTAATTGGGTCATTTGTTTATTTATCTTATTTAACAACAAGCTTCATTGGTTTTTTCAATACTTCAGGATAAGATTGTCTTAGATCACGGAGGGATTTTTTTTTTTTTTTTCAGACTATACCTAAAATTTATTTTTTTTGTGTGTGTGTTTTACTTTCTGCATTTAATTAATTTTATTTTATTTTTAAACTTTACATAATTGTATTAGTTTTGCCAAATATCAAAATGAATCCACCACAGGTATACCTGTGTTCCCCATCCTGAACCCCCTCCCTCCTCCCTCCCCATACCATCCCTCTGGGTCGTCCCAGTGCACCAGCCCCAAGCATCCAGTATCGTGCATTGAACCTGGACTGGCATCTCGTTTCATACATGATATTTTACATGTTTCAATGCCATTCTCCCAAATCTTCCCACCCTCTCCCTCTCCCTCAGAGTCCATAAGACTGTTCTATACGTCAGTGTCTCTTTTTTTGTCTCGTATACAGGGTTACCGTTACCATCTTTCTAAATTCCATATATATGCGTTAGTATACTGTATTGGTGTTTTTCCTTCTGGCTTACTTCACTCTGTATAATAGGCTCCAGTTTCATCCACCTCATTAGAACTGATTCAAATGTATTCTTTTTAATGGCTGAGTAATACTCCATTGTGTATATGTACCACTGCTTTCTTATCCATTCATCTGCTGATGGACATCTAGGTTGCTTCCATGTCCTGGCTATTATAAACAGTGCTGCGATGAACATTGGGGTACACGTGTCTCTTTCCCTTCTGGTTTCCTCAGTGTGTATGCCCAGCAGTGGGGTTGCTGGATCATAAGGCAGTTCTATTTCCAGTTTTTTAAGGAATCTCCACACTGTTCTCCATAGTGGCTGTACTAGTTTGCATTCCCACCAACAGTGTAAGAGGGTTCCCTTTTCTCCACACCCTCTCCAGCATTTATTATTTGTAGACTTTTGGATTGCAGCCATTCTGACTGGTGTGAAATGGTACCTCATAGTGGTTTTGATTTGCATTTCTCTGATAATGAGTGATGTTGAGCATCTTTTCATGTGTTTGTTAGCCATCTGTATGTCTTCTTTGGAGAAATGTCTATTTAGATCTTTGGCCCATTTTTTGATTGGGTCATTTATTTTTCTGGAGTTGAGCTGTAGGAGTTGCTTGTATATTTTTGAGATTAGTTGTTTGTTGGTTGCTTCATTTGCTATTCTTTTCTCCCATTCTGAGGGCTGTCTTTTCACCTTGCTAATAGTTTCCTTTGATGTGCAGAAGCTTTTAAGTTTAATTAGGTCCCATTTGTTTATTTTTGCTTTTATTTCCAATATTCTGGGAGGTGGGTCATAGAGGATCCTGCTGTGATGTATGTCAGAGAGTGTCTTGCCTATGTTCTCCTCTAGGACTTTTATAGTTTCTGGTCTTACATTGAGATCTTTAATCCATTTTGAGTTTATTTTTGTATATGGTGTTAGAAAGTGTTCTAGTTTCATTCTTTTACAGGTGGTTGACCAGATTTCCCAGCACCACTTGTTAAAGAGATTGTCTTTAATCCATTGTATATTCTTGCCTCCTTTGTCAAAGATAAGGTGTCCATATGTGCGTGGTTTTGTCTCTGGGCTTTCTATTTTGTTCCATTGATCTATATTTCTGTCTTTGTGCCAGTACCATACTGTCTTGATAACTGTGGCTTTGTAGTAGAGCCTGAAGTCAGGTAGGTTGATTCCTCCAGTTCCATTTTTCTTTCTCATGATCGCTTTGGCTATTCGAGGTTTTTTGTATTTCCATACAAATTGTGAAATTATTTGTTCTAGCTCTGTGAAGAATACTGTCGGTAGCTTGATAGGGATTGCATTGAATCTATAAATTGCTTTGGGTAGTATACTCATTTTCACTATATTGATTCTTCCAATCCATGAACATGGTATATTCCTCCATCTATTAGTGTCCTCTTTGATTTCTTTCACCAGTGTTTTATAGTTTTCTATATATAGGTCTTTAGCTTCTTTAGGTAGATATATTCCTAAGTATTTTATTCTTTTCGTTGCAATGGTGAATGGAATTGTTTCCTTAATTTCTCTTTCTGTTTTCTCATTATTAGTGTATAGGAATGCAAGGGATTTCTGTGTGTTGATTTTATATCCTGCAACTTTACTATAATCATTGATTAGTTCTAGTAATTTTCTGGTGGAGTCTTTAGGGTTTTCTATGTAGAGGATCATGTCATCTGCAAATAGTGAGAGTTTTACTTCTTCTTTTCCAATTTGGATTCCTTTTATTTCTTTTTCTGCTCTGATTGCTGTGGCCAAAACTTCCAAAACTATGTTGAATAGTAATGGTGAAAGTGGGCACCCTTGTCTTGTTCCTGACTTTAGAGGAAATGCTTTCAATTTTTCACCATTGAGGATAATGTTTGCTGTGGGTTTGTCATATATAGCTTTTATTATGTTGAGATATGTTCCTTCTATTCCTGCTTTCTGGAGAGTTTTTATCATAAATGGGTGTAGATCTCAGTTACAGGAGAAAAACTATTAAAAATTCCAACATATGGAGGCTGAACAACACGCTGCTGAATAACCAACAAATCACAGAAGAAATCAAAAAAGAAATCAAAATTTGCATAGAAACGAATGAAAATGAAAACACAACAACCCAAAATCTGTGGGACACAGTAAAAGCAGTCCTAAGGGGAAAGTTCATAGCAATACAGGCACACCTCAAGAAACAAGAAAAAAGTCAAATAAATAACCTAACTCTACACCTAAAGCAACTAGAAAAGGAAGAAATGAAGAACCCCAGGGTTAGGAGAAGGAAAGAAATCTTAAAAATTAGAGCAGAAATAAATGCAAAAGAAACAAAAGAGACCATAGCAAAAATCAACAAAGCCAAAAGCTGGTTCTTTGAAAGGATAAATAAAATTGACAAACCATTAGCCAGACTCATCAAGAAACAAAGGGAGAAAAATCAAATCAATAAAATTAGAAACGAAAATGGAGAGATCACAACAGACAACACAGAAATACAAAGGATCATAAGAGACTATTATCAACAATTATATGCCAATAAAATGGGCAACGAGGAAGAAATGGACAAATTCTTAGAAAAGTACAATTTTCCAAAACTCGACCAGGAAGAAATAGAAAACCTTAACAGACCCATCACAAGCATGGAAATTGAAACTGTAATCAAAAATCTTCCAGCAAACAAAAGCCCAGGTCCAGACGGCTTCACAGCTGAATTCTACCAAAAATTTAGAGAAGAGCTAACACCTATCCTGCTCAAACTCTTCCAGAAAATTGCAGAGGAAGGTAAACTTCCAAACTCATTCTATGAGGCCACCATCACCCTAATACCAAAACCTGACAAAGATCCCACAAAAAAAGAACACTACAGGCCAATATCACTGATGAACATAGATGCAAAAATCCTAAACAAAATTCTAGCAATCAGAATCCAACAACACATTAAAAAGATCATACACCATGACCAAGTGGGCTTTATCCCAGGGATGCAAGGATTCTTGAATATCCGCAAATCAATCAATGTAATACACCACATTAACAAATTGAAAAACAAAAACCATATGATTATCTCAATAGATGCAGAGAAAGCCTTTGACAAAATTCAACACCCATTTATGATAAAAACTCTCCAGAAAGCAGGAATAATTTTCATATATGTCAAAAATCTCTCTTCCAAGATTGATATTAAAAATGTGTTTCAGGTGATCATGTGGAGATTTGGGGAGAATGGCAGCCTGGAAAGAGTCCTCCCCTCTTAGACCTTGCCCACACTGCACCTTTCCCATGTGGCTGTTACTGAGATTAATCTTTTGTAATGAGCCAGAGATCTAGAACTTACAGGGACAGAAGGGAGTGACCCTTGACCCTAAGGAGAAAGTGATTGTCTTTAATTTGTTCACTGGGAATCTTTCATGCCTCACTGGCTGAGTGCAAGACAGACTGGAAAACAGAGAAGAGAACAAGCCCCAAGCCTTTGGAGTGGGAGCACTGACTCCAAGACCCTACACTACTAGAGAACTAATCCTAGGGTGTAAGAAATAGTGAGAACTCACACAAATGAAACCACTTGAATACAAGACCCAGTATCACCCAACTACCAGTAGCACTCTGTGCAGGATGCCTCAGCTAAACAACAAACAAAACAAAAATGCAAACCCCAGTCATCAGCAGACAGGATTATCACCTCACTCACCTTGCCTATCAGAGGAAAAACAAACAAACAAAAACTCAGCACAAACTGTATTCAAAGCTTACACAAACCACTAGACCAACATTAGGAGGGCAGAAACCAAGAGGAAGAAAGAATTCAAATTTCTTCAAGGAAAGAATTCAACTTTCCTTAAAGCCTGGGAAAAGGAGACCTCAAACACAATAAGTTAAAAAAAAAAAAAGTGAAAAGGTAGAGAAATACTATACAAATGAAAGGACAAACTAGAAACACAGAAATTCAAATAAATGAAGAGGAAATAGGCAAACTACCTGAAAAATAATTCAGAATAATGATAGTAAAGGTGAACAAAAACCTTAAAAACAAAATGGAGAAAATGCAAGAATCCATTAACAAAGACCTAGAAGAATTAAAGAATCAACAAACAGAGACAAACATCACAATTATTGAAATTAAAAATACTCTAGAAGGAATTAATAGCAGAATATCTGAAGCAGAACAATCAGTGAGCTGGAAGATAAAATGGTGGCAATAACTTCTGAAGAACAGAATAAAGAAAAGAGAATGAAAAGAACTGAGGATAGTCTTAGAGACCTCTGGGACAATATCAAATTCACCAACATTTGAAGTATAAGGGTCTCAGAAGAAGAAGAGAAAAAGAAAGGGTATAAGAAAATTTTTGAAGAGATTATAATTGACAATTTTTCCAACATGGAAAAGGAGATAGTCAATCAAGTTGAAGAGGCACAAAGTGATCCATACAGGATAAACCCAAGGAGAAACATGCCAAGACACTTACTAATCAAACTAACAAAGACTAAACACAAAGGAAGAATATTAAAAGCAGCAAGGTAGAAGCAACAAATAACATACAAGGGAAACCTCATACACTTAACCACATACACTTAAGTTGATCTTTCAGCAGAAACTCTGCAGGCAAGAAGTTAATGGCAGGATATATTTAAAGTACTGAAAGGGAAAAATATACAACCAAGATTACTGTACCCAGCAAGGATCTCACTCAAAATTGATGGAGAAATAAAAAGTTTTTCAGATAAGGAAAAGTTAAGAGAACTCAGTTTTACAACAAATGTTAACAGAACTTGTATAGTTAAGAAATACAAGAGAAGAAAAGACCTACAAAATCAACCCCCCAAAATTAAGAAAACAGAAATACAAACATATATATCATCAGGAAGCAACAGTTAGAACTGGACATGGAACTGGACTGGTTCCAAATAGGAAAAGGAGTATGTTAAGGCTGTATATTGTCACCCTGCTTATTATTATTATTATTATTGTCACCCTGTACTTATATGCAGAGTACATCACGAGAAACGCTGGGCTGGAGGAAGCACAAGCTGGAATCAAGATTGCCAGCGAAATATCAATAACCTCAGATATGCAGATGATACCACCTTTATGGCAGAAAGTGAAGAACTAAAGAGCCTCTTGATGAAAGTGAAAGAGGACAGTAAAAAAGTTGGCTTAAAGCTCAACATTCAGAAAACTAAGATCTTGGCATCCAGTCCCATCACTTCATGGCAGATAGATGGGGAAACAGTGCAAACAGTGGCTGACTTTATTTTTCTAGGCTCCAAAATAAACTGCAGATGGTGATTGCAGCCATGAAATTAAGACGCTTACTCCTTGGAAGGAAAGTTATGACCAACCTAGATAGTATATTCAAAAGCAGAGACATTACTTTGCCAACAAAGGTCCGTCTAGTCAAGGCTATGGTTTTTCCAGTGGTCATGTATGGATTTGAGAGTTGGACTGTGAAGAAAGCTGAGCACTAAAGAATTGATGCTTTTGAACTGTGGTGTTGGAGAAGACTCTTGAGAGTCGCTTGGATTGCAAGGAGATCCAACCAGTCCATCCTAAAGGAGATCAGTCCTGGGTGTTCATTGGAAGGACTGATGTTGAAGCTGAAACTCCAATACTTTGGCCACCTGATGTGAAGAGCTGACTCATTGGAAAGGACCCTGATGCTGGAAAAGATCAAGGGCAGGAGGAGAAGGGGATGACAGAGGATAAGATGGTTGGATGGCTTCATCAACTTGATGGACATGGGTTTGGGTGGACTCCGGGAGTTGGTGATGGACAGTGAGGCCTGGTGTGCTGCGGTTCATGGGATCACAAAGAGTCAGACATGACTGAGTGACTGAACTGAATTACTTTAAATGTAAATGGACTAAATGCTCGAATCAAAAGACACAGACGGCTGAATGTATACAAAAACAGGACCCACATAAATGCTATTTACAAGAAAACCACTTCAGACCCCAAGACACATATAGTCTGAAAGTTAGAGCATGGAAAAATATATTTCATGGAAATGGGAAACAAAAGGAAGCTGGAGTAGCAGTCCTCATATCAGAGAAAATAGACCTTAAATTAAAGAAGATTACAAGAGATAAGGAAGGACACTACATAATAATCAAGGGATCATTCAAGCGGAAAACATAACAATTGTAAATTTCTATGCACCCAACATAGGAGCACCTCAATATATAAGACAAACGCCAACAGACATAAAAGGAGAAATTGACAGTAACACAATAGTAGTAGGAGGCATTAAAACCCCACTCACACCAACGGATAGATCATCAAAACAGAAAATTAATAAGGAAACACAAGTCTTAAATGATGCATTAGATATGATGGATTTCATTGACATCTTCAGGGCATTCCATCCAAATGCAGAATACACCTTCTTCTCAAGTACACATGGAACATTCTCCAGGATAGACCACAACTTGGGTCACAAATCAAATCTCAGTATATTTAAGAAAACTGAAATAGTATCAAGCATCTTCTCCAACCACAATGTTATGAGACTAGATATCAATTACAAGAAAGAAAAAAAAAAAAACCTGTAAGAAACACAAACACATGAAAATTAAACAACATGTTCCTAAATATCCAACAGGTTACTAAAGAAATCAAAAAGGAATTCAAAAAATTTCTAGAAACAAATGACAATAAAAACATGACAACTCAAAACCTATGGGATGCAGCAAAAGCAGTTCTAAGACAGAAGTTTATAGCAATACAATCCTACCTCAAGAAACAAGAAAAACATCAAATAGACAACCTAACTTTACACCTAAAACAACTGGAAAAAGAACAAGAAAACCCCAAAATTAGTAGAGGGAAAGAAATCATAAAGATCCAAGTGGAAATAAACTGAGAAGAAATGAAAGAAACAATAGTAAAAATTAATAAAACTAAAAGTTAGTTCTTTAAGAAGGTAAACAAAATTGACAAACCTTTAGCCAGACTCATTAAGAAAAAAAGAGAGAAGAATCAAATCAACAAAATTAGAAATGTAAAAGGAGAGGTTACAACAGACAATGCACAAATACAAAGGATTATAAGAGGCTATTATGAACAAGTATATGGCAATATAATAGATAACTTGGAAGAAATGGACAGATTTTAGAAAAGTTCAATCTTCAAAGAATGAACTATGAAGAAATAGAAATTATGAACAACCCAATCACAAGCACTGATATTGAAGCTGTTATCAAAAATCTCCCAGAAAGCAAAAGCTCAGGACCAGATGGCTTCACAGGAGAATTCGAATCAGTTCTAATGAGGTGGATGAAACTGGAGCCTATTATACAGAGTGAAGTAAGCCAGAAGGAAAAACATAAATACAGTATACTAACGCATATATATGGAATTTAGAAAGATGGTAACAATAACCCGGTGTACGAGACAGCAAAAGAGACACTGATGTATAGAACAGTCTTATGGACTCTGTGGGAGAGGGAGAGGGTGGGAAGATGTGGGAGAATGGCAATGAAACATGTAAAATATCATGTAGGAAACGAGTTGCCAGTCCAGGTTCGATGCATGAAGCTGGATGCTTGGGGCTGGTGCACTGGGACGGCCCAGAGGGATGGTATGGGGAGGGAGGAGGGAGGAGGGTTCGGGATGGGGAACACATGTATACCTGTGGCGGATTCATTTTGATATTTGGCAAAACTAATACAATTATGTAAAGTTTAAAAATAAAATAAAATTGGAAGAATAAAAAAAAAAAAAAACATTTAGAGAAGAGCTAATGCCTATGCTTCTAAAACTTTGAACAAATTGCAGAGGAAGGAACACTACCAAACTCACTCTATGAGGCCACCATCACCCAAAACCAGGCAAAGATAACACAAAAAAGAAAACTACAGGCCAATATCACTGATGAACATAGATTCAAAAATCTTCAACAAAATTTTAGCAAACAGAATTGAGCAACACATCAAAAAGTTCATATACCATGAATAAGTTGGGTTTATTCCAGGGATGTACGTATTCTTCAATATATGCAAATCAAACAGTGTGATGCACCATATTAAGAAATTGAAAGACAAAAACCATATGATAATCTCAACAGATGCAGAAAAAGCCTCTGACATATTTCAGCACCCATTTATGATTGAAATTCCTCAAAAAATGGGCACAGAAGGAACCTACTTCAACATAGGAAAGGCCATGTATTATAAGCCTATGGCAAACTTTATTCTCAATGGTGAAAAACTGAAAGCACTCTCACTAAGGTCAGGAACAAGACAAGGGTGTCGACTTTTGCCACTGATATTCAACACAGTTCTGGAATTCCTAGCTACAGCAATCAGAGAAGAGAAAGAAATAAAAGGAATCCAGATCAGAAAAGAAGTAAAGCTCTTACTGTTTGCAGATGACATGATATTGTACATAGAAAACCCTAAAGATAGTATCAGAAAATTATTAGGGCTAATCAGTGAATTTGCAAAGTTGCTGCTGCTGCTGCTAAGTCGCTTCAGTTGTGTCCGACTCTGTGCGACCCCATAGATGGCAGCCCACCAGGCTCCCCCGTCCCTGGGATTCTCCAGGCAAGAACACTGGAGTGGGTTGCCATTTCCTTCTCCAATGCATGAAAGCGAAAAGTGAAAGTGAAGTCGCTCAGTCGTGTCCGACTCTTAGCGACCTCATGGACTGCATGCAGCCTACCAGGCTCCTCCATTCATGGGATTTTCCAGGCAAGAGTACTGGAGTGGGGTGCCATTGCCTTCTCCGTTGCAAAGTTGCAGGAGTATAAAATCAATACACAGAAATCACTTCTATTTCTATATACTAACAATGAAAAACCAGAAAAAGAAGTTAACAAATCAATCCCATTCACCATTGCAACAAAAAGAATTAAATATCCAGGAATAAACTTACCTAAGAAGACAAAAGAACTGTACACAGAAAATTATAAGACACTGATGAAAGAAATCAAAGATAACATAAACTGATGGACAGACATTCCGTGTGCCTGGGTAGGAGGAATCAATATTGTGAAAATGACTATACTACCAAATACAATCTACAGATTCAGTGTGATCCCTATCAAATTGCCAATAGCATTTTTCACAGAACTACAGCAAAGAATTTCACAATTCATATGGAAACACAAAAGACCCCGAATAGCCAAAGCAGTCTTGAGAAAGAACAATGGAGCTGGAGGAATCAACCTTCCTGATTTCAGATTATCCTACAAAGCTATGCCATCAAGACAATATGGTACTGGCATAGAAACAGAAATATAAACCAATGGAACAAGACAGAAAGCCCAGAAATAAACCCATGCACCTATGGGTACTTTATTTTTGACAAACGGGACAAGATTATAAAATTGGGCAAAGACAGCCTCTTCAATAAATGGTGCTGAGAAAATTGGATAGCTATTCATAAAAGAATGAAATTAGAACACTTCCACTACCATACACAAAGATAAACTCAAAGTGGATTAAAGACCTAAATGTAAGACCAGAAACTATAAAACTCTTAGAGGAAAACATAGGCAGAACAAGATCAAACAAGATGCTTTATGACCCACCTCCTAGAGTAAGGGAAATAAAAACAAAAGTAATATATTTACAGGGTGACAGTGGAGAAACAGACACTGAGAATTGACTTATAGACATGGGGAGAGGGGAAGAGAGGGTAAGATGTATGGAAAGAGTAACACGGAAACTTATATACCATATGTAAAATAGATAGCCCATGGGAATTTGCTGTATGGCTCAGGAAACTCAAACAGGGGCTCTACATCAACCTTGAGGGGTGGGATGGGCAGGGAGATGGGAGGGAGGTTCAAAAGGGAGGGCGTATTTGTATACCTATGATTGATTCATGTTAAGGTTTGACAGAAAACAACAAAATTATGTAAAGCAGTTATCCTTCAATAAAATTAAATAAAATTTTTAAATGGCAAAAAAAAGAAATGTGTTTTAATATAACTTGATATATATACGTTCTTTAAAAAGTTTCAGAGTACCCAATTTTTGTTGATCTATGACATTATGAAAGATAGCAATACATAAATAAAATTTAAGACGTTATCATCATTAATGGCAGAAATGGACCAGAACTTTGAGTTTACATTCTAAATGTATTAAAGACAAATACACATAATCATAACAAAATCTAATATTATTTCATTAATTTAAACTATGCTAGATGTTTATTTTCTGCTGTAATTAAAGTTAAAAGAATTTTATCAGTGGGCATCATGTATGTACAGGAAATGTATCAAGCATTTGAGTAAAAACACACATAATAGCACTTCAGAAACACATCCTTTCCCCTTTAGGTAACAAAAGCTATAGTAAGTGCAATTTGGAAATGATCTCAGTTCAGATGTTGTCTTCAATTTATGATGAATACAGTTTGTTGGACATTCCATTAGCTCATTCCTTGTTGATCTGTTAGCATTAGCCCAGGGACGGGGGAGTCTGGTGGGCTGCTGTCTATGGGGTCCCACAGAGTTGTACACAACTGAAGTGACTTAGCAGCAGCAGCAGCAGCAAGGTGGGATAATCTTAAAGATGGGACTAAAAACAGTGCTACCCTTTCTAAGCATTTCCTTTGTCTCTCAGCTGGCAAAGAATCCTCTGGTAATGTGGTAATGTGGGAGACCTGGGTTCGATCCCTGGGTTGGGAATATTCCCTGGAGAAGGGAAAGGCTATCCACCACAGTATTCTGGCCTGGAGAATTCCATGAAGTGTATAGCCCATGGGGTCTCAAAGAGTCGGACACAACTGAGCAACTTTCACTGTCGCTGTCACTCTTTCTAAATGAACGGTTGGGCTATTCCCCTCCGTATCTATGTTTTCCAAATTGTTTTCTATTAAATTTATTCCTTGTCATTATATGGAAGTGAAGTGAAGTAAAGTCGCTCAGTCATGTCCAACTCTTTGCGACCCCATGGACCATAGCCTGCCAGGCTCCTCGGTCCATGGGATTTTCCAGGCAAGAATACTGGAGTGGGTTGCCATTTCCTTCTCCAGGGGATCTTCCCAATCCAGGGATCAAACCCAGGTCTCCCGCATTGTAGGCAGATGCTTTCACCCTCTGAGCCAGTGGGGAAGTCCATTATATGGAAGTTCATGCCAATTAAAATATATTCAGCTATGTCATCATTAGCTGCTAATGGGAGGGAATTACTGCTACAATATTTATTGATAGAGGTATAATGATAAGAAGCATTTGTTTTCTTTGGATATTTACATATTCCCAGAATAAATATCAAACTTTCCTTTTCAACTACTTATTACTAGATTATCCATAAAATAACAATCCAAAATAGTACTAATTCAGTGTATTTAATCAAGGATGAAATTAAATTGAAATGAAAAAGAACTCTATTAAGAACTTCATTTGTGGAATAATTAATAACATCAAAGATTTCTTCACTCATGGCTGAGAACACTGAGACAATATAACAAAAACTGTTTGTCTACAAAATTCAGTTTCTTCATTCAAATTGACAATGGAGAGTTTACATGATTATATATGCATTACCACCACGTTTTATAAAAATCTAGCCATTCACAATTTTTGGCAACAAAGCCAGCAAACAACTGCTTGCTTCCATTACACTTGTAACAGGCAATTTGAGAAGCTACTCCCCAGGAATTAAATTTTGTAGATAAACATTTTATCTAATTGCATTATTGTTCTCAGAACATTGAAGGCAACACTAAGCCAAACCAAGAAATTCAGTTTCTTTATTCTTTTTTCTTAAAGAATTAAATTCTCCTCCACTAACACATTTTAGGACTCAAGAACAAAATGTATATAATGTACATGAGATGAATTGGAAAGATATGAAAGAAATTTTTATCTATGTGTAAAATTTATAATGTTTTAAAGAAGAAAAACTGTAGTCCCCCTCAACTAAGTATGTTCTAAAGGTATATATGTCGAAGGTTTATATAAAAATACAGGGGAGGAAGTTAAGCACTTGGAATTCATCAATGCTGAAAACACTAGTGTTTCCGATCAGCTTACAGAAGACAATAGCTATCAGTTCTAGCCCTCTAGTTAATGTTTCTTATCTGATGGTTATATCCCACCTTTAATGCAACTCGCACACTTTCAAGAGATGTTGTTCTTAAAAAAAAAAAAAGCATGACAATATAGCTATATAGTTCTCTACTTAATATATAATCATATCAAAAGGATCTCTTATTATTCTTAAATTTCCTCAGGTATCTTTACCTAATACTCCATCACTGAGGAAAACTACAGTCCCTCAAATAAAATATTCACTATTTTCTAATGAATACAGTATTTTATAAAGAATATCTGTTCTTTTAGAATGTCCATTCTCTGTTCTCAGAAAGTAAAATCCTTCCCATATGCTAGCAATTTGCAAAGCTTTCCTAAGGCCTTTTATTCAGAATTAATTATGTCCTTTTTCTCATGTTTCTATTATAGTATTTAGGACATTATAATGCAGCTAGTTTTACATGATCCTTTATCCCCTGCTAGAGTTGTGATTTTCTCTGTGTCAGGACAAGGACAATACAATCCCTATAGACCACACCAGAGGTCTTAAGTATCCCAGATATTAACATAATACCCACTAAATCATTTTTTAAAAACAAATTTAATGTTTTAACCTTTATTCCTCTTCAAGATTCACAATGACATTCTTCAGCATTTGAAATATTTTACTTAATGAGGTAGTAGTTACCCAGCATTAAGTAAATGTAACCAAAGACGATGTTTTTAATCAGTCCCCTTTCCTTGTGATTATATAAGTGAAAATTCTGTTTCAAAAAAAATCCCTCATATTTACTCTGAAAAAAATTTGAGAAGTCATTATGAAGTTTATGTTTCATAATTAAGGAGAGGTACTAATTCAATAAATTTGTATTGACAGAAATTCTGGGAAAAAATGATTAAATGCTATTTTCAATAAGGCTCTATAGTACTAAAAAAGGAGTTATCAATTTATATTTACTCAAGTAAATACTTAAAACAAATTCTAGAATTTTTAAAATTACTTAACTTTTGAAAAATAGTAAGAAAATTAATGATTTGATAATAATCAAGGTTCCTAGGTTAGGAATTGGATTTCTTCCAAGTACCAAAACTGTTTTTCAAAGTTATACATATTTTGAAGTCTTTTACAACATAATGTACATATCCTTGCCTTGTGACAAAGTATATTAAACACACACAAACTAACTTTTCTTCTCAATGACCCAAGATCACTACAGAATTGCAGCATCCTATTTTTTTTTTTTTTTAAGAGCAAGAAGGTCCTTTATGGATAATCTAGCACTACCCTCACTAATTGGACAAAGGAGAATACTATAATCCAGAGAGATTATATGATGTGCCCTGAGTCTCACAGCAAGTTAATGGCAAGACCAAGCCTAGAGGGAACAGAACCTGATTCAGAGGTGTTCCTAATGTGAACCACATTTCTAAACTACGTATAATTCAGAGACTCTTAGGTACATATGGAAACTTTACTCTGAGATATAATAGACTGCTACATTTACAAGATTTTTTATGATGACTTTCAATGGCTATTCATGCCTCATACTTGATAAACAGATTAACATTTAGCTTTTAGTATTTCTAAAGTTTTATATGTGGTTTTTTTAAAATTTTCAGTTCTTAAGTCTTGAATGCTAAATGACCAAATTTGTTAAAATATATTGTATTTTTTTTTTCAGTGAGGATCTTTTCTATGTAAAAAGTGCTTTAGTTAGAATAAAACTAATTTGCTTAATTAGAATATAAGCTAATATTGTACCTAGTGGATAAACAGTTAAACTGCTGTTCCTATGGTTAATTGTTTGGGGATCAATTACTAAAGGAAACAAGACATATCCTAAAGAAAAGTGAAAAATATTATGGAAGGGAATATCATGAAAGCGGCATTTTCCACTTGGATGATAGAATTTTTTCTATTTAAAATCAGAGATAAAGAAAAGCAGGTCTTGAAGTTAGCATTAAAAAATAACAGGTTAACTTAGCACTTGAATATTAAAATCTTTGCATAGCACCAATTTATATAACAACAATGTCTCATAAGATACAAATAAAACAGCAACAGGAAGAAAATAAACCTGGAAATACAAAACAGAAACAATAAAAAAAAATAATATATACACTTACCATGACACAACACTACAATCCTTAGGTATTTATACTAAAGAAATGAAAATTTATGCACACACACATACATATGAATTTTTACAGGAATTTTAATTTCACCAAAAACTACGAACAACACAAATATCTTCAACAAGGGAACAGATGGATAAATGAACTGTGAGTCATCTATAGATTGGAATACTGCCAACAGTAAAGAACATATGAATTGTTGATATACTCAAAAACAAGGATGAATCTCAAAGGCATTATGATGTGTGAAAAGAAGTCAGTTTCAAAAGGCTGCTTATTGTATGATTCATTTATATGGTATTCTAAAAAACCTAAAAATGTAGGAATGAAGAACATAATAGTGGTTGCTATAGATTAGAGACACAGGCAGAAAATGACTAAAAATGGGCAGCAAGGAGAAACTTTTAGGTGCTATAACTACTTTGTATCCTACTTATGGTGATAAAAACATAGTTCTATACAAGTCTTAAATCTCAGAATAGAATGTAGAAAACAAAACAAATACTATAAGCATAGATACATAGTCAGATATATAGACAGATATAAAGACAGACAAATAACAGTCACAGTTTCATGGGTGTACACATTTGATAAAATTCCTCCAGTATTTTCAAATTACTTCATAATTTGAAATACATGTACTTAGGAAAACATTTTAAATGTATATACTCAATTTAAAAATTATTTAAAAATCCCTCTCCTGCAAAAAATAAATAAAAATCGTCAGTAGTAAACTATTTTTAGTTTTTCACTATGGCACAAAACAAAAATTCCATTCCTTCCAACTTATAAATATTTATATTATAGAGCAGTCCTCTCTATACTCCACATAATATCTCTAATTCAGGCAGAAATGACCAGTCTTTTTTGAACCACCACAATATTTTCAACGCCATAAATTATGCAGGCAGTGTAGGGGATTGTGTGACTTGAGGCAGGAGAACTATCTGGGAAATATTTGCAATATCCCATGTAAAGGATAAAAAAGATTTAGTGTAAGGTGACAACACTGGGGACTGAGTGACAGTACTGCATTTAAGACTCTGTATTTAAAGGGTAAAACTGACAAGTCTTAGTGACTGGTTGTATTTGATTAGTGAGAGTTGAAGTCTCAGTGGGACAAATCTCAATATTCTATACATTCTATAAATCACATGATTTATATATAATTCTTTTGAATGCACAAATTTTTTAAATTTTGTTTCTCATTATTTTTTACTTTGGTTTAGGTATTCAGCGCTGTTCTGAAATATGAATGTTTCAGGTTTAGGGTGATGAGTGTGTTAAGTAGTAAGTGACATGCATATATAGAAACATAGAAATTGAAATTAGTAACAATAATAAAAGAAAAGATACTTTTAGTTGAAAATGATTTTATGCCTTACATAGATTTTGATTTTAGTACAACATTCCCTAAATGGCAATCTTTAATCAGACATTTAAAATATAACATCTGAAAATGATTAAAGGGAGAAGGTATTTCAATAAATTGACTTTCTGTAAGGAAATTTTAATGTACATCAAAAGTTTTAAAGAGAGTCATAAATTAAATCAAATAATTCCACCACTAAAAATCTATTCAAAAAATAATCACTATGTATCAAAGGATTTATACATGTTTATCTGTCATATTTATGATGAATAAAATATAGTATAATGACAGTAAGAAAGTACTTGCCCATTTATGAGGCTATGAATATGCTTATCTATTTAAATAAATAAATATATATGTGTATATTTATCTATTTAAAAGGATAAATAAGAATTAACACTAAAACATTAACTATGGCTTTCTCTGAATGTGAGGCTATAGATAATTATAAGCTTTCTTTGCAATATTTCTAAATTGTCTATAATAATTATACACTGATTTTATAATACAAAATCTAGTAAACATATTAAATAATTAAATTTTTAAATTCTGATATTATAAAACAAAACTTTGAACAAATATGTTGTGAGAAAAGCAAAAATACTGTTCCAAAGATATCTAGTAATTGGTTATAACTTTTTTAACTTCATAAAGCTCTAGTTATAACCAAGTTATACTTTTGTTTTGGTCAAATAGGTATAATTGCTGTTTTTGTATATACTCCATTTGCTATCCCTGCTTCATTGCCCATTTTGTCGTTTAAATGGTGGCTGACAACTTTTGCCTTGCAAAACTGACTGGCAGCTATCATTCCAATGCCAGACTTATCTTTATGCAAATTTCCAAAGGTCACCATTTATGCATGTAAATTCTGAAGGGTACTAACTATACAGCTGACAGATTCTGACAGCCACTATATCTCCAAGAATGGAATAAGTAAGGATGACTGTCTGAATAATTAATGTGTTTTTACTCTGCCCATGGCCAGTTTATACATCTTACACTTTCTGACTGTGGTTTTGAAATTAGAAAATGTACTTTCAGAGCATACCAAAACATTTTTTTCTTAATTTCTATAAAGAAGTGGGTAAATAATTTGAGACAATTAATGAAATGACCTTCAGTTAAAAGTGTTCTATTTTCAGAGATCATTCCTACCTAGATATAAAAATTAACATCTAGCTTTGGAAATAATTTCTGTAAAAAAACAAACTCTATTATTCCTATGAAGATAATTGTTTTTCTATAAGAAACATACAGGGTTCTCTAGAACCCTGCTCCCTAAAGCTCAGTAAATGGTGCCACCATCCATGGAGACATCAGTTTCAAGCTTCTTGAGATTTGTCCCACTGAGATTTCAACTCTCACTAATCAAATATAATCAGTCACTATTACTTGTCAATTTTCTTTAAATACAGAGTCTCAAATGCATTATTACTACTCAATCCCCAGTGTTGTCACCTTAAATCAAATCTTTTTATCTCTTACATGAGATATTGCAAATATTTCCCAGATAATTCTCCTGCCTCAAGTCAGACAATCCCCCACACTGCATGCCTCCAGAATTAACTTTCTAATATTTAAAGTCATGAGCAAGGCCAGTGTAACAATATAAAAGACACATTAAAGTAAAAATTAAAAGAATGCTATAAAGAGGAAATATTTCAAATATATTGACTAATAGGATGAGACAATAAACAGAATTGTGTGTAATGTGGTATTATATGATCTGGAGAAAAAGAAAGCAAGAGAGGAGGGTGGGGTATGCCCCCAGACAGTTTCAATATTAAATAGGTTGTTCAAGGAAGGCTGCCATGAGAAAAGGGTATCTGAAGCCTAGGAAATAAGCCATGGGATATCTTGGGATAAGGCTCCTTGGTAGAGAGGGCTCCTGTGGTCAGTGAATGAAAATGGTGTCATGGCAGTTGGAGTTTAGATAAAGTTGAAGGTAGAGCAAGAAAGACTGAGTGTTGTAGAGAGAAAACAGTGAGGCAAGAAAAACAGGAGACTGCTGCAATTCTCCAGTCAAGTGGATTGTGATTGGATGAAGGTAGTAGCAAAAGAGGTACTCAGTAGCCCAACAAAAGATGCTGATGGATATGCAATGCAACTGAAAGAAAATTCAAGAGTCACTCTTAGCATCTGTGCCTAAGGAATTGGAAGAATGGAACCATTAACCAAAACTTGTGTGATCATCATGCTTCTGAATTACTTGTATTATTTTGAAAAATGTGATTTGATTCTTTGTGACTGAATTGATACTAAGAAGTCATTTACGGTGGAAAATATACTCCAATAAATCTTTCGTACAAGATTCAAAAAATTATAGTTAATTTAAAAAAAAAAAACATGAGTGTCCAGAAGTGTTTAAATATACCTAGCTCTACTCTAAATGATATGTGGTAGATGATGTTGTTAACTCCATATTTCTAATAAAGAAACTGAAGCAGAGAGAAGATAAGTAACACCTTGAAGGTCATATATAGAATCCTTCTTCAAAACTTTAGTCAGCATCTTCTTCAGTCAGCTTCCTCTCGGGTTATTGTTTGTTTTGTTGTATTTCATTACTAAAGAAGAATCTAGAGATTCCCAGGAATGATACTGGCAGGAGGGAATGACTACAAACAGGCACAAGAGAACCTGTGGTGAAGGATATAGTCTACATCTGGATTTTGGTGGTACATTCTAACACAATTTTCTGCATCAAAATATAATTGTACATTAAAAAGAATATGTTTAATATACATAATTATATATCAATAAATATGAATTTAGCAAGCAATCTAGCAAATATCATAAACTGATTGATATTGGAAAAACAGGTTTTGTCCAAAGGCAAAACAAATCTCTCATACTACATAATTTGTTCTAACATTACTTTTTTTTTCTGGTTAAAGCAATGTTTCTCATGTGATTTTCTAAGAATATTTAGTGATAAAGTAACATAATTTTATTTGTTGCCATGTAATTTATCTTGTGTGATTTCAACCATCTTTACCACAGCAGGAAGAACTATGGTTTCTCCAATGATTTCATTCCTTCCCTGCAGGAAATCTCAAATACAACTTCCAAACATTTATCATAAACTTAGTGAAAATTTGTAAATGGCTAGATTGAGCATGACTTCAAACATTGCTGAAAAACCCAGAAAGGGGTGCAGTTGTGTTCCAGATATTATTAAAATCTTGGTATTAATGATGCTGTGTACTGTCACTAACCTATACCTCAAGACAAATACGCTCTTAGGCCAAGTTTAATCACATATAAGAGATTATGTTGTTTTTGATACCCTGAATAAATTTATGGTGATTATCAATGCTTATAATGAATCTGAAAATGTCTTTTAATAAAAATAGAGAAAATGCCAGCTATACCATTTGTTGTTAATTTATGCATGGGATTAATCAAATAACCTTTATAAGTTTAACTCAAATTTCCCTGATGGCTCTGATGGTAAAGAATCACCTGCAATGCAGGAGACTCCGGTTCTATTTCTGGGTCAGGAAGAGCCACTAGAAAAGGGATAGGCTACCCAGTCCAGTATTCTTGGGCTTCCCTTGTAGCTCACCTGGTAAAGAATCCATTTACAATGTGGGAGACCTGGGTTTGATCCATGGGTTGGGATGATCCCCTAGAGAAGGGAAAGTCTACCCACTCCAATATTCTTGCCTGGAGAATTCCGCAGACTCTATAGCCCATGGAGTCGCAAGGGGTTGGACATGACTGAGTGACTCTCACTTTTACTTTTGTAAAGACTATTGTCTAAATATGAGAATCAGTCTACTTGAAAATAGACAATGATTCTATTTAACACACTTATCAAAACACTTGTAACATCAGTATACTAAAATACTCTTAAAAATACAACTGCCATCAAAATCCAATGAGATGCCACTTGACATCCATTAGAATGGCTGTAATCAAAATGACAATAAAAACTTTTGGCAAGAATATGATGAAATTAGAACATACATAATTTTGGTGGGAATGTAAAATCCTTCCAATTGCTTTGGAAAGCAATTTGGAAGTTCCTCAAAAGGTGAAACATACAGTTAACATTCCACCCCACCTATCCACCCAAGAGAAAGTAATACATGCTGCTGCTACTGCTGCTAAGTCACTTCAGTCGTGTCCGATTATGTCTATGCAAAAACTCGGACATATATGTTCATAGCATCATTACTGATAATAGCCAGAAAGTGTTAATGAACCCAAGGTCCGTCAACTGATAAATGGATAAACAAAATGTGATTTCATTACTATTATCCATGCATAAAATAATTGTCCTAATTTACACAAGACTTGAAACTTGAAAACATTATGTTAAGTGAAAAGAGCAGATACAAAAATATTGTATGCTTCCCTTTATTTGGTAAATCCATAGAAGCAGAAGATATGTTAATGGCTTCCTGCAGATGAGATGAGAGAAGAATGGGAGTAACTGCTTATGGGTACAATGTTTCTTTTAGGAATGAGAAAATTTTTCTAGATTAGATAGCGGTGACAGGTACACAACTCTGCAAATACACTAAAAATCACAGAATTATACACTTTAAAAGGATGAACCTATGGTATATGTATTATAGGTCAATTAAAAAACCAGGAAGCAAATACTGTCTACTATTTAATACTGTAAAAATTTCAAAACTTTTCCAGAAATTTCATATTTTGGGGGCCAGTAGCAATCATGATATTAAATATTATAAGGTTTTTGTTGTTTCTTATATTTCTTAACGAAAATAGGCATCAGGAGAGATTCTGAAAATTTTTCCTCACAACCTTATGGATACTTAAGCACTCTAGAGACAGCTAAGATGGAAAATTAAGCTTTCGTCTGGTAAACATGATATATTATATGAGCTGCTCCAAATCTACTTTTCCAGACTCATCTCTTAACATAGTACTGTCACATGTGTAATCCCTCAGTCCTTCAATGGCCATCCCTTTCTCCTTTATGCACCCCTTCAAAAGGTATTGTGTTGATCTGGAATGCATGGTCTCCCACATGGCCTCCCTTTCTCTGTATCAGCAACCCCTCTCAGTGAATTTCACAGCATGCATGAAGGTTTCAAGGGCCTCCAGCAAAAGTAAGCTCTCCCATGTCTGTGTCCTTAGCAGTTTGCTACTGATGCTTTTAAAATATATATAATCATTTCTATAGACCTTCATGTCTTTCTCATTAGCCTTAATTTCTCTATAGCAAGCACATCTAAGTTTATCTTGGATTAATTTTTTTAAAAATGATTCAGACTGTTTTAAAATTTATTTCTTTCACTAAGTGCTGGGAAAACCACTTTACTCAAGTCAATAAAAGAACTTCTGTGAAATTTATATGTCAATGTATAGATAAGCTAGTAGATTAAATCATATCTATTCTGGAAAAGAGGGATAATGTTATTTGCTTGCATTTGTAAAGGAACGGGCAGAAGAGAACAGTGACAAAGAAACTGAAACAAAATATCTATAAGAAACAAAATCAATGGGAAAATTTATATCTACAAAGGTGAGTGCGATACTTTTATAGTCTTAGGTCACTCAATATTCTTCTTAGACTAAAAAGCAAAATACAGAATCTTTGAAAACAGGCTTATAATGATTTATAATACATACCAATTATATCCTCAATTCAAAATTAGATTAATATGATTTTATAAAGAAAATAAAGTTAATATTTCTACTTTCAAGCTGCATGTTTATAATAGTGTACATTTTAGAAATTTCAAAATCACTTTAAGGAGTTTAACTTTAGTAACTTCAAGAAGAAAGGATATTCCAATTTTACCATTGATTATTTTGTCTTCAAATGATTTGCTGCAAAACAAACTACATGTACTGGCCTACTGTCATACACCTTAAAGGCTCTTATGTTCAACTGCATACATATATTTATGATAAATAAAAACATTACTTTTGAAAAGAATGTGCTTTACATTAAATAGTCTGATCTATAAGATCCATACATTTTATTTCCTAATATACATTTTCACCATCATGGATAGGTAATTGAGAGCAAATAGAACGAATTAAGCAAAAGTGACTTTAATGAATTGTCATATACATGTACTAATTTTTTAAAAAAAATCTGTATAGTTATCCAATATTACATAGGAGTGTAAGATAGCCATATGCTTTTCAAAAGTAGAACACTGCTGAAATTATTTTTAGCAGCCCATTAGTGTTCAAATATTTAGAGTATAATTCTTCACAACAACAAGTACTTTGTAGTATATTATTTACATATTTGTTCACAAGCAGTCAATTTATTTTCCAAAACTATGTAAAATTGCATTTCAGTAGCCCATCAAACAATATGTTCAATTTTCAGTGAAACACATAAAAGCATATTCTAACTTGAATATAGTAAATATACTTTGAAATTACTAACAATCATGATTGGCAGCAATAATCTAATAATTACCTTAATTTGCGCTTCAGTTGCTAAAACTCCATGTTTTTTTTCCTCCGATTTACTGAACACTTAAACATTTCTGTAAAAAAAAAATTAATTAGATGATGAGAAAAAATATACACTTTATAGTTATAGGTGTAGGACTATTTGAGTAGACATGTATTTCTTATCGTTTGTCAAATGTATTTCTCCAACAAAGGTTAGGGTATAGCAGCTAGTCACAAAGTCATGTCAAGCCCTCCAGGCTTCTCTGTCCAGAGAAGCAGAACCACATATAAAAACAAAATTCAATTCACATGTGATTTATCTTCCTTTACCATCTAATTTACTATAATGTTCAGTGGGAAAAGTGAATGAATTTGATAGGTATGGAGCTTAAATATTTTCCTAATTAAATGAACACAAAGGGTTTTAAAATAAATTTTAAGATTTCCAAGAAACTTTCTTACTTCTTGCCATAGGGACTTTTAGCTAAGATCCTGGGATATGTTTAATCGCATTTATTACTAGAACTATTGTGAGAAAATACTGGAGGAAGGCCTTAGTATATCTTGCTACTCTATCATACATATACACACAAGCCCCCAAAATATACATGCTCTGTGTATTTATGAATAAATAGTGTTTAGGGGCTTCCCAGGTGGTGGTGGTGGTGCTGCTGCTGCTGCTGCTGCTGCTAAGTCCCTTCAGTCCTGTCCAACTCTGTGTGACCACATAGACGACAGCCCACCAGGCTCGCCCGTCTCTGGGATTCTCTAGGTGGTGCTAGTGGTAAAGAACTCACCTGTCAATGCAGAAGACATAACAGATGAGGGTTTGATCCCTGGGTTGGGAAGAAGGAAGAAGTGCAGGGCAATCTACTCCACTATTCTTGCCTGGAGAATCCCACAGAGAGAGGAGCCTATGGGCTACAGTTCATAAGGTTGCAAAGAGTAGGACATGACTGAATTGACTTAGCACAGCACAGCACACACAGAATGTGATTATAATAATTCAGAGAAATTCAGGCTTTAAGAATATTATGAAGTAATAAACAATAACATTAAAGTTTCCTTAAATGGCAAATTTTAGTCTTTATTTTCTATAAATTACTATAGTTTCTCCTATTTATCTTATTAAAGTACTATCAATGTCAGACATTTTATCAAAAAAGAAATAATATAAACACACACACACATAAATTTTTAAAAGGAATAATGTCCTCTGAGGTTATTTTCTTTCGTATTTCAGTGTTTTCACTGTCATGCAACAAGTTCAATTTCTGAACTTTACAGTGAGTCCATTTAATGCTTTATACAAGCATCACCTATATCAATTATTATGATATTTGGTATTCTTTATGCTGTTAGTGTTGTGCTATTAGCAGAGGTTAAGTAATCATGTACATGCCAAAACAATGACAAAATCTATTATCTATTCTAGTATCTTGTCCCTCAAATGGATTAAGAATTAGTTATAGGCAGAAAGCCATTAGCATAAAATAAAAATTGAGTTTTTATTTACAGAGATTATTGATTACCATCAGATATATATGAAAACAAGCCAGTGGAAAAATAGTCACTAATAAAAGCATTATATTTTATTTCAGGATTTAAAAACATTAAAGCAATGGGACTGGCTGTTTTCTTCAATTAATATCAACTCATGTTAGGCATGAGCAACAAGGAGTGGCCTAGCTGAAAAGGATTGCAAGCTGATCTTTAAAACCCATCCCAGACACAGCCAGGAGAGCTCACAGATAATGCTGCAAAAAAAAAAAAAAAAAAACCCACAGAGACTTTTCCAACTATTGAATTTGGGTCTGAGGCACACAGTAGATACAAACTACCGGTGCTTCCTCAAGTAACCTTAGGCAGCTAAGAGCCCATTGAAGTGAAGTTGAAGTGAAGTGTCCGACTCTTTGCGACCCCATGGACTGTAGCCTACCAGGCTCCTTTTTATATACATACATACATCTGATTATAACAGACTGAATTTTGAGAAGACTTACACAACAGAAAGTGAAAAGTGAAGTCGCTCAGTTGTGTTCGACTCTTTGTGACCCCATGTTCTGTAGCCTACCACGCTCCTCCATCCATGGGATTTTCCAGGCAAGAGTACTAGAGTGGGTTGCCATTTCCTTCTCCAGGGGATCTTCTCAACTCAGGGATAGAACCCTGGTCTCCTGCATTGCAGGCAGACGCTTTAACCTCTGAGCTACCAGGGAAGCTTGCCAACTGTCAGTCAGTCATACATATACCCATTTGCACTCCCTTTCCTGACTGGTGATGGGTACAAGTCCCGTTTTACACAGTGCACAACCGAGAAAATGAGATTGAAGTATGAAAAAGGAAGCCAAGAGAGATCTTTATGACTCCTTCAGGGTTGGACTGCTCCCATGTCTTGGCAGGGTCTGTTGAACAAAAGTTCTGTCTGCTTGAGCTGCAACTGAGCTGTAACTTCTCTGTTGGTTTAAACCCTTTAGTCCATCATTTGAAATCTTTGCTGTAATAAGACAAAAACCAAAGGAGCAAAACAAACAGACCTGACAAAGGGACTAGAAAAGCAAACAGAGATACCACACCAAATAACACTGTTCTATCAGTATAGAGCAATAAGGCTGAATTTCTTTCTAATTAGTAAACATGTCTAAAAGGGATTTTTAAAAGAAGAGTTGCTAGAATTATTTTTGATCAAAGTGATTACTTTGAAGGAAAACACTCACGGAGGATATAACAGTTCAATGTATTTATACTGACATGTTTTCACTACTGTTCAAAATTTATATAAATACAATTAACTGAGTATCACTGCAATATTTCATTGCCCTTTCACATTTAATAAAGTATCTACTCATGACTTCCATAAACTTTCCTTTGTCTTTCCCTTTTGACTTTTAGGGTTATATACTAATTCTGAAAGTAATCTTTTCTTGGTTAAGTGGTAAAAATACCTTCTATTTGTGGCCTGTCGTTTCACTAATTTTAATAATATTTTCTGATGAACATCAAATTCCTATTTTAATGCTATCAAATTTGCAAAATATTTACTTTAAAAATATACTTTTGGAGTCAGTTCTATTTGTTTTGGGGTCTTTCTTTTCTGTCAAAAGAAGGTATATTTTTAAAGTTAATATTTTGCAAATATGATAGCATTAAAATAGGAACTCACTAGTGTTCACCAGAAAACATTATTAAAAATGGAAACTTTCCCTATCCAAAAATAAAAGTTATATAAAAACCAATTCATGATCAATTATTGAAACTGAATGTCAGTTGTAAGAGTTAGTTAGATGAAGTACTTTGGATATGCATACTGCTGCTGCTGCTGCTAAGTCGCTTCAGTCGTGTCCGACTCTGTGGGACCACATAGACGGCAGCCCACCAGGCTCCCCCGTCCCTGGGATTCTCCAGGCAAGAACACTGGAGTGGGTTGCCATTTCCTTCTCCAATGCATGAAAGTGAAAAGTGAAAGTGAAGTCGCTCAGTCGTGTCCGACTCTTCACGACCCTATGGACTGAAGCCTACCAGGCTTCTCTGTCCATGGGGTTTTCCAGGCAAGAGTACTGGAGTGGGGTGCCATTGCCTTCTCTGATATGAATACTAGAGTGCTTAAATTAAAAAATAAAGTTAAATTAGACCCTGCTCTTGATAAAATGTAAATAAACACATATATATCAAATTGGAAAATAACATAACAATAAAGTTTGAGTCTCTAATTTAAAAAAAAACCCAAGATAAAGACATGAAAGTTAAAGATAAATCTTCTGATTCTGAGATAGCAAGTTTAAAAAATAGACTAGCTTCTTTCGTTTCTCCCTTTTTTCCTTTCTTTCTTCCAAACGCAATTAAGTTATTTACCCGTGTCAAGGCACTGATCTAGGTACTATGGATTCAGAAATGAACCAAACAGACAAAAATATCACTTACAGAGTTTAGACTTGGTTCTCAATGGGAACTAAGAACAAAATGAGAAAAAGAGAGGAAGGGGAAGAGAGTAAGTTTGACTTTATATTCTTAAGACATTTTGAAAATATTTTTAAACTTTAAACATTATTTTCTGAACAATTAATATTCTCAATGAACTTAAAAATATTTAAATACTGTAAAATTTTATATTCTGCTTAATCTTTAGAAAAATTTTCTGAGGTTGGTATAAATGTTATCTTCTTTATTTTACAAATAAATATTCTGAGACACTGAATGGTAAAATTAGAATTTGATCACAAATATTCCAGATTCAGAGTCTAAACCTTCAAGCTGCTCAAATAGCATTAATACTGATTATTACTGTCCATATATGTTAAGAGCACATTTACCATGGAAGACAGAAAACAAGCTTCCTTAAGTGAATTTTTCAGGAAATAGTCATCTCAGAATTTCCTAGGATTCATGACTATTAGAAGATACCTTCATATTCTGATACTTAAATGAGATTCCCCAGGAAATCTCAGTAAAAATCAGTCTGGAATTAAGATGAAATTACATTTTTTTATAATGCCACCATATCCTTGTGTGGCATTAATTCAAAAGTATTTGACAACTCCTGCTCAACTGCCCAGGAAAGGTTCAGGAAGTGATAAAGAAGTGACATGCACAAACATATAATTAAAAGATCATTTTAATGTCAATTAAAGATGATCTGCAGCCTAACAGGACAGACAGATATTTTTAAAAGATTAATGAGAACTTAGATTCATATAAAAATACAATGAATCAAATTATCATAAGGCAAATTTTTATCTATGAGAGTTAGAGCTCAATTCATTTTTAAATTAAACAAATAAACACTGGGTACCACAATTTATTATCTTACTGTAAAAGGAAGTATATAGTCTTCATATCTATCACTTTAAATTGTTTGAAAGTTAAGAAAATAAAAGATAAAGCTTTATAAATAGATACAGTAACAACACTATTGACATTCTACCTCTATAAGATCATATTATTCAAATCATTTTTTCAACTACCATCTTTCATCTCTCAATCTACTAGTCTATGAGTTATCTTCAAATATTTTCTACTTTAAGTCCTTATGGATGAGCGTTACTATGCACCACTATATTATTCTCTCTGTGCAGTCTTTAGATTTGTTTTTCACCTCTATTTCCAGTATCATAATCATCCCAGCCATGTGAAGCAGGCAGAGACAAAAAAAAAAAAAAAAAAAATTCCTATTTTACAGATTAGAAAAGGCAACTCATAAAGATTATCATGGCTATCAAGTAAAAGTGCCAAAATAGGAATCCAAAGCAGTGGACACTTAGTTTGGCCACCTGTTATTACATATTGTTACCACTGGCCCCTCCTGTCATACTGCAATAGGCCTTGATATTCTTGGATTACCATCTATTCCTCTCTTAAATCTATCTGCCAGAATAATCTAAGGTCTCATTTTCCTCAATAATCCAAAAATGTCCCTATTATTTTCCATAGAGTCTTTTTGACACTGTCTATACCATTAAATAGAATTTTCCCATCAGCCAGCTTGGGTTGCTGGCTGGCTGGCTCCTCAGACAGAATGCAGCTAAGATAGAGTACCTTGTTAATGTAAACCCCATGAATTTAGCCTGAATACTTCGGGTACAAACACATCTCTAAACATGGTGCATTTGAAACTGACAGTACAAACTTTAGTTCTAAATGCACCATATTTTTCACACATGATAGTTTAAGGACTCACGAATGTATGCCATTGTCAAAAGGAGAAATCCTAGGTGGTGCTAGTAGTAAAGAACCCGCCTGCCAATGCAGGAGACATAAGAGACATGGGTTCCATCCCTGGGTGAGGAAGATCCCCTGACATAGGAAATGGCAACCCACTCCAGTATTCTTGCCTGGAGAACGCCATGGACAGAGGAGCCTGGTGGGCTACCCTACATAGGGTCACACAGAGTCAGACCCAACTGAAGTGGCTTAGTGCATATAAAGGAGAGTGTCTTAAGGCAGACTTCTAAATCAATTATAAAACTAGACAACACTGTCAAAAATTAGCTATTTCAGGAGCATGGAAAGTGACTAGTTATACAACAGATTAAGTGCTTAAGCCAGAAAAACTATTCTACTTTTGGTAAGAACAGTAGGGATGCTGTGGCATTTATACCTGGGAATTTTACCATCTCTTTCCTAATTTAAAAGAACTGAAAAGTATACAAAATCATTTGTCAAACCAAAACAAAATTAAAATCAAAATCAAAAAGAAAGAAATTTGGAAAATCCCTGATATTTGGAAATTTTAAAAATTTTTCTAAATATCCAGTGCATCAAAGAATAAATCACAAGAGAAATTTAAAAATATTTTCAACTATGAAAAACTAAAACACGACATGACAAAGTTTATGGATTGCAGCTAAAGTACTGCTTAAAAGCAAATATATAGTTTTAAACACCTATATTACAAAAGAAGTTTCCAAACCAATAACTAAGCTGACAAGAAGAGCAAACTAAATGCAAACTTAACAAAAATGAGAGAATAATAAAGGAAAGAAGGGATAATGTTGACAAAACACCAACGTTAAGATGAACACATTACCACTAATTATATATTTTATGTTACAAAAAAATCCATGTCTTTTAAGACCTAAAGTGTCTTCAATTTTAATAAATTAGAATAAATTAGTCATAAACTTCTTCCCCATCAATAAAAATATAACATAGTTTTTGGAACAGTCAACAGACCTACAAAGGGTATAAATTATATACAGTATATGACAACTCATAGTTTATTAGGGGAAAAGTACACAGATAATGCAAAATAGAGAATAATCTTCAAAGATCAATATATTATCCAACACTTTAACTGGTCAAATACTGAATTTCTCACATTTTCTATAGATGAATAAAAAGTAAATTATAACTAAAACAAGACAAGGGAAGAAATATTATGGTGAAAAATACATTGGTTGCCTACATATAAAGAAACAGATCAGATCAGTCGCTCAGTCATGTCCGACTCTTTGCGACCCCATGAATGGCAGCACGCCAGGCCTCCCTGTCCCTCACCAACTCCCAGAGTTCACTCAGACTCACATCCATCGAGTCAGTGATGCCATCCAGCCATCTCATCCTCTGTCGTCCCCTTCTCCTCCTGCCCCCAATCCCTCCCAGCATCAGAGTCTTTTCCAATGAGTCAACTCTTCGCATGAGGTGGCCAAAGTACTGGAGTTACAGCTTTAGCATCATTGCTTCCAAAGAAATCCCAGGGCTGATCTCCTTCAAAATGGACTGGTTGGATCTCCTTGCAGTCCAAGGGACTCTCAAGAGTCTTCACCAATACCACAGTTCAAAAGCATTAATTTTTCAGCGCTCAGCCTTCTTCACAGTCCAACTCTCACATCCATACATGACCACAGGAAAAACCATAGCCTTGAATAGATGAACCTTTGTTGGCAAAGTAATGTCTCTGCTTTTGAATATGCTATCTAGGTTGGTCATAACTTTCCTTCCAAGGAGGAAGCGTCTTTTAACTTCATGGCTGCAGTCACCATCTGCAGTGATTTTGGAGCCCAGAAAAATAAAGTCTGATACTGTTTCCACTGTTTCTCTATCTATTTCCCATGAAGTGGTGGGACCGGATGCCATGATCTTCGTTTTCTGAATGTTGAGCTTTAAGCCAACTTTTTCACTCTCCACTTTCACTTTCATCAAGAGGCTTTTGAGTTCCTCTTCACTTTCTGCCATAAGGGTGGTGTCATCTGCATATCTGAGGTTATTGATATTTCTCCCAGCAATCTTGATTCCAGCTTGTGTTCCTTCCAGTCCAGCATTTCTCATGATGTACTCTGTATATAAGTTAAATAAACAGGGTGACAATATACAGCCTTGATGAACTCCTTTTCCTATTTGGAACCAGTCTGTTCTTCCATGTGCAGTTCTAACTGTTGCTTCCTGACCTGCATATAGGTTTCTCAAGAGGCAGGTCAGGTGGTCTGGTATTCCCATCTCTTTCAGAATTTTCCACAGTTGATTGTGATCCACACAGTCAAAGGCTTTGGCATAGTCAATAAACAGAAATAGATGTTTTTCTGGAACTCTCTTGCTTTTTCTATGATCCAGCGGATGTTGGCAATTTGATCTCTGGTTCCTCTGCCTTTTCTAAAACCAGCTTGAATATCAGGAAGTTCACGGTTCCCATATTGCTGAAGCCTGGCTTGGAGAATTTTGAGCATTACTTGACTAGCGTGTGAGATGACTGCAATTGTGCAGTAGTTTGAGCATTCTTTGGCATTGCCTTTCTTTGGAATTGGAATGAACTGACCTTTTCCAGTCCTGTGGCCACTGCTGAGTTTTCCAAATTTGCTGGCATATTGAGTGCAGCACTTTCACAGCATCATCTTTCAGGATTTGGAATAGCTCAACTGAAATTCCATCATCTCCACTAGCTTTGTTCGTAATGATGCTTTCTAAGGCCCACTTGACTTCACATTCCAGGATGTCTGGCTCTAAGTCAGTGATCACACCATCGTGATTATCTGGGTCATGAAGATCTTTTTGTACAGTTCTTCTGTGTATTCTTGCCATCTCTTCTTAATATCTTCTGCTTCTGTTAGGTCCATACCATTTCTGTCCTTTATCAAGCCCATCTTTGCATGAAATGTTCCTTTGGTATCTCTGATTTTCTTGAAGAGATCTCTAGTCTTTCCCATTCTGTTGTTTTCCTCTATTTCTTTGCATTGATTGCCTAAGAAGGCTTTCTTATCTCTTCTTGCTATTCTTTGGAACGCTGCATTCAGATGTTTATATCTTTCCTTTCTCCTTTGCTTTTTGCTTCTCTTCTTTTCACAGCTATTTGTAAGGCCTCCCCAGACAGCCATTTTGCTTTTTTGCATTTCTTTTCCATGGGAATGGTCTTGATCCCTGTCTCCTGTACAATGTCACGAACCTCATTCCATAGTTCATCAGGCACTCTGTCTATCAGATCTAGGCCCTTAAATCTATTTCTCACTTTCACTGTATAATCATAAGGGATTAGATTTAGGCCATACCTGAATGGTCCAGTGGTTTTCCCTACTTTCTTCAATTTAAGTCTGAATTTGGCAATATGCAGTTGATGGTCTGAGCCACAGTCAGCTCCTGGTCTTGTTTTTGCTGACTGTATAGATCTTCTCCTGTATAGATCTCCAATATTCTTTGGCTGCAAAGAATATAATCAATCTGATTTTGGTGTTGACCATCTGGTGATGTCCATGTATAGAGTCTTCTCTTGTGTTGTTGGAAGAGGGTGTTTGTTATGACCAGTGCATTTTTAATAGGATTGTTAGATAAAATAAAGTAGAAGAATATAGGATCAATAGACACATGGAAGGAAAGGGAAAAGCTCTTCATCTGTGTCCACTGTATACCCAGTCTCTGTGGTTAATATCAAGGAATAGAACAGTGTATACGAAGTTCTTACAGAGAACAGGTTTTTTTTTTTTTTTTTTTGCATGTTGATGTTGGTGTCTTTTTTTTTTTTTATTTTATTTTTAAACTTTACAATATTCTATTGGTTTTGCCAAATATCGAAATGAATCTGCCACAGGTATACATGTGTTCCCCATCCTGAACCCTCTTCCCTCCTCCCTCCCCATACCATCCCTCTGGGTCATCCCAGTGCCCCAAGCATCCAGTATCGTGCAATCGAACCTGGACTGGCGACTCTTTTCATATATGATTTTATACGTATTTCAGTGCCATTCTCCCAAATCATCCCACCCTCTCCCTCTCCCACAGAGTCCAAAAGACTGTTCTATACATCAGTGTTTCTTCTGCTGTCTCGTATACAGGGTTATTGTTACCCTCTTTCTAAATTCCATATATATGCGTTAGTATACTGTATTGATGTTTTTCTTTCTGGCTTACTTCACTCTGTATAATAGGCTCCAGTTTCATCCACCTCATTAGAACTGATTCAAAGGTATTCTTTTTAATGGCTGAGTAATACTCCATTGTGTATATGTACCACTGCTTTCTTATCCATTCAGCTGCTGATGGACATCTAGGTTGCTTCCACGTCCTAGCTATTATAAACAGTGCTGCGATGAACATTGGGGTACATGTGTCTCTTCCAATTCTGGTTTCCTCAATGTGTATGCCCAGCAGTGGGATTGCTGGATCATAAGGCAGTTCTAGTTCCAGTTTTTTAAGGAATCTCCACACTGTTCTCCATAGTGGCTGTACTAGTTTGCATTCCCACCAAAAGTGTAAGAGGGTTCCCTTTTCTCCACACCCTCTCCAGCATTTATTAAAGTTTTTATTTATTAAAATCAAAACCAAAGAACAGGCCTTTTACTTTGTAATTCAATTACACACAAAGATTGTTTCTGCCCCACAGAAATGATAATTTCCTGATAATTAAAAGTTCATGGCATATATAATACCGAAACTCTCATCTTGGTTAAGGCATTGCATTTGACTGGCGATTCCTTCAGGGGTCTGCTTTCACTGTATTCTTTTGGCCTTGATTATGATACTACAAGGCAAGAATATTAATCTCACCCAAGTTTTCACACCCACAGGTACCTCCTTCTTAGGGCTTGGCCTAGCACTGAGTCACAGATGCTTTAGCTTGTTCCTATGTAAGGAACTCTGCAGCTATCAACCTATGGCATAAGGAAGAAAATATGACCTGCTGTGAATAATTCACCATCAAAAGGAGTTCAAGCACTCTATTGCTTACAGGAAAAATGAGAAAGTTCCCATGATGGGAGAAAAGTTGGTAAAATATACAACAGATGTGACTATTGAAGGTTAGAACCAATACTTTAAAGGACTCAGTTCATAACAGAAACTCTGTGTAGGGAAGATGGATTAATGGCTGATGTCTGAAGGGTTTCCTGCTTTCCCTTTAACATTTCTGCATTACAAGTAGTCAGCAGCCCATTGCTCTAACCCTAAGAAGAGTTGGTGGTGTTCTAGGAAGATTATTTCCTAAGCAATGAATGTTCTTTGCATTCTCTGCTTGAGAAATAGCTTTCAAGTTATCAATATAAAAAACAATCATCCAATTTAATCTCTTTCTAACCCTCAAAAATGGTTATGTTTTAACCATAACACATATTTGCTTCCTAGTCATAATTTGCAAGTTCTATAATAATAGGCGTTATCTAGCTTCTGTCATTTATAGTAAAAAGTGCCTACTCTATATACTTTTAAATAATTGTTTTCTGGTAGAATACACTAAAATCCACTTCATTACTGATATCATGAAGTATCAGCTGTTAAAAATATATATATTTATATGGTTTCTAACAGAGCAGTGCAAAATAATTTGAACAGTTTGCATTATTAGTAATGAAATATACAATAATTGATTATCCAATAATTTTTCTTAAAAGAGGATTATTTAGATCCATGTCCATTTGTTTCAACTTCAGTAGCAATATATAATATCAAACTTTGAATAATAAATGTTTTCTTCTAAATACAGGAGTTAGAAAAAATGTGGTCTCAGAATTCTTTTTAAAATATGAAACTATGATTCCTGAATTATACAGAATTAATTTTCAAAATACATACCTCAGTAAAGTGATACTGATTGCCACTGCTTCTTTGAATATACATTTTAAAGCTCATAATGCATCCTTTTGAAGGTGGATTACAAAAAGAAAAAAATAGTCACCTTATTCTTTATAGGTAATTTTGAATGGTTGCAAATGAATTCATTCATTTTGAATATATTACAGATATTTCCTATTTAAATGATCTCCAAATAACATTTAAATAAAATGCATAATAATCAACCCTCAATGTATATTATTTAAATACCCTCCAATCAATACATCTCATTGCCTTTGATACCAGTCAAGCAGACACTAGAGCCTAACATGAAGCATGAGTGTTAGAATGGTATTAACTTGAATAAAGTAGCTAGTACACTCATGGATTCATATGAGAATTATCTCAGAAATATGGATGTAGAAAATTTTGTCATGTTTTATCTTATGTTGAAAATTTTAACAAAAATCTTTAAAGTACACTGAAGCAGAAATGCTGAAATATAAAAAGATATTTTCTTTTAAGCATTATCCTATTCTTAGTTACCAGGTTTTCGGTTGACAAAAATGTACTTTCCCTTTATGGCTAATTTAGACAAACAAAATAGCTTAATTTCAAATGATTATAAATAAGGAAAAGAGTCTAAGAACAAGTTATCGTGTCAACTCTTTCTACGAAATAATGTCAACAGGCACATGATTGAATTTTTTTAAAAAGTGTTACTGAACTTCACATACTTATGCAGTTTCTGACAGTTAGCTCCAGAAAAATGATTTTTTTCTCCAATGTCTGTAAGGCCAAATTGTCAGCTGATACCAATCCCAAGGAAAATCCAATATGCCAGAATCCTCACAGAGTTTTACTAACGATGAAGACCTGGCGTCTAATGAAGTGTTCTCAAAGGTTTAAAAGAGTTCGGACTGCCAAGTCAGACATTGAATCTCAGATGAGCTTTTTCCAAAAATTCTCATTCCACTGGTCATTAAAAAAATCAATAAATGTATTCTAACTAAAGTTTAAAAAGCTCTGAGAAGTGACCTCTGCCAAAGTCTTTTGGGGACATTCCAACTGTGCAAGGGGCAGAGTATGGGATCAAAAAGCAGAAAGAAAGAAATAAAGAAATGCTTCTCACAAGAGAAAAAAAGAGAAAAATCTGGCTGCAGGACCAAAAGAGATTAGCTAACATATCAAATATCAGATTTCCATTGCACCACACTGCTCTGCTTTCTCCTTTTTTTTTTTTTTCCTGTTCCATTCTTACACTGCCTATAGCTTTATTCTTCACTTTGTGTAAGATTTCAAGCAGAAAATTTTGAGCACTGAGATCTTTAAAGTGATGTACATTATATGCCACTGCAATAAGTTCCTTATCTGAGACTCTACCATCTGGAAATCGGATCAATCTAACACACAGTCCTTAATCATGAAATATGGTGTAAAAAGAAAATACAGTGCACTAAAACCCAGTGAGCTTGACTCACAGAGAGGCCTTCAGTCAACTCTTATTGTTTATTTTCTATAGGGTCTATTAAGTAGAAATCAGAAGTAGAGGCAGCACTATGACACTGACAGACTAACCACCCGCACAAACACCTAAAGCTCTAAAGAAAACTGAAATCTACCCACAAAGAAGTTTGGAAATGGTTTTATTCAAAGTATCAAACATTCGGAGTTTTGCCATTTTTATCAGGTGGGGGTTGCTTCCAATTTTCGGAAGTTTTTCTCTGCAAAGAACACAATATCCAAACCAGACTCTATACAACTGCATTTTTATTCATGTTCAATTCAGTAAGGTCAAACTATGCTGGTATTAAATACAATTAAAAGTTAACACCCTTGATAAAGTTTAAAGGATATGTATATACATAAGTGTGTTTTGTCCATGCCTTTTCAAGACATGATTTCCCCCCCCCCCACAGGGAAAATGGAGATTTGTATTAAACTTCAAAATAAAATCTTTTCAAAATGTTAAATGAGAAATAGGAACTTTCTTCCAAGGACATGACTTTTTTACATCAGTTTTTACACTATAAATGCTGTCCTCAAATCCTGATCAAAACTTTTTAATGGTAATCTCTTCAATTTTGGGGGGAGTCCCTATCAACAAGAAACTGCACATGTTAGAAATTAAAAAATTACAACCATTTTCTGGGAACCTTTCAAAATGTCAACCGCTGAAATTATATTTAAAGAACCAAATAATGTTTTCTCTTTTCAGTTCTACGTATAAATGTCTTGTGATTTCTTGCTGCGATTTCTTATGATAAAACAAATGAACTTTGAATCCAATAGGATTATTTTTAAGTCGATTATTTCCAAATAATGAGAAGTCCTAATGTACATTTTTTTTTTCTGTTTTTTTTTTTTTTCCATGTGCGCTTGAGAAAAAGGTGAAATTCATTGTTTTGGGATGAAATGTCCTATAGCTATCAATTAGGTCTAACTGGTCTACTGTATCGTTTAAAGTTTGTGTTTCCTTGTTAATTTTCTGTTTAGTTGATCTATCCATAGGTGTGAGTGGGGTATTAAAGTCTCCCACTTTTATTGTGTTATCAAGACATGATTTTAAGTATATCTAGTTTATTTATATGTATTATGTATATCAAAAGAAGAGCATATAAACCCACATTTTAAGTTATTTAAATACCACATACCCATGAAGGGGGAAATTCATATCACTTCTTCTAAATATTGTCCAGGCAATTTTTTTTTTTTAATTAGTTGAGATTTTGGGAGGAAACAGGCAGAAAGCATATTTATTCACAGATCTTTTAAAAGTAATACATGTTGCTTGCAAACAATCAACACAAATCTTTAAAAAGTAAGGTTGATCAAACCAAAATAGCACTTTTCAGATTAACAAATCAAAGACTATAACACAAAGAAAATCACTGAATATAAATATTGAGCTTTTAAAATTTACTTGAAATTGATTTTAGTCTCCATTGTTACTGAATACAATCAATTTACTGTAAATTATGCTTTCAGGAGGCAAAACATACAGGAAATATTAATACTAACTGTCCAAAAATTTTGTATTTTCCTCTTAAAAAATAAAGTTAAGTTCTCAAATTCATATGTGATAAAATATGTAAATATAAATTTACCTTTAACTATTATATGAAAATAAAGTTTTTAATGTTTCTCATTCCTCCCAACAGCATTTAGAACTAAAAGACCATGCCTTATAGAAAACACAGTCATATATCTAATCCCTCTTATATGACAATTATGTACCTATTATAACTGCAAACATAGCATGCTATGGTTATTATAGTTAAAAATCAAGACCAAAGATGAATAAGGTATTTTTGGAAGAGTAAGTAAGAAAGGGTTTGAAAAACGGCTGGAATCATTTTTCACCCACAAAATTAAATTCTATATTTTCACCTTGTAATTTTACATTAAAGTGTATGGAAATTTTAAATATATAATAAAGCAAAACTATTTATATATTTAGATTTTTAACTAAGAAAACTATTCATAGTCATTTTCATTCAATAATCAATCCAATATACAAAACCACAGAAAATCTGACGCTGAGTTAGGTAACAGCTACAAAATTCAATCAAACATTATTCCTGCTCCCAGGACACTCAGAGCAATTGTACAAATTCTTAACAACGTGCAAAATCCTAACTTGGAGGTATTTAATTACCAGCATTAGGAATCTTCCCTGGCGGCTCAGATGGTAAAGAGTCTGCCTACAATGCAGAAGATCCGGGTTAGATCCCTGGGTCGGGAGGATTCCCTGGAGAAGGAAATGGCAACCCACTCCAGTACTCTTGCCTGGAAAATCCCATGGAGGGAGCAGCCTGGTAAGCAACAAATAGTCCATGGGGTCACAAAGAGTCAGACACTACTGAGCAACTTCACTTTCTTTCCTTCATTAAGTTCAGTTCAGTTCAGTTCAGTTCATTTCAGTCGCTCAGTCGTGTCCGACTCTTTGCGACCCCATGAACCACAGCAAGCCAGGCCTCCCTGTCCATCACCAACTCCCGGAGTTCACTCAGAATCTCACCCTCTGTCATCCCCTTCCCCTCCTGCCCCCAATCCCTCCCAGCATCAGAGTCTTCTCCAATGAGTCAACTCTTTGCATTGGGTGGCCAAAGTACTGGAGTTTCAGCTTCAGCATCATTCCCTCTAAAGAAATCCCAGGGCTGATCTCCTTCAGAATGGACTGGTTGGATCTCCTTGCAGTCCAAGGGACTCTCAAGAGTCTTCTCCAACACCACAGTTCAAAAGCGTCAATTCTTAGGCGCTCAGCCTTCTTCACAGTCCAACTCTCACATCCATACATGACCACAGGAAAAACCATAGCCTTGACTAGACGGACCTTTGTTGGCAAAGTAATAGAATAACAATAATAATAATAACAACAAAAAAGAAAAGAAAAAAAAAATAGCTGAAGAGGTCAACTACCTTAAATGGCAATTTACATTACAATCTGGACAAACACAGTGGAGTGTAGAGGAAACTAAACTGAAAACATTACCTAAACAACAAATAAAATCTTTCTCAACTTCACTGCAAATACAACTTGATCCAATTAAACTGATTTAGGATACACAACTACTTCAAAGCCTGAGTGATGAAGGCAAAATGGATTCAGTCCAAATCTGCTTTATTTGCTTAGATGCTATTTATCATGGCTATATTTTATTATACAGTAGTTATAAAAAAAAAAAAAAACTACCATGTGACATGCAGTCATTTTCCACTGGGAAAAATAGGTGCAGATGCACTATTAAAACCCAGCACAGACAGTACCAAGACAGGCTACATTGCACTTGTGCCTTTACAGTGTCTCAACAGACACTGATGTTTATGTGTCTATGGCAGCTAGTCAAACTACTGACACTTAAATGTTCCATAAAATTATGGCTTTATAGAAATCTCAAAACTTTTCAGCCTTTCTAGTGACTCTATACAATTTGGAAGAAGAGTTGTTTTAAAATAAAGTTATTAAGTACCATTATCTCTTTTTAAAAAATAAAATAAAATGAATTTTCTCCCCCTAAAATTACTACCCTACTTTTAGGAAAAATTATCTGGCATTTCATTATATTGTAAATTGTAAACTCCCATTCAAATCAGTTATTCAATAAGTAGTCTACTTTGTTGAAAAACTCACTGAACTTCATAACACAGTTAGAATAATAGCTTTCCTAAACCTCCCTTCATCATTATTCTCATGAATTTATATTCATCATGTGCTGAAAATGTTGCAGCCATTATATAGAATTCTTACAAAACAGAAATAAGCATTTTTTAATGTTTTTTGGGGAGCAAGAGAGAAAGCAAAATAGTTTTGGGGTTAACATTTGCAACTTCTAAGGGTACTAACTGTTGTTCTACAGTTTACACTTTAGGCACCTCCCAGGCTGCACAATGGCAAAGAATCCACTGTCAATGCAGGGCATGCAAGAGACCCAATCCCTGGGTCAGGAAGATACTGTGGAGAAGAACATGACAACCCACTCCAGTATTCTTGCATGGAAAATCCCATGGACACAGGAGTGTGGGGGGCTACAGCCCATGAGGTTGCAGACTCAGACACAGCTACCCACACACATACACACATATATTTTAGACAAAAAATATTGTGGTGCAAAAGTTGAAGAGTTCTAGGAATTGCTCTTAGTTCTGAAGCAGAAGCAATTTTAGCTTGCTACCATGAAGTACCCCCTCAAAACTTTGGCTGATCCCAAAACTGAGAGTTTCTGACATGCAAGAGTATGACAGCAAACTATCCCTGTACCACCTGAAAATGTATGGCAAGGGTGGCACCGAGGACACAGTAAGTGTCTTCAGTACGTGGAGGCTGTAATTCTTCCTTTGATGTAGTTTAGTTCAAATGATATTGAACATCAATTAACCTGTCTTTGCTGAGAGGCTCTCTATAAGTGTTTAATTCCCAGAGTACTGGTCTTTTCAGCAGTCCCTTTAGAGCTAAAATATATTTTTTACATTTTAGAAAAGTCAGTCAAACTTCTAGTGGTAGATTGAAGTTTTGTAGCATTTGGCATTGTCACCTCCAAAGTCAAGTTGTCAAGTAAACTCAAGACTAAAAGTGACGTTTCCCCCTCTCCTGTTTAGAACAACCAACTTTAGTTAGAACACCTGGGCAGTGGCATCTGCACGAAAATCGTATCATAACTATTGTTTAATGGCTTGAGTATAATGATATCAGCTTATATTTTATCTTTCATTTCCTTTACCAGACAAGTTTGTTTTTTTTTTTTTGTCATTTAGAGAATATTCTGCTGCTTAATGTTCCCTCTATAAATACAAACTAAGGCTAAAGTAAGGCTTATCATATTTGCTACAATGGTTTTAAGAATGACAACATTCAGTCGCTCAGTCATGTCCAAGTCTTTGGAACTCCATGGACTGCAGCACACCAGGCTTCCCTGTCCTTCACCAACCCCCAGAGCTTGCTCAGTCTCATGTCCATAGAGTTAGTGATGCCATTCAACCATCTCATCATTTTAAGAACAAGTGCACAATTACTGTGTATTACATCTACTACAACATTACCGAAAATACAGGTGTTCAAAACTTGATATATCAAGGTGCACTTATTAATGAAAAGACTACTGCAAGTCACATTACAGTAACCATTAGTATTACTACTGCATTTTGGTTATCTAGCAAATGTCCCCATTTCAAACTCCAACCTGTTTGTATTATACATATCATGAGAAACATTTAGACTGTCCTTACCTAATTCTCCATTTATGCTAATGGTTTCATTTTCTTGTTCACTCATTCATCCTACAAAATGTATTCAAAATCTACTGGGTGGAAGTCACTATGCTACTATGTGTGATACAAAATAAAAAATGAGAACCTGGTTTACTAAGAAGCTCCACACCCAACAGAGGAAACGTGTATAAATAAATATTCAAAAACATAAGGTAAATATCTTGTTTTTTAGAAAAAGAACTGAAAGCAGAAAAGACGTTCAATAGGATTTTATATAAGATAAGCATAATATCATGTTGTTCTGTATACTCTATTTCATATTTCAAGCACCACACAATATATCACTACTGAGTGATTTATTACACCCCAATTATTTATAAATTATACATACAACATATGAAATATCTATGTAAAAACAGTAAAAAAAAAAAAAAAGAAACATAAAATATATGCTCTGGAACCAGGCTACTTGATTTAAAATTCTAACTCTGACAATAACTGGATTAAGTTATTTATGTTCCTATTTGTTCATCTGTAAAACTGGGAAAATAAGCTATTTTGAAGTATCTTAAAGTGTTATTGAGAAGATTTTAAATAAACAATATGAAAAACCTGGAACCCTTTTCAGCACATAATAGGCACAAATTATTTTTTGCTATCAAGGCCATAAATGTTACACTCCATGTTTTATGTGTAAGTTTTTATTTTATTTTTTAAAACTTTAGAGCTTACAAAGTAAAGAAGAGTACCACCAATTCAACAGATGAAGAATCTACAGCATAGAGAATGTAAAACTTACAAAACGTGAGATAAATACTAAATGGTAGAGTCAAAGATAATATAGATCTACAGTATTCAAAAAGGATAGAGTAAATGACATGCTTATATCATGCTGGGTATCATAAGTTATGGGCTTACAATTCTAGCGATTTCAAGAAATAAGTGAGTATCACTACAAGAAAAAAAAAAAAAAAAAACTAGCCAGAGTAAACAAAGGAAAACATTCTTTTTCAGACATTAAAAAAAAAATCATAGATATTTAAATACCACTAGCTTTAGATTTTTTTTAATTGGGACTCTTGTCTCAGAGATCTAAACAAAATATAGATATCATTGCCTTCTTTATTAGTAAACAAACAAGAACATTAAGTAATCATTTCTGATATTTTATATTATGCCTATTATAAAATATTCAAATTGATATTAATATCTTCAGTCTTCTGGAGTAAGACTATATCATATAAAATTTAGATAGAAAAATACAGAGTATTGACAAATTGTTTAAAGAGAAACTATATGTGAACCGTGAACTTCCTGATGTTCAAGCTGGTTTTAGAAAAGGCAGTGGAACCAGAGATCAAATTGCCAACATCCGCTGGATCATAGAAAAAGCAAGAGAGTTCCAAAAAAGCACCTATTTCTGCTTTATTGACTATGCCAAAGCCTTTGACTGTGTGGATCACAATCAACTGTGGAAAATTCTGAAAGAGATGGGAATACCAGACCACCTGACCTGCCTCTTGAGAAATTTGTATGCAGGTCAGGGAGCAACAGTTAGAACTGGACATGGAACAACAGACTGGTTCCAAATAGGAAGAGGAGTTTGTCAAGGCTGTATATTGTCACCCTGTTTATTTAACTTATATGCAGAGTACATCATGAGAAATGCTGGACTGGAAGAAACACAAGCTGGAATCAAGACTGCCGGGAGAAATATCAATAACTTCAGATATGCAGATGACACCACCCTTATGGCAGAAAGTGAAGAGGAACTCAAAAGCCTCTTGATGAAAGTGGAAGTGGAGAGTGAAAAAGTTGGCTTAAAGCTCAACATTCAGAAAACAAAGATCATGGCATCCGGTCCCATAACTTCATGGGAAATAGATGGGGCAACAGTGGAAAGTGTCAGACTTTATTTTTCTGGGCTCCAAAATCACTGCAGATGGTGACTGCAGCCATGAAATTAAAAGATGCTTACTCCTTGGAAGGAAAGTTATGACCAACCTAGATAGCATATTCAAAAGCAGAGACATTATTTTGCCAACAAAGGTTCGTCTAGTCAAGGCTATGGTTTTTCCTGTGGTCATGTATGGATGTGAGAGTTGGACTGTGAAGAAGGCTGAGCGCCGAAGAATTGATGCTTTTGAACTGTGGTGTTGGAGAATACTCCAACTCTGGTGTTGAGAGTCCTTTGGACTGCAAGGAGATCCAACCAGTCCATTCTGAAGGAGATCAGCCCTGGGATTTCTTTGGAGGGAATGATGCTGAAGCTGAAACTCCAGTACTTTGGCCACCTCATGCGAAGAGTTGACTCATTGGAAAAGACTCTGATGCTGGGTGGGATTGGGGGCAGGAGGAGAAGGGGAGGACAGAGGATGAGATGGCTGGATGGCATCACTGACTCGATGGATGTGAGTCTGAGTGAACTCTGGGAGTTGGTGATGGACAGGGAGGCCTGGCCTGTTGGGATTCATGGGGTTGCAAAGAGTCGGACACCACTGAGTGACTGATCTGATCTGATCTGAACATGCATCCAATATAAAGTTCTAAAAGAAATATTGTACAGAGAAGGCAATGGCGACCCAATTCAGTACCCTTGCCCGGAGAATCCCATGGACAGAGGAGCCAGGTAGGCTGCAGTCCACGGGGTCATTGAGAGTAGGACACGACTGAGTGACTTCACTTTCCCTTTTCGCTTTCATGCATTGGAGAAGGAAATGGCAACCCACTCTAGTATTCTTGCCTGGAGAATCCCAGGGACAAAGGAGCCTGTTAGGCTGCCATCTATGGGGTCACACATAGTCAGACACGACTGAATTGACTTAGCAGCAGCAGCAGCAAAAGAAATATTTTAAATTATTCATGATAGGCAGTTGTATTAACAATACAGAATTTAAAATCAGAGAAAAAGTAGTTAAGGGCTAGCCCTCGGACACTGGTATCAATGTCATGCTCTGAATTAAAATACAGCAACATGAGCTTGTCATTGGTAAATGTCTCAACAAACTTTAAAAATAGATACTAACAATAGACCCTGGGATATATTACAACAGAAATACTACAAAGTAAGCTTTTTTGCATACACACATATAATAAAAATAGCACTTTCAAATATATCCTAGTAGCATACAAGAAAATACATCCTTCCTCAAAATACTTTCTACATTAACACAATATTTCATAACTCCTTTAATTGTTTCTGTATATTTGTCTTCAATATTATGACCAAATATGTATGTTTCACCATTTATGTTTATTTTTTTAAACGTTAAGTAAACTCTGTGGTATTTTTAATAACATTTTTGCTAAATTTAATTTATAAAAATATATCATCGTTATTTAGAGAAGGAAATGGCAACCCACTTCAGTATTCTTACCTGGAGAATCCCATTGACAGAGGAGCCTGGTGGGCTACAGTCCATGGGGTCGCAGAGTTGAACACAACTGAGCGACTTAGCATGATCATAGTTTTTTACTAATATATCTCCATTCTCTACTGATTCACACTGTTTATTGCTTTATGTGTTCTAAAATACAGGTAAATTTGTAAATAAAATGCCTAACTTTATTATATGCTGGACCCTGCACTAAGCCTTTTTGCATGCAGGGACTCATCGAATCCTCTCAACATCATGTGAAGTGTTAAGTCACTCAGTCTTGTCTGACTCTTTGTGACCTATGCTCTGTAGTCCACCAGGTTTCTCTGTGCATGGGATTCTCCAGGCAAGAATACTGGAGATCATGAAACGAGTCGCCAGTTCAGGTTTGATGCACGATACTGGATGCTTGTGGCTGGTGCACTGGGATGACCCAGAGGGATGGTACGGGGAGGAAGGAGGGAGGAGGGTTCAGGATGGGGAACACGTGTATACCTGTGGTGGATTCATGTTGATATATGGCAAAACCAATACAATATTGTAAAGTTAAAAAAGAAAAGAAAAAAATAAAGGAGATCAGCCCTGTGTGTTCTTTGGAAGGAATGATGCTAAAGCTGAAACTCCAGTACTTTGGCCACCTCATGAGAAGAGTTGACTCATTGGAAAAGACTCTGATGCTGGGAGGGATTGGGGGCAGGAGCAAAAGGGGATGACAGAGGATGAAATGGCTGGATGGCATCACCGACTCAATGGACGTGAGTCTGAGTGAACTCTGGGAGTTGGTGAGGGACAGGGAGGCCTGGCGTGCTATGATTCACGGGGTCACAAAGAGTCGGACAAGACTGAGCAACTAAACTGAATTGAAAAGCCAAATCTCAGGGAAAGGATTTTCATTAAAAAAAAAAAAAAAAACTATCATGGAAACATGAAAAAAGATGTCCTTTTCATCACAGGTGACTGGAAGGCAAAAGTTGGGAGTCAAGAGATACCTGGAATAACAGGCAAGTTTTGCCTTGGAGTACAAAATGAACCAGGATAAAGGCTAACAGAGTTTTCTCAAGAGACGGCACTAGTCATAGCAAACACCCCCTTCCAACAACAGAAGAGACGACTCCACACATGGACATCACCAGATGGCCAATGCCAAAATCAGACTGATTATATTCTTTGCAGCCAAAAATGGAGATTCTCTATATACAGTCAGCAAAAACAAGACCATGAGCTGACTGTGGCATAGATCATGATCTCCTTATTGCAAAATTTAGACTTAAATTGAAGAAAGTAATGAAAAACAATAGACCATTCAGGTATGACAAAAATCAAATCCCTTACAATTATACAGTGAAAGTGACAAATAGATTTAAGAGATTAGATCTGATAGACAGAGTGCCTGAAGAACTATGGACAGAAGTTCTTGACATTGTACATAAGGCAGTGATCAAGACCATATCCTAAAAAAGAAATGAAAAAAGGCAAAATGGTTGTCTGAAGAGGCCTTAAAAATATCTGAGAAAAGAAGAGAAGCTAAAGACAAAGGAGAAAAGGAAAGATATACCCATCTGATATACCCATCTGAATGCAGAGTTCCAAAGAATAACAAGGAGAGATAAGAAAGCCTTCCTCAGTGATCAATGCAAATAAATAGAGAAAAACAGTAAAATGGGAAAGACTAGAAATGTCTATAAGAAAATTAGAGATACCAAGGGAACATCTCATGCAAAGATGGATACAATATAGGATAGAAACTGAATGGACCTAACAGAAGCAGATTTATTAGGAAGAGGTGGCAAGAATACACATAAGAACTACACAAAAAAGATCTTCATGACTCAGATAATCACAATGGTGTGATCACTCACCAAGAGCCATACATCTTAGAGTCAAGTCAAGCAGAACTTAGGAAGCGTAGCTAAGAACAAAAAGAGTGAAGATGATAGAATTTCAGCTGAGTTATTTCAAGTCCTAAAGATAATGCTATTAAAGAGCTGCACTTAATATGCCAGCAAATATAGAATACTCAGCAGTGGTCACAGGACTGTAAAAGGTCAGTGTTCATTCCAATCCCAAAGAAAGGCAATGCCAAAGAATGTTCAAACTACCACACAATTGCATTCATCTCACACGCTAGAAAAGTAATGCGCAAAATTCCCCCAAGCAAGGCTTCAACAGTTCATGAACCGAGAATGTGCAGATGTAAAAGATGGATTTAGAAAAAGCAGAGGAACAAAGATCAAATTGCCAACATCCATTGAATAATAATAGAAAAAGCTAGAGAGATCCAGAAAAACATCTACTTCTGATTTATTGACTATGCCAAAGCCTTTGACAACAAATTGTGGAGAATCCTTAAAAGAGTGGAATACCACACTACCTTACCTGCCTCCTGAGAAATCCGTATTTAGGTCAAGAAGAAACAGTTAGAACCAGACATGGAACAACAAACTGGTTCCAAATTGAGAAAGGAGTACATCAAGGCCGTATACTGTCACCCTGCTTATTTAACTTATATGCAGAGTACATCATGCTAAATGCTGGGCTGGATGCCACAAGCTGAAACCAAGATTGTCAGGAGAATTATCAATAATCTCAGTTATGCAGATGACACCACCCTTATGGCAGAAAGTGAAGAGGAACTGAAGAGCCTCTTGATGAAACTGAAAGAGAGTGAAAAAGCTGGCTTCAAACTCAACATTCAAAAAATGAAGATCAGGGCACCCAGTCCCTTCACTTTATGGCTAATAGATGGGAAAACAATGGAAACAGTGACAAACTTTATTTTTTGGGGCTCCAAAATTACCGTAGATGGCGACTGAAGCCATGACATTAAAAGAAGCTTGCTCCTTGGAAGAAAAGCTACGATCAACCTAGACAGCATATTTAAAAGCAGAGTCATTACTTTGCCAACAAAGATTCATCTAGTCAAAGCTATGTTTTTTTTTCCCTTAATCATGTATGGATGTGAGAGTTGGCCCATAAAGAAAGCTGATCACTACAGAATTGATACTTTTGAGCCATGGTGGTGGAGAAAACTCTTAAGAGTCCCTTGGACTGCAAGGAGATCCAACCAGTCCATCGCAGAGGAAATCAGTCCTGAATATTTATTGGAAGGACTGATGTTGGAGCTGAAACTCCAATACTTTTGCTGCCTTATGCAAACAGCTGACTCTATTGAAAAGACCCTGATGCTGGGAAAGATTGAAGGCAGGAGGAGAAGGGGACAACAGCAGATGAGATGGTTGGATGACATCACTGACTCGATGGACATGAGTTTGAGCAAGCTAGGGAGTTGGTAGGAGAAGGCAATGGCAACCCACTCCAGTACTCGACTGGAAAATTCTATGGACAGAGGAGCCTGGTAGGCTGCAGTCCATGGGGTCTCTAAGTGATGGACACGACTGAGCGACTTAACTTTCACTTTTCACTTTCATGCATTGGAGAAGGAAATGGCAACTCACTCCAGTGTTCTTGCCTGGAGAATCCCAGGGATGGGGGAGCCTGGTGGACTGCCATCTATGGAGTCGCACAGTGTTGGACACGACTGAAGCGACTTAGCAGCAGCAGCAGGAGCAGAGAGTTGGTGATGAACAGTGAAGCCTGGAATGCTACAGTTCATGGAGTCACAAAGAGTCGGACATGACTGAACTACTGAACTGAACTGATCATGGAAAGATAATTTTCTTATATAGATAATTTTATTATTTTAATATCCTCATATTCAACAATTCTATCTTAAAGGCAAATAATACAATCGGGGCCAAAGATCATTTCTTACCTTACTTTTTTCTGTTTTTGGTAGTTATAGAAACCATTTCATCAATACCCTTTGTCATATCCGTATGACATTTCTCTTCTTCAGGCTAAATATCTCAATTTTTTACAGATTTAACATGTATCATCTTTCCTAAGGGTTTTGGTCATTTTTAGGATTCCTATGTCTAAAAAGATTCCTATGTCTAAAATTCCTATGTCTAAGATCATGGCATCTGGCCCCATCACTTCATGGCAAATAGATGGGGAAACAGTGGAAACAATAAACTATATTACTATATACTAATCTATATTATTCAAGAAAACACACTGGTCCTAGCAAACACCTCTTTCCAACAACACAAGAGGTGACTCTACACATGGACATCACCAGAAGGTCAATAGCGAAATTAGACTGATTATGTTCTTTGCAGTTGAAGATGTAAAAACTCTATACAGTCAGTAAAAAAAGACCTGCAGCTTACTGTGGCTCAGAGCATGAGCACATTATTGCAAAATTCAGGCTCAAACTGAAGAAAACAGGGAAAACTAGTAGGTCATTCAGGCATGACCTAAATCAAATCACTTATGATTATACAGTGGAGGTGATGACTAGAGTCAAAGGATTAGATCAGGTAGACAGAAGGCCTGAAGAACTATGGATGGAGGTTCATAATATCATACAGGAGGCAGTGATCAAAAGTATCCCAAAGAAAAAGAAATGTAAGAAAGTGAAATGGATGTCCAAGATGACTCTACAAATATCTGAGGAAAGAAGAGAAGCAAAAGCCAAGAGAGAAAGGGAAAGATATACTTACCCAACTGAATGCAGAGTTCCACAGAATAGCAAGAAGAGATAAGAAGGCCTTCTTAAATGAATAATGCAAACAAATGGAGGGAAAAAATAGAATGGGGAAAACTAAAGATGTCTCCAATGAAAACTGGAGACATCAAGCATGGGCATGATAAAGGACAGAAATCGTAAGGACCTAACAGAAGCAGAAGAGAATAAGAAGAGGGGGCAAGAATACACAGAAGGACTATACAAGAAAAGTCTTAATGACCTGGACAACCATGATGGCATGGTCACTCACCTAGTGCCAGACATCCAGGAGTATGAAGTCAAGTGGGCCTTAGGACACATTAGTACTAACAAACCTAGAGATGGTAACAGAATTCCAGCTGAGATATTTAAAAGATGATGATGTTAAAGTGCTGCACTAAATATGTCAGCAAATTTGGAACTCTCAGCAGAGACCAGAGGACTGGAAAAGGTCAATTTTCATTCCAATTCTAAAGAAGAGCAATGTGAAAGAATGTTCACACTACCATACAACTGCACTCATTTCACATGCTAGTCAAGTAATGCTCAAAACTCTTCAAGCTAGGTTTCAGATGTACCTGAACAGAGAACTTCCAGATATACATAGGTTTAGAAAAGACAGAGGAACCAGAGTTCAAATTGCCCAAATCCATTGGATCATTGAGAAAGCAAGGCAATTCCAGAAAACAACTATGCCTACGTTGTTGACTTCGTGAAAGCCTTTGACTGTGTGGATCACAAAAACTGCAGAAAATGCTTAAAGATATAGGAGTACCATACCACCTTACATGTCTCCTGAGAGAACTTAATGCCAGTCAAGATGCAACAGTTAGAAACAGACATGGAACAACAGACTGGTTCAAAATTGGGAAAGCAGTACAACAAGCCTGTTACTCTCACCTGGCTTATTCAACTTCTATGCAGAGTACAGCATGTAAATTGCCAGGCTGCATGAATCACAAGCTGGAGTCAAGACTGCTGAGAGAAATGTCAAAAACCAGAGATATGCAGATGATGCTACCCTCATGGCAAAAATAAAAGAGCCTCTTGATGAAGCTGAAAGAGTAGAGTGAAAAAGCTGACATGAAACTCAAGATTTAAGAAAGTAAGATCATCGACATCCGGTCCCATCACTTCATGCAAATAGATGCAGAAACAATAGAAAAAGTGACAGAGGTTTTCTTGGGCTCCAAAATCACTGCGGACGGTGACTACAGCCATAAAATTAAAATACTCTGGTCCTTGAAAGGAAACCTAAGACAAATGTAGACACAGTATTAAAAAGTAGAGACAATGCTTTGCCGACAATGTCCATATAGTCAAAGCTGTGTTTTTTGTTCAGTAGTTATGTACAGATGTCATAGTTCAACCATAAAGAAAGCTAAGAATCAAAGAATTAATGCTTTCTAATTGCCAACATCCGCTGGATCATCGAAAAAGCAAGAGAGTTCCAGAAAAACATCTATTTCTGCTTTATTGACTATGCCAAAGCCTTTGAACTGTGTGGATCACAATAAACTGTGGAAAATTCTGAAAGAAATGGGAATACCAGACCATCTGACCTGCCTCTTGAGAAACCTGTATGCAGGTCAGGAAGCAACAGTTAGAACTGGACATGAACCAACAGACTGGTTCCAAATAGGAAAAGGAGTACATCAAGGCTGTATATTGTCACCCTGCTTAGTTAACTTATATGCAGAGTACATCATGAGAAACGCTGGGCTGGAAGAAGCACAAGCTGGAATCAAGATTGCCGGGAGAAATATCAATAACTTCAGATATGCAGATGACACCACCCTTAAGGCAGAAAGTGAAGAAGAGCTAAAGAGCCTCTTGATGAAAGTGAAAGAGGAGAGTGAAAAAGTTGGCTTAAAGCTCAACATTCAGAAAACTAAGATGGCATCCAGTCCCATCACTTCATGTCAAATAGATGGGGAAATAGGGGAAACAGTGGCTGACTTTATTTTTTGGGGCTTCAAAATCACTGCAGATGGTGACTGCAGCCATGAAATTAAAAGACGCTTACTCCTTGGAAGGAAAGTTACGACCAACCTAGACAGCATATTAAAGAACAGAGACATTACTTTGTCAACAAAGGTCCATCTAGTCAAGGCTATGGTTTTTCCAGTGGTCATGTATGGATGTGAGACTTGGACTATAAAGCTGAGTGCTAAAAAACTGATGCTTTTGAACTGAGGTGTTGGACAAGACTCTTGAGAGTCCCTTGGACTGCAAGGAGATCCAACCAGTCCACCCTAAAGGAGATCAGTCCTGGGTGTTCATTGAAAGGACTGATGCTGAAGCTGAAACTCCAATACTCGGCCACCTGATGCGAAGAGCTGACTCTTTGGAAAAGACCCTGATGGTGGGAAAGATTGAGGGCAGGAGGAGAAGGGGACAACAGAGGATGAAATGGTTGGATGGCATCACTGACTCAATGGACATGGGTTTGGGTAGACTCCGGCAGTTGGTGATTGACAGGGAGGCCTGGCGTGCTGAGGTTCATGGAGACACAAAGAATTGGACAGGACTGAGCAACTGAACTGAAGTAACAGATTTAGAATAACACTTTAAAATCTGAATATAACCATGAAAATTATCTCTGAAGCCACAGACTACCAGTGAAACATATACTTGAATTTACTCTTCATTCACGTAAGCAACATTTATTGAAAATCTTTCATTCCTTTTCTTCTCTGCTAGATACATTACTCTCATAGGAAAGTTAGTATAGCTGTGCTAAGAAATGAAATGATCAGCAAATAAAACTACATATATACTTAAAGAGAGTGGGTCAGTGTCTGCTCTGAATGCCAAGGCATATTTTGTCAACAAACATGGCCAAAAAGGACTCATTTACATTTCTTCCATAAATTGAAAACACTCAATTTAATTCCCAAATTGTCACTTTTAGAAAAATATCATCTATTAACTTTCTTAGAAAGGTACTCCTTTACCATAGAAAGATATTATCTATTACTTTTCTAGTTTACCAAAGGAGATTTCCATAGTTGGATATGTACCTTCTTCATTCAAGAACTTATAAATGCATTTAAACCAAGCACAATAGCTGTGCTTATATAACAGGAACTAATTTACATGAATAATATATTACTATTATTAAAAGGTTAAGAAATTATCAAAAAAGATAGACTACACAAACATCCCCAAACACACACACACACACACACACACATATATATACATAGTATACATAGAATATATATATATCCTAATATATATTCTACATATATACATAGAATATATATATATATATATATATATATATATATATATATATATATTCTAAAAGCAAAATATGTATCTTAGAGGAAGTCTTTTTGGAAGAGGCTTAAAAAGAACAAAAATCAGTTATAATGATAATTTAATAATACAATATGGGATTTGTTTGTAGCTGATGAATATGTTTTATCTTACTTGGGTTTCACATTTCTGATAGAAAACTTTTCATCTTACCAGACTTTCAGATGAGAATGAATCCCGCTTAGTTAAGTGTCTCATCTAATATTACCCATCAGGCAGTTAAAGAATTGATAAGAGAAAGGAGATCTCTATACTCCTATTTTTATAAAATGAAACTAGCCTTTATATTTTTACTTTTAAGGAACTAAAGAAAGGGCCAAGGACAAATTATTCTGCTCCACTGACCTTAAGTATTCCGATCAATTCAGACTATGACAGAAGGAAATGTTGAAACCAGAGACTGACCTGCTCTAGTAAGTATAAACTGAAAAGAGGCCATAAAACTATACCACTGTTCAAACCAAAGCAGAACAGAGGCTCAAGGTGAACTAGAAGCTTTTTAAAGAGTCTAAGCAAGGTCATGCTGATAAATTGAAATGAATACAACTTGGAACTACTAATAAATCATGCTAATTTCTTCAGAAACCACTGTCCTGGCCTCTCTGAACCTACAGGTAATGGGTAGATCATTCACATTCCTGATTAGTAATTTTTAAAATGTTATATATATATTACAATAGTTTATTGAGTCAGAGTTCAAAGTCGGAATTTTATTTGGGTCAGTAAAGCACTGGAAAAAAAAGTCTTATCCACTGTGGATAGTAGAGAACTTTATATGAAGTATGTAACATATGCCATCATCCTTTGATACCCAAATAAACAATCTTGGCCATTAACTTTTCCTTCATTTCTACAATTATTTGCATTGCCCTTGACATATCATTTTTCTTAATTTTGTTTCTGGAAGTAAATTTTATATTGTGATGCAAATTTTATTTTGCAATGTAAATTTTATATTGTGATGGAATAAAATTTTTCATAAGAAGCAGAATAGTTCAATGGTTTATAGCATGATCAATGTAGTTAGATGGCTAATGACGCCATTCCCTGATGCCCCAAAGACTAGATGTGCAACCTAAGATAAGCCACTTGATTATCTGTATATCAAGGTGTTCCCCTTTGAAAAAGCAATATATGATTATTTGTATCATAGGGATGTTATGAGGATTTAAAGATTTAACAGAAGTCAATCACTTAAACCATATCTGGCAAATGGCAACCAATTAAATGTCTGGTATTTGTTATGATTTATATAGTATGTCTCTGAGAGAAAAGAGAGACTCTAAAACTATGGGGGTAGTTTTACTTTTATATTACATAAAAGTATGGCTGGGGGTAGGTTCTACCAAGAAAATGAAAATGATCCTTTTAACCCATTTATGGTATTAGAAAGAAAAGTAGGAAATCATACTGGTAAACATTATTACTTAAAAAAATTAATTCCAGCTAGAGAAGTGTAGAGAAAAATGCTAAGTATGAATTTATATAAATCATCTACATATTGAAAACTGCTAAGTATCTTGTCCCTTCATCTCTTTCAGAATGGTGGTTGGACGTTCTTTTAAATTTAACTACATCAGAATGCCTTTCAGTCCCAATAATCAAAAAACAAGAATACTTTCTATTTAGCCAACATTCTATTCTCAAACCTGATTTAACAATCACTATTTAGTATCACACATTATTAATTTATTTTTTTACTGCTGATTTGTCTAAAAAAAGTATCTTAAAATGGTTTATAGTCAATATTTAAATATGGCTTTTAATGATTTTTTAGTAGAGAAGAGAGCTTCTCCCACAGTAGTACATTTTAATGTTATATCTTTCCTATTTAATCTTAACTAGTTTATTAATATGCCACAACCACCAATTATTTCAGACTTATATAACATTTTTTCCAGACTTATTAACCTAATCAAAATTACTTTTCAAAATGTTTCCAAGTTTTTCAATTCTTTCAACACACCTGCTAAAAGAAGCACAACTTCCCAAAACAGGATCAGAACAACTGTTTCACATTCTTACCAATCACTTAACATTTACAACTCTCATTAATTATATTCAGTAATGTCACATATCAAATTCCTCATTTGTCTATTATCCATTAACAAATTTAATATCAAAACCTTAATATAAACATTAAAATGATATATAGAAAACCAAATAGTTTTCTTTTTATTCTCAAAGTTGTAAGTAACTTAGAAAATTATACAAAATTGACTAGAAAATGGCCAAAGAAACTAACACAGATATTTTCATGAAAACAGTTTGAAAGATAAAGCTACCTATTAAGGCACCTCCTTGGGGTACTAATGGTAATTTTATATGATTTTTTTAATCTACATGAATACAAATCTCTCTCTCTCTCTGGGCTTCCCAGGTGGCACAGCGGTAAAAGAATCTACCTGCTAATTCAGGAGACAAGAGACACATGTTCAATCCTTGGCTTGGGAAGATCCCCTGGAGGAGGAAATGGCAAACCACTCCAGTATTCTTGCCTGGAACATTCTATGGAGGAGCCTGGCAGGCTACAGTCCACGAGGTCACAAAGAGTCAGACATGATTGAGCACACAATCCTTGTTCATAAACATTTTTAAACTACTAAATGGGCTTTTGGAGAAGGAAATGGCAACCCACTCCAGTACTCTTGCCTGGAAAATCGCATGGACAGAGGAGCCTGTAGGCAACAGTCCATGGGGTCATAAAGAGTCGGACATGACTGAGTGACTTCACTTCACTCACTTCGTACTTTATCACTGGAGAAGGAAATGGCAGCCCACTCCAGCATTCTTGCCTGGAGAATTCCATGGACAGGGGAGCCTGGCGGGCCATGGTCCATGGGGTTGCAGAGAGTCAGACATGACTGAAGTGACTGAGCAAGCAATGGGCCTTTAACAAGGTTTTTTATGGAAATAGCTATGTTTTGGGGCTCCAAAACCACTGCAAATGGTGACTGCAGCCATGAAATTAAAAGACGCTTACTCCTTGGAAGGAAAGTTATGACCAACCTAGACAAGCGTATTAAAGAACAGAGACATTACTTTGTCAACAAAGTTCCATCTAGTCAAGGCTATGGTTTTTCCAGTAGTCATGTATGGATGTGAGAGTTGGACTGTGAAGAAGTCTGAGTGCTGAAGAATTGACGCTTTTGAACTGTGGTGTTGGCGAAGACTCTTGAGAGTCCCTTGGACTGCAAGGAGATCCAACCAGTCCACCCTAAAGGAGATCAGTCCTGGGTGTTCCTTGGAAGGACTGATGCTGAAGCTGAAACTCCAATACTTTGCCCACCTGATGCGAAGAGCTGACTCATTGGAAAAGACCCTGATGGTGGGAAAGATTGAGGGCAGGAGGAGAAGGGGACAACAGAGGATGAGATAGTTGGATAACATCACTGACTCAATGGACATGGGTTTGGGTAGACTCCGGCAGTTGGTGATGGACAGGGAGGCCTGGTGTGCTACAGTTCATGGGGTCGCAAAGAGTCAGACATGACTGAGCGAGTGAACTGAACTGAACTTATAAATTTAAAATGCACTAGAAACAGAAATTCTGTAAAATGGCACGGTGTAACGTATATTTATATATGTATATAGCTATACACACATAGACATGTGTGTATATATATATGCATGCATGCAAATATATAAGTACATGCAGCACCTATTCAAAATAGCACACAAAGGAATTCCCTGGTAGTCCACTACAGGGGGCGTAGATCTCATCTCTGGTTGGGAACTAAGATCCCACAAGTCTTGTGATGTGGCTTTAGGAAAAAAAAAAAAAAAAAAAAAACAGCACACAAATAAATGACAATTTAGAAAACTTGGAGCACTTTGCCCAGAACATCACCAAACTCCTCCTTGGAAATGCTAGGACCAGCCTAAGCTATAGTAGTTAGACAGAAAAGACTTCTCTCTTGGGACTTTTGAGCCACGAATTAAAAAGATGGAGAGACTCAGATCCTTTCCAGTCATGTCAAAATGACATGTCTGGAAACTAACATGCATTGAATATTTTAATTCATGCATGCATGCTCAGTTGTGTCCGACTCAGCAATAGCAAGGACCGTAGCCTCCCAGGCTTCTTTGTCTATGGGAATTCCCAAGCAAGAATATTGGAGTGGGTTGCCATTTCCTTCTCCAGGGAATCTTCCTAACCCAGGGATCAAACCCAAATCTCCTGCATTGCAGGTGGATTCTTTACCTCTAAGCCACCTTTAAAAGTACTTTCAATTCATAACTTAAATCATTAGGTGACTGAATGTACTAAAGTAGTATTTATGAAAAACAAAAAGAGCACCACCTCACTGTTTTTAATTTTATAGTTCTGACAGAACAATCATTATAAAGGTATACATCTGCCTAAACAGAAAGAAAATATTCTATATGAGAATATTTGGGAGGAGGCATCCTTTTTTTGGAAAAATTACACTCTCTTTGCAATTACTCTTCAGTATAAATTTCAAAATACAAAAAGGAAAATAAAGTCTGTATTAACTGAAAATATTACAGATACGGATTCATGCTCCATTGACAACAGATCTCAAATAGTGTTCTCTAATTTTTATCAACATTGTGTTTGAATTTTTTTCCCTGTTTCCAGTTTGAGTCCCTTCTGAAACACTCTCTATCACATCTGGCCCAAACCGACAGTAAATACTCAATTTGTATTTATAAAATGACTGAACCTTTAAAATAAATAAATACATCCTAATCTACTATTTCATTTAATTTATATTCAGAATGTATCATCCAAAATGCCATTGTGGATGAAACTCAAGCTGGAATCAAGATTGCTAGGAGAAATATCAGTATCTTCAGCTATGGAGGTGACACCACCCTAATGGCAGAAAGCGAAGAGGAACTAAAGATCTTCTTGAGGAAGGTGAAACAAGAAAGTGAAAAAACTGGCTCAAAACTCAATATTCAAAACACTAAGATAATGGAATTCAGTCCCATCACTTCATGGCAAATAGATGGGGGGTGGGGAATAGAAACAGTGAGAGATTTTATTTTCTTGGGCTCCAAAATCACTGCAGATGGTGACTGCTGCCATGAAATTAAAAGACACTTGCTCCTTGGAAGAAAAGCTATGACAAAGCTAGACAGCTTATTAAAAAGTAGACACATGATTTTGCCAACAAAGGTCTGTTCAGTCAAAGCTATGGTTTGTCCAGTAGTCATGTACTGATGTGAGAGCTGGATCATAAAGAAGGCTGAGTGCCAAAGAATTGATGCATTTGTACTGTGGTGCTGGAGAAGACATTTGAGAGTCCCCTGGACTGCTAGGAGATCAAACCAGTCAATCCTAAAAGAAATTAACCCTGAATATTCATGGGAAAGATGGATGCTGAAGCTGAAGCTCCAATATTTTGGCCACCCAATGTGAAAAGTTGAATCATTGGAAAAGATGCTGATGCTGGGAAAAATTGAGGGAAGGAGGAAAAGAGAGTGACAGGATGAGATGGTAGGATGTATCATCAACTCAGTGGACATGAGTTTGAGCAAACTCTGGGAGATAGTAAAGGACAGGGAAGCCTCGTGTGTTGCAGTTCATGGGGTCTCAAAGAGTCAGACATGACTCAGCGACTGAACACCACCACCAATTTATAGACAACCTCAGACTGTGCAATGGATCTAAGTTATTATTCAAGAAACATTTGTAGAATAAATGTAGGAAGTAAAGCATGTTTTTAAATTTTCAATGCCTATCTCAAAAATGAGTAGGAGTGAGGTATAGAATGAAAAGTCCATCTATGAACCACTCATTCATTTATTTTCTGATTCATTTAAAAATCATTGACTCTAGGGAGGCACAATTTCGGAAGCCATGGATAAATATTACAGAAAATGAAGCCCCATGCACCCATATTTAAAGGAAAATAATGGCATCTAACATTCTTGATTGGTTACTTTATGTAAAGGTACTAGTATTTATTAAGCCTTATTTCATCATTTCCCACTACAACCCACAAGACAAGTACTAATATTGTGCTGTCCAACAGATGATCAAAGAAGTAAGTCATAGCATTGTGTATGATGCAGCCAGGATTCTGGACATGATCAAAGTTTATAAAGGGACACTCTATATTATAGTATGGTGACCCAAATAGAGAGAATACAGATAATTATGGTGTGGCATTTTAGGAAGAGGGAAGAGGTTTATTTCTAAAATAATCATAGGGTATTATTGTTGCATTGTATTTTCTATAATCACAGAAAAGCAATAACCAAATGCTTAATTATCTTTAAAAATGTATCATAAGTGGTTCTCGGTAGAACGAAAATATTCAAAAATTGTTATTCTTTTCTGCAATTCAGAGAATATAGGAAAGGAATCAACATACAAAAGTGGAAAGTGAAAGTGAAGTTGCTCAGTGATGTCCAGCTCTTTGCGACCCTGTGGACTGTAGCCCACCAGGCTCCTCCTTCATCCACGGGATTTTTCCAGGCAAGAATACTAAAGTGGGTTGACATTTTCTTCTTCAGGTATCTGCCCAACCCAGGGACTTAACTCAGGTTTCCCACATTGCAGGCAAACTCTTTACCCTCTGAGCCACCAGGGAATCTGGAACATATATCTAAATACTAAAATCAAAAGTCTGTTTATCAAGTTTCACTACTTTATAAGATTCAAAATGTTCCTTAAGTTTTTAAGAATAACACTGCCTTTGTATTTGAAACTAGTAACATGATACAAGCTTTTTTCTTAGCACTCAAACATAATCAGATCTTATAGAAATACCTTAAGGCAGTTAAATGAAATGCACATATCCTAAATAACTACCCTTCCAACTTAGTCATCTTCATTTCAAATTCTCTTCTTAAATCATATCAAGAATATGGTTAAAATAAGAGTTCTGGATTTAAGTCCAGAACTTTTCTGCTTATATCTTCTATTATTACTTAGTCAAGACTGCAGATTTCCACATTCCTTAAGACAGATTTAGCTAACTACTGCAGTAGAAGACAAAGGAATCATTTATTTTAAAAATTAACCACTGAATATTAAAAGGCAAATTTATCAGATTGCCAAGTCTTCCAGTTTATGAAACAAAGTTTAATAAAATGGCAGAGTCATGATTTACTATGAGTTTTTATTTCATTTTTATATCTACCATATTTTACACCTTTGACTATTCATTTTCTCAGATTTAAGCTTTCTGTATTATAGAAATTTATTTTCGCCAATTAAATAATCTTAATTCTGCCTTGTAAAAATTTAAGTTTGGAATTAGGCTTCCACGTTCCAAAGAACATAAGTTTTGTGTTTTAAGAACATAGATTTATTCTGATAGTACTACTAGGATACTCATTTGAATATACCATGCTTTCTCCACAACTCTGCTCTGCAGTAATAAAGAATATTTATTATATGATCTGATTAAAGTACTCCTGGAAGAATATTACAAAATGTTGAGTGAGCAACTGTGACTTATGTTTTAAATAAAAATATCAACAAATATCTCAATGAACATTCAAAAATTACCCTCAAGGTAATTTCAAATTCTATGATATAAATACATACACAATAAAGAATCAATTACATAGGAAAATAATCACTTTGTAATCATTTTGATTAAAATATTCATATGTGCACTTAAGAATAAAAAGTGTCTGTCCTTGGGTTTGGGGGTTTGATTTGGTTTCTTCTCTTTGGTAATCGTGTTCTCTGCTTTTCCAATAATATCTGCTTGTATTACAAGCTTAGAAAATGTGCTAAAATTTTCTAAGAGTGCTCTACAGTGGTTTCAGGTGATGAAGAAATATTAACAAATCAGTTTGTCTGATTTCAATAAATGATAGACAAATGATCCATTAGAGGTCCAATAATTCACTAACAGACTCTTCTTAAGATATAAGAAGAAAAATTTTGCATAGAGCTTATATCCATAGATACAGAAAGTATAAAGATATAAAATTTCTAATAATATTTTAACAAGTATCTCCAGTTGAATGTTTACCATGATTAAACAAATGCAAACTCTCCATATATAAAATGTAAAAATATGGGTTAATGAAGAAATACAGCATGGCTCAAACTGGTGAAGGCATCTCTCGATTTTGGTTTGAGCAAGTATAAAACTTCAGCAATTTTCCTCACAGAATATCTAAGACTTTCAAGTACCTGTGATAGGTCCTTTGATATGAATCAAGTCATTGCTTTCCCTGAGACTTTAAACATGAATCAGGTTTAACCCAGGCATACACTGATTTTTTTGTTTGTTTGTTTGTTTTGGTGAACTCAGTCATCATACTCGAAGACTGTAGTTCTAAGAACCATTCTAAGTAGTTATGAGTTATATACTGAAAACCAGATTGGTGCATTAATAACCCAATGGGCTCTATTATTTGAATAATGCATTGAGTGATACCTGCTGGCCTAAAAGAGCTAATGTGCCTTCCAATAGCAATAGGAAGAGACTTAGTTACAAGGATTAATCAAATTGAATATACTGTCTTCCTACTCAATATCATGAAGTATATATATTTATACCTCTTTTCTTTCTTCCTACAGTTGGAAATATTCACTTTGGTGTAATGAAAGGTACATAAAGAGTTTAAAGCAATTTCCCTCACAATCATTTCAAAGAAAGTTTCACATACCAATAGAGAAGCTTATGGTTCCTAATATCCTCACTGTATATAACTTAAACAGTTTTAAACTGAAAACCGTTTTAACTCGCACACATCTTCAGGACACTTACACTTCAGAACACAAAGAATAATAAAAACATGGATTATGGCATTTGCACATATCAATACAAAGCTTTCATATCCCTAAGCATTCTCTTGCTTAGGCTAAACAGTCTTTCAATATTTCTTTATATAATACAGTCTAGACCTTCTACACCACTGTGTTTTTCATAGTTAGGGTTTGTAATAATGACCCTAATTCTTAAGTTTCAATTTTTCAATTTTCAATACAACATTTTATTCTGAATAATATTAATAATTGTCATTAATGATAACACCACAAGGTCAAACAGTGGTACGGTAATTGAAACCTCAAACATCCTAAGTAATGTCAGTATTAAAACTATCTTAATTTTGTGTCTATACAAACCTTCTACTTCTGAAAGAGCATCTATTTTCACTAACACCACCATTTAGCAAATACCTATTTCAACTGTTCTACGAGTTCCTTAGGGGCTCAGGAAGAGCTGAACCTAGCATGTAGTTAGCGCTCAATCAGGTTTGATGAATGAATAAAAAAATCCTCAGTCCTATCTCACCCTGCAGCTCCTAACTCACTTCATCATGATAGAGTATTTTCTCAGATGGTTTCTTGAAGAAATAAGATGACATAAACCTCTTCTTGTATAACTCATACAAATTTTATAGCCTATAGAGATCAATTTTGGAATTTATTTCTGAAACATAACTTTTTGCTACCAAATAAATATCCTCCTCAAATCTTGAAAATATTCCCTTTGATGTCTTTCTTCAAGTCATTAATAAAATGTTGAACTTTTTATAAAAGGGCAAAAGAGAAAAGTGTAGTATTCCACTTAAGGATTTCCTTTCAGAAAATATCAATGACCGTCCTGTTGGTATAATTCGTGAATCAGTTAGTAATACATTGAACTGCTCTTGTATTTGAACCACAGTTTTTATTCTTGCCTATTGTAGTAAATGCGTAGAGATTTTGCCTAGTTGTATCATGGGCATTTGTTTGACTTAAAAAACATTTCCCATACAACAAAAATCAATAAATTAAGTGAGGACTCAATCAACATCACAGCCAATAAAACAATTAATTTTTAGAAATAACAAAATATGTAATTATTTAATCATAACAGTTATCAAAATTAAACATAATTTAATTGCTTACTCAGAGTCATTAATTATGTAGAGTTGAAAAATTACACTACTGAAGCAATCATTTAATCATTAGCACTAGAAAAATCTCTAAGTACTAATTCATTATTTCTGCCATGCTCTTGGGGAATTATATCCCATATTTATAATAAAACCAACATAATTATTTTAAAATGCATAACTAATAACATTTGCATGAATCTTTTATATGCTAACTTAATACACGAAAAAGGACAAATTTAGAAATATTTTCTCAAAAAAGTAAATTAAAGACAATGAAAAATAGGAACAAAAAATAAAGAGATATATACAGTTTAAAGAGCTCTCATTCACATATAATGAAAGTGAAATCTCTTAGTTGTGTCCGACTCTTTGCGACCCAATGGACTGTAACCTATCAGGCTACTCTGACCATGGGATTTTCCAGTCAAGAATGCTGGAGTGGGTTGCCATTTCCTTCTCCAGGGTATCTTCATGACCCAGGGATCGAACCCAGGTCTCCTGCATATAGTACATTTAGTTAAATAAATTGAAAGCTAAATCTCATATTACTTAATGACCAGAAAGGCTCTACTATCATTTCCACTAAACTCATGTTGTTTTAACTTATATAAATATTTTAAAAATTATTTTAAAGGTCCTTTGGTTTTTACCATGCCAGGAAATACCTAAGTTTGAAAATTCTCTTCAGGGGAACAGTAGACAGAAGCAGGACTTTTGGCTGACCTTTTAGGGGACATTTTTCAAGGATTCATATGCTGCAAAATTACAATTAGTCTATGACAGTGACTTCTGTTAATCAAGTTTCCATTTCGTTTGAACTGTACAATCCTGTACTTGCATGCATCTCTTTAACTTGTACTTACTCCAGCAACCTATCAGAATCACTACATTATGCAAAGCAAGTATTGGCAATTCTTACATATATGCATTGCTTCCCCCACAAAAATGCATCTACTTCTCCATTTAAGTGACTTTGAAGGAAGGACTTAAAGAAACCTTCTTATTCACTGCCTGATGACTGTGGAATAAGGGATTACTTGCCACACTGTAGTTAATAAGTCATAGGCATTGTTTTTCTCCCTCTCTAATACAGTATATAGAATACCGCTGATCTAAAAAAAATACTTCTTAAGTAAGGACCACTGTCAAGCACTATTTGTGGGTGATATGTAGTATAAATCCATCTCATTGAATTATGGACACTCTGGATTGTATCTATCCTAGATATGCTTAGTGACTAAAACAAGCACATAAAACAAATTACAGAATCATGAAAATTAAAGACCAAAAATAAACAATGCCAAAGATAATCTGGCCTAGCAATCCCAAATGTGTGCTCAATGTGACTCAAGTTCTGCAGATAGAAATTAAGTGTGTGAGGCTCCACAGTCAAATAGTTTGAGAAATAGTAGGATAAATAATGTCAAATTGCTTTTTCCTCCCCATAGGACTCCTCGGAGCCTTTAAAATGCTATTATGCAGAGTGAATGTGTAAGAGGGAATAATACGCTGTGTTACCAAATATATTTGACTATGGAAATTTTTTATATATAACATCTGGATCTAGTGTCTATTATATTTTAGAAAATGATGATCTAGTCTAAACACTAAAATTTATACAGGCTAGATTAGTATAGTGACTTGCCAAGGTTATATTGTTAGTCAGCACAGAGAGCAAGGACTAAACCCTGATGCGGCCAGGGTCCTTCCAACACATCATTTTTGACATACGGTAAGGCATCTTGCCAGGCTAGTGTGATGAAAACAGAGCAACAAGGATTTTGAGAGTATTTGCAAGATTGTAAGAAAAATGATGATCAATGAATCGAACATGGTGAGGGCAAAAATCAACGTATTAATGGTAGTGATATTATGACAGTACCTGAGAAAGTTAATTGGAAGAAGAGAAGACTGTAATCAGAGGTAGGTCTGGTTTCTGTGGTTTTGAAAACTGAAATAATCTGTTGATAAGATTTATGATAATCATGGCATATGAGTAAATTTATATGAGATAGTTTAATAACTGAGCTGTATTGAAATCACGGCTGTTTGAAGTTACAGGTTCAGTAAGTTGAAAGCTATGAGATAATCCTAGAAGGTTCCTTGAATTAGAAAATGATAAGAGCTCAGTCATGTCAACAATAAAAGGAAAGAAAGGCGGTAAAGCTCAGTGGCAAAAGCTTCAAAAAAACATAGTGTTAGTCGCTCAGTCGTGTGTGAATCTTGCATCTCCATGGACAGTAGCCCACCAGGCTCCTCTGTCCATGGACTTCTCCAGGCAAGAATACTGGAGTGGGTAGCCATTTCCTACTCCAAAGGATCATCCTGAACCAGGGTTTGAACCAGGGTCTCCCACATTGCAGGCAGATTCTTTACCATCTGAGCCACCAGGGAATATGGCTTTTCACAAAAAGAAGACATATATGAAGGAGGAAACAGCAACAGAAAAAGAAACTTACACACTTTTTCCTTCTCTGAGGTGCACAGTGTGTATGACGAATGGATGCAGACGACATGGTCTCCGAAGGGAGCACCAAGAAACACACAAAGTTGAAAGGAACTTTCATGCATACTGAATTTCTCTGGAGACTCTAGGTTTTCATTATTACTATTAAACATTTATGTTATTGAATTGTTCATCATTGATTACCCCACTACACATGATGCATGTAAAACTACACAACAAGTAAATAGTCCTGAAATGTCTAATAATTTGGGCCAACTGGCAAAGTTCAAGAGGTTTAAAACAAGTTTTAACTTAAAGCCAAAACCATAAAGGAGTACCTATAACGAATAAGAAATAATATTCTAAGACTAAAAATGAAATGGATCGTAGCCTTCCAAACATCATAAAAACCCATCAGTAGCAGCCTAAGAATGCTGAAATAGGCATACTTAAACCATACAAAAAGGACGGCAATTGATACAGTCTTTGTGGGAAATAATTTGGCATCTAAATACATCATAGTATTACTACTATTTAACCCAGTATTTACATGACTTTTAATGTGTGCTAAGAGACTAATACAAAACACATAGAAAGCTTTACATGAAAGATATTTCTTACTATCTATGACTGCTGAAAATGGAGACATATTAAGTATCAATATAAAACAGAAATATAGTTTAAGTATCATGCTAGTGCTATATAATGAATAATGAGGGAATCAGTATATCAATGTTTTAATATTTCTAATGATGCAGGGTTGCTGCTGCTGCTAAGTCACTTCAGTTGTGTCCGACTCTGTGTGACCCCATAGACGGCAGCCCACCAGGCTCCCCCATCCCTGGGATTCTCCAGGCAAGAACACTGGAGTGGGTTGCCGTTGCCTTCTCCAATGCATGAAAGTGAAATGTAAAAGTGAATTCGCTCAGTTCTGTCCAACCCTCAGCGACCCCATGGACTGCAGCCTTCCAGGCTTCTCCATCCATGGGATGGACTACTGGAGTGGGGTGCCATTGCCTTCTCCGGATGCAGGGTTAAATGCACTATAATGATAAATAAGAAAATCTGAGCTATCAGTACAGTAAAAATTATGCATAGGAAAATATGGACTGGAACTAAACATATCAAAAGAGCAACAGTGCTTATTTCTATATGGTAGGATTAGACAGCTTTTCTTTTTATCCCTTAACATTTCTATAATTCTAAATTCTCTATAATGGATATACATTATTTTATAATTAGAAAAAAGTGTACTTACTCTAAAATAGCAAGATCCTGTTATTAAAACAACCATGTGAAAGAAAGAACTCATGCATTTGCATTGTGTTTAGCAAAAGCATTTATTATATATTTCATAATTTCCCCTATAATTCCACTTTACAAATATAATCTCCCAAAATACTTGCACCAATAAATATGCCCATGATGTGTGCTGTAACAGAAATCAAAGTAGGAAAAACCTGAAAACAATGCAAAAGGCCAAGAAAAGGAGATTGAATCACTATACTGTGGACCTGGTAAATAAAGAACCACTAGAGCATAGCTCAGTTGGTAAAGAATCTGCCTGCAATGCAGGAGACTCCAGTTCAATTCCTGGGTCAGGAAGATCCCCTGGAGAAGGGATAGGCTACCCACTCCAGTATTCCTGGGCTTCCCTTGTGGCTCAGCTGGTAAAGAATCTGCCTGTAGTGTGGGAGACTTGGTTCAATCCCTGGATTGGGAAGATCCCCTGGAGAAGGGAAAGGCTACCCACTCCAGTATTCTGGCCTAGAGAATTCCATGGACTATATAGTCCACGGAGTCACAAAGAGTCAGACACGACTGAGCAACTTTCACTTTCAGAGACTGATAAAAAGGAAAGAAACAAATTTATCTACACTAAGACAGAAAGATTTCCAAGATAAGTTTTGAAGCAACAAAAACATCTGAGAATGTTATGAATAACAATACCATTTCCATTTTTATGAATATTCTATTGCCTTTATAGGTATATACCACATATATGTAAAAGCATATATTGCATATATAAATGTGTTTGTGTATATGTGTGCTCAGTCATGTCCAACTCTGCAACCATTTGGACTGTAGTCCGCCAAGTTCTTCTGTCCAAGGAATTTTCCAGCAAGTATATTGAAGTGGGTTGCCATTTCCTACTCCAAGAGATCTTCCTGATCCAGAGATCGAGGCCACATCGCTTCTATTTCCTGCATTGGCAGGTGGATTCTTTACCATTGTGCCACCTGGGAAGCCCATATATAAATACACTACCCTATATATGACTATATAAGGCTTCCCTGATACCTCAGTGGTAAAGAATCTGCCTGCAATGCAGGAGACAGAGGCAAGGTGGGTTCAGTCAATGGGTCGGGAAGACCCCCTGAAGGAGGAAAATGCAACCCACTTCTTTATTCTTGCCTGAAAAATTTCATGGACAGAGGAGCCTGGTGGGCTATAGTGTAAAGGGTCACAAAGAGTTTGACACAACTGAACACACACATGACTGTATACATAAAGAAAAATCTAGAAAAATACATACTAAATCATTTACCATATTTACTTATGGCCAATAAGAAGGGTTGTTAATTTTTACTCAACTTGATACACTTCTGTAGTCCTTAATTTTTATAAGTACTTATAAATTAGTTTTGTAATTATAATATATTAAAATTAAAATTTCCCAAAGGAAATAGTAACTACTATCACAATGTTAACAAATTCTCTTTAGATTAACTGCTTTGGAAATATGAAAGTAGCTATTCCTCAGAATTATACTAATTTCAGTAGATTATAGATTTAACAAAACAGTTTTGCAATAAATATAAGAACAACAAAAATACACACACACACACACACATCATTAGACCAAATATGCATTTTAAAAACCTCAATATTACCTTGGTACAATTCATCTAAGGGTACATTTAAAGCAAACTCCTTTTAAAGAACTGATATTAAATCTTTCATTTCAAAATTGTCTTGATTCCTCAAACTAATGCAGTTGTTGCCACTGTTCATACCACATGACCCCTTGCACACAGACACACTGCATTAAAAATGGAAAGAAAGAAAGCTATAAAAACAAACAAACAAAAAAAAAAACTAAAGAAAGTCCTTTGGCTCTTGGTGTATCATTATTTATTATTGTTGTCTTTCAATTGTTCAGTCAACTCAGTCATGTCCAACTCTTTATGACCCCATGAACTGCAGCACACCTGGCTTCCTATCCTTCACTATCTCCCAGAATTCGCTCAAACTCATGTCCATTGAGTTGGTGATGCTATCTAACCATTTCATCCTCTGCTATCCTCTTCTACTCCTGCCTTCAATCTTTCCCAGCATCAGGGTCTTTTCCAATAACTCAGTTCTTCACATCAGGTGGCCAAAGTACTGGAGCTTCAGCATCATCTCTTTGAAGTCCAAGGGACTCTCAAGAGTCTTCTATAGCACCACAGTTTGAAAAGCATCAATTCTTCAGTTCTCAACTTTCTTTTTTTTTTTTTAATTTTATTTTATTTTTAAACTTTACAAATTGTATTAGTTTTGCCAAATATCAAAATGAATCCACCACAGGTATACATGTGTTCCCCATCCTGAACCCTCCTCCCTCCTCCCTCCCCATACCATCCTTCTGGGTCGTCCCAGTGCACTAACCCCAAGCATCCAGTATCGGGCATCGAACCTGGACTGGCATCTCATTTCATACATGATATTTTGCATGTTTCAGTGCTATTCTCCCAAATCTTCCCACCCTCTCCCTCTCCCTCAGAGTCCATAAGACTGTTCTATACATCACTGTCTCTTTTGCTGTCTCATACACAGGGTTATTGTTACCATCTTTCTAAATGCCATATATATGCGTTAGTATACTGTATTGGTGTTTTTCCTTCTGGCTTACTTCACTCTGTATAATAGGCTCCAGTTTCATCCACCTCATTAGAACTGATTCAAATGTATTCTTTTTAATGGCTGAGTAATACTCCACTGTGTATATGTACCATAGCTTTCTTATCCATTCATCTGCTGATGGACATCTAGGTTGCTTCCATGTCCTGGCTATTATAAACAGTGCTGCGATGAACATTGGGGTACACGTGTCTCTTTCCCTTCTGGTTTCCTCAGTGTGTATGCCCAGCAGTGGGATTGCTGGATCATAAGGCAGTTCTATTTCCAGTTTTTTAAGGAATCTCCACACTGTTCTCCATAGTGGCTGTACTAGTTTGCATTCCCACCAACAGTGTAAGAGGGTTCCCTTTTCTCCACACCTTCTCCAGCATTTATTATTTGTAGACTTTTGGATTGCAGCCATTCTGACTGGTGTGAAATGGTACCTCATAGTGGTTTTGATTTGCATTTCTCTGATAATGAGTGATGTTGAGCATCTTTTCATGTGTTTGTTAGCCATCTGTATGTCTTCTTTGGAGAAATGTCTATTTAGTTCTTTGGCCCATTTTTTGATTGGGTCATTTATTTTTCTGGAATTGAGCTGTAGGAGTTGCTTGTATATTTTTGAGATTAGTTGTTTGTCAATTGCTTCATTTGCTATTATTTTCTCCCATTCTGAAGGCTGTCTTTTCACCTTGCTAATAGTTTCCTTTGATGTGCAGAAGCTTTTAAGGTTAATTAGGTCCCATTTGTTTATTTTTGCTTTTATTTCCAATATTCTGGGAGGTGGTTCATAGAGGATCCTGCTGTGATGTATGTCGGAGAGTGTTTTGCCTATGTTCTCCTCTAGGAGTTTTATAGTTTCTGGTCTTACATTGAGATCTTTAATCCATTTTGAGTTTATTTTTGTGTATGGTGTTAGAAAGTGTTCTAGTTTCATTCTTTTACAAGTGGTTGACCAGTTTTCCCAGCACCACTTGTTAAAGAGATTGTCTTTAATCCATTGTATATTCTTGCCTCCTTTGTCAAAGATAAGGTGTCCATATGTGCGTGGATTTATCGCTGGGCTTTCTATTTTGTTCCATTGATCTATATTTCTGTCTTTGTGCCAGTACCATACTGTCTTTTGTAGTAGAGCCTGAAGTCAGGTAGGTTGATTCCTCCAGTTCCATTCTTCTTTCTCAGGATCGCTTGGGCTATTCGAGGTTTTTTGTATTTCCATACAAATTGTGAAATTATTTGTTCTAGCTCTGTGAAGAATATCGTTGGTAGCTTGATAGGGATTGCATTGAATCTATAAATTGCTTTGGGTAGTATACTCATTTTCACTATACTGATTCTTCCAATCCATGAACATGGTATATTCCTCCATCTATTAGTGTCCTCTTTGATTTCTTTCACCAGTGTTTTATAGTTTTCTATATATAGGTCTTTAGTTTCTTTAGGTAGATATATTCCTAAGTATTTTATTCTTTCCATTGCAATGGTGAATGGAATTGTTTCCTTAATTTCTCTTTCTGTTTTCTCATTATTAGTGTATAGGAATACAAGGGATTTCTGTGTGTTGATTTTATATCCTGCAACTTTACTATAGTCATTGATTAGTTCTAGTAATTTTCTGGTGGAGTCTTTAGGGTTTTCTATATAGAGGATCATGTCATCTGCAAATAGTGAGAGTTTTACTTCTTCTTTTCCAATTTGGATTCCTTTTATTTCTTTTTCTGCTCTGATTGCTGTGGCCAAAACTTCCAAAACTATGCTGAACAGTAATGGTGAAAGTGGGCACCCTTGTCCTGACTTTAGAGGAAATGCTTTCAATTTTTCACCATCGAGGATAATGTTTGCTGTGGGTTTGTCATATATAGCTTTTATTATGTTGAGGTATATTCCTTCTATTCCTGCTTTCTGGAGAGTTTTTATCATAAATGGGTGTTGAATTTTGTCAAAGGTTTTCTCTGCATCTATTGAGATAATCATATGGTTTTTATTTTTCAATTTGTTAATGTGGTGTATTACATTGATTGATTTGCAGATATTGAAGAATCCTTGCATCCCTGGGATAAAGCCCACTTGGTCATGGTGTATGATCTTTTTAATGTATTGTTGGATTCTGATTGCTAGAATTTTGTTAAGGATTTTTGCATCTATGTTCATCAGTGATATTGGCCTGTAGTTTTCTTTTTTTGTCTGATCTTTGTCAACTTTCTTTATGGTCCAACTCTCACATCCATACATGACTACTGGAAAAAACATAGGTTCAACTATGTGGTCCTTTGCTGTCAATGTAATGTCTCTGCTTTCTAATATACTGTCTAGGTTTTTATAGCTTTTCTTACAAGGAGCAAGTGTCTTTTAATTTCATGGCTGCAGTCAACAACCACAGTCACTTTTGGAGCCCAAGAAAATAAAGTCTGTCCCTCTTTTCATTTTTTCCCCATCTATTTGCCATAAAGTGTTGGGACCAGATGCCATGATCTTAGCTTTGTGAATGTTGATTTACTGTTAAATAATAGTGAAAAACGGCTTTGTAAAAGTGTCTTTAAAGGAGAAAGTTGAGCAAAATTTTCCAGATGATCTGTACTATTTCAGAGCAAGAAAGTTTGAGATGGAAATTCATAAAGTACATTTAATTACACTGTACAATAGCAACACTGTTCACTCAAGATCAGTTATATCTATTAAATTCTACCTTACAAAGAAGTATCCAAATGGCACATTCATTCATTCCACTGTTATTAAGCCCTGAGAATGTGCCTGACATTACACTGGGGACTTGGAAAAACAAAAATAAAGCTGTACAGTAAAAGTGTGAGAATGCCCATCTCACACTTGTCATCAAATAACAATCTTCTGATAATCATTTACACTGTGAGACAAAAATCAGACAAAAAAGTTAGAAATCAGTGATTGTTAAAATAGAGAGCAGCATGGCAGATATTGTATAAAAGAGGACAGTGGACAAGGGTTTACTGAGAAGGTAATATTTTGGTGTGGACTTTAAAATGAGGATTAATGGGGCCAGTCGGGCCACTCTCTGATAAGTGGCAAGTAGTAAGATGTGGTGAGTAGGGCAGAATTACTCCCTAGAGGAAAATGCCCAATTTAGTTTGAATCTGAGGGATGATGGCTCTGATGCATGTCCTGTCTAAAATATGTGCCTAATCACCACATCACAGCTGCCAAAATAAAGCACTGCATCTTCAGATGGAGTTATGTTATGAAGTACAGAACAAGGTCTGTCAACACCCCTCCAACTTTGTACTTTTCTTTACATGGCAGCCAGTGTCAGCTGAAAAGGAATTATCCTGAACAGGGATTCCAAAAATTTGGTTCTCAGTTTTGTTGACCAATCTGACTGCTTCTATCTGTCTGAAGAATTATTGCCAGAGCACCGCCTCTGAGAATAAGCCAGCTGGCAGCAAACTGGCTCCAAAACACCTGAGCTTCACAAACTCAAGGACCAAGAGGTCTAAGACTATCCCCCTGGGCTCCATCATCATGCAAAACCACTGCCAAACTATAGAACCGGGTCTTCCAATTTTTATTAATATACAAAGCGCAAGACAATTGTAGTTACAAGGCTGTTTGATATATGCTGTATGCTGTTATTAGACCCAACAGCATTTTTCAAAGAGAAAAATGTTAAAAATTTAGTATAAAACAGTTTTATATTCCTGCAAATATTTAAAATACATACAAATGTCTTTGTTCCCCTGGAAAAGGAAATGACAACCCACTCCAGCATTCTTGCAGAATCCCATGAACAGGAATCTGGCAGGCTATGGTCCATAGGTTCACAAAGAGTCAGACGTGACTGAATGACTAAACCACCAACCACTACCACAAAATATCTTATACAGTGTAAGTGATTATCAAATGTGTGCTATTTGATGACAATAGCCCAATTTCTGTGAGTTAAGGCACCATATGTTTTTTTTTTTTTCACTTTATTTTTTTGGAGGCTAATTACTTTATAATATTGTATTGGTTTTGTCATACATTGACATGAATCTGCCATGGGTGTACATGTGTTCCCCATCCTGAACCCCCCTTCCACCTCCCTCCCCATTCCATCCCTCTGGGTCATCCCAGTTTACCAACCTCGAGCACCCTGTATCATGCATCGAACACCATACTTTAATATTCAGAAGTATAATGAGGCTAGGAGATGTGTATTTCATAGCTGGAGCAAGTAAACCAGTTCTAGTGCCAGCTTATTAATTATTCTACATGAAGTTCCTCAGGTTCTGAAATGAAAAATGGTGGCATGGGTGTTCATTTAAAAATCTCTAAGATCTCTTTTAGTATAAAGTAAACCAATTTAACTGCCTTCTTGAATTTAACAAATACCTAAATAAAAACAAAACTGCTGATACCCACAATCAAAAAAAATAAATAATCTAGAGACAGTATGTGCTTCCTAGACACTCTTGACCACCTAACTAAACATTTATGGAAGGTTCAATATGTGTGAAGCACTATGCTAAGGCTTCTGCAAATATATTTTCATCAAGCATCAAAATAAACCTATAAGTTGGAACTATTCTTATAATTTCTTAATGCCAAGTACTGAGAAGGCCGACAAAGGTCCATATAGTCAAGGCTATGGCTTTCCCATTGGTCACGTATGGTTGTGAGAGCTGGACAGTTGTTTTTGTTGTTCAGTTGCTCAGTTGTGTCTGACTGTTTGCGATCCCATGGACTGCAGCATGCCAGGCTTCCCTGTCCATCACCATATCCCAGAGCTTGTTCAAGCTCATGTCCAATGAGTCAGTGATGCCACCCAACCATCTCACCCTCTGTTGTCTGAAGAATTGATGTCTTCAAACTATGGTGCTGGAGAAGACTCCTGAGAGTCCCTTGGTCAGCAAGAGATCAAACCAGTCAATCTTAAGGGAAATCAACCCTGAATCAGACTCCGGTATTTTGGTCATCTGATGCAAACAGCTGACTCACTGGAAAAGTCCTTGATGCTGGGAAAGATTGAGGGCAAAGGGGAAGAGGGCATAAGAGGATGAGATGGCTGGATGCTACTAGACATGAACTTGGGCAAACTTCGGGACATGGAGAGGGACAGAGAGGCCTGGTGTGCTGCAGTCCATCAGTTCACAGAGTCAGACATGACTGGGTAACTGAATAACAGCAACAACTGAGAAGTTAAGGATCCTAAGCAAAGACTAGAAAAGACTGAGTTTGTATCAATCACTGCTAGAGTCAGTCTGATGAGAAGGCACTTAAATATTTTATGGGTGGGCCTACAAAGAGCAAAATCTTTCAGTACTTATTAATGAGCAACGAGGTAAGGATTAGGAATCATACATATGTGTGAAATGGAATGGTCATGAGTTAAGTTTGTAGACACATGGAAATAGGGTTACTTGATAAGCTCTACCTAATATAAAAGACAATTTCATAATACTGTACTATTCGTTTAGTTTACCTACAATGTCAGAAGATTATAATAATCCACATTCACATAAAATGCTCATTATGATTTGTACACTGACATTCATTTAACAGTTATTCAATAATTTTGAATTATGAATGGAAACCAATATAGGATATTATCTAAAATATATTTACGTATATATATATATATACATATATATAATGACTATATATAGATTAAATGGCCTTTATGGTGATCAAACTTAGAAATGATAGTTAAACTAGCTTAGATGATCAAAGCCTCACACAGGATGATTCATTTATAACACACTAGAGACCACACAGGAAGGCTTTCCTCAGTGGTCCTCAAACTGTGTCTTCTGAGCCTCTTTTCTGAAAATCAGAATGTTTATTTAATATGCATATCTCTGTGCCACATAATAGCTATTAAATCAAATCAGTCTCATCTATGTCACACATACCATAACACAAGTGAACCAAATGCACACTAAATTTTGAGAACCATCTACAAACAGGAAGAACAGAAAGACACCTTCCTTCTTTTATATATTGTCATTGAAGTCCTGAAAATACCACTCTAGTAAAAGTCAATGCTAGAGAGACCACCATGTAACAGGAACTTTCTTTTCTTTTAATTACAGTAACTAAAGGACCTAGGATCTGCTTGTATTCATACTGATGAAGACCATAACAGACACTACTATAACTAGTGTGTTCTGTGTGTGTGTGTGCACGCATGTGTGCATGTGTATGAATTTATGAAAGTCAATAGTCTGCCAAAACAACCAGCTACAGTAGCATGAACAGACTCAGGATTCTTAAGAAGCCAAAGAATCTCCAAAGGAAGCTCTGACTTCCATGGTCCTATGCAAGTTTATCAGTTAAATGAGAAAAGTACATGTGAACCAGAGTACTGGGCAAGTGCTCAATGCTTTAATGCACTAACTTAAATATCAGTTTAAACTGATATTTAACAAAAAGAGTAAATATACCATTTCCAATTATGTCAAGTATTTCAACAGAAAGGAGGAAAAAAGGAAGAGAGTACCTTGACCCTCACAAAGCTTGCATCAGCCCCCAGAGAGGCAGGAAGGACGGAAGCAGAGCATAGCATTTATCTGAGCTTGCTGTAGCATCCCAATTGTGTCGCTTTTCCTCATACCTCAGAACTGGAATTCTGTCTCTAAAGTAATGGGAGGGGGTGTGGAACGAAGAAAAGCCTTCCTTATTTCATTTGTAATTGTCACCTGTCTGCTGATTGAAGATTCTGTCATTCTTAATTCTCAAAACCAAATTTCACACTCACAGAAAAGAGAAGATAAACAAAAGACTCAGAGGAGGTGACCATAAAGAGGTCAGAGGCACATCTTCCTTTGAAAAGGAAGTTCAAAGTTAAGAATTGTCCAGGACTGTGGACAAAGTAGGAACTCACAAGGGTCATGGAGGTACTTCTAAAGCATATGCCAAAAATAATCAATGTAGCCACCTGCCTAGGCAAGGTAACAGATGAAGACAGGTGCAAAGTCACTCACATCTCCACAGGTAGAAAATTAGTCTTAGACATAGCCAACTTTAGCCCAGGAAACAAATCTAGCTTTAATATTAGAAATTTCCCCTTCTTCCCAAACACTGTATTATGAAAGTATGGAACAGCGTGGTAAAAGCATATTTTCCTTCCTATTCTCAGAAAATTCCTTCTTCAAAGCTGGTTTGGGCATTTTTGTGTTTTGTTTTGTTTTAAAGGATTATAAGACTAAGAAGTACAAAGGATGCCTTTGTGGCTCAGCACACTGTCTATATACCCAGATATCATGAAGCTTTGCATTCAAACCCCAGTTGTAATGGAGTTCCAAAGTACAACGGGTACAGTGAATGCAACCACCATGAATGTTGGCAGATTATGATACAAAGGGCAGTTGTCCCACAGAGAGGCTGGCAGGTTGACAGGGAACCAACAAACGAATAAACTGAAAGGCATAATGAGCCCAATTTCCACCCTAACACCTCCTCACACACTTATACACTGAGGCTCAGAAGCTTGCAAAATAACCTGCTACCCTCCAAGCTCTTCACTTTCCTTTCATGGGGGAAATACCCTCAACAGATAGACCTCTCAAGACAGCACAGTCCCATCCAGAGACAGAACATAAAGGAGCAGAGGCTCACAGACCATACAGGATCTCGTGGACTCATACAGATCCCAGAGCATGGGCATGCAGGAAGGGATTTTCAATCCATGTGGAATGTGGATAACAACCACATCATTCCTCAGTGCCAAGTGACTTTTTAAGTGGGAAAGAAAAAGAGGCACCCCAATCCATTATCTCACAAAGGGAGAATTTTCAGAAATTTGAGGGGAAGCTCATTGTTTGGCTTTGACTGGCACCTTGAAAACTGTGCTCTTGTGTAATTGTTCATTGATCCCAATACTGTCTACTGAATGATCAACACAACTGAGTTAATATTCATATTTATAGTATTTTAAAAATAATTTCACTTTATATATTCTAATGAAGTACTTGTTGAATACATCTTATATATTCTACATTAATATACAGAATCTTTGTACTCTATCCAACTTCTTTTCCACATACATATGCTGTCTTTAGTTTCTTAATTACCCATATACATACAATAAATAAAATTCTAATTATCAATGAAAAGCTCTCAATCACAGTTTTAAATATTTAGATGTAAACAACAGGTAACTGAAAACTTCTTTACTTACAGGCAATCACAATGATACCCTTGGCTGCAATTCAAAAGTCACTCAAGAGTTTGAATTCAAGAGTTTAGAGGAGTGAAAAAATAGTTCTCAAAACCTGAAATTTAGGAATGAGATGCAGCTTTTTATATACACAGGCACAGATTATTCTGATCTCTATTTACCTTTTACTGCATGCACTGTCCCTTTTACCTCATACACTATCCTGAAAACATATAAACTTAGAGCACTCTGTATTTGAACATTTACTCCTATTTTCTCAAATCATCAGCCAGACTTTGCCCTGATGGCTATAACTGTCAAATCTCTTGCTTTTTCCCTGGGTAAACTGCTCTAAGTAAAAAAAGAAACTGACATTCTACTCTCAAAAAATGAAGCTTTTGACATTTCAGCATGCTAATAGATGGATAAACTGTATAACAGGAACATCAGTCCTGAAAGAGAATTTGACCTGAATAGCCATACACTGCACTCATGCATTTATAATTTCACAAGGAGATGAATGAGAAGAGATGAAGGGGAACCATTTTTTCAAGATGCATGCTGTGATTTCTCATTATAGGGATAATCTCAAGCAGTAATGATATTCCTTTAAAAGCTGAATAACTTTAAGAGTTAAACAGAATGAAAAGGAATCTATGCATTAGGCACTGCTTTTTAGGTATTACCCAGAAATATGAGAAAAGTCCAGTGTCATATCCCAGAGGTATATTCTCTACAAAGAGATGAGGTTCGTCTAAATGTCTCTTCTTCAAACAAAAACCACAATAATTGGTTATTAACTGAGCATTATACTAGTATTTTAACAAACCAGTTTCATTACTTTAAGCAATCTCCACCAAGAAAAGACAGAAATCATTCTACTTTTTTCATAAGAATAGCTTATAAATGTGCCGTTAAAAGGAAGAGTTAAGAATTTTTCGTATGGATTATAATAGGCATTCTTCAATGAGGAAGCAAATATTGTATCTACTATATAAATTTGATAACTTTTATTCAATGAAAACAACTTAAGATGAGATTTTTGTCCCCATTTAACCAATTAGGATGATAAATCTCTTTCTAAATCCAATTTGATAAATAGAAAAATTCAACCAAAGCTGTCACAAATCTAACTCAAAAGAATTTGAAAAAGACATATTTTATAGTCTTGTCTAGGAGTCTTTTTAAAATGTATAACGTTCTAGTCACACTGGTTATTCCTAACCAAAGAAAGAAAAAGGGGAAGGGAAGGTGAGATTAACACAGTAAAATGCAAGCAGAGACATCTACAGAAGCTTCCCTAGTGTCCTAAAATGTAATTAGAAAAACTTTGCTTCTAAGGTACATTTTCTAGATTTGTGGGAATTATCACTTTGTATGAGGAAGAAAAGGCTGTCCCTGACAACACTTACGGATGGTTCTTGATAGTCACATCACTTGTTTTTTTCTTGGAATGCATTAGGTATCTAAAGTTTAAAATGTTTCCTTTCACTTTCATTTCATGCCAAATGCACACTTTTACATTTTGCTACATGTAATTAATATCACTTCACAATACAGTTTTCTCAGAGCTGCTTTCCTGATCATATCAGAGGAAGGAGATCAACTAGTTCTGAGGGTGGATGTTCTCTCCCCAGTGCTCCAGAAAAATCTATTCCAACCCTTGAAGAGAGAAATAAATTTAAATTATCTGCAAACTATGGAAATCTATTTTAATTTTTTGCAAATAAAATTTATATTAAAGGATATTTTGAGAATAAGAAGATCAGGACATTTAATAAAGTTGAAAGGTTAAGTAAGAATTCAACGTACCCAGATTTAACACAACACATTTAAGTGACATTCCAAAATAAAACAGTGCAGCTTCTAACTCAGTACATTCCCAAGTTATTATACTACTTATTTTGTGCTGTTTTACTGTACTTTGAGAAACAGAACAAAAAATAAAGTAAAATTCCATTAGTTCATATTTATAAGGATGCAAAAGTTCCAGATTTCAAACCATGTTCCCTGAGTTACCACAGCTCTATGTACTAAAGACATAGAATATACTTAACTTATAACAAAGTTATTAATACTGTCAACAATATTAGTATTGTTTATATCAGAGTTAAAATTTCACAATGTATTATTTTTTACTTATATACAAAGGAGTTCAAATAAAATAAAATTTCAATAAATATTTTCAAGTGCTCATGATTTGGAATTTAGCCATTTTTATGTGTCATTTCTTGATAAGGGGACAACTTTGTCCATCAAGATAGCCATATGCACCTTGCCTTACCTCCCTGAAGCAAAGGAAATAAATTCATCATTTTACTTCTTTGTAAAATACACTATTTATTACATGGGTAAGAAGTTCACCCATTAATGGAATACAAATTCTTTTACCATGCCAGCAACTCAACTGTCAGAGCCTTCAAAGACAATACATCCATTAACCTTGATCTAACATGTTTAAATCATGTGTTTTTTTGAGACAAAATCCACAAAGCTTGAGATGACACTTTTATTTTCACTGAAGTTCAGTTTATACACATCATTTCAATTTAATTATAAAAAGTAGAATAAAATAATACACCATTTTAAAGAGAATTATGGAACAGCTTGATTTCCTTCACTACTGTATGTAAGTATACATAATTTTAAGCTAAAATAAGTTCATACATATATATATATATATATATATATATCATAATAGGAAAGACTGTTTCATTAATTTTAGTGATACTTTACTATTTTTCTCATCCTCTAACCACTTAATTTGAATTAATATTTCCATAGTTCATTTTGGTCATTAGCACTCATCAGCAAATGAGCTTATATTTAACAGACATATTAAAACCTTAATTATCAACAAAGTCCCAACTAAGATAAACTCTTTCTTTTTTTTTTCTAATTTTATTTTATTTTTAAACTTTACATAATTGTATTAGTTTGGGTTCGGGATGGGGAACACATGTATACCTGTGGTGGATTCATTTTGATAAACTCTTTCTTATTGTACATAGTTTTTAAGAGAAAGATAAATCACAAGAAAGTATATTATAAATTATTATTCTTAAAACATTATCACCCAGAGTATATCCTAGACTCAAGAAATGTACAACATAATTCTGTTTATAACCCATAATTACAATTAAGAACTTCATGTTTCAAAAATTTTAAGAGCCTAAATCAAAGAGGATATATCATTTCTATAGTGTTCTATCCTTAATTTAATGGACTAAAGTATTATAGAAGTATTTTTAATACAACTGAAAAATTGAGGTAACTAGTTTATACTTTATTGTGATAAATTTGAAGATCCTTTAAGTCAGAGCAGTTAATATCCAAGAATTCTATTTATAAGTGGTTTCTCGTAAGTCTGAATTTAAAATATTTGCATTTTTAATAGTGGCACAGGCCCACTAAAGATTTCCTTTTAAGGATTTAATCAAGGAACAATTTGCTTTTAAGTCAATTTGTGATAGCAGTACAAAATAGAAATAATAAATTTTCAAGTGTTCTCTCCTATTCACAGTTGTTAATTCCTGTTCGTACTCTACTTTCAAAGTATATGTGGTTATCTTCTATACTGGTTAAATGCTTTTTTAAAGCAAATGATTTAAATATTTTTGGAATGGAGCCTTTACAGAGAGTAAATTTTAACAAAAAATTAGCCTTATTAAGCCAAAAAAAAATGTGTCTACTGCCCAATGATGACAGATTTAAAAATCAGTGATGGATTTAAAGCCGTATATATATATATCTTCTGTGAAGAGACTATATACTAAGATTTTTACAAGACTCATTCCAATGAAAAGAATGCCAAGACATAATACAAAGTTTGGATAGTCTGAACTGGCTGAAGGACTACTCATTCTAAAACTGCTCTCATCAAGAATAGTTCAAGTTATGGGGAAAGTAACCTATAATCTTTTATCTACTGAAGTAAACACAGTCCCTTACCTTTAGGGAGCTTACAGGCTAGAGGAAAAACAAGATCAGAAAACTAAAACACAGCACTGCGGTCAACACCTTAATAGCAGTACAAGCAGGGTATTCTGGAATTGTGCAAGAAGAACAGCTACATACCTAAACTAGATAAGGAAAAGTGAGTTAGGTCTACCAAGGTAATAAAAAATGGGAACTGCACGCCAAAGGAGAATCTGGCTCAGACGGTAAAGAATGCCTGCAAAGTGAGAGAGCAAAGTTCGATCCCTGAGTCAGGAAGATTCCCTGCAGAATAAAATGGCCACCCACCCCAGTATTCTTGCCTGGAGAATCTCATGGACAGAGTAGCCTGGTGGGCTACACTCCATGTACTCACAAAGGGTCGGGCACAACTGAACGACTAACACTTCCCCTTCCTAGTATAGTAAAAAAAGGACCCAAGAAAGGGCAACCTGAAAGAGCACAATTTCTTTGGTAGATACTATCAACAGAATATAAGTGTGAAGGAAGTAACCAGTGAAATACTCTGGCAGAGAACAATTAATATCACAGGAGGGTTTATGATGTAAAATCTATAACATCATGAAGGCTTTGGATATTCTCTTAGTAAACAAATGTGCTCAGCACTGAAACTCTGGGTTGTATGTTAAGTGATAGTAATAATTACTATCCTATTGGTATGGCTACTCCTACTTGTGGCTATGACTCCAGGAAGTTTTCAGTACACATTATGAAAAACTAAAGCATTACACTTCTACTAGGCAGTAATAATACAACAAGAAGAAATGTCTCCTGCCCTCACAGATATCACAGAAAAATACTGTTTCTAAACATGGGCACCAAGGGCGCAACTGTAGGGGGAAATTCTTTGTTCCAGGAGCCTGAAGTAGACACTGTAAAATGTTTAATATTCCTGTGGCCTCAATCACTAAATGCAAGTGGCAACTCCCAGTCAATGTGACAAATGAAAATGTTCTCCCACATTCTCAAATCATCCAGGGGTGGTACCATTCTAGTTAAGCATCACTGGTCTGGATGGCAAATAATAAATATTGGGTTGGTCAAAAAGTTACTCTGGGAACTCAAATGAACTTTTTGGCCAACCCAATATTCCCTCTGTCCAATTAGAAACTAAGTTTCTGGAGCACACAGGGTATATAAATTAACATAAATATACGATATAATCAGGGAAACAACAGGTTTTAAATTCTGAAAGAACTAAATTCACATTTCAATTCTACCATTTATTAAATATATGATGATAAAGTTTAATTCGTTTCTCTGAACCATAGATTCTCAACACATGGGAAGCAGGTAGCAACACTCATCTTACGCAGTTGAAATGATGAATAAATAAAGAGCACATGTAAATAAGCCAATAAATTATAGATGCTCAATACACATTTGTAGAGATTACAATTCCAAATGCCTTGCTTTACAGCAGATGAGATGAAACCCATGATATCTAAGAGATTCGTCTACTTTCAACGCAGTAAATGTGCCCACCTTTTTAAGTCTCAGTGCTATGAGGGAGCTTCTAAGTTTGTGCTCCTATTTCCCCAAATCAAAAAGGAAAAGACTGGTCTGGAATTACAATGTACATTCAAGTTAGAATAATGACTATATATTGGCATTAGCAACTTATACCTAGCAATAACAGAAACTACTACTTACAGCTAAAGTTAATTTTGCTTGGATGTATATTTCTCTAACCCAAAATTTTGTCATGCTTAAAAACTTTTGAAATAAAAAAATTTAGATGCCCATATAGCAAAGCTATTATAAACAAGGCTGAAAGTCTAAGTGGGAAAATAATTTCTAATCAATGATAATGTATTAATAACCCAAATGTTAAGAAAAAAAGGCCCTGCAAATTGAGCCAAAGATGATCATAGAAAAATTCATCTGTGAAATTTAAACAGAAGGAAGAAACCCTGGGAAAATGTGTAAACACTGACTATCTGAGAGGGCTCTACAAAGAGCTGAAGAAAGAAGAGAAGTAGAAAGTAAGGGGAAAAGGGAAAGTTACACTCAACTAAATGTGGAGTTCTAGAGAATAACATGGAGAAGGCAATGGCATCCCACTCCAGTATTCTTGCCTGGAGAATCCCAGGGATTGGGGAGCCTGGTGGGCTGCCATCTATGGGGTCGCACAGAGTCGGACACGACTGAAGCGACTTAGCAGCAGCAGCAGCAGAGAATAACAAGGAGGGACAAGAAGGCCTTGTTCAATGAACAATGCTAAGATATTGAGGAAAACAACAGAAGGGGAAAGACTAGAGATCTCTTCAGGAAGACTGGAAATACCAAGGGAAAATTTCACCCAAAGATGGACACAATAAAGGACAGAAATGGTAGATACCTAGTAGAAGCAGAAGATATCAAGAAGACATGGAAAGAATACACAGACACAGAAAACTGCACACACAAAAAAGCTATCAATGAACCAAATAAACACGATGATGAGGTCAGTTACCCAGAGCCAGACATTCTGGAGTATGAAGTCAACTGGGCCCTAGGAACCACTGCTGTCAATAAAGCTATGCTATGCTATGCTAAGTCACTTCAGTCGTGTCCGACTCTGTGTGACCCCATAGACAGCAGCCCACCAGGCTCCCCCGTCCCTGGGATTCTCTAGGAAAGAACACTGGAGTGGGTTGCCATTGCCTTCTCCAATGCATGAAAGTGAAAAGTGAAAGTGAAGTCATGTCCAACTCTTAGCGACCCCATGGACTGCAGCCTACCAGGCTCCTCTGTCCATGGGATTTTCCAGGCAAGAGTACTGGAGTGGGGTGCCATTGCCTTCTCCTCAATAAAGCTAGTGGATGCAATAGAATTATAGTAGAGGTATTTAAAACACTAAAAGATGATACTATCAAAGTGCTGCACTCATGTCAGCAAATCTGAAAGACCAAGCAATGGCCACAGGACTGGAAAAAGTCAATCCTCATCCCAATTCCTAAGAAGAGTAGTAACAAAGAATGTTCAGACCACCAGACAGTTGCACTCATCTCCCATGCTAGTAAGGTAACGCTCAAAATCTTACATGCTTTGCTTCAGCATTACAGGAACCAAGAACTTCCAGATGTCCAAGCTGGGTTTAGAAAAGGCAGAGGAACCAGAGACAAAATTGCCAACATTCTCTGGATCATAGAGAAAGCAAAGGAATTCCAGAAAACTATCTACCTCTGTCTCATCAACTACGCTAAAACCTTCAAGTGTGTGGATCACAATAAACTGTGGAAAACTCTTAATGAGATGGAATTACCAGACCATCTTACCTGTCTCCTGGGAAACCTGTACGCAGGTCAAGAAACAGCAGTTAGAACCGGTTCAGGATTAAGAAAGGAGTACAACAAGGCTCTTTGTTGTCACCCTGTTTATTTAACCTATATGCTGAGCACATCATGAGAAATGCTGGGCTAGAAGAGATACAAGCTGGAATTAAGACTGGCATAATAAACATCAAGAACCTCAGGTAAGTAGATAATACCACTCTTATGGAAGAAAACAAAGTGGAACTAAAGAGCTTCTTGATGAAGGTGAAGGAGGAGAGTGAAACACCCAGTTTTTTAAATATTAAAAAACAAGAAAGTTAAGATCATTGCATCTGTCTCCATCACTTAATGGCAAATAGAAGGGGAAAAGGTGGAAGCAGTGACAGATTTGCTCTTCTTAGGCTCTAAAATCACCGTGGATGGTAACAGCAGACATGAAGATGATTGCTTCTTGGCAGGAAAGCTATGACAAACCTAGACAGTGTGCTGAAAAACAAATACATCACTTTGCTGACAAAGGTCCATATTGTCAAGGCTATGGTCTTCTCAGTGTCACATATGGTTGTGAGAGCAGGACCCAAAAGAAAGCATGACATTCAAAGAATTAATGCCTTTGAACTGTGTGCTGGAGAAGACTCTTGAGAGTCCCTTGAACTGCAGGAGATCAAACCAGTAAATCTTAAAGGAAATCAACCCTGAATATTCATTGGAAGGACTAATGCTGAAGCGGAAGCTCCAATATTTTGGTTACCTGATGTGAAGAGCCAAATCATTGGAAAAGACCCTGATGCTGGGAAAGACTGAGGGCAGAAAAGGGTGTCAGAGGATGAGATGACTGGATGCCATGACCAATGCAATCCAGAGGATGAGATGACTGGATGCCATGACCAATGCAATGGACATGAACTTGGGAAAACTCCAGGAGATGATAAGGGACAGGGAGGCCTGTCATGCTGCAGGCCATGGGGTCACGAAGAGTCAAACACGACTGGGCCACTGAACAACCACAGAGATGTAAACACTGTGAGCAGATGCAAGAAAAGAAGCTAAGACAATGAAATGTGCCAAAAAATAATCCAAATTTATTCCTTGATTCCAGACTTTAAAGAAGACCCAACTGTACTGAATATCCTCAGGTTCTCTGAGGTGCACCTGTCCCTGGCTAACACATTCCCCTGTGCTCAGACAGCCTGAATAGCTCTCTTCTGACATGAAACAAGGATTAACACAAAGTTATTCTTCTATGATTTTAGAAATGTCCATCTTTAGACAATCAGTAAAATATCTGAATCCTGTAAATCAGAATCCTTTAAGTCATAGGAAAATAACACAGACCTATCTTTATTGTTCTGGAAAATGGTCACAACACACTGTTGAGTTAAAAAAAATAAAAAACAGCAGATTACAGAACACCATCAATTCAATATATGTGCACAGAGGGATAGTGACCTAAGCTTAACAAAATTAATTTTTCAGACATGTCAGATGACTTTATCTCCTCTCTAATTTCCTGTATTGTTGGCTTTACATTGAGCATTTATCTTTTTATATGTCAGAAAAAATAGAATTTCTACAATTAAAATAAATCAGAATAGAATCAAAAAAAAGAAAAGAGCAAGAGGAAGAAAAGGCCCAGTGAAACATCAAAGGACTGAATTTTATTTTCAAACAAAGGATGGTTTGATCCCTCTAAGAAGGAAACCCTGGCATTACTAACAGCTTTCAAGAGCAGGTATAAGAAATGATACAATATTGCCAAAGATTTCTTTGAATTTCTATTAGCCAGCTAAATGCTTTCCCAATTATAAACCTGTTTTATTTTATAAAGTTATTTGAAACCACATGAGTTAGACTTGTAAGAGTAGAAGAGTATTTTATTTAAATGCTTATGGTACAGCTTTTAAATTTGTACCCTGTCCTCTAAGCTGTTCAGAAGCAAGGAGGAAAAAAAATCAATGAACACCAGTCCTTCATCTCTGCTCAATTTAGCTCCTTTGGTGAGCAAAGAATTCCTTACGGCAAACGTCCAAAGCATCCAAATTCAGACAGCTTGACAGGGCTTTCAACCAGGTCAGTCCTAACAGAGATAGTAAACAAGTCTCCCACGATGAATTTCATTCACGGAGCAGGACCGATTACGAAGCAGGTTGAATAAATGCACACTATTGACTGGAGATCAATTTTCAGCTTGAGGGACTATGGGGAACAGTACACAATAAAGCAGGAGGAGGACCAGGAGAATTCAATAGTGTAACAAAACAAACCAAATGTGATCCTCTTAGTATAAAGAGAGGCCATTTGTATCACCTAACATTCCTACCATATTTACAGAAAAACATTTTGCTTTAGAAAAAAAAAAAAAAACTTAAAATACGCAAATAAAGTTTCACTGAAATCTCATATAGTTTCCTTTAATATATCCAAAATAGTTAACCTGAACTTAAAAAACAAACAAACGAAGGAAAAAAAAAAAAACTGCAAATCTGGCTGCTTTATTTTGTAATGGATGATATTCTCTGTCATTTTCCTTTATGGGTTGTGTATACATGCCTCTGTAACAACTGTTTAGAGTGTCAAATGCTGTTTCTGTCTTTCCCTTTCATGCAAAGAAGATACTCTTTAAAATATATAATGAAAAAATTGGCATAGGCCTTATATGTTTTGCCTCTACTTTATAGTCAATCATTGGGAAACTGTCACTGGATCCAATTATCTCCGGAATGAATGTGGCAATGTTTCTGCTCTCTATGTCATCCAGACACCTAAAAGCTTTTTATGCTACCTTAGTCTGTCTAGAACTGAAAATTATTAGGCTTAATTCCTTCTACTTAATAGGGTAACTATTATATCCTAGTTTGCTACTCAGAGTTCCTGTATATGCCTATCATCCTGAAACAAATACTAATAGCCCCTTTTCACTGTCAGAGGTGACAGTGGACTATAAATTAACATTATCTTCCTAGTGAAAAATTAGTGCAAATCTTGCCTGTGAAAAAGAAATAAATCAACATCAAAACATCCCCCCACAACTCCTGCTCTGTTTCATACCACCATTATACTTGATTCCTTCTTCTCATGGCCAGTGTTGTTCAGTCACTAAGCTGTGTCCAGCTCATTGTGACCCCATGAATTGCAGCATACCAGGCTTCCCTGTCTTTCACTATCTCCTGGAATTTGCTCAAACACATGTCCATTCAGTCAATGATGCCATCAAACCATCTCATCCTCTGCAGCCTTCTTCTCCTCCTGCCTTCAATCTTTCCCAGCATTAGGGTCTTTTCCAAGCACTTGACTTAGCGCTTCCCATCAGGTGGCCAAAGTATAGGAGCTTCAGCTTCAGCATCAGTCCTTCCAATGCATATTCAGGGTTGATTTCCTTTACGAATTGACAGGTTTGATCTCCTTGCAGTCTAAGGGACTAACCAATGTACTGAAATAATTTTTGACAGTCTTAATTACAGTTTCCATTTTATTTCCATTTGAGCTTCAATATTTTAGGGCTCAAGTTATATCTCTTTAAAACTACTAAACATTTCCATGAATTAATTAATTAAATTCCCTTTTCTCACTCAATATGCCAAAAACAACATGAAACATTAGATATTTGAGCTCTTCATTTTCTTAAAATTGCTTCTTTCTTGTCTATCATTTTCACAGTCTCTTAACTCTTCAAATTCTTCTTGTCTTTCTCTGTTTCTCTTTCTCTTTATTTGTATGGTTTCCCTAGACATTTCATTTCTTATTCTACTTCCTTTTTTGAGTGATCTACTCTAATCCCAGAATTTCAGCTACCACTCTGTGACATCTAAATCTGTCCCTTGAATTGACTTTCCCCCCCAAATCCAAGACATTCAATTTTAATCAGGCTGGTAGATTTTCCTTATGGCATCAAGAGGCTTGATGAATTGAAAAAGTTTAAACTCATTTTCATCACTCTTAAATGTGTAATCTTACTCTAATCCCAAGGGCTTTATTCATCTTTCTAACTTGGAGAGTATCTAATGGTACTTTAGTTCTGGATAGTAATATTCAATAACTTCAGTAAAGTGTATAAAAGAGAAAACATTTTTGACATGGAGAAAGCCAAACATTTAAAATCAGACATGTTGTGGAATTAGTCTGATTTGTCTTCCAAAGTAAAAAAAAAAAAAAATCATCAATCTTCTCTATTTCCTTTTCCTTAATTTATCACAATAATAAATGCATATGGCTTAATATAGGTATATTTTCAGGTTACATTTCTTTCTTATATTTCTTGTAAAATTTCATATATCAATGTTTCTTTGAATAAATACTAAAAACTAGCAAAGCAAAACTTAGGATGCTTCTCATGTGAACCTTACTAACCTGAAAGTACTAGATAAGAAACATTCTATAATCATTCTTCAATGACCAAAAAAATAGACTCTTTACTATTTAAAGAATCATAGAGTTCTATAAGTATATAAAACCATTCAAAAACCACACAAAATACAGTAAATATCTGATAAATCAGTTTTACAATAAGTTTTAATTTCTCTAAATCAATCATGGACAAGTATGTTAATGATAAAGCATCTACTTGCACTTAAATAGAAAAAGAAAGTAATCTAGGGACACACTTTCCAGAAAATACTTCTGTACTTTGCCTCAACAAGCAAAATGAGGAATAAAAATTAGCAAAATTCATTGTGTAGCTTACACTAGATAGAAGCCTTGTTCTTGAAGCCTTGGATGTACTGATTAAAAATAAGGACAAGGGGAAAGAGGGGGAAGCTCTAAGAATTCTCTTAGCATATGGCATTTCATAAACGAATCCATTGGGGTGCTCTCCATTTGTGCCATAGTGGCTTCTGTTCAGAATCATAGCAAGGAGTAAAATGAAGTCAAAATGAACCATATCATCTGGTCCTGGTGAAATATAAGCTATGGTTCACTGAATGCTACTATTTTCAATGTTAAGTTGCAGTGTATTAGATTGGAGCTCTATATAACAATTCACATAACCCTTTATCAAACACATATTTTAAAACTATCTAAGTATATATTTATACTGTTGGCCATAATCACTCTATTTTAGCATGTATGATAGCCAGAAAACTACTCAAACATTAGGAGGTACATTTTCAGCACAGCATGAGCAAATGTAGCCTAGAGATTCCCAATAACATCAGTGAGAGCTGCATGGTTCAATCTTAACACACACTGTGTTGAAAATTTACCCCAAAGCATGTAAACAAAAGCTCCCCAAAAGAAATTTAAAATTTTCCAACACAAATCTATCTTTTTCTGATATAACTACAATTCACCATTCTTGAATTCAAAATATAAATTCTTCTCCATAAAAATAATCATTCAATTTTCAAAGCAAAAACAAAGGACTAGCAAGTTTTAATAAGTATAGGTCTGTAGCCCATTAAGATTAATCTCATAGAGAAACTCTTCCAAATATTTTAATTGGAGATTTCACTCAAAAATTAGATGGCTTAGTAATCTTGTGCTTACCAGAATACGCAACTTTCACTAAATGCTATTCTGTTGACTATGATGATAGTTTGGCAAAAAATAGTCAGATGGTACTAATTCTCAGTAATTCTGAGTGAAACATATTCTAAATATCAAATATCAAATTTTAAATTCTTTTTGTAATAACATTTTTAAACTGGAATAACTTGGTAGCTGGAGATTATTAACACTGAAAAAACATGATTAAATTAATTCTTCTAAATAAAATTTAATAAAATTTCATAGACTTTGTCATACTAAACTTAATTTTGTCTACTCTTAGGAGAAATAACAGATAGCTACCTAAATTTTTCTATTTTTTATAATAGTTTTAAAACAGCAAAATATTTATGACTATAAATTCTTTCTCTGATAAAAATTCTAATAAAATATAGCATATGATCAGATACATATTTTTGTGTCTCAGACAGCATTTGAATGAAATGACTGTATTCCTAAATATTTCCCCCCTGAGGAAAGAGATTGGCAAATTCACCTCCTCACATCCAGCAAAGAGCAAAGAGTAACTACTCAAGAAATGCTTACTATAAGATCTTATTAAACATGTAGTAGTTTTACATTAGTGATAGTAGCTCAGTCATTTCCCACTTTGCAACCCCATGGACTATAGCCTACTAGGCTCCTCTGTCCATGGAATTCTCCAAGCAAGAATATTGGAGAGGGTTGCCATTTCCTTCTCCATTTTTTTTTACATTAACAACATATTAAACATGTAGTATTTTTCACATAAACAAAGTAACTTTTTATTACATTGACAAAAATTTTCCATGTATGAAAAATTAAAGAGAACAACTAGAAATAAATTTCAACTACAGAAAATAAGTTCATGCTTACAGAAATTTAAATTTGTTGATTAAAAAACAGCTTACAACTTAGACAAGTAATAAATAGTAATTTTTCTACACAATTTTCAAATATTTAAGTGCTCACTTGAAATTTATATACAAATCATATATTTCCTAGAATTCCCACTGACGTGTAGATAAAAGAGACCATTTTTTTCCCTGCATGTGGATTCCAATAGGTTATAATGGCTTGAAGTCAGAGGACTTCTTCTGTATGATAATACATACAAACACCATGGCCAAAGAGACTTTCAAAGTCTTCATAACACAACACATATTAACAAGTAGAAACATCTCACTCAAGAGAATGAGTTATTTACAAACCAAACTGAATGTAAACTGGTACAGCCATTATAGAAAACAGCATGGAAGTTCCTCAAAACACTAAAAATAGAGTTGCCATATGCTGCACCTGGGCCTCCCAGCTGGCACTAGTGGTAAAGAACCACCTGCCAATACAGGAGAAATAAAAGACACAGGTTCAATCCTTAGGTTGGGAAAAAACCCTGGAGGAGGGCATGGCAACCCACTCCAGTATTCTTGCCTCAAGTATCCCATGGACAAAGGAGCCTGGAAGGCTAAAGTCCACAGGGCCACAAAGAGTCAGACATGACTAAAGCAACTTAGTACATGCTGTAGCAAACCCATTCCTGGGATATCCAGACAAAACTATAATTTCAAAAGATACATACACTTCTACGTTTGCAGCAAAACCACTGTTTACCATAGCCAAGTCATGGGAACAACCTAAATGTCCCCTGACAGATGAATGGATGAAGAAGATATGAGATGCATGATACACACACACTCACACACGTATACACACATACATAGAGTTGACTACTACTCAGCCATAAAAAGGAATGAAACAATGCTATTGGCAGCAACACAGATGGACTTAGAGATTATTAAACCAAATGAAATAAATCAGAAAGACCAAACCACATGATACCACTTACATGTGGAATCTAAAATACAACACAAATGAATGTATCTGTGAAGCAAAACAGACACAGATATAGAGAACAGAATCATGCTTGCCAACATGGAAGAGGGTGCAGGAGTTAAGGACTGGGAGTTTGAGATTATCAAGTGCAAACTATTATATACAGGACGGATAAACAACAAGGTCCTACTGTATAGCACAGGGAACTATATTCAATATCCTGTGACAAACCATAATAGTAAATAATATGAAAAATAATATGTGTGTGTGTGTATATATATATATATATATATATATATATATATATAAATCACTTTGCTGCACAGCAGAAATCAACATAACACTGTAAATCAACGATATTTCAATAAAATACTTTAAAAAACTTACAAACTTAGACACCACATTGCACTTGGGTCAAGAGTATTCTACACTGGAATAAAACATACCTGGTTTCTGGACTCAGCTTCATCAAATGCACAACCACAGCAAATAATTCAGTTTCTAAGGTCCCAGCTTCTGTATGGCCCTACTTCTTAGTTTGCTATGAGGAAGTTATACTGTTCAGTATAATACGTTCTAGTATTCCTACAGGGACATAATCCTTTTAAATATGTAAGTAATCAATAACTATTTGCTCAATGATCCCCTTCTCTTTTTGTGGTTGGAGGTCGTACATGCTCAGTTATGTCCAACTCTGTGCGACTCCATGGACTATATAGCCCATTACATTCTTCTGTCCATGTAATTTTCCAGGCAAGAATACTGGAGTGTATTCCCTCCACCAGGGGACGTTCCCCATTGAGGGATCGAACTCTATGTTTTCTGCCTCAGCAGGCAGTTTCTTTACCACTGTACCACCTGGGAAGCCCTTCTCTATTTCACAGCAATCTATTTAATCATATTAGTTCAAAATTAACTTTTTATATAATAAATTATATTAAATATACGTTTACTCCTCTAATCCAATAACAGAGGAATACTACCATAAAATTATCAGAAAAGGTTAAAAGCCATCATATTGGTTTTTTTAAAGGCTAGAATATAAGATGCATAGAAAAAGTGTGTCTTCTATTTTATTAACTTCTCAACCACTAGCAGAGAAGACAATGGCAACCCACTCCAGTACTCTTGCCTGGAGAATCCCAGGGACGGGGGAGCCTGGTGGGCTGCCGTCTATGGGGTCCACACAGTTGGACATGACTGAAGCGACTTAGCAGCAGCAGCAACCAGTAGAATTTGTTTTGGAACATGCTCAACAAATATCTGTTAAATGAAAAATATTTAAAAGAAAAAGCCTGTAAAATGAGAACTCACACGTAACTTTCAAAGTGATAGCTTTCTATTAAGCTACTAAAAATGTTTTTCTACTCACATTTCATATACTAAGGTACTTCCACCTTAGTATATGACCATATATCAATATCTAAATACTGGACTACAACATAAATAAAATTATCAGTACAAAATCGGTTACAGATTTTGCAAACACTATTCCTAAGCAATGCATTCAGTACTCTATAAGTGAGAGGTCCACACAGAAGAACTGTATTGTGATTGTGATAATAAGGTTATTACTTGAGGCTTTCAGAATTTAACATTCTATTTCATGTATGATTTAATGGGTTACATTACCCAGGTACCTAGCTATGTCAATGCAAGAACTAAATTCACAAAATTTATTATAGACAGGAATTGTCAAAGCCAAGAAAAAAAAGTATAGAAAAGTTCAATATGTGGCTGCTGTTGTCAAAAATATTAAATCTAAAAAGTGCACATCAAAATGTTCTGTAAATATTTATAAATTCAATGTAATAAATATATATCATTTTTGTGGCTTCCATATTTGTCTGTTGAACTGCCAGGGCCTAACAGATAAAACATTTGGCAGATTAAGTCTCATTTCTAACAATAAAAATCACACACAAACACATATGTATGACTAAAGTTGATTTTGTAATATAGTCTGGTTTTGCTTTTGATTTTCTATTGAGAATATTTTACATTTAATTATAACGTTATATATTCTTAAAAATAATCAAGTCTGCCTTACTCTATCTTTTTTCTAAAACTTCCACCTCCTTCAAATCAGAAGAAAGTGGTGGGAAAAAATCAATTTTCTTTCAAATTCTTATTTTAATGTGCTCAATATTTTTGGTGATGCTTTGTTTTCCTGTTTCCATTGCCAGGCATGAAGTATCTTTTATTTACTAGATACATATGTATATGCATAAAATATCATTGTGTCTCTAGATTTTAAGATAATTTAAAACAGAAAAAGTAAGTTATCTTGGACTGCATAAAACCTAAAGAAAAGTCATGGAACAAAGTGATAATAATTATATATCTCTCATTTCCCCGAACCAAGTTATATTATTTTTAATTTTCTAAAAAAACACAGATGAACTATGTAATCAAAATAATAACAGATAAATGAGCTGATTTCTTATTATGTGTTAATCACTCCTCTAGATGCTTTACAAGTATCAAACCACTTATCCTTTCAAACACTTTCAGTTAAATTTATAGATGAGCAACCTCTTGGTTCAGATGGTAAAGAATCTGCCTGCAATGCAGGAGACCCAGGTTCAATCCCCGGGTTGGGAAGATCCCCTGGAGAAGGAAATGACAACCCATTCCAGTATTCTTGCCTGGAGAATCCCACTGACAGAGGAGCCTGGCAGACTACACTCCATGGGGTCACAAAGAGTCAAACATAACTTAGCAACTATCACTTCAATCTGGGAAAAAATAAAGTTATCTGCCTGTTAAACTCAAAGGAAGAGCTAGAACTACCAACTTAGGTGCTTTTGCTTAAATGTCTGGTCTCAACAACTACCATACCCTTCTTAGGCCACATAAGTCAGCTAGTGAAGTCAGTAGAAGAAGCCATCCCATCTCGCCACAAGATATCCATGTTCCAAACCCTTCAAATTTGTGAATATCTTAAATTACACAGCAAAGGGGAGTTAAGATTACAAATGGAATTAAGGAATTTACTCTTCAGACTGTTAGATTAAGATAATATCTAAGATTATCAGTGTAGGGCTAATGTAACCATAAAGATTCTTATAAATGGAAGAAAAGGCAGAAGAAAAGAAATAGGGAGATGATAATGTAAGACATACTTGGTTTTGAAGACAGAGGGATGAAACCATGAACTAAGAAATGGAGGCAGCCTCTAGATGCTGGAAAAGACAAAGAAGTGGATTTTCTCCACAAGTTGAGTCTTGCTAACATCTTGGTATTAGGCAACTGAGAACCATTTCAGACTTCTGACTTTCAGACTGTGAGATAATCTGTGCTGTTAAGCTACTAAATTTATACTTATTTATTACAGCAATACAATGGTTAATTTTGTATGTTAACTTGGCTAACAAAATGGTTTACCAATTGTTTGGCCAAATACTAGACTAGATGTTCCTGTAAAGGTGCTTTATAAACGTGATTTACATTTATAATCAGTTAACTACGCAAAGCCCACTCCAGTACTCTTGACTGGAAAATCCCGTGGATGCAGGGGCCTGGAGGCCTGCAGTCCATGGGGTCCCTAGGAGTCAGACATGACTGAGCCACTTCACTTTCACTTTTCACTTTCATGCACTGGAGAAGGAAATGGCAACCCACTCCTGTATTCTTGCCTGGAGGATCCCAGGGATGGCGGAGCCTGGTGGGCTGCCGTCTATGGGGTCGCATAGAGTTGGACACAACTGAAGCGACTTAGCAGCAGCAGCAACTATGCAAAGCAGAATATTCTTCATAAAATGGGTGGGTCTTACACAATAAGATGAAGGCCTTTGGACCACATACTATGTTTTCCCAAAGAATAAAATATTCTACCTCTAGGATACAACATAGAAATTCTGATGACCAGTCTTGCAATTTAAAAATTCAACATCAATTCTTACCTGACTGACTCTCCAGACTAAGCCAGTTCCTTAAAGTCAAAATCTCTCTGTCTCTTTCTGCCCCCCTCACCCAATCTCACACTACATATGTAATTTACTACTAGTAAGTAACTTGCTCCTAGTTCTATTTATTACAACTATCCTTAGGTTTATTAGTATACTTAGGAAGGTATATTAGTGAGCTTGGGCTGCCATAACAAAACACCACAGATTGGGTGGTTTAAAGAAATTTATATCTCACAGGCTAGGGAGTCCAAAATCGAAGTGCAAGCCAACTTGGTTCCTGGTGAGACTCCCTTCCTGGCTTGCAGACAGCTGGGTTCCCACTGTGCCCTCTTATGGAAGAGGGAACTCTGCTGTCTCTCACCTTCTCATATACACATGCATGTGTATATGCATCTGTGCTCAGTTGTGTCCAACTCTTTGAACCCTATGGACTGTAGCCCACCAGGCTTGTCTGTCAATGTCATTTACCAGGCAAGAATATTGGAGTGGGTAGCCACTTCCTCCTCCAAGGGATCTTCCTGACTCAGGTATCGAACTCATGTCTCTGCATTGGCAGGCAGATTATTTACCACTGAGTCACCAGGGAAGCCCCCTTCTTATAAAGGCACTGGTATTGACAGTATTTAATTAGTGCCACACACTTATGGCCTCCTGTAACCTTTATCACTCTTTGATTGCTCCTAACTCCAAATGCAGTCACATTATTAGGGTTAGGACTTCAACATAAGAATGGAGAACAATTCAGTCCAGAGCAGAGAAGTAACAGTTCTTCAAAGCACATGCACATATTTTAGTAGCTTTTATATTTAAAATTTACGACAGTTACACAGATATGAACACCTTCTCTTACTCAATTGCTTATAATCCTATAGTTTATTACATAATATAATTTATATACCATTAAAACTTTATAAAATTCTCTCAGATTAGGAAAAATTTAATAGTTATTCTCATGTTATGTATGATCAAATTAGAATTCAGTGGGATACACTAAATCTCAATACTATAGTCTCACAAAGAGCAAGCTGGAATTGAGCCTACATGCATTGATTCTAAATACCATAGGTTCTACATATTCAGAACTAATCATCAACTGTGATATAAGAGAGAAAGTGGGAGAATCTAGAGACTAACATAATAAAGTCAATTTTCAAGAATTATCCAGTTTCCCATTTATTTCTTAGCTCAGAGTATCCTAAGTCAAGTATAAATATGTAAATATATCCAGAGTTCTTAATAGAATAAAAGATAAACTTTAAATATATTGGGCATATGGGACTGAAAGTAATACTGATGTGAAGATTTTTATCAAACGACTTAATAACTTATTCCAAGTGTTTGTAGAGAGGACTAAAATTTTCTCTCCCCAGAACGAAATAAAAGTGAAGAACTATCATGTGTTTTTCTTAAGTGGTGTTTTCTTTGAGTTTATGAAAGTGCTGTCTTTCTATCTAATTTTTTTCTGAAATATTTTTACCAGAAAATGACTCTAGCAAGGTAGTAAAACGTAGTATTTCAGGGCATATTTTAAAACCAGGCAGTCTGGTTCTTAATTACACCATTTAACCAGTTGTAACCTGCACAAGTTATTTAATATCTTGAAGTTTCAGATTTCTTTTAGGTAAAACGGGCATAATAATACAAGGTTGTTGTAAGGATTAAATTTGAGAATTTACAGGACTTGTCAAATATCTGACAACCAATAATTACTAAATAAATATGACATTTAGTTAGCATTGTGACTGTCAACATAATAATTCCATTTAAAATATTTCAAATTCTCTAGAACATTAAATTTGTCAAGAAAAAAAAAACAGAATATTTAACTGAGGGAGTTTTCATATATGCAGAATGAAACTGTTTATAATAGGACAAAACTGTGCACTATAACCGGAGAAGGCAATTGCACCCCACTCCAGTACTCTTGCCTGGAAAATCCATGGACAGAGGAGCCTGGTAGGCTGCAGTCCATGGGGTCGCTAAGAGTTGGAAACGACTGAGCAACTTCACTTTCACTTTTCACTTTCATGCATTGGAGAAGGAAATGGCAACCCACTCCAGTGTTCTTGCCTGGAGAATCCCAGGGACGGGGAAGCCTGGTGGGCTGCCGTCTATGGGGTCGCACAGAGTCGGACACAACTGAAGCGACTTAGCAGTACAGCAGCAGTGCACTATAACTGTACTTGCAATGTCTTGGGGTGATTACAGAGCTGTTACACTGATGAGAGATCTGATGCTTATCTGAAGACTAATTCATAGTGCCTCTGTCATTCTGTCGACTACCAGGGGTTAACTCCACAGAACAAAACTTCAGCAGTGTGTGGCTAATTCTTCTGAAAAGGAGTGATGACTCAAATCAAGAAAACTATAATGATTTTATACTACTTCATAATTCACAAACTTGTCCAAGAATTACCTCATTTGATCCTCAAAACGTCTTGACATGAAGGCAAGGCATATATTAGGCTGCTGCCAAAGTAACTGCAGTTTTGCATTGTTGAGCTTAGCCTTTTTATATTGGAATACATTCTTAAATAAATGTGGCTATGTCACACATAATCTTTATGTACATTTCTTGCTTTATTTTGTTTTGCTAATGACTTATTACTTGCTGTGTATTTTATATTTATTTTAGACTAGGGAAATAATGTTAGATAAAAGCCAAATTCAAGCAAGTTTTTTATTCAAGCTCAAAATGGGTCATAAAGCACCAGAGACACCTTGCACCAGCAAGAGCACATTTGGCCTGAGAATTGTTAACAAAGGTCCAGTGCAGTGGTGGTTCAAGAAGTTTTGCCAAGGAAACAAGAGCCTTGAAGAGAAGTGTATTGGCCCGTGATCAGAAGTTGATAATGACCAACTTAGAGCATCACCGAAGCTGATCCTCTTACAATTACACAAGAACTTGCCCAAGAACTCAACCCATACCATTCTATGGTCATTTGGCGTTTGAAGCAAATTGGAAAGGTGAAAAGCTTGATAAGTGGGAGCCTCATGAGCTGATCAAAAATAAAAAAAAATCACCGTTTTGAAGTGTCATCTTATTCTACACAACAACAAACCATTTCTCAATTGGATTTTGAACTGCAATGAAAAGTGAATTGCATGGGACAACCAGCAATGATCAGCTCAGTGGCTGGATGGAACAGAAGATCCAAAGCACTTCCCAAAGCCAAACTTGCACACAAAAAAGGTGATGGTCACTGTTTAGTGATCTGTTGCTGGTCTGAAACACTACAGTTTTATTTTTTTATTATTTATTTATTTTTTATTATTATTATTTTTTTACTTTACAATATTGTATTGGTTTTGCCATATATCAACATGCATCCACCACGGGTGTACACGTGTTCCCTATCCTGAAACCCCCTCCCACCTCCCTCCCCATACCATCCCTCAATGGCATGAAAACATGTATAAGAAAGGAATTGCCAGTCCAGGTTCAATGCAAGATACAGGAAGCTTGGGGCTGGTACACTACAGCTTTCTAATTCACTGTGAAACCATTACATCTGAGAAGTATGCTCAGCAAATCGATGAGATGCCCCCAAAACTTCAAGGCCTGCAGCCGGCATCCATCAACAAAATGGGCACAATTCTTCTCAAAGATAACATCCAACCGCATGTCACACATTCAATGCTACAAAAGTTGAATGTTTGGGCTACAAAGATTTGCTTATCTGCCATATTCTTCTGACCACTCACCAACCAATGACCACTTCTGCAAGCATCTCAACAACATTTTTCAGCGAAAACACTTCCACAGCCAACAGGAGGCAGAAAATGCTTTCAAAGAGTTCATTGAATCCTGAAGCATGACTTTTACACTACAGGAATAAACAAACTTATTTCTCATTGGCAAAAATATGTTGATTTTAAGAGTTCCTATTTTGATTAATAAAGATCTGTTTGAGCATAGTTATAATGATTTAAAATGCATGGTCTGAAACCACAATTATGTTCACAGCAAACTAATACTATGGCCCTTTTGCTGCTAAGGGAACTGGATTTCTAAGAAGGTAATAATCTGGCCCATTAGCAAAACCAGAGCTAAAATCCTTATTTTGAGTCTCCTCATGTGGTGTTGTTTGTAACAATCTTCTTCCAAAGTTGAGTAGACTGAATTTGAAAAAATCATTTATTTACAATAATATCCTATTCCTATAGTGCACAGAAATAATAGCTCTCTTTTTGAGTGTTACATCAGGGTACAGAAGAGGGAAAAAAAAGAAATTAAGAAGATATTCAGTTATTTAAATTGTCAGTGTGGCAGCCTGGAAAGCTAATACAGTCCCTCGTTATTCTATAAAGATAGAAGATACACTTCTCAGTTTTGCATTTCTTTACCCAGTGATAAAATATGGTTGGGAACTAAGTTAATTTGCTCTCAACTAATCTGTACTCATATTTCACAATTCATTTTTACTCTGCACTTCAAAAAAGTAACCAATTCAATGCATTTTTTAAAAAGTCACTAATGTATGCCTTACATAAGAAGGGAAAAACAAGTTAATAGCTTTTGATGTAGAAAGATCCATTTCCAGCTCTCCCAAAAACCCCTTAAGGATCCTGGCAGTACATAATGAATGTACTCTAACCACCCTTAGAATTACAACCTGGTGAAAGCCTTTGTAATGGTCCCATTAATCTTTGGGCCAAAACTGTCCTGCAATCTACTTGGGTACTTGCACATGCTTCCAACAAAAATCTGCTTTATATCTTAAAAATTGAAAATAATTGCTACTTCTTTAGTGATACCAGAAGCTAGGATGTTGGCCTGCCAGATCCACCCCCAGATTTAGCTCTCAAAAATGTACTAGCATTCTTAAAGCACAGACAATCCAGCCTCATGGTTTATTCCACAATGGTCACACATCAGAACATGACCAAAATTTTCAGTACTGCTTTTATTTCTACAAGTTTCAGAGTTTGTGTCCGTCTTATAAATTTCTGGATAATTAAATATATACCCCCAACAAGTAAGTCTGGGTGAATGCTTAAAATTTCCCAAGCCTGAAGAAAAAAACTTCAAAAAAATCAATTTACACTGCTCAAGTTCTACATTATCAATAATTTTCCTAATATTTTTAATAAAGCACATCTTGGAAAAATGACAGTAAAAATGGTCTAAAATTCTCTACTTCCGTTTATGTAGTTTCCAAAAATGTATAAAAAAGAAGCTGCTGCTGCTGCTAAGTTGCTTTAGTTGTGTCCGACTCTGTGTGACCCCATAGACGGGAGCCCATCCAGCTCCTCTGTCCCTGATCCTCCAGGCAAAAACAATGGAGTGGGTTGCCACTGCCTTCTCTGGGAATTATTCACTAGATTATTTATAAATGTTTCCCATAATCAGTCTTCCTCAAGTAGAGGAAGTTTTATGACAGCAAGGGTAAATTTTACTTACTGTTATATTCAATATTAAAGGAAATCAAACCTGAATTTTCATTGGAAAGACTGATTCTGAAGCTGAAGCTCCAATATTATGGTCAGCTGATGAGAACAGCCAATTCATTGGAAAAGACACTGATGCTGAGAAAAAAATGAAGGCAGAAGGAAAAGAGGGTGACAGAGAATGAGATGGCTGGATGGTATCACTGATGCAATGGACATGCACTAGGGGAAACTCTGGAAGATGGTGAAGGACAGGGAAACCTGGTGTGCTGCAGTCCATGGGGTCACAGAACGTCGAACACAACTTGGTGACTGAACAACAACAACATTCCAGTGCCTCAAACTTATTTGGTACATAGCAGATACTCAATTAATATCTATGAAAACTCTAAATTATGATATTTCAAAACTATTTTTACACATGGTACATATCTTGAAAACAGAGAGAAAATGAGACACATTTATTCTGTTAGTTCACTTAACTTGCTGCCAAAAAATAGTGTCATCTTGACGACTCTAGTACCTAGACTGAGATCTGAATATGGTCTTATGATTGTTTACAGCAGTCAAGAGCTGCACAAAATCCAACCTAGTCTAACTCCTAGTACATATATATGACTCTTGGTCCTTAACCTTGATCATTCACAGTTTCCAGAAGTTGATGGCAAAAGGTACCTGTTAATCTATATATCCAAGACTTAAAATCAAGACCAGCCTGATTCCTTGCCTCTCCAGCACCTCCTTCAAGATCACTTGAACTACACTTTTAACACTACCATTGGAGACTTAGTCTCTGGCCTCATTGTAGTTTGCAACCCCATGGACTGTAGCATGCTAGGCTCCTCTGTCCATGGGATTTCCAAGGCAAGAATACTGGAGTTGCCATTTCCTTCTTCAGGAGATCTTCCCAACCCAGGGATCAAACCCAGGCCTCCTGCATTGCAGGCAGATTCTTTACCAACTGAGCCACTGGGAAGAAGGTGTTATATAGAGCCCTTGTCTAATATCCCAAGACTGATCACTAGTGTGTTTGTGACTAATCTAGGTTAGAAAGAACTTCCACTCAACTCCCATGAATAGGTTGGGGGTACTTAAAAGAATAGTCATTAATTCTGTGTCATGGAAATGAGATAAAGGATCAAACACATACTGTCCATAGACAACCAAGGGTTTAGATATCAGATTAGAAGGAAGGGAGGGGATTCAGAGACAAGGCAACTGTGAGTTAAGATCTTGGGCAAGAATTGAGCAGACTTCCTCATCTTGAGAAATCTAAACTGATTTTTACCAATCTCTGAGAATGTGACCACCACTCGGAGTACCCTTTGCTCACCATAATCTTTCCTATCTCATATTTAGAACTTTCACTCTTAGAACTTAAATATATATATATATAGTAACATGGATCCAACAGTAGAGTGTCCTATGAAATCTTTTCAGTGCCCTAAAGCTCCCTGGTGCTCTACCTGTTCATCCTGTCCCATTTTCCTGAGTCCTTGGCAACCATTGATTTTTTTTAATATAAATTTATTTATTTTAATTGGAAGCTAATTACTTTACAATAGTGTACTGGTTTTGCCATACATCAACATGAATCTGCCATGGGTGTACACATGTTCCCCATCCTGAACCCCTCTCCCACCTCCCTCCCCATACCATCCCTCTGGGTCATCCCAGTGCACCAGCCCCAAGCATCCTGTATCCTGCATCGAACCTGGACTGGCGATTCGTTTCATATATGATATTATACATCTTTCAATGCCATTCTCCCAAATCATCCCACCCTCGCCCTCTCCCAAAGAGTCCAAAAGACTGTTCTATATATCAGTGTTGCTTTTGCTGTCTCGCATACAGGGTTATCGTTACCATCTTTCTAAATTCCATATATATGTGTTAGTATACTGTATTGGTGTTTTTCTTTCTGGCTTACTTCACTCTGTATAATAGGCTCCAGTTTCATCCACCTCATTAGAACTGATTCAAATGTATTCTTTTTAATGGCTGAGAAATATTTCATTGTGTATATGTACCACGCTTTCTTATCCATTCATCTGCTGATGGACATCTAGGTTGCTTTCTTGTCCTGGCTATTATAAACAGTGCTGTGATGAACATTGGGGTACACGTGTCTCTTTCAATTCTGGTTTCCTCGGTGTGTATGCCCAGCAGTGGGATTGCTGGGTCATAAGGCAGTTCTATTTCCAGTTTTTTAAGGAATCTCCACACTGTTCTCCATAATGGCTGTACTAGTTTGCATTCCCACCAACAGTGTAAGAGGGTTCCCTTTTCTCCACACCCTCTCCAGCATTTATTGGACACCTTACTTTGACAAAGGAGGCAAGAATCTACAATGGAGAAAAGACAATCTCTTTAACAAGTGGTGCTGGGGAAACTGGTAAACAACTTGTAAAAGAATGAAACTAGAACACTTTCTAACACCATACACAAAAATAAACTCAAAATGGATTAAAGATCTAAACATACGACCAGAAACTATAAAAGTCCTAGAGGAGAACATAGGCAAAACACTCTCCAACATAAATCACAGCAGGATCCTCTATGACCCAGAATACTGGAAATAAAAGCAAAAATTAAAAAATGGGACCTAATTAAAATTAAAAGCTTCTGTACAACAAAGGAAACTCTAAGCAAGGTGAAAAGATGGCCTTCAGAATAGGAGAAAATAGCAAATGAAGCAACTGACAAAGAACTAATCTCAAAAATATACAAACAACTCCTGCAGCTCAATTCCAGAAAAATAAACAACCCAATCAAAAAATGGGCCAAAAAACTAAACACACATTTCTCCAAAGAAGACATACAAATGGCTAACAAACACATAAAAAGATGCTCAACATCACTCATTGATTTTTTTACTGGTAAGTTTTGCCTTTTCAAGAATGCCACAGTGTTGGAATCATACTGTGTGGAATTAAACTGCTTCTTTACTGGGCAACATGTGTTTAAAATTCTCCATGTCTTTTTGTGCCTTGATAGCTCATTTTATTGTTTTTTTTTTAAGATTTTATTTTTGATGTGGACCATTTTTTAAAGTCTTTATTAATTTTGTTACAATATTGCTTCTGTTTTATACTTCAGTTTTTTGGTCATGAGGCATGTGGTATCTTCTCTCCCCAACCAGAGATCAAACCCACACTCCCTGCATTGGAAGGTGAAATTTCAACCAGTGGACCACCCTGATAGCTCATTTCTTGTTATCTGTGAATAGTATTCCATTGTCTGGATGTACCACAGTTTGTTTATACATGCATCTATTAAAGGATATCTAACAAGTTTTAGCAATTATGAATGAAGATTCTATCAACTTTTGTGAGTAGGTTTTTGTGTAACATGTGTTTTCAGTTGATTTGAATATATACCAAGGATCATGACTGCTGTATCACACAGTAATAATGCAGTTAAAAAAAAACTGTTAAACTGACTATCTTCTAAATAGTTGTATCATTTTGCAGTCCCATCAGCAACAAATTAGAGTTCCTGTTCCTCCACTGCCTTGTCAACAAACTGGTGTTGTCAGTGGTTTGGATTTTAATCATTCTAAAAGGTGTGTAATAGTAATTAAATAGAATACTTAATTTAGAATATTCTAGTGACAAATGATGCTTAGCATATTTTCATAGGCTTATTTATCAACTACATATCATCTTCACAGAGCAGTCTGTTCAGTTCTCTTCCCCACTTTTTAACTGGATTTTTTTTCATATTGCATTTTTAAGAGTTTTGTATATAATGGGTATCAGTTTTGTCACAAATAGGTTTTACAGATTTTTCTACCAGGCATAATTTCTTTTTTCATTTCTCTTAACAGTGTCTTTCACAGAGTAGATTTTATTTCCATGAAGCCTTACTTGTCAGTATTTTTCTTTCATATACTGTGCTCTGCTGCTGCTGCTAAGTTGCTTCAGTCGTGTCCAAGTCTGTGCAACCCCAGAGACAACAGCCCACCAGGCTCCCACATCCCTGGGATTCTCCAGGCAAGAACACTGGAGTGGGTTGCCATTTCCTTCTCCAATGCATGAAAGTGAAAAGTGAAAGTGAAGTCGCTCAGTCGTGTCTGACCCCTAGCGACCCCGTGGACTGCAGCCTACCAGGCTCCTCCATCCATGGGATTTTCCAGACAAGAGTACTGGAGTGGGTGCCATTGCCTTCTCCGATACTGCGCTCTAGTTGTATATAAATTATTCACCAAACCCATGGTCACCTAGACTTTATCCTATGTGATCAAGCAGGAGTTTTTTCTGGTTTTACACTTAAGTCTTTGATCCATTTTTGAGTTAATTTTTGTGACAGGTTTAAGGGCTGTTTCTAATTTCATTATTTTTTGCATGTGGATATATAGTTGCTGCACTACCATTTGTTGAAAAGCTATCTTTTCTTCATTAAATTGCCTTTGCTCTTTTGTGAATGATGAGTTAACTATATTTCTGTGAGTCTACTTCTGGATTCTTCTTTCTGTTCCATTAATCTTGACAAAAACAGTCTGTCCACTCTTCACCAAATACCATACTACCTCAACTCCTGTAGCTTTGTAAAATCTTGAAGTTGAGTAGTGTCAGTCTTAAGTTCTAGTTTTCTCTTAGAGTTTCATGAACACTAAGATACATAATGTATCCAGGTGTGAGTAACATCATTTGAAATTGACTCTGATGATGATATTATAGGTTGTGTTATGAATTTATAAAAGCACTATTGGCAGAGACAATGAAGCCTAGTAACCCATTGCTACTACTTCCTAGGCATACCAAAAGAGGGCTATTCCCAGTTCTCCTTGCAGTGAGGTTGCAGAATAAGTAAGTTTTGCATTATGAAATGTGTCAGACCTGGCCCACAAAATACAGTTCTTGGTCTTCTAGTTCTCTTTATACTACCATAGCAATGTTGTTGTTATTTAGTCACTAAGCCATGCCCGACTCTTTGCAACCCCATGGACTGTAGCCCACCATACTCCTCTGTCCATGGGATATCCCAAGCAAGAACACTGGAGCGGGTTGCCATTCCTTCTGCAGGGGATCTTCTCGACCCAGGGATTGAACCCTCATCTCCTGCTTGGCAGGCAGATTCTTTACCACTGAGCCACCTGGGAAGCCCCACAGCAATATTAGAAACCACATATTCCAGAAAGAATAACAACACAATGGAAGTAACCTGGATCTACAAATAAGGTGTTAGAGAAATATTCAAGAAAATCACCTGATACGCATTCAGAACACAGAAGACAGTATTTTAAAATACTATTTTAAAGCACAGTATTTTACTTAAAGTTAAAATCTGGCACAATGTAGAATGTCCCTTCCTAAGATCTGGATATCCTTTTTTATCTCCTCCCTATCAAATAACACAAAACACCTAAGATACTAACTACTCACCTGAAATCACAACCTAGACTGGAATATACTCATGCATAATTTATTTATTGGCATTAAATTCATAGGGTCCACAAGCACAGAGCCTGAGGTGATTCAGTTATCTTCCCCTCAAGTGGGACAAGTGAAAAAAGAAATGAAAGAAAAAAGAACTCTAAAAAAATAAGCTGATCTTAGACAGCATGGAAAAGGGGTTTCTTAGAAAGCAGTAACTATAGTGAAGATGTGCAGCATTTTACATGTTATCTTTTTTAGCAAAAGAGCTCACAGGATTTTGGACTTGATCTTGCTATTTCAATACATGTGTGGCTGTTTGAGAAAACTAATAATTCTCTCAAAATATTCTCTTTGAAGTCACCAAAGAGCAGGATATAATTATGTGTCCCAATGGACTGCTCACTTGACTACACCCTGGAATAACCCATGCCCTTGGCAAAGATTAGAACATTGGTATTGTACCTCACAGAAAGAAAACAGATTCTGCATTTAAGTAGTCATTGTATAAAGTCAGGAGAGACAGTAAAACTATCTGTATGTATATCAAAAGTCAATACCACAAATAAAGTTTACCAAGAGCTGAAGCATTCTATCCCTCTATAAATCTGGTCATTTAATAAAATAATCTTCACATGCTTGATCAGAGTAAGAGCTGGACCATTTTTTATTTTTTCATTAGGCTTTAGCCAGGGTAAAGAAAACTTCTCCTCTCATAAGAGTTCTCCTACTCTGCACATTTGAGAAACTGGGCAGCAAGAGAGACTACCTATAATATTTTCTACACCTTAACCTCCCATGACTTTTTGAAATTCAACAAGCAGAAGACCCTTTAATAGTGTATTGCATTTATATTTGTTTAAAGGTTAACCACTGCATATACATTCATCACACAAAGTGCCAAAAATAATAACTTAGATCCCAAAATGAGTGAGCTTCTTATACATATAAAATTGCTTGCAAAGGAGAATAACAGACAAATTAAAATAATTCCTTCTTTCCTCAATATACTTGGCAGCAGAGAACAATCCCCCACTGGTAAAAAGCTGTTCCATCTGCCATCCTATTGCAAGAACAGCTCGCTTTCTTGGAAAGATGATTTATGGGATAACCAACTCATATCTTTCATTTCTGAGGGGTGGAAGACTGTGTAGGGAGGTTTTTGTGGAGAATGTCCACTGGTGAAAATACCTAAAAACCAGTACTCTGAACCAGTGAATTATCAGCAATCTGTCTTTTTTTTCCTGCTAACCTCTTTACTTTTCACTTTCATGCATTGGAGAAGGAAATGGCAACACACTCCAGTGTTCTTGCCTGGAGAATCCCAGGGACGGGGGAGCCTGGTGAGCTGCCATCTATGGGGTCACACAGAATCGGACACGACTAAAGCGACTTAGCAGCAGCAGCAGCAGCAACCTCTTTAAAGTATAAGGTTGTTATTCTTATCTGAAGACACTGTTATGCTAAACATGATTTATTAGAGTTGTGTACATGTATCAGAGATTCTTTAGTACGATAAGTGATCATTGCTATATAGCACTAAGGAAGCATCAAAATGGAAGTAAATGTCTTATTAATTTCAGACATAAACAAGGAGTAGATAAGATGCTAGTATCATACCCCAGCTTTTACCCTCCAGCATGTTTATCTGTAGAGGCTTGGTAGAGGGCAAAACAAAAAGTGTTTAAATGGTTTGACTCAAATCTCCACTGTACAAATATGACAGAGCCAAATTAGGGTACCAGATGTCCTGACCTCAGATACTGGCCCTTACAGTGGACCAAGACATCTCTTAATTTATCAAATTCATATGGATTTCCAGGAAAGTAATTGACAGATGTGACTTTCCTTCTTCCTTCCTATCATTCTCCCTTTTGGAAAATCAATTAGAAATGAGCATCATTTAAAGCTTTACATTTGAATGTCTCAAAACATTTTGATATACTTTGAGACCATATAATTTGAAGGAGTCTTTTCTCTATATGTGAACAAACATATAATTAAAGAACTTGCCAAACAAATAAATATTTTACTTTGTTTTTAAGAAAAATAAAATGAAAAGGCAAAATGGTATTGTTTTCCACTATTACCTTTTTAAATAAGACAGTAAACTATAATACCTATCATCAATCCAATAATGATGATTATGCAAATCCCTGCTTCTGTGGCTTCATGACCTTCTGAATTACAATCTAATGAGAGTAAGGTTTCAAAAACCATTTTAAGACAAGGCAAATCTTCGGAACTATTACTCCATTCAGTTTTACATATGCATTTTAATTTTTCTACTTTATGGCTCCATTAATCTCTCATTTCAACAGCCCCCATTTTTAATTAAAGTACAAGTTTTGCAGATCTTATTTTTATTACTGACTGATACCTTCATTAATGGTTTTTATTTTATTGTGAACTTCAAATGCACTTATAGTGTCAGGATGAATTAACACACTAGCAGCTGACTGAAGTGAATAAGCAGGTTAAGCACAGCAAGTGTCCCCGAAGGAAGTCTTAAAAACATTAAACTATAAATACACAAACCTTTTAGTGTCATAACCTCAAGGTACATGAAAACAATAAGGAATAGTTAATAAAGGACCACCCTCCCTCCGTCCCTCTGTTCTCTGCCATCCTTCCAAGGAGGTGCTTGCATTCCCTCAACACCCTTCCACTCTCAGGGGCAGAATCACTGGAAAATCCTACTATGTCTCCATCCTATATTTGTTCCCCAAATAGGAGAAATAGAATTGGCAAGACGCTAACTTTAAGTCCGTTATGTACTCAATTTCAGCAGAGATAAAAATGTTAAGGTAACACTTCTGTGTGGGTCTGTCCCTGGCTCTTTCCCTTCTCCACACGCCACTATGCCCTTAAGCATCTTTCTCTTCCCATTGGGAAGAGAATTACTAAGACAAGTCTTGAGCTTGCTTTCGGGAGATCTTGGTTCTCCAGCTTCTTCCTCTATAAAGAGGTAGGTGAGACCATTTCAGGGGGATAGTTTAAAACAGCACATTTTACTCAAGCTACCTTCTCTTAAATTAGCCTTGATGATTCAAAAAATAATTTGATTTTAATTTGCCAATTAGTTCCTAAATGAGACAGAACCAAGGGTGGGCTTGTGTACTATTCAACCCCACCAATGAGACAAAACATTAAATTGCTAATTATTTAATATCTGGACTACAGACACCACCATTCAGTAAATTATGATATACATCTTAATTGCACTTTAAACAGCTTTTTTTACTATATTACACATATATAAAATATATAATCTTTCACCCATATTGTTTCCACACTTTTAGAAACATTTATAGTGTTTGTGTACTTTCACACTTCATATCCCATTAAAATTGATATCTGTAATCCATAAACATTTGTCACAGAATAAGTCAAGTTTTCTTTCAAAGTAAAAGTCAGTAATATTAAATCAATAAAATATAACAAATAACAAAAGTTTTATAAAAAGTACAATCCTTAGAGTTAACGATCCCTGATTAAATTCTGGCTAATTGATTAATTTGATATGTGAATTTGAAAAAGGTAATTAATAACTCTGTTGGGCTGCACCACCACCCCCAGGCCTACAAGGTCTGTATTTACCCAGATTTAAGACATAAGAGAGACTGGAGTCAGCAACAGAAACATCAGTCGTTTAGATGGATAGGGAAGCTTGGATGGATGAAGCAAAATCCTAGAGCGACATCCCATCTTCTGCATCCCAAGGCAGGAAGGACACGGTGGCAGTATAGGGCATGCTGGGGGGTGAGATTACCAGTGGGAGGGGAATTCATGTCAGGTGCACTCACTAGTTACCAGGGAAACCAGTAGATGGGCACCACGCCTTCACAGCCCCTTAGATGAGAACAATCACTAGCTAGGTCCTGGGGCAAGTATCTAAGAAGGTCAGTCATATGTGTAGGATACAAGTGAAGCAAGGCCCAGGTCAGGAAGGAGACATACAGAAAGCCATACAGCAGCCATTTTGAGTGGCCTGACTATACACTCTATAGTCCTTATTTTCCTAATCTATGAAATACAAATAAAAATACTACCTCTTAAATTTGATTGTGAGGTCAAAATTAGTATGTCAGAATAGCATCAGGCAATTAATAAATGAATATATTAATATTTTATTGAAGGTGAAGGTGAGAAAAAAGCTGGCTTAATACTTAACATTCCACAAACTAAGATCATGGCATCCAGTCCCATCACTTCATGGCAAATAGATGGGAAAACATTGGAAACAGTGACAGACTGTATATTCCTGGACTCCAAAATCACTGCAGATAGGGACTGCAGCCATGAAATTAAAAGACGCTTGCTCCTTGGAAGAAAAGCTATGACAAATCTAGATAGCTTATTAACAAGCAGAGACATCACTTTGCCTACAAAGGTCCATATAGCTAAATCTATCATTTTTTCCAGTAGTCATGTATGGATGTGACAGTTGAACCATAAAGAGAGTTGCACACCAAAGAACTGATACTTTTGAACTGCAGTGTTGGAGAAGGCTCTTGGACTGAAAGGAGATCAAACCAATCAATCCTAAAGGAAATCAACCCTCAATATTCATTGGAAGGACTGATGGTGAAGCAGAAGTTCCAATACTTCGGATACCTAAATGTGAAGAACTGACTCTTTGAAAAAGACCCTGATGCTGGGAAAGACTGAAGGCAGGAGAAGAAGGGAGCAACAGAGCATGAGGGCGTTGGATGCCATCATCAGCACAAAGGATGTGAGTTTGAGCAAACTCCGGGAGATGGTGAAGGACAGGGAAACCTGATGTGCAGCAGTCCATGGGGTCGCAGAGTTGGACATGACCAAGCAACTGAACAACAATAGTAATATTTTAGATGCTGTTGTCACCATGTGTTAATCTAACCATAGAAAACCATTTTTATTATTATATTAATTTTCAAAAACACATTTCCAAGTTTATACTAGGAAAAAGAAATCTTTAATATTATGATTCTGGTTTTTCTTTCTCACCTTACCTACTAATTGTTGACACTGGGCAAGTCATCGTTTCATTACAAGCCTCAGTCCTTGCATCTAGAGGCTTTAAAAACTGCATTATTTTGCACACAAGCCTTCAATAATGGATGTAAAGTGGTCAGCACAGAGTAAGCATTAAACAAATGTTATTTTCTTTCCCTCCTTCCCTTGACCAAAGGAAGTTCACTTTGAGTTCATTTTGTTTTCTTTTATAGCAGAAAATGGCCATTGGAAGTTTTAGCCCTTGAGCTTTAAAGATTGATGTAGAGACAGAATTTCTTTGTCCTTTATGATAAGGTTCCAGAAAGTGGTTGCACACTTGGAGAATAGGGAGTTGACTGGAAAGGTACACCAGGGAACTGTCTAGGGTGGTGAGAATGTTCTAAACCTGGTTTTAAGTGGTGGTTATCCAGTTGTATGTATACTGTCAGAAGTCATTAAAGAGATGTCTTAAGAGGTGTGTATGCTGCTGCTGCTGCTGCTGCTGCTGCTGCTAAGTCACTTCAGTCGTGTCCGACTCTGTGCGACCCCATAGACGGCAGCCCACCAGGCTCCCCCATCCCTTGGATTCTCCAGGCAAGAACAGTGGAGTGGGTTGCCATTTCCTTCTCGAGTGCATGAAAGTGAAAAGTGAAAGTGAAGTTGCTCAGTCGTGTCTGACTCTTCACGACCCCATGGACTGCAGCCTAGCAGGCTCCTCCATCCATGGAATTTTCTAGGCAAGAGTACTGGAGTGGGGTGCCATCGCCTTCTCTGAAGAGGTATGTATATTTCATGTTAATTACATCTCAATTTTTTTTAAATTCAAGCTAATCTGAGAGTCAGAAAATCAAAACACTTTTTGGAAAGATACATCTTTTCTTCTATGAACCACATATTATTAAACAATTTTTAAAAAATAGGAAAATTTACTTGGAAATCTAGATGCCCTACTTTTCTTTAAAAATCAGTCCTAAAGGAAATCAGACCTGAATATTCATCGGAAGGACTGATGCTGAAGCTGAAACACCAATACTTTGACCACCTGATGCAAAGAACTGGCTCATTTGAAAAGACCCTGATGCTGGGAAAGACTGGGAGCAGGAAGAGAAGGGGACGGCAGAGGATGAGAAGGTTGGATGGCATCATCAACTAGATGGACATAAGTTTGAGTAAGCACCAGGAGTTGGTGATGGACAGGGAAGCCTGACATGCTGCAGTCAATGAGGCTGCAAAGAGCCAGACACGACTGAGCGACTGAACTTAACTGAACTGAAAGACAAATAAAAGAAAACCTTTTAGAGTTTCCCCAGACCCTACCAACTCTAGCATTTCCTACACCAACATACCATACTTTTGTGAACCAAATTCTCACTGATATTATAATACAATCTACAACAATATATAATATAGTTGTTTTGTTACTTTAGACTTGAACTTTCCTTAGAAGGAGCACGAGATACTTTATAAGTTCTGGAATGATATAATAATATAGAAATTTTAATACATGAGTATTAGTATTTCTTACTACCAAAGCTCCAAATGTAGATTAAAACTCACTTTTCAAGGAAAATATTCACAATTTAAGTGTTGGAACTAAAGTATGGGGGCTTTCCTAGTGGTTCAGTGGTAAAGAATCTGCCTGCAATGCAGGAGACACAGGTTGCATCCCTGGGTCAAGAAAATCCCTGGAGAAGGAAATGGCAACCCACTCCAGTATTTCTGCCAGGAAAATCCCATTTTCCTGGCAAGAATACTGGAAGAGCCTGGCAGGCGATAGTTCATGGGGTCTTAAAAAGTCACTGGACACAACTGAAGTGACTAAGCATGGACACTATGTCTTGTTTATTATATACTTGAAGTAAAATAGTTGGAAAAAATTTGTAAAATCTTTTGTTTCAAAGAATCAATGGTTCAAATTATTCCTGTGAATGGTTCATGTGAGGCATAAGGCTTAGGACTGATAACAAACAGTAGTTGATTGATTTTGAATAACAGAATCTGACTTCATAATTTAACAATTTAATCTTGCCTCATGACTTAATACATATGACACAGAACTCTGCTTTTTTGACTGAAATTTGAGCCAAAGACAAAGGATTCTAGGGTAGGCACTGGTGTTCCATTGTTGAAACTGATTCGCTGCTAAGACTACCAGGATTATTTCAGGTGATTTTTAAGATGGGAAGAACCTCCCTATCAAAATTCCTTTGCTCTGGGATTTTCCATAAACACTCACTGTATTACTAATACTGAGATTTAAATCAATAAGACACCCAGGAAACATTATACCAAGGTCCTTTGGAGCTTGTTAAAACAGAAATGATCAGAAACATGTTATAACAAGGAAGCACTCACCATTCCGCTATGTGCACCACACACGCACACACACACAAATAACTTCTAAAATGAAAATCTGAAAATTTTAACCAACATAAGAAGAGGAAAGCACTAATTAGTATACAAAAGCCAAAAAACATTCAAAGCTACTAAATGTGAGAATGCACAAAGTGACCTCAGGTATAAAACGTAAACATTAAAAATAAATAAATAAGGGCTCCTCACTGCCTGTTACAATTCAGGAGTTTGTTTTTCAATGGCATAACCTAAAGGAGGGGTGAAGTATTTAATCACTTTACCAAATAATATAAACAAACAAACTGGAAGTCCCAAGACCTCAAGAGCACAGGGAGTATTTCACCTACAATAGAACAATGTCTATTCCCTTGAGAGTTGCACAACTCCTGGATTAAAATCAAATGCATTTCACTACAAAACAAAAAACAAGGAGTGAATCAATTACATGAGGGCAAAAGCAATCACACAATGAGGTCTTCACCACTATGAAAGCAGCAGAAGAGTCAGGCAGCAGGGCTACTGCACAAATATTCTACAATTAGCAGCAGCAGCTACACAAACAACATTGTAGCTCTCGTTTACCTGGAGAGTCTGTCACATCTGTGCACAGCAGCCACAGCTGCTACCCAAGGCACAGAAATGAACATGTTCACACCCTTGAAAAAACAAGCTATCTATTATCATCTGCTAATACTGAACATAATGCCTTGTGAAGAGAGTAAAGATTCTATGTTGCAGTTAAACTGTGATTTCTGCAAGATTTAACCTATCTTTATTTTTCATCACATCCACGTTTTAGGTAGCCATCCAAGATTGGTGTACACTCTTCAAAATTTACTAAATTAAATGAGGAAATCAAACTATACTAGGTAGTTTGTGGAACCATGCATAAAATTCACTACTGTAGTATATGAACACAGAATGATTTACTTTAAAATCCTGAGAAAGAAAGCTATGCTAAACTTAAAAATCTCACATTTCTGGCATTTAATGATGCCACCTGAAACGCAAAAATATGTATAAATATCTAATTAATTTTTTACTACAAAAGTGTAAGACTCCTAACTATCAAAGGAAATTACAGATTTAGGCATATAACAGTACTCTTCCAGAAACAGTTTCTGTCATAACTACTTTCAGATGAAAATCACACATAGGATCACTTAATATTAAATTTGCTGGTGAAGAAAAAAAAATTCAAATTTATCAGTATTAACATCTGTCAACATTAGATAACATTTCCCATGTTCAGGGCACCATTCTAAATACTTCACATACACTGTTATTAATCTTTAAAACCTATGAGACACTCTTGTTATTCCCAAAACACAGATGAGGAATTGGAGTTACAGGAAGAAGAAGTGATATTTTTCCCCTAAGACCACACAGCATGTAAAAGCTATGTGTGTGCTGCGTGCTAAATCACTTCAGTTGTGTCTGACTCTTTTCAACACTATGGACTGTAGCCTACTAGGCTCCTCTGTTCATAGGATTCTCCGGGCAAGAATACTGGAGTGGGTTGCCATGCTCTCTTCCAGGGGATCTTCCTGACCCAGGGGTCGAAGATCGAACCCACGTTTCTTGTGTCTCCTGCATTTGCAGGCAGGTTCTTTACCACTAGCACCACCTCTGAAGCCAAGGTGGCTTTTTTCAGTAAAAGCTGAAGCTGGGCTTTCAAAGTAGCCATTCTGTCTCACAAGCTCTGAGAGCCTAAGTACCACACAACTAGTATATAAACTATTCTTTCAAGATGCAGATGTTTGGTGTTTTCACTCCATAAAGAAAAGTTATAAATTTGAATAGTCATATGCTGCTGAGTCACTTCAGTCGTGTCCGACTCTGTGCGACCCCATAGACGGCAGCCCACCAGGCTCCCCGTCCCTGGGATTCTCCAGGCAAGAACACTGGAGTGGGTTGCCATTTCCTTCTCCAATGCATGAAAGTGAAAAGTGAAAGTGAAGTCGCTCAGTCGTGTCCGACCCTCAGTGACCCCATGGACTGCAGCCTACCAGGCTCCTCCATCCATGGGATTTTCCAGGCAAGAGTACTGGAGTGGGGTGCCATTGCCTTCTCCCATAGTCATATGAGTTGATACTATAAAAGAAAATTTTAGCAGTTTCTTAGAATTTATACATGATAAGGAATGTGATTCCTTATAACTTACCTTAAAAATTTATGCAATAATACAGCAACTTTTCCATCAATTTTAAAAAAAGATATGTTGGAACCCCTTTTTCAATTTAGCACCTCTGACAGAATTCATTTTCATATTCATTACTCACTAAAGTTTCAGGGATACTGATGAGGTCCATATTACATTTCATAGTAACTGTAAGAAATAGATTTCACGTTTGAAAGGCTAAATATATTTTGAGCCAAGTCATATCATGATGTGACAGAAATATTTCATAAGTATTGACAAAACAGTGGTTTTTACTTTCTTATTTATTACCAGTTATAGACAATTCCAGTGAGAAGTTCAAAAATGAGTTAGCAATATCCTTATCACTAGAATAAGAGTATAGTATCTCAAAATGACTATTTTAAAAGATTGTCTTATTTGCATGAATTGTTGCAATTATGAAAGTTTGTTTTTTTCCTAAATCACATACTTTGTAGTTATATCTCATAATCCAATATGAATAATGAGTTAGGATTTTGTTTTATGGCTACTTTTTAACCATCATCAATATGCATAATGATGTATGTTAATAGTTTTTGAACCTGGATAGCAAAAATGTAACATTAGAGGTAAAATCAAATCTTACAAAAATTTTCCATGACTAAAGGAATTTTTTTCAGTATTAAGCAGGGGGAAAAAAAAGAAAGTGAAAAGTTGTTCAAGGAGAAGTAAACAATGTTTAGTTCCATAAATCATTCAGCTTTTTATAGAAAAATTCCCCAATGCCTACTTGTTAGATAAAAACATTCAAGGATAGGATGAGATTTAACCATTTGCTTCAGTGTCTCCACCGATAGCCTTCACTTCCCTATTATTAGCTCTGTACAAATCCTCACTCTCCAGGCAAACAAGTGGCTTCAGTTTGCTGTTTCTTCATCTTTTCCCCTCATTACTCACCCTACGATTATCCATCATCATGCTTTTAATAAAATCCTCCTACTCTAGTGAACAAAAATTATACAATCATATCTCAAGCACAATCTTTTACATTTTCCTCTCAATTTACATACACAATAATATCTGGCACTTTTGAGTCTTATCTATTTTAAAGAAAACTTCTTTAGACCAAGGATTACAATATAATCTTTGTATTATAATCTAAGAGTCAAGGTGATAATTATGCACCAGTGTTTAAGCTTAATAGATATCTTCAAACTAATTTCTAAGCATTTTGTTCTTTCTTCTGCCAATCTTTACCTATAAGCTTCTGAAGGTCAAATTCTAGACTGTCTTTACAAAAAAATAAAAATAAAAAAATTCTAGCAATAACCCCTAAAATTTATTATGCAAATATTTGCTAAACTATTTATAGATTATAATTTTTAACATTTTTCATATTGTTAGTATATTTTAGTTGCTGTTGGTATTTTTGATTTACCCTCATCAAGAGACAAATTGAGATTTGTTCTTACTCCTAATACTCAAAAGAAATCTCTCTTTCTCTTCCAAAGCTTCTTATTTGGCTATTTCACCATTAGGGAAGTAAAAGGAGGCAAAGTATGAAAAGGAATTATCTATTAGTCCTTTTGGGGGAAAGAGACATTTTTACACCAGTTAAGATAGTTGTAAGTGAATTTAAAATATTGACACAAGATTGACAGCTGCTCACATTCTGCCTTGAAAGGTTTACTACTGGCATGAACTCCCAGCAGCTGCTTGTTTGAAACGTGAGAAAACATTTGGACAGTTAGGATAGCCTGATTTTCCCCTTAAAATCTGTTTGGCAAAACTTTCTGGCAGTTAATTTGATCCTGTGAAAAAGCTTTTTTTAAAAAAAAATAAAATAAAAAGTGTTCACATCTCTTCACAAAACTTGTTTTGCCACTATAGACAGTATTTTTAAAAAGTAGTGTTTTAACCTTACAATCTTTTTCTGCTAATACTTTTCATTTAGTCAGTAAAATTATAAAGTGGATGGCAGAGTAAGTTATTATAATAAAATGATTAGATGGCTCATAGTGAAATATTTTTAAGAGATTACCAGTATCCTCCATGGAAGTTAATTTTCTTACACAACATTGAGATGAGAATAGAGACCATGATCTACAACTTTACAATAACTACATGTGTGCTAAATTGATTCAGTAGTGTCTGATTCTTTGCAACCCTGTGTACTATAGCCCGCCAGGTTCCTCTGTCCATAAGATTCTCCATGCCCTCCTCCAGTGGATCTTCCCAACCCAAGGATAGAAACCCCGTGTTTTATGTCTCCTGAATGGAAAGGCAGGTTCTTTACACTAGCATCACCTGGGAAGCCCCTCATCAATAAGTACAAAATCTTTATTAAGAAACTAACAACATTAAGATTTGAGGACTCGTTCTCAAGCATTAGGACAAATTTACAAGACCAGTTCAAACATCTTAATCCTATAACAGTCTAGAGTAAAATCCAGCATGAGCCATTTCATTCATCCATGCACTCTGCATAAAATAACCAGTGCCCAGGAATGTGTAATTTGTGTCCTCAACTTTTATAATAATTTCCTAAGCATTCCCTTTCCTTAATGGGTGTTCCTCTGTCCTTTTAACTGCTTTCTTCGCATTCACTTTCAAGTATGTCATGGCCTCTTGCAGGGCAACTCCTTATCTAAGGCAGAGCAATCTAAAGGGTATTGATTTATGATGGCTATGTAATTTACAAACTCTGCAATTCTCCTGTAAAATTTATTCAAAAAAGACTGTACATTAAGTTTGGCATTCACTAGTCCGGTCTATTCCAGTTTCATGTTAATCCCATATCAGATCTGTTTGGAAGATTTATGCATTTAGAGCATGTACATTTGTTTGGCAGATTTTAAAGTATTTGCAAAATCATAGCAACCCTTTAGAAACATTTGCATTGAAACACTGAATGAAGGCTATGACAGCAGTAACCTGAGATTAAATGGAGATAAAATACTGGCATTATATATGAGAATGATATACTTAGCAAATATAACTTAAGAAGTTCTTGTATTTCAACTAAATGAGTTATTTCTTTCAAGATCAATAAAAGAAAATATCAGAATTATCCATTATTAATAAGCATAAGCTAAATAATTCTTAAATTTAAAAAGCCACTCTTCAGCAAGCTGCTATGCTTGTCTAAAATAGAAAACTGGATCCCAAATTTGATGGTAAATGAGACAGTAACTAAAAACATTCAAGGTAAAAATAATAATAAGAGAGACTGTGCTGTGCTCAGTCTCTTGGTGCTGGTGGTATAGTCACTAAGTGGTATCCAACTCTTGTGACCCCAAGGACTGTAGCCCACCAAGCTCCTCTGTCCATGGGATTCCCCAGGCAAGAATACAGGAGTGCATTGCCATTTCCTTCTCCAGGGGCTCAGTCTCTTGGTCATGTACAATTCTTTGCGATCCCATAGACTGCAGTCTACCAAGCTTCTCTGCCCATTGGATACTCGAGTAATAATAATAATAAATAATAAAAGATACCATATAGATTTTCTACTATAAACATCAAAATTATCTTGGTTACCTTTTAAGAAATCACATCTATTATACCAGATTTGCTAATGAACAGTGAAATTTTAATTACTAAGTCTTTGCATATAGCTGAGAAAATATACAACATAAATCTTTAAGGAAAAGTATCCAGATTCTTAACAATAGACCTTACATATATCAAAAAAAAAGAAACAAGTCTTCAGGTCACCTGACATATGCATCTAATTTTTATGTAACCAAAACTGAATTTAAATTCACATAAAACCTCTCATTTTTTTCAAGTTATTAGTAACTCAGAAAGTAAAACAGATCTTTTCAAAGATGTAAAGTTTTATGCAAAAGGTGGCAACATTGTGCATAAATTAACGGCTCAAATTCCATGTGACTTAAAAGCAAGTTGCCAGCAAACTGATCATCTGAGTCAGCACTTACCTCTCATTTTCTTTATTTCTAGCATGAGAAGGAAATTAAGTGAAGATGCTGACAAAAACATAGGTTTTTGTTTAAGACACCAGTAGAGAACATGATCAAGGACATTTAAAATAGGGAGAACCTGACATTACACAAAACAGTTCAGGGAAAGTGTTCCTGACACAGCCTCACAATGATGCTGTATAAATTAATATTTATATTTATGCTTTGCCTGCAATATATGAAGTGCTTCTTCAGTGTTCTAAACAGTGATATGCCAGGGAATGCAGGAAGTGACACATCACAGGAAAGCAGAGAAAAAAGATGAGGAGAGTGTACACAGTGGAAGAAGGATGGAGACAAACACTCAAGTTATAATTTTAGAAATTATTTTCTTAATTATTTAATTACAAATAGATTATATCACATATTCAAAAACAAGGTAAATGTTCAATATACAATGTGTCCATTACCACTAATGAAGAAAAGTATAAAAGATATGCGTTTATGCTAAAGTTATTTCAAAATGTATAATTATTCACATGGTTACAGATTTTTGATTGCTCGCTCTCTAGACTAGAAAAACCAAAGCCAACATCTGATTAAGTTATGGTACCCTGTAATAAATCATTTGAAGTCATTTATTTGGAAATGGAACCCTTTCTAACCTTTCCTAGTATTAAAACATATCAATCTAATCAATTTAACTTTCAACAGATATCACTTTTCTCTTCCTGTCAAAATGTACAATGGGTTTTCTACTCAATATAAGCTTTTTAGCTACAGAAGTAAAGAACTCTGCTATTTAAGGATTTGATTTTATTATTATTTTTAATGTAGCAATGGTTGTCCTGATGGTTATTATTTGGCTGAATGAATTGAAGTGAGGCTCCCTGGGCAGCTGCTGACATAATGACTGATTGTGTGCAGAGCTGAGAATGTGAATGATAAATTTTGAAAGGCTCTGGAATTTGTGAACAACAAAAGTAGCTACAGTTCCTAAAATCTAACCATTTGTTCTCCACAACAAAAGAAGACTCAAAGGCTTTTGTTTAATGAAATGATTCAAAACCAGGATACAGAGGAATTAAGGGTTATCTTTACCAGCACAATACAGCAAGCAGCTTGTGTGCCCAAGGAGATGGATCACAAATGTAGGCTGGTTAACACAGCATAGATAGTATTAATCTGATTCTATCCCCTTAATATTATTATGATAGTCTCATGACAGCTTTCTTAATATCTTCATGCTTTTACCAAAAAGAAAAAAAGCACATAGAAACAGGAACAATTTAAATAACTTTCACATGAACAAGTTTATAATGAATTCCAAAACATTTAATAATTAAAACACGCTCAAATTAGTTTGCAACAAACGTCAAAAATCATTAAAAATGTTTTTTTTTGTTGTTTTTTTTGTTTGTTTTTTAAATAGCTGAAATCCTTGGTTATAGTATGTACTAACTATGTAATCTTGAGGAGCTGATTCTCCTCAAACCTTTTTCCTTGCATGTAAAATGGCAATTTGGAAGATTATACAAAATTCTAAAAATAAAACACATAACAGAAAGCCTGGCAAATTGTATGTGTTTTAATAACTGAGTGGTGGTGGTAACAGTGATATATGAGTATTAAGGACCATTCTAGAAGGTATCTTATTTAAACTTCACAAGAATCTCCTGACTTAATTAAAACAAACCCTTGAAGGATATCAAAATATACTACCCCAAAATATGACTACAGGAGTTCAAGATATCTTACCACAAATTATACTGCTCTGAAACACTGATTAGTTTCAGCTATAGGCATATGAAAAACAGCAAATGCAGGGACAGGCTTTCTCTGAATTTCTTTTATCTGCCTAATGATAGATCTCCCAAGAGGAACTCAACGTCAGAAATCACTTCCTGGGAACTTCATCCCCAAGAAAGACTGACTTTTGTCACAGGATAGGGGACTAAAAGTTGACACCACACCAAGACAAACCAAAGTTTGTCTCAAACTATCATCCCCACATCTATTTTTCCAAGGGCCCATTCATCTTCCCTAAAATCATCTATTCTCTCCAACTTATAGATCTAAATCCCTCTACCCTTTCTCTATTAAGATGGCATTCAAGACTGAATTCTAAGCCACTTCAGGGAGTTACTAGTCATTTTTCTCTGGATATCTCCTATATACACATGAGGTATACAAGGTAATAAACTTCTTTTGTTTTTTTCTTGTTATCTGTCTTTTATTACAGGAGTCACAGCTGTGAACTTACAAGGGTAGAGGGAAAATTACTTTTCCTCCCTTATACCCACACATCAGAAAGGAGAGAAGAGGGTATTCTAACTAAGGTAAAAAATAAGGTAGTAAAATTCAGTAAGTTCTGTCTCCTCAAAAACCCTCCTTTTCCCCAGGACACCCTGTGCCTTCAGTTATAGAAACATGATTCAGGAAAAATACAGAAGGGAATAAGACATCAAGATGACAGAGGAATAGCTGAACATGGACTACTTCTCTCTCCAGGGATACATTAGGAATACATATTCAAAAGCAGAGGATCTCACAGAGCACCAGCTGAAAGCTGGCAGGAGTCCCTGACCACCAGAAAGGAATATGGAACCACACAAAACTTGGTAGAGCAAAGGAAGGAAGGGAAAATGAGGAGGAGAAAAGAGGAGAGAGAGCAGGGCTGGACCTGTACCTGGGGGATAGAGGAACTGAAGCAGGGGTGAGATTCCCACATCAAAGTAATAGTTTGGGACAGAGAGGAGGCATATGGGATCTTGGAGAGTGAAGCAGCTGATCTGTGACAGTCTGAATGGAGTGAGAACCATACAGAAAATCTGTACTGCAGCCCTACATAACCTCAACAGGGATGTGGGTCCTCTAGTTAAGGAAGAGGATCAAAAAACTTTCCACCAGCTGTACAAGCTGCAGAGTAAATCCATATGATCAACCAAGTAGACTACCTGTGGCGGATTCATTTTGATGTATGGCAAAACCAATATAATATTGTAAAGTTAAAAAATAAAAAGAAAAAAAATGGGGAAAAAAATAAATAAAAGGACAATGAGTGGTCACACAAAAGAAAAAGCCCTAGCTCCGGCAACTGTGGGCACTGGAGGCAAGTACACACAGAAGCGGAGTCAAATTAGAGTCTGAGTTGCCCACACAGCAGGTCCAGAGAATAGTATAGTATTGGAGGGCCTTCTAGGGAGGTGGAGGTGGAACTACCACTTATATACATTTTTCTCCTTCCTTTTTTCCCTTTAGTATTTTCTTTTTCACATTGTTCATGTTCTTTATTATGTCTTTAATTTTTATTTTTTATAACTTACTTTTTATGAGGGGGAACATGTGTATACCTGTGGAGGATTCATGTTGATGTATGGCAAAACCAATACAATACTGTGAAGTAATTAATCTCCAATTAAAAGAAATAAATTTATATTAAAAAAATTTTTAATATATATTTTTTACTACCTAAAAAAAAAGTCTTATTTCTAAATAAATTCATTAATTGTTCTCCCTTATTTCTACAGTATTGATCTCTTCTTTTTTGGCTCTTGTTTTTATCCTTTTTTTTTTCTTCTTCTTCTTCTTTTTTTTTTTTCTTTCTTATTTTCCCTTTGTAAGTATGCAAGTTTCTTTGGGTGTCCTTGGCTATTGAGGGGTGCTTTCATTGTTACCCTCGGGGTTTTGTCTTCTGTGCTGTGAGGCCTGTGAAGTCTTGATGCTACAATAAAGTGTCAGGCCTGAATCCCCAAGGTGGGAGATCCAAGTCTAGGACTTTAGACTACCAGAGAACTCCTGACATCATGGACCATTAATCAATGAGACCTCTGCATTAAAACCAAGCCCCACCCAAACCATTAATCAATGAGACCTCTGCATTAAAACCAAGCCCCACCCAAAGGCCAGAAATCTCCAGTGCTGAATGCCTCATGCCAAACCATTAGCAAAACAGAAACACAACCCTCCCCCATAGTAGAAAGGTTACTCAAAGTGATACCAAGCACACAGACACCCCAAGACATACTACTGGACATGTCAATGCTCTTCAGAGAGATAATATGCAGCTCCATCCACCAGAACACAGAACAAGTACTCCCAACAAAGAAACCTTCACAAGTCACTGTTCCAAGCTCACCCATGAGGGGAAAGACTCCACAATTAAAAGGAACTATGACCCCCGACCCTGCAGGCAGAAAGAAGACCCCAAACACAGTAAATCAAAAAAAACGAAAAGACAGAGAGACATGCAGCAGATGGAGGAAAATGGTAAAAATCCACAACACCAAGCAAATGAAGAGGAAATAAGCAGTCTACCTAAAATAGAACTCAGAGTAACAATAGCAAAAATGATCCAAAATCATGGAAATAAAATGGAGGACAGATAAATAGATGGGAGGCACAGATCAGAAAATATACAAGAAATGTTTAACAAAGAACTATAATAATTAAAGAACAGACAATCAGCAAAGAGCAACACAATAACTGAGATTAAAAACACACTAAAGGGAACCAATAAAACTAATAGTAGTCTCATCTGAGGCAGAAGAACGAATAAGTGAACTGGAAGAAAGAATGGTGGAAACACTGAGGCAGAGCAGAATACAGCAAAAAAAGGATAAAAAGAAATGGGGACAATCTCAGAGATCTCTGGGACACTATTAAGTGTACCAATACTAGAATTATAGATTCCTCTTTTTTCTCAAGTGCATATGGAAATGCCTACAGGATAGATCACTTCTTGGGTCATAAATGAAGTCTTGGTAAATTTTAAAAAACTGAAATTATTTCAAGAATCTTTTCTAACCAGAATGCTATAAGAATATATAAAACTACAAGAAATAAACAACCAAAAAAACCCACAAAATTTATGGAGGCTAAACAATGAGTTGCTTAATAACCAACAGATCACTGAAGAAATCAAAAAGGAAACAAAAATATACCAAGAAACAAATGACAATGAAAACACTACAACTCTAAACCTATGGGATGCAATACATGCAGTATTAAGAGGTAAGTTTATAGCAGGGAATTTTATAACAATACAAACCTATCTCAAGAAACAAGAAAAACTTCAAACGAACAATCTAACCTTACACCTGAAGCAACTAGAAACAGAAAAAAGAAAACCCCAAAGTTAGTAGAAGGAAATGAATTGTAAAGATCAGTGTAAAAAGAAATGAAAGAGACAATAGCAAAGATGAATAAAACTAAAAGCTAATTCTTTGAGAAGATAAACAAAATTAACAAATTATTATCCAGATCCATCAAGAAAAAGAAGACCTAAATCAATAAAATTAGCATGAAAAAGATACAATAGACAACTGAGAAATACTAAGGATCATAAGAGACTCCAACAAGTAACTATATGCCAATAAAATGGACAACCTGGAAGAAATGGACAAATTCTTAGAAAAGTACAACCTTCCAAAACTGAACCAGAAAGAAACAGAAAATATAAACAGACCAATCACAAGCACAGAAATTTAAACTAATAGAAAATTTAACAACAAACAAAAGCCCAGGGCCATATGGCTTCACAGGTGAATTCTACCAAAAGTTTAGAAAAAAGCTAACACCTATCCTATTCAAGTTCTTCAGAAAATAGCAGAGGAAGGAAAACTCCCAAATACAATCTATGAGGCCACCATCATGCTGACATCAAAGCCATGAAAAGATGCCACAAAAAAAACAAAACAAGGCAATATCACAGATGAACATAGATGCAAAAATCCTCAACCAAATTCTAGCAAAAAGAATCCAACAAGACATTAAAAGCATCTTACATCATAATCAAGTGGGCTTTATCCCAGGGACGCAAGAATTCTTCAATATATACAAATCAATCAGTGAGATACATCATATTAACATATTGAAAGATAAAATTCATGTGATCATCCCAATTGATGCAGAGAAAGCTTTTGATAAAATTCAACACCATTTATGATGAAAACCCTGCAGAAAATAGGCATAGAAGGAACATACCTCAACATATTAAACACTGTATGCAACATCCCACAGCAAACATCATTATCAGTTGTGAAAACTGAAAGTTCATTTCAGTTCAGTTTAGTCGCTCAGTCATGTCTGACTTTTTGTGACCCCAGGAACTGCAGCATGCCAGGCCTCCCTGTCCAACAACTGCCAGAGTCTACCCAAACCCATGTCCATTGAGTCGGTGATGCAACACAACCATCTCATCCTCCGTCGTCCCCTTCCCCCACATTCAAACTTTCCCAGCATCAAGGTCTTTTCAAATGAGTCAGCTGTAAGCATCTGGTGGCCAAAGTATTGGATTTCAGCTTCAACATTAGTCTTTCCAATGAACACTCAGGACTGATCTCCTTTAAGATGGACTTGTTGGATCTCTTTGCAGTCCAAGGGACTCTCAAGAGTCTTCGCCAACACCACAGTTCAAAAGCATCAATTCTTCGGTGCTCAGCTTTCTCTATAGTCCAACTCTCACGTCCATACATGACTACTGGAAAAACCATAGCCTTGACTAGATGGACCTTTGCTGACAAAGTAATGTCTCAGCTTTTAAATATGCTGTATAAGTTGGTCATAACTTTCCTTCCAAGGAGTAAGCATCTTTTAATTTCATGGATGCAATCACCATCTGCAGTGATTTTGGAGCCCAGAAAAACAAAGTCAGCCACTGTTTCCACTGTTTCCCCATCTATTTCCCATGAAGTGATGGGACCAGATGCCATGATCTTTGTTTTCTGAGTGTTGAGCTTTAAGCCAACATTTTCACTCTCCTCTTTCACTTTCATCAAGGGGCTCTTTAGTTCTTCTTCACTTTCTGCCATAAGGCTGGTATCATCTGCATATGTGAGGTTATTGATACTTCTCCCAGCAATCTTGATTCCAGCTTGTGTTTCTTCCAGTCCTGATGTACTTCCAGTCATGATGTACTCTGTATATAAGTTAAATAAGCAGGGTGACAATATACAGCCTTGATGTATTCCTTTTCCTATTTGGAACTAGTCTGTTGTTCCATGTCCAGTTCTAACTTCCTGACCTGCATAGAGGTTTCTCAAGAGGCAGGTCAGGTGGTCTGGTATTACCATTTCATTTAGAATTTTCCACAGTTTATTGTGATCCACACAGCCAAAGGCTGTGGCATAGTCAACAAAGCAGAAATAAATAGATGTTTTTCTGGAACTCCCTTGCTTTTTCCATGATCCAGCAGATGTTGGCAATTTGATCTCTAGTGCCTCTGCCTTTTATAAAACCAGCTTGAACATCTGAAAGTGCATGGTTCACATACTGCTGAAGCCTGGCTTAGAGAATTTTGAGCATTACTTTACTAGTGTGTGAGATGAGTGCAATTGTGCGGTAGTTTGAGCATTCTTGGCATTGCCTTTCTTTGGGATTGGAATGAAAACTGACCTTTTCCAGTCCTGTGGCCACTGCTGAGTTTTCTAAATTTGCTGGCATATTGAGTGCAGCACTTTCACAGCATCATCTTTCAGGATTTGAAATAGCTCAACTGGAATTCAATCACCTCTACTAGCTTTGTTCGTAGTGATGCTTCCTAAGGCCCACTTGACTTCACATTCCAGGATATTTGGCTCTAGGTGAGTGTGAGTGATCACACCGTCATGAAAGTATTTCCTGTAAAATCAGGTACAAGGCAAGAGTGCCCATTATGATTCAACATAGTTTTAGAATTCGTAGCTAGAGCAATCAGAGAAGAAAAAGAAATAAAAGGAAACCAGATTGGAAAAGTGGAAGTAAAACCCTCACTGTTTGCAGATGACATGATACTATACATAGAAAACCCTAAAGATGCCACCAGAAAATCACTAAAACTAATCAATGAATATAGCAAAGTTGTAGGATATAAAATTAATACACAGAAATCCCTTGCATTATTATATACTAACAATGAAAAATAAGAAAGAGACATTAAGGAAATAATCCCATTCATCACTGCAACAAAAAGAATAAAATACCAAGGATAAACCTACCTAACAAGTTAAAAGGCCTGTATGGAGAATACTATAAAGTGCTAATGAAAGAAATCTAAGATGATACAAACAGATGGAGAGATATATTATGTTCCTAAATTGGAAGGATCAATATTGTGAAAATGACCAAAGCAACCTAAAGATTAAATGCCATCCCTATCAAACTACCAATGATATTTTTCACAGATCTACAATAAAAAATTCAAGATTCATATGGAAACACAAAAGATCCCAGTTAGCCAAACAAATTTTGAAAAAGAAGAATGGAGCTGGAGCAATCAACCTGCCCGACTTCAGGCTTCAGACAAAGTTACAGTCATCAAGACAGTATGGCACTAGCACAGAAGCAGAAATACAGACCAATGGAACAAGATGGAAAGTCCAGAGTTAAACCACATACAAATGAGCACCTTGTCTTTAACAAAGGAGGCAAAAATATACAATGGAGAAAATTTAGTCTCTTCAATAAGTGGTACAGCAAAATCTAGACAGCTTTGTGTAAAAGAATGAAATTAAGACACCACCTAACACCATACACAAAGATAAACTCAAAACGTATTAAAGACCTAAATGTAAGACCAGAAACTATAAAACTCTTAAGAGAAACACAGGCAGAACACCCTTTGACATAAATCACAGCAGGATTTTCTATGACCCACTTCCTAGAGTAATGGAAATAAAAACAAAAATCAACAAATGGGACCTAATTAAAATGAAAAGTTTTTGCACAGTGAAGGAAGCTGTAAATATGGTGAAAAGACAACCTTCAGAATGGGATAAAAAAAATAGCAAAGGAAACAACCGACAAAGGGTCAATCTCCAAAATATACAAGCAGTTCACTCAGCTCAATAATAGAGAAACAAACGACCCAGTCAAAAACTGGGCAGAAGACATAAAGAGACAGTTTTTCCAGAGAAGACATAAAGATGCCTAATAAACACGTGAAAAGATGCTCAACACCATTCATTATTAGACAAATGCAAATGAAAATTAAAATGAGTTATCACCTCACATGGGTCAGAATGGTCATCATCTAAAAAGTCTACAAACATTCATTGCTAGGGAGGGTGTGGAGAAAAGTGAACCCTCCTACACTGTTAACAGGAATGCAAATTGATAACAGCCACTACGGAGAACAATATGGAGATTCTTTTAAAAACTAGGAATAAAATTATCATATAACCCAATAATCCCACTACTGGGCATATACACTCAGAAAACCATAACTGGAAAAGACTCATGTACCTCAATGTTCATCACAGCAATATTTACAATAGCTAGGACATGGAAGCAACCTAGATGTCCATGGACAGATGAATGGATTAAAAAGGTCTTGGAACGTATAGAAAATGGAATATTATCCAGCCATAAAATGGAACACACTTGATTCAGTTCTAATAAGATGGATGAAGCTACAGAGTGAAGTAGGTCAGAAAGAGAAAGACAAATATCATATATTAATGGATGTAATGGAATCTAGAAGGATGGTACTGATCAGCTCCTATGTGTAGGGCGGCAATGAAGATGCAGACATAGAGAACAAACTTGAGGACAGAGTTTGGGAGGGAGAGGCTGGGATGAATTGACAGAGTAGCATGGAAACATATACATTACCATATTCAAAAGTAGATAGCCACTGGGAATTTGCTGTGTGACTCAGGGAGCTCAACCCAGTGCTCTGTGTCAACCTAGTAGGGTAGGATGGAGTGGGAGGTGAGAAGAAGGTTCAAGAGGGAGGGGGACATACATAACCCACTCCAGTATTCTTGCCTAGAGAATTCCATGGACAGCAGAGTTTGACAGGCTACAGTTCATGGAGTCACAAAGAGTCTGACGCAACTGAGTGACTAACACACATACGCGCATGCACACACACGGCAGAAACCAACACAGTATTGTGAAGTAATCATCCTACAATTAAAAATAAATAATTGTTTAAAAAACAAACAGAAGGGGAAAAATCTTTTGTTGTTAATCTTATGTTAGTACATAAGATCTGCAGTCTCACACTTTACAAAAATTCAAGGCAGAAACTTAAAAATGCAGCAGATTTTTATCACCATTACTAACAAATTAGAAATAAACTTTCAGTGTTTTTGTCTTCCCTACAGTTTTCAAAGTACATATAAACATCACCATTCTATTGACAAAAGACTTGAAATCAAAAACTGATTGGGTGCAGTCTATTCAATGCAATTAAAGGGACCCCAGAAACATTTCTGGTATCCAGCAATGATTTTCAATGTATCTATTTAGAAATCAGAATTATCCATTTTATCCAGGAAATAAAACAACACTTTAAAAATAAATAGCTACCTATGCAATTAAATAGCACAACAAGTATTAATCATGGTGCCTGATCTATTGTTTTCATGTTATTAATATTTAATGAGTTTCCAAGGTCACACAGTGGTGAAGAATCTGCCTGCCAATGGAGGAGACACAAGAAACTCAGGTTTGATAACTGGGTTGGGAAGATCCCCTGGTGAAGGAAATGGTAACCCCTTCAGTGTTCTTGCCTGGAAATTTTCATGGGCAGAAAAGCCTGATAGGCTACAGTCTATGGGGTTGCAAAGAGTTGGACACAACTGAGCAACTGAGCAAGCAGGCACACACACACACAAGCATAGTTTAAGGAGGTATAGGGAGAATATCAACTGCTATAAAACTGATGTTATCTTTGCAAAATACTTTGGTGAGAGTTTTCAAATAATATCAATATGTCAAATATACCATAATAAAGCATTTTTAATTTCATAGATATAATTAATACAACTTTAAAGTAGGAAGCCAAAGAAGAGAGATATAAATTATGTATTTGAGCACTGCTACTTTCACAAGAAGCATTTTATAAACACAATTTAACAAGCTTTGCTTTGTATAAAGTAAGCTACTTACTTTCAAAAATACCAGTACACAAAATCACATCTTATAATGATAATATATTTTGGAAATAAAAGTCTTCATCTCCAAATGAAGTTTCAAGTAAAGCCTTTTGCTATTTACACTTTCTCAAGACACTGTTTTGACATGAAGTAATCCTGGTTTTCTGGGAAAAGAAGACCAAATAAATCCCTTAATTCTAATCCAGTATGTATCATCCTTACTGTGGATGGATTTTAAATCCTTAAGCAATTGATCTACCAAAATATTAGGCAAAGCACTGACTCCCAACTGCTGATTTTTATTTCATGTATTGACTGAATTTACAAATCTGTTGAAAAGCACACCAGGGCTTCTCAGAAGTTCCCTCACGACTGGGTTAACAGACATTTACCATGAAAAGGCAATGAGTTTTTCTTTGTTCCTAGCACCAGAATTTCAGTTAACCTGAGATTTGATCTGGGTAAAGAGTCAGTCTACCTTCTGTCTCATTTCCTATAACTCAGCCTTTCACATTCTTGTCCTGATATTTCATCACTGCACTCAAGTTTCCTTCATCACATCACCTGCTGAAGTGGCAGGGAAAAAAAAAAAAACAACAGTGTTATTAAGCTAGCTTTGTTTAGTTTCTTATCAGAAAAATCCAATAGCCTCTATTTCATAGCATCCTTTTCATACTGCACACATCCATACAACACAGCCACAAAAACCAGTTTACTTTAGATGAGACACCATGGCAAAGTCCACTTAAAAACACATAACATATATTATCAATTCCATACTGAATAGAGTCTCTGTTAATGCATGTGTGAGCACTAAGTCGCTTCATTAGTGTCCAACTGTTTGTGACCCATGGACTGTAGCCCACCAGGCTCTTCTGTCCGTGGGATTCTCCAGGCAAGAATATTGGAGTAGTTTGCCACGCCATTCTTCACTCTGTTTATAGCCCCCATGTATTATGTAGAGATCAGATGTTTCATCATAAACTTGGTGATGTGTGAAAATATCTTTATCAAAACACAGCTATTATTAAGTGCAATTACAAGAATTTAACTATTTTTATTACTTGCTTCATATTTGTGATGTCTGTATTTATTAATCGAAAATAATTCACACACACACACACATATATATAATCTGAAACATCACAAACGGAGCATAGACTGAGGCTTAAATTAGCCATCAGTATTGAACAATGTCTAACATCAAATAACAGTTCTACAGAAAAGGAAAGGGAACTAACAGTTTGGGCACATCTATTCTCAATTTGTAAAACATTAAGACACCTTTCATTATAGGGTGGAGTATTATTTTAGAAGCCATTTTATGACTCATATTTCAAAAAACACAAGATGCCACTGCTTGTACGATAGAACATAATTTTATGCACCATTAAGGGGAAATGCATGTTACCAATTACATTGATAGACTATCAAATATTATAAGGCATCCATTTTCAGATACACAAAAATAAGAATATAATGTATGCCTTTGAGTGGATAAATTATAGTATGTTCCAGTCACTGTACAAAACTCTTAAGGTCATTAACGTTTTATCCCTGAAAACCACAAAACAGCATTTCATACCTATAAAGTAGAGAAAATGGCAGAGGGAGATTTACTTACTTGTTCTAACAGAACAACTAGGAAGGTTACAGTTAGGATGTTAAATTAATCCCACATTGGTTGAACCTTCCTCAATTCCTACTGCTTGCTAGGTCTGAATTCTCATCAACAGACTTGAAATTGGATTCACTTATTAAAAAGCGAGTAAACAAATACCTGGGGCCAATAGATTATACCTCTCTATTTTGTCACTTTCTTCTAAGTATTATCAACTAGTATAGCATCAATCAGAATATTCCTATCTGAGTTTCTTAATTTCTGATTAATGAATGCAGTTGTGATGCACACAGACAGGTAAGGTATTAGCTAACATCATATTCAGTACTGCAGTATATATCATCACAAGTAAAATAAATCATAAGTCTAAATTCTGAGTACCTCATCTATTTAAATACTTCCATTTACAGGAAAAGGTAGAGTTTCAATATCATTGTAAGGAAATGAAAATAAATCCATTTGGAAATGTCTGAGCAACTGCTTTAAATCATATGACTCGCAAGTGAATCAAGAAAGCTTTATTCAACAATCATATTTAATATAAACCTAGTAGAATATCTTAGGCTTCATAATGGTTTAAAAGACAAAAGAGGAAGGGGAATGCTACTGTTCTCTCCACTCCAAATACCTTGACTTGGTGTCTTTCATTTCACAAAACCCCCAGCTGGTACATAACCTATCTCAGCAATCCACCACCTCTGTTTTCTGCACATCCTGGCTTTGCTGAGGCAAGTGCTTGGTGCTGATAACTAGCTGTGTTTGTGACTGAAACAGAGGAAGAAGAGGTTCACCTGAACAGTCTGTGAAATCTCTCCTTATTGTTCCCTTGGAGCCTCAAATTGGACAGGTAGTCTCAGGAAATTATAGTCAAGCCACTTGGGTACATATTTTGTTAAAATGAATCTTGGTTGTTGGTCAAGGAGGTTCTATTTGCTTTCCCAGTGGTGCAATCTGAAGAAAGAGGCATTTTGAGAAAAGGCATCTAAGAGAACATAGAAAAGTCTCTAAAATTCTCCTCCTTTGTCAGCTAGATTATTTCCTGCCTTCCAGCTTCCTCCTAGCTTTCAGGATTTTCTCAGACTCCAGGTCTCTTACTTTGCTATTAACAAAGAAAAGCCTTGGGGCAGACCTTCTTTATTTGACTGATTCACTCCTGTCCCACCATGCACTCATTGGATACATAGGAGAGTCATGAAGACTATATTGTTGGCAGTCTTAAGACTGCTTTTTTTTTTAATGCTCAAATTATGGATACAAAGTTACACATACATACACAATTATATTTTCATATAAACAAAAGGTAATTACAAACATGTACAAGCTCGCCATCTAGGTGAACAATAATCTAATTTCCAAACACTATCGGTACTTTCTAGATAAACCGCAAAAAATGTTACCAGTTTTATAACTATAGTCCCAAAACCCACAGAGATTATTTTATTACTTTGCTTTATTTCATCAAAGTTTGAAGACTTTCTCTTTGAACTAAACAAACTGGATTAAATACCCAGAACGATATTTTATACATGAGCCATAATGAAAAACAAGTATATTTCAGTATATGTAAGGTAGTTTTAATTATGAAGAGATCACGGACACTCTATAAGTTATAACTGTTTCTGTACTGAGGTTTATATTGACTACATTATAATTGTGGCTCTATACTTTTGACCCTACAAACTCTAAACCAGTCAATGGACACTGGAGAAACTCCAATTCCATCTCATTTACTCTACTCTAATGGGAGCACTCTTTGCTTCACCCTTCTTAGTTGCATGACTTAAAAATTGAAGGTGGTGGTTTAGTTGGTAACTTGTGTCCGACTCTTTGCCACCCCATGGACTGTAGCTCACCAGGCTCCTCTGTCCAGGGGATTCTCCAAGCAAGAATACTGAAGTGGGTTGCCATTTCCTTCTCCAGGGCGTCTTCTCCATCCAGGGACTGAACATAGGTCTCCTGCATTGCAGGCAGATTAGACTTAAAAATTAATGTTAATTAAAACATTTTGTCTTTAGTATCCTATTACTATCTCCTTACATTATATTGGAATCACTAAATTTGCCTTTTCTTTCTTTTTAAAAATATATCTCACCTGAACAAATTAATAATCATGGAGAAAAATTTTCGTGTAGCAACATCCAAATATCTGGCTCATTCAAAAGTTTGAAAAAATTGACTTAGAAGTTCTGAATCTGATAGCATAAGAAAAAAATACTATTATGTTCAGTTCAATTCAGTCGTTCAGTCGTATCCGACTCTTTGCGACCCATGAATTGCAGCACACCAGGCCTCCCTGTCCATCACTAACTCTCAGAGTTCACTTAAACTCACATCCATCAAGTCGATCATGCCATCCAGCCATCTCATCCTCTGTCGTCCACTTTTCCTCCTGCCCCCAATCCCTCCCAGCATCAGAGTCTTTTCCAATGAGTCAACTCTTCGCATGAGGTGGCCAAAGTACTGGAGTTTCAGCTTTAGCATCATTCCTTACAAAGAAATTCCAGGGCTGATCTCCTTTAGAATGGATTGGTTGGATCTCCTTGCAGTCCAAGGGACTCTCAAGAGTCTTCTCCAACACCACAGTTAAAAAGCATCAATTCTTCGGTGCTCAGCTTTCTTCAGAGACCAACTCTCACATCCATACATGAGCACTGGAGAAACCATAGACTTGACTAGATGACCTTTCTTGGCAAAGTAATGTCTCTGCTTTTGAATATGCTATCTAGGTTGGTCATAACTTTCCTTCCAAGGAGTAAGTGTCTTTTAATTTCATGGCTGCAGTCACCATCTGCAGTGATTTTGGAGCCCAGAAAAATAAAGTCTGACACTGTTTCCACTGTTTCCCCATCTATTTCCCATGAAGTGATGGGACCAGATGCCATGATCTTAATTTCCTGAATGTTGAGCTTTAAGCCAACTTTTTCACTCTCCTCTTTCACTTTCATCGAGGCTTTTTAGTTCCTCTTCACTTTCTGCCATAACTTATCTATAAACATGTATTTTATAATATAAATCATGAGCATGTCATAAAGACAACTATTGCCACAATTTATATCTATATAATTTAGTACACAACATGTTAATAGTCTTCTAATGTTGGAAGTGACCAGGGAAGCAAAATTATCTACATTGTATTTATTTAAGTCTAGTACAATGATAAGTATCTTATTAATCAAACATGAAGTGAAACAGAAAGATGGTGCAAAGTGTAATAAGCAAACACTTCTCTAAGATGATGCTAATACTTTCTGTGGGTGATTTTGAATGGAAAGAGAGCAGTATCTGAGCCTATGAAAGAAGAAATCTTGGAAATCAGCAAATGAAAGGAAAACATGATAAGGCTATTTAAAATTACTAGAATTCTTCAGTTGTGCTACATCATGGCAATGCTCACCTCCAAAATACATGATAATACATATACATATCTAGGTGTGTATAACATTCTATGTGTATACATGTACATATATGCATAATTTTACTTTAATTTTTTGCCTAATTTATTTTGACCTATCCTGTTTTCATCATTAGCATCTTGATGGAGGAAGCAGGCAAGGATAACAAGTTTAGCAGAACTTGCTTCTATTATGTGAAATACTTTGTTAAATGACATTATTCTAAAGATTCAGAACCACTGAAAAAGCACAAGAACTAAAACAGATAAAAAAGTGGTTTTCATTACAAAGTCTTCAGTATGGGACTAGTCTCTCACCCCCATGACTCTACATAAAACGAAGCAATTATCTCCTATTTACTTTGAGCAGTTGTGGGAGATACCAGCCACACAACTGCTCTCAGTCACACTCTACCTGGCAGTCTCTATTATGAATATACAAAATGATAACATTTATTTACGGTCTATTGTTCTAGTTAATGATATGGAATTGGGGGCAGGGGTGGAGTATCGGGTGACTTTAGAAAAATATTTGTGCAATTTATTATACTTCTGTTTTTGAATGCTGTTATGTCAGGACCTGATGCCAAGATATCTGAAAGCCATTTTACTACCTAGAGTTAGCAAAATTATATACCAAAGCCTCTGAAAAGAGAAAAGGTCCTTGATGATTCAGTTGAAAAACCAAATAATCACAGGTACCACCTTCTTTCGGAATTCTTTTGAAGTAAGCAAGTGTCCTTTGGATAAGGTCACTGCTAGCTTGATCTTCTGTTATATAGAACCAAAAGCTGCTAAACCAAGGAGATATCTTAAGGACTAGGTTAAAAAATCCATTTATGAAGGGAGGCACATTGCAGCTAGAAAGCACAGAGAAACATTTTTCTCCCAGCAGAACTTCTGATGGCATACTATTACTATTGGTGGTACAGAACTGAGAAAATGGTCCTCTCCAGCAGCCCATTAGGGTAAGGTCTAAAAGAATTACGTTATAGTCTGCTTCTGGGCTTTCCTAGTGGCTCAGACCATAAAGAATTTGTCTGCAATGCAGGAGACCCAGGTTCAGTCCCTGAGTCAGGAAGATCCCCTGGAGAAGGGAATGGCAACCCATTCCAGTATCCTTGCCTGGAGGATTCCATGGACAGAGGAGCCTGGTGGGCTATAGTTCATGGAGTTGCAAAAGAGTCAGGTACTTCTTAGCGACTAAACAACAATAAGGATGAGGAGGTGAATGTCAGTGTTCAAAACATTAAAAAACAAGTATGCTAAGCCCTCACAACCCATCAGTAGTCTCACTGTCCATGAGCTCTAAAAATAAAACAATTAAGACTACAGTGAAAATCTGTGGTTGTCAACCCTGCATCCATTATCTTTTCTAAATAGTACCCCAAATTTCTCAGCAATAGGAAACTGGTCTCATACTCATTGAAATATAACCCTTTATTGATTGAGGTCAATTAGTACATGCCATCCTCACTGACCTACAGATGGACTGGGATAGGTCTCTTCTCCCAGTCAGGCCAGTTGGAGTCAATAGCATTGATCCTGGGACTTTTACAAAACAATATGAGAAGCAGATTTTTCTCCTCTGGATCAGTTTTTTGAAGAAAAATCCTGTAGTCCTACAGCTTGTGGCCACACTATCTTCGGGTCACTAGACTACAGAGTCAACAGTGAGGGAGAAGCACCAAGAAATAGAAAAAGAGAAATGCTAGTTCTGATCATCCTGCTTGAAGCCAGATATATCCTTCAACTCACTAGTAAAATCAATACATTCACATATTTTATTGTTACCTAGGTCAGATTTTTACCTGTTCCTAAAATCATTATCACTACTTCAACTATAATACCTCAAAACCATTAATCATATTAAACAATTTAACTTACTAAAGTTATATATCAAAAGACAGGTACTATCTGTCCTCAAAGATAAGTTTTCTCAAGCTAGCAAAAAATCTGTATCCATCATCCTATATTTTCAATTTCTCCTAAAGAGGCAGAGCTATAAACAGTATTTTTGAAAAACATCACACAAGCATAGCCCATATTTTTATGCTTTTGATCACCACTGAGAAAGCTGCTTACAGAATTCTTATACAATTTAATAAATCTACACAAAATAGTAACATTCATTCAAACAATCATTTTTCTATAATACAGAAAAAATACAGTAAAATTACCTCTAATCCCTTAGAGTGGACATTTTTACTTTCCAGGTTTTTTGCTTTTTTTTAATGTTTCAGTTCAGTTCAGTCGCCCAGTCGTGTCCACCTCCTTGCAACACCATAAACTGCAGCACACCAGGCCTCCCTGTCCATCACCAACCCCTGGAGTTCACCCAAACCCACGTCTGAAGAGCACATTACAGTTTTCCTCACCGGACAGGTATAATGCATTAAGATGAAAATCTCAATGTTCAAGAAAAGGATGTGTCACCTTAACAAGAGCGTCAAACATATTTATGCCCTGGTGCAAGACCACAGTATAGAAGACTACATTAGTAATGGTCTATTATTAAAATACTAAGATGTTAAAGGGGGCAAATGATGATTGAAGTGCACCTTCTACATAGCTACACTTCTACAATATAACCACAATATCCACAAGTAGTTTGCGCTTGGACTGTTTCTACTTTGATGTGTTATAATGTATCTTCTATTCAAGAACTGAGAACTTGGTCTCTTCTACCTATGCAAAATCATGACTATAAAGAGCTCCATATTTATTGCTGATATTCAGTCATTAAATAAGAGTCAGTGAAAGTAAAGCTGTACACTGCTTTTTTTCTTATAAATTTAAGGAGTCCTTTGACTTTAGTAATTACAAAATTTCTTTAGTAATTTTAAGTCCTTTAGTAATTATAAAAGAATACAGACATCTTGGGCTTCCCTTGTGACTCCGCTGGTAAAGAATCTGCCTGCAATGCAGGAGACCTTGGTCCAATCCCTGGGCTGGGAAGATCCCCTGGAGAAGGGAAAGGCTACCCACTCCAGTATTCGAATTCCATGGACTGTATAGACCATGAGGTCGCAGAGAGTCGGACATAACTGAGCAACTTTCACTTCACAGACACCTTGTTTACCAAAAACAAGAGGATAAAATTTGGGGGGGGGGAAGAAATGTGCATAAAACTGGTGACCACATTTAAAAAGAAAAATTGTGGATGTTATAACTTTGAAAGAAATATTATTTCCAACACTATATATTGAGAGAAAGAATGTGTGTGTACTGAATTTTGGGGATTTTTCCCCTCCTTTTCTTATTTTATTCAAATTAGGACTTCTAGAAATAACATACTGCTAAAAAATTCAATGAATATGATGAATTTACAAAAGAATTTACAAAGATACACATGGTTCGTCTGGGTATACAAAAGAGGGAAAAATTCATGTCGGACTGAATTATTATATGTAACTATTTGCAGTTTCCCAATTCACTGGGTATTTATATACAACTCACCAATTTGCCTTAGTTACACAGATACCATCTTAAAGTGTCAGACTGAATTTATCTTCTTTCATTTTATGACTTCTGTCACCATCTGAAATGCTTTAAAATATTCAAAAAAAATACTTTTAAATTTTACTTCCAAAAAAACAGGATTGTTAAAAGTCAAACATTATTTTAAAAGTTCATTGCCAAGGCCCGTCGGCTTTCATGTCGAAGTGAAAAATCTTAAATGTTGGGAAAAAAAGAAAAAATACTAAACAAGTGACTCCAAGCTCCAATCAAAAAACAAACTTTGTTGTTTTGTTCTGGGGGATGACATGAATTTGGCACTGCAATCCATGTGAAATATTCTATGGGTTCACATATTTGAGCCAAAATGATAAATCAAGTTTCAAATAACTATATTTTTAAAAACACACTATATATCCACATGCCAAGATGCTGTGAAACAGTTGACCACAAAGAGAATTAATTTTACAGCAGAATAAATCAAACTATTTTAATATATTTAAGATCATGTTTATTTTTTTTTTAATTTTAAGAGAATTAAACACTCTTCTTCAGTTCTCCTATGCATGAGTTGCAGGGAAAAAAAGAAAAAAAAGATAAGGAAAGTTAAACTAGAAGTCCAAGTGGAAGCACCAAGTAAAAGAAAATGATTTTTAAATTCCTAAGAGGGAATAGCCCCTCTTTGTTCTTAATGGTACCATATTAATTAATTCAAGATCACTGGAACACAGGGAAAGCACCAAAAGGAGAAAGCATTTCACAAAACCTAAGATGATTTTTAATATAAGGCTGAGCTCCAAACTGGATCCCTTTAAACCTCTGACTGAAGCAAGGATAAGTTAAAAGTGAGTCTGGAGAACACGTTTTCCTTTGTTTGCAACAATGAATGACTGTCCTGTTTCATAAGCCTGAAGCATGATTTAGTTAGTGGCACAGAAAAGCGCTGAGCAAGACACTGACACTCGGATTTGCAAAGTGGGACTGAGGGACGAGGCTGCTCCACAAGGGGACAGCATGAGGATCAATCCATGGACTATTTACAGTCTAGATACACAGCCAGGGAAACTGAAAAAAAGTACTGATATGCATTTTATATTTTAGAAATTATATTTTGTCCAATTTAACATCAAGAAAATTACTTAACTATTTCCAGCAACCAACAAAAATTGTAAGACATATACCCCTCATTTTACATGTATAACTTAAAACTCAGCAGTATTCCAGGTATGAAAACTAAAACTATATATATATACATTATATATATATATATATATATATATATATATATATATATATATATCCCCATATATCTGCTCTTCCATTTGTTGATAAATATTCTCTATTTTTACTCAGTAAGATAAATGCATAATTTTTTAAGGTTGATTTAATCAGTGCAGGTGGTAAACCCTTCTGTTGTAATTAGCATCTGGAGACGGGATTTTTTCTTTTTTCTTTTTTTTAATGTACGGTATTCCAGCTGGCTAAAGCACTATACTAAATAAAGTCAGGGTCATATTTCTTTCTTTCTTGACAGATTAAGTAGTTTCTCTTTTATTGCCTGAAACCATATCCATCTACCTGTGGCCAACCATCTCACAAATACATATTTTTGAACATTAAGATCATTAAGCTAACATGGAATGATGAAACAAAGCCATTGGTAAAATAAGACGATAAAATAAGGAGAACTCAGGATAACTTGAAGGCGAATAGAGGAAGGGATAGAGGGAGGGAGGAAAGCAAGGAAGGAAAGGAAGCACAGATAGTGTCTTGTCAATTCACATATGCTGATATATTTTCCAGTTTGATCTCCTACCCACATCAATATGATGAGATCTCACTATTTCTTTAGACATTTTAAGAAAACACACATTCTTTTAATGAATTCTTCCATTATATAATATAAGTGAATACCCCAATGCTAAAACTTTGGATATGTTCCACCAATTATTTTCACAGCTAGATAAAGTTAAATTATTTTTACAGCTAGATAAAGTTAATTTAAGAGCAACTGATAATAGATTCTAAACTTTCCATAGGAATACAATGAAAATATTTTAATAAATAGGAAACTGATTTCTTTGATAATCAAAAAACACCAATTAATAGATAAAATGCTGCATACTTTTAGAATCAGGAAAAATATATCTCTGGATCCATCATTCATATGTAGCTCATAAATAATATGTGGTGAGATGCTTTGGTAGAGAGTAGGCACTGAGCTTTTATTTATATCTGCCATACACTTTTCTGTACATATAGGTGCAGAATATGGCCCTATTAGGTTAATATAAAGCGAACAACTGTCCATTATTTCTCACAGGAGACTTAAAAGCAATAGAATCACTGGATACAGATATTTTAGAAAGAGAGACAGTGGACTCTGGTTAAGAAAGTCAATCATATGTCTTAAGTATAAATGTGTTACAAGGTTACGGTGTTTTGTTCCTTCTGGAGAAGGCTCTATGAAAATTCCTGCTTGTTTGAATAGATGTTTGTAGGAGATCTGGAATTAAAGACCATTCGGTGTCACTTCACATCAATTAAGATGCATGGAAAGACACTGAAATAGTCAGGATATGTTATTAAGAATAAACAATCCAGAATGCACTGGCTTCGATCATGTATTAGGGACAGGACCACAACTGTGTAATTGTGGATGAAGTGCATATAGTTACATAATTGTAGGGGGATGCTCTGGAGTGTGGACCTTAGCCCTATGAATCATTTCAATATCCAGGGAGATTAAGGACTCTGGGCACGGTCCTCTCAAATTTGTACCAAAATGTACAGGGCAGTGAGGTGGGTGCATAAAGTACTCCACTTAGTAGAGTAAGCTGCCCCAGGGTTCTGGAAACAGGTAAGGAGCTAGAAGACTTAGGATGAACGTAAGCCTTTGAGACATGAAATTTCTTTAACAACATCTGTATTGTACTGTGTGTTATTTTTCTTTTGTTATCCTTGAACTTTATCAGTAAAGTCTGAACCACTGGAGTCGATTCTCTACTATACTTTGGAGAATTGAAGAGTTGGCACCATTTCTGAAATTTAGTTAACAGAGAGTAGTGTCTCTGAATTCCTAGGCACAAGGTAACAGAATTTATAAGCAGCAGAGCTGAAGGAATAGACTAGGGCAGGTCTAACTGAGATCATCAGCATCTGAGTGAGGCAGCTGCTGCAAAAAGAAAAAAATAGAAAGAAAAAGTTAAAAAATAGAAAAAGATGGAATTAAAAGACCTGAAAGTCCTATTCATGACTACCACTGAAAAGGGGTCCCTGAAAAAAAACTCAATTGCTAATTAGCCATTTCTGAGGAAAGACAGTTTTAGCCATCAAGCCAGTGCTACCTATAGTTATGAAGAGCAGGAAGGCTAATCAATTTCAATAAACCAAAGTTATACATTTACTACTTTATTTGCAAGAAAAACATAAAGGAATCAGAGAGGAATACTTTCGTTCTTCCAAATTATATTAGGCAATATGTGATAGAATTATTGGTGGCTTTATTGAAGACCTTTACAATGTGTGATTGGCTACTAAGCTAAATGCAACCTTCTATTAGGATTCTCTTTGGCATGAGAACATATTACAAACAACAGTGTAGATTTTTTTTTTTTTTAATAGCAGGACCATGACTAAACAATGGGGGGAAAAGGAGATGTGTTCTTCACTATGAAAAGTAGCTGGACCATGATTAAACAAAACAATCTCAAATATGAAAATTTATGTCATATTATGAGGAAGTCCTTCACATTCGAAGACTTTCAATGAATAACAAAAACTTTAGGTCTACCAAGTAATTGTGAATGAATGAAATAACCACTGGTTGTCACACTCCAAGCAAAAGGTTCCAACTATTCAGTAAATTTGAATTATGAGTCTAAAGATCAAATTTGAATGTCAGCTACTGCAGAATTTCAGATTTTATTTATATCAACCGTATTCACCATTGATAAACAGTTCCTCTGATATAACATAAAAAGATTACTAAAAAAAGTAACTAGAAAGGATATATCAGGTTAATTATAATAAAAGGTGTGGGATCTCTTTAGTGAATCCATAAAATATCCAAAAAATTTACTCAAAAAACACCTAAAATGTTATGAATTAAAAGCATTATGAATCTAACTTCCTCAATCTCAAAGCCAACTTCCCATTATGCTACACTACCACATACTCCAAAAAACTCTAACACAAAAATTGTCTAATATGAAAATTAAAATATTACCAATCAACTTAATAATCAAAGATAGATTTTAAATGTGAGGTAAAACCTCATTATACAGTCCTGAATTTGATCTTCTGAGAGCAGCTGTTAAACATCAGTCAGGTCAGTCGCACAGTACTGTCCGACTCTTTGTGACCCCATGGACTACAGCATGCCAGGCCTCCCTGTCCATTACCAACTCCCGGAGTGTACTCAAACTCATGTCCATTGAGTTGGTGATACCGTGCAACCATCTCATTCTCTGTCGTCCCCTTCTCCTCTCACCAGCATCAAGGTCTTTTCAAATGAGTCAGTTCTTCACATCAGGTGGCCAAAGAATTGGAGTTTCAGCTTTAGCATCAATCCTTCCAATGAACACCCAGGACTGATCTCCTTTAGGATGGACTGGTTGGATCTCCTTGCAGTCCAAGGGACTCTCAAGAGTCTTCTCCAACACCACAGTTCAAAAGCGTCAATTCTTTGGTGCTCAGCTTTCTTTATGTCCAACTCTCACATCCATACATGACTACTAGAAAAACCATAGCTTTTACTAGACAGACCTTTGTTGGCAAAGTGACATCTCTGTTTTTAATATGCTGTCTAGGTTGGTCATAACTTTCCTTTCAAGGAGTAAGCATCTTCTTATTTCATTGCTGCAATCACCATCTGCAGTGTTTTGGAGCCCAGAAAAATAAAGTCAGACACTGTTTCCACTGTTTCCCTGTCTATTTGCCATGAAGTGATGGGACCAGATGCCATGATCTTCGTTTTCTGAATGTTGAGCTTTAAGCCAATGTTTTCACTCTCGTCTTTCACTTTCATCAACAGGCTTTTTAGTTTCTCTTCACTTTCTGCCATAAGGGTGGTGTCATCTGCATATCTGAGGCTATTGACATTTCTCCCAGCAATCTTGATTCCAGCTTGTGCTTCCTCCAGCCCAGTGTTTCTCATGATGTACTCTGCATATAAGTTAAATAAGTAGGGTGACAATATACAGCTTTGACATACTCCTTTTCCTATTTGGAACCAGTCTGTTGTTCCATGTCCAATTCTAACTGTTGCTTACTGACCTGCATACAGATTTCTCAAGAGGCAGGTCAGGTGGTCTTGGTATCCCCATCTCTTTAAGACCATTCAAGTATGACCTAAATCAAATCCCTTATGACTATACAGTGGAAGTGACAAATAGATTCATGGGATTAGATTTGATAGAGTACCTGAAGAACTACGGATCGAGGTTCATGACACTGTACAGGAGGCAGGGATCAATACCATCCCCAAGGAAAAGAAATGCAATAAGGCAAATGGTTGTCTGAGGAGGCCTTACAGTTATGAAAAGAAAAGTAATGAAAGGCAAAGGAGAACAGAAAAGATATACCCATTTGAATGCAGAGTTCCAAACAATAGCAAGAAGACATAAGAAAGCTTTCCTCAGTGATCAAAGAAAAGAAATACAAGAAAACGATAGAATGGGAAAGTCTAGAGATCTCTTCAAGAAAATCAGAGACACCAAGGGAACTTTTCATGCAAAAATGGGCACAATAAAGGACAGAAATGGTATGAACCTAACGGAAGCAGAAGATATTAGGAACAGGTGGCAAGAATACACAGAATAACTATACAGAAAAGATCTTCATGGCCCAGATAATCATGATGATGTGATCACCAACCTAGAGCTAGACATCCTGGAAGGAGAAGTCAAGTGGGCCTTAGGAAGCATTACTACAAACAAAATTAGTGGAGGTGATAGAATTCCCATTGAGCTATGTCAAACCCTAAAAGATAATGCTGTGAAAGTTCTGCACTCAATATGCTAGAAAATTTAGAAAACTCAGCAGTGGCCACAGGACTGGAAAAGGTCAGTTTTTCATTCCAATCCCAAAGAAAGGCAATGCCAAAGAATGTTCAAACTACCACATAATTGCACCCATCCCAAACACTAGAAATGTAATACTCAAAATTCTCCAGGCCAGGCTTCAACAGTATGTGAACCATGAACTTCCAGATGAACTTCAGGCTGTATATTGTCACCCTGCTTATTTAACTTATACACAGAGTACATCATGAGAAATGCTGAGCTGGATGAAGCACAAGCTGGAATCAAGATTGCCGGCAGAAATATCAATAACCTCAGACATGCAGATGATAGTAACCTTATGGCAGAAAGCAAAGAAGGACTAAAGAGTCTCCTGATGAAATTGAAAGAGGAGAGTGAAAAGTTGGCTTAAAACTCAATATTCAGAATACTAAGATCAGGGCATCTGGTCCCATCACTTCATGGTAAATAGATCGGGAAACAGTGGAAGCAGTGACAGACTTTATTTTTGGGCACTCCAAAATCACTGCAGATGTTGACTGCAGCCATGAAATTAAAAGACACTTGCTCCTTGGGAATAAAAGCTATGATCAACCTGTTGCTGCTGTTGCTGTTAAGTCACTTCAACCGTGTCTTGACTCTGTGCGACCCCATCGATGGCAGCCCACCAGGCTCTGCCATCCATGAGGTTTTCCAGGCAAGAGTACTGGAGTGGGTTGCCATTGCCTTCTCCAATGATCAACCTAGACATCTTATTAAAAAGCAGAGACATTACTTTGCCAACAAAGATCAGTTTAGTCAAAGCTATGGTTTTTCCAGTGGTCATGTGTGAGTGTGAGAGTTGGACTATAAAGCAAGCTGAGGGCCAAAGAATTTATGCTTTTGAACTGTGGTGTTGTAGAAAGCTCTTGAGAGTCCCTTGGACTGCAGGGAGATCCTACCAGTCCATCCTAAAGGAAATCTATCCTGAATATTCATTGGAAGGACTGATGCTGAAGCCGAAACTCCAATACTTTGGCCACCTGATGTGAAGAACTGACTCATTTGAAAAGATCCTGAAGCTAGGAAAGATTGAAGGTGGGATGAGAAGGGGATAACAGAGGATGAGATGGTTGGATGCCATCACCAACTCAATGGACATGAGTTTGAGTAAACTCCGGGAGTTGGTAATGGACAGGGAGGTCTGGCGTGCTATAATCCATGGGGTCACAAAGAGTCGGACATGACTGAGCAACTGAATTGAACTGAGTCTACTACAATGCTCCACTTTTGAAAGGCAAGCAAAAGCAGATACCGTACCCTATTTAGAATCTTGATAGCAAAATAAAAAACAGGTTGGATATAGTTCTGAATTGGAAGACCTAGAGAATAAGGACCAAGTACCTTATCAACACAGAGAATCTAAGTAGGTGTTTTGAAAGTCACATTCACTTCAGTGACTCTAAATAGATATTGACAATAACAAACTGAAAAGATTTTCTCAACTTTGAAACATACCTACTTTTGTAATTTAATATTTCTCATTAAAAATGCTTTTTCCCAAATCATTATTATGGTTTTGTCAAATAAAAGAAATGGAATGCTGTACAAGAAAACTGTAACCAGAAAAACAACCAAGGCTCAGTAGAGGTCACCCAACTTGCCCAGATATAAAAAATCCAATTCTATAGAATTGCTTTTCAGGATTCTCTCCTGCCTTTGCTCCTTTGGCCTTAAGGCATTTAGAAGAAATCAAAGGTAAGGAGTGTTTCAGTCTGAAGATTCTAAAGTCTAAATCCTGCCTTCTTTTCCACACCTTGTTCTTAATGCTTCATCCAAGAAAAAAATCTCTATAGATATTCTTAACAATTAACAATTCCTTATTGAAAAAAATATAACTACTCCCAAGTATGTTAAATCATCTTAAAATATTACCTCCTCATCATAATGCAATTTAATGCACAAGAAATACTATTCTTGAGGTGCCAAAAGGTTAGATCAAAGAAATACTGCAAGAATCATAACACAAGGAGCTTTACATGTGAAAAGCTTAAAAAATACTTGCTACAATAATCACAACAAAAATCTGGTTTAGACTATGGTAATCTCACTGGTCTTTGGAGTAACATTCCCGTTTAGGAAATGTAATTCAAACAGTCCAATCTTTTTTTTTTTTTTCAAAGAAACTGTAACAATGATTCAAGGACCTTTTTTACCAAATAGAAACAGACTCACAACTTAGAGAACAAACTTAAGAGTTACCAAGGGGGAAGGGGTGGGGAGATAGTTTGGGAATTTGGGATGGACATGTATACACTGTTGCTGTTGTTCAGTCCTAAACTGTGCCCAACTCTTTGTCACCCCATAGACTGGAGTACACCAGGATTCCCTGTTCCTTACTATCTCCCAGAGTTTGCTCAAACTCATGTCAATCCACATACTGCTACATTTAAAATAAAAAGCCTTTCCACGAAAAAGAAAAACAGAAAGCAGCTTTATTGTTTTGTCTGATAAGGGGAATCCCATGGACAGAGGAGCCTGGTAGGCTGCAGTCCATGGGGTCGCTAACAGTCGGACACAACTGAGCGACTTCACTTTCACTTTTCACTTTCATGCACTGGAGAAGGAAATGGCAACCCACTCCAGTGTTCTTGCCTGGAGAATCCCAGGGACGAGGGAGCCTGGGGGGCTGCCATCTGTGGGGTCGCACAAAGTCGGATATGACTGAAGCAACTTAGCAGCAGCAGCTGCAGTAGCAGTACGCATATTTTAGGCTTCCCTGGTGGCTCAGATGGTAAAGAATCTGCCTGCAATGTGTGAGACCTAGGTTCGATCCCTGGGTTGGGAATATACCCTGGAGGAAGGCATGGCAACCCACTCCAGTATTCTTGCCTGGAGAATCCCATGGACAGAGGAGCCTGGGGGGCTACAGTCCATGGGATCATAAAGGGTCAGACACAACTGAGCAACTAAGCACAGCACACATGCATATTTTAATCCCAAACTCCAAATTTATCCCTGTCTTCCTCTTCCTTACCAGAATACTGTTTTCTATGTATTAGAGCCTATTATTTTTTTAGAGCCTATTTTTATAAATAAGTTCATTTGTATCATATTTTTAGATTTCACATATAAACAATATCATGTGATGTTTGTCTTTGTCTTGCTTATTTCACTTAGTATGATAATCTCCAGGCCCATCCATGCTGTTGCATATGGCACTATTTCATTCTTTTTTTTTTTTTTTTCTAGACTAAAGCTGAGTAATATCGTGTGTGTGTGTAATATACCAGATCTTCTTTTTACATTTATCTGTCAATCAACTAATAGCTGTTTTCTGGGTCAGCATGTTTAAATTTTGCATCAAAAGTTTGAATTGCTGCAAAGCATTTCACTAAGTGAATGTTTCACAATACATTTAATTAAGCTCTTTTGTTAGGCAAACAAATTGATTCTGATATTTGCTATTAAAATATATATCTTTTCATGGACTTCTGTGTTTTCTTTTACTTTTAAAAAAGATATACCTTTTGATTCATTAAATAATAACAAAGCTGTAATTCAGAAAGCCTATCTACTCTGAAATAATCTTCTCAGGAAAAATAATATCAGATAATAACAAACTATACATTGGAATGCTCACTCAGTTGTGTCCAACTCTTCACAACTCCATGAACTGTAGCCCTCCAGACTCCTCTGTCCATGGAATTCTCTTGGCAAGAGTACTGGAGTGAGTTGCCATTTCCTCCTCCAGGGGATCTTCCCAACCCAGGGATTGAACCTGCGTCTCTTGCATCTCCTACGTGGCAGGATTCTTTACCACTGTGCCACCTGGAAGCCCTACTTTGTAGAGGGGATTTTAATTTCACATTAAAATGTTAACATTTAAAAAATAAATAAATAAAATGTTAACATTTAATTTACATATTCAATATGTAATCCTTATTAATGTCTCCCAAAATTACGTGTTGTTTATAAAGGCAATGCTGTATATAGATGGATTAGAGATAACAAACAGTACCTTATATAAAAACCTACTTTACTTCCATTTATTTGTCCTTTTTCTTAAAAATAATACTTTAAATGTATTTTAGAGAGCGATACATCCAATGGTTTAAATTTTCTTTGATAGTGTTAGTGTCTCCTGGGGTGAAATTACCAACATACATTATATTCCCCACATATTTTATACTTCTCAGAATCCTTCACAAGTATATTTAATACTGAACTATCAGTAACCTTCTAATACTCTGAAGTAGTTTACAAAGCTTAATTACCTTCATTTTCCAGATGAGGAAACTTTGTCCCAAACAGGTTAAGTGACTTGGCCATAAGCATACATTTATTAACAGAACCAAATAAGAACAACACATTTAACATTAATCTCGTAAAGCCAAGAGTTTCTGTCACAAGGTAAGGGAGAAAGGGGAGATGGGAAAAAATAAATAATAGATGGAAAATGAGGCAAAAAGCAAAACAAAGAAAAAACATCAGCAGAAACCTCTTAAGTTCTCAAACTGGAAGGAATATAAGGCCATAACGAGACATGATAAAGTCAGTCACAGCAGATAATTCTACTACTCAGGCACACACAGAATCACAGATATGACTTTAGATATCATTAAGTTCAGCCTTACAGAAATGAAGGGCCAGCTCTAATGTTTTAGGCCTGACCTTAAATGTCATCTCTTTAAAGATGCTTTCCTTGATCACACTCTCAACAACATCTGCTATTATGCCATTTGTATAAGGTGTTCAGTAAATGTACTCTGAACAGATGAACGGGAAGGCAGTCGGCTGGCTAATACAAAACAAAGGATCTAATTCATGGAAACAAATATTTTTACTTAATAAACACAAAAAAGCCCACTCAGAAATGTCAATGAATACCTAGTTTTCAATGCAGCAGTTTACTTGTGTACCAGTAAACTAAGTTTCAGAAGTGATACATTTTTGGCCTCCAGACAGTCCAAATAGATCTATATTTTAAAAGGAACTGCCTCTAAGCTGAAATATTACAACTTCCATTATCAAATAAAGCAATACTTTTTTTGAAACCAGTCTAGACAAACAGAATCTGCTGGAGTCTGAAATATTTTTCTTTTATGATCATGAACAGACATGGAGCAGCAACAAACTTAAGGCACTAAATTGTAGCCACATAAGGACTTTATTATTAAAGGAGTCTTGTTCAATGTGAATTAAGAGTTGGCATGTCTGTATACAAAATGAACTAAAACCTGTGGTATAAATCAGAATGATACTGTACATGCTCATATCTGGTCCTTTTGTATATGGATTCAAAACCATTTCTTACTAATGAAGTGCTTCATTTTCCCTTCAAAACACCACTGCAATGTTTCCTAAGATATTTTGCAATTTAATGTCATATTTCATATTTTCACTTGTGAACCCTATCAGAAATACTGTAAGAAATATTTCAATACTCTTGGAAAAGCTAAAATTCAATTTGCTACTAGCTCATTATCTTTGCACAGAACTTCAGAGTTTTGATCTGATGAGAAAATTCCCTTGAGGAAAAATACTTTTAGATCTTAGTTGCATGTTGTGGGGCAAGAGAAAGGGCAGATGAAAGAGACCATTTTTTTCAGAATATAAACATGATTCATGGTGTCACTGCAGGCAGCCAAACTTAGCTACCGTTAAAAAATAAATGAAAGGATCAGCTGTATCTCAGTTGAAATTTTTCAAGTATAAAGATCCAGGGGAAACATTACCCAATTTTACTTTAATCTGTTCTCTTAATTTCCTAACCAGCCTCTTGAAAATTGTTGACTGCTCACAGCCACAGACCCTTACAACTGAGAATTTACCCCACAGGTATAAATTCTTGGCTGGCTTCCCTCATGGAATTAGCCCATCACTGCTTCTTCTACAGGTCTGAGGGTGTACCTATTTTCTTTTGAGTGTTCCTTCTTAACTTTTGCATTTCTTGGCCTAATAGGAACAATAGCATCATTTGTAGTGCAATGGAGCTTAAAGAAACATTTTGACATGTATTTATTTCATTTAATTCTCACAACAATCTTTGCTGGTACATAGGATAGATATTATTATCCTATTTTTGTAAATGAGAGGTGGATTTCAGGAAGGTAAAGTAAATTGTTCTGAACAACACAGCTGGTAAGGTGTGGCTCTGGGACTGGAATTAAGATCTTGAGACTCTCTATTCAAACATTCTTTCCACTACATCCCTGTGATTTTAGATTCTGGATTCTATTGAAATTCTTTGCCAAGATGTTGACTCTTATTGAAGTAAATGAAAATTTGACCAAAATGGTATTCATAGTTTTTTAAAATGCCATAACTTCACAAGAAAGTGAAGCAATTAATATTGATGTGTGTCCACCTAGATCTTGTCACATGCTAGGTGCTTTATATGTTACCCACATTCATCAAGATAAATCAACATCAACCCCTGCTGAACTACTTTAATCCATGTGCTATTCTAAGATTCACAGGCATAATTCTAACCCATATCAGTCAGTCCTATCTTATCATCCACAAAATATATAACTTGAGGTTCAAGAAGTTAAATGACTTATTTTTCCCAAAATTGCACATCATTATATGGCAATATCAGAAACTGAAATCAGGTTGCTGGCTCTAGTAAAGTTTGAGTAAATAAAATGTATATGTTATAAACCCCACCCATAGGAAGCCAGAAATGATCAAAAAACACTTGCTGAATGTCCAGACTCTTTTGTTGACCATGATGGATACTCCATTTCTTCTAAGGGATTCCTGCCCACAGTAGTAGATATAATGGTCATCTGAGTTAAATTCACCCATTCCAGTCCATTTTAGTTCATCGATGCCTAGAATGTCAACATTCACTCTTGCCATCTCCTGTTGGACCACTTCCAATTTGCCTTGATTCATGGACCGAACATTCCAGGTTCCTATGCAATATTGCTCTTTATAGCATCAGATATCCCGGAATGTGAAGTCAAGTGGGCCTTAGAAAGCATCACTACCACCAGTCCATTCTAAAGGAGATCAGTCCTGGTTGTTCTTTGGAAGGACTGATGCTGAAGCTGAAACTCCAATACTTTGGCCACCTCATGCAGAGTTGACTCATTGGAAAAGACTCTGATGCTGGGAGGGATTGGGGGCAGGAGGAGAAGGGGACGACAGAGGATGAGATGGCTGGATGGCATCATCAACTCGATGGACGTGAGTTTGAATGAACTCCAGGAGTTGGTGATGGACAGGGAGGCCTGGCGTGGTGCAGTTCATGGGGTCGCAAAGAGTTGGACATGACTGAGCAACTGAACTGAACTGAATGTCCAGACATTATTTTTTAATAATAGCTACATTAAAAAAGAAAAAAAAAACTTTTCAACTTATTTAGTCCTTCAGTTTCCAGTTTATTTCACAAATCATTTGATTCTCACAACAGTATCTACTATGTATAGCATGTGTATTGGTTATATCTGCTATGTATATTACCTATTATTGCAAATTATGTATATACCAGTATCTATTGGGTTGGCCAAAAACTGTATTCAGATTTTTCTACGTTGTCTTACAGAAAAATCTGGATGAACTTTTTGTCTAATCCAATATTTGTATATTATCCCTATTTTAGAGATGAGTGCACTGTCATTTTAAAAAGTTAAGTAATAAGCTTAAGATTTGATGGTTAAAAATTTTTAGAGAAAAAATAAAACGCAAGCTTTTTCTAAATTTGAGATATCTTCTTGCTAACATGTCAACTTGAAAAAAGAATAGAGAAAACTGTCTAAATAAGAAAAATAGGCATATCAAGATAAAATAAAGTTCAGAGCTCAGTTATACGTTACCACCTAAATTGATTAAAAGGAATTATAAATGAACAGCAAGAATTCTAAAATCTATGATATAAAATAATCTTTTAAACACATCTGTGGAAACTCCATTAAAGAATGAACTACTTCATATAGCCCAGAAAGCCAAAAACAAAAAAATAAATACAATCAAAATCTGATCTGTAAAATCATTACTACATGGAATTTACTACAGCCACATATTGTAGAACTGAGTGCCATTCTTTTAAGTTTGAAAGAGGTAAATACATAACAAACAAAAGACATATTCTCTACACTGAAACCATTATATGTGAACCCAAGAAGTTGTATGGACTGAAATCATAAATGGCTTTAAAATGTCTAAATTTATGGATGACTTGCTTTTAACGGAGTTGGTCAGGAAAGCTCTGAAGTTAAGATACGGAAAGAACCCTCTGTTGTGGACAGCAACATTTTGAAGATATTAAAAATCATATATTCCTTTCTGCCCAGCATCATGACCTTTATTGAAATAGATTGTTTTGCTGAATAAGATGATCAACTTCTTTTCTCAGTCTTTGCCCTCAGGTACCTACTCCTCATTTAGCAGAATAACTCCTATCTTTCTGTTTTGGGCACACACTCTTCTATCATGAACTCTGATGGCAGCTTATTGTCTTTTCCCTAACATCTGTCTTTGGCCTGTGGTACAGTCTCAGACCTTTTGCTTAAATAAAAAATGTAGAGACACACATGTCTACTTCTTAAATCCTTATTTAGTTTTCTACTTCTATTTTTAAGAAAATAAATAGATTCAACAGAGTGTCCCCTGAGGCCAACAGACATCGCTTTTATTTTAGATACGTAAGTAACTGAATGCCCACCCTGATCTGTCTAGACATGGTTCAAACACAAGGCCCTGCAGGAACCTGGCAGGTTGTTTAAATGAGTCAAGTGGACAGGGCAGAAGCAAAGAGAAGTAGTGAAAACTCAAGTACACTACAGCCCGCATGTTCCTCAACAGGGATCTCATTAAAATCTGTAAAGAGCACCTAGAGACAGTTTTGCAGACTGAGTAGACCCCGTAGGACATTCTGTGATGCCTGGAGAAAAGAGAAGAACTAGAGACCTGGTATTTCCTTTCAGATAACACAGTGACACGGTAGCAGACCCTTTATCAATATGAACTTGTATATGCACATCCTGAGAAATTAGAAACAAATACCCTTCAGCTGGTACAGATGCTCTTGAAAAAATAATTATTACCGAAAGGTACTTTTTGTTGTTAGTGAAGAATGTATTTTGTTAGGTGTAACACAGCACAGGTACCATTCAAAGTTGATAAGGGCAAAACTCCTACCTTCAGATAAACTTGCAGTGTCACGGAGAATATAGTTATCTGATAATGCAAGGGAGTGAAGTTTAGGCTTAAGTAGTACAGCAGGCAATACTGACAGAAAGGAATAAACACTTAGTTCCAGCAGTATGGAGAGCATGTAGTTTGTGGGACAATACAGACATAGATACAGATGTCCTATCCTCTGAAGGCTAAGGACCAGGGTGAAGATGAATACAATCACACATGTAGCCCTAAACCATATAATGGACCCTTATTTAAAACCTCCTTTGGGTGGCAGTAATGATCTTGTAGTTTATCAATGAATCGAATCAACATGGTGTACATCTTAAAATTACATAATGTTTTACGCAAATTACATCTTAATAAAGCTGAAGGAAAGAAACAAGTCTGAAGGTTAAAATTTTCCTAATTTTAATTCTAGACCAATGTCTTCCAGGAAAGAGCCCAGAAAAAGAAACTGACTTATTCAAAGTCACAAAACCAGTGAGGGGCAAAGCCAGGAACCAATTTCTAAGTGTCCATCTTGTATTCTTCCCTAACCAGCACTCCACCTATGATAACAAAAGAAACATACAGAGAAGACAGATTATGAACCCTAAACACGTTAGTTTTTAAATCATTCATTCTGATAAATACAGTCATTCATTCAACACATTTACTGAGGAGTTCTAGGCTAGACCCTGGGTGTAAGTTGCTAAACACAACATAAACAGCCCTGCCCTCATGGAAAGGCAGTACTCTGGGGAATTAGATGTCTACAACTTGGGGGCAATGTAGTTGAAAGCTTGTAACATATTCTTCCCTTCTTGTCTTCCACTAATCGGATACAATTTAAAACTCTTCAATTTCATAGTGGAGATAGCAGTCTCTCCTGTGGTTTATATAATAATGCCAACATTTATCATTTTTATATTTGCTCATTAAACTGCTAGAGACTCTTCATGTTGAAAGGTAGGGAAAAACCACTCCTGCCAGAACTCTGTCATCGAATATTTCTGACTTCCACACTTTAACTTTTTCTTGCCAAATCTTTCCAAATTATAGAAACTTTCTTCTAATATTGCTACATATGCACTTTAAAGTTTCTTAATTTCTCTTTATTATGTTGCATGTAGATTCTATTTTTACTAAAAAGATGAAGGTTATTTTAGAATCTTTTATTGTAGTCAAGATTGCTGAAGATTATACGGAAAAAGTCACAGTTTTCACAATTTTTAAAACTACTAAAATATATTACATCAGTTTATCTTAAAATGGCATTCTTTATGCCTAGGAACAGATATATTCATAGGAGGAAATACATTTAAAATATATATTAGGTAAATAACAAAGAACCATTTAAGACTTGCATCACAAATTCCGTTTGGGGGAATAGACGTTAGTTAACAGCAAAGGTATTCTTTAAAACCTCTAAATGCTTTTATTATATGCAGCTGTGAATTGGTAAAATTGAAATTGTGAGTGTGGCAGCCATTTTCCTCTCAAATGTCTCATGGTGGAGGGTGGGGAATGGGTCATAAACAAAAATTTTACCACAGTTTTTATGAAACTACACTTCCATTTTCTAACACCACTTCTCTTTTTTTTTTCTTTGTCTTTTAACATTGACTAAGAAACAGATGGAAGTAATTCAAAGACACAAAGTATGTCACAAAGTCTTTTCCATACAAGCATATTTTTCAGCAAATACAGGACCTTTGTATAATTCTGCAACATCAGCTGGATAGACAAGCATATGGGAGCAAAAGTGGCAACTCTGCCACTCATATGGAGGCAAAGGCATGACTCCAGCTTTCTCCATACACAGGACACGGATCTTAGTGCTGCCTTGCCTCTGCTAATTGCAGAAAGACAACATACTGCACAATTTCCTCCAAATACGATACTTAGGAAAGAGAGGTTTGGGCTAATGACAGTGGTCATACTTAAATATTTATGTTCCTTTCCAAATTAAATAAATTCAACAAAGGAAACTAAAATCTGGCTCTGAGTGCATCAACATGTGTCCTTAATCTGTTAAAAACAACTTCAGCAAACAAAACAATAAGTGAGTTAACATTTATGCCAGAAATTGTACTAAGCATTTACACGCACCATCTACCTCATTCTAGCCCAACTCCACCCCAAGAAGTACTTTTCATCGTTAAGCTCAGTCACTCAGTGTCACTCAGTCATGTCCAACTCTCTGTGACCTGATGGACTGCAGCATGCCAGGCCTCCCTGTCCATCACGAACTCCCGGAGTTTACTCAAACTCATATCCATTGAGTTGGTGATGCTATCCAACCATCTCATCCTCTGTCGTTCACTTATCCTCCTGCCTTCAATCTTTCCCAGCATCAGGGTCTTTTCAAATGAGTCAATTCTTCATATCAAGTGGCCAAAGTATTGGAGTTTCAGCTTCAGCATCACTCCTTCCAATGAATATTCAGGACGGATTTCCTTTAGGATGGACTGGTTTGATCTCCTTGCTGTCCAAGGGACTCTCAAGAGTCTTCTCCAACACCACAGTTCAAAAGCATCAGTTCTTCAGCACTCAGCTCTCTTTATAGTCCAACTCTCACATCCATACATGACTACCGGAAAAAAACATAGCTTTGACTAGATGGGCCTTTATTGGTAAAGTAATGTTTCTGCTTTTTAATATGCTGCCTAGGTTGGTCATAACTTTTCTTCCAAGGAGCAAGTGTCTTTTAATTTCATCTCTGCAGTGACACCATCTGCAGTGATTTTGGAAACCCCAAAAATAAAGTCTGTCACTGTTTCCACCATTTCCCCATTTATTTGCCATGAAATCAAGGGACCAGATGCCATGATCTTAATAATCTGAATGTTGAGTTCTAAACCAACTTTTTCACTCTCCTCTTTCACTTTCTTCAAGAAGATCTTTACTTCTTCTTTGCTTTCTACCATAAGGATGGTATCATCTGCATATCTGAGGTTATTGATATTTCTCCCGCAATCTTGATTCCAGCTTGTGCTTCATCCAGCCCAGCATTTCTCATGATGTACTGGTATATAAGTTAAATAGGCAGGGTGACAATGTACAGCCTTGACATACTACTTTCCCTATTTGGAACCAGTCTGCTGTTCCATGTCCAGTTCTAACTTTTGTTTCCTGATTTGCATACAGATTTCTCAAGAGGCAGGTCAGGTGGCCTGATTTTCTCAGCTCCTGAAAAATTTTTCAGAGTTTGTTGTGGTCCACACAGTCAAAGGCTTTGGTGTTTTCAATAAAGCAGAAGTATACATTTTTATGGAACTCTCTTGCTGTTTCGATGATCCAAGGGATGTTGGAAATTTGATCTCTGGCTCCTCTACCTTTTCTAAAATCAGCTTGAACATCTGGAAGTTCAAGGTTCATGTACTGCTGAAGCCTGGCTTGGAGAATTTTGAGCATTACTTTACTAGCATGTCAAATGAGTGCAATTGTGCGGTAGTTTGAGCATTCTTTGGCATTGCCTTTCTTTGGGATTGGAATGAAAACTGACCTTTCCAGTCCTGTGGCCACTGCTGAGTTTTCCAAATTTGCTGGCATATTGAGTATAGCACTTTCACAGCATCATCTTTTAGTTTGAAATAGCTCAACTGGAATTTCATCACCTCCACTAGCTTTGTTCACAGTGATGCTTCCTAAGGCCCACTTGATTTCGCATTCCAGGATATCTGGCTCTAGGTGAGTGATCAATCCATCATGATCTTCTGGGTCATGAAGACCTTTTTGGTACAGTTCTTCTGTGTATTATTGCCACCTCTTCTTAATATTGTCTGCTTCTGTTAGGTCCACACCATTTCCGTCCTTTATTGAGCCCTTCTTTTCATGAAATGTTCCCTTGGTATCTCTAATTTTCTTGAAGAGATCTCTAGTCTCCCATTCTGTTATTTTCCTCTATTTCTTTGTACTTACCATTGAGGAAGGCTTTCTTATCTTTCCTTGCTATTCTTTGGAACTCTGCATTCAAATGGGTATATCTTTCCTTTTCTCCTTTGCCTTTCACTTCTCTTCTATTCACAGCTATTTGTAAGGCCACATCAGCAGCCATTGTGCCTTTTTGCATTTCTTTTCCTAGGTGTTGGTCTTGATCCCTGCCTCCTGTACAGTGTCAGGAACCTCCAACCATAGTTCTTTAGGCACTCAGTCTATCAAGTCTAATCCCTTTAATCTATTTGTCACTCCACTGTATAATCGTAGGGGATTTGATTTAGGCCATACCTGAATGCTTTAGTGGTTTCCCTACTTTCTTCCATTTAAGTCTGAATTTGGCAATAAGGAGTTCATGGTCTGTGCCACAGTCAGCTCCCAGTCTTGCTTTTGCTAATTGTATAGAGCTTCTCCATCTTTGGATGCAGAGAATATAATCAGTTGGATTTCTGTATTGAGCATCTGGTGATGTCCATGTATAGAGTCTTTTCTTGTGCTGTTGGAAGAGGATGTTTGCTATGACCAGTGTGTTCTCTTGGCAAAACTCTATCATCCTTTGCCCTGCTTCATTCTGTACTCCAAGGCCAGATTTGCCTGTTACTCCAGGAATTTCTTGACTTACTACTTTTGCATTCCAGTCCCCTATAATGTAAAGGACATCTTTTTTGGGTGTTAGTTCTAGAAGGTCTTGTAGGACTTCATAGAACCATTTAACTTCAGCTTCTTCAGCATTACTGGTTGGGGCATAGACTTGGGTTAATGTGATATTGAACGGTTTGCCTTGGAAACGAACAGAGATCATTCTGTCGTTTTTGAGATTGCATCCAAGTACTGCATTTGGACTGTTTTGTTTAGTATGATGGATACTCCATTTCTTCTAAGGGATTCCAGCCCACAGTAGTAGATATAATGGTCATCTGAGTTAAAATCACCCATTCCAGTTTATTTTAGTTCACTGATTCCTAAAACGTTGATGTTCACTCTTGCCACCTCCTGTTTGACCACCTCCACTTTGCCTTCAATTCATGGACCTAACATTCCACGTTCCTATGCAATACTGCTCTTTACAGCATTGGACTTTAATTCTGCCAACAGTCACATCCACAACTGGGTATTGTTTTCCCTTTGGCTCCATCTCTTCATTCTTTCTGGAGTTATTTCTCCACTTACCTCCAGTAGCATATTGGGCACCTACCAACCTGGGGAGTTCATCTTTCAGTGTCCTAACTTTTTGCCTTTTCATACTGTTTATGGGGTTCTCAAGTCAAGAATACTGAAGTGGTTTGCCATTCCCCTCTCCATTCCAGCCCCAAGTCCCGCCAAAAGTAGTTTTTCTCATTATCTCCTGAATATTGCTGAGGATATTGAGACTTGAGAGTAACTTACTCAAACAGCTAGCATGTTTGGGAAGGAAGCAAATCTAGACAGTAGACAATAGAATCCAAAATATATTATTGGATTGACCATAAAATTTGGTTGGGTTTTTCCATAAGATGTTATAGAATTTCTTTGTCAACCCAAAGAATCACTCCAGAATACCATATAATAGTTTAGAGCAAAGTTTATTTATTTTCAACTTACTGTCTATGAAGAATATACTTTATACAGCAGTCTGAATGCTCTTCAGTGGGCATTTGATTACACAAAATCTCCCTAATTTACTTTAAATGAAGAGTCCTATCTTAATAATATCAAAATAAATTCAATATGACTGACAGTTAAAGTTATTCAAAATCTACTTTTCATTCTAAGTATTAATTAGGATTATAGCTGTATCCATGATGGTTTTAGTTACCATCTCATCTTAAAAGTCTGTAGAGGCCAGACTTAAAAGTCTGTAGTATTCTCACTAGCAGTGTATCCCAAGCTGTTTGGAGAAATGTTAGAACAGGTTTTTGTTTTTTTTTTTTTCATGAAAATCATGACTGCATTGTTTTCTAATTTTAAAAAGCTGTTCAAAAAGTAAAATCTATCCAAAGCCCTCATTGCACAGAATGCAAGGCTTACACAGATATTTGATTTATACACATGAATGCAACATTAATCTTACCAATTACTTTAATTTCATTTGAAAAATGTAAGTTATTACCCTACCTCCCCCTTTTTTTAGATTCACTCTCTTTGCTTATTTTTAAATCATGACTTCTGAACATACTTCTGCTTCCAGGCATAGTTTTTTCATTAACATTTTAAGTTTGTCACAGAAATCAAAAAAATGAACACAAAAATTTTAAACTTAGTATCATAAAACCATATCATTTTTGAAACTCTAGAAGCTCTATTTTAGCATAAGCACAAATTTATATGAGAAAGTTAAATGTTTTAGTGTCCTATGAGATACCGTTACTTAGAGAAATCAGATGTTCCAAATAATTCCCACATATTCAAACTACCTGGACTTGACTGAATTCGTTCTTGTATTTGAAGATCTCACAAATATCAAGCACTTAAAAAACAATGTATTTTCACCTCTAATGGTAAACTTAATATGCACTGAAAAGTCCTTTTTTAAATGGACACATCACTTTCTTCCCTATGGCTTTGCATTAAACGTCACACAAATGAACAGCAACAATTCAGAATTAGATGGATCTATATCATCCATTCATTCTCTACTGAGAATGAACATCTATGAAAGGGAAACCCTTCTACCATTTAGCTCAAACAGAGGCAAGAGAAGTTCATGACATCTGAAAATCTACCTCTTCCAATGATAAGTGATGTTTTCCTCTGACCCAGTTCTGAGAAAGGTCACTTGCACATTAATTCTGGGCTGGCCTTGATTGCTGCTTCTGAATAATCTGAAGCTCAAAAGCAGTGAATACTCTACCATAAATTAGTTAGCTATGGGATGCAGTGCAGCTGCCTTCAGCAAAGAGTTCAGAAAAGAGTAGGCTTCTCCATTTCCGCATCCATTTCTGATTTTAGTAATTTACTTTCTTTTCTTAAATGCCACAAAATCAATCTTAGAAAGACCTACTTCACAATGATGTGTACATGAAGTGCTATGGACATACGATAGATTGTATTTCACAAACTTTTCCCATTTATTTAAATATCTGAAATACTAACAAAACCTAAACAATGCTTACTCTAAGAAACCAAAAGCCCTAGGATAATTATATTTTTAATGCCATAGTATGACCTCATTTGAGAGATCTGTAAAACTGGGTAACATTCAATTCTGTCAAATCTTTGTCTAAGATCAAGGACTTGGACAATCAATATAATACCATAGTAAGAGCAAAGATTTACAACATATATAAATTTCAGTTTCATTTTACATTCTTGTCTCCTAAAGGCATTTGAGTTTATATAGTCCTAACTTGGATACTAAACACCTGGATTTGAATTATTGTTCTATTACTTCTTAGCTGTATTTCCTGAGCATTAATTTTATAGGAAAAGAACACTGATACCCATCTTTATCACTTTCCAAGAAAAGGGTTCATATTCATCTCATATAAGAGATGCTCAATAACCACTACTGCTTTTCTGTTGTTTCCTTTAACTACCAGGTTTTGACAGTCTATTACGAGATGGAGTTTTCTAGGAATGCATATGCCATACAAATATTATCATCTCCCATACCCATGATATGAAAAGAATTTGTCACCTACCACCATCAAGTCTTCCAAAATTAAGTTTCAACATAACTGTAGCCAATGAAGGAAGTGATCAGAAAAGTCATTCAAATAATATCAGATATTCATGGCATTGCAAGAGCTCGATTCCATATTTAAGGAAATGCTTGCTTTTTACTGTATTAGCTGCTATAAATGGCAGGTGTTTAGGACATTCTGATTTTCTTGGCCATTCTTACATTTCATCTGCCTATTGGCAGCAATAATAAAAACACGCTTCGGGTAACATTAATTTCCTGACAACCTCTCCAAGTGCCTTTGTATTTCAAACTTCTTTCCTCTGATGCAGTGTTATCTCACAAGCAAATCTAAACTACTATGACTGCCACTCTCCTATGTTGCTTAGGACCTTCACAATTAGACAAGGATATGTTTCCAGGAATGTCTAATGCCAGATAAACAATATTTTTCTTAATAAGAAGATTAACTGAAAAGTGATACAAATAATGTGATTCCCGTATGGGAAATACTGGTGCTAGTCACAAGTAACATTTTCTCAAATTCTCACCCTTTATGGAGTTCAATCAGTCATACAACAACATCCTGTTAGAATTTTACCCCTAAAGGTTTTCTTGTATAAAGACATGGAAGTAAACCTGCACTCAGGAAGAGGCCCTGCACTCAGGAGCCTATAATTTTAAATTTAGTCTTATAGGGTATACCTAACATTTCTGAGCCTCTAACCTTTATTCTTTACATATTCTGACCCTTAAATATGATGGTTTTTGCAAGCTGCACATGTCTAAATTATTTGTACTGTGGTAATTCTAAGTAAATTGGGATCTGAAGACAAACTGGCTTACATATTTCTTTTTTTGATGTGGGCCATTTTTAATTTTTATTGAATTTGTTATAATATTGCTTCTGCTTTATATTTTGATTATATATGGCCAAAGGGCATTTGGGACCTTACCTCCTCCACCAGGGATCGAACCCACACCCCCTGCATTAGAAGACAAAGTCTTAACCCCAGGACCACTGAGGAAGTCCTCACATAAATAAATTTTAAACCATTATTGTTTCTTATAAACAGCAACCAATCTCTTTGACATGATGTTTTGAAAAGAAGACTCAGTTGATGGAATCGGGTTTTCCTGGCAACAATTTGCTATGTAATTTTAGGCATGCCACTTAATTTCTCCTGGTCTCAGTTTCTCCATTTGTAAAACAAGGGAGCAGAACTAAAGGATTTGGAAAGGTTCGTGCCAGCTCTCAGATCGATGATCTCATTTAAATCTTTTACTTAGATGAATTAAATGGCAAGTTAATAAATCATCTATTAGATTGAATGTAATGGTCTGAGTAAGGTTTTGCTGCAGAATGGCAAGGACTTGCATTTTGGTTTAATTTTTTAAATACTGGCTCTTGCCAAATTTAGAGCAAGTCAAATTTGACAGCTTGTTCTGCAAATGACATTATTACTTGAATAGAGCATTAGGCCATATTTGGAAAGTACTTCAACTAGCAAAGCAAAATACAATTTATTATAGCTTTATTTAATGCCATGCTTCAGAAAAATCACAAATCAGTTTCATTAAATTTAAACAAAGATACATTTAAAACTTGGCAAAGGTGACTATGCTAATGAAGAATGATTACTTCTCTACCTATCAGGTACCACCAGAGTGTACATTACCACGATAAGATTTAATCTATTCAAACTCGAAACAAATGGGCTCTGTACAGAGTTCAAATGCACGATAGTTAAATTTCTCAAAATCAGATCTATTGTTCTCAAATTCTCTTTTAGAAATCCTTTCTAAAAAGAGCACACAGAGAAGAGAACAGGGAGGAGAATGTAAAATGCACTAACAAAGCTTATGTGCTATTAAAAAGGGAGAAAAAGAATATGTGAATTTTTATTCCACCTTGATCTTCTAATTAAAATAAGTCCTACAGCAGACACTGCACCTGCCAGCCAAAAGTTTATAATGAACAGAGAGACTTACTGCAGAGTGTCTTATCCGTGTTGCTCCCTCGGGCCCAAAATATTGATCCCTTTCATTGAATAAATACTAAAGTAACAACAAGAATCCATTATGTCTGACCTAACAAGAATTTTTAATTGAACAAGTTACCATCTGAATGACCAAGAAACAGTGGATATACTATCACCTGCCTTTCACTTCTTAAAGCCCTAAGTATAAAGGGCAAATAATGAATGAGTTGACAAAATTATTCATTTTCCCAAGAGTGCTCTCCAAATAAATGTCCTTTGTTTTAAAGAATTAAGATAGTTTTTGCTACCTGAGAAACTCGGTCACACTTTCTATAGTATTGTAGCAGTGTTTCTCAAGAAATTATCTTGCCAATTAATAAATGATGTACTACAGGTCTAACATTTAATTTTACATAATGTTTTTCCCAAATATGGGTCATATTTTAATACATCACACACAACTAGAAAAAAAGAAAAGGAAGGCCATTTCTTTTTCTTTAGAGGAGGCTGTTAGTACTAAGTACTAAAAAGGTATGCTAGCAACTTGATGTTAAATATTTCACAGGGCATTTCCACAGGAAATAATGATATACAAATATCTTCCTTAAACGATAGAATTTACCTCGCTCAAAATAGCTTAGTCCAATAAATTCTTATATACTTTATTAGACCCTAGACTAAAACATACCTGATACTAGAAGATATAAATTGGGTGAATCAGCAAGTAAAAACAGATAGCTAATCTTGGGATGAAGTTCTTTACCTTGCATCTACAAAGAGGGAAAAGCTGAATTCAGAAGAGAATACCTGCAATGATTTCAAATTGGAATATTAGGCCTGTGACTTTTACACTAATAAGTGGACACTGTCCACTCAAAATATGAATAACTTTCAAAAGAACTGAAGCAATATTAACTTCTCCATAAACTACTTATATTTTTTCCATTTGGATCAGTTAATACATTGGATTCATAACGAAAGCAAACTAAATGTTATAGACTAAAAAGTGAAGCCCATGTTTTAGGAAATCAATCAAACATTTACATGGGCTCATTAAAAAATGGCATGTTGGCCACTAATAATTATACATATTCATAATTTAAATAATCAGTTATCAATATTTTCTTGCCAAGATTTTGGACAAAGAGCATGCTCATATACTTCCACAAAACTTACTTAATAGTCTGTATTTTCAAAAGCATTTCAATCAATACCTCCCCGAAAATACCAGTACACTATTTATTATATAATTACAATACTTGAATCAAAGTAGCAAAATAAAAAGTGAAGACAACTAAAATATTCTACACCCTATCCAAATTTGAGGTGGACAATGCTTTACTGAAACAGATGGAGAGACGTAGTCCATGTTCAGCCTGCCTTTTAATTGAGTAGCTCTCAGTTTCTCTGAGCAAGTACATAAGAGAGGGACAGAGAAAAGAAAACACCTTTTCCTCCTTTTTTTTTTTTTTAATTGAACCATGGTATTAGTAGACAGACAGTATTTTTATTTTTTACCAAACTGACATCAACTCACTTTATTTTTATTTTTATTTTTTTTTAATTTTATTTTATTTTTAAACTTTACATAATTGTATTAGTTTTGCCAAATATCAACTCACTTTAAATATTCTTTCTAGTCTGTACTGGAATGCTGAAGGGTAAAGAAGGATAAGAAAACTGACCCTCTACGTGCAAATGAATAAAATCCGGGCTGCCTCAACTTCTCAGGCCTACTGTACAGCAGAAATGAGGACGAAGTCTACAGATTGGCCAGTCTCTGAGATCAATGATGATCAGTGGTGATATAAGAACTCACTATATAACTCATATTTTAACCATATAAATCTTTCTGAGGGAAAGGGATAGAGATTTTTATTCATGCTAAGTTGCAGCTGGGACCCTCTCTGAAAAAAAAAAAAAAAGAAATCCTGATTGATGTCTCTTAAATATCACATGCCAGTAATTTATTGTATAGGGTGTTTGCTTTTAGAAAAGGTTATGAAAAATATATTCCAACAGAGTTGAAACCTTAATTTTCCAACAAGAACTACAATTGCTTTCATTTATGTAACTTGTTTGAGTTTGTTTCAGTCTTTTAAATGTACTTAAAAACATGGCATTCAACACATCAAAATTGCTACTGAGCTCAGAATTATAATACTTAGACAAAATACAATACATCAAAATGAAGAATATTTACAAAAATACTATTCAAAACTAAACTGAATTCATTTATTAGCAATAGTCCAGGACATTTTCATCATTGAACATACAATTCTGAACACTAACTCTCCATTGTTCTACAGCAGTAATGTTTCTATGAGTTTATTATTAAAAACAAAGGCACTGACACTAGCCTATGGCTTACTTTAATTAGTGGACTACAATGTGAAAGTGAAAGTGTCAATCATATCTGACTCTCTGTGACCCCATGGACTGCAGCACACAAGACTCTTCTGTCCAAGGAAATCTCCGGGCAAGAATGCTAGAGTGGGTAGCCATTCCTTTCTCAAAGGAATCTTCCCAACCCAGGGATTGAACCTAGGTCTCCCATATTACATGCAGATTCTTTATTATCTGAGCCAATCAGGGAAGCCCCAATTCGGATCAATAGAATTTTTGTCAAGCATAAAATATTTTTGGAATGATTAGATTATTCTTATATATAAAACTATTTCATTCTATAAGAATGAGCGACTATAGTAGAAAAACTACTTCCTTTTTTTAAAGATAAAGGGAGAATCTTTATCCCTATATTTTTAGAACAGTCTGTAAATTGTATGTAAGAAAAATCACAGTATAAAATCCACTGTAGAACATTCCCTGCCCACAAATGCTTGTCCTAGTTCACACGAGCCTATGTGTTTGGACACTCAGTCGTGTCCGACTCTTTTCGACCCTATGGACTGTAACCCGTTAGGTTCCTCCATCTGTGGGATTTTCCAGTCATGAATGCTTGTCCAAATATGTCCAAAAACATCCAGTAAAGATTTAGTGAATCAAAGCAATATATAACAAATCTCCTTTCCTACAAAAGTATGTTAAAACTGAATGGCATCTTCTTAAGAGTCTAGAATCCTTACTCTCTAAAAGTCACCCCAAATAAGAGTCAGCTCTTTATTCTGCCTTATGAATATGTATGAGTACAATTTAATCTTTCTAAAGTATCCCTAAATGCACTTTTTAAAGGTAATATTGTAGTGAAGCACAGGAAAAGCCTAGAAAACAGAGCTCTTTCTAAAGTAGTCCTGAGTCAGAAAAAACGTGAAGAATCAAGTCCAAGCCCTTTAGGATATAGTTGTGCCAGGCGACTAGCAGAGGCATGAAGGAGGAAGACCAGACAAACTTTCTGAAAATCTATTCATTACAAAATAAAAACTTAACCTGAAATGCTACAAATTACTTTTGGATTTGTTATCAAATTGTAACTACCCAAAGAAGAATTCTAGAAACACATAAAGACTAAAAGATGTAAAATTGAAAAGGTAATATGATAAAATTCCTTATTAATTTTATACCACTATAGATAATATCCCAAATATCTATGTGCATCAATGTGCTTTTGCAAGAACTAAGGAAAAGATAAATTCCAAAATGCAAATTAAAAAGATCATTATTTTAAGTTAATCTCTTTCAACTTTGAAGTTGCACTGAAGGTCAAAAATCTTGGGTTGTAGTTAATTTTTCACATTATCTTATTATGTGTGCCAGTACCGCCCACTTACTGGAACTGACTGACCCCCACAGTACGCTATATTGCTTTAATTCAAAAGCCAGTTTGAATTAAACTTCTCATCATGTTTAAGGCTGGTAAAATTCAAAACTTGTCCATTTTAGCCAATTATCTCACTTTTCCCTCCCCGAGTAAAAACTTCTGATTTATACTTTTTATCTTATATTACTTACAACTCTTAGAGAGATTAGAACTTGTTTACAGCATAACATATACCCACTACATTCCTCTGTCACTGTTCAAAGTCACCTTATTAACTACTCTCCTCCTTTTATTCGGCCCAGGAAGATAGGAAATAATTGCTGCTGTCATGAGTTAGAGCAAAACCTAAAAGATACAGCCTGTTGCTACTGCTGCTAAGTCACTTCAGTCGTGTCCGACTCTGTGCGACCCCAGAGACGGCAGCCCACCAGGCTCCCCCGTCCCTGGGATTCTCCAGGCAAGAACACTGGAGGGGGTTGCCATTCCCTTCTCCAATGCATGAAAGTGAAAAGGGAAAGTGAAGTCGCTCTGTCGTGCACGACTCTTAGCGACTCCATGGACTGCAGCCTACCAGGCTCCTCTGTCCATGGGATTTTCCAGACAAGAGTACTGGAGTGGGTTGCTATACACATATGCGGCAACCCTGGCATGAGCCAGGGAAAAGTCAATCAATCAAAATCATCTTGGACATAATCTTTTTAATTGTGAACCTGAATATCATCAGCAGATGATGAATCTTCACCTACTAAAACCCAGTATCAATAGCAATGTCAGGAATATTTTTTTTTAGCAAGTTGTTCTTTGGTAGATTCTATTTTTTCAAAAATATAAAAATATTAATCAGGTTGATACAGTTAATAAAACTTAGCTCAAACTGACTCGATGGACATGAGTTTGAGTGATCTCCAGGAGTTGGTAATGGACAGGGAAGCCTGGCGTGCTGCAACTCATGGGGTCGCAAAGAGTCAGACACAACCGAGCAACTAAACTGAACTGATTCTGTATATAAAGATCACTCAAATGAGTATATTTTGAAGAGTTTATCAGTTTTCTTCCTACCTTACCTAGGCAAGGATGGATGGTTGTGGAATCCCATTAATACTTCCTTGCCTCTTACTAGTTTGATGGACAATATAACTTCATAGATGACTAGGTGTAGCTATGACACATAAATGCCTTTTATTGACACACATGGTCACTGGGACCTATGACTTTTGCATTGGTACCTACACAAAAGGCTTCATTTATTTAAAGAAACATTTTTCCCCAGATATAATGTATACTTTCAACACAAAGAATTTTTTACTCTCCCATTCTGGGAAACAAAAAAGATATAAACAGCAAAGTTTCAGTACTGTCCACATTAGTCATAAGCCAATTATACTACTCCAATATTTCTACATTTCATTAAGAAAAAGTATGTCAGACCAGGTTTCCAATGTCTTCCAACCATATTATCTATCATTATGGATTTATAATTTGACATAAAGAAAGCAAACCTTTGTATAATACACACTGGTTCTGCTTTTGTTGAATACACACATCAGTGATTTTTAGAAAGGAAGAAAGGAGGGAGAATCTGAATTTTGATGTGATTTACAAAGACAGACCATCCTTCATACTCTTAGTATATGTCTCAAACATTTTATAAAGTCTTACCAACTTTATAATCACTCTGAGCAAAATCTGAATCCAGATAACATGGTCCTCAGCTATGTTGCTCATCTGGAGTTCTGTGTAGAGAAGGTAGTTTAAAGAAAAGGTTAATTAACACAGCTGTGGTCTACGTGGAACATTTTCTAGGCTAAGACAACTGCAATTCACTTCCCCTAGAAATCAGTTGACTGGAATTCTTGGCTTTCTCCCAGGCAGTTTCTTAAAAAGGTTACCAGCTTAATTGAATGAAATCAGTGTCTGCAACCATCAACAATTATCTCTAGAGCAATACTTGTTATTAGACTGAATAAAATCAAAGTTAGAAACCAACCACAATTACTTATGGAACAATAATTCCCAATATTGGCCAGTTTGATTGCATCTGATACTGCTATGGAAACTTCCTGAAATCTACTTGCTTCTTCTTTCATGCAGACACCACATGGATAATAAAAGATACCAACAAGTCTATAACTTCCATTTATTTCAAGGAAAGTCAAAATTATCTTGAAGCAAATGAGTAAAAGTCCACCCTAAATGGACAAATACAGTCTGTTTTATCTGCAATCACAATGCTGTCTCCATTACATTTGCTGTTGGCCAGTGACCTGGGTCGATCCCTGGGTCGGGAAGATCCCCTCCAGGAGGGCATGGCAACCCACTCTCGTATTCTTGCCAGGAGAATACCCATGGACAGACGTAGGCTGCAGTCCATGGGGTCGCGAAGAGTCGGACATGATTGAGCAACTTCACTTTCACTTTTCACTTTCATGCATCGGAGAAGGAAATGGCAACCCACTCTAGTGTTCTTGCCTGGAGAATCCCAGGGATCACGGAGTCTGGTGGGCTGCCGTCTATGGGGTGGCACAGAGTCGGACACGACTGAAGCAACTTAGCAGCAGCAGTATTTCAGTACTTGCAGGTCCTGGAAACTTTTTTGATTCATTTGAGAAACCAGTATCCACAGTACCCATGTAATGTAGTCATAATCACATTGCACTCAATGCCTCATTAGATGACTAGCAGCACATCACACGTCATTTAAGGCTTTTTCTGGCACTTCAGAGTAGACAGATATTCCATCCAAATATGAAAGTTTTAGCAGTATTTTTTCTTCCTGCAAAATGAAGAGCTAGAACTATACATAAAAATTCAAAGAAACCAGATTTTCCAGGTTCCGTAAGGTACTATATATAAAGACAAGTGTTTTATAATTAATATTTAATTACAGATAAGATTAAAAAGATTAAACCCCAACCACAAGGTTCCTCCTCTTAAGAATTTCCTAACTTTTCAAAATATCAAAGTGAATTAATAAACTATTTTAAATCCCCTCTCTCTGGGAAAATTAGGGATATCTTTACTACAAAGCTCAATTCCTATTAAATAATATATTGCATACTGTTGATTTCATTCCAATTATTTTCATTTAATAATGCTAACAAAATGGTACATACTTTACTTCGAAAATAACACAGCAGAAAGCAGACTATGAATTGTTTCTGCAATGATTTTACATTTACCTAACTTTTCGGTTTGTTGTTGTTGCTCAGTGGCTAAGTCATGTCTTAAGTCAACTCTTTTGCAATCCCATGGACTGTAGCCTGCCAGGCTCCTTTGTCAACGGGATTTCCCAGACAAGAATACTGGAGTGGGTACCCATTCCCTTCTCCAGGAAACTGTCCAAACCCAGGAATAGAGTCTCCTGCATTGGCAGGGCGATTCGTTACCACTGAGCCATCCAGGAATTCATAATTTACCCAATGACTCTTTATATCAAGATTGTATTGAACAATTTTCAGAAACTTTAAATATGGAATCCCCACTTTTACATTTTAAACTCATCTAAATATGCACAGTTCCTAATACATCTGTGCACTATTTTTTAAATCTTCCCTAGCATTACCATTTTACAGCTGATATGCTGATCATTTTTCCAGAAATATTTTAAAAGATACACTCCTTTATGGTTGAGTCATAGAAGTTTTTAAGAGTGGTAGTGCATCACAGGACAAAAATAATGAACTGGTTCCTTATTATTCAAAATAAAACAGACAAGAAGTCTAGTTCTTGATGTATAGGTGGCATTGTATAAAGTAGGGCAAAATTAGAGGAGACAGAAGTCCTTCACTTTTATTTTTTTTCTCCTTTCTATAACAAGATAAATGCTTGTAAAACTATTATAAAATAAATATGATCAGGAAGAAACTAGTGTTCCATATTCAAAATATAATGAAAAGAAACCAAGGCAGATTTTTATTTATTTATTTTTAATTCAGGGTTGTTGGCCAGGCAAGAAGCAGCCCAGGTTAGTTAACGATCTAACAGTGGTGATCACTAATATGCTCTTTAGTGAATGTGAAAGAAAGCATTAGCTGAGTTTTTTTCAGAAGAGTGAAGCCCAAAAATAACACAATTCTGAGGTTAATATTTCTTCCTGGCAAAACTGAAACAGGTATAAAATAGAATTACCACTTACAGAGGTTCCTAGGAAAGTCATACCAAACTAACTTCATTTTCTAATTTTGAGAGTTAATATTATCAGGTAGAATTCAGATATGCATATATTTAATTTCATAAAGTCTTCCATTTAAAAAAATAAAATATATAATACAGAAGAATGAAAAATAGATCATAATTATGTAGAGATGGGTGAATGACTATACCACATAGATGGCCATGAATTACCACAGATTGTGGAACTGCTTAAAATTGCAAATAATAAATTTCATAACTATTATAAAGATGATTCTCATGAATAAGGCTGGATTATTATACTTTAACATGGAATAACATTAAAAGTCAATCTTCTAACCATGGCTAAGTCCTTCCCTGATCTTTATTTTCCTTCTTCAACCTCTTCTTTCCTAACATCTCTATCTCCATAGAAGTCTAAGACCAAGCCCCAATTAACTCAGCTGTTTGAAAGAACAATTCTCTCTTAGCTTTAGAACCTCACATAGGTTATTTCCTTCTGTTTCAGAAACTGTTGTCCTCACTTATCACATGGCAAATCCTCAATATAGACATTACTTCTTTTCAAAGGAGATATTCTTCCTTGACATTCCTGGCTGGTTTCAACATCCTTGTAAATACTAAACTGAAACACTGCATTACAGTTGTATCATAGTTTTTACAGTGATTCTTTAATCGTATGTTTCTTTTATCCAGCAGTGTGCTTGTAAGTCAACTCTTGAAAAAAATAAGGATCTCTAATTTGAAGTGTTTATCAATTTCCACGGCAAAGCATTCTCTCCCTGCCACCACTGCACATACATACACACTCCATGGCCAATTTCAAAATACCAATGTTTCAATCCTTTGAAACACCTTGGTAAATCACTATTGTTCTCTTCATAGAGATGAAAAAACCAGATCTGGTTTCATATGATTACAAAGATCTTAAACCAGGCTCTTAGTTTAACATAGAGCTAAATTTGTATGTGTTGAGGTGTGTTGTGTGCCAGACTTTTTGCTAAGTACTTTTCACTTACTTATTTAATTCTCACAACTACCATGAAATACTATTTATGTATGAAAAAAGAGATATGATGATATTAAATAAGTTTTCCAAAATTGGAAAGGTAGTAAGTATCAAAATTAAGAGTCAAAAATCACATTGTTTACATCAAAGCCTGTGATCTTACCATTGACTCCACTTCTGCCATCAAGTACTAGACTGTCTCTAGGCTTCATTATTTATTAACAAGTAGATCAAGAAATGCCCAGGGAAAATAATAGACAGAAAAGCACATTTTGTTTCCTTCTATAAACAGCTTTTAGCTAAATGCTTTGGTAGAAGATATAAAGTTTGAGGCTCTATCTAGTCTATCTCTTGTCCAAAAAGTATAAAACAACCAAACCATTATCAGTTTTCCAATATTCTTCATAAGCTTCACGAATTTACAGGTTTAATATGCAATGAAATCATCTTCAAATATCTAAATCATTCTGATCTCTTTCAACTCTGACCTTGTATGGTATTAATATCTATGGACAGGGAAGCCTGGCGTGCTGCGGTTCATGGGGTCACAAAGAGTCAGACACAACTGAGCGACTGATCTGATCTGATCTGATCTGATGCTCATCATGGCCTTCCCTGGTGGCTCAGAAGGTAAAGCATCTGCCTGCAATGTGGAAGACCTGGGTTCAATTCCTGAGTTGGGAGGATCCCCTGGAGAAGGGAATGGCAACCCACTCTTGCCTGGAAATTCCATGGACGGAGGAGCCTAGTAGGCTACAGTCCATAGGGTTGCAAACAGTCGGACACGAGTGAATGACTTCACTTTCATGCTCATCATATATTTTAACATTTAATCATACACATCTTATTGAAGTTCCTTGATTGCAAGAAGCATTTTTATACTTCCTTGCAAATCCCTGAAGCCTCTAGCACAATGTTAGATACTAAGTACTTACTCAGATGTCTTCTAAATTGAATCATAAAGTAATGATTTTTGAAACTGTAGAAAAGAGGAAATCTAATGTGTCAATGGCATATATCTTGGTAACCTATTTGAATATGCATTGATTTGCATCGCTTTATAACAGAAACTCATATATTTCCAATGAAAGTAAGTGTTTTAGAACATAAATATGTTCAAAGAAAAAAATGTACAAGATACAAAAAGCTAATTATGCCATTTTTCTCCTTTATGTCATCATGTCAGTGAGACACAAGGACTAACTTGCATTTCCGTCAGACTTTATGCAACACAAACACTGGGAGGATAAAACTGCAAGACTCCAGGCTGTGAGGAAAACTGCTTTGCTGAGTTGCTTACATTGAGGAAGAAGCCTGACCAGTTCTGAATAGTGATGATCTTATATCAAATTGTTATTTGTCTTGATTTTAAAATAATTAAATATGGTGGGAATGGGAGGATGCTGGTGAAAGATTTTATTGGAATATATCATTAATTAGTTTTGAAATAAATTCAATTGATGAAGAAGCATGCCTGAAGTGATACTGGGAGCAAATCAGGCAAATATGGGAATGCTTAAAAATCTTGGCATGACAGAAAAGAAAGCACAAGTTTGTATGTTCTTATCTTAGACATAGGATTTAATTATGCAAAGTATTAGTATATGAGGTATGCTGCTGCTAAGTCACTTTAGTCATGTCCAACTCTGTGCGACCCCATAGACGGCAGCCCACCAGGCTCCCCCGTCCCTGGGATTCTCCAGGCAAGAACACTGGAGTGGGTTGCCATTTCCTTCTCCAATGCATGAAAGGGAAAAGTGAAAGTGAAGTTGCTCAGTCGTGTCGGACTATTAGCGACCCCATAGACTGCAGCCCACCAGGCTCCTCCGTCCATGGGATTTTCCAGGCAAGAGTACTGGAGTGGGGTGCCATTATGAGGGCTTTTTTTTAATACTTGTGATACCCAAATACCTCTCTATATTTCAAAACTGAATTACTTTATTTTTATTATATATTCATATAAGAATATATGATTAATCCTGAGGTAAACACCTTACCTACTGTTATGGACACATTAATTTTATAGGTTTAGGGTCTACAATGAATAGTTATGAATAGTACTGTAAGTTTACTCTTCAAGCAGTCTGACAACATCTCAGGAGTGTCAATGACAATTAGTTGATTTCAATAATACTGAGTGCTTACTATGTGCCTGATACAGAACTAATCACTTTATATGCATTCTGTTATTTAACATAATCGAGAAGCAGTTACTATTTGTATTCCCCTTCTACAAGGTAGAAATCAAGGAGGTAAAATAATATCCCCAATGTCACACATCCCAGAATAGATCAAAAACTTGATCCAAAGGCTACATGAACCACATTAGGATGATGTAACACACATGCTAACACACCTCAGGGTTCTGGTGGGTCCTAAATATTGGAAGAGCAATATGCAGATTCTATTACAGTTGGAAAAATCATCATCAATACCAAAACCATGGAGGCTTATAGAGCGAAGTATATCCTCATTTGGGGATCCTCTGATATTATAAGGGCTTTTTTTTTTTTTTTTTAACTGGAACCAAGACTAAATTTTATCAAGGGACCTGGTCCATTAGTTCATTCAGTGCTAATAAGCAAGATCTCCTGGTATTACCAACATTTTAGTATTGGTGGGGTAGAAATTTTAACACTCAGGTTTACAAAAATATTCGTCCTAGGGCTCCCCAGGCAGTTGGTAGCCCTAACCTTAAAGGACTCTAACCTGTACCTGTTCATATATCTCTTCTTACTTTGGAGAAAAACAGGCAGTTGAAACCACATACACATTTTCCCCACAAACCACTGTGCCTTCTGCCCAAAAGTGTGCATGCACATGCACATGTACACACAGGCACACACACACACACACACACACACACACACACACATCCATACCTTCAGTAAGAAAAATGGATCCAAAAATATTATAAAGTGAAATAATCTTTAATAAGTTCATATGACATAACTATAGAACAGCAAGGACAACATAAGAGCATTACAATGTTTTATTTGACTTTTATTTCAAGACTGTTATCATCAGTAGTGAGGCTTTCTAACTTAATTTTAATATTTATCTCCACTATTTAAATCTGGTACTCACAGAATAGATTTAAAGTATTCCTAAGCTATCCTAGTCAGTGTGTCTAAAACTAAGTTCAAAGAACACAGATCTGTCTAAATATATACCTAGTCTATGACCGTAAACAAATATATTCACTGGTCCCCACAACATAAACTTGATACCAAAGGAATATTATGGTTTTAAAATAACAATTATAAATAGCACTAATTAGATATCATGAGTAAATATTTAAACTATTGTTTTGAATAACACCTGGAGAAGGAAATGGCAATCCACTCCAGTACCCTTGCCTGGAAAATTCCATGGATGGAGAAGCCTGGTGGGCTACAGTCCATAGGATAGCAAAGAGTCAGACACAGCTGAGCCACTTCACTGGTTTGAATAACATTATCCTCTCTCCAAAATTTGGAGCCAAACTGAATTTCTTATTTCTTTCAACAGAGCAAAAAATTAGACCAAGATCAGTGTGACCTTGTGATCTTTTTGACATTGTGATCTATCATAAACTACTATATTATTTGTAGGAGGGCAAGTATGTTAGCAATAGACTTGGAAACATGGACCTCATGGAAATACTGGATTTCAATGCCAAAGAATTAAAAATAGTGAAAGGTGAAATAAAAGCACTGAATATATTTTACAATGAAACTGACTCTAAGCATGTTAAGATTTTTTCCTGTACTTTTGTGTACAGCTGGGAATATTATAATTTTCATATTTCAGTTCACATTAAAATTTGATTGTGTGTATAAAAGACTAGAAACAGAAGAAATGAGAAAAGTAATCACCAAAATGTTAGAATTTTTAATGTATATGCTGTGTTCAGTCATGTCTGACTCTTTGGGACCCCATGGACTGTAGCCTGCCAGGCTCCTCTGTCCATAGGATTTCCCAGGCAAGAGTATTGATGTGGGTTGCCACTTCCTGCTCCAGAGGTCATTACTGACCCAGGGATCAAACCTACATTTCTTGTGTCTCTTACATTAGCAAGTAGATTCTTTAACAGTGCACCATCTATTAAAGTTAGTTTTCAAATATAAAGATTTTTCCATAAATACAAATGACAGGATGTGAGAATACACATAGTCAAATGCATGACACACTTAGCTGGCTTTGCATTTTTAAAATGTGATTCTACCCTGGATGTCCTTCATCATCTTTAGAGTTTATAAACTTGGTTTGTTCTAGATTACAAGTAATGAAAGGTAAAAATTAACACAAAGTAAATCACTGGCAAAGCACAGTAAAAATGTGCTTTCTCAGGTTGATTTAGTGTTGATTAACTCACAATACTCCTTCACACAAAACAAACAAACAAAAGAAGCTAAACTTTGAAGATTTATCTTGAAAGATATGATGTTCCTAAAAATGTCGAGTACTTTTACTGACTCATGCAGAGGAAAAAAAGTGTCTGTAATTATTGATACTACCTCAGAGAAGACTCATAATTCTAGTAAATTCTATTCAGTTTGGCAGGAAAATAATTTCTGATTTACTTTTAAATTCTCTAACAACTAAATACTATGTGCTGCAACAACTTAAAGCAATAAGCAAATACCCACAAAGGAAGGCAAGGGAGACATACATTTTAAAATTAATGATATAAAAGATATAAAAGGATGATTAAAAGATAGCCAAACAACTAATGTTCATGTTGCCTCAGAATTCTCTATCAGAGAATAATCACTTGACTGTAAAGAGCAGAAGAAAAACTGGTCAGAAGGAAAAGTAGAGCTAAAGGTAAGAAAATGTGAAAATGTGTTGAGAAATATTGTATTACTAGGAAAGTATTCCAATCTCCTAGACCATTTGACTAAAGAGCAGATTATTTGAAAGGACTTGCAAAATAGATCCAACAAACGCAGTTATCTTTGAAGGAACTTAAAAGATTGGAGAGGGGTCTGAGTCACCAGGCAGACTCAGACAAATGCATTTTCAATTTGCAAAAGAAGAGAACAGTAAATTCTTCAAGATATTGACATAAGAATTTTACATTATTCTTTTAAAAGCTTACATAACAACTTATTAGGAATTGATTTGCATGGTGCTAGAAAAGGATTTCTTGTTTACCAGGGGCCACCTGGCTACACTAACCATGAGTTACCAGAAATGAAGTACTGAGACACAGACAGCACAGAACAATGGTGAATAGTGAGAGCTCCCAGGAATTATGTACAACCTGTGTGATCCAGGCAAGTAATTTCCACTCCCTACAATTTGATTTCCTATTTGTACAACAGTAATAACAGGACCTCTTTATAACAGAGTTATGAAAAATAAATGTATTTAATAGTGATGACATAAAACAATAATGCACATCTTCTTCAGTATAAATAATTAAAAATGGCATCTCTAACTACAACATCATCCTTTCTAAACATATCAGATATGTAAAGAGGGAAGCAAAGAAGACTGAGTTTAACCAGTCCTACCCCTACTGACATAGCAGTAAGGAACCCACCTGCTAATGCAGGATACGTGGGTTCGATCCCTGAATCAGGAAGATTCCTCAGAGAAGGAAATGGCAACCCACTCCAGTATTCCTGGAAAATCCCACGAACAGAGGAGTCTAGCAGAATACAATTCCAAGGGGTGTCAAAACAGACAGACACAACTTAGCAACTAAACAACAAGAGTCGGGCATGACTTAGAGACTAAACAACAACACAAGGCAATTGGTGAGAACACTCATGACAGTCCTGTCCTCACAATGGGATGTACAGAAATAAAATCAAGCCAAGGCTTCTCAGGTGGTGCTAGCAGTAAAGAACCCACCTGCCAATGCAGGAGATATAAGGGAGGTGGGTTTGATTCCTGAGTCAGTAAGATCCCCTGGAGGAGGAAATGACAAACCATTCCAGTATTCCTGCCTGGAGAATCCTATGGACAGAGGAGCCTGGAGGGCTACAATCCACAGGGTCACAAGGAGTTGGATATGACTGAAGCTGAGTGTTAAAATGCTCCAAGTTTAGTAAGAGAAACCCAAAAAGCATTTAATAAGAGGGCCAGCTGAACAATTTCAGGACCTCTAATGCACCAGTCTATAAATACTGAATATATACAGTGTACTGTGTATACTGTAACTTCTGTGTGTAAAAGCTACCTAGGAACAGAAGCTCTTTTCTTGAGAACTTACCACTTTCAAGATTTCACAAAAGTGAGCAAGTCTGTGTTGAAGAACAATGGGATATCAAACCTGATTTGCCAAAAACAAATGCATTCAGTGGTCAGGTAATGTCATTCTAATACCAACCCACAGCATCCTTCTTTAATCTAACATGTGGTTGCTATATTTATGCTATAACTTAAGTTACTTTATTGACATTATCCCTTCCATTTTTTCCATTCACGTAGAAAGTGAAAGAGTGTAAAAAGTAGTAAGAAGGAGTACACAGTGACAGAAGTGAAAAGATAACAAGAATGAAAGCAATCACTGGTACTGAGATGAGCACTGAGTCAGGAGTGGCAATGACTCTGAAAAATGAAGAATAAATCAGAGAACATGCAAAATATTGTAGGTTGATCCGGAAGACAGAAAGACAAATGACTAGTAAAAAGGAAGAGCTTTGAGTGTGAGGATGACCTAAGGATCAGCATCAATCCTGGATGCCTGTGAAACTGATGTTAGTTCAGGAGACAGACATTTTTCAGGAACTTAATAAGCATGGCAACTACTACTGAGGAACCCATGTTGAAGTCCAGGGATAATTATAGTTCCTAGGCAAGTTCACACTTGTAAAACATAGCACTCAGGAATGGAGAGTCCCCAGAGGAGGGGTCTACTGAGGGGAATGATTCACAACAGAGTAGCAGTCAGCACAAAGCTGAAAAGTGTGCCTTTTAAGGTTTAAGGTTTAGAACTTAAAGGACTAGTAGACCTGGTCTTCCAAAGTCGTATCACTTTTAATTTCTTTTATCTTTCTTCCCTCAGAGTTTTAAAATCATTTCAAATGGCACCAAGTAGGTAAAATGTGTAACAGTAAAAATCTAGGCTTCCAGTTTCTAGTAAAATAATCTGAGGAGCTGGCAGCACTTACACAATATATTCCTAGTTTATTAAGACTCTCTGCTTAGATCTTGAAGCTTCTGAGTTTATGATCAAATTTCAAACTTTCAAAGGACTGAGCCACTCACATACTTCTATAGGATGAGGAGTATAAGCGGGATGGAAGAGTAACCACGCACTTTGACTAACCCTGAAGATGCTGAATGTAAATCAACTCCCGTAAATGAAACAAACAAGCAAACAAAAAATGCACAAGGAGGTTGAAAAGTAGTTAAAACAGCAAAAGCTAAAGGTAAAAAGCTTTCCTGTTTTAACCAATAATATTGATAATGCACCTTGATCGCTTGTACAGCACTTTGATCAGAATAATGGTTATGCCAAAAATTAAACAAAGGTAAAAAATCAAACTGGAGGCTAAAGTTTAGAAAAATAACCAGTATTATAGAAACATAGGGATTTAGAACTGCCTTTGGAGATCACCTGGTTCGATCCTCACAGAGATAAATTAACCAACTCACATGTAAAAGCTCAAAGCATTTGAAGCTAACTTTAATTACAAAGTACATAAAATTTTTAGCAATGATTTTTTTAAATTTTTAAATTTATAAAAGGCTCTGACGGTATACTAAGTCATAAATACTTAGTGGAACTGAACATATAAACAAAACGTCACAACCTCAGCCCCTCTCACTCTCTGGGCTCTCACCCTGTGACCCAGTCAGGATGCTATAATGAATACCAAAGGGAATCCAGCAGGACAGTGTACTACTCCCCGGCCTGTTTGGAAATCAGACAACAGTCCCTCTTGGAGTTAAGTTGTTGGTGCAAAGATTTTCCTCTCTTTTCTCCCAGCAAATGAGAACTATGTTGACCACTGGAGTAACAGAACGCTGGTTACCTGAGTTCAATAAATACAATCAGTACACTAGAGGTTTGAGACAGTCAAGGAGCCTGATAATTAATGTCCTGTTCATAGCGCAAATAAAGAAGTAAATTACCAAATAATAAATGCTGAATCTCTGAAATTTGGAATAGACAACTTCTTAAAAAAAAAAAAAATCCTGTGCAGAATCATTAACATATCATTGCTGTGTCTGCAAATTTCTGGCAGGTTAATTTTTGATAGCTGGGGAAGAGCAAAGCTCCCCACCAATTTTCTAAATCATCTCTAGGCAAATATCTAGGGGCAATCACCTGTAGACTTCTGCCTGAAAGACCCAGGTATGTTTTGAGAAAGCAGTCAGATTCCTGAATGATTTACAAAATTAACCGTCAGAACTGTCCATATGCCTGGCTTAGACTGAGAGTGATAACTAAAAAAATATGCATGACACATTTTAACCTCAGTATCCTCACTTCACTCAGAAATCAAAACATCAAGAAAAGATATATTCATCCTGGCTATTCAAATAATTTTTAAACTCCTACTTATGCAAGGTACTCTAAGCATGAGGTCACTATAAATAAAAATGAAACAGCAGGCTTGATACTGAGCAAAAGAAAGTATGGTCATTTAGATGTAAATAAGTTTGCTTTCTGGTTTGAGTAAGTTTAGAAGAGCATCATCAGCCACCAGGTGCTATAATCTCAGGTTTTAAAACATTCGACTGGGGCCCCTCAGAAAATGTACTTTAAATTTGAGAAAACTAAAATACAAGTCAGAAATGATCCAAAATAAATCTGAACAAGTTTGATGATATGCTGTTGCTTCCAAAAAATAAGTGAGATCAATTTGGAAAATTAATGAGACATTCACATTGGAAATATAATTTTAACTACAGATCTGAGAAAGAATATTCATTGTAATTTAAAAATCAGAATCACTAATTAGTTGACAATAAATTTTGACCTTTAAAACAAATTAACAAAATCATTTTTATCAAATCTGCAGAAATATTATAGTAACAATCCTGATGGTACAAATATTGGTAAATATTATGTTGATTTAACAAGAATTTAATTATTCCTTATGCCATTTTAAAAGGGATTTACAAGCATTTTGTAAGTGTGCATGCGTGCATGTGTGCATGCTTAAGCGCTCTGTCGTGTTTGATTCTTTGCGACCCCATGGACTATAGCCCACCAGGCTCCTCTGTCCATGGGAGACAGAGAAGAATACTGCAACGAGTTGCCATTTCCTCCTTCAGGGGATCTTCCGCACCCAGGGATCAAACCCAGATCTTCTACATTGGTAGGCAGGTTCTTTACCACTGAGTCACCTGGAAAGCCTTTTTAAAGTATAATAAGCACTTATTTTGGATTTGTAATATATATACTTGGTACTGTTCTAAGCATTTTAAAAATAGACAATTTAATCTTCATTAAAACCTTAGGGGCTTCCCTGGTAGCTCAGTGGTAAAGAATCTGCCTGCCAATGCAGGAGACATGGGTTCAATCCTTTCCCGGACCAATGTCATGGAGCAACTGAGCCAGTACTCTACAACTACTGATCTGAGCTCTATAGCTTGGAAGCCACAACTGCTGAGTCCACGTGCCCTAGATTCTGGGCTCCGCAACAAGAGAAGCCAGCACAATGAGAAGCCCACACACTGCAACTAGAAAGTAGCCCCAACTCACTGCAGCTTGAGAAAAGTCTGCACAGCAAAGACCCAGTATAGCCAAAAATAAATATAAACAAATAAATTATTTTTTCAAAAACCTTAGGAAGATATAACTCCTATATGAGAAAAATAAAATGTGCCTGACCACCACAATGACTTTTAAATTTTCTTTTAGAAAAAGATTTATCATAGAGTTGAGAGTGTAAAGGTCGAAGATTAGCAGGATTAAAAGCTAGGATTGTATTTTCAGCAATTTTACACCTTTGATGAAAAACTTTACCTGCTTGGTCATATTAAAATGTTGACAGATTAGAGTTTCATTACTTCTGAGAATAATTTACACACAAACTATCTTCAAATGAAATCATGCTTGTCCCTCATCACTTTCAACCTTCTATAAGGACAGGAGGGCAGTGGGGATGGCCTTACAGTCCTTTGACACATTTTCCAAGGACACAGAAGGTCTGTGCCCTGCCCCCTGAACCTGGGAGGGCTTGAGAATTCATCAACTAATAGAATGTGGCAGAAGTGATGCTACGTGCCTTCTGAAGCAAGGTCCAAAAGTGCCATGCCGCTTCCCCTGGGTCGCCTGGAACACTTGATCTCTGAATGTCCCCTTCCAAACACAGCTGTCATACTGGGAGAAATCCAAGCCACACAGAGAGGCCATGTATAGGTTCTCTAGTCAATCATACAGCTGGACATAGCCTTCAAGGCACCACACCCCGGCAACCAGACCTGTGAGTGAAGGAGCCTCCAGATGATCCAGGTCCCAGACCTCAGGCACACTCAGCCTTTGGAATCTTCCCCACTGAGTGCCCGGACAAGTGTGGGACAGAGGCAAGCCCTCCGCATATTGTCAGAATTCTGCCCATATAGTGTGTGAGCAAAATAAAAAGGTTATTGATAGTTGTTATTTAGCAGTAGATAAATGATCATCTCCCCAATTAAATTAGCTAGCTATCAAGTTCATTTCCATAATAGGAAGAATACTATTTAGTACCAGTAATAAATAGTCATAATCTCTAGCTCCAGATAAATGGTTAACAAACTTCACATTCATGATTTTCTTTAACTCTCCCTCCTTGACCTAAAAAACAAGTATAATAAATATTCCCATTTATGCAGATGAGATAGTAAGTAGTCTCTGAAAATGGCAGAACACATACCAGAACAAGTATTTACTTGGGAGTTATTTGGAAGAATTTAGTTATTAGTAGTCCATTGCTCATTTGGGAGGAAAAATAGTCCAATTCCTTTCATAAAAGTGCATGTCAAATACATATACACTACTATATATAGATAGATAGCCAGTGGGATTTGCTGCATGACTCAGGGAACTCAAAAGGGTGACCTGTGATGACCTAGATGGGTGGGATGCAGTGGGAGGTGAGGAGAAGGTTTGAGAGAAAGGGGACATATGAATACCTAAGGCTGATTCACATGGATGTATGGCAGAAACCAACACAGTATTTTAAAGCAATTATCTTACAATTGAAAATAAATAATTTTTTTAAATTAAATGTATTAATAAAGGATAGAAATGGTATGGACCTAACAGAAGCAGAAGATATTAAGAAGAGATGGCAAGAATACTCAGAAGAACTGTATAAAAAAGATCTTCATGACCCAAATAATCACGATGGTGAGATCACTCACCTAAAGCCAGACATCCTGGAATGTGGAGTCAAGTGGGCCTTAGGAAGCATCACTACAAACAAAGCTAGTGGAGGTGAAGGAATTCCAGTTGAGCTATTTCAAATCCTAAAAAATGATACTGTGAAAGTGCTAAACTCAATATGTCAGCAAATTTGGAAAAAGCAGTGGCCACACGACTGGAAAAAGTCAGTTTGCATTCCAATCCCAAAGAAAGGCAATGCCAAAGAATGCTCAAACTACTGCACAACTGTACTCATTTCACAGGCTAATACAGTAATGCTCAAAATTCTCCAAGCCAGGCTTCAGCAATACATGAACCGTGAACTTCCTGATGTTCAAGCTAGTTTTAGAAAAGGCAGAGGAACCAAAGACCAAATTGCCAACATCCGCTGGGTGATGGAAAAAGCAAGAGAGTTCCAGAAAAACATCTATTTCTGCTTTATTGACTATGCCAAAGCCTTTGACTGTGTGAATCACAATAAACTGTGGAAAATTCTGAAAGAGATGGGAATACAAGACCACCTGATCTGCCTCTTGAGAAACCTATATGCAGGTCAGGAAGCAACAGTTAGAACTGGACATGGAACAACTGACTGGTTCCAAATAGTAAAAGGAGTACATCAAGGATGTATATTGTCACACTACTTCTTTAACTTATATGCAGAGTACATCATGAGAAACACTGGGCTGGAAGCAGCACAAGCTGGAATCAAGATTGCTGGGAGAAATATCAATAACCTCAGATATGCAGATGACACTACCCTTACGGTAGAAAGTGAGGAACAACTGAAGTGCCTCTTGATGAAAGTGAAAGAGGAGAGTGAAAAAGTTGGCTTAAAGCTCAACATTCAGAAAACTAAGATCATGGTACCAGGTCCCATCACTTCATGGCAAATACATGGGGAAACAGTGGAAACAGTGGCCAACTTTATTTTGGGGGGCTCCAAAATCACTGCAATGGTGATTGCAGCCATAAAATTAAAAGACACTTTCTCCTTGGAAGGAAAGTTATGACCAACCTGGATAGCATATTCAAAAGCAGAGACGTTACTTTGTCAACAAAGGTCCATCTAGTCAAGGCTATGGTTTTTCCAGCATTCATGTATGGATGTGAGAGTTGGACTGTGAAGAAAGCTGAGCACTGAAGAATTGATGCTTTTGAACTGTGGAGTTGGAGAAGACTCTTGAGAGTCCTTTGGACTGCACGGAGATCCAACCAGTCCATCCTGAAGGAGATCAGTCCTGGGTGTTCATTGGAGGGACTGATGTTGAAGCTGAAACTCCAACACTTTGGTCACCTGATGTGGAGAGCTGACTCATTTGAAAAGACTCTGATGCTGGGAAAGATGGATGGCAGGAGGAGAAGGGGATGACAGAGGATAAGATGGTTGGATGGCAACATCGACTCAATGGACATGAGTTTGTGTGAACCCCAGGAGTTGGTGATGGACAGGGAGGCCTGGTGTGCTCTGGTTCATGGGGTAGCAAATAATTGGACACAACTGAGCAACTGAACTGAACTGAACTGAAAGGAAAATAATGTACCATTTTACAGTAACAAAAAAATGTATTAATGTATATGCCACTGAACTTTTATTTTCAAGAGTATTTTCTTGAAATAGCTCAAATCTGATTAAATCTGCAATTCTTAGAACTCCAGAGAGGAAAATAAACAATTTGATACCTCAGGAAACAAAACTTAATGGTATAAAATTGTGAGGGCTGCTTAAAGCCCACCAGATCAGCCCACCCTCACTATCCTTCTTCATATAAAAATCAGCAAACACCACAAAGACCTACATGGTCTTAACAGCCCTAAAGAGAATGGAATTTCTACAATTACATCATTTAAAAAGAAGGACCTTAGAGATCAGCCAATCCAATGCCTCCTTTGACAAGGAGACTAGCCATGTGGCTTGCCCAGGCCTGCCCTTCTTTACTGACACTCTTTTAGAATCCTTGACTAAAGAGCAGCCTGCTTCTTTAAGGAGACTGATTATTTCAGTAAACTCCATAGTCTCCAAAATTTCAGAATAGATTAATCCTGGCTGTGGCTAATCCTTTTCCACTTCAAAGGGTGACTAATCCCCAGTTATCGGTTATATTTAGGGCATGAAGATAGAATGTGCCTTTGCTATGTAAGGCATTATAGAAGAGAGACAATACAAGGAGACACCAATTGCAAACAAAGCACATATTAGTCCCGAAAGTGAAGTAATTCACAAGTTAATGTGGATCATCATATCCTAAGTGTCCATAAAGCCCTGAGACTTCCTGCTGCTCTAATGTTGCAATAATGACAAGGGAAAGAGAATTAGAAAAGTAACCATGGTGATGTTTACTCTGTCCCAGGACTAAGCATCACTCATGCACTATCTCCCTCAACCTTCACACAAACACCATGGGGAGGACATTCTTTTGCCAAAATTACAGTTGAAAAAACTGAAAACTGGAGAAGCAAAAATCATGTATATGAACAATGACAGTTGCATATTAAATTCATTCTCCTTTTTTTTCTTTATTTCATCGAAGGGGGCAATGTCCCCAACTTAAAGACTAGGTTTCTTCCCAACCACCCTTGTAGCTAGGTGTGACCATGTTATTACATTCAGGCTATATATACGTGCTGTGTGGAATTTCCTAGAAGGCCTTGATTCAGCTGAAAAATGCATTCCTTTTGTGCTTCCTGCTTTGCATTTTCCCTTCCTTCCTGCAATATGGAATGTAGATGAGGTCGCTTCAGCTCCAGAAGCCATGGCATAACATAAGGTGATCCTGAGAATGAAAGCCAGAGTCAAAAGGTGGAAGGAGGCAAGAGCCTTGGTCTCTGAAGACCATGGAAATAACCTACAACCATGTATGCCCACTGAGAGATTTCTTTTCTAAGACAGAGAAACTTCTATACTGTTTAAGCTCCTAACATGCTGGGTTTTCCGATAAATGCTATGAGACACTGTGAATCCTTACTAATGTATTACCTTTACAGAAAAATATTGCCAAACAAAATGTTGAAAGCTCCTAAAAAAATTAAAACTCAATTCATACCTAAGAATCTACTTCACTGTAATTTCTATTTCATCCGGCAAAGGATCTATACTTCAAGACTGAATGTACAAATTTAAAGATAGACACTGAAGACTATAATTGTCTAAACTGCATAATTCTGCTTGGATCATATTGCAGGCAGGGAGGTGAGATGGAGAAGGGAGCTAAGCAAGTTAAAGACAGCTTGAGGAAGAATCAGAAATGCTACAGTTAGTTGGCTCAAAGCTTTATGCTGTGCACGTACAATACAACCAACCAAGAAATTCTACCCATTATTTACCCAGTGACAGATAAAGGAAAATGAGGTGTAGCTCAATAAACAAGCTCTCTGCTAAAGCAGATTTAGACACTATTCATCCCCTTCTTTTCAGCCTAGAAGCCTACTTAGCTGGAACTGTAAAATAAATTCCAACACTCAGAACATTTCAAGGAGGAATAATTTTCAAAACTGGCTCAGGCTTTATTTTTCTTCACTTTGAAATTGATTAGATGTACTGTTAAAAGAAAAATTGGTTGATGTCTAAAAAAAGAGTATTTTAGACAAATATAAGACAGTTAATTTTAGATGCTTTAGCTATTACCCATTTCTGCCCATGTATCATCAACCCACAGAAAAATCACGTCAGATTAGGTTTTACTGCAGATCAAATTATATCAATCAGTATATCAGTATTTGCCGTTTAGTCAACTGATTATAAAATCAGCAATGAAATTTGTTTTTTAAAAGACTTTAAACAAACAAATAGACTAAGGCAGTGGAAATAGCTTAGAAAATAATGGAAATCAAACTCAATATACTTGGAAAGAAATGTTACATAATAGTAATTTAACTTCAATTTACAGCATGCCTAGTCATATGTAACTTTCTAAAATGAAGCATTTCAACAACTCACCATGGGTCTGTTTTAGAAGATAATCTGAAAATCTATGAGAGTGACAAAAAATATATAGTACCACTTGATCGAACTGCTAAAGAAGCAAAGACAAGTAAATGAGAAAGCTTCAATTCAGTAAGTCAACACTGCATTTCACACATGTAGCAGTTTACCCCTCTGGAACTTTTTTTTAATTTATTTACTTTTTATTGAAAGATAATTGCTTTACAGAATTTTGTTGTTTTCTGTCAAACCTCAACATGATATAGGTATACATATATGCCCTCCCTTTTGACCCTCCCTCTCTGAAACTTTTAAATGGTATTCAAATTAGTTTACTGCTCTCCTTGTGGGGGATGTCTGGAACAAATAGAAAAGCTCTAAAACATAAATCACATTAATTCTGTTTTGAACGGTTTCATGTTTCCTTAAAGCATTACTAATAAACTGTAAATTCACATCGGTGTCTTTGCTCTTAACTCTGTGAGCTAAGACACAATCACAGAAATAAAGTCTGCATGCCATAAATAACCTTTGAATAAATAATGAGTCAGTGAATGACAATGCACCAGATTATGTCCCATAAGATCTGGATATTCCAGCTCTAATAACTGGCTGAACGACTTGATTAATTCATACAAGGGGGACAGAAGGGTATAATTAGAATATATAATAAAGAATATTTGTATTTTAATATATTAGAATATATAATAAAGACATTCCAATCAAGTTTGAGATAGATCTAGGTTCAAATCCTGATATAGCCAGGCAGTAGGGCGGGATCTACCATGGCTGATCTTCCATTTTTTCAACTGTAAAGAAAAAGTTAATAATGCATAACTTCCATAGCCACTGTGATGTATTGTTCCTGGTACTGTTCTGGACAAACCTTTGTTCTTGATCTAAAAGGAAAAGCTGCTATTATTATTATTATTATTATTAACATCTTTGAGTATCATTTTATTATTTAAGGAAAGGAATAACAATTTCTGGTAAAGCTAAATTTCATGGAGGTTGGGAAAATGCAATCAGATTTTTTTATGTGAAAATGCATTAAAACATAAAATGCTATATAATGTAAATAATGGTAGAATTATTCTGTTATTCAAACCCCACAACTGACTGAAATTTAGCAAAAAGTGTCATTACTTAAATATCATTGTGGGGCAAGAAAATGAACAACTGTCAATTATGGCATTAGGTGGGAAGTATGGTGCAAAATCGGAGAAGACAATGGCACCCCACTCCAGTACTCTTGCCTGGAAAATCACATGGACGGAGGAGCCTGTTAGGCTGCAGTTTATGGTGTCACTGAGGGTTGGACACGACTGAGCGACTTCACTTTCACTTTTCACTCTCATGCATTGGAGAAGGAAATGGCAACCTACTCCAGTGTTCTTGCCTGGGGAATCCCAAGGACAGGGGAGCCTGGTGGGTTGCCATCTATGGGGTCGCACAGAGTCAGACATGACTGAAGCAACTTAGCAGCAGCAGCAGCATAGTGCAAAATATGCCCTTCAATATATTTTAACTCCTATCACAAATTATGCAGATGGGGTATTTAAAAACCTACCTAAGTTTTACAATCCACACCATCAAAAAGTAAATGCCCTATGAACTTTTACAAAAGAGCTAAACTTTATAGAACTTACAATGCACAAATTGTCATATACATTTTGGTCTGCCTATAGGAGGTAGTCAGAGAAGGCAATAGCACCCCACTCCAATACTCTTGCCTGGAAAACCCCATGGAGGAGCCTGGTAGGCTGCAGTCCATGAGGTCACTAAGAGTAGGATATGACTGAGTGACTTCACTTTCACTTTTCACTTTCATGCACTGGAGAAGGAAATGGCAACCCACTCCAGTGTTCTTGCCTGGGGAATCCCAGGGATGGGGGAGCCTGTTGGGCTGCCATCAATGGGGTTGCACAGAGTCAGACACGACTGAAGTGACTTAGCAGCAGCATAGGAGGTAGTATACAAGGGAGATTTCTATTTATAAAAACACCCCCTGAATAGGAATAGAATATGATGAAGGCTCTTTGTTTGCTGTACTCATTTCTCTATCCCCTGGATGTAGCTCAGTGTCAGGAACATTATATTTTTTATTAATGGCTAAATGAATTCAGCTAAAACTAAAAGTGCCTGCTTTCGATCATGCTTTAAAAAGCCAATATGCTCCTGACAAAAATATCTGAAACTAAAGCATACGGAAAAAAATTAACTATTTGCTTCCTTTCTTTTTCTTTAGAAACATCTCAATCTCAGATTGTTACATCATTAGTGTTTGCTTAAAAGATAATCAGTAGAAGCACTCAATTGTGTGGCCTTATAGACTGTAAACCTAGTTTCTTTCCTATAAGCATATGATAAAATTTGATGCTCCACAAATAGGTAATCAGAGTAAAAACATTCACCCCAATTCTGATCCATTACCCCCTCCCCTGAAAAATTTGAAAACTCATCTTGGTTAAAATATTGTATAGGAAAAGGGTTATTAGCATAAATCTATTATTTAGGATATAAGTAATCTTCATTTGTTCTGGGCAAAATAAAATTAAAGTAATAACATGACAAAAGACAAAATCAATTGAAACTTGCTACAGATTGAGACATAGTCAAAGTCATAATGCCAAATTCCAACCTAAATACATATTTAAATTTAAACTTATGGAGAAACTAAATAATTATGGACAAACAATTATTAAGGTTTGTGAACATTTTCATAATACAATACCCTTTTAGGGTCCCAAACTGCAGCAGGATAGCAATGACTAAACTTACCTCCAATGCCAATGCCTGATACTTGTAAGTTTTGCTAGTTACTCCCCCCAGAATGAGTCCCACTATGAACCATTCTACAGAAAACTCCTCCCTGATCACCAGTAACAAGACAGATGGCAGCTGGGCTATTTTGTGTAATAAGGAACTTGGGTTTTCAATATGGTGAGGGAAAAGAACCAGAAGCCTGGCACCTGTGAATCTGTGGCCCCACCCTTTCACTATATAAGGAGAATCAGCTGTTGCCTCAACAGCTGGCAGGTGGCCGATGGAAAGAGATCTGAAAGGAGTTATAGATTTTATGTAGATTTTTAGAGGAGAGCCATAGTCAGGAGGCAACAGAGAGTAGCACAGAGGGAAAAAGAGGAGGGTGGAAAAGAAACAGGAAGAAGAGAAACACAGAGAAATAGCCTACTGATGCGAACACACGGTGGCAGGAACTACTTATAGAAATTATGGGAGCTAATGAGAGACCTTGTTTAAAAAAAAAAAAAAAAAAACAGATATCTGCCTGAAGGTATTTTATTGCCTTATCTAAATGGAGCAAAGCTAGATTATTATTTGAACTATTTCCTCACCCTTCCATCTGTTTACCACTTAATGCTATTACCATGCAGTGATGTGTTTTAAATAAACTATGGCCATTATAAACAGGTAGATATTTGTGACAAATGTCAAGAAGACGATGACTCTGGCTTCCCCAGCAGACCATATTTTGAGACCAACAACCTATTCAAAGGCACTGGTTAACTCAGCAAACCTAGACTGATGTCAACCATGCTTTCCCCACCCCCTGCCCTCCACTGGACTAGAAAATGAATGAAGCATGGACATGGCCTCCAGAAACTGCATGTGGGAGAGAAAGGTTTCAACACTAATAACAATGCTACCTGTGACACACTAAAAGCATGCAAAAGAAAGACAGTAGCTAGGCTAGGGGAAGGACCTGGGGAAGATGGGAAGAAAAAAGGGGCAAGCTGCAAAACTTCATAAATTCAAGTAACATTCCAGCCAGTCTTAAAGGATGACTGGGGTTTATCTGAAGAGGAACTTTTTAAAAAGATATTTCAGGAAAAGAATAGCACATGCAAATATAAGCACCATGATAGATGGGCAAAGGAAGCTGAGTGGGAGACAAGTGAAAGATCTGCTGAGGTTCAGCTGAGGCTAAAAACCTTACATGTGTAATAGCACTGATCCACAAGTCTATTTGGTTTTCTTTAGCTGTTCTTGACAGTCTGCCAAAGAAAGCAGGAGTAAGGACAGCAAAACCGAATGTGCTGGGGGCCTCCCTGGTGGCTCATTGTAAAGAATCCATCTGCCAATGCAGGGGACACCGGTTTGATCCCTGGTCTGGGAAGATCCCACTTGCAGAGGAGAAACTAAGCCCTTGGGCCACAGCCATGGGGCCTGTCCTCTGCAGCCAGGGAACCACAACTTCTGAGCCCATGTACCACAACTACTGAAATCCGCGTGCCCTAGAGCCTGTGCTCCCCTACAAGAGAAGCCACCACAATGAGAAGCCCTCGCACCCCAACAAAGAGTACCCTTGCTCACAACAACTAGAGAAAAACCTAACAGCAGGGAAGATCTAGCACAGCCAAAAATCAATAAAAAATAAATTTGTTTAAAAAAATTGAATGTGCTTCAGAGGAGAAACGATGAGAAAGAAAGACAATGCCAAGATGCTGTCTCTCCATTTACTACTACCCGATCCTCTCTCTTGTTTACATCTTAGTTCTTCACACGAGGATCTGCAGAAGAGTAGGGCAAGGAGAGGATGATGTGGAAAGGACCCCTCTTAATAAACCCTTCAAAACCCTTCACATCTCTCTGAACAAGTATTATTTTATTAAAGAAAAACAGTATAAGGTGTAAAAAGCAAAGATGAGTGGCAGAAAATAGAGAAGAAAACCAGATCAGAGGCACATAATATAAGAGAATATGCCCTACATATATTTACATATGCGTACATTTAGTTAAAGAGAGAAAAGGAAACACCAGTTTTATGTTTATTACTCGTACAGTTATTTAGGCCTTATGGAAAAAGCAAACCAAGGTCAGCAACTCTTCTATAATACTATTTAAGTGACTTTTATTTCTATTCTATCAAATGGGTATTTATGTCATTAAAACATTTTTATAAGGAAAATATTCCCCCAGAAGACTTGAAATACAAGTTTAACTCTCAATGTGTTTTCTGATCAGTAAAACACAATCCCTCCCCTTTCATCAAATTTACTACTGCATAAATCAGTGTAACTGGAGTCAGCTAATAAACTTTCACAAGCAAAGGTCTCATGCTGAACTCCATAACCCACAAATATTTGCTCTATAAAATATGACAGGTTGGGAAAGTTAGGTAGATCTGGACAGCAATAAATGATCCTAATTTTTGTATTCTATCAATGAGTTGTATTTGAAATTGCCAGTACAAATTTACTTTCAATGGAGAAAAAAATCATAAGTCCAAGGACAGAATTTAATCAAAATATTTTAGTAATGAAGTAAAATTTAATTTAAATTAATCTTAATAGCATGGTTAACTTCATTTGATTGCACAGTGATATAATGTCCTTTAACTTATTTTATGATGATGGTATTAAAATCAACCTTGGATTTCATTCACAAATCAGACATAAGAGACTTTTAATTTTATTTGCTGAAGATTTCCACCAATACAAACATGACTTCCCTTGAAAGGTCTCTGAAGGAAAAGGAACTAGAATGGATATTAAATAGCTTTCCATCAAAACAAAATGACAGCTCTAAAAAAAAGCCAACATTAGAATTAACAAAGCTTTCTTTAAATATTACTAGTAAGTATTTAAAGCTTAAGCTAGTTTCTATCAAGATACCTACTATTAGGGGGAACCATAATCCCCTCTCTCATGCTGACATTTCTACTCCCAAGAGGAAAACATATTTAACAATCTCTTCATTCTGTAGTCACTGCTGCCCTTGCGAGAAGCAGAGATTACTTAGTGGGTAATTTCATGTACTTCAATTTAGTGAGAAAAGGTGTAAAAAGTTTGCCCAAAACCTGGGTGTCCTTTCCCACTTGGTCTGAATAAGTTTAACTCCAGGGAAGAAATATTTGAGAAGCCATTTGGCAGCAGGTCCAGGCCGTGATTTCTTTTTTTTTTTTTAATTGAAGGATAATTACAATATTATGTTGGTTTCTGCCATACATCAACATGGATCAGCCATAGGTATCCATATGTCCCCTTCCTGTTGAGCCTCCATCCCACCTCCCACCCCACATCTATAGGTTGTCACAGAGCCCTGGTTTGAGTTCCCTGAAGCTCTATACAGTCAGCAAAAACAAGACCACGAGCTGACTGTGGCTCAGACCATGAACTCCTTATTGCCAAATTCAGACTTAAATTGAAGAAAGTAGGGAAAACCACTAGACCATTCACGTATGACCTAAATCAAATCCCTTATGATTATATAGTGGAAGTGAGAAATAGATTTAAGGGCCTAGATCTGATAGATAGAGTGCCTGATGAACTATGGAATGAGGTTTGTGACATTGTAGAGGAGACAGGGATCAAGACCATTCCCATGGAAAAGAAATGCAAAAAAGCAAAATGATTGTCTGGGGAGGCCTTACAAATAACTGTGAAAAGAAGAGAAGCGAAAAGCAAAGGAGAAAAGGAAAGATTATTCCCATCTGAATGCAGAGTTCCAAAGATTAGCAAGAAGAGATAAGAAAGCCTTCTTCAGCGATCAATGCAAAGAAATAGAGGAAAACAACAGAATGGGAAAGATTAGGGATCTCTTCAAGAAAATCAGAGATACCAAAGGAACATTTCATGCAAAGATGAGCTCGATAAAGGACAGAAATGGTATGCACCTAACAGAAGCAGAAGATATTAAGAAGAGATGGCAAGAATACACAGAAGAACTGTACAAAAAAGATCTTCATGACTCAGATAATCACGATGGTGTGATCACTCACCTAGAGCCAGACATCCTGGAATGTGAAGTCAAGTGGGCCTTAGAAAGCATCACTACAAACAAAGCTAGTGGAGGTGAAGAAATTCCAGTTGAGCTATTCCAAATCTTAAAAGATGATGCTGTGAAAGTGCTGCATTCAATATACCAGCAAATTTGGAAAACTCAGCAGTGGCTACAGGACTGGAAAAATTCAGTTTTCATTCCGGTCCCAAAGAAAGGCAATGCCAAGAATGCTTAACTACCGCACAATTGCACTCATCTCACACACTAGTAAAGTAATGCTCAAAATTCTCCAAGCCAGGCTTCAGCAATATGTGAACTGTGAACTTCCTGATGTTCAAGCTGGTTTTAGAAAAGCCAGAGGAACCAGAGATCAAATTGCCAACATCTACTGGATCAAGGAAAAAGCAAGAGAGTTCCAGAAAAACATCTATTTCTGCTTTATTGACTATGCCAAAGCCTTTGACTGTGTGGATCACAATAAACTGTGGACAATTCTGAAAGAGATGGGAATACCAGACCACCTAACCTGCCTCTTGAGAAACCTATATGCAGGTCAGGAAGCAACAGTTAGAACTGGACATGGAACAACAGACTGGTTCCAAATAGCAAAAGGAATTCATCAAGGCTGTATATTGTCACCCTGTTTATTTAACTAATATGCAGAGTACATCATGAGAAACGCTGGACTGGAAGAAACACAAGCTGGAATCAAGACTGCCGGGAGAAATATCAATAACCTTAGATATGTAGATGACACCACCCTTATGGCAGAAAGTGAAGAGGAACTCAAAAGCCTCTTGATGAAAGTGAAAGTGGACAGTCAAAAAGTTGGCTTAAACATTCAGAAAACGAAGATCACGGCATCTGGTCCCACCACTTCATGGGAAACAGTGGAAACAGTGTCAGACTTTATTTTTCTGGGCTCCAAAATCACTGCAGATGGTGACTGCAGCCATGAAATTAAAAGATGCTTACTCCTTGGAAGGAAAGTTATGACCAACCTAGATAGCATATTCAAAAGCAGAGACATTACTTTGCCAACAAAGGTTCATCTAGTCAAGGCTATGGTTTTTCCTGTGGTCATGTACGGATGTGAGAGTTGGACTGTGAAGAAGGCTGAGCGCCAAAGAATTGAGGCTTTTGAACTGTGGTGTTGGAGAAGACTCTTGAGAGTCCCTGGGACTGCAAGGAGATCCAACCAGTCCATTCTGAAGGAGATCAGCCCTGGGATTTCTTTGGAAGGAATGATGCTAAAGCTGAAATTTCAGTACTTTGGCCACCTCATGCGAAGAGCTGACTCATTGGAAAAGACTCTGATGCTGGGAGGGATTGGGGGCAGGAGGAGAAGGGGACGACAGAGGATGAGATGGCTGGATGGCATCACTGACTCGATGGACGTGAGTCTGAGTGAACTCTGGGAGTTGGTGAGGGACAGGGAGGCCTGGCGTGCTGCGATTCATGGGGTCGCAAAGAGTAGGACACGACTGAGCAACTGATCTGATCTGATCTATTTTACATGATGGTGTCTTTCCATGCTACTCTCCATTCATCCTACACCCCGCCTTCATGTCCATAAGTCTGTTCTCTGTCTGCATCTCCACTGCTACCTTGCCAGACTGTGGTTTCTAATTGATATAATAATAAAGTAATATATAACCAGTAATAATAAAGTAGATGGTTTGATCTCTACCTGACTTGTGTTTATTTCCCATTTGTTTTGAATTTGAACTCCCTACCAAATACACAGTGGGGTCACGGTGTTCTTACCAATTCACCTCCTGAAATTCTACTCATCTTTAAATGTTCATGTCTAGTATCACCGATTTCAGTAAACATTTCATTGATTCTCTTGTTGAAATTAACTTTCTCCTCAATGTTCCCAGGGCACTTTGTAGTTTGCTTATAGCACTTGTTCTATTTCTTCACTAGCTTACAAACAAAGCCAGAGACAATAAATTATTGGTGTGTTTTTCAAACAATGCCTTGCGTAGAACTGTTCAATAATTGTAAAATTAAATTCTAAAATTTATATATTCCTCAATGTGAGGATATTGAAATCAAGAATGTGTTATGAAGAGAATGACAGTCTGTAAAAATGAAATCATCATATATATTCTATTTAGCCAACAAATAAGACTGCATTCCTGAATAGTTCAGGGGAAACTGTTAGCCAGCAGCCTTCAGGCAATGATAACTTGTGCACTAGGAATTTCTATGTATTTTCTGCACTGCTAGTTCTAATGTTTATGAAAAATTTATACAAGTCTTTCAATGGAAAGCTCCTCACTGATTAACCCAGGCCTTGGTTTTTCATGAGATTTCAGACATTATTCCTAATTTTATGCTTATATAAATAAGAGATTTTATGTTCAAAATAATGCAAATATCCTTTGATTCAAATAAAAATCAGTTTATGAAATACTGGGAAAGAGGAAAATTGCAGAAGCATTCTAATAATTATACATAGGCTTCCTTGTGGCAATTAACAATGTTTAAAAAACACTGAAGCACAATTTCATCAGTCTGAAAGGCACTCATTCACCTCATTTAACAAATATTTACTGAACACCAACTACATGCCCAGTCCTCTACAGGGACTGGAAGTACAGCAGTGCAACATAATAGACATAAATCCCAGCCTCACTGAGGTTACAATTGGTATAAAGTCCTAGATATTAAACAGATAATCAAGCGAATAAAATTATGATTTAGGTTTGCCCAGAAAAAAAGGAATTAGGTGAGAGTAGTGAGCACAGAATTACATGATCAGGAATATTCTAATAATATAAATTGTGCCATATACCATAACAAATTTAGTAACTTTTAACATTTACATATATTAAGAAACATAAAACCTACTTCTCTCAAGTAATATATTGTTAAACAAAATATGAGAATATAAATCTCAAACCATGCCTAGAGTACATGGTATAGCGAGTGTATTTTTGTACGCACAAGTAAAAAAAGTTACATTATGCTATAACCAAGTGATAAATATGGTGATGCTTACTAAAGTACCAGAAAGACTAAGGTAAAATTGGACAATGGAAGAGAGGTCACTCCCAATTCAAACTACATATTCTGCTTATAAGTAATTTACAAATTTTATAAAAACCAAATGTATTGATAGAAAGCACAATTTAATTTTTTTCCTTTATATTACCCATCCTAAAAACAGAAACAATTATGGAAAAGTAATTGCCTAGCAAAAGCATTTCCAAGCCACATAGAAATTAACCTGGCTAAAATGGATACTGACAAAAGTAATTTCAATATATTGATGCCTAATTCAAGATCACATATGCTTAGTGTGATAATCTCTAGGTCCATCCATGTTTCAGCAAGTGGCATTATTTCATTTGTTGTGGTGTAGTATTCCACTGCATATATACACCACATTTGCTGTATCTATTCATCTGTCAATGGATATTAAGGTTGCTTCCATGTATGAGGCTACTGAAAACAGTGCTGCTATGAACATTGGGGTGTATGTATCTTTTCAAATTAGTTTTCTGTGGATATATACCCAAGAGTAGGATTGCTGGCTCATGCGGCAACCCTATTTTTAGATTTTTTAGGAACCTCCATATTATTTACAATAGTGGCTGTGCCAGTGTACATCCCCACCAACAGTATTCAATGGTTCCCTTATCTCCACACTCTCTCCAGCATTTGTTATTTGTAGATCTTTTCATAATGATCATTCTGACTGGTGTGAAGTAATATCTCTTTGTAGTTCTGATTTGCATTGATCTAATAATTAGAGATGGTGAGCATCTTTTCATGTGCCTATTGGTCATCTCCATGTCTTTTTTAAAGAAATACCTATTTGGATCTTTTGCTCATTTTTGATTGGATTGCTTGGGGTTTTTTTGTTGTTATTGAGCTGTATGAACTATTTGTATATTTTAGAAATTAAGCTGTTGGTCAAATCGTTTGCAGTTATCTTCTCCCATTCTGTAGGTTCTTTTTGTTTCATTTATAGTTTCCTTTAGCTTATAAGCTTGATTTGGTCCTATTTATTTTTTGTTGCCTTAGGAGACTGACCTAAGAGATTATTGGTATGACATGTGTCAGAGAATGTTTCGCCTATGTTCTTTTCTAGGAGTTTTATGGTGCCATGTCTTACATTTAAGTCTCTAAGTCATTTTGAGTTTATTTTTTGTGTATGGCGTGAGGGAATGTCCTAACTTCATTGATTTACATGGTGCTGAAGATGGACTTTTCTTTATATTGAACTTAGGGAATAAAAGTTCTTGTCGAGATGAGCAGAAAAGGAAATCTGAGATCTATTTGGAAACATTCCTGTTAGTTAGGTCTGAAAACTGAAATGCTTGCCAAACAGTCAATCACCTTATTATCTTTTGATATTCAACTAAATACACACTCAAGTAAAAAGATATTTCAGTTTACGAACTTAAGCCAGTTTTTTCTCAAGAATGTGGTTCTCAACTATTTTCTAATTCTAAAGTAAAAACTCTCCTGCTTCAATGTCATATTTAGTTTTACCTATTTTCAATGGATGTGATACCCTGAAAGAAAATCTTATTCTCTCTATGTTAAAATTTCATTACATTCAAGTACCATTTAAACCCTCCAAAGAAATAAAGCATTATATCTTGAAGCTTCTTTTTTTTCTTTTCTAGAAATCTTCTTTGACTCATTTTTTGCTCTTTCCCTCTGTTTGTATTTAAGTGGGCAGGCAGCAAACTGTGAGAATAGAGATCTAGATTGTCAATTATTCTGCTCACTCAGCTTAAGTGTTGTGTTTGATGTCTCCTGGGAGAAACTAACATCCATAGTAACAAATGTAAAAGCACTTACTTTAGGGCTATTTTAAATGGTATGACTAGATTAAAAAAAATTCTATATAGCAACATGTCTCCCAGGCACTGGGGATTAGCGGCACTTTTCCCTTTAAATGTCATTGGCTAAACTCTCACGATGTTGATGTTTGATATACATTGAGTCAACAACATGTTTAGCATCCCTATACATTATCACTCTCTTCTCTACCTTTAGCCTAAAAATGCAGTCCACACTGTATATGTGGAAAAAGAGCCTTCAGTTTATATAAGTATTTCACCATTCATGGTTTGATTATTTTCTCTGTCATTTGTTCTGGAAACCATTTACATAAAAAAACAAAACAGAAACTGCCACTGCTAGGCAGCAATTCTGGAGGGGACACCTCAACTTATCTGTAAGAAATCCTATATGAAGAAGAGCTAGGATGGATACAATGACCAGCAGAACAAGGCTTTCTGGAGAGGAGGCAGAGGCATACATGATGCTCACAAGAGAGTACAACAAGGGAATTTAGCTAGGCTACAGGTGTTTATCACTTATTTTCTTTGTTAGGCTTAACTAAGCTAAAATAAATGGTGTTTCTGTATTTTTTAAATGTAGGTCATCACGTTGTTGTTCAGTCGATAAGCTGTGTCCCACTCTTTGTGACTCCATGAACTGCAGCATGCCAGGCTTCACTGTCCTTCACTATCTCCCAGAGTTCACTCAAACTCACGTCCATTGAGTCAGTGTTGCCATCTAACCATCTCATTCTCCTATCTCGTATTATCTAACATTATACTATATATTATAAATATATTATATGTATATAATTTGCATACACATACATTATATGTTATATATTTATAGATACTATACATATATATTATATGTATATAATTTGTATATACATATATTTATATATATGATTATATTATGTATATAATCGGAGAAGGCAATGGCACCAATTAGTACTCTTGCCAAATAATGTTACTTAACATTACTTACAGTAGGTTTTTTTAGAACAGTAATGGTGGTGGTTTAGTCACTAAGTCGTATCCAACTCCTGTGATGCTATGAACTGTAGCCTGCCAGGCTCATCTGTCCATTGGATTCTTTCTCCAGGGGATCTTCCTGACCCAGGAATTGAACCCAGGTCTCCTGCATTGCAGGCAGATTCTTTACCAACTGAGCTATGAGGGAAGCCCTAGAACAGTAATAGTTACTCATTATTTAATGTATACTACATGCTTTATGTGGACTTCCTGGGTGGTGGATGTGTTAAAGAACTGTCCTGCCATAACAGACATGGATTGGATCCCTTGGTAGGGAAGATTCCCTGGAAGAGAGTATGGCAACTCACTCCAGTATTCTCGCTTAGAGAATCCCATGGACAGAGAAGCCTAGCGAACTACAGTCCATGGGTTCACACAGAGTCGTACATGACAAGCAACTTAGCATGCAGCATGCACATGCTTTATGTAAAATACAGTTTTAATCTTCATAGCAATTCTATTACACTCTTCCGTTTTCACAGTCAAAGACACTGTGAATAAAACTGTCAAGTAATACACCCTCGAAAGTATCATAGTAGGGATTTTATTCTAAGTCTGATTCCAAACCCCAATTTTTTTTTTATTTACTTTTTAGTTGACATATAGCTGCTTTACAGAATTTTGTTGTTCTCTGTCAAACCTCAACATGAAACAGACATACATATACATATTTCCCCTTCCTTTTGAACTTCCTTCCCATCTCCCTCCCCATCTAACCCTTCTAGGGTGTTTGAGTTTCTTGAGACACAGAAAATTCCCATTGGCTATTTATTTTACATATGGTAATGTAAGTTTCCATGTTACTCTCTCCCTACATCTCATCCTCTCCTCCCCTCTCCCCATGTCCATAAGTGTATTCTGTATGTCTGTTGCTCCACTGCTGCCATAGAAATGAATTTTTCAGTACCATTTGTCTAAGGTCTATATATATGTTAGTAAGAAGTACGTCAAGGCTGTATATTGTCACCCTGCTTATTTAACTTATATGCAGAATACATCATGAGAAAAGCTGAGCTGGAAGAAGCACAAGCTGGAATCAAGACTGCCGGGAGAAATATCAATAACCTCAGATATGCAGATGACACCACCCTTACTGCAGAAAGTGAACAGGAACTAAAAAGCCTCTTGATGAAAGTGAAAGAGAAGAGTGAAAAAGTTGGCTTAAAGCTCAACATTCAGAAAACCAAGATCATGGCATCCGGTCCCATCACTTCATGGGAAATAGATGGTTAAACAGTGGAAACAGTGTCAGACTTTATTTTTGGGGGCTCCAAAATCACTGCAGATGGTGACTGCAGCCATGAAATTAAAAGACGCTTACTCCTTGGAAGGAAAGTTATGACCAACCTAGATAGCATATTGAAAAGCAGAGACATTACTTTGCCAACAAAGGTCCGTCTAGTCAAGACTATGGTTTTTCTAGTAGTCATGTATGGATGTCAGAGTTGGACTGTGAAGAAAGCTGAGCACCAAAGAATTGATGCTTTTGAACTGTGGTGTTGGAGAAGACTCTTGAGAGTCCCTTGGACTGCAAGGAGATCCAACCAGTCCATTCTGAAGGAGATCAGCCCTGGGATATCTTTGGAAGGAATGCTGCTAAAGCTGAAACTCCAGTACTTTGGCTACCTCATGCAAAGAGTTGACTCATTGGAAAAGACTCTGATGCTGGGAGGGATTGAGGGCAGGAGGAGAAGGGGACGACAGAGGATGAGATGGCTGGATGGCATCACTGACTCGATGGACGAGAGTTTGAGCGAACTCCGGGAGTTGGTGATGAACAGGGAGGCCTGGCATGCTGCAGTTCATGGGGTAGCAAAGAGTCGGACATGACTGAGTGACTGAACTGACTGAACTGAACTGACTGATGAAATATTTATCTTTCTCTGCACTACTTAACTCTGTAGAATAGGCTCTAGGTTCATCCACCTCATTAGAACTGATTCAAATGTGTTCCTATTCATGGCTGAGTAATATTCCATGTGCATATGTACCAAAACTTCTTTATCCATTCATCTGTCAGTGGACATCTAGGTTGCTTCCATGTTCTGGCTATTCTACATAAGGCTGCAATGAATAAGGAATACATGTGTCTTTTTCAACTTTGGTTTCCTCAGGGTATATGCCTATGAGTGGGATTGCCACGTGAAGAGCCAACTCATTAGAAAAGACTGTAATACAGGGAAAGATTGAAAGCAGGAGGAGAAAGGGACAGCAGAAGAGGAGATAGCTGGATGGCATCACCAACTCATTGGACATAAGTTTGAGCGAACTCCGGGAGATGGTGAAGGAGAGGGAAATTTGGTGTGCTGCAATCCATGAGGTTGCAAAGAGTCATACACAACTGAGCGACTGAACAAAACAATACATATACACACACAGAAATTCTTAAGGAATTGAAAATATTTTTCTCTTAAGTGAATCCTCAATGTATTAAAATGTTTTTAGAGCCACAGTAATTAAGTATTTCAATAATTGTTAACCTCTCTCATAAATGAGATCTAAAGAACAATGGAAAGTAGACACAGGAGCTCTATTTGCTTCAGCACTTAGTTTGTGCTCTTGTACTATAAGAACAAATGCTAATTACTGTTCAGCCCTAATGCTAATCTCAGCATCTGCTAATTAAAAGATCACATCTTCTGCAAAGTCAGCATTACCATTCAAATGAAAACATTAATCAGTTTGAAAAATTCAAAATCAATCAACTGAAAAGAGAAAGTTGTCAGCCTCCAATGAATTGATACCAGTGAAATATCAAGAGCGCAAAAGAGCTAGTGTCAATTTATTAATATATGCCTCAGCTACACGGATTCACATTGTTATAAGAGAAATGCTTTTTATTCTGTTTTTATATTTCACTCTGACCATTCACTTACATATTATTTCTATATACAATATTATAATATAATCTGCCTTTTAAGGAGATCTTGTTTTACATTTAATATACTAGAGATATGACTACTAACCAGATTTTAAAAATAGATGTTGCAGAGTTTTCAAAAAGCTAATGCAACTTAGTGAGGTATTTCCAGAATACTAATAACTGCAGAAAACCTCAGCTGCATTAATTATCATACAGCTGCTTTCTTTTTTTTTTAAAGCTAACCAATAGGTCTATCTTTTATAATGTTTATCAATATTCACGACATCTAAAAAGCAGACAGGGTTATACTTCAGGTCAAATAAAAAAACGGCATTTCTCAGCTTCACTCAAGGAGTTGGTACAGACAAAAGATCTAGGATTTGGTCAATGGTGATCTCTTCCATCACATTTTGTCTTCTTCCCTGTGTCAAAAAACAAAGACTATTAGGAACCTACTGTCTCCCTTCTCCCCTTCCCCCTAAAGTGAGGGAAAATGCAGCTAACCTAGCTCTGTTGGCCAAAAGTTTATTTAAATATTCAACAGGAATCCACCCCCAAAAAACTAAAAATCGTGCCATAAGGGATGGCAAGATATAGAAAACATACATGCAATGCTTTCCTTAATTTTTTTTTTTTCTCATCTGGGTATAGATGCTTTCAGTTCAGTTCAGTTCAGTCGCTCAGTCATGTCCAACTCTTTGCAACCCCATGAACTGCAGCACGCCAGGCCTCCCTGTCCATCAGCAACTCCCAGAGCCCACCCAAACCCATGTCCATTGTGTCAGTGATGCCATCCAACCATCTCATCTTCTATCGTCCACTTCTCCTCCTGCCCTCAATCTTTCCCAGCATCAGGGTCTTTTCAAATGAGTCAGCTCTTCACATCAGGTGACCAAAATATTGGAGTTTCAGCTTCAACATCAGGCCCTCCAATGAACACCCAGGACTTATCTCCTTTAGAATGGACTGGTTGGATCTGCTTACAGTCCAAAGGACTCTCAAGAGTCTTCTCCAACACCACAGTTCAAAAGCATCAATTCTTCGGTGCTCAGCTTTCTTTATAGTCCAACTCTCACATCCATATGACCTCTGGAAAAACCATAGCCTTGATAAGACACTCATTGGAAAAGACCCCGATGCTGGGAAAGCCTAAAGGCAAAAGGAAAAGGGGATGACAGAAGATGAGATGGTTGGATGGCATCACCAACTTGATAGACATGAGTTTGAGCAAATTCCAGAAGTTGGTAATGGACAGGGAAGCCTGGTATGCTGCAGTCCATAGAATCACAGAGTCAGACATGACTGACTGAACTGAAATGATAGATGCTTTACAATGCTGTTTTAATTTCTATTGTACAACAAAGTGAATCAGCTATATGTATACATATATTCCCTCTCTCTTGGACCTCCCCTCCTCCACCCAACCCCTATATCCCACCCTGTTAGGTCATCGCTGAGCAGCAAACTGAGCTCCATGTTCCATACAGCAGCTTCCCACTAGCTATCTATCTTACACACGGTAGCGTATATATATCAATTCCAGTCTCTCAGTTCATCCTCTCTCTATCCCCCGCCACATTCATATACCAATTCTCTACATCTGTGTCTCTATTCTTGCCCTGAAAATAGGTTTATCGGTACCATTTTTCTGGATTCCTTACATTTTAAAAGTTCAATCTATGTCAAAGTCCTGGCAGTCCAAATGAATATACACTTGGAAAATGAAAAGATTCTTAACATCTTCAGAATGTACTGCTCATGTATTAAAAAAAAAAAAAAAAGAAAAAACTTTAGGGAAAATAAGCTTAAGCAATCTCTTAGTAGTCAGCAACAACAATAAAGTAAAATATGAAACTGTAACTCTGATGGAACACAACTACAGATGAATAAATATCTTTGCATTCTGAAAAAGGAATGAGTAAAGAATTATATGTAAATTCACATGCAGAGCAAAAGCTATTAATGTAGTAAAATCTGAAAGAGAAAGTCAAATTCATAGCCTTGTTTATCTTAAAAGATAGGAAGAAAGCAAGCCTAGACAGATTTACAATTATGATTTCATTGGGTGGACAAAAAAGTTTTGATATATACTACACTGAGGAAACTCAGCTCTAATTCACTTTATTGAATTATGAAATAAATAATACTTTTTCCAAAACAACCTCATGTGACAACTGTAATTCAGAGGAATTATTACTAGGATTTACCATGCTTTTCTTAAACAGACCTCCACTTACAGATGCTAATAATCACTAAAATAATTAGTTGGCTATCATAATATTGATACATGCTCATAAAAGTTCATTTTATATGTATAAGCCCTAAAAAGCTTTATTAGAATAACAGTCATGTTCAATCTAGTAAAGATTGTTTTCATAAAATACCAAAAAATAAAGAAGAAAAGTTTCAGTAGTATTATTTTATCTCTGTGGTGTTGAGTAGAAAAATGGCTGATGGATTCACCAAAGAAAAAAGCATGTCTCCTCCTTGACCATTTACAGGAAGGATTCATTCTCATATACTTAGAAACATTAATGAAAGCTGAACATCTAGAGCGGAAGAAAAGGCCTCTCAAAAGCAGACTCACTATATCCAAGCCCACAGAGATTGACATAGATAAGCAGAATATCACCTTACTAACTTACAAGGAGAAATAACCTTCACAGGGACCCAGATACTAGAGTCTCAGCCATCAGCCCATTTCTCTAAGGGCAGATGGTCTCACCAATGGATGAAGAATTTCCTTTCTACACAACCATAGTTAACCAGCTCTTCTCCTGAGTGACACAGTATTCATCAGATCTAATCATACTTTAATCTAGCAAAGAGCTATAGGCCAAAGTGCAATTCAGTCACTTTGGAGATAGTTTTACACACCTATGCTTTATCCGTTCTGTGCTTATCTCATCTTTAGAGGAATTTTTATTTCCCTTCTTCCTTACTTATATAAGCAACACTTTGGTCTATAAGCTCTCACACACTGCACTATCATTCTGCAGTGTAAGGATTATATTTGTAAAGCTTGGTACAATCAGTGGCATAGCCAGAAAAGATGTGGTAATAAAAAAGATTAGCCAAAAAACAGGGTTGAACAGCAAATTAAGAATTACAGATCAACTAGTTCCACCCTCTTAAGATTATCATATGTTTAACAGAGTGCAGTTCAACACTTAATACATATCTGCCAATACAAACTCTAGGTCAGCAAGCACATTTCAGGAGTAAGGATTTGGGAGCTGAATAGATCAAACATTTACTGAATGCCTCTTACCTCTAGACATATAACTAGATAAATGAGAACCTATTCTCTCATTAATTCCTTATAGACATAGGGTGGGCATTATCTCCATGAGCAGAAGAATAAGCTAAGCCTCTCCTTCCAAGTGTTCCTGAGACCTTGCTTTGTTAGCTAAGTTCTTCGTCTGCTCACATATTCTCTTCAGACTGACTTCTACAACTCACAATTATGTTCCACCCTCTCTTATCTTCAAAGTGCAAGTGAGCAATGCAGCAAACAAAAAACCAACCCTCACAGCCATCTATAACTCTCCTCTGGACACTGCCAAAAATTTCTCTTGCTCTTCCCAACAAATGGGGAAATAATTTATACTTGCTGTCTGTTCTTACCCACCCCTCCTTCAATCACAAACCCTCTGCAATGATCTTTTTTGGCCAGTGCCAGTTTTCACTGAAACACTCTGGAAAAAGGTCACTAATTAGATTTGAACAAGAACTTCTGAAATACTCTTTCTTTGCTTCTATTTTAAAATCTAAGTGTTTTTCCTCCACACTCTGTGACCATATCTTTTTGTTTCCCTTTTCTTATCTGGATCCCTCAGAGTTCCTCATGAATTTATCCTTGGCTATTTTCTGTGCCTGTACTTTATGACTCCTCCTAGTAATTTAATCCATAACCTTGGCCTCAACCTCCACCCCAAAGATGCCAAAATCTGTATCTATAGCCCAAATCCTCCCCATAGCTTCAGAAATCTATCTCCAGATCATACCCATGAGGAAGTGAAAGAAACGTCCTATACTGAATACAATACCTTTCCCATCATTTTTTTTAATGGTCCTCTAACACCATAAAATGATTCCACCATCCTCTCTATCACTCAGGTAACATATAATCAACTTGGATTTCTTCTCCTTTACTGTCCATCCACAATTTAGTCATTAGCTCCGAAATATTTTACTTTCTTACAACCTTCTCACCATTCCCATGGCTACTGCCTGGTGAGGTCCCTAACATCTTGCCAAGAGGCACCTAAGACTGGCCCCTCTTGCAGAACTTCTTATCCTCCATGTCCTACACCTGTTAACCACAAGAAAGTCCAAGCCCCAGAACCTGGCTCAAACTCACCTCTCTAGCTTTTTAAAAACTATATATTTGATTTATCTATTTGTCTGTACCAGATCTTAGCTTTGGTACACAGTATCTTCACTGCAGTATCTGGGAACTTTAGTTGGAGCGTACAAACTCTTAGTTGCAGCATGTGAGATCTAGTGCTCTGACTAGGGATCCATCCCAGGCTCCCTGCACTGCGAGCTTAGAGCCCTAGCCACTGGACCACCAGGGAAGTCCCCATACCGCTCCAGCTTTATTCATCAGAATTCCAGACCCCTCTTGTAAACCACATCAATACAACACCCATGCTTGTGCACACACACCAGATTTATCCTAAAGTTCATCCTCTTTCTGCTACACCTTTCAACACAATATTCAGGTCAGTGCCACATTGATCCAACACCTAATGGAGTCTCAGGAAGCCAGTTTCAACCTCTTTGTTGACTGACCTGATCCACAATATGTTTTAAAACCAAGGCATGATTATAAAAATTGCAGAGTTCTCTTCTCAGTTAAGTGTCAACAGAAATAATTCTCACGTCGCCAGTTTAGATATGCCAAACCACAACTGCCAAACCACAACTTCCACCATAACAAGAATTATGGACACAGTGTATTATCATGTTCTTCACTGTCATAAATTAAGAAGCTTTCTGTCTACATCCACCAGTAATAACAGGGCTCATACCTTACTATATGAGAACTTCTGAATTTCTTAGCAGTTTTAGCTCACGATAATAATAAACCCCTACACTAACAATAGAATGCTAATGTTACTAAGACTGTGAATACTGAATATGTGAGTATGTTGCTCTGAGGTACTAGCAAGCACTTCTGATATTCTATAACTTCCAGTGTCAAGAAACAACTTAAATTTGATGCTGAGCCTTGACAGCAAGGCCATGCATTCCCTCAGATAACATAACACTGCCTTCCATACCCAACTGGATACAAACATTGATGCAAATGTCACTAAAGATATATACAGCAACCGTTATACAAAACACATTTTAAGATATAATGAACTTACTATAAAGTGAAGAAAATGTAATTTTTCAAAAGAAAAAATCTTTCCTTTACAAAGAGGTCCTTTTCATTGTGGGACTAAGGAGAATGCCAAAATTCTTAACCTAAGCAGGTCATTTTATATATCATTCTCATTCTGTCAGCAAAACATGCATCTCTCCTTATTAATATTAAAATTTTCCCTAACAAATGGCCTTGAATTTGGCTATTTACCTGTAGAACATAGTTCATATCTATAGCTATGGATGATATATCTCAATGCCCCAAGCAGGAGAGACTGTAAGTAACATGCTTTAACTTCCTTATTCATTTTCTAACTTCTATACTACTAAAATTGTGTAGAAATTTGGATTAAACTTCCTTATACATTCTGACATCCTCCAAGTCTTTATTCAAATGTGACCTTCTCAATGAAGCCTACCCTGTTTAATATGACAACCTGCCTTCCTTTCCCCTCAACCTATTCCTCTAATCCCCTTATCCTGCTCTGCCTTTTCTCTAGAGCACTTATTACCTTCCAAAAGGCAGTGTAATTCACTCACTTTTTAACTTTACTACTACATATATTCTCCACCACAGAAAAGCATTCTGGGAAGACAGTAATCTTTGGCTGTTGCTCATTTCTCATCCCAAGTAACCAGATCAGCATCTGGTTTTGAATAGGTACTCAAATATACATTGGTTGAATATTAAATACATAATTTCATTTCACCTGTTTGTCTGAACTGGTTAATAAGCAGTAATCTATGATGAAAATGGTACTTGTAAGATGGGAACATTCCCATGGTCAGCACCAGAGAAGTCAACCTTATTATATCGTCTCGCATATCATACAGCCCACCACCCAGTGCTACGTGCTCAGTCGGCTCAGTCGTGTCCAACTCTTTGCAACCCCATGCACTGTAGCCCGCCAGGCTCCTCTGCCCATGGGATTTTTTGAACACCACTCAGTACCCTTCTCCAGGGCTCCAATTCCCACAGCGGAGATAGCACTGACATAAGGGCTGCTGACTGGTCAGGAGACATGCAGGCTTTCAGGGTAACTTCATTATTGTTGTGTGTTCCTCTGAGCACTCTGTTCCAATACTTTCTCCTTTCCACAACTCCAACTTTTTAGTCTATAAAATGAAGGATCTAGATGGTAAATACAAACACTGTATTATTCTAACAGTATAGCTTGGGAAGAACAGCTAACGCTCTTGCAAGCAAAGGGATAAAGGAAGAAAAAATATAGAAGAGATATATGGCATAAAGCAGGGGTGCACAACAGCCTTTTTAAAAAGAAAGAAGACAAAAGCACAGGAAACTAAAATAAAGGAGAATAGTTTATAAAAGAAGAACTGTAGGAATTTAACCCATATCACTTCAACCACTCACGACAGCCTAAAGAGATGACCTGGTCCTAAATGAAAATATGTGTGCAGAAGCACTTAACTAAAATTAAGTTTAATATGTTGAATATAAGGTTTTATTATTATTATTATTGTGTGTGTGTGTGCATGTGCACACTCAGTCATGTCTGACTCTTGTGACCCCATGGACTTTAGCCCTCCAGGCTCCTCTGTCCATGGAATTTCTCAGGCAAGAATATGCAATGGGTTGCCATTTCCTCCTCTAGGAGATCTTCCCAACCCAGGGATCAAACCCACATCTCTAGTGTCTCCTGCACTGGCAGGCAGATTCTTTACCACTGTGCCACATGTTATCATTATTAAGGGATTTTTCATTAGAGTACTCAAATAAACCAAATGGCTTTTTTCATAATGAATTTTAGTACTAATTATAAAATTTTAAATTTGTTTTAAAAGTCTATAATAATAAATACTCAAGCAAATAATTTTGTAATAGAGCAATATTACAGAATGTTGAGGCTTTGTCACTATCTACATTCAGGCTGACACAAAGGCAACAAAATTATCTTGGCTGATGACACCTTTGGGTGAGTTGTGCTGGTGGCAGTTCCACACACATGGTGTGGCCTCCTTTGGCTCTATTCTGGTGAGTGCTCTAATGAAAGCAGAAGGTCCGTCTCTTAATACAGTATTTTCAGAGACTTTAGCTATAATAACAACTATCTTAAAGCACATTTTCGAAATGCCAGGCCCGGTTCTAAACATGTTACATACTTTAAGCCAGTCAATCCTTAGAACAGCAATGTGAAGGTGCTGCTATCATTAGCTCATTTTCAGGATGAATAAACTTACTTTCCTAAAGTGACACTGCTAGTAACTGAAAGAACTGGAATTCAAACCTATGCAAACATTAGAATAGACATCCTACCTCTTTAAATCTAGATAAGAATATATAAGAGGTGTAATACAATATGTGTAACAATAATTGATCACTTACTCTGTAGCAAGCCTTTCTCTGATTTCTCCATACACATCATCACATTTAATCTCCACACAATCCCAGGAGGGAGAAATCACCATTCTCTCCACCATTTTCAGATTAGGACACTGGGCCTCTGGGAGGTTAAGTACTTGCACAAGTTCATATCTCTAAATTTCCCACCTCTATCTGTTGAACAATGCTTCTTTCCTCCTTTCTATCTAATGGCCTCATTCTTGCATTGTAATAGCATGGCACAGTCACCATTACCTCCTCAGTGCTATACACTCAAATAAACTCCTATCCAGGTATTGTACATTGCAATGCAGATATCTGACACCACAGGTACCTTATGTTTATCATTTACCATGTCCTAGGCAGTGAGATTGCTCTAGGGGATAAAATGTAGAACACAGATACTATTTGTGGAAAATACAATAAGTAGATAGTGACAAAAAGCCTTAAGAAATGCTACAGCAAAGAAAGTGCAGTTGCTAAGAAATGCAGAAAAGGATAATCTTATCCAGATTTGGGAGCTGAGTGACATCTAAACTGAGTCCTAAATGATAAGCCTGAAATCACCCAGTGAAGAGGGAAGGATGGAGAGATGGAAGTACAGTAAAGTATACCGGGAAGAAAAGAAAAGACCAAGGCCAAACTCAGGCTTCCCTGGTGGCTCAGATGATTAACAACCTGCCTGCAATGCAGGAGACCAGAGTTCGATCCCTGGGTGAAGAAGATCCCCAGAAGAAGGGAATGGCTACCCACTCCATCAGTATCCTTGCCTGGAGAAGTCCATGAACAGAAGAGCCTGGCAGATAACAGTCCATGGGATAGCAAAGAATCGGACACAGCTAAGTGACTAATGCTTTCACTTTCAAGGCCAAACTCTGGGAGAGGCTTTGTTTTTGTGTTTTGTCCCCTCCCAATACCCTCATAAATTATTTCCCTGCATGAATTACTAGCTAGCGGCCTCTTCATTCTACAAAACCTCTCACCTGGAATCATAAGATGTCTTCCAACTTTAATTTCTGTCCTACCCAGCCTCCAGAGAAGACAAGAATAACAACAACCTCACATGGAGGCACATGAATCTACCCTTATTGCAAGAAACTGCTTATCTGGCATGCCTGAGTTCAGTCCTGCACACACGGAGACCATCGTCTCCTAGAGACAGAACAATCCTCACATTGGACCATTTTATCCAACTGGGCTGCTGCCTCAGTCTCCTTGTATAGCACAAACAACACCTGCTTGGGCTGGGGGACTGCCTGGGACAGTGCCCAAGCCAACTAGCCTAGTTCTTATCAGCACTTCTCTCCAGGAAATTACTGGCTTTCATCTAGGACTAAAATCTTTGCAACCTATCTGCAAGTTTGATAAGCCTCAAGATATTATTAGGCATATCATGATATAAACTTCTAATTAGTGCACAATAAATATTTTGTTGAATGGTTAAATAAAGCTCTACTACTATGAAACTCGTGTGACAGGTGGTTGGGCTCAACAATAATACATTTTTTACAAATCATAACATACAAATAAAAAAACAACAACAGGGGTGAAAGGGTTTTAGGAAATTGGGGAAACGACCTTACTACAGTTTCTTAACAACTTATGCAGTGAACCCCACATTAGAAATTCAGAAAAGATAAGGAAAGACTGAAACATCTGGAATATTTTCACAACACTTGACAGTTCTACTAAGTACTGTTTCATTTAACCAAACTGGGTCTAATGCTGATGATCTGAAAGAATTTACATGCAATAGAGCAACAACAATAACAAAGCAGAATGCCTATCAGATGATGAGGACTCACTAGGTGCTGAGAACGGTGCCAAGGGATTCTGCAGACAGTATTAGCTGCTTGTCATTCACCTCCCTTTTCCTAAGTAGCAGAAACTTCACATTGTTCAGAGTAAGAATACACTTATTTAAAAATTACTTAATTCCCCAGACACCCCTCTAGCTAGGAGTGGTCCTATGACTCACCACTGTTGAAAGACACAGAAACTGAGTATTTTCTAGAAAAGTTTTCCTCTACCTTTACTAGTTCCAATACCACACAACTTTTTCTCCTTCTTCCCATGGCTGATGTGAAGGCCAACTATGAGAATACACAGGATGTAAGAGCAACATGACTAGGCTTAAGCAATAGGAGCTTCCGGTCTCACTGTCATCAAAAACATTTTACACTAGCACTGGACTACTCACTTCTGGAACTATTTTTGCATGAAAAAAATCAAAACTATATTTAGTTAAATCTCTAGGTATTTGCATGCATTGTCTTATCTGGATTTTTACTTTGTTGAATTGGCAATATTCTTATTCTAGGAGCCTGGTAAAGTTAAAATGCCTCTATGGCAATATTCAGGGCTTCCCAGGTATCAGAGTGGTAAAGAATCCACCTGCCAATGCAGGAGACACAAGAGATGTGGGTTTGATTCCTCAGTCAGGAAGATACCCTGGAGTAGGAACTGGTGACCAACTCCAGTAATCTTGCCTGGAAAATTCCATGGACAGAGGAGACTGGTAGGTTATAGTCCATGGGGTCACAAGAGTTGGACACAACTGAGCACATGGCAGTATTTTAACTACTACAATACTAAGGGGAAATTTTATTAGTCACTATTATTTAATAGTTTTCTTCTTTTCTTATTGTCATACCACTTCTAATTTATCCCCACCTCTCTACTTCTCTTTACTTCTAAGGCTTCCTGATTATCTACCCATTCTTGGATAAAATAGTTACATGTTATGATAATTTCTAAATTCATTCAATAGCAAGTTAACAAATATCTTCCTTAGCTAAAATGAAAATAATAAAAATATACCAAAATTTAACAATGTAACTTCTAATTACCTAACAATGACACCTCTGCTGATTTGTCCTTGATTCTCTCTCAAAACATGTCATATGGTATACAGTGATTTAAAATCCTAAAATGATGCCTTCTTTAAAGAATTATAAAAATTAATATTTGCTGTTTTTATTGTGGACCAAACTGTGCTATGAATTTTAGATATATAGTCTCATGAATCTTAATACTATGGATGTAAGTACTATTTAGTATTCCCAACTTGCAAGAGACACAGGAAAGTGCAAATATCACCTAACTAGCCATTGCCAGAGCCACAGCCTATACTTTGGACATTTTGACTTCCACACATTATTCAGCCCTCACATAAATATCTGATACCGAAATAAGTTTTTTAAAAATACATTCTGAATTTTTGATTCATACTCATTTGATGTTAGCCTGGCTTCTTTTTCACATATTTACAAATTAAAATTAATACATGTATGGTTGAAAGAAAAAATTAAGTTAAAAAAGTCATATGTCCAGTGTGAATCTGAGACATCTACATTACATTTCAAATGTACAAAATCTTATCCACAAATTCAAGTTTTCTCAAAACAATATTATGAAGCAAATAATGTCTAGATAAGACTACCTGAATAACTCTTTTCATTGCCTAATTACTACCTATTTGAAAGATTTTCCTCAAAGATGTACTAGCTATATGACTCGATTTGCATAAGCTATTTTACATCTGCTCAGAATTTAGTTAATAGTAGTTTACCAACATTAATTTCCAGGTTTGATAACTGAACTATAGTTACTGTTTTAGGCTGTTCAGGCTACTATAGCAAAATACCAGAGATGTCAGTGGCTTATAAAAGTAGAAATTTATTTCTCACAGTTCTGGAGATAGAACTTCTAAGTTCATGGTGCAGTGATTCAGTGTTTGGTAGGGCTTCCTGGTTCATAGATGGTAGTCTTTTCACTGTGGCTCAGAGAAGGCAATGGCACCCCACTCCAGTACTCTTGCCTGGAAAATCCCATGGACAGAGGAGCCTGGAAGGCTGCAGTCCATGTGGTCGCTGAGGGTCGGGGACACGACTGAGCAACTTCACTTTCACTTTTCACTTTCATGGAGAAGGAAATGGCAACCCACTTGTGTTCTTGCCTGGAGAATCCCAGGGACGGGGGGAGCCTGGTGGGCTGCTGTCTATGGGGTCACACAGATTCGGACACGACTGAAGTGATTTAGCAATAGCAGTAGGGAGTTCTGAGGGGTCTCTTTCATAAGACCGTAAATTCCATTGGTTCATGAGGCTCCACCTTCATGACCTAAGACCTCTTACGAGCCTCATCTCCTAATACCATTACATTAGGTATTAGGATTTCAACACATGAAATTTAGGACACCTTCAAACCATAGCAATAACATTAGGGGACACTAATTAAGGAGTATATGGGAACTCTTCTATTATTTTTACAACTTCTAAGTTGAAATTGATCCAAAATAAAACATTTAAGAAAATTGCCAGTTCTTTTAACAGAAAATTTTAGAGTAGCTTGCTGAGCAGTCCAGATGTCACAGAACATCAAATGAAGACCATTTCAAATATTCTGAGCTTTAGAATACCAGCATAACATAGCTTCTACTGGCTGTGTTTAACAATTAGGGCTTATTAACCTTTGATTTTTGACAAAGGAATGGTTTTACAAAGATAGAGCCATGAATGAAAAATGAAAACCTAAGTGCTACATTTGAACCTGAGAAGCAAAACACTGTATCTCATTAGTTATACAATTCCAAGGTTCAGTTCAGCCAAGGGCAGAATTAAAGAATAGATTATACTTTTCCATTAGGATTGTAATATAATTCTAAAAGAAAAGAAACACTTACAGGAAATACATTGCCATAAGAAAAGGTTAAAATTCCCCACTCCATCTTTGCCAGATATCTTTGCTAAGGCAAAATAAAGTTTTACCTCTTCATTCATCAATGTGCATTTATGAAGCATGTATTATATGCTAGTATTGCCATTCATGTTGAGCTCCAGAAAACAAAATCTTAAATAAAAATATTATCATTTTGATATATAACTTGCTCCCAAAGCACAAATTAGTAAAATAATCTAGTTTTAAATACCTAAAAGAGTTAAATTTGGTTTCTCAGAAGGGTATATTTTCTGTTTCTTCTTCACTGAGCTTAAATAATCTCAATTTACAAAGATAATGAGGCTCTACTTTCATATACCTTTAAATTATACTGAGGACTGAAGACAAGAGTTGGATTTTATAGGCTATCTACCTTCCATTAATTTTTTCTAATTGACACCCACATTTCTCCAGAGTGAGTTGAAATGACAACTTCATGCCGCATTCCCACCTGAGCTGTCCCTCTAGTTGTTTGCTAGGCAATTTGCAGTCAAAGTAGAAAATCTCTCAGGGTTTTCCCCTCCTCCATCTTCTCATAAAGTGATGCCAATAAACAAAGGTCAAATATATCCTACTTTATAATTCAGAGATTATTCACCTAAGTAGTGGTATTTGCATTTCACCTAAAGTCATAAATCTAAAATGAGTCCCATAAAATGAATGAATTTCTGCTATCCACTCATCAAAATCTCAGCTCTATCAATGACCCTGAAGCTAAAATAATCATATATGCACAGAAAACAAGAGATTTCTGACCATGTGGAAACCAATGTGATATTTCAAAAAAAAAAAAAAAAAAAGACTTTTCCTACCACACTTCAAAGTGAAATGATTTATTTACTGTTACAAATTCTAACGTGTGTCCAGTTACAGCTAATATAGATTCTCAGTGTTTTCTTTTTTTTTTTTTTAATTTTATTTTATTTTTAAACTTTACATAATTGTATTAGTTTTGCCAAATATCAAAATGAATCTGCCACGTATTACTCAGCCATTAAAAAGAATACATTTGAATCAGTTCTAATGAGGTGGATGAAACTGGAGCCTATTATACAGAGTGAAGTAAGTCAGTGTTTTCTTTTAAAGAAGTGGTCCTTAAGCTCAGCCACTAGGATAACTACAGATATTGAGACACCCATCACCAAGCTAAGAGGAAAAGTTGTGCTAAGGTTGGATGGAAAACATGATAATTATAATTGGGTTTAGAAATGTTGATGTTTATATGCTGATATTTGAATTGAAAAGGAACAATAAAGAACTAACTCTAAGCTAGACAAAGTGACTCTCCTATAACCCATGAGGAGACATTATAAATTCTAGGTAGTTATTCTGGGGGAGACAAAGAATAAGGGTGGGGAGCACTCTGAGAGGCTGTTAGAGAAAAATGAGAACTTGAGAGCTACTAGCAAAAAAAAAAGTCAGATAACAAGATGGTAGAAAACAGTGATGGAAAAGATGTTATTAACAAATGAAACCAGGGGAACAGTCAGTGGATTTTCACTCTGACCATAGGCCAGGAAAAGCAATAGATACATAGGACTGAATCCAAATAACTGGATGAGCCAGAGTTCTTGCTGGAAGACCAATTTTGATTGTTGACTAGGGCTCAGAAGAAACGGCCTTGCTCCTCTAAGAATGAACTAAGCTCAGCTCTGGAATTAAATTGGATGTCACTAAAAGAGCAAAGGAAGTAAAAAGAGATGCCTAAAAAACCAGATGCCTGTTAAAATATATGAAGCTACATACAGCTAGGGTGAACAACAAGGTGATATTTGTAATTATCTGCACAGAGAAACACTGACTATGGTATTAGGACTATTTTTCCCTAGCAGAGGATAGTTAAGTGATATTATATTGCCTGGGGACAACACTGAGGTTAAGGAAGATGAGGCAGAAAGGATAATGCCCCTAACAGCATAGAGATAAGAAGGGAAGAAATGGGAAAACCAGACATTGACCCAGCAACTACATAAAACTGGACATGTTCCGAAAAGTTTCAGTCTTACATAGCCCTTTCAGCCACAGGGCTATCAACTCCAGGAAGGTGGGTTTGATTGGAAATTAACTAGCCCATAGTATCTGCCAGGAAATGACTCATGTCATATCATGATACCAGAAGAACATCCATACATTTCAAGTTTCTGGCCACTACTATATCAAATTATAATCAGTTTTAAAAGAACAAAAGAGTGGATTCTACATTCATGTAGAATACATTGTCAACAAAGACCTAAATAAAGGCTCTTAAATAAATTTTAGATATGTATGTCCACCCCAAAAATTATAACTATGGAAAATAAACATATTTAAAGTTTTCTCAAAGCTGGAAAAAAAAAGAGTAATGATAAAGACTTTGTTAGATATGAAATTCTCATCAGATCCATCTTTGAGACCCCACTTAGATATTCACGCAAGGATTATTTTTGGAAATAAAAAATTAAAGTATGATTTGTAAACAGTATTTAAAAATAAGTTATAATTTACCAATAAAAAAGTTATGAGTGAAAAAAGTACTGACCACTTAAAACAAAGCAGCAGCAAGAGTTTTAAAAGAGAGGGTGGCAAATGTAAAGACACTTACCTTTTTTCCTATCACATTTTTGATTGCAATATTTGGAGATTTCTTCAGATGCATTTAAAGTCTGGGATCTGTTAGTATTTGCCCTTGGAAGCCGATTGCTTGGTTCTAGATTGTCATTTCTATTGTGCTTCAAAAGGCATAGGGAGGCAGGCAGAAACTAGGCAGTATAAGAATGACAAGGTACCTCAAAGAAACCTACTCTTCTGCCCGAACAATCAGTAAGTCACAAACACTCAGACATACACCCTCAGCACAGTAGGAAGAAAATAAAAATCAAATACAGGTTGTTACCCCATAGTGTGTGGGCAAAACACCCACAATTGTTGGCATATGAATCTTAACCACAAGTAGAGGCATTTGACTGACACCACCACTCACCAATCTGGTTCTACACCTACATTCAAAACCACTGTGTTCCAGGAGAAGCAAAAAGAATTGTTTTATTTCTCTCTCAAAGTCACTGAAGCAGCAAGACCAATGAGAAATCCATAAAAGGACAATTTTGCATCACTCTCTTCTCACTGCTCAAATTGTACTACTAGTCATAACTTCAGAAAGACCATTAAATATGCTTTCTGCTCTTCTCTCAAACTTCCATAATAAAAGTAAAAAGAGATAAATTTATACCTTTGATTTCCCCCTTCTTCCTTGGCATCCCAATCTCTCTCCAAAGAGATTTTTGTGATATGTTTCCAACCAATTTCCTAACTACCAATTAAGAACACTTTAAAACTTGCTTTCTGAAAAGGACACAAAACTGAGATAAGAGTTTGACTCAAAAAAAAAAAAATAATAATAATCTAAGACACATCCTTAAGAATTATTCTTAGAGGTAGAAATAAAATTGCAACTCAATCTTTATTTTCTATATTTCCTCTATGAATAGCCTAGACAAGCATCTGCATAAACTGGAACAATCAATTTGTTCTGGCAATTATTACAGCTCATAGAAATTTTGGGTCTGCTGCACTGGAGGCAGATTCCTTACCCTCTGAGCCACATTTAGAAGGCTCCAACAATTTTCCCTACAGGCATTCCATGTATTTGATAAAAATCAACAATTGCAACCATAATATCAAACCCCTCACTACAACTCCTGTATACAACAATAGTGGAGGCCCAGTGTGTTTGTGTGTGTGTGTGCTTAGTCGTGTCAGACTCTTTGAGACCCCATGGTCTGTAGCCCACCAGGCTTCTCTGTCCATGGGATTCTCCAGGCAAGAATACTAGAGTGGGCTGCCATGCCCTCCTTCAGGGGATCTTCTCAACCCGGGGAATGGACTGAAGTCTCTTGCATCTCCTGCACTGACAGGTGGATTCTTTATCACCGTGCCATCTGGGAATCCCTTAAGACAGCACATAAATTCAAAACTTTTATCAGTTCAGGAAAGTATGACATTGTCAATACTTTCTTAAGAAGATATTATTCACTTTATGGTCTGAGATTTTTCTTTCCACCTTCCCTGACTGTACAATAAAAAGACAAAAACATATAAACTCATTACTTACCAACTTGGTCCTGAAACCTATCATCCTTTTCTGCCATTCTTCTCCCTGGCATTTCTAATGGAGCTTGAAAATAACATTTTTTTTCCTGGCCTAACGTCTTATTTTATTTTGTTGTATTAGGTTGATTTTTGTTTTCATTTAGTATTTTATCTTATACATCATTCTCTAAGAAATCAGCACAGCTCAAGATGCAGTTTCTCTTAACTAAAGCCACTGAACAAAAGAGAACAGGGAATCTTTAAAGTATTAATATTTAAATTTCTCACAAGAATTACAACATTTTTTTAAAATAAGTTTAGGTTTGGGAGGGAAAAAAAAATCTTGGCCACGTCACAGCATTATATTTGGAGAATAAATCACCCAATAGTGTCTTAACAAGTAGCCTCAAGACTATATACGATTAACACAAACCTACATGGACATATAATCTAAATGAAAAGTAGAATTTAACTCAATGCCTCCAGAGGAGAAAAAGAAGCAAACTTCATAAAAATAAAAAATCTAAATGGCTTCTCCGCAGTTATGGTTATGATGAAATTGGCTCAGCATGGTTTTAACCACATAGAAGATTAATATTTATTTTCAACAAATGTAGCTAGAAAAATGTTATTATATCCTCTCCTTTTTTCACTAGGAGCATGCTGATTGAAATGGATTCATTTATCTAAGCTGACAGCTAGACAAAACTATATTGTGAATATTTTTTATCTTTGATTAAATAAGAACTTAGCAACATCTGGTTTGCTACAATTACCCAAAATTATTCAAAATAAGTTCTTTTTTGATATACTTAACTATGTCATTCTGTGTTTAACAGTTCTTTTTAATACAACATTCAGAAAAAACAATAAAACAATTACAGAATAAAATATTAATTCCAATGAAAGACTCAAAAACTTATGGAAAAATTACTAATTCATGTTTAGAGCAGGCAGGATTATAAATAATATTAGATATTCAATTACCCAGAAGAAGAACTTAGGGTTTTTACTTGCATTCAAAAAGTCCTTTTAGTTGTCAAGAGAGTTTTAAAATTGCAACTCTTCTACCCAGTACAATTAGAGAATAGAGAATATCTTAAATTGAAATGGACTTCCTTGGTGGCTCAGATGGTAAAGCGTCTGTCTACATTGCAGAAGACCTGGGTTCAATCCATGGTTTAGGAAGATTCCCTGGAGAAGGAAATAGCAACCCACTCTAGGACTCTTGCCTAGGAAATCCCATGGACTGAGGAGCTTGGTGCACACTATTGTCCATGGGTTGCAAAGAGTCGGGCTCCAATGAGCGACTTCACTTTAAATTGAAAGAGCAGTTCTTCATGAGGATACAAGTACTGACATACTACAAGGCTACCTCTGAAGAACAAGTTCTCACAAGCTAAGTACAAAGGGTACCAAGCCCTAGTTCTTACACATCTGCAATTGTTCTCAGAATACTTGGCTACAAAATATTTTTGAAAACTGTACTGCTCTTATTATGCATACCAACTGTATAATTTTTTTTCAAAACCACCAATAATTTTGGTAACTATTACCTAATTATAATTCCCCATTGCTTCAGGTTTTTATAAAACTGTATTCCATTCAACACTGAGTTCATACCCTATTCTTCCTAAGAGTTAATTCTTTATGAGAGTAATGCTATTTTCTTAAGTTGTCCCTTTTTAAAATAAGCAACTTTCTTCAAATTTTAAAATGTTTCTTTTTTTTAGGCTTTCATTTGTATCTCATAAACTACTAGATAATCATTCCTTTCATAGTAAGTCAGAGATTAAAAAAAAAAATAGTATGGTATATATGAAGGAACACGACAAAATAATCCCAAATGGAAGGCCATGAAGACTGAAGACAAGATGTAAAGTGATGTCAATCTTGCAAAAATTTTGGGATTAAAGGATAAAAAGAGATGGCTTGAACCACCATGTTTCACTCCTTGCTACATGCAAGCGTGACAGTATCTATTTTTCCCATCTGACTCTCATATGCAATATATAAACCTTGTATTATATAACAGAAACTAATCTAATTATCATAATATCACTGTGAAACAGATATCATTAAACCATTGATACAGAGAGTAAACTGAGACTCAAAAAATGACCCAAAATCACACAGCTCTTACTTGGTATGCAGCTCTAAAGTTTAGACTTAAGTTCATCTGACTCTAAAGTCTATGTTCTAAAACAGTAAGTCTCATGGACACAGTCAAGTTATTAGAGGTTATACTATTAATTTTTTAAATCACCCAAGATATATTTCATGCATGATGCTTACCTAGCAACTATAACTCCATTCTTAAAAAAAAATAACCTATCAATATAAAACATAAACTCTATTTACATAATCACCTACTCTAGGTTATCAAAAGACTAAAAGCAGTCCCAACTATAAATGAAATTATATTTCCATACAAGTATAAGACAAGAAGACAAATAATCAAACGACATTGGAGAAAGCAATGGCAACCCACTCCAGTACTCTTGCCTGGAAAATACCACGGATGGAGGAGCCTGGTATGCTGCAGTCCAGGGGGTCACGAAGAGTTGGATAGGACTGAGCGACTTCACTTTCACTTTTCACTTTCACGCATTGGAGAAGGAAATGACAACCCACTCCAGTGTTCTTGCCTGGGGAATCCCAGGGACGGGGGAGCCTGGTGGGCTGCCATCTATGGGGTCACACAGAGTCGGAAACGACTGAAGTGACTTACCATGGCAGAGTGTTATAAATTCTATAAAAGAGATTTTTTTTTTTCCTAATTTTATTTTATTTTTAAACTTTACATAATTGTATTAGTTTTGCTAAATATCAAAATGAATCCACCACAGGCATACATGTGTTCCCCATCCCGAACCCTCCTCCCTCCTCCCTCCCCATACCATCCCTCTGGGCCATCCCAGTGCACCAGCCCCAAGCATCCAGCATCGTGCATCGAACCTGGACTGGCAACTCGTTTCCTAGATGATATTTTACATGTTTCATTGCCATTCTCCCAAATCTTCCCACCCTCTCCCTCTCCCACAGAGTCCATAAGACTGTTCTATACATCAGTGTCTCTTTTGCTGTCTCGTACACAGGGTTATTGTTACCATCTTTCTAAATTCCATATATATGCGTTAGTATACTGTATTTATGTTTTTCCTTCTGGCTTATTTCACTCTGTATAATAGGCTCCAGTTTCATCCACCTCATTAGAACTGATTCAAATGTATTCTTTTTAATGGCTGAGTAATACTCCATTGTGTATATGTACCACTGCTTTCTTTATCCATTCATCTGCTGATGGACATCTAGGTTGCTTCCATGTCTTGGCTATTATAAACAGTGCTGCAATGAACATTGGGGTACACGTATCTCTTTCCCTTCTGGTTTCCTCAGTGTGTATGCCCAGCAGTGGGGTTGCTGGATCATAAGGCAGTTCTATTTCCAGTTTTTTAAGGAATCTCCACACTGTTCTCCATAGTGGCTGTACTAGTTTGCATTCCCACCAACAGTGTAAGAGGGTTCCCTTTTCTCCACACCCTCTCCAGCATTTATTATTTGTAGACTTTTGGATCGCAGCCATTCTGACTGGTGTGAAATGGTACCTCATAGTGGTTTTGATTTGCATTTCTCTGATAATGAGTGATGTTGAGCATCTTTTCATGTGTTTGTTAGCCATCTGTATGTCTTCTTTGGAGAAATGTCTATTTAGTTCTTTGGCCCATTTTTTGATTGGGTCGTTTATTTTTCTGGAGTTGAGCTGTAGGAGTTGCTTGTATATTTTTGAGATTAGTTGTTTGTCAGTTGCTTCATTTGCTATTATTTTCTCCCATTCTGAAGGCTGGGAGATAAATATAAAATTTATAAATATAAAAGAGATATTTTAAAAGTGTTATGGGAAATTAGAAAACAGAATACAAGGGGAAAATATAGTATTTAAATTGTTAATGAAGTGTATAAGGGGCAAAATGTCTTAGAAATTCTTAAATAATATCCTGTCAACATTTTTGCATTTGTCACTCAGACTATCACACCACTGTAGTGTTGCAATAAACCTATAGTACTGTCTTTTCAGGTGTCATTAAAACAGGAATTCCTTTGAATGACTCTGGGCTCCCTAGTAGCTCAGAAGGTAAAGAATCTTCCTGCAATGCAGGAAACCCAGGTTCAGTCCCTGGGTTTGGAAGATCCCCTGGAGAAGGAAAAGGCTACCCACTCCAGTATTCTTTCCTGGAGAATCCCCATGGATAGAGGAGCCTGGTGGGCTACCGTCTATGAGGTCACAAAGCGTTGGGCACAACTGAGTGACTAAGCACAGCACAGCATATTAGAGTTGAAAGGGATATCATATAATACAAACTCCCTTCTTATACATAAAGCTCTGGACTACACTTCCCAACTGAGAAGGGGTGAGGCAGAAGCTTAGACTCTCATCTAACTGGTCTCTTCACATCCCCTCACTAAGCCTCCCCCAATGACATCTACACAGAAGAGCCAACATGATCTTTGTAAAATGAAAATCTGATCTTGTTATTACTCTGCTTCAAACCTTTAGGTCCTCCCTGGTAGCTCAGATGGTAAAGCGTCTGCCTACAATGCGGGAGACCTGGGTTCGATTCCCAGGTCAGGAAGATCCCCTGGAGAAGGAAATGGCAACCCACTCCAGTACTCTTGCCTGGAAAATCCCATGGACCAAGGAGCCTGGTAGGCTACAGTCCATGGGGTCGCAAAGAGTTGGACACAACGGAGTAACTTCATGTAACTTCACTTCACTTCAAACCTTTCATGATTTTCCCACTGCTCCTGGGATAAAATCCAAAATACTTAAAAAAAGAAAAAGAAACCTATAAACTCTGGACTCGTACTTACTCCCTTAGCTATATTTCATGCCTCTCTCAATCCTGATGTTCCAGCTACAAGAACCTTCCCTGAGTTCTTCACAGGAGCTGAGCTCCAGTCTCACTCTAGTCCTTGAGACTGGAGGATCCCCTCTGCAGGAAGATTGTCTGCTTAGCCAGTTCTTACAAATCCTCCAGGGCTTGGTAAGGTGAGAAAAACATTTACCTGGAGTGCCTGAGATTCTTGGGGCAATTATTCTATTTACTTTTTTCTAATCTCTATCACTATTCTGTTTAATTTTATCATACAGGAAGTACACAGTAAAATGTTGATAAACGGATGCAAAAGATTAATGATTCCAAAGTTACTATCTTCTTATTATAGCATTTGTCCTATATTAATTTTTTTATTCTAAGATAATTTTCTTAAACCACACTTATTTATCTTTTCATTCATAGACTTTAATATTTTTTTGTAGAACTTACTTCATTGTTACTTTATTAACATTCAATGATTTGTTCTAAATAACAGTAAAACCAGTTTTATCATCATATACTGTGGAAAGCTTTCAAAAAATAAATAACAAGCTTAATCCTCACAGTGGAGAGATGCTAGAGAAAATCTGTCTTTACTAAATGATTATACTATATCTCTCTTAACAATCATTTTCCATATTGATGTATTACTACTTTTCTTTGACAAGTAAAGAGTTGTAACCACTGCCAAACTATCGAACTGGTATTCCTAAAACTAGTTCCTCCATTTCTAAAGTTTCAGAACCAAAGACACCACACACTTACTAAGACAATGGGCAGGGGGAGAAGTTAGGATAAAAATGAACAGAAACCAACCTTCTGGAGTAAAACTCTCTCCCGGTCACACACACACAGATACACATGCCTAAAGCTAAACTAGGAAATTGTGGTTTCAGTATCCATACATATTTTAAGTACTCTCCTCATCTCAAATCTACAGTGCCTGATCATACTTTATGGTCATTAGACAGTTTATGACATTCTGAAATTTAGCATCATAGCCAGACAACTGATATTAAACCATTCTCTGTGTTAACTCAGGTAAAATGAAGAATTCAGGTGTGTTGTAATGTGTTGTCTCTACTGTCAAATCAAGGTAACTATGCTCGATTTTCTTCCCTTTACTCACCTCTATTAACCTCCTCCACTTGAACATGCTTGGGTCTGTGATGAGCTCTTCTGATGACAGAATGTGAAGGAAGCAGTGAACCAGCACGTTCTCTAGGGCTGCCTACTCAACCTTCATATCTCAGTTCAAATGTCCCTTGCTCTGGGAAGTCTTTGCAGACTCACTCACCCCGTCAACTCAGACAAGGTCTGATCCTGCTGCTATCTCATAGTATCCTGAACCTGACCTTTGTAGCACTTACCAGAATTTTAACAATCCATGATAGATACATTGCTTAATACCTCTTTATTTCTATGTCTGTGCAAGTACTAAAGTCAGAGGCTCTTTTTGCCATATTATGCTCCACATCCCCAACATCATGCAGACATCTGGTGCTAACAAATACATAGTGAATGACAAAATTAATGACTTCATAAAGCTGGTCTTTTGAGAACTGCAGAAAAAGCAGAATGATTTAGAGTCCTACTTAAAAGAAGATATCCGCTTTAAAAATCTATGAAAAACTAACACAAGTTATACAAGCTATCAGTGTGGTATATGTTTTATGTTTATCATCTCATTTAATCCTCAAAATAACTTGGAAAGGTAAGCATTATTTTTATCCCCATTTTACACGAAGCCATGGAGAGGCTGAGTCACGTTTTCAGAGTCACAACAGACAGCAGGTTGGAAATCATGCACTTCTGACTCTCAAGCTTCTGCTATTCTACCACTTTGCTTCTCATTAATATACATTATATGTTCTTGTATTTTGTATTTCTCCACATGTGTATTTATTACTTTGGGTAAAGAGCATTAATATAGAACTAAATTCAAGTTAATACTTAAACCTTACAATAATTTATAATAATTTTATGTAAGTAAATTCATCCATGTGAGAAAAAAACAAGTGAAAAGGAAACACTAAGTATACATCTAAGTATACACTAAATACATCAATGCATACACTTAACAAAAGGCAGCATATGCTATAAACCAGTCATGGTACTTTGGGCAAGTCAGTTCAATTCCTAACAAGTAACTTTTTTTTTTTTTTTTGAGCAGAGAAAGGTTTATTACAGGGCCATGCAAGGAAATGAAGTGGCTCATGCCCTAAAAAGCCTCAAGCTCCTGAAGGGTTTTAACAAAGCAACTTTAAAAGCCAGGTAAAGGTAGGGGCAGTGGGAGTCACAGGGTATGTGATCAGAATGGATACAATTCTCTGACATAGGTAACAAGGTGGTGTCACCGGAGTTAACATTTTCAGTCTTTAGGTTCTAGGAGGCCTCGGGCTATGTGCTCATAGTCATCAGACATGTCACTTTTTAAAAAGATTTACTATGGTAAGAACCTTTGAGATTTACCCTCTTAACAACATGTTTAAGCAGACAATATAATATTATTAACTACAGACATAATGTTATTCAGCAGAGCTCTAGAACTTACTTATTTTGCATAACTGAAACGTTATAGCCATTGATTAGTAAACGGGGAATTGCTAAGCAACATTTTAATTTTTTTCAAGGAACCAAAGTGTGCAAGACTGTGTCATTTAGGATTCCTTCTATGCCTTGATTATTCTACTTGCAGGTGCAAAGCAATTTTGAATGGCACTTGAATTTATCCTGCAACAGTAACTTCAAAAACTGCTTTCATGTTCAATTATTTCTTCTAGGTCCATAAAGCACACTCATGCAGGTATACATTCATTATTAATCCAGCATTAAACTCGGTCCCATAACTATGTTCTGGTACGTATTTTTAAAGAAAATATAGAAAGTGAAGTAAGAACTGGTCTCCAACTTGACTGCTAGGATGTATATCCTAAATAAATGTCTTTATGACAGACACAGAAATCAAAAAGATATGGTTAAAAATAGAACAACTGGTCCCTCTGAACAAAGAATGAAATAATGAAATTAAACTCAGGTATTGGCATTATTGTTAAAATGATAAAAATTTGCATTACAAACCTACTGTTTTCCTCTTCTATTTCACTTCAGTGCTACTGAACACATTAATATTTTGTAGTCATTTTTTATCCAATGGACAGATCTCTAACTAAACTTAAACCTAGCAAAAACGGAGCTGACATTTACTAATTATGAGCCATACTATTCAGTCAGTTACTTTCTTTACTGATCTCATTCCCCTTTTATAGGCAATCTTCAATTACTATAAATGTGTTTATTGACAGTTTATTCCTGCTTTTCATTCTTAAAATTTACAATAGCCCAAATCTAGTCCACCAATTTTCTTGCTCCATGAGAGGTTTGGAAAAGAAGAGCTTTGTTAAAAATTGATGTTTACAGATGAACTTGAGAGGTTAAGTCCATTCAGAGCAGAGAACAAAACTAAGAAATTTTATGGGGACATAAACTGGATGGTGGATTTCTTAATTCTTCATAAATTAATTTCATTGCCCGGTTTTACCTTAATATTAAGTTAAAATCAAAGACATTAAGGATCAGTTCAGTTCAGTCATTCAGTCATGTCCGACTCTGCAACACGATGAACAGCAGCACACCAGGCATCCCTGTCCATTACCAACTCCGGGAGTCCACCCAAACCCATGTCCATTGTGTCAGTGATGCCATCCAGCCATCTCATCCTCTGTCGAACCCTTCTCCTCCTGCCCTATATCTTTCCCAGCATCAGGGTCCTGTCCAATGAGTCAGCTCTTCGCATCAGGTGGCCAAAGTACTGGAGTTTCAGCTTCAACATCAGTCCCTCCAATGAACACCCAGGACTCATCTCCTTTAGAATGGACTAGTTGGATCTCCTTGCTGTCCAAGGGACTCTGAAGAGTCTTCTCCAACACCACAGTTCAAAAGCATCAATTCTTCGGCACTCAGCTTTCTTTATAGTCCAACTCTCACATCCATACATGACTACTGGAAAAACCATAGCCTTGACTAGATGGAACTTTGTTGGCAAAGTAATGTCTCTGCTTTTGAATATGCTGTCTAGGTTGGTCATAACTTTCCTTCCAAGGAGTAAGCGTCTTTTAATTTCATGGCTGCAATCACCATCTGCAGTGATTTTGGAGCCCAAAAAAATAAAGTCTGACACTGTTTCCACTGTTTTCACTGTCTAACCATCTATTTCCCATGAAGTGATGGGACCAGATGCCATGATCTTAGTTTTCTAAATGTTGAGCTTTAAGTCAACTTTTTCACTCGCCTCTTTCACTTTCATCGAGAGGTTTTTTTAGTTCCTCTTCACTTTCTGCCATAAGGGTGGTGTCATCTGCATATCTGAGGTTATATTTCTCCCAGCAATCTCAATTCCAGCTTGTGCTTCTTCCAGCCCAGTGTTTCTCATGATGTACTCTGCATATAAGTTAAATAAGCAGGGTGACAATATACAGCCTTGACGTACTCCTTCTCCTATTTGGAACCAGTCTGTTCCATGTCCAGTTCTAACTGTTGCTTCCTGACCTGTATACAGGTTTCTCAAGAGGCAGGTCAAGTGGTTTGGTATTCCCATCTCTTTCAGAATTTTCCACAGTTTATTGTGATCCACACAGTCAAAGGCTTTGGCATAGTCAATAAAGCAGAAATAGATGTTTTTCTGGAACTCTCTTGCTTTTTCGATGATCCAGCAGATGTTGGCAATTTGATCTCTGGTTCTTCTGCCTTTTCTAAAACCAGCTTGAACATCTGGATTTTCACAGTTCACATATTGCTGAAGCCTGGCTTGGAGAATGTTTAGCATTACTTTACTAGTGTGTGAGATGAGTGCAATTGTGTGGTTGCGCATTCTTTGCCATTACCTTTCTTATTTAAATATTAATAGCCAGTATATTTAATTGTTTTATTACTGAGCAGTTTACTGACCTCTGCTTTTATGCATTAATATGAGAGTTAGTAATTCTTTAGAATTATCAAACAACTTTGTTAATTATTACAACTGTTACTAACTTTATAAATAATGAAAAGTTAATAACTACTAATTCTACACAATCGACAGTTGATAATTCTTCAAAATTTCCCATGAAAATCAGTTAGACAATGATGCATATGGATTACTATAACCAAGTGGTAAAAGTCAAACAGTCATTATTTACTCTGTCTTAATAACTGTACTTCAAGGAATCTCCACCACAAAAATGATCAGAGAATAGGCCAAGCTTCATATTATTTATCATCACAAAATACAACTCACATGAATAAGGAAATGTCCAAATTTTTTTATTTTTTTTAATTTATTTATTTATTTTCAGCCACACCGTGTGGCATGTGGGATCTCAGTTCCCTGACCAGGGATTGAACCCATACCCCCTGCAGTGGAAGTACAGTGTCCTAACCCCTGGACTGCCAGGGAATTTCTCAGGAAATGTTTAAATAAATCAGAGTATATCCACATTACAAAATGAATATTTTACAACATTAAAAATGATGCTGTAAAAAATTAATGCCATTGGGAACCTGAAGAGAATTATACAAACTATATATATTTTAGCCTCAATTCTTCTAAAACAAAGACACAAACACACATAAAATGCAGATAATACATAGATAAATACATGGATAATCAGCCTAAAAATGTGTGACATAACCTCTGTGAACACTGCAATGTTGTATTATATTATGATATACTGGTTGATTTCTGTTTTGACTTTATGTATCACTATATTTCACAAGTATTCATTAGGAGCATGTGCCATAGGAAAAAAAAATTTTTTTAAGTGTGATCACTAAGAATGTAGAATAAGTTGCACTAGGAAGAATGAATAGAAATCAAAATTCAGCTATCACTGGCACCCAAGTAGAATCAAAAGAGCATACATAAAGGATATACACTGAGATTGTTGCACAAATCCCAGAATAACATCTACCAAGCTATGAGGAATAGCAGAAAAGGAAGGAACTCAGCAAGATTACTGAAACAAAGCAAATGGACTAGCACACCATCCTGATATGATACTCTGAGTCCTCCACACAGAGAGTCCATTCATTTGCAATAATGTAGGTTAATTTCTCATTTATAAACCTATTCTACCTTTCATACACCATTACGTTTTTGTTGTTGCTCTGTCTCAACCCTTATATTCAGGCAAGAAAACACACATACACACTCCTGCAATTTCACTATCATCCATTATTCAGTAAGGGTCTCAATGAATAAACGTCTGCTCAGAGGCTCTAAGCAAATTTCATTTCTGAATACTACTGTCTGCAGCCCAGCAGGCTATTTCACCAAGATAAGATCACACCTTTAATCAAATGCACCACAAAAAGAAATACTCCCAAAGTTTGCTTAATAGCGTCAGATCACAAAAATAAAATGCTGACAGCCTACTAATTTTTAGGACTCTTTCTTCTTCATAGATACACAACAATAAGGAAAGTACACAGGAGTTCTTCTAACTAAGGCTTCTATCAACCTTTAAAAACTCTCCCAAATTTTCCTATGTTACTATTTATATCAAGTTGGTCATATTAAAAGAAAAGTCAACAATAACTTTCTGTTTGAATACATAAAACACAGTAAATTTAAGGTTTCCCATCTTACACAAATAATAGCTCTAAAGCACCATTTAACTTCAGCTGGTCAAGTGTCAGGATTAAACACTACCTAGGCTCTAGTTTTTGTGATGATGGATCCAAATTAGATGTCTATCATTTCAATAACATTATTAATGGATATGTTGAAGATACATTTTCATTGGATGCTTAGCTAATAAAGCTATCTATACTCAATTATTTGAAATATCCTACATCTGCCTCTAAACATAAGGTTAATTTGAATAAAAATATATTCCCATCAGTAGCAATACATAATGAGTACACTAGCAAGTGTAAAATAATTAGATGTTTCAAACAGATGGATGGATTTATATCTGTAAATCCACTTTTTTCTCCTTTTACTTCTACTTGCATTTATTTTATGCTGTATTTAATCCCATGACATAAATTTTTGTTTCTTTGATTTCTTCTGGGATAACTTTTTATTCTGTGAAACTTCCATTTCTGGTTTAGGAACAATTTATTCCTTTTCATTAAGGACCATCTAAATATGGCTAATGGAGCTTATACATAAATTAACCTAACCATGAGTTCCATGCCCAGTGGCACGTTAGGGGATTTTTCACCTGGATTTTAGGACTCAATGCCTAAACGATCTAACCAGTAAGATCAGCACTGTGGGGAAGAGTAGCAAAAAGTTAGCACTCTGTGTACCAAGGAATCTGTCTCCAGTGTCCCCTGTTCGGCATTGTGGGAAGGCAACTCTGCCATCAAATGATGGAATGGCATACACTGTTTATGTAAATAATATCTGCAGATATTTAATGGCTTTTCAGACATGGACAACCTGGACAAATTAGACAGTTTCACAGATGTTCTTGAATCTGAAAATTTGAATTCCTTTGATCAGCATGCTTTTGTTGTGTTTTCTGAGTCAAGTAAAAGGAGACCGTTTTCCAATGATCACTTTGGCTACTGAAAAGAAAAGAATACATCCCTTTTAAATGGCTTTTCTAACCAATTCTCCTAATGCCTGATATGAGTTAACAAAGGATCACTGCAGTGGACATTCAGGTTTCATCAGTCCCTCTACCTTTTTCTGTCGACAATATCCCTCTCTTAATTGAGCCTTTCTTTCTTCTAGATATTAGTCCATCGACAGAGGGACTGCAGTGTTCTTACTGACTCCATAAGCTGGTGATAATAGATTGATCTAAAGCTGAATACCTAATTAAGACTGTGGTGAAAGGTTAAGAATCCAGAGTGAAGCCAGAGAGAAGGAAGAGACAGTCTGCTCAGGATCATGAAACTGGAACAGAATCCTAGTGGTAGTCAAGGTGCTAATTTTTTATGATGCCTAGGTAAACCTCCATCCTTCCCCAAGATTTTTCAGGTGAGAAACACAAAAACCTCCCCCTAATCATTTATGGCCTAAAGCTAGTGGGAGGTGTCTGCAATTAAAAGAAAAAGAATGAGCACACCCATTCTGCTAAATCATTTAAGCTAAATTTAAGTCCATTTGACAACTGAGATGTTATCATATGGTGATGTTATCATATGATATATCATATGATGGTTATCATATGTAATCATAATAATGAAGATATTATCATATGATATATCATATAGCATCAACTGAGACGTTATAAACTATGCTTCATTTGGAATGACTGCAAAATAATATTTAACTGTCACACATAAAATTTATTGAAAACTAAAGTGAAATTTAACTGAATATGCCTAAAATTCAAATGATGATGGTATGTTATTTTAAAAGAAAATGGATTTCCTAAGTTCTTCTTCCAAAGTCAACTACTGTTAATATTATGATTAAAACTCAACAAATTCAACTGAACAACTAAAGCCAGCAGAAAAAAGTCTATAGATATACACATGCCTCATGCTAATACAAACCTATTTCTCAATAGACTCTTTGTCTACTCCTTGAAGTCATGATCAGTATTCTGAGTTAAGGTTCAAACAACAACCATCAGCCACTGACAAATCAACACTGAAAATATGAAAAAAAAAAAAACAAGAGACAGAAATGTTAACCAGTTGAGCCCTTCCGTTCTGGCCAGAAATAAAATCTCATACAAAAAAAAGAATCATCCGTCAGGACCATTTCCTCTTATCCAAAAGTATTTGGAAGAACTCTGAGGAAAGGAAAATGGGGAGGGGGGACCAAAACAAAACAAGAGACTGTTGAAAACCCTCTTAGAGGGTCAGCTGTCAATGGAATGCACTTTAGTATTCAGGTTACCCACCCATGCAGAACATCAAAAACTGGGCTTAAGTCTCTCCCCTATTCTCACAGGCTCAGGCTACTGTGGAGCCACTGGGGCTGTCTTGAATAGTAACACACTTTGCCTCTGCGGGATGCATAAACACCAACACAAGCTGATCAAACAAAAGGGGGAGTCGTTTCTACTTGGCTTTCGTTTTCTTGAGTCATACTTTAAGACACTTAAGTCTGGTACAATTTAGCAAGTCAGCCGTTCAACGTGCAGTTTATTATTTCATTCATTTTTACCACCAACCATGTTGTACTCTTTCCATTTTAACATACATTTTGAATGATTAGATATGAGTCACACATTTTAATAGCTTCTCTTAATGGCAACTGTCACTGAAATACACATGTTCATTCTAAAACATGGACTTATTTATGACCCCTTCTATACTTCTAGTCTTTAAAACAATTTGGGGATCTGAATTTTAAGGGTTCATCTGCATTTATAGCAATCTTATGAGGACTAAACTTTAAGATTATAAATCCTTCAAAAATGTGAGAAATCCTTAAATCTTGGAAGTTTATGATGATTTGGTTACAACATGTAGAATATTCTGATGCAGTTAAAGCTTAAAGAGCTGCTGACGCCATGTGAAAAGATGATCAGGAGTTTAATTTAAAATGTCTTAAGTTAAATTGCTACTTTCATTTTATACCTGATTTAAAGTCAATCTTCAGACACAGCACTTTGTGGCTGTCAAAAATATTTTCCTGTCAGGATTATGATGGAGGGGGGCAGAATTAGTAGCAAAGTACATACAACATTTTAACATTACAAGGAAGAGCTCAGAAATAGGTACTTACTAAAAGATTAAAACAAGAGAGAGGGAAAGATAACGGAAAAGACAAAAATACATGTGAAACCTTTCTCAATTTCTTAAGAAAATGCTATTGATTTTCATAGCTCATCGAGAACTCTTCCATAAAAAAAATGATATTTGATTTAGCTAAGTTTTCTTAATATCAGTAGCAGAGGACATTTCTAATATCACTCTAATAATAATAGGTACCATTTATTAAATGCTCACTCTATCAGGTCCTTTTCTGCTCATTTCCTATTTCTCACCCCAAACCAGCAATGCAGATTTTATTACCTTTACTTCACAAAGAGAGATGATATAGCTATAAAGTTGCAGATCTGAGACTGTATTCAAGTGTCTCTCTTTCCAAAGACCATTTCTAAGCAGTTCATAATCAGGAACACTGTCCAGGTATGCCCATCTAAGGAGTATAGTATAGTTTCTGCAGAAAAAGTCAGGTTTTGCCAAAGAGCTGGAGATCAGTGCTACAGCACTCATTTCATAGTGGTCACCCTAAGTCAGAAATTAAACTAACCATGCTGCTGCTGCTGCTAAGTTGCTTCAGTCATGTCCGACTCTGTGCAACCCCAGAGAAGGCAGCACACCAGACTCCTCTGTCCCTGGGATTCTCCAGGCAAGAATACTGGAATGGGTTGCCATTTCCTTCTCCAATGCATGAAAGTGAAAAGTGAAAGTGAAGTCCCTCAGTCGTGTCTGACTCTTAGCAATCCCTTGGACTATAGCTTACCAGGCTTTTCTGTCCATGGGATTTTCCAGGCAAGAGTACTAGACTGTGTTGCCATTTCCTTCTCCAAAACTAGCCATGAAATATGTTCAAATATATGTATGGAATTTATAAATATCTCTATAAGGTTAGGGCTTCCCTCATAGCTCAGTTGGTAAAGTATCTGCCTGCAATGCAGGAGACTAAGTTCAATTCCTGGGTCAAGAAGATCCCCTGGAGAAGGAAATGGGAACCCACTCCAGCATTCTTGCCTGGAGAATCCCATGGACAGAGGAGCCTGGCAGGCTACAGTCCATGGGGTCTCAAGAGTCGGACACAACTTAGTGACTAAAGAGAGAGAGAGAGAAAGTTTTCCAATAGATGTCAAAGTGCCATTCGGAAGTATTACAGGTCATCTTTAAACTTTAGCATCTATTAAAAGTAATCTCTGTGTGGGGTTTCTGTTACTCGTCAAGCATATGACCACTCACAAACAGAACTACAGTGTATAATTACCCCAAGGATGTTTTTCACTGAAAATGGCCTGTTTAGATAGTGATTAACAGACTAAGAGTGTAGTGAATCGTCTTGATATCACTTCAGAAAAGTGATTTCCTCCCTAATAATTCCCAAGATACATAAATATTCAATTAGGGTCTTTGAAATCTCAATTTAATTGGGCATTCATCCTCTACCAAACTTCAAACTTGGCCCAGACTAAAAAGGTGTTTGATTCATTCTTACTATACAGAAAAAAAAAAAAAAAATCCAGTAACTCTTAAGTTTTCAAGTGCAAGTGTAAAATACAGCCAAGATTATCTTTTATATGAAATTTTCAAATTTAATCGCATTTTAAGGTATGCTATAAAGCAATGAGATAACACATAATTGTAAATTTCAATCACATAGTCACATGGGGAATTGATTAAAGTTTCCTGGGCCCCTCATGAGACCTAAAAAATAATAATAATGACAGTAGCAAGTAGTTACAATTGTGCCTATAACTGCTTCAAACACTTTGCATATATTTTCCCATTAAATTTTAAGAATGGGAAAAACCTATGAATTAGGAACAATTGTTATACCCACAAAAACATACCAGGAAATTAAGGCATAGAGAGAGAGATCCAATATCTTGGCAAAAATCAAATAATTTATCAAACCTCGGCAAACACATCACAGAGTTCCTTCTCATCACCACCAAGCTGTTCTGCCTGTCCAGACAGCAGAATATCAAGAATTGGGGCCTAGATTTTAAATTTTCCCTGGAGACCCGTAGCCTTAATGTTTCCATTCCACTAACTGGGGACCAAAGAAACTAGAAAGAAGCTCTCTACACTGGGAAGGGAAAAGTGAAAATGTCAAATAATTAATAAAATACCCGTCTGGCTTGTGTGTTTTTAAAACTTGAACAATTTGTTTTCTCATCCTAGATGACTCTTTATATGGTCCAGTGAGGTGAACTTTGGAATACAAGGAGGCAGATCTCGAAAAGTCAACTTCACTGGTTCTCAAATTCTCCGGTTCCAGGACCCTTTTACACACTTAAAATTGGTGACCTAAAGCAACTGTTGATTATATTGGTTACAACCATCAATATTTAAATAATAATAGTTAAGCTCATAAAATTTTAAAACACAAGAATACACCAGCATGCCATATGCCATCAAAGTAATGATGCCATCACATATTGTATACCTTCTGGAAAACTCTACCATAAACTTGTTAAAGTATGAGATTTAAAGGTTTAAAAAAAAAATCTTAGCATTTTTGTGAAAATGTTTTCTTCTTAGAGTACCCCTGAAAGGGTCCCACAAACCCACAGATTTCTCCAGAATAAAGTTTGAAAAGAGAAGTTTGTCTGCTCTACAAAATAACTGACACAGAAGTTTACCAGAAAGAAATATTCAGTTGGATGAATCAAATCTCCATCCCAGAGATAATGTTCACAATAACTATGATTACCACCAACAGTATTCCATTTAAGTTCTTGAATATGGACCAAATGCTAACAACTTCTAATGTGTATATGTAATCACTCCTGAAGAAATTCGTTAATATTTAACTAAATTCTTGTTTTAAATGTCAACAAGACATTAGTAAGACATAAATTATTAAGATCTATAGAATCTGTTAGGATTTCCCTGTAGCTCAAAGGTTAAAGAATCTGCCTGAAATGCAGGAGACAATCCCTGGGTCGGGAAGATCCTCTGGAAAAGGGTATGGCAAGCCACTCCAGTATTCTTGCCTGGAGAATCCCATGGACAGCGGAGCCTGACAGGGTACAGTCTGTGGGGTTGCAAAGAGTCAGACATGACTGAGTGACTAACACACATAGAATCTGTTATTATCAAATACAGAAAGGACTCTTCCTTTCACCCACTCTCTAAAAACAGATGGAGAATTTCAATGAACTCAGAGTAGAACAGCTAAGTCTTTTATATATATCTGTATTTGTGAGCTCATGGGCACACTTAACAATTCTAAGAAAAAAATGACACCTGGTTACTTTATGCAGTAGAAAAGTTAATTTCAGTGGGCCACGTAGACTCAGACCAGGGTACTGACATAAAAGAATTTGGGGGACAGTGTGCACATCTTTGGGCTCATAAATGCTATTCACAGGCACACCTGTACTACTCTTTCACACTGGCTAATAAACATCAATATCAAAATCATAATCAATGAAAAATTTGAGTTTTTCTCCCACTGATCAGCAAATCCCTAATAACACACACTCAAAGATAAGAAAGGAAGCATGTCAGGAAGCCCTTACTCATATTTTAAAGTTTTTGTTTATATTTTATTATAAAATAGGATATTCTAGTAGGAAATTCATTTGCATAAAAGAAAAAGACATAAATGCAATAGTGATCAAAGCGCAAACATGTCCTTGAAGGCAAACAAATGCTAAATTACAATACAGCCTCTGTCTTTAGGGTTCCTCCCTATGTGAACAAGAGTATATTTTGAATGCTATGCAAATCTAAGAAATCAAAGGGAAAATAGTCATTTGCAAAACTTAAGGAAAGATATTCTCCCTCTAATTCCAAATGCTATAGCCATTCACACCATGCTAAATTAAAGCTACACAGCATTTCTCAAAATTATTTTGTTTTTAAGTACACAAGCAGTTTTCCTTGCTGATTTCTGGGCAAAAAAATGCCCCACTTCTAACAGTAACTATCACTCCTACTTGGCAGCTCTTTTCAAACAGAGTTTCATCCAGCAGTTAAAGTTGTCCAAAGGAAATCTGAAAAAACATTTCAGTTTAGCATAATATTATTTGACTGACTTCAATTCTTTCGATTTGATAACTTTTTTTTTAAATCTGCTATTTAGGATTAACTTCACTAGAGCTCAGCAAGAAATCAAAAGGAAAACAAGTCCATAAAAAATTTGTCTTTCCTAATTACTAGAAACAATGCCAGGCACAGTAGCTGGAGCCAGTAAGTCTCATACTCACTATTATTCCCTGTGCAAAGGAATGTTTTAAAGGAATGTTTAAAATCTCCAAAATGCAAGAAGATCATCATTAATAAACTCATTTCTAAAAGACCTTCCATTCATATTTTCATGGAGGGCTCTCAATCTGAAGGATAATCACACCAAGCAACTTAAAATGAGACATCAAAAGCATTTATCCATTAAGCAAATCACATGCTGGCTTATCACTCTTTAGGCCATGGATGCCTGGAGCAACCTAATGTATCTATCTAAAATTTTTAAATAGTTCACATAAACCTTCATAGTAATCATTCCTCCTACCCTGAGTTTACGGAAACAGTCTCATCAACCATGCACACCAACAGAGCAGGTTACTGAACACTTAGTTATGAAGAAGTGCTAGGGAATGGCATTCAGGCACTTGTGACACATTCACCTTCAGCTAAAGACAGCACAATACCCTGACAGACACAGTTCTAATGACATCAGGACCTGTGGAATGTATGACTGCTAGGAAACACATGCTGCTAGGAAACAAAGAACAGATCTGATCAAATCTTCTAACACAGGACCTGGAATCACTGTGATTAGATCTAAAATAAGAGGACAAGTACTCTTTAATCTTCAGAAATACTTGCAAGGGCAAAGGCTTTAACACATACCCTCTAGAAAGGAAAGAAATGTAAGAAGCTAGAATCGCATGGATGAAATCACAATTTCCTAAGTTTTCCACTAGCCCTATCCCATACAAATATAACAATCAAAATCAGGCATCAGTGATTCAGTATTCCTTTTTTGGTGAGGGAACTGAGGGGTAATCTAAGCTATTCCAAGACGCCAGTATCTTAAAATTGAAAGAAATGTGAAAATGATGGTACCCAGAATCAAAGTACCCTTTTACATTTACAGTGCTATACTTTCTTTCAACAAAACCATGGACAACAAACATGAAAGCAGTCAGGGCTAATCTACAACAAAGAATTTCATGTCTCTGATTATTGAAACTGAAAAGTAATTAGCTTTCCAACTTTTTAAAACTGTCTTTGTACATTTTTAACCCTTGGCAACAACAATAACAACAACAAAAGATTGGGTGAAACAAAGGTGAGATATTTCACTACAAATATTCTAACTCCTAGACAAATATCTGGGAATCTCTTTTGGTGATTCTATAAAAGAACTGACAATTCTATCTATAATCCATATATAGACAAATTGAATGCTGGAACTCTAGGTCACTTAGTACCATTACAGATTGAAAAATATACCAGGGAAATCTAGCTAAATTCTGTTTAATCTCAGGGAAACAAAGTACATTCTCCAAATGAAAAATTACAGAAGAACTATTTCTCTGTAGATTCCACAGTGACATCTTTTAACTAGTGTTGATAGCCCATATGACACTAAATTAGCAGACTGCCTATTTACTTCAGAGCAAAACACAGAAGGCAATTTTTCCTTCCTGCCAGAGTCTGTGCATCTCCTCATTTCCCCAGCAGCTGGCTGAAAGGATGTAAAATCGGAGGTCCAAGAAGGCTTATACTTCCTAATGAGTAATCCACCCAAGAAAGTAAACACAACAGACATCACCAGGTCGGGCTCCGAAGGAGACTGGCAGGGCTGCTTACACCGTTGTTTACAATGTGCTCTAACTACCGCAGGCAGGATCACACACAGGCACAGGAAGGAGACACCCAGAGGTGGCTCACACGCCTCGAGTTCGCCCAATTGCTGTGATATCTCTGGCCATAAATTATGCAGCGCACATTTCTATCTGAGAGTGGCCAGAGAATTCTGAGGATCAAGGGTTATACGGGCTTGATTTGGTTATTTCAACCTGACCGAAAGAGGACTACTCTATCGCTTGGTCCTCACCAGGGCCAATTTGGGGTGCATCGCGCGCTGCACCAGAGATTCTCACGCGCAGCACGCATCTCTTAGAGGTGCTCACTAGGGGACAGGGGACACAGTGGGGCTTCCTCAGAACCCCTACCTCCCCCTCGGCCTCCTCAAACCAGATTTTCCGGTTAAGCGGATCCCAGGCGATTTCGATAAGCAAGCTCAGCTCAAGTAGCATCAGCTCTGTCATCCCGGCAAATATCTCCGGGCCATCCCCGGAGCGCACTAACGCGCGCACACGTAGACCTGAACACGCCGATCCCGCTGCCGATTAACCCCGGTAGCGGAGGTTCCCTCCTATACACACACACACATACAAACCCACCCACCTATAGTGCCAGGGGGCCTGGCACGCTTAGCCTCTGAGCTCCGACGCGGGACCATCGCCCGGGGTGCGGTGACACTGAAGCTCCGCCGCAGCCCGGAGCTTTCCCTTCACTGGTGAAAAAATACAGGGCGCCTGCGTTCCTACCTGTAACCTAGCCGACCGCGGCCACCAATGCTCTGACCACCCTGCTCCGGCGCCCCGGCCAGACTGATTATTGCAACACCGCCGCCCCCACCCCCCGCCCAGTGCCCACTCCCAACACCACGCCGCCCCCGGCCACCCACGAAAGTAGCCGCTTTCTCCAGCCAAAACCGCCTAACAAAGCCAGAGCAAGCAGGTCTAAACCAAACTGCCCGTGAAGGGGACACAGCGGGCGGGGTATGGGGAGGTGGTGAGGCTCCGCGACTCCGGGACACGAACTGGGCAAACGCGACCCCCATGGATGCTTCAGGCAGGTGTCTTGAGAGGGTCCCCTCAGTCCCCATCACCCCTGAGCCGAGCTCCTCACCAGGTCCCTGTGGGTCCTCCAGCCCTCTCCGGCCTCAAGCGGCACAGGTTCCGGGCCGGCAGCGAGAAGGCGCCCCCTGGTTTGCTTTGGGCTCCCACCAGGGGAATGACACTGGGGTGAGACAGGAGGGAAAATTCCCAGGGTGGAAACCGTTCCTATCCCCCAGAGTGCTGGACTGCGAATGCTCACCGGCCACTCTCCCCTTCATTTCTCTCAGCCGCCAAACCGCCCAGTAGCTGGAAAAACCTCGAACCCGTGCCAACCCCCAGCGTCCACCAGCCTTGAGATTCCCTTCCCGCCCCACATCACGACTGGATGAGTGTGTGTGCGGGCTAGTGTGCAAGTGGGAGGCTGAGTGTGCGTGAATCCTGCGCCCCCTCGGTCGCCTGCCCCGCGGACGCAGACGCCTGCGCCGGGCCGGGGCCACCACTATTAGGAAGAGTGAGAAGAATAAATTACCTTTCGTAACCGCCGGTCCCTGAGCTCGTCCCATCAGTTGCTCAACAACCTGCAGCCTGGTGCAGTTTCCACAATCGAACCATGGAGCCCGGGGCAAAATACCGAGCAGCCCCAGCGTAGACACCCCCAGCACACGCGTCCAGGAATTATAACCAGAGCGCAGAGAAGGCAGCGGGAGGGTGGAGACCCCGGCCAAGGAAACAACGAAAAGTCTCCTTCCCCCTTTTCTTCTGCTACACAGCCATGAAGAAAAGCGATGGGGTGGTGGGGTGGCGGGGGGAGCCAAATGCTTGTCTTCCTTTACGTTTCCTCGCTTCACACACACCAAGGGAGTAAAAACGGAGCAAAGAGAGTGGAGGGTTCAAATGTCTCTCCCAGTCCACAGTTGCACAACTTCGGAGTCAGGCTCTGGCTCCAGCAGCAGCCGAGGGACCCCAGCGGCAGCTATTAACATGCGGCAGTCATAGCTGGGGCTGCTTTTGCTCCTGCTGCTGCTACAGCTTAAGGAAACACGCTGCTGAAGAGACCAAAAATCTGCCACCATCCCCCCAGTCGATCTTTATATCCAGTTCTCCCACCCCACCCCCTTTCTTTTTCTTCTTCTTCCTCGTCCTCCCCTTTCCGCTGGAGAGCGGGAGCGATGGAAAAGGTAGGGGGAGCCGCGAGGGCCAGGGGTGGATCCTTCTCCGCCAAACCCTCCTCCTTCTCCTCTCGGGGTTCTCTCGCCGCCGAGGGTCTCCCCACGCGCCCGAAACCTCCGCCGAGAGCGGGAGCGAGGGACCCACAAACTCCTTCCCAGGTGCACAGCGGGGGCTTGCCGGCGGAGCGGGAGCCCGGCCGCCTAGGGCTGCGTCCCGGGGGCCGCGGAGCCCCGAGCCCGGAGGGTGGCTGATTAGCTCGTCGGCCCGGCCGGGCAGCTGCGGACATGTGGGAGCTTCATCGCGCGGCCCCGGGCTCGGCGCTGCCGCCGCTGCCTCCGCCGCCTCTTCGCTTCGTTCTCTTCTTCGACTCCCCGCGAGGGAGCAAGGTTCTGGCGCTCTCCAGACACGCACACTCACACACACGCACACACGAGCGAGCTTCTGCCAAAGCCAGCCGTGCAACCCGCGCGCGCGCACACCCGGAGAAAGAGGACGGAGGCAAAAAGAGAAGAAAGAAAGGGGAGGGGGCGAGTCACAGGCGGCAGCTGCGAGAGCTGAGGCCACGAGCAGTCCGGGAAAAGGCGGCAGCGGCTGCGGCGGCGCCCACCCGGACCAGCGGCACCATCTGCATCCCCGCTCCTGGGAACTGGGGCGAGCAGACAACAGGGCGACGCGCCGAGAACCGGTCGGAGCGCGGCGCGCCGAGGCCGAGCAGCCTGCGTGCCGCGGACGCAGCCGGGGCCCTAGCCGAGCCCAGAATGAGCCGCGGGCAAGCGAGCGCCGAGAGCCGAAGAGGGGGCTCGCGCCGCGAGAAGGGGTGGCGGGAGGCAAAACCCGGATCTGGAGTGCGCTCGGGCTCCGCCGCGCGGGCTCCACCTAGCAGCTCGACAAACGCTTGGAGGTGGGAACGAGAGAGCTGCTACAAGAGGCTTTCCTTTCAGGGTTTGTCAAACAAAGGGTACCTCTCCTCGCGGCTTTGAGACAAGCTTTCTCTCTCTCTCTCTCTCTCCCCCTCTCTCTTCCTTTCCCTCTCCCTCCTCCTCTCTCTCGCCCCCCCCCCATTCCCCCTTCGAGCTTCCCTCTCCCCTCTTTCTTTCTTCCCCCCCTCCCTCTCTCTCTTCTCTTCTTCCTTCGTTCCACCCCAGGTGAATAAGTGACATCAGATTGAAACTACTGCCAGCGTCTCTTTTTACAGGTTCAAATTATTCCATATTTTCATTATGCAGGTTTCCAGTCCCAGTGCGTTTTCTGCCTTTGGTCCATTTTATGTTCCTTCAAACTTACCGCAGCGTGCAAGTTCATTGTAGTCGTTAAAGTATCTTCTGATAATCCGATGTGGGGATTAAATGGTTTTATTTCACATCAGTAAAAATTACCATAATGGATATGGAAAGGTGTCGCTTCCAAAGCAGTGCCTTTTGATGGAGGAAAAGTCTGTTCAAGTTAACTAAGTGACCTTGTTCAATTACTGAGCCCTTTTCTGCCTTCTTTGTAAATGAGAGGGTTAAGTAGATAATTTCTAAGGTCTTTTCCTGCTCTAAAATTTCATAATTTGAAATGGCTAAGGTATTATTGTCTGTATCAGTACATTCGAGTTGCAATTATAAGAGAAACCAAGATTTATTATATGCATTCAACAAGCACATTATATCCAAATTACATTTGAGTGCATATAATATATTCAGAATGATCTAATGCCCTCTCAGTTATTAGGGAGGTAGAGTCAACATCTGAAGAACATAAAACCGCATTCGAATTAACAGACCAAACCCAATACAAGTGACTATCAAAATCTCATTCAGTCTTCAAAACTCAATTCCAGTACCAACTGCTACCCATTCAAAATAATCACCCCTTCTATTATATTCCCATAGCACTTTGATTGTATCTCTACACTCATCTCATTCTGGTTTTTTCTTGTTCTTTTAAAGGTATTAGTTGCTTGCTGTATGCCTTCTCACATTAGAGTATCTTCCTGGAATTTAAATTACAAATTTCAATCATCTGTGTAAGATTAATCTGTACCCACATTATTTTGCACATTATAATTCTTTTTATTTTGGAAAAAAAATGGGAAAGAGGTTGAATGATATTGCTGAATTCTGACCAACTAAATATTCACAGGCTTAAGTTAGGCTACTTGAATTTGCTTAATATGGGGCATCCATGAATTCCCCAGAGTACTTAAAGAAACCGTAAACTGACATCTGGAGTCACTTTTACTTAAATGATTTTGGAAAGAGTAGACTCTAACCAATTGTGACAAGAGGCTCTTATTTGTAAAGGAGGAAAAATGGAAAGTACTCAATTCATCCCCCAAATGTAGATATGTAGAAAAGTAATAAGAACAGAATATAGAATGAAAGGTGCTATATAGATATTAAATGGTATAAGTGGTAGCAGAAGAAATATAAATAAACAGCACCTATAGACCAATTTTTAGAATCAGACATCATGATATGGCAGGTCTGGTAGGATATGTGAGAAAAATAAATTTTAAAATATAATTAATATGTTTATCAACATGCGAGATATAATAAGTGAAAACTAAGCATTGTAAGTTAAATAAATAATTTAAAGTATTCACCACAGAGGAGTTGATTCAAACAAATAAAATTACAAACAAAATAATGAGGAAGAAAGAACCAAAAAGGGGAAAAAATGTGTGAATAAAAATAGCTGATGGTTAATGAAAAGCACTGTAAAGAGAAGAATAGGTTAAAGGTTTGTACAACTTAATCAAATGTCAAGGTAACAATTTTTACAGCAGCTACCTGTACTTTAGGTTCAAACCTCATGCTTCCAAATCATTTTAAATCTGATGGGCATAGTCTTCTCTATTTGATTTAAGATACAAAGTGTCAATACTCCATTGCCAGGAAATCCATGACTCTTGCCAATATTTTTCTAAGGTGAACCTTCCACGAAAATACCATCAAATAAAATGCTATGCCCTCTTTGCTACACAACTCTATTTAACACCTTCTTCTCGGGACAGATGATGTTTGAGCAAAGAAGCTATTATATGTGGTAGCTCTGTGTGCAAGAGTGGTTTTCAAAAAAGTTCCCACTGTTGACTTTAACTACATTAAAATTGAAAAATAAATCAATATTTATTAAATTGAAAAGAACCCCTCCCCAAAAAATTTTTAAAAGCTGAATAGCCAATCAAATAAGATAATCACAATTAAAATATTTTAATAATTTAAAATATTTCCTGACCAAAAGACTTTTCAAATAAATACGCTAAAATCTCCAGCACATGATATGTAGGAAAAGAACATGCATAACATGTTCACAATATAAATACAAATGGCCAAAAAAAAGGAAATATATTCTGTCAATGTAAGTCCAGTACGTAAAAATATATACAAGTACCAGATCCATTTTGTTTCACTCATGAAATTAGCTGAAAAATAGCAGTTTCGTACTACTAAATTCTAACAAAACTGAACTGAGACATGCCTGCCTCTATGCTAGTGATATTTACTGACACAATTTTTCTGGAAAGAAAGCTGATATTATGTCAACTGCCTACTAGAATAATATATGTCACTAATCCATGGTTTCTATTCACAGATGTCACTTCTACAGAAATAAACAGAGGTATGAACAAGGCTTTTGCACAGTGGCATACCTCTCAGTTGTAATTGTTGTATAAAGAAAGTAAGTATGTAAGATACCTTGTTTTTGCATACTCAGTAAATGCCTTCTTACCTGATTGGAATTGATAGTTATTCAATTAGGGGAAGTTAGTTAAAGTTAACAAAGTTTTTTTTTTTTTAATAATTTATTCTATATTAGTTAGGATTCACTTTGGCTGCAAGCAACAGAAACACACATCAACAATAAATAAGATAAAAGTTTATTTATTTTTTCAGGTTAAAGTATAGTATTTAGTGATCCTGGGCTATTGCGGCATTCCAACCTATAATAGACACCTTCCTTATCTTCTTGCTCAGCCATGCAGGGTAGTTATTCCTGATTCCAGTTCTCGCTATCATGCCTACACTGCAGGAGCAGAGAAGAAAAGGAAGAAAAGAAAGACACACCCAGAGACATTTTCCTAAACTTGCACACACCATTTGCCCTTTCATTTCATTTTCTGAAATGGTGAGCTGGTAACACCCAGCTACAAGTAAAATGAGAAATGTTGACTATTCCAGGCAGGCATGCATGCAAGTGAAAATCAGGATTCATTAATGATTCAACTCTTCCTTACCCTATGACTTGACATGTACTACCCTGGGCTGAGCTTCAAATATTTGAGGCTTTTAGTAACCAAACTGTCCCTTCTGCAGACACTAGACAATGCACCTTCACATGAAATGACCTTGTATTTCAACCAGATGTAAACTTTCACAAGATTATAAATTACTAAGCTTTTGTTACTAGGAAAAATATTTTCTAATACCTAATCAATTATCAGCAGACAGGTATCATCTTAAATGCTACTGGGCCTAAATACACTGCAGGGTTAATCATACCTGCAAGCAAAGTATGTACCAGAGCTTAATATTCAGATTCCTAGTATGCCATGGTATGATTAGAAGTCTAAGGGATTTGGGGTTCACTAGAATGATGACTCAAGTGAAGATTATATATACTATCAGAACATATTTGACTGACTAAGGGATAGTTTAATTCTAAGAAGTATCCAGTGATGTTCTTCATTTCTTGGGATGTACATCAAAGGACCCATTTTAAAAGGTTGGTTATATATCCCTACTGATTTGGTATCATCTATTCTTACCTTGATTCAAAGCAATTCAGCCTTAGTCTTTTTTGGTCCAAAAGAGGATCTATGTATTATACATTCTAAATAACCTGGAAATTTATCAATAGACCCATATAAAATAAATCTAGATATAGATACTTTCTATAAAGAGCTTCTCCTAATTGTTTAACATTCTTTTTATATCCTTTTTCTTCTCAGTGGAGAGTCTCTCTAGAACTCCTTTTCATAATTTCCCTAATGCTTGCATACATGCATGCCAGTTCTGCATGACTGTGAAAGAAACAACAAGCTTTTTCTTTTTTAGTTTTTTTCTTTTTAACTTTCCCTGCTACTTTGTCTTAGATCCCACAATTAAATTACCTTTCATAACTTTAAATTAGGTTCAACACCAAATGCTTTAAACTACTTACTATAAATGTTACGAATAGAACACTGGCCCTTGGAGAAGTATTCAGCACTCTTATAAACATGGTTGCTGTTAAAGTATCACAACACAGTATCTAACTTCTGGACTCTAGAAATATAAAAATATTCCAAAACCCAAAACTGTTTTCTTAAGATCTCCCTCTTATAAAGGCAAACATGCTTATGCATTACAAATTAAAATACCATGGTCAACCAGGTATTTAATAATGATTGTCATGGCCTAGAACAAAAGGGAAATACTTTTGTTTCTTTGTAAAATATTGCACCCTGTTAGGCTCTGCTCCTCAACCTTATTCTTTTTAGACACCAATAGGAAATGAAAGTGAAAGTGAAATCGCTCAGTCATGTCCGACTCTTTGAGACCCCATGGACTGTAGCCTACCAGTCTCCTCAGTCTATGGAATTTTCCAGGCAAGAACACTGGAGCGGATTGCCATTTCCTTCTCCAGGGGATCTTCCTGACTGACTCATTATTCCCCCTTCTCTCAGAGTGGTTCCTCAACATAAGTATGAGGAGGCTTTCGCCATACCGTTTGGCCCTGTCCCTTGGCTATGTTTGACCAGGCAAGGGCAGCTGGCCCAAATTTTGCTAATCAGTATCCTTCATTAGGAGTTTTCAGACTATATTATGCAAAGGGTCTCAACACCCCTGATAGTGGAGGATCAGGGGTACATGATCACATTTTCTGCTATATATCTAAGACTGATTTAGTGCAATATATTCTTGAAGAAAGCAATCAGATCTTAAAAATACTGCTAGCCTTAATAAATTATTTTTTATTTGGCATCTATATCTAAACTCCTAATAAAGATGTACACAGAGGGAAAATTCTGTATGGACATGTTATAGTCTAACATGCAGCCTGTATTATGGTGATATCTAGGAAATTAGGTTCCCTATAATACTGTCTGCTGGATTTTCCTATAAGCTTGGCTTGTAGAACACATATTGCATTGTTCCTCTTGGAATGTTGATAATAATATTTTTATAGTTATCTAACTCCCAGTTAGATAATTTTCTCATTTCTGATATTTGCTTCAATCATACACCTCACCTCTTTTCTTATAAAAGCAAAATGAAGAGTGTAGGAAAAATAATAGTTATTGCCTACTTAAAAATATAGTGCTCAGGACCATATTAGATATTTAATAAATGTTTGGTGATGAAAAAATTCAAGGCAAGTATTATATATGTTATAAAATATATGAGATTTATCTGTTATGTCTGATTAATATTATATATCACTCTATTAAGATTATATATTAATAAAAGTTATACATCTAAATTAAAGCTATCAAATTCAAGTTAGTCACCTTGACAAGGGGAGGCTGCTGTTGCTTAAAACAAATTGAATCCTCTGAAATAATTTTATGCTATGACATGCTTTGGAATATCCTTGAGATATTAGTGAATCTCTTGCTTTGAAAGCACTGTTTTTTTGGCTAATGGTTTGGAGTCCGCTGGAAAAAATCACTTGCATTAAAGAACTGGAAAAGAGCTTGGAAATCATCTAATTAGCCATCAAGCCAGGAAAAAAATATGTTGTGTTGTTCAAAATAAAGCATGACTAATTTTTATGTGGATTATTTTTGCACTGAAACTCTTTTAAAGTAATGACCCTCACCTTCTATCAGCTCAATTCAGTCACTCAGTTATGTCTGACTCTTTGCCACCCCATGGACTGAAGCATGCCAGGCTTCCCTGTCCATCACCAACTTCTGGAGCTTACTCAAACTCATGTCCATCTCTCATCCTCACCTTCTATGGGCAAGGCCTAATCCTCCCAAGAAACCAGCGACATAGGTATTATTTCTACTTTAATAATAATGATACTAAGATTCATAGAGTATAATATCTTTCTCAAGGATGAACATTTAGTATTAATAGAGTACAGCATTTAGACACATTTATCTTATTAAACCTTTGGCAACATTCGTAGAGATCCTGAACGTGAGTTTTTCCAATGAGAACACTGCTCCTTGGTTATGGTTCTTTGAATCAGGAAGGGAAGGAGGTAGGTTGCTTGATTAGCAGGATAAACAAGTCTTGTTTCCAGGGAATTGGCCTTGAGAGAGTCATTGTTTCTCTGAATAGGCCAGGTAAGCTACCAAATTGTGACATGGCCCTCATTTACCTGCCATTTTAATTCAAGAATCAGAGATGGTTCGTGTTTGATGGGAGACCTGGACTATTCTATCACCATTTAAACTTGCCTTCAGGCACCCAGCAGAAGTGAAGAAAATGATGATAATCTGCAGAAAGAGTCATAAAACATATGCACAGAGAAGAGTCTACATGAAATGCAGAGAGCGTTTTTAAATGGCTGTCTGGACATGAGTTCTATTTCTTTTATAAGATCCAGCTACATTGCTATACTTAGTTTCTGGAAAACAGCCCTTGAGATGTTACAGTACATTCTCCTTTTTGATGAAGCCAGCATAACTTAGTCATAGTCATCAATGGATTTTGTCTGGTCATTTCCCTCTTCCTGCTTTTGCAAATTGCATGCCTATTTCTTGGGTGTACTTTTCCTCTGCACTTATGTATTGGTAATGATCTGTGCGTTGTGGTACCCAGGGAAGGCAGATGAACCAGGTCAAATCAAATATTGTAACCAGCTCTACCCAGTGTTTTGTTATAGATGGCCATGTGACTTAAGCCAGGCTATTCAGAGTTCTTCCATGCAGTTTTTAAAATATGAACACTGAGTAAATTTCCCACCTTCTCTGGTGTGTTTTCAAGCTGGAATGGTTTAAATCTCAAGTGTTTTTTGTTTGCTTCAGTTCAGTTCAGTTCAGTCACTCAGTCGTGTCCGACTCTTTGCAATCCCATGAATCACAGCACGCCAGGCCTCCCTGTCCATCACATCTCCCGGAGTTCACTCAAACTCACGTTTGCTTAGTTATCAGTTAATTAGTTCATCTCTCAGGGATTTAACAACTAGAAAAATAAAATAATGATTTTCTCACAAAATGGTGAAACAATTAAATATACATATATAAACAGCTTGGTATATTCTTAAGTTATTTAGCATTATATTTTAATAAGATACATTAGTTAGGCTTATGTGGAATGTCATGAAGTAAAACCCCCAAACTCTACTACATATCTTACACTAAGGTAAACATGTTGTGTTTCCAATTCTCTACTCATTAAAAAAAAAAAAAATCACTGGATTAGGAATCTAAACTGAAACAGGAGCTAGTGTATGGGTATCTTTGTTCCCTTCAAACACTCAGAGATCCAGGCTAGTGGATACTCGTCCATCTTTAACACATGGCTTTGCACTGGGAAGACCCTGGGGAACAGAGAGGAATGATTCCCTAGCATTTTATTTATGTGCCTGCAGGATTCTTATTGCAGTCTTCCCTGGTGGTTCAGCAGTAAAAATTCTCCTGCAATGCAGGAGACATAGGAGATGGGATTTCAATCCCTAGATTAGGAAGATCCCCTGGAGGAGGAAATGGCAACCCAGTTCAGTATTCTTGCCTGGACAATCCCATGGACAGAGGAACCTGGCAGGCTACAGTCTGTATGTGACTGAGCATGCACACACACACACAAATGAATGGTATGGTGGGCTGCCTTGGTGGTTCAGTTGTAAAGAATCCTCCTGCTAATGCAGGAGACAAGGATTTGATCCATATGCCGGGAAGATCCCCGAAGAAGGAAATACCAACCTGCTCCACTATTCTTGCCTGGAAAATCTCATGGACAGAGGAGCCTGGCAGGCTATAGTCCATAAGATCACAACAACAATGATCCTTATCACTGCTCAGATTCCATTCATGAGAACTCAGTCATGTGGCTACACTAATTGTAAACGAAGTTGGCAAATGTGGTCTAGCTTTGGATCCAGGAAGAAACTGCTGTGAATTTGATAAACAATTATGTAGTTCTTTCCACATACTTTCTTGGAGTACTGCAACATAACAAGGTGTAAAAGAATATGCAGAATGGTGTAGTACAATCACTATCACATATCTGAAGTGATATTTAAGCCATATGACTTGGAACAAACAACTCAGAACATGGATTCAGAAGAGCATATATTCAGTCTTGCCTTTACCATTAACTCACCAAGTATTGGGCAATTAGTTGATATTTCTAGGGGTTTTCCTTATTGTAGAAATTAGTATTTTAAAAACCTGTCTTACCTGCACTATAAGGTTAATGTGGCCATCAAATTACATACAAAGTTAGAGTACTGTGCAAATGGAACATCCTTGCTAGGATACACACACACACATACACACACACCCCCCATAAACAACTACACCATTTACACACACAGAATTCCATAGCTATACTCCAATTCCAGTTTTCCCATGCTGTTTGAATCTCTCTTCTATAAATGCAGTATCCTCTTCTGGAGATGATATAAAGCACCTTGCATATTCCTTCTCCCCAGGACCAAAGTATTTGTTTCAACAGCCTGAAGCATGTGGGCTGCTCACAGAGGAGTTCCTCAAGTATTTCCTTCCTGCTACTGAAGGGAGACCTCTAACTCAAGATTATGTTCCCTCCCCAGGAAACTAATTCAATACGTGTCCTTCACAGGGATACTTATAGTAGGCTCACCTCCTTCAAGTTGACCCTGAAGGACCATCTCACATTCAGTGAGACCCACTGAATTGCCTGGGTGTTTTGCAAGCTCCACTCTTCCCCCTGCCTAGTTCTGAGTCCCTCATCCCCCCATCCACCTCCATTCCCACCCAGTATTGTTTCTGAGCATACGTCTGGATAAACCTTCTGTTTGCAAGTCTTTGATTTAGAATCTGCTTCCCAGAACACTTGACATAAGATAGCCTCCTAGTTCCTACACTTGCCCTTGCTATAGTTTTTTCTTGACACTTAGTCAGATACATGGTGTGAGAGCAAAGTGACTGTATTAGTTTCCTAGAGCTACTGTAAGAAAGTACCACAAGCTGGGTAACTTAAAACAACAGAAGTTCACTGTCTAGCGGTTCTACTAGAAGCTAGAAGTCAGGATGTCAGCAGAGCTATGCTCCTGCTGAGGCTCTGGATAGGATTCTGCCTTTCCTCTTCCTAGCTTCTGATGGTGGCCATCAATTGTTGGCCTTCTCCAGTTGCCAGCTGCATCACTCCAAATTTAGCCTCTGTCATCACATGGCATTCTCCCTGTATGTCTCTGTCTTTCCATATTATTTTCCTTTTCTTATAAGGACAATGGTCATGTTGGAATAGGACTCAATCTAGTGACCTCGTCTTAACTTGATCATATCTACAAAGACCCTGTTTCCAAATATCTAATTCACGAGTACCTGGATTTAGGACGTCAGCGTAACTTTTTAGGGTGCTCAATTTAACACCTAACAGTGGCCTTGCCTTAAATCTTCCAGTTGTTCCTTTATCACTCAGAGAGGTCTGGAGTGGCCTTCCAAGCACTATACAGTCTAACTCCCAACACCCCTAAAGCCTGACCTTTAGCTCCTTTCCCCAGAGATCACTTTGCTGCAGCAGTAACAGCCTCCTTGCTGCTTATCCACTTTCCAAGCACACTCCTGTCTCAGGGCTTTGCATCTGCTCATCCTTGCACCTAGAGCACTCTTTACCTGCAGAGGTCTGCACTGCTTCCTTCCAGTCTGTGCACAAATGTTACTTCTCAGGGATGCTTTCCCTCACCTCTATTTAAAATTGCCAACAGTTTTATCCCAGACTCATCACACTTCCTTTTTTTTTTTCTTCCACAGAACTTCTCACTTTCTGATATACCACATAATTTAGTTGTTCATATGTGTTTATTACTGGTCTACTATATGACTTTTGTGGTCTCAAGGCACTTCTGCTTTAATGGTCCCCTTCTTCAAAAATTTTTTTTAAATTATATTTTACAGCTGCATTGATATAAAGAAAAATATAATGCAGGATGGGTACATTATTATAACATTCACATTTTTCTTCTAGTTTTAAAATGAATCAAAATTAAAACATATTTATGGGCCCTAAAGTACCATGGGCCTTAGGCTCTTTATGAATGGATAAGTTGGCCTTGGTTTATAACTGTCTCCCCATCAGAATGTAAGCTCTTGGAGGATGAGAACTTTTTCTGTTTTACTCATTGATATTTCTCCACAAGTAAAACAGGAACTGCATATAGCAATGTTCAATAAATATTTACTGAACATATGAATGGCTAAAAATATCACCTTGGTTTTCCATTAGAATTAGTTTTCCATTCCCTTAGTGAAATTGGTTTGTGTGGCTTAACCTAGAATGTACTGTTACTTCCACTTCAGCACTTAAAACTTCAAGAATAATTCTGCAATGGGCTAACCAGCCTTTGAACTAACCGCAGGACTCTAGCCTTATACAACTCATGGGAACCTTGGGAAGCTATGGTAAGTGAGCTGAAGGAATTACTTTTCTATAACCCACCTTGGTGCCCGGGCAAGTTATATACTCTGTCAATAAGTTATTACAAATATCACACAGATATTTTTTGAAATTAGAAAAACTTCCTTGAATAATTATAAGAAAAAATTTGCTGTTACCTAGAGATAAACCATAATCTTGAAATATCTTCTAAATAACAAAATAAATCATGAAAAAAACTTTAGATCATTTTATAGAACTAAACTATAGTGTGGTTGCTGTATTACAGAGATTTATTTTAATGAAAAAAAAAAAAAACCCAGCTCTATGAAACTGGTGGGTCTCAGGTGGTGGAGCAAGGATAAAAAAATCACTAAATGTGATTTGTATTTATTAGAGAAGGAGAGATCAGACTTCCAATCTGATTTGGGAAAACTAAAGTTAAACTTGCAGGGGTATAAATATTGCTGATTTTGTACTGAAGTATCCTAGTACTTATGAATTTCTTAGCATACAGTCACTGAAATCCTTTTGAGAGGAATGTGGGGAGAAGCAAAAATCATTACAGTGCTGCATACATTTATTAATATGCATAATATTTAAATGTACAGCTGATCAGGAACATTCATGAGTATTTCCTGACTCTTTCTGGAACTACTCTAAAATTTCCCATTTGTTCTACTTTCCACAGCCTCATGTATCTTTCTCAAAACTTGGCTAACATTCAGTATTTAGTTTAAAATGTCTGTCCTCCATTAGACTCTTGGGGAAGCAGTTAAAATTTATTTTAGTACATATATTACCCAGTAAGATCCCTTTCATATTGACTAGATATTCAGTGATTGAACCATTGAATGTGAAACAATTTAAAAACTATAAGGTTATTTTCTTTTTTTTTAAGGTTATTTTCTTAAGGCTGTTTTTATTGTATTTATTTAAAAAATTTTATTGTATTTATTTAAAAAATTATTTCCTTTGAAAGTTTCTTTTTTACTACCTGCCACAAGTGTATTTCATTTACCTATTTAAGATATGGAATCTGAAGCCTATCAGAGTAGCAGTATCATTTATCTAATACTTGCCTTGAAACTTACCGGGAACATTATATACATGATCTCATTTAACAATAAAAACAACTCTGAGGTATAGGAGTTATTTACTTCATATTGTAAATTTAGAGGGCCAAGGGCTGGCTAACTTGCTCAAAGTCAAACAGCCTTTAAGTTGAAGGGCTTAATTCAAACCTAAACCTATCTAATTCTACAACCTATGTTCCTTCACTTACATGTTCAGATTAGCGAAAGATCAACTCTACAAAATAACATAGCGTTTCAGAATAAAACAATCTTTTAAAGCAAGATGTTGAAAGATAACCTAAATGAATTTTTATAAAATAGTTGAAATTTTAACTTAGTAGCCACTGCATTAAAATAATAATTATGAAGCAATGATTTTTTGCCAGAGAGACCTATATGAAAATGAGGAATACATTCCTAGGGAAAATGGAGACATTTACAATGACAGATATTAGCCACTGGATTTTGTATCATTTTAAAATCTGTATTTTTTTTCATGTCCAGTTCAATTGTGAAAACGATTCTACCACTTTTATCTTCTTGGTTCTTCTTTACCTTTTGTAATTATTTATTTCTGCCTCTCTTCTTTAGTCTTACATGTCTCATTGTCACTTGCATTGCTGATTTTTTTCTATCTTATTTCTATGATTTCATCTCATTTCATCCAAAGTTTATGACTTTTTCCCCTCCTCCTTAAAGACCTTATTGCAATACTGTCTGTGTGGTTTTGAAAAGTTTCAGTGTAGATCCATGCAGTGTTTCTTCTCAGATTTCAGAGCTAGGGGCATATCTCTTTCCTGATAATTTGGTTTTTCTACTTATTAGCTATTGAAAGCTATGTATCCTATTATGTTCCCCTTTTGCTTTGAATGCCTGAAAGATAAGCATTTGGTTTTGTGCACAATAGTAAGAATTTCCCTAGACTTCATTGTCTGAGATGATTATTGTTCCCATCATTACTTGTCTCTTGTAATTATTTAAATGATGTTACAGTTTTGTCATTTGTGACCTTAATTTGTACTGTACCTACTTTTCCTATTGAAGATAAGAAAGAGACTTAAAGAGAAAGAGACGTGAGAAATTTTAACATTTTTTTCAATATTTCAGGTTTGGTTCTGCCTAATTTTCTTCCATTTAAGTTAATGATTTCTCCCTTGATTCACTGAACAAGCTTTTGCTCTGAATCCAACTTGGAGTAGCTGGGACAGCTGCTTTACTCTTTTATGCTTGACTACATATCTTCATATTTCATTTCCTCTGTGAATGGAGCATTTCTTTATTTTGATAAACTTTTTCTATAATCTCTCTTCTTCCCCGATTGTATCCCTTCTAAAGGCCAGATCTACATAGGTGGTCTTGTTACCTTTGGCCTGATAGACTCAATTCTGAATGTGAGCCTCTCTGTCCATCTATCTGTTGCTATGTGTTTGTATACAAGCATACCTGTATTGCACACATGTATATATACACATACATGCATATTAATGGTATAAAAAAGTCCAATAGGAGGTGCTGGTATGTATTTACATCAATGCTAACCATGGTTCCTGTTACCTGCACCATATTTTACTTGGTTGACTTTTCCGATACTATTTGCCTTTGAAGTACCTTTTACAACTCAGCATCTATGTCTAGTTTGAGATTCAGGCCCATCACTGCCAGCTTCAACTCATGGGAAGTATTCCTTTCATTGATGGAAAATCAAGTTTTGTTTTATTTCTATAATTTTTTTTTTTTGATGTTCAAGCTGGTTTTATTTTTATTTTATTTTATTTTTTAATTTTATTTTTAAACTTTACATAATTGTATTAGTTTTGCCAAATATCAAAATGAATCCACCACAGGTTATTTCTATAAAATTCAGAGAGAAACATCACTTTATAACCCTTTGGTTTGGAGTTTGATCCTGTATTGATAGTAGATCAATCTGCATGCCTGTACATACATGTGTCTAATGGATTGTCATTGTCCTATAAAAAGGATATTCATTTCTATAATCAGTTGTGCCACTAACATACTGTTCATCTCTAATTCAATTCATTAGAACTTTACTAGGTCTCTTGTGTCAACTAGCTCCATAGTAATGTATATGAATAAGGCGTAATGTGTATTCTTTATGAAGTCACATATTTTGGAAACAAAAATACCCATAATATAAGCAGGTAGAGATATGGATCTTGACAATGATTCAAATTCTGTGACTGAAAATATTTTCTAGTGGCTCTCTTCTAGGGCTTCCCAGGTGGCTCAGACAGTAAAGTATCTGTGTGCAATATGGGAGACGTGCGTATTATCCCTGCGTCACGAAGATCCCCTGGAAAAGGGAATGGCAACCCACTCCAGTATTCTTGCCTGGAGAATCTCATGGACAGAGGAGCTTGGCAGGGGATTGCAAAGAGTTGGATACAACTGAGCAACTAATACATTTACATTCACTTCTAGGGTAGACCTAGGGGTTTGTGTGAGTTCTAGAGTTCTATCTGTCACTGTAAACTTTTTCTTCCTACTTGGTGGTGATGATGAATTACTTTAGGTGTAATCTTGAATTCTAATCAATGTAGGCTAGCTATGTGAACCTGAATATATTAGTCTCTGTAACTTGTTTCCTTGTTAATAGTATGTAGTCACGTGTATTTATTAAATGAATACATATATATGCCTGACACATAGCCATCCTTAGGGGATACAGTGTGTGCAACACAGAAAAGTTTCTATTTTATGAAGATTAAATTTGAAAAGACAATCATAGTGGTCAAGCTGTAGCTATGTATAGTTATATACAGGCTTCCCAGGTGGCACTAGTGGTAAAGAATACTCCTGTCAATGCAGGAGATGGAAGAGATGCAGGTTAATTCCCTGGATCAGGAAGATCTCCTGGGTTTGGAGATGGCAGTTGGCTCCAGTATTCTAGCCTGGAAAATTCTGTGGACAAAAGAGCCTGGCAGGCTACAGTCCATGGGGCCACAGACAGTTGGATACAACTGAATGACTAAGCAACAGCAGCATAGTTATATGCACAATACATGGTATACCATAGTAATATTTTATGTCATTACTATAGTATATTGCAGAGATTAATTCAATATATTCTATGCATTTTCATTATTTAAAATACAAGTAATAAAAACTGAACATTTTCTTACATCAAACTGGCAAAGATATAATCACCAAATGTTACATATATATTTTTAATGTTTTCTCTCAAAATAGAGAATGCAATATAGTAAGCGTATTTAGCAACTTTCACTCAATGCAGTGTTGTCACAGTTTTATAAAATGCTGCTTGATTTGACATTCCATGGATTCTTGAGTCTCACAGTTGAGAAGAATACCACAGTTCCTAATATGCTAAGTTTGGGGTTTTAAATCACCTTCTGGCTCCTCTGTTATCTCTGAATGTAATAAGGACATTTTGCCCACGTGTTTTCCAGATCTCATCAAGTGTCAGGAGATGTAACCTAAGGTATTGGAGGAAGGAGTGGTAGATACCTAAGAATAGCTCCTTTAACCCTGATTCCACCACATGGGATGCGAACATAAGTCTGTCCTGTCTTCTAGCAGCTGGATTCCAGGGTATCTTTTGAGAAATGTTGACCTCTGGGCTTGCATTATACAGAAATGAAAGAAATGTGTGTGTTTTTTAAAAGTAGTGATTAAGGGTTTGTCAGGCTTTCTACTATTCTTTCATCATGTACTGAAACCTATGAAAGTGACAAAGTGTGTCACTAGAAGGCTTTTGTTAAAATGTAAACAAGTAAGATATTCTTAATGATGTGCTTAACATTTTCAAACCAGTAACTAAAAAAAAAATTTTCCCAACTTTTTAAATTGTAGTATAGTTGATGTACACTGCTATGTTATTTTTCAGGTGTACAATGTACTGATTGGACATTTAAATAAATACATTATGAAATATGTACCACAATAAGTCTAGTAACCATCTGTCATCATTCAGTTATTACAGTATTACAATATTTTTGACCATGTTACTTATGCTGTGTGTTACTTCTCTATGATATGTTTATTTAATAACTGGAAGTCTTCACCTCTTAGTCCCATTCACCTCTGTTTTCTAATCCCTTATTTTCCTGCCCTCTAGCAACAGCCAGTTTGTTCTCTGTGTTTATGAATCTGTTTCTGTTTTGTTTGTTTCTATGTTTAGAGTCCACATTATACATGAGATCATGCACTATTCGTCTTTTGCTGACTTATTTCACTTAGCATAATACTATTTTTAATTTTTTTAAATTTTATTTTATTTTTAAACTTTACAGAATTGTATTAGTTTTGCCAAATACCAAAATGAATCCGCCACAGGTATACATGTGTTCCCCATCCTGAACCCTCCTCCCTCCTCCCTCCCCATACCATCCCTCTGGGTCGTCCCAGTGCACTAGCCTCAAGCATCCAGTATCGTGCATCGAACCTGGACTGGCATCTCATTTCATACATGATATTTTACATGTTTCAATGCCATTCTCCCAAATCTTCCCACCCTCTCCCTCTCCCATAGAGTCCATATGACTGTTCTATACATCAGTGTCTCTTTTGCTGTCTCGTACACAGGGTTATTGTTACCGTCTTTCTAAATTCCATATATATGTGTTATTATACTGTATTGGTGTTTTTTCTTCCGGCTTACTTCACTCTGTATAATAGGCTCCAGTTTCATCCACCTCATTAGAACTGATTCAAATGTTTTCTTTTTAATGGCTGAGTAATACTCCATTGTGTATATGTACCATAGCTTTCTTATCCATTCATCTGCTGATGGACATCTAGGTTGCTTCCATGTCCTGGCTATTATAAACAGTGCTGCGATGAACAGTGGGGTACATGTGTCTCTTTCCCTTCTGGTTTCCTCAGTGTGTATGCCCAGCAGTGGGATTGCTGGATCATAAGGCAGACCCTCCATATTGAGGGTTCCCAGAGTGACTGTTCCCTCTATATTCCCTTTCACCAATCCTTGTTATTATATACTAGTCTTTAAAATCAGTTTGCTCAGTGATAAAACAATGTGAATGTAGATATACTGGGCCTCAGCTCACTTATCTGTATACAGGGGTATTAATAGAAAGTCCTTGTGGGTATTAAAGAAGTTAATAAATATGAAATGAAGTGCTTAGAAAAATGCTTAACACATAGAAACACTAGAAAACTTTCTATAAATATATAGAATATATATGTAGGTGTACACACACACACACACACACAGGAGTCTTCCCCTGTGGCTCAGTGCTAAAGAATCCGCCTGCAATGAGGGAGCCTCAGGAGACGTGGGTTCAGAAGATCCCCTGGAGGAGGGCATGCCAACCCACTCCAGTATTCGTGCCTGGAGAATCCCATGGACAGTGGAGCCTGGCAGGCTATGGTCCATATGGTCGAAAAAGTCAGACATGACTGAAGCAACTTAATGTGCATGCACATACACATACACACACACACACACACACACACCACACACACATATACATACATATGATATATAGGGCCTTCCCTGGTAGCTCAGCTGTTAAAGAATCTGCCTGCAAATGCAGGAGACCCTGGTTCAATTTCTGGGTCAGGAAAATCCCCTGGAGAAGAGATAGGCTTCCCACTTCAGTATTCTTGGGTTTCCCTGGTGGCTCAGACAGTAAAGAATTTGCTTGCAATGCAGGAAACCTGAGTTCAATCCCCAGATTGGGAAGATCCCCTGGAAGAGGGCATGGCAACCCACCAGTATTCTAACCTGGAGAATTGCCATGGACAGAAGAGCCTGGCAGGCTACAGTCCATGGGGTCGCAGAGTCAGACACAACTGATCAACTAAGCACAAACCATATATATATATATGTGTGTGTGTGTGTGTGCTATTATCCATACATTGTTCAAATACAAAGTACCTAAGTAATTATAAAATAGCTGTTTGAAGCATATAAATCAAAATGTTAATGATAGACCTCTAGGTGATGTGATTACAAGTAATTTTCTTTTCCTTTCTTACCTATCTGTATTTTATAAGTTTTATATGGTGAAATGAATTTTACTAGATATGACTGAGATGATGAAATAGGAAGAGTCTGAACTCACTTCCTCCTATAAGCACACCAAAGTTACAGCTATTTACAGACCAACTATGAAAATTACTTGAAGACTAGAAGAAAAGATTTTTTACAACTAAAGATGTAAAGAAGAAACCACACAAGGTAGATGGGAGGGGTGAACAATGAAGTATAGATAACACCTACACTTCCAAGTAGGTGACCCAAAAAGTAAGGATAATTACAATTTCAGAGGTTCTCTCCAAAGAGCAAGAGTCTGCACTCCATGCACCAACAAGAGGAGCCCACAGAACATCTAGCTTTGAAGGCCAGAGAGATTAACATATAGGAAAGCCAGAGCGCTGTAGGAAACAGACTCTGCTCTTAAAGGGCAGCTACAAAATCTCACATGCTCCAAGTCTCAGCACAGAGGCAGTAATTTGAAAGGAACCTAGGTCAGACTTACTTGCTGATCTTGGAGAGTCCCTTGGAAAGGGAGAAAGCCACTGGGACTCTCTTTGGGAACACAGGTGTTGGCAGCAACTATTTCGGGGAGCTTGTTCCAGCAAGAGGACCATTTTGGCGTTCTCCCTCTAGCCTATTAGTGCTTATTTGCCCACACGTGGGCTGCCAGCCACTGCACAAGGTGGACCTGGCAACCAACTGGGCTGGGGGCCATTTCTGCTTACCATCATATCCATAGTGGTCAACCTGCCAAAGGAGAAGAGCCCACCCAGCCCAAATAAGGGACACTCATAGAACATCTAGCTCTAGTGACCAGAGAGGAGTATGCTGCTGGGTCCCATAGAACATATCCTACATAAGGCCATTTCTCCAAGAGGTGAAACATAACCATCCTATCTGATACATAGAAATGCAAACAATTAGGCAAAATGAGGAGACAGAGGAATATATTCCAAATGAAGTATGTTCAGCAAACTTGAGAGAAGAATGGGTGAACACAGTAATAAGTTTAACAAAGAGAAAACATGAAGAAGAGCTAAACAGAGCTGAATAATTCAGTAACTGAAATAAAAATATGCTAGATAAAATTGAGTAGATTAGATGATACAGAGGAACAGATCAGTGAAGAGGAAGACAGAGTAGTAGAAATCACTCAAGCTGAACAAAAGAAATTTTTTGAATGAGCAGAGTTTAAGAGGCCTCTGAGACAACAGCAACACACTAAAATTGCATTATAGTGATCCTAGAAGGTGAAGAGAGATAAACAAAGGGGCAGAAAAATTATTTGAGGAAACAGAAGCTGAGAAATTGCAGAATCTGGGAAAGGAAACAGATACCCAGATTCAGGAAGCATAGAGAGTTTGAAACAAGACGAACACAAAGAGGTTCACACTAAGACATATTATAATTAAAATAGCAAAATTAAATACAAAAAGAGAATCTTAAAAGGAGCAAGAGAAAATATGCTAGTTATGCCAGCAAATTTGGGAAATTCAGCAGTGGCCGCAGGACTGGAAAAGTTCAGTTTTCATTCCAATCCGAAAGAAAGGCAATGCCAAAGAATGCTCAAACTACCACACAATTGCACTCATCTCACATGCTAGTAAAGTAATGCTCAAAATTCTCCAAGCCAGGCTTCAGCAATATGTGAACCATGAACTTCCAGATGTTCAAGCTGGTTTTAGAAAAGGCAGAGGAACAAAAGATCAAATTACCAATGTTTACTGGATCATGGAAAAAGCAAGAGAGTTCCAGAAAAACACCTATATCTGCTTTATTGACTATACCAAAGCCTTTGACTGTGTGGATCACAATAAACTGTGGAACATTCTGAAAGAGATGGGAATACCAGACCACCTGACCTGCCTCTTGAGAAACCTGTATACAGGTCAGGAAGCAATAGTTAGAACTGGACATGGAACAACAGACTGGTTCCAAATAGGAAAAGGAGTATGTCAAGGCTGTATATTGTCACCCTGCTTATTTAACTTATATGCAGAGTACATCATGAGAAACATTGGGCTGGATAAAGCACAAGCTGGAATCAAGATTGCCAGGAGAAATATCAATAACCTCATATATGCAGATGACACCAGCCTTATGGCAGAAAGTGAAGTAGAACTAAAGAGCCTCTTGATGAAAGTGAAAGAGGAGAGTGAAAAAGTTGACTTAAAGCTCAACATTCAGAAAACTAAGATCATGGCATCTGGTCCCATCACTTCGTGGCAAACAGATGTTGAAACAGTGGAAACAGTGTCAGACTTTATTTTTTGGGGCTCCAAAATCACTGCAGATGGTGATTGCAGCCATGAAATTAAAAGACGCTTACTCCTTGGAAGGAAAGTTATGACCAACCTAGACAGCATATTAAAAAGCAGACATTACTTTGTCAACAAGGTCCGTCTAGTCAAGGCTATGGTTTTTCCAGTGGTCAGGTATGGATGTGAGAGTTGGACTACAAAGAAAGCTGAGCACTGAAGAATTGATGCTTTTGAACTGTGGTGTTGGAGAAGTCTCTTGAGAGTCCCTTGGACTGCAAGGAGATCCAGCCAGTCTGTCCTAAAGGAGATCAGTCCTGGGTGTTAATTGGAAGGACTGATGTTGAAGCTAAAACTCCAATACTTTGGCCACCTGATGTGAAGAGCTGACTCATTTGAAAATACCCTGATGCTGGGAAAGACTGAAGGCAGGAGAAGGAGATGACAGAGGATGAGATGGTTGGATGACATCACCAACTCAATGGACATGGGTTTAGGTGGACTCCTGGAGTTGGTGATGGACAGGGAGACCTGGCGTGCTGTGGTTCATGGGGTCACAAAGAGTCAGATAGGACTGGGCAACTGAACTGAATTGAACTGATGTACAAGGGAAAGCTCATAAAGCAACCAGCTGATTTTTCAGGAGAAACTTTGCAAGCCAGATGATAGTAGATGCTACAGTCTAAATGATGAAAGAAAAAGAAAAACAAACAAACAAACCCACGACCATGAACACTTTATCTGGTAAGGCTATCTTGATATGATGTTAAATTGACCAAGTTATAGTTGAAGGTATCTTAGCATTTATCATTATTGCCCCTTAATTTGCAGATATACAAGTCTAAGTGACAAGGTAAATAACTTCACCTACATCATACTTTGTGCATGCATGCTTAGTTGCTTAGTCATGTCCAACTCTTTGTGACCCCATGGACTGTAGCCTGCCAGGCTCCTCTGTCCATGGGTTCTCTAAGCAAGAATACTAGAGTGCGTAGCCATTCCCTTCTCCAGGGGATCTTATCCACCTTGGGACTGAACCCAGGTCTGCCTTATTGCAGGCAGATTCTTTTTGTCTGAGCCAGCAGGGAAGCCCAAGTCTTACTACTGATTAGCAATTGCTTGCTGCTAAGTCGCTTCAGTCGTGTCTGACTCTGTGCAGCCCCACAGATGGTAGCCCACCAGGCTCCCCCATCCCTGGGATTCTCCAGGCAAGAACACTGGAGTGGGTTGCCATTTCCTTCTCCAATGCATGAAAGTGAAAAGTGAAAGGGAAGTTGCTCAGTCGTGTCCGACTCTTCGCAACCCCATGGACTGCAGCCTTCCAGGCTCCTCCATCCATGGGATTTTCCAGGCAAGAGTACTGGAGTGGGGTGCCATCACTTACAATGTTAGAATTAATATATGTTTCTTGACTTACAGGTCATTAAGAAATGGAAGAAGTTACTATACAAATGATATTAATGTTATCAGTGTTACACGATCACTGTAGTAAGCCACTGAGATTTTGGCAATTATCTCTTAGGCAGTTTGTATTACAACAACTAATACACAAATTGCCAGTAGAAGTAAGTAGGACTTCTAAAACACAAAACCATAAAAGATATATCATGGCTTAGTAAGAAGGCAGTGGATGGCAAGAAAATTTGTGTCAGGGGCTGGAAAGACTTAAGATAGTGCCAAAATATTTGTCAAAAATACTATCTGCAACATGCTAGATGGCAGACTCTATGCATACCAAATCTACATCAGTCTGGGGCAAAGCCTCTGCCCCACTTATTTAAGTGAATGAAAAATAAAATTCTATTGTGTTAAGCCATTGAAAAATTCAGGTTCATCTGTTATTGCAGCTAGTGTCATCTTAACTAATATACTTTCATGTACATACCAATGTGTTATTTTGACCTTAATTTTGTTATTCACCAAGGATTTTCTTCCCAGTAATTACTTGAGTGTTATAACATTGTTGTCCAAAATTGTTTTGAATACACTATGGATTAAGAGTAAAGGGTCTTTATTAAGCACTTGTTATTTGCCAGGTACTGTAGTAAAATGTTGAAATTATCTCACTGATGTTATCCAATGTGACCCAAAGCAGATAAACAATTCTTATTCCCATTCTACAAATGAGTAAACTAACATTGAGATAACTTAACTATCAATAACTTGGGTGAGGATACAGCTGGTACATGGAAATTACCAGATACTTAGTACTATAGGACAGGAGAAACATGAGATTGATGATAATCAAAGCACATATATAGACGATATTTCCTAGAGAGAGTATGTTTTATGCAGAAAAGAAGCAAAACAAAAAATAATAAAGAAAAAGAGCCTGGTGCAGTACTTGAGAAATAACTTACTTTAAAGCATGTATACAATAAAAGAAGCTTTCAAATCAGAGTAATCAGGGAGTCAGAAAGGTAGGAGGGAAAATAGAAGAGTATGCTTTTGTAAAACATGGGAAAGTGAATATTTCAAAGATGAAGTAATCAAGAATGCTAAATATTACAGGGAAGGCAAATAAAATAAGGACCAAATAATAAGTTTCACTAAAATTATTAGTAAAAATATGCCTTTGGCAAAAGCAGTGTAGGAGATGGAGATGGGTCAGACTCGTTCAATGAGCCTTAAATGTAAGGAAATTAAAACTGTGAGTAGAAATAACATTCTGAAAAATTTTGACTTTGGAGGGAGAAAGTTTAAAGTAGTAGCTGGAGTGGACTGTGGTGTTGAGATTTTTTGTTTATTTGTTTGCTTGGGGTCTATGTTGTGAAAGAATCTATAATAGATGTGGGGAGATACGCAGAATAGAGAATATGGTCTTCTGAGCAACACAAGAGTGGAATCCAAGATGCAGGACAAAGATTTACATTTTAATCTGAGTAAAAGTGAAAAGGATAGACAGTGACGTAAGAGAGAAGTAAATATGTAAAATTATTTTAGGTGAGGAAGCATGTGTTCTATTTTCTTTCAAAAGAAGGATGTGAATTCAGCTGGCTGAAAATGAATACAGTTGAAAGTTTGAAGAGATTAGTCATGATTTTAAACATCTTCAAAAAGTAACAAGAGAACTGATAGTAAAATACAAACATAACACAGGTCTGCCAGTTGGAAAACCTGATGGAGGTGGGAGGCCAAATATTCATATAGATGAAGAACATTAGAATTTTGCATACTTTTTGATCTACTATGTTTGGATTAGAAATTTATCCTAAAAAGTCATAAGAATTCTGTGTGGAATTTATGATAGTGAAAAGCAAACCCATATATAATGCCCATTGATAAGGCTTGTCTAAAATATTTTGGTATATTCATAAATAGAATACTTTGAAGCCATTAAAATTGTGTTTTAAAGCATTTAACAGCCTAGAAATATGTTTATGTGTAATAAAAATTGGAAGTTATATAAAAGAAAGTAGTATGATTCCTTTTTTTTTATAAAAGTGAACTTACTAGTACATAGAGAAATGACACAAAGTTTTAAAATGAAACACTTTAAAAAAATCTTATATATAAGATTATATAATTTATTTCTACTTATTCTTATTTATATTTATAAGAAATTTTAACTGCTCTCATTAAAATTACCTTATTTTTATAGGATTTATCAAGAGTTTATTAACAATCTAATATATGGTTCATGATGGTACAGCATACCCTAAACTGTTTTTATGAGGAATATTATTCCACATGCTCTTAATGGGTATCTATGGGATGAAATGCTCACATAGGTTTGGAAAACTTTAAAGCTTCACAGTTGCAATTTTCAATGGTAAGAGTATACAGGACTTCTAATATTCTAATTTTCATTGAGAATATTCCAATTTTAATTGATACTGAATTCTTTTTGCATAAAATATGTATCAAATTTCTATAAAATGAATATTTCTTATATTACTTTGATAAATGATGTGTTAGCATAAGTTTCCTTAAGACAATTGATGATCTCTACACTAGGTACCTTATTGTCATAACACTGATAAGCAAGAGCAGGGATATGAAATTTTGTCAGCTGATAAAAATTGTCAATGCTTAGAAATCTATCTTCGGGAGTGCACAACTCAATATATAGAGCTTGGTTTCTCTCATTTCAGAGATACCATTTTTTAGGTGACAGAACTTTTGTATTGTTTCAGAAATGCTACCATTGTGCCTTTTAACCAGTTTAAATCAATGAAATGATGTGACTGAACAGTACTCATATAAACCATTTCTGAGAGATAAGCCAACCAATGTTCTAGAAGATAAAGATATAAAATGTGCTGACATAAAACTAATATCTAATATTTTTCTCTCTTCATTGCATTTGTGAAATCAAAGTTAAGCCTTAATTATACACTTTACCTTTTAAATATATTAAATATGGTTAATCTTGAACCTGTGGTGGCCTAATTTTCTTCTTGCTACTTATTCAAGTATTTTACTTATCATAACTTCTTATATTTTAAAAGAACACGTGCCCAGAATTCTACATAATCCATTAAGTAATGAGGGAACCTGTAAAATGTTGCAACCAGTTTGCAGGAATATCCAAAGGGCAGCCATCTTATGTAGAATCATGTTGAACATTCAAATAAATTTGCTTAATAGATGCAAAACTGGCAAAATTCATCAATATCTAAGGAGCAATAATCAACTTAATTCCACCAAACACTATTAATTTACACATTCATGGGCAAGAATCTTTCACACTGATTTTCTACAACTTATAAAGTTATAAACTAGGCCAAAGACAGTGAAAAATGTAAACCCCTTAGCGTCAGAAAACCTGAAATGGTGTGCTCTAAACAATACATAATTTTCCACTGAAGATACCTAGTAATCTTTTTGATACCTTTCAAAGTCTTTCACAATTCTTCCTGACAGGTTCCTCTTCCCTTGTAATCATGAAAATCCCCAAAAAAGATTTTCTTGATTACAAAATAAGTCTGGTCTCACTAGGTTGGTCTGATTACTTACACAGGTACAGTAAGTGTATTATTTTACCATGGACACCTTAGACTTTTTACAAATCAAGAGCCATATAATAGTTAAGAATTGCAAACACCAGAAGGCTAACATCTACTTAGAAAACTACAGTAAGTAATATCAGATTTGACTTATAAAAACTCTTATTATCTAGTAGTCCAAGGTAAGGAAATAAAGTCCAAGATGCTCCTTCCACCACATTCATTTGCAGTAACTCTAAACTTGCGTCATTTTTTTCTCTTCTCATAGTGCCCCAAATTTTATAAGGTTCTTGATCAAACAGGAAGTAACCTTCCTTACTATCTGTGAGGCTGAGCTCTGCAAACCAGGTATCAGGCAGTTTTCCTGGAAGAGTTTTGTAGTCATTGTCTCCATAAGAAGGCTAGCTTTTATTTTTCAAAAGCAGCTTGTCATATCTGATTAAATGAGCATTGTTCTCAAATATGACACTCGAGATAAGGCCATGCTTTCACAATCATTTTGTTTTATTATATTCTGGTAAAAAGGAAGACATTTTTATCAATCCTCTGCAAATAACTATATTGGCATAAAAGTAAATAGAAGTAGTAAGTTTCTGCATTTGATGATTAGTGAGAATTAGATATCATCTAAAATAGTTCATCTCAATTTACAAAAGCAGAGTTTACACAGTTGTTCTGGGTTTCAGATAGCTTAACAAAGAGAAAACACTTTCTTATATATTCAGGAAATAAAACATTAAAGATATATTAATAATATACCCTTCCCTTAAAAAGCTGTGTTAAAATTCCCCTCACCAGCTTATTCAGCCCTATGTAATTAATTCTTGTTCTATTTGATATTGGGTTAGCATTTTGATGAGGCCATCTGTTTCTCGACTGAAAAGAGTTCTGAAAATCCTGATGTAGTCCCCTGGCAGAATCTAAAAGTGGTCTAAACAATGTCAGGTCAGAAACATATATCCAAAATTCTATTCATTGAAATGTCAATAGTGTAAAGTACCTAGAACAGTCCTTTTCCATAAACCTTTGAGACTATATTTTGTTGAAGGAGACTGATATATTTCTGTTAAAGAAGTCAGTGACTATTTATTAAATAATGGATGGAGTTTTTCTTAAAAGAATCTTGAGATATAACATTTAATGATCCTGAAACATACAAATCAAAAGTTTACCAAAAATGTCAAGTAAACTCTGGAGTAAAGCTTACACATACATTAGTCTAATATGTCTCACTGTTGGAGAATCACTGGCCTTGAAGATAGTAGTTTGAAATTACAGAAGTTAGGAGGTGGTCAATAAATATTTTAAGTAATAATTGAAACTATGACTGATAACATTATATAGATATTGACTAATATTAGATAAAGCACTACCAGAAGATTGAAAAATGCAGGAAAACTTGAAAAAAAATTTCATAAGAGTTTAAATCAATGTTTTCCCTGAGGTTGAAACATGTTATTGAAAGAAATACACAAAGACTTCCCATAAACTCTGAAATTTCTGGAATATTTATATCAATAACATTTTACCAATATCAGTTTTAACCTAAGGAAGGCTGAGTGTCTCTTCTGATTTGACAAGTCTGCCTATACAACTCGTCAAACAAATCTAATTAGATACTTTTTAAACTCTCTTTTTGAAGTGAAAGAACAAATCTTTGTAATTTTCCAGGGACCCTCTGATGTAGTCTTATAGTTTCAGATATTAAAATATTCTGAAATTTTTATCTTATTTTTCTGCTTCTAAGATATGATTTTTGAAAGGAAAATTTTAAAAAGTTTTTAGAAGAGAATTGGACACTTGTTTAAAAGGATCATGGATATATGAGAAACAGTACTTGGTTAACCATTTAATTAAAGTGACAATAAAATATTTTAAAGCAACATATGATAACAAGATTTAAAGAACCTTAGTTCTTTGGTAAGTGATAACTTTTGTTTTTGTTCTTCTTTCCTCTAAAGTATTCAAGGCCTAATAAAGTTAACATAAAGCACAGAAAACCATTCTGGTGAAAACACAGAATTTTACAATGTAGGCTATGGTTTTTCCAGTAATCATGTACAGATGAGAGTTGGAGCATAGACAAGGCTGAGTGCCTAAGAACTGATTCTTTCAAATTTTGGTGCTTGAGAGTCCCTTGGACAGTAAGGAGATCAAACCAGTCAATCCTAAAGGAAATCAACCCTGAATATTCATTGGAAGGACAGATACTGAAGCTGAAGCTCCAATACTTTGGCCACCTGAAGCGAAGAGCTGACTTGTTGGAGAAGACCCTGATGTTGTGAAGACTGAGAGCAAGAGGAGAATAGGGTGAAAGTGGATGAGATGGTTGGATGGCATCACCGACTCAAAGGACATAGTTTAAGCAAACTCTGAGAGATAGTGAAGGACAGGGAAGCCTGGTGTGTTATAGTTCATGGGGTCACAGAAAGTCAGACATCATTTAGTGACTGAACAACAACAAGGCAGATTACACAGAAGGTAGTTACCTTTCATACTGTAGATGAAGGTATTAATCAGTAAACCAAGGAAGCAAGCCACTCAGGATTAAATTAACTGGTAAAAGATGAATATATTGCTTAGTTTCTTTTTAGATTTAGGTACTATAATGCAAGAAAATGCAATTTGCCTTCCAAGTTTCATTTTATATTATGCTTTTTCATATTGTAAAACTGATACAATTATTTTATGATATCTCTAACCATGTAAAAACAAATTTCATAATTATATTAAGATATTGTTGACAACACACAATGTTTATTTTTTTGAAGAGAGTAATGATGAATACATTGTGATGTATTCATGAATTCATCATACAATGATAGATTCATATGTATGTATATATTCATACATGTAAATTCATCACTACTCTCATCAAAGAAATTAAAAATCACAATTTCTAATATGGTAAATATTGATAAGTATAATTCACATAAATGAAAGGTTTTGGAGGTCCTCAATAATTCCTAAGAATGGGAAGGTATCCAAAGACCAAGAAGTCTGAGAAATCCTGCTTTGAAACAAATGACTATTTTTCCTTAAAAAAAAAAAAGTTGAATTCTCAATATTTTGTCTTAAGTAGTCTTTCAGTTCAGTTCAGTCACTCAGTCATGTCTGACTCTTTGTGACCCCATGAATTGCAGCATGCCAGGCCTCCCTGTCCATCACCAACTCCTGGAGTTTACTCAAACTCATGTTCATCGAGTCTGTGATGCCATCCAGCCATCTTGTCCACTGTCATCCCCTTCTCCTCCTGCCCCCAATCCCTCCCAGCATCAAAGTATTTTCCAATGAGTCAACTCTTCCCATGAGGTGGCCAAAGTACTGGAGTTTCAGCTTTAGCATCAGTCCTTCCAAAGAACACCCAGGACTGATCTCCTTTAGAATGGACTGGTTGGATGTCCTTGCAGTCCAAGGGACTCTCAAGAGTCTTCGCCAACACCACAGTTCAAAAGCATCAGTTCTTCAGCACTCAGTTTTCTTCACAGTCCAACTCTCACATCCATACAGGACCACTGGAAAAACCATAGCCTTGACTAGATGGAACTTTGTTGGCAAAGTAATGTCTCTGCTTTTTAATATGCTATCTAGGTTGGCCATAACTTTCCTTCCAAGGAGTAAGCATCTTTTAATTTCATGGCTGCAGTCACCATCTGCAGTGATTTTGGAGCCCAAAAAAATAAAGTCTGCCACTGTTTCCCCATCTATTTGCCATAAAGTGATGGGACCAGATGCCATGATCTTCGTTTTCTGAATGTTGAGTTTTAAGCCAACTTTTTCACTCTCCTCTTTCACTTTCATCAAGATGCTTTTTAGTTCCTCTTCACTTTCTGCCATAAGAGTGGTGTCATCTGCATATCTGAGGTTATTGATATTTCTCCCAGCAATCCTGATTCCAGCTTGTGCTTCTTCCAGCCCAGCGTTTCTCATGATGTACTCTGCATAGAGTACATCTGCATAGAAGTTAAATAAGCAGGGTGACTATACAGCCTTGATGTATTCCTTTTCCTATTTGGAACCAGTCTGTTGTTCCATGTCCAGTTCTAACTGTTGCTTCCTGATTTGCATATAGGTTTTTCAAGAGGCAGGTCAGGTGGTCTGGTATTCCCATTTCTTAAAGAATTTCCCACAGTTTATTGTGATCCACACGTTCAAAGGCTTTGGCATAGTCAATAAAGCAAAAATAGATGTTTTTCTGGAGCTCTCTTCCTTTTTCAATGATCCAGCAGATGTTGGCAATTTGATCTCTGGTTCCTCTGCCTTTTCTAAAACCATCTTGAACATCTGTAATTATACATTTTTAACAAAAGTAAATAACTTCTATTTCACATAGAAAACAGTGGACTGCAGAGTGAATAATAGAGAGCTGTCCTCTTATGCAAGCATTTTAACAGATTAGCACAGTTTGTGAAACTAAATGCAAAATGAAGTTTTCAATAACTACATATCCCTTTTATACTTCCTTAAAGTGGCAAAAATGAACACTCATTAACATCACCCAAAGATATAGCTTCTCTTTAACATAAGAAAATAGGTAAAAATATATAAACTTTAAGTTCCAAGTATTAATCAATGGTTTGGATGTTTCAGTATTCTGTCTGGCAAATTAATTAGGGATCCAATAATTATCCATTAATTAATTGAATCCTTGGTTTAAGCTACCTTTAAGATAATTTGGAAATTATCTGTAAGTTGACACTACAAAATATAACTACTTTTGAAATCACAAGTTTCAGAACAACTATTCAATTTAGTTGAATACAAATGCATATTTTAATAATTGAAAACATTATATAGGTGTATAATCAGTTTAGTCAGTAAAATTTTAAAATTTGAAGCAAACTCAGGTAGAAGAAAATATATGCTTGTATTATATATAAAACAGAAAAAAATTGAAAACTATATCATTCAGGTATGATCTAAATCAAATCCCTTATGATTATACAGGGAAGTGGGAAATAGATTTAATGGACTAAATCTGATAGACAGAGTGCCTCATGAACTATGGATGGAGGTTCCTGACATAGTAGAAGAAACAGGGACCAAGACAATTTGCAAAAAGGCAAAATGGTTGTCTGATGAGGCCTTACAAATAGCTATGAAAAGAAGAGAAGTACAAAAACAAAGGAGAAAAGCAAAGATATACTATCCATTTGAATGCAGAGTTCCCAAGAATAGCAAGGAGAGATAAGAAAGCCTTCTTCAATGGTGAAGTGAAAGTGAAGTCACTCAGTCTTGTCTGACTCTCTGCAACCCCATGGACTGTAGCCTACCATGCTTCTCCATCTATGGGATTTCTCAGGCAAGAGTACTGGAGTGGGTTGCCATTTCCTTCTCCAAAGAATCTTCCCAACCTAGGGATCGAACCTGGATCTCTCTCATTGTAGGCAGATGCCTTACCATCTGTGCCACCAGGGAAGTTTCTCAACTGTAAGTGCAAAGAAATAGAAAAAAATTGGAAAGGAAAAGACTAGAGATCTCTTCAAGAAAATTAGAGATACCAAGGGAATATTTCATGCAAAGATGGGCTCAGTAAAGGACAGAAATGGTATGGACTTAACAGAAGCAGAAGATATTAAGAAAAGGTAGCAAGAACACACAGAAGAACTGTACAAAAAAGATCTTCACAACCCAGATGATCACAATGGTGTGATGACTCACCTAGAGCCAGACATCCTGGAATGTGAAGTCAGGTGAGCCTTAGGAAGCATCACTATGAACAAAGCTAGTGGAGGTGATGGAATTCCAGTTGAGCTATTTCAAATCCTAAAATATGATGCTGTGAAAGTGCTATGCTCAATATGCCAGTAAATTTGGAAAACTCAGCAGTGGCCACAGGACTGGAAAAGGTCATTTTTCATTTCAATCCCAAAGAAAGGCAATGCCAAAGAACACTCAAACTACTGCACAATTGCACTCATCTCACACACTAGTGAAGTAATGCTCAAAATTCTCCAAGTCACGCTTCAGCAATGTGTGAACCATGAATTTCCAGATGTTCAAGCTGGTTTTAGAAAAGGCAGAGGAACCAGATATCAAATTGCCAGTGTTCGCTGGATCATGGAAAAAGCAAGAGAGTTCCAGAAAAACATCTATTTCTGCTTTATTGACTATGCCAAAGCCTTTGACTGTGTGGATCACAATTAACTGTGGAACATTCTGAAAGAGATGGGAATACCAGACCACCTGACCTGCCTCTTGAGAAACCTGTATTCAGGTCAGGATGCAACAGTTGGAACTGGACATGGAACAACAGACTGGTTCCAAATAGGAAAAGGAGTACGTCAAGGCTGTATATTGTCACCCTGCTTATTTAACTTATATGCAGAGTACATCATGAGAAACATTGGGCTGGATAAAGCACAAGCTAGAATCAAGTTTTCTGGGAGAAATATCAATAACCTCAGATATGTAGATGACTCCACTTTTATGGCAGAAAGTAAAGAAGAACTAAAGAGCCTCTTGATGAAATTGAAAGAAGAGAGGGAAAAAGTTGGCTTAAAGCTCAACATTCAGAAAACTAAGATCATGGCATCTGGTCCCATCACTTTATGGCAAATAGATGGGGAAACAGTGGAAACAGTGGCAGACTTTATTTTTCTGGGCTCCGAAATCACTGCAGATGGTGATTGCAGCCATGAAATTAAAAGACATTTGCTCCTTTTAAGAAAAGTTATGACCAACCTAGATAGCATATTAAAAAGCAGAGACATTACTTTGCCAACAAAGGTCCGTCTAGTCAAGACTATGGCTTTTCCAGTAATCATGTATGGATGTGATAGTTTGACTATAAAGGAAGCTGAGCACCAAAAAATCGATGCTTTTGACCTGTGGTGTTGGAAAAGACTCTTGGGAATCCCTTGTACAGCAAGTAGATCCAATCAGTCCATCCTAAAGGAGATCAGTTCTGAGCGTTCATTGGAAGGACTGATGTTGAAGCTGAAACTCCAATGCTTTGGCCACCTGATGTGAAGAGCTGAATCATTTGAAAAGACCCTGATGCTGGGAAAGATTGAAGGCGGGAAGAGAAGGGTTTAGCAAATGAGATGGTTAGATGACACGACTCAATGGACATGAGTTGAGAAACTCCAGGAATTGGTTATAGACAGGGAGGCCTGGCATGCTGCAGTCCCTGGCATCACAGAGTCATACATGATTGAGCGTCTGAACTGAACTGATGCAGAGAGAAGGCATACTTTTTTTTATTAAACCAAAATTATAAAATGTTCTTGTTTACCAGAGACTGACCTTAAATTTATAAAATTCGTTATTTAAGTATGTCTTAAGTATATGAACCTGGATTGTTAAAATATTTCTGAGTTAGTCTCTGTAAGAATATTTTTTAAATGTCTAGCATATTTAAAATATTAGAAGTTAAAATTTCTTATTCTCTAGCAATTTTAAGAATATTTATTTTACATATTCACTTATTTATCTCCACAAAGCAATTAGAACAGGGTTCAAGTAACTTATAGTCCAATTATTAATATTTTATGGAAATTAAAAAATATTTCACACTAATATAACAACAACCAAAGAAATGCTTTCACGAAATACAGACACATAGACAGGCAGACATGAAATAATCTTATAAGATAAAATCTTCAGTTTAATCACAGGTAAACAAAAACACAATGCCTAAGAAATCCATATACAAAAAATTATTATCATTGCTGGTAGGCATGACATTCTTAAATTATTTGAGCTCCAAGTAAACAAACAAAAGAAAACATACCACATTCTCTTTCAGCTCTTATTCAAGAGGGAATGAATCTCTCTAATTTATTAATCTATTTTCAGAAACCACTAAATGATAAAGCCATAAAACAAAATTATCAATCATTGCTGCCATCAATGGGCAAAAATTTTTCTGCCCTATGCATACCAAAAACTAAACAAAACACAAAATTAGCAGAGAACAAGAGCTAGAGAAATAGAAAAGTAAAATTCTTGATGATTGTGATTCATCTCTGGGAGTTCAAAAAATATGTGTCTGAGCTTAAACCATCTATTAGATGCAATCATCTGGCAGCACATTTTACCAATCTCTGTCATGGGAAACCATTGGACATCTTGATGGACGGGTTTTAAGAGTATAAAATTAAGACTCTCATGAAAATATGACAGTAACGTATGTTAAAGCTTTTATTTAACTCGATGAGAGACCCAGTAATATGTTACATTTGATTCCTGTCCTGTTGTTTTCACTTCTTTGTGTTAATTCACCAGAGCTTTTCCATTGATTCGTTAGTTATGTTTGCTTCCACGTTTTCAGGTTGATTTCCTATTTTTGTCACAGCTATTTTTTTAAACTTATTTTAAAAATAATTGAAAGGAATATTCATTTTACAAAGGGATTTTCTATATTATGTTGAGAAACTGTTCTCAGTGATTTTATGAAAACAAAATTTTGAGTTTCGAGGATAACATCAGTTACATCTGAAACATCTATGTCTATTTTTCTTATTTCACTGTTTTCTTCTCACCCGTTTTTCGTTTTTTTTTTTTGCTTGTTATATATCATTACTGAAGTACTCTTTTGATTTGGTAAAATCTAGAAATGTTGCACTAATTACTTGGAACTACATAAAGTCTGTCGGAGAAGGCGATGGCATCCCACTCCAGTACTCTTGCCTAGAAAATCCCATGGACGGAGGAGCCTGGTAGGCTGCAATCCATGGGGTCGCTAAGAGTCAGACATGACTGAGTGACTTCCCTTTCACTTTTCACATTCATGCATTGGAGAAGGAACTGGCAACCCACTCCAGTGTTCTTGCCTGGAGAATCCCAGGGACCGGAGAGCCTGGTGGGCTGCCGTCTGTGGGGTCACACAGAGTCAGACACGACTGAAGTGACTTAGCAACATAATGTTTGTTGTTTAGTATTCTTGATTAATTTCTCTTGGGGATGACAAAAGGATGACTAACACTCAGAAAACAACAAGAGGTGTCACAAAATCCAAGGTCTCAAGTAAACAAAATGAAGTAGAAATGTTGCCACACTTTCTTTCTACTTCTGTCCTCCTCTCTTTCTTCCTTCTTTTCCTGCCTTTTCTTTCCTTTCTTTCTTCCTTCCTATCATTCTCATTCATTTGTCTTATAGAAACTCTCTGTCCCTCTAGATACTCTATGCCTTAAAGAGGGAGACAGTGAAGTCTTCAATTTGTATTCCAGTCAACATTTAGGGGAAGCTCAATATATCTCTGCTGAATGGTTTCAATGAAACAATACATCTCAGACTTATACATGATGATGGTAGTTTGACCTCTGTGAGCTGTAAATTTCTTTGGACTCTCAAGGTTACATTTTAAAATTGGGCACTTAAAACACTCATATATATTATTTATAATTATACATTCATATATATATATATCACATATTTTAATGTCTCTTTGATTGTTCTTAATACTTAATATAAACCCTGTCCAAATTTTGTAGATTCTAAAGCTTATAAAATTTTGTTGGCTCATTAAGAAAATGAATACAAAATTATGTATATAAAATTATTTTAAGTATGTAAGTGATGATTTATTTAGAAGGGAAATCATAGCAAATATCACCAGGGTCATAAAATAAAAAAAAAATAATAAAACATCTTTAGTAATTAAATGCATAACATATCTCTATACTATCTTTTCTTTTGTTTTCATACCTTTCCTTGCCTTTTTGTGGCAAGAATCATAAAATATCATTTTCTATAGAGAGAATAGAAAGATAATTTAGTCTTCTTTCTAGCATAACTGATTGGTTAATATTTTTTAAAGCTAATACTGACATTAGAAAAACTTATTTCAGCATCACGATTCATTATGTATAATACCATGTAAATTTTTCGGACTGTTTTCAAATTTGGGGAAATCTTTATTAACTTTATTTCATATATAAGTTGCAAGATTTGGATGAATTTTCTAGAAACTAATTTCTGGCTGTATACATTTCAAACCTTGTTTCTTCTCTACTACCCACATGCTTCCACTGCCAGTGCTACAGAATAAGTGCATCTTGCTAAAGGATGAGTTTATCATCTGGTCCTATACTTTCATATTATGACACTGGGCACATCAGCACAGTATGCTAGGAGTAGTCCTGGAATGCATTCCTTCACCAAGATAGTCAGTAGTACCTTAACTATATATGCAAATTACTCTACTGAACCTAAACTCAATTAGTCCTCAGTTCAGCTTACCCACAGCCGGTTCAGAATGCCTAGGGCCATTTCAACTCGTTTGACATGAAAGGAAGCTGATGCAGTGGGAATCAAAATGGAGGGAGACAGCTGTCTTAAGTGATTATGGATAAATGTTTTATTTTTGCGTATTTATAAAAAGATGTGAGCCTGTGAAAACATTGCAATGGTGCCTCCCAAGGCTTAAAATGAGAAATGCAAAGGAAAAATAAAAACCTGATGCTAAAGGTTTACAGCTTCAAGGTAAATCCAACTCTAGTGTCAGGCACTCTACTTTTAAGTGGCTTACATATATTATTAGCTCAATTAATGAGCATATTAAATGTCATAGTAATGATTATCCCCACTTTATAGATGAGGAAAATTGAGGCACACAGAGGTTGAGAAACTTACCCCAAGTTCACAAAGATAATGATTGACCTAAGAAAATGAACCAAGGCTATGTGGCTTTAGAATCAGCACTGTTCGCTATTGTTCACTGGTGTGCTTGCTTTGATATTACACATTTAATTACCTTTTTAGTCTCCCTAAAATTTAACCTATAGAAAGGTATGCACTGTTTACTAGTGAAGTTATTAAGTATCACCTAGCACAGTACTATACATACCTTCTATTCTCATTTTGAGACGCATCATCAAAGCATATGGCACTGTTTATCTTCTATTTATCAGAAAAGAACAAAGCTGGGACTATGTAATTCCTCAAGTTATGCAATTATACATAGTACCAAAAAATATGTCCATATTTAAAACTGTATCTAATGCTATTTAATATAATGCCAACATATTATTGATCCAGTTACAAAATAAAATTTTGTAACATTTGTTTATTTAATCATATCATCTAACTACCAGTGTCAATCAAACATGGTGCTTAAGAGTCAGGTGTATCTATTGTAATTATGCAAATAAGAGGAAAAAACGGTGTATCTCATAACTCCTTTATCTATTTTCAAATAAAATCTTGACTTTTCAAGATTTTAAAAGTCTCCGGTACATCTTCAGTTCAGTCGCTCAGTTGTGTCCGACTCTTTGCCATCCCATGAATCGCAGCACCATACAGATGCCATACAGCCATCTCATCCTCTGTTGTCCCCTTCTCCTCCTGCCCCCAATCCCTCCCAGCATCAGGGTCTTTTCCAATGAGTCAACTCTTCTCATGAGGTGGCCAAAGTATTGAAGTTTCAGCTTTAGCATCAGTCCTTCCAGAACACCAAGGACTGATCTCCTTTAGAATGGAGTGGTTGGATCTCCTTGCAGTCATCTTCAAAATCTTTAGTAAATTTAAGTGAGGTATAATTTAAAGTATGAGGTTATCTGTTTATTATCATGACACCAGTCATCTTTGTAACTGCAATCAACAATGAAAGTGAAAGTTTCTCAGTCGTGTCCAACTCTTTGCCACCCCAAGGATTATACAGTCCATGGAATTCTCTAGGCCAGAATACTGGGTTGGGTAGCCTTCCCCTTCTCCAGGGGATCTCCCCAACCTAGGGATAAACCCAGGTCTCCCACATTACAGGTGAATTCTTCACCAGCTGAGCCACAAGGGAAACCCAAGAATACCGGAGTGGGTTGCCTATCCTTTCTCCAACAGATCTTCCCTCCCCAGGAATGAAACCTGGTGATTACTATAACATTATCACTGTCAATGTTGACTGAAAATCTGCTATGTATCAGATGACATATATACTTCATCTCAATTGATCCACAAAAAATCTGAAGAACTTGTAGGTAATTTTCATATTCTTTTTGTAGTGAAGCTGATGCTAGGAGAAAGTAATTAATTTACTCAAAGCTACACATCTAGTAAAAATGACACAGACAAGATTTTAATTAGGATTAAATCTCAAACTGTTTTTATTAAAGCCCACTCCAACAGAAGAGGTAAACTGTGGAAAACATCTTTTTTGACCATTATATTAGTTTCTTAGACTTCCATAACAAATTACCACAGCTTGGTGGCTTAAACAACAAGGATTTCTCTTACAGTTCTGAGGATTGAAATCAAACTGTTGGTAGATTCAGGCTCCCTCTGAAGGCTCTAGGGAGGTCTTTTCTTGGTTCTTCTTTGCTTCTGGTGAAGGCAGGCAATCCTTGGTGTTCCTTGGCTTGTAGGGGCATTGCTAAAATCTCTGCCTCCATAGTCATATGGCTTTATTTCCTCTGTGTGTCTGGGTGTCTCCCAATCTTTGTCTCCTTAGAGGAGACCAACCATTGGATTTAGGGCCCATCCTAATCCAGTAGGACTGATGTTGAATTTGAAACTCCAATACTTTGGCCACCTGATGCGAAGAGCTGACTCATTTGAAAAGACCCTGATGCTGGGAAAGATTGAGGGCAGGAGGAGAAGGGGATGAAAGAGGATGAGTTGGTTGGATAGTATCACTGCCTCAATGGACATGGGTTTGGGTGGACTTCGGGAGTTGGTGATGGACAGGGAGGCCTGGCATGTTTTGGTTCATGGGGTCGCAAAGAGTCAAACAAGACTGAGTGACTGAACTGAACTAATCCAGTAGGACTTCAACTTAACTTGATTGTGTGTGTGTGTGTGTGTGTGTGTGTGTGTGTGCTAAGTTGCATCAGTCCTGTTAGACTCTTTGTGACACTATGGACTGCAGCCCACCAGGCTCCTCTGTTCATGGGATTCTCCAGGCAAGAATACTGGAAATACTGGAGTGGGTTTCCATGCCCTCCTCCAGGGGATCTTCCCAGGTGTCTCCAAATCTTTGTCTCTTTATAAGGTAAGCAACCATTGGATATAAGGTCCATTCTAATCCAGTGTGACTTCAACTTGATTACAAATGCAAAAATCCTATTTTCAAATAAGGTCACATTTATAGGGACCATAGGTTAAGGCTTGAACCTATCTTTTTCAGGACATAATTGAACCCACAAAAACTATCTTCATTCTATTAAAGTCTGATTGTGCTCTTTTCTCCATCTTGACTCATCAACACATTTATGCTGTAAGACTTTACTCAGATACTACATTGTTTCAGTCTTTTCCCATTTTTTTCAGCTAGAAATAGTCATTTTCAGAGTTTAAGACATATTTTGTTCCATGTTGCCATGCAAATCACATTATTCATATTCATTCATTTGCATGCTTAATCCACTTAAAATACTGTTGCCTATTAAAAATATAGAATGATTTTTTTCTTAAATGTCCTTGTGGCCTGACATGTCTGTCCTTGAAGTAAACATAGTATGCATTTAACAGTTGTTTATTAAATGAGTTAAAGTTTCTTCAATTGATAATGAAACAAACTTTTTACTTTTCTTTTAGATATTTCTCAATTTTGATGTAAAATATATAGAATATTTTCCATTTAAATTCTCTGATTCAACAAATTACTTTCTTTGGATATAAGAATGAGACAGATTTCTCCAGATGTCTGGAGAAAGAAGGGAATATTTATTTATAAGTGAATAGCAAATTTTAATACTATTTGTCAGAATCTGCAGATTTTCAAAATCAGAAATGCTGATGAGACCTAGCCTTACAAACAAAAATTTATTTGGTAGGATGCTATTTATTTCAATTCTCTTTGACTCTATGATTTAATTAATTCAACAAACATTTATTATATTCAATTATGTACAAAAATTTTTGAGAGTTTCAAAAATGAGTAAAACATTTTATTGTGAAGAAAATTAGATTTTGAAATAGAAGATAGATTAATTTAGAAAATACATATTAGTTTTCAGAAAATATTCTAGGTTATTTTTGCATAAAATATCATATTTAACTCATACAAGATCCCTGAAAGTATGAGTACACATATTATGCAAATTAAAATTTAGAGTTTGATAATACTGGTAATTTTATAATATAATTGTTTTACTATTATAAAAAATAATATTTTAATGCATTTACCATGTACCAGTAACTGTACTAAACACTTAACATGAAATATCTGATTTAGTCACCACAATAGTTGCATATTACTATATGCATATATTGCATAATATTATTGTTATCCACATTGTATAGACGATTGGGATACAGTGAGATTAAATGTCAAACAGTAAGTAAGCAATTGAGTCAAGATGAAAGTAACTTTTAAGGCCACACACAGCCAGTCATTGTGAGGCTGAAATTTCAACCTGAGTTTGTGTAATATTCAAAGTCCACTCTTTCTTATTCCTCATGCTGTTCCCATATGCGTAAAAAACAAGAAGTCATGTACTTACAAAACTGTAATATAAGCCCAAGAATGATATGAACTGAAGAGTTATAAATTGCAATTGGAGTTTTGAGGAAGGTTGAGCTGATGAGGGAAACTTTATGGTGGGACTGACCTTTTAACTGAATGTCAGTGAGTCAGATTTTGCAATAACACAAAAAATCTTACATAATTTCAAGTAGTGCATTTATGATATTCCCTAGAAATTCTGTAGTTTTTTGTGTGGATGCTCAATCTGGAAAATGAGCTTCAAACAGGATGTAAAGAATAAGAGAGATAAAGTCACATATATCTCAAAGCATACAAGCATCAAGGAAAATATGAATTTCCCTTGAAAAAGGAGGGTAGGACTGGTGTCTGTGATGGAGGAGACTGGGAAGGAGAAATACACTTACACATGCATCATACTTTCTAATTTTCCTGAGCAAGAATTGCTTTAGAAAGAGCAAAGAAAAGGATCTAGCAATATTACAAATAGCTAGAGAGGTTTCCTTCATCTAAGAATGAAACGTGCTCCAAGCAAAAGAGCCTTGAGTGCCTCAGAAGTCACATTCAAGACAATACCTGGCAAGGCTCACTAGGAAAGCAATTGTTGAGAAATTCGTCGCAATATTTGTGTATTACCTAGATGAAAAATGTTCATTGTGGGATCTGATTCCAATCTGAATTTTAGTTTTAGTCATTTTACACATACCTCAGATTTAGTTAACATTGTTTTCTGTTAATTAACTATTTTGAACCACTGGATAGAATACTGGCCAGTAGAGAGTCATGGCATTCAAGAATATCTACCATCTACTGAATGCCCACCAAGGGCTAAGAGTCTTAAATACATATTCATATTCTGTTGGGGTTCAGAGCAGGTCACCTCAACATGAGCCACAATGTCACATTCATTATTTTGAATTGAAGTTGCTTGAGAAGCTGCAGATGCAAGAAGGAAACTCTGATCCTTCCCTGTCCCCTTGAAAGCAGAAAATAAATCTCTAATGCAAAAGATGCCCTCCTTGCCTCTGGAGGTAGAAAGACACCCTTATCACCAGAGACTGTGAATCCAGAGCTGAAAAGTTTGTATAAACAAACCTTGTTACTTTAATTACTGCCTGAAGCCCAAACTCTATATAGATATTCTTCACTAATTGAGTACCCGAAAACCCAAGTTTCTTTACCCTGTCAATTACTCCCAAATTTATTGTTTGTCTAAAATGTATAAAAGCTGCTTTGGCCACTTCTTAGGTCCCATTTCTATGTGACCTCTGTGGGTATGAGTTAAAATTTGTTTCTTTTCCTTCTGTTAATCGGTTTGTTATCAATTTTATTATTAGTACAGCCCCAAGAAAGGTAGAGGGAGAAATTAAACCCTTCCCGACAATTCCTATACAGGCAAGGACATCTACAGTGCATATCACTTCATGGATAAAGAAACTCAGGTTAAAATAAATTAAGAAATCTGTTAAATTTCTAAAAGCAAACAAGGGAAAGTAATACAATTGGAACAAAGATTTGTTAACTTCAAAGTTCATTCTCTTTTATCCTTATAAAGTTAAATCCAAAGAAATATTTTTTCCTAAGAGTTAAATGAGGGCTTAGGCCAACCAAAATGTCATTTGTTTCTTTGCCTTGCCTACTGTAAAATAAAGTAGGCTGCAAGCCTGAGGCATCTCAGATATGGGTTACATAAGCATAAGCCATAAACCATATTTAATCATGATAAATATGTGTAATATATTTCTTGGATCTTTTCTTATTTATTAGTGTTTATTAGTCATTCTTTAATCTAGAAATTAAAATCTGGGAAGCAGGAAGGCTCAATATTATTTGTTTTGCTAAGTCATTTTTAGCATACACCTGTAGTGCAGTTTAAGACCTAGACCAGAAATAAAAACCATCCACATAGAATGTGAAATTTTATACTGACTAAGCTTGAAATAAATACAAAAGTCGAATTATAGAAAAAAATCCAAAATTCAGAAAATGTAGTGTTGTCTAAACTCAGATCTGAAATACTTTACAGGTTGGTTTCATTTTAATGACTACTATAAAAAGAAGAGTTCATTTTTCCCATTTTAGGATACTTGTCTATAATACTCAGTAATGAGTATAGAATAAAAGAATATTGTTTTTTAAAGTGTAAAAGGCTTTTAATTTGCATATATGAATAAATCTAGAATCTATTTCATAATAATTTACTATAAACTGACATATTAGAAGCTTAAATTTGTTATTATGATTTCCAAAAGGATTTCATCTTTGATTTTAACTTGATTTTTCTGATATGTTTATGTAAAGTATATTTTACCATTTTATGTAAAGTATATTAAGAAATTCTGTTTTACTGGCTGACATCGAGACAAGTAGGTTGTGTGCTCATGTGAAGAGTTCACTAAGGAAGGATCAGGTTTCAAGCTCATTCAGGCTGTTGGGAAAATCCAGTTCCTTGGAGTTGTAGGACTGAGGTCCCCATCTTTTGCTGTGTGTTGGCCAGCAATTACTCTCAGCCCTTAGACACTGCCTGCTGTGCCCTACCATGTGCCCCCTTCCATTTTCAAACACAGCAAAGGAGAAACTCCTTCAGTACCAGTCACATTTGGAATCTCTCACCAGGAATGACCTAGCCCTTCAAGGGCAATGTTTTCCCTAGTCAACATAACCTAATCACAGAAGTGCTCTCCACCCTATTCAAAGTCCCCCCTACTCTCATAATTGGCAAATGCTCCAGGGTAAAAATGGCTGTAAAAGTAAACTTAACTTTCCAAAGTTTCCTCTCTAGAGTTTTAACTCTTCTAATAATCATTGTCTAAGTACCTCTTTGAATTTTCCATTTATCCAGCTTTTCTGATTGTTTTAGGTGAAGAACTGATCTGTTGTAAGCTGCTCCATTCCACTTGAAAGCAGACATTGCTATTAAGTTTGTAAATTCTTAGAATTCCAAATGCCTAATTGCAATGATAATAGTACAAGTGATTTCACAAAGACATCTCTTGACAATTTGCACTGTATAAGTTGTCACATCAGAATCCTGGTTTTGTTGGATATGGTTATGCTGGGTTTAAAATCATTTATTTATATAGAGATTTATGATAATTTAAAATTGAGTACTTACAGTCATGAATATATATGCATAACACGATGTTGGCATTTTGAGACTGAGATTTGGAAAAGTTTTCAATTTTGACAAACTAAATCAAAGCTTCTTTTAATAAAAATATTTCTAATTATATTTAGAATATAGACAATCATATTAAAAAAAGATGGTTAATTACCAGGATAAATGAATTATCTGAACAAATTCAGACAATAGGATAATTAATATTCTTTTGGGAACTGTGCAAAATTCTGCAGTCATAATATACTACTTCAGTTCAGTTCAGTAGCTCAGTTATGTCTGACTCTTTGAGACTCCCATGGACTGCAGCACACCAGGCCTCCCTGTCCATCACCAACTCCCTGAGCCTACTCAAACTCATGTCCATCGCGTCAGAGATACCATCCACTAACTCATTCTCTGAGTCCCCTTCTCCTCCCACCTTCAATCTTCCCAGCATCAGGGCCTTTTCTAATGAATTGGTTCTTCTCATCAGGTGGCCAAAGTATTGGAGTTTCAGCTTGAGCATCAGTCCTTCCAATGAACACCCAGGACTGATCTCCTTTACGATGGACTGGTCGGATCTCCTTGCAGTCCAAGCGGCTCTCGAGAGTCTTCAACACCACAGGTCAATTCTTTGGTGCTCAGCTTTCTTTACAGTCCAACTCTCCCATTCATACATGACTACTGGAAAAAACCGTAGCCTTGACTAGACGGACCTTTGTTGGCAAAGTAATGTCTCTGCTTTTTAATATGCTGTGTAGGTTGGTCATAACTTTTCTTCCAAGGAGCAAGTGTCTTTTAATTTCATGGCTGCAGTCACCATCTGCAGTGATTTGGGAGCTCAAGAAAATAGTCTGTCACTGTTTCCCCATCTATTTGCCATGAAATGATGGGACTGGGTGCCATGATCTTAGTTTTTTTAATGTTGAATTTTAAGCTATCTTTTTCACTTTCATCAAGAGGCTCTTCAGTTCCTTATGGCTTTCTGCCATAAAGGTGGTGTCATCTGCATATCTGAGGTTATTGATATTTCTCTTGGCAATCTTGATTCCAGCTTGTGCTTCTTCCAGCCTGGCATTTCACATGATATACTCTGCCTATAAGTTAAATGAGCAGGGTGACAATATACAGCCTTGATGTACTCCTTTCCTGATGTAGAACCAGTCTGTTGTTCTGTGTCCAGTTCTAACTGTTGCCACTTGACCTGCATACAGATTTCTCAGGAGGCTGGTCGGGTGGTCTGGTATTCCCATCTCTTAAAGAATTTTCCACAGTTTGTTGTGATCCACACAGTCAAAGGCTTTTGCTCAGTCAATAAAGCAAACGTAGATATTTTTCTGGAACTCTCTTGCTTTTTTGATGATCCAACAGATGTTGGCAATTTGATCTCTGGTACACTAAGAAAACACTAATTCTTACATTCCTCTACATTTAGTGGGAGGAAGCTTTAATATTTTTATTGCAGCCTGTAACATGTATTAACTGAAATTTAGAATCCTTTTAGCTTGTTAAAGTTTTTAAGTAGTTTGCCCTAACCAATTTGACACATTATTTCATTTTAGAACACATATGATTAATTTGAGAAGAAATTGGAAAAATTTAAATTCTTCTTCCAGCTTAGTTGAATTAGGTACATTACATACAAGTATCTGATTTTTTGTACCACATTAACTATTCATAGAAATATATTCCAAATGCCTACAGGCAGCTGGGCAATTAAAATAACACAATAAATTAATTATTTAATACTGTTAGAACTTGAACACACTTTAAAAGCAACACTTACATGAACATTTTTTAAAGAGGCTTTGTAAATCTTAAGGTATAAGTCTTATTTGACTTCATTACAAATCATGGTATTAAAATAGTTTTTATTAAGTAGCACCTGTGTATACTAGTGTGTTAAGTATTTTAGATAATGCAGTCTTAGGACAATATTTTCTTAGCTTTGAATCCAAGAAAGATTTCATTATGATTTTTGTTTTACAGCGGTTCCTAACCTTTGCTCTGTGAATAATGCTTGTAATGAAAAAATTGTCAAATTATCCCATCCCTTTTCCCTCACCCCATCCACCCTTACAAAAATCTTTGCAGAAATAATGAGACTTTCTTTGCTTTTAGTAAGAATGAAATAAGAACTATTCTCATGAATACAGATTATGTTTTAAATTTATTCAAGTAAAAAGTATATATAATATGTTCTGCTAATGTAAAAACATATTTGTAAATGTGTTTTGAAAGAATAGGCAAGAGATCATTCAGATGACAGAATGTGGTTAGAAGAAAATTTAAGCATTCAGTTGCCTATAAGCACAATTTTAAAGATAAGAGAAATATTGATGAGTAATAAAAATGTCTCATTGTCATAATTAACATGTTTGTACTACAAGGATAATCTTCAGGCTATCCTTTGTCTTATTCTTAACTTCATAAGATTCTTCATATCATAAGGAGCAGAGAAATAAATGATTTATTTTGTTCACTCTCTTTGGAGCAAGTGTAGTACAGTGGACTGAGAGCATGAGCTATAAAGCCATTAAATCTATTTTATCTGTGTTCACTTGAAGAAAAAAAAAAAGGGAAAATTCCCACCTTGAAGGGCTGTGAAGATTCAAGCACATTTAAGCAAAGCAACTGGATAAAAGATATGCCCATACAGTTCTCAAAATGTAACCCCAAACAATTATTATTTAATGGAACATTTCAGTAAATAGAAATTTTAAGAAAGCAACTTCAGTTCAGAATTAAAATCATCACTATTCATTCATTGGACATTCAGGTTTATACCCTTATAAGTACTCAGAAAAGTATAGTATCAAAAATTATTTATGGTATCTCATTACAATAATTCCAGGACCCAGAATAAGTTTCTGAATGTCAGGATATTTTATACATGTGGTTCCACTTTCCTTGGCACTAAGTTGTAAAGTCCTCAACTCTCACTTTATACAACCATAATTTTAATTTCTTTGTTTACATTGATCTATTTAATATATTGTTTGAGGCTGATCTATAATATTTCTAAGGATAGAAGCCATATACTTTTGTTGGTGGACTCTTCCTTGTTTCTAGTAGTTAACATTTTTAAGAGTATTTATAGAGCAGATGTTAGCTAAATACCAAACTTATAATTTTATTTTTCTATTGTTGGTGTTTGTTGTTTAGTCTCTAAGTGGTGTCTGGCTCTTTGTAAACCCATGGACTGTAGCCTGCCAAGTTCCTCTGTCCATGAGATTTCTCAGGCAAGAATACTGGAATGCGTTGCCATTTCTTTCTCCAGGGGATTTTTCTGACCCAGAATTGAGTAGGAATATTTCTGTATAGATAATTATTATGTTATCTGAGGACTCAGACCAGATATGGAATTCAGGGACTTAATAAAGAGAATTTAAGAAGAGGTCTCTAGTTTAAGCGGTGAGCCCTAGGTGACAAATCTAGGTGAAGAGAAAGCGTAAACACTAGGGACATGGAGTAAAGGGAAATCTTTCAGACTTAATGGTTAATTTTCATTTTTATTATGCTATTTTTCAATACAGCATTCAATTCATGAGTGATAATTTATAAGACAGGAGGAGAAGTTGGTATGTGCATTTTGTACTGGAAGTGAGTCAAAAAAATCCATAACTTTTTTTTTCCTTTGGGATTTAGGCTAGTGTAAAGAACCTGCCCGCCAATGCAGGAGACGTAAGAGAAAAGAGTTCGATCCCTGTATCAGGAAGATCCCCTGGAGGAGAGCATGGCAATACACTAGTTTTCTTGCCTGGAGAATCCCATGGACAGAGAAGCCTAGCAGGCTACAGTCCGTAGGGTCTCAAAGAATCGGACATGACAGAAGCGACTTAGCACGCACTGCTGTACAATGAAGTGAATCAACCTTATGTATACATATATCCCCTTCCTCTGGGACTTCCTTCCCACCTTCCTCCATCTCACCCATCTAGGTCACCTGGCCAGAGGAAATGAACTATAAATACCAAAGTACTGGGGCAAGGCACTGGATTTCTCATAGTCAGCAAGGTATCAGCTCTAGGTAAGTAACGTTTAAATTTAAAGATAGGTTGAAGAGTGACCTGGAAGACTGAGAACTTTAGGGGCATGGCTACATAGGAAAAAATAAATGTGTGTGTGTGCGCGCGTGTGTATGTGTGTGTGTGTGTATGAGTGTTCATTTTATCACTCATTCAAATCTGACCATACTGAAGGACAGGATGGGTAAGGAGGGGAAGAGTTGTCTCTTAAAGTTAAATTTGAAAAAGCTTGTAATTCTAAGTTTGCTCTTTATGTTTCTTTATTGTCTGCACAATTAAATTCAGCCAGTTTATTGAAGACTTATTATATGATAGGTAGTATGCTAGATTGGGGATCAAAGAGAAATGAAATGCTACCATAACCCTCTTTATTTCACAATCAGATGGAAGCAATTGAAATATGAAATCAGTTATTCTGGATTCCAGTAGTACCATCAGAGGCTTATACACAAAACAATGTTAAGTAAAATTTAAAAATTTAGTGATTACTTCTAATTTGGTAATTGGGAAAAGTCCAGTGTTAACAGGGGGAACTAACTGATATAAAGCAGAATTTTCTTCTTGGATTCATTCTTTATCATATATGTATTCTTTCTTTAATGCTAACATCTCTGATAATTTGGTCCTCCATTCAGTTTCAGCTGTAGCAGGGAGATCTAGAAGTGAGCCTCTTCTACTATGGGCAAGTATCTTGCATGGAGACCTGGTAAATTGTCTTGGAAAATGCATGGCCTATTTTCTTTCTCTTTGTTCTTCTTTTTTCCTCTTCCTCTTTCCCTTATCCCGTCCCACCTTCCCTCTTGCCTTCCTTCCCTTCATCGCTCCCTTCTTTCCCAGTTTTCTTCCTTCCTTCCATCTTCATCTCCCTTCATCTCTCCCTTCTGTTCTAATTTCATGCCTTACTATCTTCTTTCCTTCCTTCCTCCATCCCTTCCTTCCTTCCTTTCTATTAAAGTACTACATTTAGCAATTATTCAAGGATTATTGAGGGCAGGAGGAGAAGGTGGTGACAGAGGATGAGGTGGTTGAATGGCATCATCGACTCAACTGAGCAAACTCTGGGAGATAGTGAAGGATAGGGAAGCCTGCAGTCCATGGGGTCACAAAGAGTCAGACATGACTGAAAGACTGAACAACAACAAGGATTATAATTCATTAGCTTTAAAGTATTAATTTGACTTATTTATCAGTCACCCCTTATGTTTCTGGCACTGTTTTAGGTACAGAGGATATAACAGTGAAAAAAAAATGAACAATTCTCTGACCTCATGGAAATTACATTCTAGTGGAAAGTATTAAATAGTAAAGCAATGACAAAGTAGAGGAAGGGTATTGTGTGTGTGTATGTATGAGGAATGAGGTTAAACTTTTAGATAACATGATCACAGTAGGTTTTGTCTGCTGAAAACAAGAAAATTAAGTTAAGTCTTGATTGAGGGGAGACAGCAAGCCTAGGGATGACTGGGAAGGAATATTTGATTCAAAGGAAACAGCAAAGGCCCCAAGATGGGAATAACCTTGTTGTATCTGAGAAATAACAGGGAAGTGTGAATGCCTGGAGTGATTCAAGATAGAAAATCAGAAATATCATTTAGGGCCCTATTGCTTATACTGAGGATTTTCCCTTTTCCTCAGAGAGGGTTGGAAAGCCCAAACTGAAGAATAGCTAAATCAGTTTTTTGTTTTTTTTTTTCCCCCGAATCGCCCCTAAATGCTGTCCTGAGAGGCAGGGCAAAATCAGAGAGACCGTTCAGATATAAGAATGTGAGAGAAACAGCTTACAATTTTTTGACTGAGCAACCAGAAGAACAAAGGTGCCATTTATGAGATGAGGAATCTTGAGAGAGAAGCAAATGGTTATAGAGTGAGAAGTTAGAAGATTTATCAGCACTTTTGTTCTGAATATTGTAAGTTTGCAACCAAGTAAAGATAACAGACAATAATATGTACAAGTTTTGAGCTCAAGGAGGGGAAAAGCCCCTATATTGGAAATACTACATATCTTTAATATCCTATTACCTACTTTATTAGTCTTATGAGAAAACTGCATTTCAAGTGGCAGGTGCAGTCATTAGGATGGGTATGGAGATATTTTAAATGCGTGACCTTGAAGTGGTACCACTGTGTAAGTTCTTAGTGGGATGAAACCCAGGTCCATAAAGAGTCAATTGCTCGGTTCAGTTCAATTCAGTTGCTCAGTCGTGTCTGACTCTTTGCAACCCCATGAACTGCAGCATGCCAGGGCTCCCTGTCCATCACCAACTCCTGGAGTCCACCCAAACCCATGTCCATTGTGTCGGTGATGCCATCCAGCCATCTCATCCTCTGTCGTCCCCTTCTCCTCCTGCCCTCAATCTTTCTCAGCATCAGGGTCTTTTCAAATGAGTCAGCTCTTCTCATCAGGTGGCCAAAGTATTGGAGTTTCAGCTTCAGTATCAGTCCTCCCAATGAACACCCAGGACTGATCTCTTTTAGGATGGACTGGCTGGATTTCCTTGCAGTCCAAGAGACTGTCAAGAATCTTCTCCAATACCACAGTTCAAAATCATCAATTCTTCGGTGCTCAGCTTTCGTTATAGTCCAATTCTCACATCTATACCTGACTACTGGAAAAACCATAGCCTCGACTAGGATGGACCTTTGTTAAAAAAGTGATGTCTCTGCTTTTTAATATGCTGTGTAGGTTGGCCAAAACTTTCCTTCCAAGGGCAAGCGTCTTTTAACTTCATGGCTGCAATCACCATCTGTAGTGATTTTGGAGCCCAGAAAAATAAAGTCAGCCACTGTTTCCACTGTTTCCCCATCTATTTGTCAGTCACTCAGCCATAACTGTTATCTTTGTGACCCCATGGACTGTAGCTAGTCAGGCTCCTCTGTCAATGGGATCTCAGCAAGAATACTGAAGTGGATCTCCATTTCCTCCTCCAGGGGAACTTCCTGATTCAGGGATCAAACCCACTTCTCCTGCAGCTCCTGCATTGGCAGGCAAATTCTTTATCCCTGAGCCACCTGGGAAGCCCCATAAGGAGGAGTTCTAGCCAGAAAGAGTCAGATAACAAGGTCCAACTTTCCTAGAAATAGCCCTGCCTTGAAGCCAACTTTCCCTTCTTCTTCTCAGATGGAGTTGTATGTCTCCCATTTTCCTTTTATAACCTTTTGTATGTAATTCCTTTTTTGAAGAGGACACATTTCACATTGATTTCTAGTTATGTGTTTACAGGTTTAGCTCTACCATTAGACTGGAGGCCTCTAAAGAGTGGGATCATATTAATTAATTTTTATACTTTCTTTTCCACCACAGTGCCTAACACATTATACTTAATATTTATTGACTGAATAAATAATTGACTGAAGCTCCTCCTGTGGTCCAGAAACTAGGATTTTTATTGCTTGCCAGTTATTTCTGGTTCAAAGTCCTATAGTCAACTCAAGATAATATGCTCAAAACAGAATGGATTTAGTTATCCTGAAAACTTACATTTTATCCTGAATTTTCAGAATCACTTAGGAACCTAACTTTGCAGGAAGATGCTCCAAATGAAAACTTTCCAACATTGGCTTTCTTATCCCAGTCTTACACCATTGCTGCTGCTAAGTTGCTTCAGTTGTGTCCGACTCTGTGCGACCCCATGGACGGAAGCCCAGCAGGCTCCCCTGTCCCTGGGATTCTCCAGGCAAGAACCCTGGAGTGGGTTGCCATTTCCTTCTCCAATGCATAAAAGTGAAGAGTGAAAGTGAAGTCGCTCAGTCGTGTCTGACTCTTAGCGATCCCACAGACTGCAGCCCACCAGGCTCCTCTGTCCATGGGATTTTCCAGGCATTATGCCCTATTAATTCTATCTCTGATGTGGTTTTGGAATTAATTCCTCTATTGTATTCACACGCACCACTCCTCCCTACCTCATTCCCTGTGAGTTTTTCTACTTTGTTCAATTTTTTTTTCTACATTCCCCCATATTATCACAACTAGTTATAATCCTTGAAGTCCCAGTTTAAACCCACATGTGACATGAAGTCATCCTTATTTCCACAGTCAGCATAATTCCTCTCTCTCCCCAATAGTACACCATGACTCTCTAGCACATTTGGCATTAGAATGGAGAAACTGGCATATTTATTTCATGTTACTCCGTGGTTTTCTCATCTTTATACCCCAACACCTAATTCGTTGCCTTCATGAAGAAGATAATAAATGATTGTTGAACTGATTGAATGAGTGCATATGTTTTACTGATTCTTTGACATAAATTTATCTTCAATGGAGAAGTATTTGCCATTCATCAAAAGTCATTCTCTTGAATATGTTTGCTCTTCACTTATATTCACCTTCCTATTCAGTTGCAGAATATCTCTAAGAGACACTTTTAAAAACAGTATTTTCCAAGTTGAAAAAAAAAAAAGTGTTCAATCCTTGAGTATAAGTTATCCCCTCACATTTGAGGGGAGGTCTGATTGGAGACAATTTTGTCAGATTTTTGCTTCAACGCATCAAAATGCCACCAAAAGTGTGCTAGTCCTTTACCTTTTAAAGATTTTGTGACATTTTCTGATTAGAGAAACACAATGTTTTAAACTTTTGCTTAAGTGGTGCTAACAGATATTTTGATAATGCATTAGAAAGGAAGTTATGCACATAAATATTTCACTGTGCATTGATTATAGTTATCTTCCTTTTAGAGCATAAGAGGGAAATATGCTGTCAAGATATTCTCAAGAGTAGAGAAATATTAAGATTTTATTGTCTTTCTAGAAAAGTAAATAGTATCAGTTCAGTTTAGTCACTCAGTCATCTCTGACTCTTTGAGACCCCATGAATCGCAGCACCCGAGGCCTCCCTGTCCATCACTAACTCCCGGAGTTCACCCAAACTCATGTGCATCGAGTTGGTGGTGCCATCCAGCTATCTTATCCTCTGTCATCCTCTTCTCCTCCTGCCCCCAATCCCTCCCAGCATCAGGGTAGTTTTCAATGAGTCAACTCTTCGCATGACATGGCCAAATTATTGGAGTTTTAGCCTCAGCATCAGTCCTTCCAATGAACACCCAGGACTGGTCTCCTTTAGGATGGACTGGTTGTATCTCCTTGCAGTCCAAGGGACTCGGGAGAGTTTTCTCCAGCACCACAATTCAAAAACATCAATTCTTTGGCGCTTAGCTTTCTTCACAGTCCAACTCTCACATCCATACATGACCACTGGAAAAACCATAGCCTTGACTAGACAGAGCTTTGTTGGCAAAGTAATGTCTCTGCTTTTCAATATGTTATCTAGCTTGGTCATAACTTTCCTTCCAAGGAGTAAATGTCTTTTAATTTCATGGCTGCAATCACCATCTGCCATGATTTTGGAGCCCCCAAAATAAAGTCTGACACTGTTTCCACTGTTTCCCCATCTATTTGCCATAAAGTGATGGGATGAGATGCCATGATCTTAGTTTTCTGAATGTTGAGCTTTAAGCCAACTTTTTCACTCTCGTCTTTCACTTTCATCAAGAGGCTCTTTAGTTCTTCACTTTCTGCCATAAGGGTGGTGTCATCTGCATATCTGAGATTATTGATATTTCTCCCTGCAATCTCAATTCCAGCTTGTGCTTCCTCCGGCCCAGCGTTTCTCATGATGTAGTCTGCATATAAGTTAAATAAGCAGGGTGACAATATACAGCCTTGACGTACTCCTTTTCCTATTTGGAACCAGTCTGTTGTTCCATGTCCAGTTCTAACTGTTGCTTAATAGTATCATATCATCTCAAAAATTAGAATTTATGGCTAAATGTTTACAAATTTTGAGGAGAGGTTATAGAAAAATGATTTGTCAACACTAACATGAGGGCAAAGGGTATCCAAGATGGCATGCCTAAAACAGGTCAACCAACAGTCTTTAGGTTGCAGTGAAATTCTATGGCTGGTCACCCAGGTTATGAATTTGATTCACCTACTCTCAATAAAGTACTGTTCCAAATAAAACGTCTATGCAACAATCATTTACTGAATAAGTGCTCTACATGATAAAAGTATACTACAAGCTTTTGAATCCTAGAACTGATATCATCTTATTCACCCTCATATGCAAATAGGTATGCAGAAAACTAAATGCAGTGATACTTCTGCTATCCAAATTTTGGGACTCTATTCATATTCTCTTTTCTCTAATTTTCTTCTACTCTATATTGCTTTGGCGTCTGTCTTTCTCTAAAGCCAATACCTCAAAATATATTTGAGTGTAAATGAGTGATAACAAAGCCCTTTTTCAGTGTGTCTCAATTAATGCAGGTTTTTCTTTCTGATTTATTTTACAGTCTTTACTTTTACTATGTATCTCACAAAAAGGCTTTCCTTACTCCATCTACTTCTTTCTTCTTTCTGACTATTATCTGATTCTATATCATAATATTATAACAAAGACACACTTCATCAAGGAGAAACAAAATAGGGAGAGTACATTCTGTTTATTTAACAGGTAGAAAGAACTGGGGAATTTTTAAGTTAAAAATTTTACCCTTTTAACACATTTACCCCTGTCAGTCTTCACAGAATGCCTTCAAAGGCAAATCCAATATTTAAATAGGACTTTCAGATGATCCTTGTATTGGCAATCAATCACACCCTAACTTACTTTCTTTTAATTCTGTTTTTGGGAGCAGAGAACGAGGGCTTGGTGAGCATTGAGTAATTATCTGGAAAAACTCTAGAAACACTGCCAAGCAGGAACTTGTTGGGTTTATTACAGTCTCATTTCTCTACTTTAGACTGGGGGAAGGGCATTCACCATTTATTTCCTGTGCTTTCTAGGTGTCATTGAACAGCAGTTTGAAAAATAGATTGTGCTTACTTTATAATAAGTATTTACCAAGAAAAGTGGTTTTTTTTTTTTTTTTTTTTTTTGCCAAAATTAGAGCAATTGTGTAACCAGTTCTATCCTGATGAGTTCTGAATGCAAGCACACTAATTCTTCTCAGATCCAGTTTTAACCTGTAACTAGGGGAGTCCATTGATTAAGAAGGGAAAATATTTATTTCAGCCCCCTGGGATCTTTCATCTTTTAAAGGCAGAGACATCTTTATCCCTTCTGTTTTATCAGATTTGTCCTGGTACTTCAGTTTGAATTTCTTAGTTGATCCAGATTTTCTGGTACTTTCTAATCTGTCCTCATTTTCCTGTGCTTCACCAACAATGAAAGTCTGGGAGAATTTTAAAGAACAATGGGTTTCAGTAGAAGGTATGAACTCTTTACTCCAAATCACTTCTATTTCAACTCATTTCTGAGCATCCATGTCTTGTTCTACTGTCCGTTGTAAAACTGTCTACTAGATTTAGAATAGCCTAACCAGGGGACAAAATATATTTCCCCAGCTCCATGTACATTTGTGGAATTGACAGAGACAGAGATGTCTTCTCTTCTATTATATTCTTATTCCAGTACAATGGTTGATACATTTTTTCTATAAAGGGTCAGCTAACCAAAATTTTAGATGGTGCGGCTGTTATCTGGTCTCTGCCCCAACATTTCCACTCCGATCTTGCAGTGTGAAAGCAGCCATAGACAGTATGTAAACAAATGAGTGTGAACGTGTCACAATAAAACCTTGGATTCTGAAGTTTAAATTTTAAATAATTTTCACATGTCACCAAGTATAATTCTTCTCTTGATATTGTTTTTATAACCACTTAAAAATAATACCCATTCCCATTAGTGGTTAAAAAACAAACAAAAACAACCCACATCAAACATGTAGCAGGCTGAATTTGGCCTCTGAGACACTGTTTGCCTATACTGTTCTAGGGCACTGAGTTAGTCCTTTTTATATATATGCTATTTTTTTTATAGATTTAAATCACAATGGCAACACTGGCTTGAAGATTAATTAAAAACAGTGGCTCTTTTCTCCCTGCAATATTTTAAATTTCTATTCAGTGTCTGTAGTATATTCTAGTTATGGTTCAAAATTTTATTCACTTTGTGTAATATTATTTCTTGCCTGTTTTCCAATTTCTTTAGACAAATAATATGCATGCTGCTGCTAAGTCACTACAGTCGTGTCCAACTCTGTGCGACCCCATAGACAGCAGCCCACCAGGCTCCCCTGTCCCTGGGATTCTGCAGGCAAGAACACTGGAGTGGGTTGCCATTTCCTTCCCCAATGCATGAAAGTGAAAGTGAAAGTGAAGTCGTGTCCGACTCTTAGCGACCCCATGGACTGCAGCCTACCAGGCTTCTCCGTCCATGGGATTTTCCAGGCAAGAGTACTGGAGTGGGGTGCCATTGCCTTCTCCGAATAATATGCATAGACAGTTCAATTTTTTTTTTATTAAATTTGAAATCCCTTGTTAGTACCATGGCTTTCAAAGATCTTGTATTAACTGTGGAGAAATAGAAAGAACTACTCATTTACCCATGCAAGGTGAATTTGGAACTTTTCTTCTAATAAAGACACCAGTTTCTTAAGACTGAATTTGGGGATGTGTGGATATGCATGTCAGTGGGTGGGCAAAATCTATATTCTAATTCAATACTTCTTAAGGAATATTTTCTGTTTCCTCAATGTAGTGAATCCATTTGCAGGGTCCCATTTGTTTGGATCTATGGCTGGTAAGTCCATTTCTAAATAGATATTCTTCTTAACTTTGAGCACCTGACTTCATCATATTGTCTTCTTCATAATGGTTCTTTGAGTTCCTAATTCAGAGAGACTTGTCTGTGTTATTGTTTTAAAACCTAGCAGTTCTGATTTTTATCTCAGGATTACTTCAAAATCTTAGATAAGTTACCTGAATGTATCTCTTCTGGTTTCTGGACCTACGCCAGCAGTTTTTCATATAACAATAGTAATAACTAGAATAAAAAATAGATATAAGCAATATCAGTTTTTGTTCTTCAGTTAAATTTTCCTCCTAAAAAACTCTTTGAATTTAGGGCCCATTCTAAGGAACTACCTTTTACCACTCATTTCAGAGGTATACACTCTTTTTTTCAGGTAAATAACTATCAATATGCAAGTATTAAGAGGATTATTTTTTTATTATATTAACTTTTTTCAGGTAGAGCAAGAACATCATGTGAATAAACTCTTAGAGAGACATTTAAAATATCTGTATTATCTATATCTGTATTACTAAATTGGAAGAATTTATTCATGAGAACTAGAATGAATCTAAAGTTAGCATTCACTGAATATTAAATTAAATAGAAAGTTGTAACACTTATGGCTTGGAAGGACTCTTACAAAGTGGATTAATTGCTAACCCAGACTTACAGTACTTAGTTTACACACAGTTTCATCTTACACTTAATACAAAAATCTGTAATAACTTTTTGGTTTTAAATATTAGAAGTCAGTCAAGAAAATTAGAGATACCAAGGAAACATTTCATGCAAAGATGGGCTCAATAAAGGACAGAAATGGTAGGGACCTAACAGAAGCAGAAGATATTAAGAAGAGGTGATAGGAATACACAGAAGAACTGTACAAAAAAGATCTTCATGACCCAGATACTCACAATGGTGTGATGACTCACCTAGAGCCAGACATTCTGGAATGTGAAGTCAAGTGGCCTTAGGAAGCATCATTACAAACAAAGCTAGTGGAGGTGATGGAACTCCAGTTGAGCTATTTCAAACCCTAAAAGATGATGCTGTGAAAGTGCTACACTCAATATGCCAGCAAATTTGGAAAAAGCAGTGGCCAAGGACTGGAAAAGGTCAGTTTTCATTTCAATCCCAAAGAAAGGCAATGCCAAACAATGCTCAAACTACCACACAATTGCACTCATCTCACATGCTAGTAAAGTCATGCTTAAAATTTTCCAAGCCAGGCTTAAGCAATACATGAACCATGAACTTCCAGATGTTCAAGCGGTTTTTAGAAAAGGCAGAGGAACCAGAGATCAAACTGCCAACATCCGCTGGATCATTGAAAAAGCAAGAGAGTTCCAGAAAGACATTTGCTTTATTGACTATGCCAAAGCCTTTGACTGTGTGGATCACAATAAACTGTGGAAAATTCTGAAAGAGATGGGAATACCAGACCACCTGACCTGCCTCTTGAGAAATCTGTATTCAGGTCAGGATGCAACAGTTGGAACTGGACATGGAACAACAGACTGGTTCCAAATAGGAAAAGGAGTACATCAAGGCTGTATATTGTCACCCTGCTTATTTAACTTACATGCATATTACATCATGAGAAACGCTGCGCTGGAGGAAGCACAAGCTGGAATCAACATTGCCACGAGAAATAACAATAACCTCAGATATGCAGATGACACCACCCTTATAGCAGAAAGTGAAGAGGAACTAAAAAGCCTCTTGATGAAAGTGAAAGTGGAGAGTGAAAAAGTTGGCTTAAAGCTCAACATTCAGAAAACTAAGATCATGGCATCTAGTCCCATCACTTCATGGCAAATAGATGGGGAAACAGTGGAAACAGTGGCTGACTTTATTTTGGGGGGCTCCAAAATCACTGCAGATGGTGACTGCAGCCATGAAATTAAAAGACATTTACTCTTTGGAAGGAAAGTTATGACCAACCTAGACAGCATATTAAAAAGCAGACATTACTTTGCCAACAAAGGTCCGTCTAGTCAAGGCTATGGTTTTTCCAGTGGTCATGTATGGATGTGAGAGTTGGACTGTAAAGAAAGCTGAGTGCTGAAGAATTGATGCTTTTGAACTGTGGTTATTGGAAAAGACTCTTGAGAGTCCCTTGGACTGCAAGAAGATCCAACCAGTCCATTCTAAAGGAGATAAGTCCTGAATATTCTTTGGAAGAACTGATACTGAAGGTGAAACTAGAATATTTTGGCCACCTGATGTGAAGAACTGACTCATCTGAAAAGACCTCGATGCTGGGAAAGATTGAGGGTGGAAGGAGAAGGGGACAACAGAGGATGAGATGGTTGGATGATATCACCAACTCAATGGACATGGGTTTGGGTGGACTCTGGGAGTTGGTGATGGACAGGGAGGCCTGGCGTGTTTCAGTTCATGGGGTCGCAAAGAGTCGGACACAACTGAGCTACTGAACTGAACTGATTAGAAGTCAGTAAATTCCAGTTAACTTGCATATTAAAAAGTGCACAAATAACACCAGCACATTTTCCCTTAAATTTATACTTTAGTGTCTTAGTCCTTGAAACTAGCACTTCAATGTAGAAAACTGCTAAAAGGCTGCAAAATTTTCTCGCATTGGCTAGTATGTGTGCATGCTGAGTTGCTTCAGTTGTGTTTGACTCTTTGCGACTCTATGGATTGTAGCCTACCAGGCTCCTTTGTCCATGGAATTCTCCAGGCAATGGGACTGGGATGCCTTGCCTCCTACAGGGGATCTTCTCAACCCAGGGATGGAACCCATGTCTCTTATGTCTCCTACATTGGCAGGCAGGTCCTTTACCTAAACTAGTGCAATCTGGGAAGCCCATTGTCCAAGATAGGTCTTAGCTAATTTTTCAATTTTCCTGTCTTCAAGTATATCATGGGGAATTGATATTTTGTACTTACACATTCTCTTCCTGTTGCTGGTACACTAAGGCTTCTTCACTGTCTTCAGCCATAAGCCATTTCTCCCATGACATTCAATCCATTTTCAACCAGTAACACTTCTTGTTGGTCTGCAGAATGAATGTCAGATTAGAGTTTTTTGTGTTTTTGTTTGTTTTTTTTTTTTTTTTACTGCTTTTCCACTTGTGCTAAATAGTTTCAGTCGTGTCTGACTCTTCTTGACCTTACAGACAGTAGCCCACCAAGGTTCTCTGTCCATGGGGATTCTCCTGGCAAGAATGCTAGAGTGGGTTGCTGTGCCCTCCTCCAGGGGATCTTCCCAAACCAGGGATGGAACCTGTGTCTCTTATGTCTCTTTTTCTCCTTATATCTCAGCACATTCAACACACAGTTATTTTCCACTTTGCTCTGTCTTTTCTAAGCAAATATTTTCTTAAAGAGGCAGTTAGCAGGATAAAGTCAAAGAAAGCTGCTGAAGTGGCTGCAAAGCACTACTTCCTATTGAGCAGTGCTTTCTGTGCATTCTTTCCTTCTCCTTGCCAGGACTTTATAAGGTGAGTACTACTTAATCTCTGTTTCAAAATGAAAAAAACAAAGAAATAAACAAACAAAAAAAGATGCTAAAATGAGAGATTTTTTGTAATAGTAATAATAATGTAATAATAAGTAAAGGAGATAGAAACATGTTACTGTAATTATAATCCTACTCCATTTTACATGCTGAACTCCTGTGTTAACTTGATTCATGAACTTGCCCTAGTTCCTTAACTTTCTAATTTTCCAGTTACTGATTTGTAATATAAAGATAACAGTATCTTTCCTTCTTACTTCATACAGGATCAAACTGACTCCAAAGTGAAAATACGTAAATATCCATCAAATGTAATATACTTGCATGTGACCATTTAAGCCTCTGTCTCAGTCTCTACACTTCCCTCATTTGTGCCTTTATCCACAAATTATACTATTTTCCTTTCTTTTAAACAGAAAAAGAGAAAAAATATGGTTCATTATACATATCAAAGAAACAAGTTTTGTTTTGAATTTGAAATCATAGCAAGTAATATCTAGTACTCTTAAAAGTGCCAAGGAATTGAAATCAGAATCCATATGAAGGCTTCCTATTCTTTCAAAGTTAGATTTGATTTTTTCCCAAACACCACAGACAGGTACTTCCATTTGAAAAACTGGAAATTAACTATTTTACTGGATAATTACTACTATACCACTAGACTTGGAACTAGATATATAATTATTAATAGCACTATGTTCTCAATATATTTACCATCTCATAGAGAAAATGCACACACACACACACACACACACTCATTATTACAAATTGATAAAATAAATGGTAAAATCAAATGCTATGTTTACCAAGAAAATAGAGTCATTCAATCTGGAGTGTTTAGTATGGAATTTGGAGAAGATAAGGAAAGGACAGGAATGTTTAGAATGGAGAGCGTTTCAAAAAAGAAGTGACTTGTGACTTGCTCAAAGCAACATGGCAAAAATTGCACAAATGAATGTTATTGAAAGCTCTGCTGATGGTTAAATAATCCAAATTTTATTGTTTAATGTCTGTAGTGACTGGAATTTTAGGTCATTAAAAAGTGAGACCATTTACAAAATCTAGTTTCAAGAGAGCCATTAGATTATAACTTCCTTGTCTTAAAAGAGATATGTGAAGAAAGACTTTAATATTCATGTTCTTGAGAACTAGAACTTTGCTGTTGAAACTTGACCATTTCCCCAGGCCTAAATTGTCTCTGTTAGCTTTTCTGGGTTTGGACCTGTTTCAAGAATGCAAATACATACGGGACAGGTGATGACTTCAACCCCTGGTTGATAATACTTCTTTAAGAATTGAAAAATAGTTGGTTTGAACTTGAAGTTTTTGAATGTGGGAATTACCTTAGACAGAGAAGGTAAGTCCAAGTTTCATGACTCATTCATTCATTCATCCATTTATTTATTATTCTTTCATCTGAGGTGGAGCAAACCCTTTCAGAGAAGATCAATAGTATTCAATTTTTATTTATATTTCATGTCAGTATACACTTTCGTCATAGTGTGAATTTTCACTTTAGAAACAAGCAGCTATTTATCGTCCATAGAAAAGACAACAGTAGGTATTATGACGCTCTTTTCTCTCCCTCTACTGTTTAAATTTTTTTTTAAGAACTCATTATTATTTGAGGCTTTTAAGTGGCTATCCTTCATTTACCACAGCAAGAGCCTGTGATCCATCCTTGGTCAATCACAGTATCTCACTTTCCCCAAACACACTGATTGAGTTAGGAAAAGATGAACGTGTTCCTACTGGTGAAGTGAAGTGAAGTGAAGACTCTTTTCGACCCCATGAACTGTAGCCTACCACGCTCCTCCATCCATGGGATTTTCCAGGCAAGAGTACTGGAGTGGGTTGCCATTTCCTTCTCTGGAGGATCTTCCCAACTCAGGGATCAAACCTGGGTCTCCTGGATTGTAGGCAGACGCTTTACCATCGGAGTCACCAGGGAAGTTCCTATTGGTAGGGACTATCAAAATCCCCAGGACACATTTTCTTGAGCTGCTGGTAAATAGGCTCTTTTTCTCTTTGATGTCTATCTGGTAATATGCAAGCTAAAGCTGTTATAGGACATTGCTTTGTTACATGTAGACAATCAGCCTCAGAATAAAGCCAACAGAGGGTGAAGTAAAAACAAGAGACAGAGTGAGAGAGAGACAGAGAGACAGAAAAGTGAAAGTGAAAGTTGCTCAGTTGTGTCTGACTGTTTGTGACCCCGTGGACTGTATGGAATTCTGCAGGCCAGAATACTGGAGTGGGTAGCCTTTCCCTTCTCCAGGGGATCTTCCCAACCCAGGGATGGAATCCAGGTCTCCCACATTGCAGGCAGATTCTTTACCAGTTGAGCCACCAGGGAAGCCCAAGAATACTGAAGTGGGTAGCCTATCCCTTCTCCAGGGGATCTTCCCAAACCAGAGATCGAACAGAGGTCCCCTGCATTGCAGGCAGATTCTTTTACCAACTGAGCTATTGGGGAAGCCCTAGAGAGACAGAGAGAAATAGAAAGGAACTCATGGAGCTAGCCAAATATATCCAACTTTCACCTCTGAGTCTATTTGCATTTTGCTTAATTTAGTTTTAGCTGGATTTCCTTTATGACAAGATTCTTGATAAATGGAACATCTAAAATGTGTTTTGATGATGAAAAGAGGCGAACTAACTCAACTCTTTTTGTTTCCTTGGTAATTATAAAAATATTGCACTCGTCTAATATTTAGAATCTTAGAAAAGGAAGTTAAAACATGGTACGTTTTTAGTTTTGGTATTTATGGTTGCATTTTAGATTAAGATAATTTCAAAATATGTTTGAAAAAATAGAATGGATTTTAATCAAAGCAAGAATTATATTTGGCATCCAGTTCTTTAAAAAGGTTTTCCCATGTTTTTAAATTTTATTACATTATGATCAGCTATTAATATTATGGTTAGTAATGGGATTAACAGTTAATAAGTGAAATAGTCAAATATGGAAAAGAGCAGCTGTGCTTTAAAAATAAATATAGTTATGTAAATATTGAATTAAATAACTTTCAAAAATTCCATGAGAATAGTGAAATATAGTAAAAGCCCAAGAATCAAGGAGAAGCTTTGTATATTGCTTTAGTTATCTATGAACTAAGCACATTTTATTTTAGAGGTGGGATAATGGGAGTAAGAAACAGGAGAGGAGAAAATGGAACCCAACAAAGACCTAGTAAACAAGTAAAGAAACAGAGTCGTCTTAAGCTCACTTTATGAACAGCAAAGTTGCTCCATGGCTCTCTGGGATCAGAGACAAACTGAAGTCACTGGATGGAATAATAAGGACATTACGTGTATGTGTGTGGACACTCAGTCCTGTCAGACTCTTTGAGACTTCATGGACTGTAGCTTACCAGGCTCCTCTGTCCATGGACTCTTCCAGACAAGACTACTAGAGTGGGTTGCCATTTCCTTCTCCAGGGAATCTTCCTGACCTAAAGTTTGAGCCCATGTCTCTGGCATCTCCTGTATTGTCAGGAGGATTCTTTACCACTAAGTCACCTGGGAAGCACTCAATGGGGACCTTGGTCCTGCAAAATTGAGGGCCAAGATGGAGACGTATGTTAAGCCAGTACCTATACAAATAATACTTTTCATACTGTTCATAGGATTTTTAAGGCAAGAATACTGAAGTGGTTTGCCATTCCCTTCTCCAGTGGACCACATTTTGTCAGAACTTTCCACCATGACCCGTCCATCTTTGGTGGCCCTACAAGGCATGGTTCATAGTTTCGTTGAGTTATACAAGGATGTGGTCCATGTGATCAGATTGGTTAGTTTTCTGTGATTGTGGTTTTCAGTCTGTCTGCTTTCTGATGGAGAAGGATAAGAGGATTATGGAAGCTTGCTGATGGGAGAGACTGACTGAGGGGGAAACTGGGTCTTGTTCTGATGGGTAAGGCCATGCTCAGTTCAGCTCAGTTTAGTCGCTCAGTCGTGTCCGACTCTTTATGACCCCATGGACTGCAGCATTCCAGGCCTCCCTGTACATCACCAACTCGTGGAGTTTATGTAAACTCATGTCCACTGAGTCAGTAATGCCATCCAACCATCTCATCCTCTGTTGAACCCTTCTCCTCCCACCTTCAATCTTTCCCAGCATCAGGGTCATTTCAAATGAGTCAGCTCTTCACATTAGGTGGCCAAAGTATCAGAGTTTCAACTTCAGCATTAATCCTTCCAATGAACACTCAGGACTGATTTCCTTTAGGATGGACTGGTTGGATCTCCTTGCAGTCCAAGGGACTCTCAAGTCTTCCCCAACACCACAGTTCAAAAGCGACAATTCTTTGGCGCTCAGCTTTCTTTATAGTCCAACTCTCACATCCATACATGACCAATGGAAAAAACATAGCCTTGACTAGATGGACCATTGTTGGCAAAGTAAAGTCTCTGCTTTTTAATAAGCTGTCTAGATTGGTCATAACTTTCCTGCCAAGGAGCAAGTGTCTTTTAATTTCATGTCTGCAGTCACCATCTGCAGGGATTTTGGAGCTCAAAATAATAAAGCCTGTCACCGTTTCCACTGTTTCCCCATTTATTTGCTGTAAAGTGAAGGGACCCGATGCCATGATCTTCATTTTCTGAATGTTAAGCTTGAAGCCAACTTTTTCACTCTCCTCTTTCACTTTCATCAAGAGGCTTTTTAGTTCCTCTTCACTTTCTGCCATAAGGGTGGTGTCATCTGCATATCTGAGGTTATTGATATTTCTGCTGGCAATCTTAATTCCAGCTTGTGCTTTATCCAGCTCAGAGTTTCTCATGATGTACTCTGCATATAAGTTAAATAAGCAGGGTGACAATATACAGCCTTGACGTACTCCTTTTCCTATTTGGAACCAGTCTGTTGTTCCATGTCCAGTTCTAACTGTTGCTTCCTGACCTGCATACAGATTTCTCAAGAGGCAGGTCAGGTGGTCTGGTATTCCCATCTCTTTCAGAATTTTCCACAGTTTATTGTGATCCACACAGTCAAAGGCTTTGGCATAGTCAATAAAGCAGATGTTTTTCTGGAACTCTCTTGCTTTTTCAATGATCCAGCAGATGTTGGCAATTTGATCTCTGGTTCCTCCGCCTTTTCTAAAAGCAGCTTGAACATCTGGTAGTTCATGGTCCACGAATTGTTGAAGCCTGGTTTGGAGAATTTTGAGCATTACTTTACTAGCGTGTGAGATGAGTGCAATTGTGTGGTAGTTTGAGCATTCTTTGGCATTGCCTTTCTTTGGGATTGGAATGAAAACTGACCTTTTCCAGTCCTGTGGCCACTGCTGAGTTTTCCAAATTTGCTGGCATATTGAGTGTAGCACTTTCACAGCATCATCTTCTAAGATTTGAAATTGCTAAATTGGAATTCTATCACCTCCACTAGCTTTGTTTGTAGTGATGCTTCCTAAGGCCCACTTGACTTCACATTCCAGGATGTCTGGCTCCAGACCAGTGATTACACCATCATGATCATTTGGGTTGTGAAAATCTTTTTTGTACAGTTCTTCTATGTACCTTCTGTGGGCCATGCTCAATAAATCTTTAATCCAATTTTCTGTTGATGGGTGGAGCTTTGTTCCCTCCCTGTTATTTACCTGGGGTCAAACTATGATGGAGGTAATGAAGATAATTGTGACCTCCTTCAAAAAGTCCCATGCCTGTACTGCTACACTCAGTGACCCCAGCCCTGCAGCAGGCCACCACCGACCCATGCCTGCACTGGAAACTCCCTGGCAAGTCTGGGTCAGTCTCTTGTGTGGGCACTGCTCCTTTCTCCCAGGTCCTGGTGGGCACAAGGTTCTGTTTACGCCCTCCAATAATCTATTTTCCAGTCCTGTGTAAGTTCTGGCAGCTCTACGGTGGGGTTAATCACGACCTCCTCCAAGAGGGCTTAGGCCATACCCATGTCTGCTGCACCCAGAGCCCCTGCCCCTGTGGTAGTCCACTGCTGAGCTGTATCTCCACAGGAGATACTCAAATACAGTTCTTCTTCAGTCTTTGTGGGGTCTCTGGGTCCTGGTACGCACAAGGTTTTTTTGAGCTGTCTGAGCATCTCTGGAGGGAATGGGGTTTGATTCTAAACATGAATTAAAAAGCAGAGACATTAGTTTACCAACAAGGTCCGTCTAGTCAAGGCTATGGTTTTTCCAGTAGTCATGTATGGATGTGAGAATTGGACTATAAAGAAAGCTGAGTGCAGAAGAATTGATGCTTTTGAACTGTGGTGTTGGAAAAGACTCTTCAGAGTCACTTGGACTTCAAGGAGATCCACCCAGTCCATCCTAAAGGAAATCAGTCCTGAATATTCTTTGGAAGGACTGATGTTGAAGCTGAAACTCTGATACTTTGGCCACCTGATGTGACGAGCTGACTCATTGGAAAAGACCCTGCTACTGGGAAAGACTAAAGGCAGGAGGAGAAGGGGATGACAGAGGATGAGATGGTTGGATGGCATCACCAACTCAATGGACCTGAGTTTAGGTAAACTCTGGTAGTTGGTGGTGGACAGGGAATCCTGGCGTGTTGTGGTCCATGGGGTCACAAAGAGCTGGACACAACTGAGTGACTGAACTGAACTGAACACAAAGGATGGATTCACATATAGAGAGCTAAAGGAAAAATTTTAAATCCACAAAAAGGATAATCTTGTTGCACTGCTTTTCTAGGGTATTGTTTACAAGGGTCTAAGGAGTTTAAAATCTGCTGTTGTTTAAAACGTTTTTGTAGCTGCCAGATGTATTTAGGGCATCAGGAAAGGTACCTACATATAGGGAGCAAAGCACTAGGACTGGGAAGATAAACATCAGCTCTACTGGGGGAAATGTGAGAATAGACTCCTTATCATCTCAATAAACAAAGGCAAAGTGGTAAATGTAATAACCTTGCAGCAGGGCTCTGTTTTACCAAGGCAGAAAATTCACTCAACATAGTTCAACACAGCAACTGACCAACATTTTTCTGTAATGAGTCTTACAGTAAATATTTCAGGGTTTGTAGGCCATATGATCTGGGTCTCAGCTACTCAAATCTGACTTCAGTGCAAAAGCAGTCAAAGGTAATACATAAATTAATGGGTGTGGCTATGAGTCAGTAAAACTTATTGACAAAAATGTAATCTGTGGACCCTGATAGAACAGATAAAAGTATCCATGAATGGTGTTCCTATGGAAATATATACATGTTCTGATGGGGAATGTTTGCTTATTTCTGTGGTATAAATACCACCGGTTTCAAATTGCCAGTGATTTGAAAATCACCTATCAATATTTCTGAAAATTAACAAACAGCACTTGGAAGCACATTCAAAACAATTGCAGGACACCACAAAAAATGTCCCACCTACAGAGAAGTAAAAAAGCTGTGTACTGATGATTAGCTTTTAATATTCTACAATCTTACATTACTTTCCCTCCTTCCATGTTTCCCTGTCCTTTCCCTCCCCTAACCATCTGCTTCTTGGAGTCACATTCTCAAAAACCATCTGCAAGCAAGCCTTTGGCTTGGGCATAGCTCAACCTCAGAGTTACAAAACATTTATATTTTCTCTTCTGATTTATTTAATGGCTCATTTACTTGTATTTCTCTAATATGCAGTAATAAGATTTTGAGCAAGCACCTATATTATAAATTGTCAATGGGTTATTTAAGAAAAATAGACAGCTAAAGATCAGTTGATGAATTTATATTGTAGACCTATAATAGAAATTGCTACATATAATGAAGTATTCACAATCAAAGGAAACAGTACAAAAGAGAGTATGTTTAAGAGGATACCACAAAATGGGTTGAAAGAGAATATAATTATAAAACAAAGAAAGGGGAAGCAAGCTTGGGCTCATTTAACACTGGATAAAAACTCTAGGTCCAACTACTCCTTATTAGACCATTTTCATAATGAACCAGTTCCAAAAAAAGTCGAAGTGGATATGCTCTTGGTGCTAAATGAGTTTAGAAATAAAACAAATCTGCAAAAGCCTTCTTTTATCGTCTGTCAAATTAGAAAAACCAAGTAGGTCTTTGTTCTTTAATAGTCTATTTGCTTAAATACATAGACAAGTGGCAGGGGAATCATTTAAATGTTTGCAGGCAGTCAACCGCATTAAAGAATCACAAGAAAACAGGCTGAACTCTGCAGTCAAACTGCCAACTTTATTCTAATTAATAACCTTAAATTGTGTAGCTATTCATGGATTGCTTACATTTGGGACGTATGAATGTTGAGTTTAGAGGCTGAAATTAGAAGTAAAGTAAAACAAAACCATCATTCTATGTGAATTTTGGGGTAACCTATGTAGAGGTTAAAGGAGATTAAACATCTTTTGAAATTTAAAAGATTCTGTGATACAAAGAGTATGTGACAAATGGAATGCTTTTACTTCATACTTATCCCATAGTCCTATCTTCATGTTGGTTTATTCCACACTTGTCTGTCTTGGAGTCACCCTGTTATCCATCTCACCTGAAAATTTCCCACTTGAGAGTTGCTTAGAGATGTAAGATATGAGAATGGGGCACATGTTCTACAAAATTTTAGTTCTTTTTAAAACATGTGAAGGAGTTTCCCTGGTGGCTTAGTTTTAAAGAATCTGCCTGCAATGCAGGAGATGCAGGAGATACGGGTTTGGTCCCTGGGTTGGGAAGATCCCCTTGAGGAGGAAATCGTAACCAACTCCTGTATATTGGTTGCCAATCAAATCCTGAATATTGGAGGTAGCAAGATTCAGTTTCTGTCCTCTAGAAAGTTATAGTTTCTAACTCCATTTTCTCTGCTCCACTTTCATAGGAGGACCTTGTTTCAAACTTTACCAGGATAAGTAAAGCTTTTCATAAAGCAGATTGGAATTTTAATTGCAAATAATAATTTCTGCCTTAGCCTGCTGCTATAACAAAAATACCATAACTGGGTGGCTTATAAAAGGAAATCGTTATTTCTCACTGTTCTAGAAGGTGGAAGTCCAAGATCATGGTGCTGAGAGATCTGGTGTCTGATGAGATCCCACTTCTTGTTGATAAATCTCTTTTCATTTTAATCTCAAGTGACATGTGATGAAAGTGGGAGGGAGGTTCCATGGCTTCTTTTATGAGGGCACAAATCCCACTCATAAGAGTTCAACTCTCAAAGATCCCCACCATCTAATACCATCGCTAGGGATTTAGGGTTTCAATGTATGAATCAGTTCAGTTCAGTTCAGTTCAGTCGCTCAGTCATGTCCGACTCTTTGCAACCCCACGAACCACAGCACACCAGGCCTCCCTGTCCATCACTAACTCCCGGAGTTCACTCAGACTCATGTCCATCGAGTCAGTGATGCCATCCAGCCATCTCATCCTCTGTCGTCCCCTTCTCCTCTTGCCCCCATCCCTCCCAGCATCAGAGTCTTTTCCAGTGAGTCGACTCTTCGCATGAGGTAGCCAAAGTATTGGAGTTTCAGCTTTAGTATCAGTCCTTCCAATGAACATCCAGGAATGATCTCCTTTAGAATGGACTGGTTGGATCTCCTTGCAGTCCAAGGAACTCTCAAGACTCTTCTCCAACACCACAGTTCAAAAGCATCAGTTCTTTGGCACTCACTTTCTTCATAGTCCAACTCTCACATCCATACATGACCACTGGAAAAACCATAGCCTTGACTAGACGGACCTTTGTTGGCAAAGTAATGTCTCTGCTTTTCAATATGCTATCTAGGTTGGTCATAACTTTCCTTCCAAGGAGTAAACATCTTTTAACTTCATGGCTGCAGTCACCATCTGCAGTGATTTTGGAGCCCAAAAAAATAAATGGGGAGGTGCAAACATGAATCTATAGTAATTTGTAAGTACAGATTATGTGTCAGATCCCCTCCTCATCCCTATTCTTCCTTTGGATACCTTGTTTTATCAGAATGCTTGGCCCAAGGTGAGAAAGTAGTAAACTTTTTCTAAAAAATGAATTTTGCATAACTGGGTAAGGATTTGAATAAATAAGCAATTACATATAGTGTGATAAGAACTTTGTTGCATGCTTTTTCCAGTTGAGAAGTATAAGGTAGCATGCTCAAGAACATGAGGTAATTTACTGTGAAACGTAAGATTTCACCTAATTTTTATGACTCCCTCTCCTTTGTGCTCTTTCTATCCTTCCATGCCAAAGAAGAAATGCTCAGAGTAATTTCAAGAATATTTGTAAATTTTGATGAAGAAAGTGTAAGCATGAAAAAAGGACTAAAATAGTTTGTAAAAAAAATGTGATATCTAATAGCTGAAGAGGAAACTTTTACTGTCATAAACTATTTTGGAGTAAACTACTTCACTCACAAAGTCTCCTTATTCGCCCACAGAGAAGGATCTTGCCCTTTCACAGAGAAAGGCAGCTATTTTTATTCTATGTGATCCTAGATATTTGTCTTACCTGGACCAGGGAATGTGGAATTAGCATTCAGGAGTGGCTAGTAAGTATCTCCTCAGATATGCAGATGACACCACCCTTAAGCAGAAAGTGAAGATGAACTAAAGAGCCTCTTGATAAAAGTGAAAGAGGAGAGTGAAAACGTTGGCTTAAAGCTCAACATTCAGAAAACGAAGATCATGGCATCTGGTACTATCACTTCATGGCAAATAGATGGGGAAACAGTGGAAACAGTGGCTGACTTTATTTTTCTGGGCTTCAAAATCACTGCAGATGGTGACTGCAGCCATGAAATTAAAAGACGTTTGTTTACTCCTTGGAAGGAAAGTTATGACCAACCTAGACAGCATATTAAAAAGCAGAGACATTACTTTGTCAACAAAGGTCTATCTAGTCAAGGCTATGGTTTCTCCAGTGGTCATGTATGGATGTGAGAGTTGAACTATATAGAAAGCTGAGCACCAAAGAATTGTTGCTTTTAAACTGTGGTGTTGGAGAAGACTCTTGAGAGTCCCTTGGGCTACAAGGAAATGCAACCAGTCCATCCTAGAGGAGATCAGTCCTGGGTGTTCATTGGAAGGACTGATGCTGAAGCTGAAACTCCAATACTTTGGCCACCTAATACGAAGAGCTGACTCATTTGAAAAGACCCTGATGCTGGGAAAGATTGAGGGCAGGAGGAGAAGGGTTCGACAGAGGATAAGATGGTTGGATGGCATCACCAACTCGATGGACATGAGTTGAGTAAACTCCGGGAGTTGGTGATGGACAGGGAGGCTTGGGGTGCTGCGTTTCATGGAGTCACAAAGAGTCAGACACAACTGAGTGACTGAACTGAACTGAGTAAGTATCTCCAACCAGTTGAAAATGGGATATGTATTAACCGCAAACCATGGAGAGGCTTTGTCAATCCCAGCCCTGACAAGCAGAGAGGGAGAGGTCTGCAGGAAGAGAAGGAAGTGAACATGCAGAGAGATGCAGAAACAAGCCATGGAGAGTCAAAGCACTGCCTAGTATCTTGGAGGTTTTCTGGATTTTGATTTTAGGGCCTTTCCTGAAGCCAAGCTAGGGTCTTACCTTGGGTCCTATTAGTTACCCCTTTGTTCTTACGTTAGTTAAGTTTAATTGGTTTTTATTAATTGGAAATTTGGCTTTTGTTACAAAGGTTTGTTACAAACAAGGTTATAACTTGTTTTGTAAATTATTTCCACGCCTTTGCCCAAGTAACATCTTTTCATTGAAACCAGACTAGATCATCCCATTTAAAATTCCAATATCAATTTTCCTCTTGTTTTGGGCTAATTGTGAGCCCATTGAAATTTACATGTTGAAGTCCCAAGCCCCAGGACCTCAGACTGTGACTGTATTTAGAGACAGGATCATTAAAGAGGTAAAGAAGTTTAAATGAACACATCAAGGGTGAGCTCTAATCTAGTATGGCTGGTATTCTAGTAAGAAGAGAAAATGGGGACACTGATGCAGGCACAGATGAAACATGATGTGAAGTCGCAGGGAGCAGACAGCTATCTACCAGCTAAGGAGAGAGGTCTGGAACAGATCCTTCCCTCATGACGCTCAGAAGAAACCAACCCTGCTGCCACTTTTATCCTGGACTTCCAGTCTCTGAAACTGTGAGAAAATGAACTTCTGTTGATTAGGCCACCCCATCTGCAGTTCATTGCTATTGCAGCTCTAGCAAACCGACATGGCATCATGGAAACTAATCTCCCTGACCTTGTGCTACTGCATTATTAAATGCATTTCTTATTTTCTTTTTCTCATCATTAGAATGTAAATTTCATGAAGGCAGGGAGTTTTACCTATTTTGTTCTTTAGTGTTTTTCTCAGTGGTTTGAGCAATGTTAAACACACACATTCATACACAGAAGAACTTTTAATAATGTATAATCTTTTAAGGTAGACACTTAGCATGACATGAAAAGTGGAGATACTTTGTAACTTTAGGTACTTCAACTCAATGTATCAGAACCGAAATTATGTGTAAAAATAAGATGTTTGGATTCATAATAAAGAGAATTGCATCATCTTATATAAAGGGATAAATATTCAGGGTTTACCTTTTTGCTGCTAGAAAGACTTATAACATTTGTATTCTGAAGTCCTTTGATGAAGTTCTTTGGATCCAGAGATAAAGTTTTTTCTACCTGTCTGTAAAGATTCTAGGGATTATTTGTGTTTTCTCCTCACTTTTAGAAATTCACCAGTGAGTCTTCTATATGGTGACTTGGGAAAGAGATAGATATATTTGTATTTAAATTCTCAGCTTTATTTGCAAAATTAATAGTAGGTTGAAAATGGTTAGTTTTGTTAGACATTTATTTTCTCATGAAGCAAACTTTTTATGGCTATTTTTTTGAAAGGAATGACTATTATAGAAAATTTAGTTTCATAAAATTACATAAATTCCTAGTCAGTCTCATTGCTGTTCCTTTCTTCTGTTTATTCTTCAAATTAACTAGTTATCAGATACCACTTATGCAATCTCTATTTTGGAAGGAGTTACAACTTGCATTACAAGGTTAGTTCAAATTTTATTATTCATTTTATCCTTGACCTCAGTGGTTAAAACTATTAACTAAAGTAATGCTAATTGTGGTGGTGTTTTTTGATTTAGACACTTGTCCACTAGGAATTGGACTGAGACCAATTCATTTTATTCGGGCCACTGAAAAGACATCAAGCTGTAATGATTTTTGGTTACTGCTCAAGAGTTTACATTAATATAAAGGGCACTTAGGGTAAAACTCAATCATAAATATCATCCTATACATTTAAGTGGGCATTTATGTACTAAACTGGGAGAAGTAATGGGGAAAATTCTGAATATATTTTAGTATTTTGCAACTGAATATGAAGTACCACTATGCATTTTGTTCCAATGTATTATCTTTTCAACCATATATAATGGCAGTGCATATAGAGTATTTATGAAAAACTAAGAAAGAAATCCATTGCTTTATCCAACAAATATTTGATTGCCTGATATTCCTAAGGTGCTTCCCCGATGGCTCAAAGAGTAAAGAATCCACCTGCAATGCAGGAGACACACGAGATGAGGGTTCAGTCCCTGGGTTGGGAGGATCCCCTGGAAAAGGAAATGGCAACCTGCTCTAGTATTCTTGGCTGAAAAATCCAAGAACTGAGGAGCCTGGTGGGCTATAGTTCAAAGGGTTGCAAAGAGTCGGACAGGATTGAATGACTTATCATTGCCTAAGGTACCATTGCCTAAGAATGCGTAAGGTGAGCATTGCCTAAGAATGCAGAGGATCCTAAAGGAAATACATGATCATGGTCTTCAGGAGGTTTTGGTTTCATAAAAATAATGAGATAAGCAAATGGATAATAAGTGGCAGATTTAAAATAACTGATAAAATTTATTGAGGATTCACTATGTGCCAGGCACTCTTCTAAGAGCTTTACATATATTATACTAATTGTACCTTTTAACCGTACCTTGAGTATTATTTTTTGGATGTGAAAACGAAGTCAGAGAGTTAAAAAAAACTTCCCAAGTCCATGAAGTTAATATGTAAACATGATGGCATTTGAACTTGTGATGTTTTCTCTTGAATCTTATTATTATTATTATTATTTTTTGGTCACATCTAATGGCTTGTGGGATTCTAATTCTCTGACCAGGGATTGAACCTGTGGCCTCTGTAGTGGGAGTGCAGAGTCTTAACCACTGGACCACCAGGGAAGTCCCTTGAATCCCATCTTAATCTGTTTGGCCTTTAGAATAAGCTCCTTAAGAGCAATGCAAAATGAAAACAAAACAAAACCCTACAATCTTGTTTAAGGGCTCACCTATGGCAAAAAACACACCTATGCTGTAAGAACTCAGGAAACTTAAGAAGATTGCATCTAGAACAGTCCTTGATGTATTTGGATATGTGGAACTCTAAAATGAGACATTGTTTTCAGGGAGGGAGACTATGTCTCAGACTTGCTAGTTTGTCACCAAGTCTTCTTCCCACGCATAGAGTGAGGCTGTCTTTCTCATCCTCCCCTGTAGATAGGTGTAACTGTTGCCGAATTTGGTTCATTTGCCCATTGTGTAACAAGCCAGATACTGAGGCTTGTAGCAGAGAAAGGGTTTATTCACAAGGCAGCCAAGCAAGAAAACAGGAAAGTCTCAAGTCTGCCTCACTGAAGGTAAGGGGCTGGATATTTATGAGATAAAGAAGCAGGTGGTGTGAGGCATGAGGAATGTAAGGAAAGGTGATTAGAGATAAGAAAAAGGTGATATAGTCTTTGTTCTGTGCAGGTGCAACTAAGTCACAGCCTTCTTCACAGGCCGCATGTTCAGAAAATGGCGACATAGACGTGTTGTGAGGGTGGAGTTTTTGGCCCTCTCATGTCAAAAGGTCACTGACCAGACACTTGTGTTGAAGGGTCAGTTATCCAAATCAGTCTTAAATGAGTGGAGCTCAAGCTGGACACAACTGACCCTGAGTTCCTGAAAAACAACTTGGGTGTACATATTGTTTAGGCCCCTTGAGGCTTGGAGTATGTCCAGTTTTTGTGAAAACAACGTGAGCTTGATCAATGAAGGTAGGTTACAGTTTATTATTTATTAATAAATAATGGATCTAACTGATGAATGACCTCAGTTACATAACCATGTGACTGAGTTCTAGCCAAAGAAATATATATTGTATTAATATATACATCAAAATGTATACAATGTACAATGAGTGTTCAGTAGAAATGATATAAAGTCTGCAGACTTCCAGGTCAGGCTTATAAGACCTCCCATGTGTAATTTTTCACCTGCTATTCTGTCTGTTGAAATGGTCCCTAAATCTTAGAAACCAGCTGAGGAAGATGAGAGATCACATTCACAGTATGAAAGAGGCCTAGCTCCCTGAATCATGTTTGAAAGAGAGCTACACTCTGATTAGGGAAACTCACCTGAGGGAATTTTGAATGAGAAACAAAACTTTACTGTTATAAGCTACTGAAATCTTGACATTTGTGGATTGCAGTCATTAGACTATCTTCACTAATGTAGGGAATATAAGAAGGATGTTAAGGACTTCCCTAGTGGTCCGCTGGTTAAAACTCTATGCTTCCAGTTGAGGGGACCCTGGTTCAATCCCTGGTCGGGAAACTAAGAGTCCACATATGGAGGCAGCAGGGCACGAGACAAATGAAAAAAATAAAAAAGTGTCATATAAAGAGACAGATCATATGATTAAATTTGATTCTCACCAGTGTATGTGAAGTGTAATGTTCGTTTCTAAAGCCTATGTGAAAAGTTAAAGCAAGTGGCAAAACAATCCTTGAAATTCCCTATAGAATTCTACATATCCAATACAGTACAATATAAAACATAGTTGACCTTATACAAACCAACAGTAGATAATGTCAATTCTTCTCACTCTTGAATTGTTAATGTTTTTCTAGTTTCAATTAATTATTCAACTTCCTCCTTTAGGATATTGATGAAACCACTTATTTCTCTGGCCACCTGAACCATATGTTCTTTCTTTTTAAAAGAAAAGAAGCATAATCTTTTAAAACCGTTTGGTGAAATGTGTTAGCCATTTCAGCCTAGTTTTCCACCATTGCTTCAGACAGATTTACACGATGTGATTTCCTGGAATTGAGAGGTAGTTTACTGAAGGAATGCAGGCTTTATCTGCAAAAGACTTCAATTTGCATCTGAGTGCTGCATTATTTTAGTTGTGTTGTAGACCTTGGGTAATTTTTCTTAACTTTTGGTCTCCAATTAGTAAACTGGAAATAAAGCTATATACACATGGTAAGATTGTTCTGAAGATATGTATTTATAATAATGAGTATTTATTGAGTACTTACCATAATGCATTTTATAAAACAATTGCCCTATTATAAGTTTATAATACTTTTCAGATTTCTGTGTCTTATAAACATTATTAGTCTTGGTCTGTATGTGTCACACATTCTGTTCAGTGTTTGCACAATTCCTAGCTCAATATTGAAAAGTCAATATTTTGGTTTATTCTCTCTTTCTTCTCTTCCCATACTTTTGGTACATCCTTAACTCTACTCCATTTGCTTTAAGATCACTCCTTTTGCAGAAATCCGTTTAAGTTAATACATAAATACTAAAAATACTAAAATTTTTAAACTTTGAACTTACAGCAAGCTTAATAACTAATTAAGGAATGTGTATTATCTTCACTTGACAAGGTAAATGACTTGCCTGATGTTCCACATTATTTTAGTGACAATGCTAGGCCTAATATACCAATTAACAATTATTGAGCACTTAGAATTTGTCTAGAGCTTTTCAAATATTAACTAATTTTTGTTCAAAAAATTCTGTGAATTAAGTATTATTAGCATTAAATCATACATGAAGTAAATGAGGCACAAGGATTTGAGTAACTTACCATGGTTGCATAAGTACTACAGGATTGGACAGGTATTTGAACCCAAATGTCTACAAGTCTAAACTATTCTATGCTGATTTTCATTAAAGTACAAACACTCTTTTGTTCTGCGACTAATACATGATATCAGTAAGTGAAAGACATTGTTATTGGACAATTCAGCAATCTGAAAAGGTCAATATAACAATATCATCCTGTTATGGTACAATGGCGAAGAAGGCAATGGCAACCCACTCCAGTGTTCTTGCCTGGAGAATCCCAGGGACGGGGGAGCCTGGTGGGCTGCCGTCTATGGGGTCGCACAGAGTCAGACACGACTGAAGCGACTTAGCAGCAACAGCAGCATGGTACAATGGTAGAAGAAAGCTTAGCTAATAAGGTAAGGTAGGCACATACATTGAAGGCCTTAAGTGCCATGTTTTGCATCTACATTCCTAAATGTCAAATATTATTATTGTTTAACTCTAAAAAAAAAAAAAAACCTGAAGATAAAAAACAATGAACAAAGATATAACATGAAAAAATGTCTTCTTCAATTCTAGGAATGAACCTAGAAGTTAAAAAAAAAAAAAAAAAACTAACTAAAATATCCCAACTGTACATTTATTGGAAACTGTTGTTTCTTACTATTCCATAGGCTAAATTACAGTTTTTATTTTATTTTTTTTTTTTATTCTTCCAATTTTATTTTATTTTTAAACTTTACATAATTGTATTAGTTTTGCCAAATATCAAAATGAATCCGCCACAGGTATACATGTGTTCCCCATCCCGAACCCTCCTCCCTCCTCCCTCCCCATACCATCCCTCTGGGTCGTCCCAGTGCACCAGCCCCAAGCATCCAGCATCATGCATCGAAACTGGACTGGCAACTCGTTTCCTACATGATATTTTACATGTTTCATTGCCATTCTCCCACATCTTCCCACCCTCTCCCTCTCCCACAGAGTCCATAAGACTGTTCTATACATCAGTGTCTCTTTTGCTGTCTCGTACACCGGGTTATTGTTACCATCTTTCTAAATTCCATATATATGCGTTAGTATACTGTATTTATGTTTTTCCTTCTGGCTTACTTCACTCTGTATAATAGGCTCCAGTTTCATCCACCTCATTAGAACTGATTCAAATGTATTCTTTTTAATGGCTGAGTAATACTCCATTGTGTATATGTACCACTGCTTTCTTATCCATTCATCTGCTGATGGACATCTAGGTTGCTTCCACGTCTTGGCTATTATAAACAGTGCTGCGATGAATATTGGGGTACACGTGTCTCTTTCCCTTCTGGTTTCCTCAGTGTGTATGCCCAGCAGTGGGGTTGCTGGATCATAAGGCAGTTCTATTTCCAGTTTTTTAAGGAATCTCCAGCACTGTTCTCCATAGTGGCTGTACTAGTTTGCATTCCCACCAACAGTGTAAGAGGGTTCCCTTTTCTCCACACCCTCTCCAGCATTTATTATTTGTAGACTTTTGGATCGCAGCCATTCTGACTGGTGTGAAATGGTACCTCATAGTGGTTTTGATTTGCATTTCTCTGATAATGAGTGATGTTGAGCATCTTTTCATGTGTTTGTTAGCCATCTGTATGTCTTTTTTGGAGAAATGTCTATTTAGTTCTTTGGCCCAGTTTTTAGAAAAATCATATGCAAGTAAAGACCAAAAGGGAAAATGATGATTTAAATCATTAAATTTAAAATTATGTTGTGATAATCTCTTTCCTTTTTAGGGAATACTTATACTATGAGAATCTGTAACTGGATGAAATATATATATATATAAAATAAAATGGTTAAAATAATAAATAATAACAAAAAATAATCCCTATATATATATATATATGTATATATATAGGTCTAGTAGGATTATTTTTGACAGCTAAATGGACTATCTGACATAGGCAGGAAAATTATTTTATAGAGCATTATAGCTACCTTTTCTAATTGTGGCTTAAATCTGAAATGTATCATAAAATACATTATCACTGGTTTCATATTTGTTTTTTCTAAGTGATTTCCAAATAAAATGAGCTCATTTACAAACTTTATCATATTCCAGATGACACTGTGGTCCCAATTTATGGCTTGACAATGAGGCAGTCCTCTTCTCCCTCTCATATAGTTATGAGAGATATGAATCCTGCAGCTGGAATTCAGCTGACAAACTTGGTTGTGATCCAGTAGTCATAGTTCTGTAAAAAGACAGCAGTAGGTATGGTCACAGAACTAATTATATTGTTTACAAATGTGCTATTTTAAAAAAATTGACCTTTGTAATTTCTTTGTATATGATATATAATCCATTTATTCATGAGAAATGATTATTTCTGATATTTAGATATACATGTAAAATAATTCTATATTTTATATAATGCTTCCACATTAAATCCACTTTTATACCCTCATCCTACAATCTTGTTTAAACATTTGTTACTTAAAAACCTTAATTTTCAACAAGTTGTCATCTAACTAGTAAGATGATTAGTTGTGGGCCAGTGAGAATATTTTAAGAGAGACTGGGTAGCGTTTCACTTTAATCAAATTCAATTCATATACTTACTGTTTATTAAAATTAAAGCATTAGGATTAGAAGTGATTCCAGAATATTCATATGGGTTGTTTATTGGTTGCATTCTGGTGAAAAGGTGTGGTTAGAAGACTTGTCTTGATACTTTTTCCATAACAGTTATGTTTTTTACTTTGATTATAATTTAAGTGGTGGGCGTGGAAAGCAGAGAAAAAAAATTATACAGGGGGAGGGGGGCAACAAACCTAGTTGATTATGGGTATCATCACAAATTAGAGGATATAAAATAATTAAGACACTTTTTTTCCTGTTCTTTAATCTTCTGATGGCTGAAGATATACACAGCAAACTCCAAGACTGTGATTTCCCAATAAAGTGTAACCTGAATGCCTAAATTAGCACAGAGTAAACAATTGATTCTAACTGTTGAAATGGAAACAGTGACAGACTCTTCGGCTCCAAAATCACAGTGGATGGTGACTTCAGCCATGAAATTAAAAGATGCTTGCTCTTTGGAAGAAAAGTTATGACAAAACTGTTCAAAAGCAGAGACATTACTATACCGACAAAAGTATGTACAGTCAAAGTTATGGTTTTTCCAGTAGTCATGTATGGATATAAGAGTTGGACCATAAAGAAGGCTGAGCACTGAAGAATTGATGCTTTTGAATTGTGGTGATGGAGAAGACTCTTGAGAGTCCCTTGGACAGCAAAAAGATCAAACCAGTCAATCCTAAAGGAAATCAAAACTGAATATACACTGGAAGGACTGATGCTGAAGCTGAAGCGCCAATCCTTTGGCCACCTGATGAAAATAGCTGACTCATGGGAAAAGACTCTGATGCTAGGAAAAGATTGAGGGCAGGAAGAGAAGGGGGCAACAGAGGATGAGATGGTTGGAAGGCATCACTGATTCAATGAACATGAGTTTGAGTAAACTCCAAGAGATAGTGAAGGACAGGGATGCCTGGTGTGCTACAGTCCATGCAGTTGCAAAGATATGACTGAGTGACTGAACAACAGCAACAAATAACAAGTGTTACCAAAGATGTTATATTTGAACTGAGCTTTGAAGGATAAATAAAATTTCAAAAGATAGAGAAGAGGGGAAAGATCTTCCAAACAAAGACAATAGCATGACCAGAGACACAGAGGCATAAAGCATATAATAGTACAATAGTGCATAAGCTTTTTTAACTAAAGACAGATGCAAAGTTGAGTGGGGAGCAAGGAGTAGTGGGAGACAACACAATATCTAGGCATAGATTTGATTTTAAAAGTCATCAATTCTACTTAAATACATGGATGTTGAGTTTTGGTCTGCCCATCACACTTATTTTACCGAGATCGCCTCTTGGGTTTTTTTTTTTTTTTTGGTTGGGGGGAGGGGGGCATGGGGGTATGGATTCTGAGATTACTGTATAGGAACCAGCCAAAAGCCTGTCAGGAAAACAGGAATGTGCAGGGAAATTTAGGAAAGTTTGGGAAACTTAGGTCCGCTAAGTTAACACTTTGCTGCCCACAGTTCAGTTCAGTCGCTCAGTCGTGTCCAACTCTTTGCGACCCCATGAATCGCAGCACGCCAGGCCTCCCTGTCCATCACCAACTCCCGGAGTTCACTCAGACTCACGTCCATTGAGTCAGTGATGCCATCCAGCCATCTCATCCTCTGTCATCCCCTTCTCCTCCTGCCCCCAATCCCTCCCAGCATCAGAGTCTTTTCCAATGAGTCAACTCTTAGCATGAGGTAGCCAAAGTACTGGAGTTTCAGCTTCAGCATCATTCCCTCCAAAGAAATGCCAGGGCTGATCTCCTTCAGAATGGACTGGTTGGATCTCCTTGCAGTCCAAGGGACTCTCAAGAGTCTTCTCCAACACCACAGTTCAAAAGCATCAATTTTTCGATGCTCAGCCTTCTTCACAGTCCAACTCTCACATCCATACATGACCAGTGGAAAAACCATAGTCTTGAATAGACGGACCGTTGTTGGCAAAGTGATGTCTCTGCTTTTGAATATGCTATCTAGTTTGGACATAACTTTCCTTCCAAGGAGTAAGTGTCTTTTAACTTCATGGCTACAGTCACCATGTGCAGTGATTTTGGAGCCCCCCAAAATAAATTTGACACTGTTTCCACTGTTTCCCCATCTATTTCCCATGAAGTGATGGGACCAGATGCCATGATCTTCGTTTTCTAAATGTTGAGCTTTAAGCCAACTTTTTCACTCTCCTCTTTCACTTTCATCAAGAGGCTTTTTAGTTCCTCTTCACTTTCTGCCATAAGGGTGATGTCATCTGCATATCTGAGGTTACTGATATTTCTCCCAGCAATCTTGATTCCAGCTTGTGTTTCTTCCAGTCCAGCTTTTCTCATGATGTAATGTGCATATAAGTTAAATAAGCAGGGTGACAATACACAGCCTTGATGTACTCCTTTTCCTATTTGGAACCAGTCTGTTGTTCCATGTCCAGTTCTAACTGTTGCTTCCTGACCTGCATACAGATTTCTCAAGAGGCAGGTCAGGTGGTCTGGCATTCCCATCTCTTAAAGAATTTTCCACAGTTTATTGTGATCCACACAGTCAAAGGCTTTGGCATAGTCAATAAAGCAGAAATAGATGTTTTTCTGGAACTCTCGTCCTTTTTCCATGATCCAGAGGATGTTGGCAATTTGATCTCTGGTTCCTTTACATTTTCTAAAACCAGCTTGAACATCTGGAAGTTCATGTATTGCTGAAGCCTGGTTTGGAGAATTTTGAGCATTACTTTACTAGCGTGTGAAATGAGTGCTATTGTGTGGTAGTTTGAGCATTCTTTGGCATTGCCTTTTTTGGAACTGGAATGAAAACAAACCTTTTTCAGTCCTGTGGCCACTGCTGAGTTTTCCAAATTTGCTGGCATATTGAGTGTAGCACTTTTACAGCATTATCTTTCAGGATTTGAAAGAGCTCAACTGGAATTCCATCACCTCCACTAGCTTTGTTGGTAGTGATGCTTTCTAAGGCCCACTTGACTTCACATTGCAGGATGTCTGGCTCTAGATGAGTGATCACACCATCGTGATTATCTGGGTCATGAAGATCTGTTTTGTACACACAGATGACACTAAAAACTAGTGTCCAAAATGCTAGAGTCTATTAGCAGCAAACCAGAGCAAGCAAAGTGAAGTTTTAAGGGAAGTGTGAAGTTACTGTAAAGAATCACAAATTTGGAACCAAGAGCAAAGCGAGATTAGACAAACCAGAGTGCGGGTTGAGAGATGTATGCAATTTCTGAATCACTGTCTAGCTGTCATCAGTGATTTGTTCTGAACTTTCTGGGTCTAGGTGCAAAGTCAGCTTATCAGGGCCAAAACCCCAAAATAAGTCAGGTGTAAAACTGAAATGACCAGAGGTAATTTATGCTCATTAATTAATATAATTAGATAATTAAACATCTGAGATTTCTCTCTTTCCTGTTTTTCTCTTGACTCTTGCTTTTATTCTCATTTCGTAATTCCAAATCTGCAAAAGGAGAACTGCCTAACCAAAGATAGGTTAAAGGAAGGGTAAAGGCAAACCATCAGATGGCAGGATCATTAGGTGCTATTTACAGAACAAATGTTCTGTGCCAAGTTGCTAGAGTCATGTCAGACTCTTTGTGACCCCATGAACTATAGCCTGCCAGGCTCCTCTGTCCATGGGGATTCTCCAGGCAAGAGTACTGGAGTAGGTTGCTACGCCCTCCTCCAGGGAATCTTCCTGATCCAGGGATTGAACCTGTGTCTCATGTCTCCTGCATTGGCAGGCAGATTCTTTACCATTAGCACCACCTGGAAAGCGTATGACAAATATATTGTGTTACTTTTGACCTGACTCTATTCTCCAGTGCATGACAAATGGGATAGAATTTGAAGATTTGTGTTTTACACCTTAAAGTGAAGGAAGCTATACCCTTTTCAAAAACAAATTTTCTTTTGCTGACCTGAATATCAGTTCATCAGTACGATCTTTCTTGAGAACAAACTGTGGACACAGTGGGGCAAGAAGAGGGTGGGACAAATTGAGAGAGTAGTCTGGAAACATACACAATATAAATTACCATATGTAAAATAGATAGCCAGTGGGAATTTACTGTATGAGGCCTGGAGCTCAAACCAGTGCTGTGTGATAACCTAGACGGGTGGGATGGGGTGGAAGGTGAGAGAGAGGTTCAAGAGGGAGGGGGCATATCTATGGCTGATTCATGTTGATCTATCGCAGAAACCAACACAATACTGTAAAGCAAATATTCTCCAATTAAAAATAAATAAAATTTTTAAAAAGAACAAATTTTCTTAGTGGGTGAATAAAGAAACACGAATTACCTAAGGTAAGCAAAAAGGAACTATTTTTTTCCATGGGGCCAAAGACAATGTGAAGTTGAGTGCAGACACTAGATAGATGCTGCTTTTTGCTTTTGCATGGAATTGGTTCTTCTTTCCTCTCTAAGCCCTCCTTTGGTATATTCCTATTCTATTACAGTGTTCCCTTTCTGAAAACCCATAGCCAGAGTCCTTACTCCTGACCTCTCCTGGAATGCCCATCCAGATTGCTAATCCTCAGCTGCTCCCCAGATGTAAGGCTGAGTCTTCTATTTATCATATTTGTAGAAGCACTAAATTCATCAACTGAACAGTTTTAGATTGTTTCATGTGAATGAATGCTCCAAAAGCCTAGATTAGAAGTAGGGAAACTAAATGGATTTCTTTTTGAATAACTCTTTTCTTAGAAAAATGTGACTAACCAGTAGAGGAAAATACAGGAACTAATTGTTTTTAGTGGAGAAATGAATCAGCTGTAGCATGAGATTGTATTGCACATGAACAAAATAAAAATATTATTTTGAGATTTATTTGGAAAATAGACATGTCCCAAGGACTCACAGATTGTGGGTGAGATTTTAGCCTTTAATATCTTGTGTGATAGCTCTCTAATCTGCAAAGATCGAAGAAGCAGAATATTTCAAGACAAAGCTTTGCTATTCTATTATTTATGAGAGCAAATTTCATTGTTAATGTTTTGCAAACTTCCAGGGTAGTGAAGTATATGTGAAACTGTATATTCTCACCAGTGTGCAAATACCATGATGGCTAGGTGGCTGATAGAGTTTGAAATTCTATATTATTATATTAGGAAAGAGAAAATGACAGATAATAGGAAGCATAAATTGAGATACTGATTCCTTTTCTCCAACCCTGAATTTTTTTTTTTCTTAACAAACCTGTGTAACGGATATGAATTCTTAGCTTCATCAAACAGCCTTGAAATTTTCTTCTTAACCTTTCTTAGACATTCACAGTGGTCATTCAAACTATAACAAATAAAGTACTATAAATTCAAGTAAGAAATGGGACCTTCTTTATCACTTTCGAGATATGCCAGCCCTAGCAAGTTGTAGTAACTTTATTTAGTGCTGTCTATCCCATCACTATGCTATCTGAGAGGTCTAGCTAACAAGGCAATCTCCTAATTGATATAAAGTTTTGCATTTTCTATCATAAACTAATATTTATGGAGTTGTTAATTATAAATTATTATACCCATAATCCTCAGTTCATTTATAAAGATGAATCAAAAATCATTTGAAAGAACTTTTCCCCTCTATCAATAATGTTTTCCTCCTAAAATTGGACTATGCTAAGTCACGTCAGTCGTGTCCAACTCTGTGCGACCCCATGGCAGCTCACCAGGCTCCGCCGTCCCTGGGATTCTCCAGGCAAGAAGACTGGAGTGGGTTGCCATTTCCTTCTCCAGTGCATGAAAGTGGAAAGTGAAAGTGAAGTCGCTCAGTCGTGTCTGACCCTCAGCAACCCCATGGACTGCAGCTTTCCAGGCTCTGCCGCCCATGGGATTTTTCAGGCAAGAGTACTGGAGTGGGGTGCCATTGCCTTCTCCAAAATTGGACTAGAGAAAGTAAATTCACAAATAAAAGTTAAATTCTTGTGGAAAAGCTTATCATTACTGTTATGGAAATATCCATTTATATTTTTAAAAAGTAGTAATTTAATATGCTGTATAAATAATGCCTTTGTGTTGTCTCACTATTCTAGGTGAGAAATGGATTAGCAATTAACATATGGCAGTTCTCTGATTCCTTAATAAAAGGAAAAGAGCTTTTGCTCAAAGCTGTTGGAGCTCTTTCACAAATTAATTGACCCTAACAGGTGGATATTGTGTGGCCCCATATTCCAAAGGGGGAAATGGGAATAGCCCGTTTATAAGAATTGTCAAGTTGTAGAACATATCTAAAAGATAAATACTTCTGAGAGGTGAATTTGGGGACAGCTTTACACTTTAGTCTTTTGAAGGAAGGCACCATTTCTAGCCTTTTGTTCTGACCTCATATATTATAAAACTGATTTATCTTCAGTTCCAAGTCTGTGGGCATGTTTCCATAGTTATTTTAATGAGCTCTACATGATTTTATTAAGGTTTTTTTTTTTTAATTACTCTTGTTTGCATCTACCCACATATAACATCCACATGTAAAGGTCACATACTGCATTTTTCATTTATGTGACATTCTGGAAAAGGCAAGGCTATAGTCAAAAGAACAAATCAGTACTTGTCAGGGGCTGGAGCATGCTGTAACTATAAGGGATAGACTGAAGCAGTTTTTTGGGGGGTGATAAACTATGCTGGACCCTACTTGTGGTGGCGGTTACAAGAATGTGTTACAATTTCTTTAATGAACATCAAAAAAGGTCAATTTTACTCAAGTAAATGTACAAAGGAAAAAAAGCTTTAAAAGATTATCTGATTTTTAGTGCTGTCTTAATTATTTGCTCTTATCTTAAATATTAGAATGATGTTTAATGGTTTGTAGGAAAAACTGATAAAATATTTTCAGCATTATTAATACATTTCTGAATATTTAAATATCTAATCATTTTATTGATGAATGAAGGGATACTGTGAAATCTTTCTATAATGCAATCCTTAAGGGATCAGAGCAAGTGATCACCTAGATCCTTTCTCTATTTTCACCTTCCAAACATCTCAGGTAAAATGACAGATAAGCTTTTTTCTGCTGAATTTCTCTTAGTATTAAAGTGTTACACTGAGAATTCAGTATATTTTGCCATCCATTTTTCATATTTTTTGCAAGTGTGAAGGACAGACATTTCTTACAGTTTAAAGTTAGGTTTTAATCTTTCTTATATATCTTATATATCTTTCTTATATATCTTATATATCTAGGTTCATCTCTTTATTGTGGTAAAACTATAGCTATAGCTTGTATCTTCATATTTTTGAATCTGAACCATGTATTTTATTTATTTTTTGTTAATTTTATTTTATTTTTAAACTTTACATAATTGTATTAGTTTTGCCAAATATCAAAATGAATCCATCACAGGTATCCATGTGCTCCCCATCCTGAACCCTCCTCCCTCCTCCCTCCCCATACCATCCCTCTGGGTCATCCCAGTGCACCAGCCCCAAGCATCCAGTATCATGCATCGAACCTGAACTGGCATCTCGTTTCCTACATGATATTTTACAAAACCATGTATTTTATAATAGAGTAAAAATAAAGCATAGTAAAAGTGAAAGAATCTTATAAACAATAAAAAAATCACAGAAATATAAAACAGTGAATGTCAATCAATTCAAACTGGCAACGAATCTCAAAGTGGGCAGCTTTCAAGTTCTAATTGAATTGAATAGTTTAGCACTTCCTTATGCCTACCTGCAGAATGTACCTAAAAGCTCATCTCTCCCTTGAATACTTTTGATAAACAATTAAATATTTATACTGTGACTTATGCTGAAATTAGATGATTTTTCAGTAATAAATGGCAACTCAATAGTCTAGGTTTTTATCCCTTATTAGCTTTAGAATTTTTGTACTTACATTAAAAGGTAATGATTTCCTTCATCATTTAATATTTATCAATTTTCACCCTCAGATATTCAGTTTGTTACAAACTCTTAATGAAAGAAAAAATAGGTTCAGATACATACACACATTTTTAAATATATAAAGCTGCCTTAAGAATTTGAAACTAAGAAAAATAAATGTAAATTTTGGAATTTGCTGAGCATTCAAATTTTTTTCCAGCGGGAAAATCATCTATTAACACTTTGTCATCTTGATCTGCCATTTTCCAGGAGACTTGTGTTCAGTGGTACCTTAATTGTCCCTGTGTAGCCCCCTCAGTTAATATTCCTTCCACCCTTGACTCCTGGAAACCAATGATGCAATAGTTTTGCTAGAATGTCATATACATAGAATCTTAAAGAATGAACTCTTTGGTTCTGGTCTCTTTCATTTAGAAAAATTCATTAAGGTTACCCTTGCTGTTACAGGAGTTGACAGCTTGTCCTTTGTGTTGCTGAGTCATGTTCTGTTGTGTGCAGGTACAAGTTTTGTTTATCAGACACTTGTTGAAGCACTTTTGCGTTGTTTCCAGTGAATAAAGCTGTTAGGTTTGCACAGAGGATTTTAGGGGAACATGTGTCTTCAGGTCTGAGCATTCAATTTGAAACACAGACTTTAGGACTTACATTGGTTGGGGGTAAGATTAGGGTTGCCAGCTAATATTCTGTCTTTCTCTCTCACACACACAGTCTCTCTCATTGATTTGTTTGCTTGTTTACTGGAAACCTAGATCACTCTTTTCAGGAACTCAGATTATAGCAGGATGATGGTTTTTACTAATTCCATATCTTTTGAGGTTCCGAGCAGAGATTTTCCATGCAGGATCATCCACAGAGGAAAGGGAATAAGAAAAAGGAAAAGATTGAGCTGGAGAAATGTGTGGGAGTAGAGTGATTAAAAAACTCACCTTAACTTCATTTTGGACCTCTCTGATTCAGTCACTGTTTATAATAAAATTATTTTAAGTTTAAATGTATAAACATATGAACTGAGTTTTTTAGAGAAGCTTTCTCAACATGGTATATATTGCAAATATTTTTTTCCCCTGAAGGATTTTCTAGGCATATTGCTTGTCAACTAGCACTTATAATTGATTGTGTACAGTTGAATTTATATTTCTACATTTTAGATTGTTGAGTCAGCAGGGTCATTTGGAAAAAAGTATATATATATACATATATATATATACGTATATATATATATATATATATATATATATATATATATATAAAACCCTGTGTAGTAGACAGAATTCTCAGATGGCTTTGAAGATTCCATTCCCTCCCTTGGGTCTGGGTGGTTTGGACCTGTGAATATGATGGTATATCATTGCCGTGATATTGTGACCGTATATGGTAGAAGAGATATTGTAGATATGAATAAGGTCCCCCATCAGTTGATTTTGAACTAATCAAAACAGAGATTTTACTATGTGATCCTGATGTAATAATTTGAATCCTTCAAAGAGGTCAGAGTCAAGCAGCAGATTTTCCTGCTGTCTTTGAGGAAGCCAACTACCACATCATGAACTGCCTATTGGATTGGGACCTTTGGCAGGGTCCTGAGGGTAGCCTCTAAGAGTTGAGAGTATTCCATTTTACGGCTAGCAAGAAAAGGGAGACTTCCTTCTCTGCAGCAACAGGGACTGAATTCTGCCAACAACCAGTAAGTTTGGAAGACGATCTGAGACTAAAATGAGATTGCAGTTCTGGCTAACACCTTAATTTCAGTCTGGTGAGATTCTGAGACTGGGGAGCCATCTAAATGGTACTTACATTCTTGACCCAAGGAAATTTGTATGATACATTAGTGGGGTTGTAAATAGCTAAAGGTGAGTAATTTGTCCTTTAGCAATAGAAAGCTAATATAGTACAAATGGGTCATTTTTAAAATGGCATAGTATTTAACAAAAATAACCTTTCACGGCATAATTTTTTAAAAAACTAGTATTTGCTAGTATGAATATGATACTTTTAAAAATCCTGTGCTTGGGGACACTTTGATCAGACAGCAGGTATTTAAATTTCTAGACAGACTGGTGAAACTCCCAGGAGGTCATCACTAGGCAAATTTTCTGGTGGTGAGGGATAATTGTTTGTTGGTTTAAAAATTCCTTCATTAAAAAGTACAGAATGACTATAATATTACCTTAGTACACAGATTTTGGTTATATCTGAAGAAGTTAAACTATGAATTCTCAAATAAAATATGATTCATATTTTAAGTGCCAAACCATTACTCTCACTATGTTCAAGAATTAACTACATTTTTTTATAGGAAGTGGTTGGCTAAATTTTAATGCTTATTTACATGAAATAGTGCTGTGTATACTTTTGATTTGCATGGGCACAAATAATCATAAGCCCTAATGTTCTGGTTATGAAATCTTTGAGATTAAATTGTTTTCTGTAGATAAAACAATAAGTACATATGGGTTACAAATGCAAGTCTTGAAATCTATTAGCAGAGATGACTTTTAATTTTGTTTTCTTTTCTATCGGGGAATACATATTTTATGAAGTTGTATATGCTTTCAAATTATTACTGGTGTAGTCATCCTTGAATACCTCCTCTAAATGTTTCATTCATGATACGTCGACCAGCTTGTTTTCTCATACCTAAGTAGCAAGCAAGGTGATTTTAAGAATGCTATGACCTTGCTATATGATCTTATACTTTTATTCATTAGTCACAAAAGTATATTTAAACACTTGTAGATTATTTTACTTTTCCTAACTCTTCTCTACTGTCTCTAATGAAGAATTACATATTCCCCTTTCTATCTCCTTGCCAGGTTGTTGCCAACCTTCTCATTAGTTTAAATACTTTCTGACCACTTGGTCAGTCTTGGCTATGTGACTTGTGAGAGACAAGGAAATCAGAGCAAAAGAGATCTTTTCACTTTGAGATGGAGGCTTTTAGAATATTATGCAATGCTGAGAGATGTTATTGATGTGCTATGAGAGGAGGTGTGCCAGATAGGAGCTAATCTTTCAGCCTGAACTGAAAATGAAAAAATCTTGGGGAGTAAAAGTGTATCCTGACAACCAGAACTGAGCTACAACTGACCGGCACTATTCATATACAAACCTTTTGTTGTTTTATAAGCTTTTGATATTAGTTTCTATAACAAAAGTGAGTAATACAGTCTGAAATTTAATTTTTTCTGAGATAAAAATATCATTTCACTGAACTGATTAGCACTTCAATAGTTTTCTATTGCCTTTAGACTAAAAATAAAAGTCTTAACTTGTTTACAAAAGCCTGTATGATTGGGCCTATACTGGTTTTTTTTTTTTTTTAAACAGTTTTTAGAATTCACCATACATTCTCTCTGTATCAGAAATTCTGCCCTATCCCCTTTCCATCAGGAGGAACAGTATATTCAGAGATCTTATAGTTATGATTAAATGATTAGTGTCTTTCTATCCTACTTCATTTTCTCTCCAAGATAATAAGGATTGTGTTGTTTGTTTATCATTTTTTTCCACAGTACCTATCACGGTGCTGGAGCATAGTAGAAGCCTAATAAATATATGTTAAATGAAGCAAAAAATGAAATACATTGATGTGCCATCTTTATCCCAAGAAACATATGTTTCTTCAGATTTAGAGTCATGTTCTCTTAATTTTTAAAAACATTATTTCCAAAGACTCAGTATATATGTTTCTATAAGAAATGTGCTTTTAAATATTATAGAATATTTATTAAGTCAAAAGCATAACTAGAATATTGCATATTCCTATTTAATATTATTTCTCATGAAGCAAGAATCTATTTTCACTTTTCTTAGTCTAAGACTAGTTGAATGGTTTTCTGTTGTCATAGTAACACTACTCAGTTTTTATAGTGGTTTTCCCCATATTTTAAACATTATATTATTTCATTAAAGAACTTAACAATTTTGAGGCAAATAATATTGTCTGCTCTTGATGGTTAAAATACACACAATTTCATATGCTTTCTGCATATATTTAAATTTGACTTTTAAATTATACTTATTTTAATGGAATTCCACTCTTTTGTGCTTTGAGCTTCATATGTTCCAATTTACAGAGTCAGTCCTTATACTTTCTTAAGTTTATTTTTTTCAGTATGTGTTTTTAATAAAAAAAACATTGCTTTAATCCATCAAATATAAGGATTTACTATTCAGACCAGAAAAGAAACATGGTATAGTGTAAGGTGAGTTTAGAATAGACCAAAAAACAATTCTATAAGGTATATTCAGAATCCATTACACTAAGCAAAGATTGGAGGTGTATGGCCAAGATGTTGACTGGAATATTGTTTGGTAAGTAAACATGAAGGTATAATACATTGGTATATATGGGTCAAAATGGAAAGATGAGTATTTTACTTCTGACTCCTAAGCAAATATAGCTGGTGTTCTTATTTTTAGGAGACATATGTATATGGTTGTGATAGGTCTTTCCACAAGTTAGCATTCTCGGTCTTTTTATCTATTATTAATATTAAGCATTTTAAATTGATAAGAAATTTGGGATAAAATCATAATGTATGGTTTTTAGATTAGATAGCTGATTTTCTGTGCATTTAGTGCTTCTGTTTTGAATCTGGCAGTTATATTTTTCTCTAAGCATTGAGACAATACTTAGGGTGTTTGTAAAAGTGCAGCTATGAAAATTCGGCAAAGAAGCCATTCATAAATGGGTCAGATTTTTGGTGACCAAATTTTCATGTGCTAATTAGATGATTTAACCCATCCAGTATTCTTGTGTGGGAAGTTCCCTGGACAGAGGAGTCTGGCAGGCTATAATCTGTGGGGTTGCAAAGAGTCAGACACAGCTGAGTGACTGAGCATGTACATTAGATGATCTGGTACTTTGATTTAAACTAAATGCTAAATAACACCCTTTTTCTTTCCACAAATAATACTGTAATTTTAATCTAATCTTTCTATTTTATATTATAGAGTAAATGAGTTTTTGAGACAAGTAAAGGAACTCAGTGATAGAGTTTGGGGAATAGGATGAAAGAAGAAAACAATGAAATAAGTGGGGAAAATTAGCAAATTATTTTATTTGCTTGGAATACTAAACAAACTCTAAATTTCTGGAAATGAAGAAAGGGAAATAAAAAAAGGGAAATGTTTTGGTTATTTTAAGTTTCCAAAACCACAGATTTATTATTTGGGTATATAAATTTAGATTTTGCAGGGAAATATCCTATAGTGCTGTGCTGATAGAACCCATACCCTATAATAGACGGTATTACAAATGTACTCTAAATTGTGAGACATTCATGTTAGGGATTCTTTTTTGTTCTCTGCAATTGGTGCTTTGTGTACCCTAATTAACTCAATGCCCATCAATTAGCAGTATTGTTCACAACCTAAAAAACACATTTTAGTAAAATGTGCATATAAATGCTAGATTATGAAGTAATTCTTTCTAGCCTCATTGTATTGACTTGAATACTGTTGATAGTGATGATAATTACTATCATAACAATAATTTATTTTTTGCATAATATGGAACAGGTACATTGTTTTTTCATCTTAACAAATCAATGGGGTAAATATTCAGTTCCAATTTTGTAGCTCTGGATACTGAAGCACAAACAAATTATTTAACCTTAAGTAAAGATTATAAACTATATAATAAGTATTTTAGGGGACTTGAACAAATGTTTTTTTAGGATTGCCCATGCTTTTTCTATTATGCCACAGTGCTTCTTTAAATTCAAAATTAACAGATGTAATGAGAATGGTAGAGTAGTTACCTGTCCTAAAGTATTTAGGACACTAAAAATGGATTTTTTTTATTTGTAATACAATAGGTAATGGTTTACATGGTATTTCTTCTTTGGAGCTATATGCGGAATGAAGAGGTCAAAGGTCACCCATTCAATGTTTACTTAGAAATATACACAAAGTATTATTTTAGGTCGTAGAAAAGAAAAGTTACAAAATAGCTGTCACCAGCAAACGTGTTTAGTTTGCATAAATTTTGTCCTTCAACAATTGTATGAGAAGGAAGGGCAGGTTAACCTCATTTTACATGAGGAAATTGTAGAAAAATTTGTTCTTCTGAATCATAATGGAGTAACATGCCCTTGAAAAGATATTGTACATGGGATTAAGAATGGTGTACATTTATTAAGAAATATAAAATAATTTGCCCACTAGAGACTTTTGAAAATTGGAAGATGTTATTTTCTAGTGTACATATTATGTGGTGTAGGGTATGAATAGTTGGAAGTTTGGTAGGAGACCAAAAACTCTAATTTTATGGTTTGGATGACCTACTCAGGAGACAGAGAATGTAACCAATAAAATTCCATTTTATTAATGAGGCAGTCTTTCCTAGCTGTGGAAAGTTCAGGAGCTTTGGAGTCAAATTACACACACACACACACACACTTACCATGTTTCTGTCTGGGAAATTTTCTAAATCCCTCTGAGCTTCAGTTTCTCTGGATAATACTACATGGCAATATCATCAGTAAATATATGGCAATACTACTTAATACTTAAAATGTCAGGCATACAAGAAATTTCTAATCACACTAGTTCTATTCTTGTTAGCTCCCTTTACACCTTGTTTGATCTATCCTATTTCCAGACTCTTGGCCAGAATTTCCATTTTTCCTCCTTTCTCAAATTGTAGATCTCAAAAGGCATGGCTTCAACCTTTCTCAAAACATTTTGGTAGTATACAAGTGACTACCAAGGAAAATATGACAGTGTTTACGTGAGTGTTAAGTCAGTTTTGTCTCTATTCACTATTCTTCAAAACTTCAATAGAATTGTCCCACCGTTTTAGATGGGAAAAAGGGAGAAAAATGCTTACACCCTATGTAGAGTTGACAGAAAGGAAAGCAAAAGGCAAAAGGGAAGGAGGGAGGAAGAGAGGGGGAGACCTACTGAGTCTCCATTATTGAAGAAGAAGCAAGATATGTGTTTGGGAAGCTCTCAAGGATTTGAATAGGAAAAAATTACAGAGCAAAGTTGAGGAAAAACTAATATATCAGTGTGAAACAGATAAGAACTCATCCTTAGATGAAATGAGTAATTAGTTATGTAAACAAAAACCAAGACCAAGAACGGTGAAATAGTTTATTTCAAAATAGTTAGCTATTCTCTGTCATATGATTGAATGTAGATTAGTTATATAGAGAGGCTGTTCTGAAGAGTTTCTGAACATAAGTACTATGTTCAGCTGACATAATGTCTCTGCCAAAAATTGTGGAAGATATTTAGGTGAAGGGTTAACAAAACTGCCCTGGTTTACATTTTGAGCATCATCCTAGTATCCAACTTGACTGTTCAATAAATTAAGTGAAAGTGAAGTGAAAGTTACTCAGTCATGTCCGACTCTTCGTAACCTCATGGTCTAAACAGTCCATGGAATTCTCCAGGCCAGAATACTGGAGTGGGTAGCCTTTCCTTTCTCCAGGGGATCTTCCTAACCCAGGGATTGAGCCCAGCTCTCCCGCATTGCAGGCAGATACCTTACCAGCTGAGCCACAAAGGAATTAGGTAAGTTATAATTTGCTCAATAAAATTTTCTATTTGCTTGAATGTTATGACAATCTGATTTTTAAAAATTCCACAGTAAAAAAAAAAAAAAAAAGCTTTGGGCAGCTAACTAAGCTACCAAAACATCAACAGATAATCTATAATCAGGAACCTTTGAATTTATAGAAAAAAGATTTCTGGATTACTGATAGCTACTATTGTGGGGAATTTTTATATGTAGTATCCAAGTAAGATTGGGAACGCTACTAAACTTTTATGAGCACTAACTTTGTGTCAGGCATTGTGATTATAAGTTACCTTAGTTAACTGATTCAGTTCAGTTCAGTTGCTCAGTCATGTCTGACTCTTTGTGACCGCATGGACTGCAGCACGCCAGGCTTCCCTGTCCATTACCAACTCCCGTAGCTTACTCAAACTCATGTCCATCAAGTCGGTGATGCCATCCAACCATCTCATTCTCTGTCATCCCCTTCTCCCTCTTTCAATCTATCCCAACATCAGGGTATTTTCCAGTGGGTCAGTTCTTCACATCAGGTGGCCAAAGTATTGGAGTTTCAGCTTCTACATCAGTCCTTCCAATGAATATTTAGGACTAATTTCCTTTAGGATGAACTGGTTGGATCTCCTTGCAGTCCAAGGGACTCTTCTCCAACACCACAGTTCAAAAGCATCAATTTTTCGATGCTGTTTTCTTTATAGTCCAACTCTCACATCCATACATGACCACAGGAAAAACCATAGCTTTGACTAGATGGATCTTTGTTGGCAAAGTAATGTCTCTACTTTTTAATATGCTTTCTAGGTTGGTCATAACTTTTCTTCCAAGGAGCAAGCATCTTTTAATTTCCTGGCTGCAGTCACCATCTATAGTGATTTTGGAGCTCAAAAAGATAAAGTCAGTCATTGTTTCCACTGTTTCCCCATCTATTTCCCATAAAGTGATGGGACCAGATATCATGATCTTGGTTTTCTGAATGTTGAGTTTTAAGCCAACTTTTTCACTCTAATCTTTCACTTTCATCAAGATACTCTTTAGTTCTTCTTCACTTTCTGCCATAAGGATGGTGTTATCTGCATATCTGAGGTTACTGACATTTCTCCCAGCAATCATGGTCCAGTGGAGAAGGGAATGGCAAGCCACTTCATATTCTTGCCTTGAGAACCCCATGAACAGTATGAAAAGGCAAAAAGATAGGACACTGAAAGATGAACTCACCAGGTCAGTAGGTGCCCAATATGCAACTAGAGATCAGTTAATTGATTAGGTGACATCATTGCTTTGAAACTAGACTCTTAAGATCCACGCAATTGCAGGAGAGAAATTACCAGTGACTGTAAGGAGTTTTTTTAAGAGAGAAGAAAAATGCAAAGATATTATTATATTCTCAGACTTTCTTTCTACTTTAAAATTCTTCCATTAAATGCTTATCTCTATCCCCAAATTTTAGGAATACTCTTATTTGGCTGCATAAAGACATAGCTACGCCAGGAATACATTAGATGCCATTACACATTCTGGAAATCCATTATACCAGGTATATTTTCTTGATGCTTACGCATAACTTCCATTAACGTTAATGAGAGTTGCATTCATGCATGGAGTAGAGAATAGATCCATTATCTCTAAAGGGCAGTTTCCCTTTTAATACATTGCTCAACTTTTATTACATGTTTCCCTTTTGTTTATATTATGAAGTCTCAGTTCTTCATTTATAGAAAATGGCATATAGCCATGGAGTAAAATACTTTCGTTGGAGAGTTCTTCCAGACGGTTTTTAGGCCATGAGAATGAGGTTGTTGTTGTTGAGTTGCTAAGTTGTGTCTGACTCTTCACAACCCCATGGACTGCAGCATGCCAGGCGTCACTGTCCTTCACTGCACCCTGGAATTTGCTCAAATTCATATCCATTGAGTCGGTGATGCTATCATTGTGGAATGTGAAAGTATTATCTTTTAAAGTCCCTGTTCTTATAAAACTGTTGCAACCTTAGATTCATTTAGAAGCTGTAAAATAGTATAGATTTAAGTAAAAAAACTATTCTAGTAGTTACTGAATCAGTTGTTGATATTTGCAATCATTTTCAAACCTATATTAAGCAATTCCTCTAGCAACTTAGTTTTAATAGAAGGTAAAGGAAGCTATTAATGACAACTCAGGTATTTCTATAATGTTGAGTCAAGTTATGTAGTCCCAAGAAAAAATATGTTGGGTTTCTTTCTTATGGGCTAAGAGTCTTTAAAAAAAAAAAAAAAAAAAAAAAAATAGGGATTTTTTTGGACAACTATTTTATGGGTAGATTTAAATAATAGTAGGAACTAATCATGAAAAAAATTGCCCTGTTATCTCCTATATTCTTCTAAATACTTCCATATGGATTTCCTCTTAGACATTTCCTCATCATTGGTATGGATGATGAAATAAGCTACCCTTTAAAGAGGTAATTTTATAATGATACAAATATAAAATGTTAATCCCTTTCTGTCTCATATACCAAACAAAAATATATTGAGCCAAGAAAACACCACTCACACACATAACATTGTGTTCATCTTACTTGTTATACTATATTAATAAAAGCATAGCCTTCACAGACTATTGTCATTGCTTTATAATTATTAGCATATAAATAGTATTTCCATTTAAGCAGAGTGACCTAAAATGATTTTTTCCCTCCTGTATTTGGTGGCTAAAAATAAATCTTCAGACTCAAAGGCATCTAGAAGTAAATGCAATGATTTTTCTTTGGCTAAATTACTTGGCAAAATATATTTAATAATGACCAATATTACCAACAATTGATAATTACTGATAATTACTGATAAAGATATGACACCATTCCATGTGTACTGGGGACCTTGTAGAGTAACTGTTGTATAATTGAAATTTGATTTGCAGCAATCTATCAATAGCATTGACAATATTTAGTCTTTCATTTTTTTCACCATTTTCCTCTTATTTCTATCCTGTTCAATAACACCTGAATTTTCTCTTTTAGAATACTGATTTCCATCTGAGTTCTTGAATAGGCCAGATCTCTAGAATGCTGCCTTTATATCACCTTCATCTACTTCACTTACTACAAATGGTTAGCATTTTTCATGCTGCTTCCATGCCACTGTGTCCTGTATCACATCAATCACAAAATTTCTAAGATTTTCTCATTGCCAAATTTCATTTCCATGTAGTTCTGTATATATCTCAATCTCCATATCTTCTTCATCTCACGAAAGTCTTATGCTGTGACCCCTGCACCTCTAATTTTAGTTGGAAAAGTCAATGCCCAGTATAAGATAATAATGCATTGTTTAGTTTTCTTTGTAATAGGGGTGGTCATGCAACTAATTATAACTAATGTAATACATATGAAACTATTACATGGGACTTCTGGTGTAGCTACTTGGTGACAATTGAAAGGGCTCCTTTCGAGAGAACTTGACTTTTTAATTCTAACTCGAGTTTGCCTGTGTATGCTGGTTAGGTCTCATCTGAACGTCAATAGGTGACACTGATGATGGAAAATATGTGCCAGAAGTAGAACATAAATATGGGAACTTGAATCTCCCCAAATATTGTGTTACATGAGATATGAATAATCTTCAGTTCAGTTCAGTCGCTCAGTTGTGTCTGATTCTTTGCGACCCCATGAATCACAGCACGCCAGGCCTCCCTGTCCATCACCAACTCCCGGAGTTCACTCTGACTCATGTCCATTGAGTGGGTGATGGAATCCAGCTATCTCATCCTCTGTTGTCCCCTTCTTCTCCTGCCCTCAATCCCTCCCAATATCAGAGTCTTTTCCAATGAGTCAATTCTTCGCATGAGATGGCCAAAGTATTGGAGTTTCAGCTTTAGCATCAGTCCTTCCAATGAACACCCAGGACTGATCTCCTTTAGGATGGACTGGTTGGATCTCCTTGCAGTCCAAGGGACTCTCAAGAGTCTTCTCCAACACCAAAGTTCAAAAGCATCAATTCTTCGGTGCTCAGCTTTCTTCACAGTCCAACTCTCACATCCATACATGACCACTGGAAAAACCATAGCCTTGACTAGACGGACTTTTGTTGGCAAAGTAATGTCTCTGCTTTTCAATATGCTATCCAGGTTGGTCATAAGTTTCCTTCCAAGGAGTAAACGTCTTTTAATTTCATGGCTGGAATCACCATCTGCAGTGATTTTGGAGACCAAAAAAATTAAGTCTGACACTGTTTCCACTGTTTCCCCATCTATTTCCCATGAAGTGATGGGACCAGATGCCATGATCTTCGTTTTCTGAATGTTGAGCTTTAAGCCAACTTTTCACTCTCCTCTTTCACTTTCATCAAGAGGCTTTTTAGTTCCTCTTCAATTTTTGCTATAAGGGTGGTGTCATCTGCATATCTGAGGTTACTGATATTTCTCCTGGCAATCTTGATTCCAGCTGTGCTTCGTCCAGCCCAGTGTTTCTCATGATGTACTCTGCATATAAGTTAAATAAGCAGGGTGACAATATACAGCCTTGATGTACTCCTTTTCCTATTTGGAACCAGTCTGTTCCATGTCCAGTTCTAACTGTTGTTTCCTGACCTGTATATAGGTTTCTCAAGAGGTGGGTTTAAATTTGAGTAATATATAATGGGTTCCTCTGTTAGGTGTAGAATAAACCAATTCCCAACCTTTTGAAAAGTGCTCATTCTTTAGTCCTTCTTTTACATGGCAAATGTTTTATCTAGTTGTTTAGGCCTAAGCCCTTGAAGAAATCTTTGGTTCTTTTCCTCACAGCCTTCTGCTAGTACATAAAACATACTCGAGGCTCTACCATCAAAATATATCCAGAATCTGACTACTTCTCACCATGTCTGCTCTATCATCATCTTAGCAATACGTAGGTTGACTTATGTATCTTTTCAAAGAACAACACTGGGTTTCCTTAATTTTCTTTATTGTTTCTTTTCTGTTTTAAATTGTACTGATTTCTGCTTTTGCCTTTATTATCTCCTTTCTTCCCCTTGCTTTGGGCTTGTATATTTCTCATTTATCCAGTTTCTGAAGGCAGAAACTGTTGAAGAGAAAAAACAATTTCTCTTCTACCCTTCTATATCTCGGGCTTTCCTGCTGGCTCAGACAGTAAAGAATCTGCTGGCAATGCAGGAGACCAAGGTTTGATCCCTGGGTCAGAAAGATCCCCTGGAGAAGGGAATGGCTCTCCATTCCAGTATTCTTGCTGGAAAATTCCATGGACAAAGGAGCCTGGTGAGCTACAACCCATGGGGGCACAAAGAGTTAGATATGACCGAGTGACTAATACATTTACTTTTCAGTTTCTGAGTGTTAGCTAAGATCCCTGTAATAAAAGACAGATGAGCCAAAAAAAAAAAAATTTTTTTTTTATCACATGTGCTTCATGTGAGACACCTAGGGAAAATGAATCTAACTCAAAGAAGTAGTTTAGAATTCAGCCATAAGTACCATCTCAGTAGGAAAAGGGTAGGTACTTGTAGGTTTCCTAGGGGAGAGCAGATAACTTTTTGGAAAGATGAATGGGCCCTTAGAAGAAGACATGGGAAATATGATATTCTGAGACAGTTTTTCTGGTGTGGTGTCAATTTCTAGTCTCATCTATGACAATGTCAATTTTCCCTGGTGATGAAACTCCTGGGGAGGAGATTTATGACAACTGGGTCACTTTTAGAAGGTCTGTCATTAAGTATATAGAGAAAGTTCAGAAAGGGCTTCTCCCTCAATTTGCTATATTTCAAATGCTGTATGTCAAGTGACTCTATGCCTGACATTACCAGATGGTCAACACCGAAATCAGATTGATTATATTCTTTGCAGCCAAAGATGGAGAAGCTCTATGTGGTCAGCAAAAACAAGACTGGAAGATGACTGTGGCTCAGATCATGAACTCCTTATTGGAAAATTCAGGCTTAAGTTGAAGAAAGTAGGGAAAACCACTAGATCATTCATATATGATGTAAATAAAATTCCTTATGATTATACAGTGGAAGTGAGAAATAGATTTAAGGTACTAGATATGATAGACAGAGTGCCAGAAGAACTATGGACAGAGGTTCATAACATTGTACAGGAGGTCGTGATCAAAATATCCCCAAGAAAAAGAAATGTAAAAAGCCAAAATGGTTGCCTGAGGAGGTCTTCCAAATAGCTGAGAAAAGAAGAGAATCTAAAGGCAAAGAAGAAAAGAAAAGATATATCTATCTGAATGCAGGGTTCTGAAGAATAGCAAGAGATAAGAAAGCCTTCCTACGTGATTGGTGCAAAGAAATAGAGGAAACAATAGAATGGGAAAGATTAGAGATGTCTTTAAGAAAATAAGACATACCAAGGGAACATTTCAGGCAAAGGTGGGCACAAGAAAGGGTAGAAACTGTATGGACCTAATAGAAGCAGTAGATATTAAGAAGAGGTGGCAAGAATACACAGGAGGATTATACAGAAAAGATCTTAAAGACTCAGATAACCACAAGGATCTGATCACTCCCCTAGAGCCAGCCATCCTGAAGTCTGAAGTCACGTGGGCCTTAGGAAGCATCACGATGAACAAAGTTAGAGGAGGTGATGGAATTCCAGTTCAGCTATTTCAAATTCTAAAAGATGATGCTGTGAATGGCTGCACTCAATATGCCAGCAAATTTGGAAAACTCATCAGTGGCCACAGGTCTGAAAAAGGTCAGTTTTCATTCCAATCCCAAAGACAGGCAATGCCAAGGAATGTTCAAATGCCTGCACAATTGCACTTATCTCAAACTCCAGCAAAATAATTCTCAAGATCCTCCAAGCTAGGCTTCAGCACTACATGAACCAAGAACTTCCAGATGTTCAAGCTGGATTTAGAAAAGGCAGACGGACCAGAGATAAAATCACCAACATCTGTTGGATCATTGAAAAAGTAAGAGAATTCCAGAAAAACATTTATTTCTGCTTTACTGACTATGCCAAATCCTTTGACTGTGTGGATCAACAAACTGTGGAAAATTCTTAAAGAGATGAGAATATCCAGACCACCTTACCTGCCTGCTGAGAAACCTGTTTGCACATCAAACAGTTCTAGCAACTGTTAGAACTGGACGTGGGACAACAGGCCAGTTCCAAACTGGAATAGGAGTATGTCAAGGCTGTGTATTGTCACCCTGCTAATTTAACTTTTATGCAGAGTACATAATGAGAAATGGTAGGCTGGATGAAACACAAACTGGTATCAAGATTGCCAGGAGAAATATCAGTAACCTCAGATATGCAGATGACACCGCCCTTATGGCAGAAAGCGAAGAAGAACTAAACAGCCTTTTGATGAAAGTGAAAGAGGAGAGTGAAAAAGCTGGCTTAAAACTCAACATTCCAAAACCAAAGATTATGGCATCCAGTCCCACCACTTCATGCAAATAGATGGAGAAACATTGGGAACAGTGAGACTTTATTTTTGGGGCTCCAAATCACTGCAGATGGTGATTGCAGCCATGAAATTAAAGACACTTGCTCCTTCGAAGGAAAGCTATGACCAACCTAGACAGCATATTAAAAAGCAGAGATGTTGTTGCTTTGCTGACAAAGGTCTATCTAGTCAAAGCTATGGTTTTTCCAGTATTCATGTATGGATGTGAAAGTTGGACTATAAAGAAAACTGAGCATCAAAAAATTGATGCTTTTGAAATGTAATGTTGGAGAAGTCTCTTGAGAGACTCTTGGCCTTCAAGTAGATCCAACCAGTCCATCCTAAAGGAAATCAGTCCTGAATATTCATTGGAAGAACTGATGCTGAAGCTGAAACTCCAGTACTTTGGCCCCTGATGTGAAGAGCTGACTTATTAGAAAAGACCCTGATGCGGGGAAAGATTGAAAGTAAGAAGAGAAGGGGACAACAGAGGATGAGATGGTTGGATGGCATCATTGACTCGATGGACACGAGTTTGAGCAAGCTCCGGGTGTTGGTGATGGACAGGGAAGCCTAGTGTTTTGCAGTCCATTGGGGTTGCAAAGTGTCAGACACGACTGAGTGACTGAACTAAACTGACATGTTTATAGTTAAAAATAATCAATATGCCAAAGTGGACATATTTTGGAGGGGTACATTCTGCTACCCTTTAAAGCTTGGTTTACAGATTTTCATATCTTCTGTTCTTTTATGAATCTCCAATGGTATAGTTTTTACTCTAAGCACTGTTTCATATTTTTTCATCAGATTTTGATGTTGTAGTTTTATTTTCAATAGTCTAAAATAAATTCTAATATTCCTGATATATGCTGTTTATTTAGAATATATTTTTAACTTCCAAATATATAGAGGTTTTTCCAATATCTTTCTGTTATTTATTTCCAGTTCATCTCATTTTTGTTGATTCTTGTTCCAGATAAAAGGAATAAGCATATTTCACCCTGTCTGTTCTACTAAATGATCATTAATGAAGCAGTGATCTGAGGAGTTTAAAATTAAATAGAAACAAAATAAGCCCCCAAATTTTAGTGCCATTGGACTGCTAGTGAATTTATCATTTCTCCCCCTTATTTCCTAGCCTGGACTCAAGGCAGTCTGAAACTCACTAATGGATATTAACAAAGACAGAGAAAGCTCCAGGAGAAGTTCTCCATTTTATGACTGATGGGTAGGAAAGAGATCTAGCAATAGTGGTGATAGCATGGGCCCACTAGTGCCCAAAGTTAAGAGGGAGGAGAAACTTCCTCTCTAATCAGAGGAAATGTGCTCTCAAGGGGGTGGAATAAAGCCTTGTCACTTGTCTCTCTCCATCCTTCCCTAGGGACTTCCCTGGTAGCTCAACTGGTAAAGAATCTGCCTGCCATGCAGGAGACCCCAGTTAAGATTCCTGGGTCAAGAAGATCACCTGGAGAAGGGATAGGCTATCCACTCCAGTATTCTTGGGCTTCTCTGGTGACTCAGATGGTAAAGAATTCACCTGCAATGCGGGAGACCTGGGTTCAATCCTTGGGTTGGGAAGATCCTCTGGAGGAGGGCATGGCAATGCACTCCTGAATTCTTGCGTGGAGAATCCTCATGGACAGAGGAGCCTGGTGAGCTACAGTCCATGGGGTCACAAAGAGTTGGACACAAATGAGCAACTAAGCACAGCACAGCACACCCTACTCTATTCCATGCCAGGAAGTGTGTGGTACAGTGAGGTCAACAGAGCCTCTGCTTTCTGGTTGGAAGATTAAGAGAAGCCTTGATGAACTGAAAATTACCCAGGGAATCATAGAGAGGAAGCAGCTTGAAAACCTACCCCATATAAATTTTATATAAACTCTTGAGATCACCCCACTGATGTATTTGCATAGATGTGAGTCTAAATAGCATGTGTGCTATTGTGCTCGGTCATGTCTGACTCTTTGGGACCCCATGGAGTGTAGTCAGCCAGGCTTCTCTGTCCAAGAAATTTTCCAGGCAAAAATACTGGAGGAGATTGCCATGTTCTCCTTCAGGGGGTCAAACCCACGTCTCTTGTATCTCCTGTATTGTCAGGCAGGTTCTTTACCACTAGCATCACCTGGGAAGTTCTAAATAGCATACAAACAGCTTTGAGTGATGAACCATGGGAGTGATTCCCAAACAAGTCCCAGGCTGATCAAACCAATAAGTGACAAAAACACAGGATGTGTCTAAAAAGCACAATAAAGCTGTTAAAAATAGAACAAGCTAAGAAATGTTGGTCAGGTCCTGAAACCTGTACCCACTGGGATTGATTACCTGCTAAAACAAAGACATTGATGTAGTACTTGAAAAAGATACAAAGCTTCATAGCATAGTGTTCAAAATGTCTAGAGTAAAAATCCAAAATTACTCAGCACAGGAAGAATCAGGAAAATCATAATGCACATGGAAAGATGATTAACAGGTTTCAACCCAAAGATGATAGAATTGTTTACAAACACATTCAATCAGCTCTTGTAAAATCAGTAGGAAGATGGTATCAACGTGACTTTTACTTTGGTATTGACCTGATCACTTGTACTAAGACTATCTCACAGAATTCATGTCCACTCGGAACATGAAAATATGACCTTTTTTTGTAAATAAGGTATGTGCAGATGTAATCAAGTTTAGATGACATCATACTAGATTAGATTGGACCCTAAATCCAATGACTGTTGTGCACTTAAGAGGGAAATTTGGAAATATAACACAGACAAGCAGGGAAAAGGGCCATACAGAGACAAAGGCAGATACTGGAGTGAAGCCAAAGAATGCCAAGCATTGGCAGTAATCATTAGAAGAAAGAGGAAAAATTTTATTCTTTTCTAGAACCTCAAGAGGAAGCATGACCCTACCAACAAGTTGATCTCAGATTGTTAGCTTCCCACACTGTCAGAAAAATACATTTCTGTTGTTTTACACCAGAGTTTGTGTTAGTTTGTTAATATAATCTTAGAAAACTGATATATTTTTAAGGTAGTGTCTGTCAAATTTCTCTATTGTATGATTACTGTATTTCCCTTGTTAAATGCAAGTCACCAAATCCAACTTAGACACAAGGGGAGAGGAGTTAAACTTCATGATCTGGAGGGAAGAATAGCAACAAATTTGTGGACACGTCGTAAACATCACTGTAATTATTTATTTTGGGGGAGATACTTTGAAGATTTGCAAGCATCCTGTTTCTCTTAATGGTTTTACTAGTTTTAGCATACATCAATGAACTTTGCTCACAGCAACTACTAATGTAATATTCTAGTTCCCTCAATTCTTCATTGAATTCTTCTATAATGAGATTTTTTCCAACTCCCCATTTGTTTTTTTTAATCAATTATTTATATTATCATGTGATCCCATGGACTGTAGCCTACCAGGCTCCTTCCTCCATGGGATTCTCCAGGCAAGAGTACTCTAGTGGGTTGCCATTTCCTTTTCCAGGGGATCTTCCCCACCCAGGGATCGAACCCAGGTCTCCCGCATTTCAGGCAGATGCTTTAACCTCTGAGCCACGAGGGAAACCCAATCCATAATTCATATAATCCAAAATTATAGAGGATAAGATGGTTGGATGGTATCACCGACTCAATGGACATGAGTTTGAGCAAGCTCTGGGAGTTGGTGATGGACAGGGAAGCCTGGTGTGCTGCAGCCTATGGGGGTTGCAAAGAGTGAGCGACTGAATAGAACTGAATCTATGATAATATAAATAATTGATTAAAAAAAACAAATGGGAAGTTGGAAAAATCTCATTATAGAAGAATTCAATGAAGAATTGAGGGAACTATAATATTACATTAGTAGTTGCTGTGAGCAAAGTTCACCAATGTATGCTAAAACTAGTAAACCCATTAAGAGAAACAGAATTCTTGCAAATCTTCAAAGTATCTCCCCCAAAGTAAATGATTACAGTGATTTTTATGAATTATGGATTAATGATTATTTATTATTCTTTGGGTATATAATTTAGTATGGTCTTTATTTTATTGTAATTGTATTTTATTGTATCACATTGTATTGTATTGTAAAAATTGTTCCAGTCTTGGCCATTGGGAGCTTTTTTGGTCTCTTTCTCTCTGACAAGGACCATTATGTATTCTGCCCTTCTCAAGTCCTTATTTTCTCTCTCAGAGTGTGTGATGCAGCAGGTTCATCTTGTGTTTCCTCAGTTATAGTGTTAGAATAAATCATTTCTTCAAGTAAAATCTTTTCACGTTAGTCATTCAGTAATATTTGACTCTTTGTGAGTCAGACACAAACACTGTAACCTTTGTGAGTCAGACCTATGGACTGTAACCTGTCAGGCTCCACTGTCCATGGAATTTTCCAGGCAAGAATACTGGAGTGGTTGCCATTTCCTCCTCCAGGGGATCTTTCCTACCCAGGGATTGAACCTGGGTCTTTTGCATTGCAGGTGGATTCTTTATTACTGAGCCACCAGGAAAGCCCCTAAATCTTTTGGGAGTCAGGTATTTAGAAATCATGATCTGGTTGTGGGGTGTGCTATATTACTTCTGGATGTCACCTTTTACATCCTTGACTGACAAAACTAGCAAATACATGTATGACCACCAATCCATGTATGCACAGATCTATATTACTGAACCTATCTATTGGTATGCACAATAAAATAAAAATAAGTTCACATATATATTTCTGAATCTAACCTCAGCACCATGGGGTTTACTGTAGACATTTTGCTTTGCTTATTTGTAAGTATGTTCTCTGGAAGTGAGAAACTAGGTGCAATTTATTTAATTATATGTTTGATTATAATTTAATTATACATATATATACATATAGTGTATATATGGTATATATAAAATGTGTTCAGAATTACAAATCCGTATCTCTATGAAAGACAAATTTACCAACAAGACAATAGTGGTTGTATATAATTTATTTTGTCTTGAGCTGATACCTACCAGTTGAAACACTGTTTTCAAGTTATTTAGGTCAGTTTTTTTACCACCTTCAGTGAAGTTATGTAATATATTTGTAATGTGATGACATATTTTTGGTCACAGTCTACAGTCCATCCTGAAATCTCTTGACTTGCTTGTCATTTTCTCTCTCTCTTATTTAATTTGCACACAGGAAAGTTCAGTCTTTGTTGTGTATAATTCTGTGTGTCTTGACATATGCATAGTCATGCAGCTAATACCCTAGTCCTATGTGGAAAAAAGGAAAATTTCATCACCATAAAATTTTCTTCTGTGAACCCTTTGCAAGAAACTACTCCCTCTACTCTAAGCCTCTGGTATCACTGATTTGTTTTCTACTCCTTAAGGTTTAGCCTTTTTCAGAAGGGTCTTCTGTGCCACTGGCCAACTGTTTTTCAAAGTCACCACATCATTTTACATTCTCCCTAGCAGTGTATGTAGATCCCAATTTTTCCACATTCCACTAACATTTTTATTTTCTGTCATTTTATTATAGTTATTCTAGCGGGTGTGAAGTGGTATCTCACTTTAGTTTTGATTTTTAATTCCCAAATGCCTGAGTCTCTTTTTCATATTTATATTGGCCATCTGCATGTATTCTTTGAAGAAATGTTTGTTCAGTTCCTTTGTGCAATTTTTAAATTGGTTATTGGACCTTTTATTATTGAATTATAGTAGCTTTTAGATGTTCAGGATAATAGACCATTATCATATACATAACTTGCAAAAGTTTTCTCTCATTTTCTGTTGTTTTTTCACCTTTTGTAGTATCTTTTTAAGTTCAGAAGTTTTAAATTTTGAAACCAAGTTTATCTGTTTTTTTCTGTAGTTTGGTGTGATGCCTTAGAATACTGTTGCTTAATCCAAAGTTTCAAAGTTTTACATCTATATTTTTTTTCTAAGAGTTTTATAACTTTAGTTCTTACAGTTATATATTTCATCCATTTTGAGTTAATTTTTGTATATGCTCTGAGATATGTGTCCAACTTCATTCTTTTTAAAAAGTAAATTTATTTTTGGGTAAGCAGGGGCTAGTCTCCATTTGCAGTGGTGTGCGGCTTCTCCCTGTGATGGTTTCTACCACAGCTGAGCACAGGTCTAGGGCATGTGGGCTCCGCATGCCAGAGCACAGGCTCAGTAGTTGTGGAACAAGGGCTTAGTTGTTCTGCAGCATGTGGAATCCTCCCTGTCCAGAGATTGAACCCGTCTCCTGCATTGGCAGGCAGATTCTTTACCATTGAGCCACCAAGGGAGCCCACAACTTCATTCTTTTGAATGTATCTAAGCAAAAAAATATATCTACCCAAGTAACACAGTAGGTGCTGAGAGAGGGCATCAGAGGGCAGACAGGCTGAAACCACAATCACAGACAACTAGCCAATCTTATCACATGGAACATAGCCTTATCTAACTCAATGAAACAAAGCCATGTTGTGCAGGGCAACCCAAGACGAACGGGGTCATGGTGGAGAGGTCTGACCGAATGTGGTCCACTGGAGAAGGAAATGGCAAACCACTTCAGTATTCTTGCCTTGAGAACCCCATGAACAGTATGAAAAGGTAAAATGATAGGATACTGAAAGAGGAACTCCCCAGGTCGGTAGGTGCCCAATATGCTACTGGAGATCAATGGAGAAACAACTCCAGAAAGAATGAAAAGATGGAGCCAAAGCAAAAACAACACCCAGTGACTGGTGATAGAAGCAAGGTCCAATGCTGTAAAGAGCAATACTGCATAGGAACCTGGAATGTTTGGTCCATGAGTCAAGGGAAATTGGAAGTGGTCAAGCAGGAGACGGCAAGGGTGAACACCAACATTCTAGGAATCAGCGAACAAAGATGGACTGGAATGGGGGAATTTAAAACTCAGATGACCATCATATCTACTACTGTGGGCAGAAATCCCTTAGAAGAAATGGAGTAGCCATCATAGCCAACAAAAAGTCTGAAATGCAGTATTTGGATGCAATCTCAAAAACGACAGAATGACCTCTGTTTGTTTCCAAGGCAAACCATTCAATATCATGGTAATCCAAGTCTATGCCTGAACAGTAACACTGAAAAAGTTGAAGTTGAACAGTTCTGTGAAGACCTATAAGACCTTTTAGAACTAACACCCCAAAAAGGTATCCTTTTCATTATAGGGGACTGGAATGTAAAAGTAGGAAGTCAAGAAACACCTGGAGTAACAGGCAAATTTGGCCTTGGAGTATGGAATGAAGCAGGGCAAAGACTAATAGAGTTTTGCCAAGAGAATGCATTGGTCATAGCAAACACCCTCTTCCAACAACACAGGAGAAGATTCTACACATGGACATCACTAGACGGTCAACACTGAAATCAGATTGGTTAAACTCTTTGCAGTCAAAGATAGAGAAGCTCTAGACAGTTAGCAAAAGACCAGAGCTGACTGTAGCCCAGACCATGAAATCTTTATTGCCAAATTCAGACTTAAATTGAAGAAAGTGGGGAAAACCACTAGACCATTCTGTTATAAACTAAATCAAATCCCTTATGATTATACAGTGGAAGTGAGAAATAGATTTAAGGGACTAAATCTGATAGAGTGCCTGATGAACTATGGATAGAGGTTCGTGACATTGTACAGGAGACAAGGATCAAGACCATCCCTAAGGAAAAAAAAATGCAAAAAAGCAAAATGGCTGTCTGAGGAGGCCTTACAAATAGCTGTGAAAAGAAGAGAAGTGAAAAGCAAAGGAGAAAAGGAAAGATATAAGCATCTGAATGCAGAGTTCCAAAGAATAGCAAGGAGAGATAAGAAATACTTCCTCAGTGATCAATGCAAAGAAATAGAGAAAAACAATAGAATGGGAAAGATTAGACACCTCTTCAAGAAAATTAAGAGATACCAAGGGAACATTTCATGCAAAGATGGGCTCAATAAAGGACAGAGATGATATGGACCTAACAGAAAGAGAAGATATTAAGAAGAGGTGATAAGAATACACAGAAGAAATGTACAAAATAGCTTCATGACCCAGATAATCACGATGGTGTGATCACTCACCCAGAGCCTGACATCCTGGAATGTGAAGTCAAATCGGCCTTAGGAAGCATTGCTATGAACAAAGCTATTGGAGGTGATGGAATTCCAGTTGAGCTATTTCCAATCCTAAAAGATGATGCTGTGAAAGTGCTACACTCAATATGCCAGCAAATTTGGAAAACTCAGCAGTGGCCACAGAACTGGAAAGGTCAGTTTTCATTCCAATCCCAAAGAAAGGCAATGCCAAAGAATACTCAAACTACAACACAATTGCACTCATCTCACATGCTAGTAAAGTAATGCTCAAAATTCTCCAAGCCAGGGTCAGCAATTTGTGAACATGAACTTCCAGAGGTTTAAGCTGGTTTTAGAAAAGGCAGAGGAACCAGAGATCAAATTGCCAAAATTTGCTGGATCATCGAGAAAGCCAGAGTTCCAGAAAAAACATCTATTTCTGCTTTAATGACTATGTCAAAGCCTTTGACTGTGTGGATCACAATAAACTGTGGAGAATCCTGAAAGAGATGGGAATACCAGACCACCTGACCTGCCTCTTTAGAAACTTGTATTGAGGTCAGGAAGCAACAGTTAGAACTGGACATGAAACAACAGACTGGTTCCAAATAGGAAAAAGAGTACATCAAGGCTGTATATTGTCACCCTGCTTATTTAACTTATATGCAGAGTACATCATGAGAAATGCTGGGCTGGAGGAAGCACAAGGTGGAATTGGGATTGCTAGGAGAAATACCAACAACCTGCAGATGATGCCACCCTTATGGCAGAAAGTGAAGAAGAACTAAAGAGCCTTTTGATGAAAGTGAAAGAGGAGAATGGAAAAGTTGGCTTAAAGCTCAACATTCAGAAAACTAGATCATGGCATCCGGTCCTATCACTTCATGGCAAATAGATGGGGAAACAGTGGAAACATTGGCTTTTTTGGGCTCTGAACTCACTGCAGATGGTGATTGCAGCCGTGAAACTAAAAGATGTTTACTTCTTTTAAGGAAAGTTATGACCAAACTAGACAGTATATTGAAAAGCAGAGACATTACTTTGCCAACAAATGTCCATCTAGTCAAGGCTATGGTTTTACCAGTAGTCATGTATGGATGTGGGAGTTGGACTCTGAAGAAAGCTGAGCGCTGAAGAATTGTTGCTTTTGAACTGTGGTTTTGGAGAATACTCTTGAGAGTCCCTTGGACAGCAAGGAGATCCAACCAGTCCATCTTGAAAGAGATCAGTCCTGGGTATTCACTGGAAGACTGATGTTGAAGCTGAAACTCCAATATTTTGGCCACATGATGCAAAGGGCTGACTCATTTGAAAAGACCCTGATGCTGGGAAAGATTGAGGGCAGGAGGAGAAGTGGACGACAGAGGATGAGATAGTTGGATGGCATCATCGACTCACTGGACATGAGTTTGGATAAACTCCAGAAGTACGTGATGGAGAGGAAACCTGGCATGCTGGAGAGGAAACCAGTTCATGGGGTTTCAAAGAGTTGGACACGACTGAGCGACTGAACTGAACTGAACGCAAAAATTGTCTCAGCACTATTTATTGAAAAAACTGTTCTTTCCTCATTGAATTGCCTTGTACATAATCAATTGACCATAAAGGTTTGGGTTTACTTCTGAATTGTCAGTTTTATTTTATTTATGTATATGCATATGCTAACTTCACAAGGTATTGTTTACTATAGCTTTCCAGTAAGTTTTGAAATCAGAAAATAGAAATCTCCAACCTTATTTTTTTGTCTCAATTTTTGGGGTTTTTCTGGGTTTCTTGCATTTCCTTATAAATTTTAGATTTAGCTTGTCAATTTATGCAAAATAAGCCATTTGGGGTTTTGATAGAGATTGTGTTTCCTCTATAGATCAATTTTCGGTTTTACATCTTTTTAAGCCACTTCTTCAAACCTGGTTTATCCTGCAGACTGATAAATTATTTAAATCTATTTCAATGTCATGACATAGGAAAGAAAGGAAACAAATAGAGGGTACAAAAGATAACATAAAATGGTAGTTTATGAGGTATGTTGCGAAGGGTGGTTAGAAATATACATTCAGCAGAATGTTCTAGAGCAGTGATTTCCAACTGGTGTGGAGCACTGCTTTTACTATGAAAAATAGTTATGTACCCCATGAAGCTAAATATAATAAATCTAAGGGACTTTTAAATTAAAAAAAATATATTTCTCTAACATTTTTAGTGTTATGATGTCATTTCAAAATAATATTATGTTAAAATGGCATATCTTAATAATATAATGTGTTTGGAAGTTCTATGCTGATTCTGTAAGTTTGTATTTTCTCTGTTTTAGTTGCCTAAAAGCTTCAAATTCTGAAATATATGCAGGACCCTTGTATTGTCAAGATTCTCAGCTGTAAGAAATAGAAAATAACTCTGGATATTTGAAAAAGAGAATGATTCTTTAAAAGGATACTAGATAATTCATTGCTTGTCTAGGAGGGCTAGAAAATTATAGCAGAAGCTTCCATTGTGGATGTGACTCTGGTCACATATACTAATTCTAGCCTACACTATAGGAAGTTTCCAGAAAGGCCTTGGCAATCACATTCTGAGAATATGAATCTGCCACCATACTTTAGTGTTAAAAGCTGGCGCCTATAATGGAAACTTTTTAAAGCTCTAGTTTAGTTTACAGCTCTCTGTGATGATTCAATTAAATTAGACAAATGTGCTTTGACCACCCACTATGAGCACTTGGCTAGGTGCCAATCATGAGCCCTGCTATGTTTGACTTGGCTTGCAAACAACTTAGCCATGTTAAATGTGTTTCCTTGCCTACCAGTGAATGAGTGAGGGTAACTCTCCAACTCTGTTGGGTTTTGATACTAAACAGCACATCCCTGAGAGCCCCGCTGCACCTGATGTATACACAGAAAGCAGGAACAAGAATAATTACAATCAGGCTTCTGCTGGCTGTGCTTAACATCAGCAAGTCAGCAGAGTGCCAATCAGAGCCATTTCTGCAGAAGCTTGTGATGGGAGCTTCCCTTTTCTCACAGCAAGATGGCCAGTGTGTAGGAAATAAACAACCCTTGCATGCTTTTCCAAACTGTAGTTCCCCTACTTGAAAAAAACTCACAACAAATTGGGAGTGCAAAAGTGGTTTCCTGTGGTGTTAAATATGGGAATGTCTTCAAGATGTTCCACTTCAGAATTCTTTGGGGGAAGCAGGCAAGCTAGCTGAAGCGGCAACATTCAACACTTATGAATTTCTGGTGTATTATGGTAAAGACCTTAGCCAAGCATTGTATGTTGATGGCAAACTTACATGTTTAGTGTTAGGTACAAAATTTTCTGAGACTACCTTTATGCATGTCAAAATAAGAAGTCCTGTTGGTAACATAAACTGTTTGAGTCATGGGAACACCAAATGTCTGAGAGAGTGAAAATGGTTTATTTTTTAATGACATACTTATGTAATAGTGTTGGGCTTATTCTTAGTAAGTAGCTGCTAACTATTAAATTTATTTTAAATATACAAATATTTAAAAAATATGACATCAATTCCTGACATTTCAGTGCAATAATTTAATGAAAGTAACTGTGCTAAGTCACTTCAGTTGTGTCTGACTCTGTGTGAACCTGTGGACTGTAGCCTGCCAGACTCCTCTGTCCATGGGATTCTCCAAGCAAGAGTACCAGAATGGGTTGCCATGCCTTTCTCCAGGGGATCTTCCTGACCCAGGGATTGAACTGTGTCTCTTACATCTCCTGCATTGGCGAGTGGGTTCTTTACCACTAGTGACACATGGAAAGTAACTATGAGGGAATTATTTAGAGAAGGTGAACATTTTTTGAGTGCATATAGAAGGCAATGGCACCCCACTCCAATACTCTTGCCTGGAAAATCCCACGGACGGAGGAGCCTGGTAGGCTGCAGCCCATGAGGTTGCTAAGAGTTGGACATGACTGAGAGACTTCACTTTCACTTTCATGCATTGGAGAAGGAAATGGCAACCCACTCCAGTGTTCTTGCCTGGAGAATCCCAGGGACGGGGGAGCCTGGTGGGCTGCCGTCTATGAGGTCGCACAGAGTCAGACATGACTGAAGCGACTTAGCAGCAGTAGCAGCAGCAAAGTAAAAAATAATTTTTATTTAATTTAAAGACATTTTTATTTTTTTAACTGGTAGGAAACTGTTTTACAATGTTACGTTGGGTTCTGCTATACAACAACACAAATCAGTCATAATTTTATATATATATATATATATTTATATGTAAATACACACGCACATATAATTGAGCCTCCCTCTCTTCCCTGCATCCCACCCCCTTTAGGTCAGGCCAGGCTGGGCTCCCTGTGTTATATAACAACTTCTCATTATCTATTTTACATATGATATTATAATGCTACATTATAATATTACAATGCTACTTTCTCAGTTCATCCCTCTTTCACCTTCCCCTAGTCCACAAGTCCGTTCTCTACTAGGTTCATCAGTATATTGTTTCTAGATTCCATATATGTGTGTTGATACTTGTTTTTCTCTTTCTGACTTACTTCATTTTGTATAACAGACTCTAGGTTCATCCACTTTAATACAGCTGACTCAAATCTGTTCCATTTTATGGCTGCATAATATTCCATTGTATATGTGTACCACATCTTTAGCCATTCATCTGTTGATGGACATCTAGTTTGCTTCCATGTCCTGCCTGTTGTAACTATTGCTATAATGAACATTGGGGTGCATGTGTTTTTTAGAATTATGGTTTTTCTCAGGATATATGCCCAGTAGTGGGGTTGCTGTGTTATATGGTAGATTTATTCCTAGTATATAAAGGAATCTCCATACTGTCTTCCATAATGTCAATATCAGTTTACATTTCTACCAACAGTGCAGTAGGGCTCCCTTTTCTCCACATCCTCCCCAGTATTTATTTTTTGAAGATTTTTTGATGGTGTTCATGTTGACTGGTGTGAGGTAATACCTCATTTAGTTTTGATTTGTATTTCTATAATAATGAGTAATGTTGAGCATCTTTTCATGTGTTTGTTGGCAATCTGTATGTCTTCATTAGAGAAATGTCTGTTTAGGTTTTCAGCCCATTTTTTGATTGGGTTGTTTTTTTTGATATTGAGCTGTATGAGGTCCTTATATATTTTGGGGATCCTTTGTCAGTTGCTTCATTTGGCATTTTCTCCCATTATGTGGGTTGTTGTTTCATCTTATTTATAGTTTCCTTTGCTGTGCAAAAGCTTTTAAGGTTCATTACGTCTGTTTATTTTTGTTTTTATTTCCATTAATCTAGAAGATGAGTCATAGAGAATATTGTTGTGATTTACATCAGGGAGTATACTACCTCTGTTTTCCTCTAAGAGCTCTGTAGTTTCTGGTCTTTATGTCTTTAATCCATTTTGAGTTTATTTTGCGTATGGTGTTAGGAGGTGTTCTAATTTCATTTTTGTACACATAGCTGCTCGGTTTTTCCAGTACCACTTATTGAAGAAGCTGTCTTTTCTCCCCTGTGTATTCTTGCCTCCTTTGTCAAAGACAATGTGCTCATGTGTGCATGGGTTTATCTTTGGGCTTTCTATCTGGTTCCATTCATCTACATTTCTGTTTTTGTACCAGAACCATACTGTATTGATGACTGTAGCTTTGTAGAATAGTATGAAGTCAGGGAAGTTGATACCTTGAGCACCATTTTTTTTCCCTCAAGATTGCTTTGGCTTTTTGGGGTCTTTTGTGTTTCCATACAAATTGTGAATTTTTTTTTTTGTTCTAGTTCTATGAAAAATGCCATTGATAGTTTAACAGGTGTATCATTGAATTTTTTGATTGCTTTAGGTAATATAGTCATTTTGACAATATTGATTGTTCCAATCTGAGAACACGATATACCTCTGTATCCATTTGTGTTGCCTTTGATTTCTTTCATTAGTGTCTTATAGTTTTCTGCATATAGTTCTTTTGTCTCTTTAGGTAGGTTTATTCCTAGGTATTTAATTTTTTTGTTGTCTCAAGTGAATGAGATTGTTTACTTAACTTCTCTTTTTGAAATTTCATTGTTAGTGTATAGGGATGCAAGGGATTTCTGTGTATTAATTTTATATCCTGCAACTTTACTAAATTCACTGATTAGCTCCATTATTTTTTGGTGGCAGTTTTAGGGTTTTCTGTGTGTGGTATCAGGTCATCAGCTCACAGTGAGAGTTTTACTTCTTTTCCAATCTGAATTCTTTTTGTTTCTTTTTCTTCTCTGATTGCTATGCTAGGACTTTCAAACCTATATTGAATTTTAATGGTGAGAGTGGGCACCCTTATCCTATTCCTGATCTTAGAGGAAATTCTTTCAGGTTTTCACCATTGAGAATAGTGTTTGCTGTTGGTTTGTTGTATATAGTCTTTAATATGTTAAGGTAGGTTCTTTCTATGCTGATTTCTGAAGAGTTTTTATCATAAAGATTTTTTTTGATATGGACTATTTTTAAAGTCTTTATTGAATTTGTTGCACTATTACTTCTGTTTTATACTTTGGGTTTTTGGCCATGAGTCATGTGTGATCTTAGCTGCCTGACCAGGGATTGGACCTACACCCCCTGTATTGGAAGTTGAAGTCTTAGCCACTGGACTGCCAAGGAATTCTCTAAAAAATAACTTTTAGAATATGCTTTCCATATGCATTTGTAAAAGTGCATGTGAATGCATGTGTATATGTGTGTGTATGATGAAGTGGTGTTGACAAAAAACTTTTTAAACAACAAAATCAAAGTTTTTAATAGTACTAGTTATCTATTATTGTATAATGAATTACTCCCTAAATTAGCTAATTAAAACTATAAACATTTATTATTTTAGAATTAGAGGGTCAGGAATCTAGGTGCAGTTCAGTTGGGTGGTTCTGATGACAGAGCTCTTAGAAGTTTGCAATTAGGAGGTTGGCTAGAATTGTATTCATTTGAAGACTTGACAAGGACTGGAGGATTCTCTTCCAAGATAGTTCATTCAACATCACTGCTCTCTGGAGAAGGTCTTAGTTCTTCATTGGCTGTTGTCAGGATGCTTTACTTTTCTCCATTTGGACATTTTCATGGGTATGAATGCATCAATATATCATCTATATATAATAGCTAACTTCTCATGCAGAAAGCAGTCCAAGAGAAAGTGTAAGACAGAAGCCACTGTCTTTTATGACTTAGTCTCAGAATTCACTCTGTCATATTCTTAATTCTCCATTAGATACATATATCAGCTCTATCTAATGTGATGGGAGTTATACAAGGCCAGAAACACTAGGACGTGATAATTTTGGGGGGCTCTCTTGGAGGTTGAATGTTACAGTAGATATATTGTTGTTTTTTAGTCACTAAATGGTGTCTGACTCTTTTGCTACCCCACAGGTTCTAGCCTACCAGGCTGCTCTGTCCATGGGATATCCCAGGCAAGAATATTGGAGTGGGTTGCCATTTCCTTCTCCAGGGGATCTTCTTCATCCAGAGATCTAACCCAAGTCTCCTGCCTTGGTAGGCAGATTCTTTACCATTGGCCACCAAGGAAGCCTTACAGTACATATAAACAGGCTTATTTTAACAGTGGCTTGATAAAAAGTTCTTTGCTGGTTGACTGGACCAAATTGTTTGCTGAAAGAAGAAAAGTGATAATCAGTCCTAAACCAGTGTAGATTTCACAAAGGACTAATCATGCTGCACTGTCAAAATGAGTGACATAGACCTCTGATTTCCTCACATTATGTAATGACTACTTCTCTCCCTGGATAAAACACACAATTTTGCCAATGTTTATATGATTGAGTAAATTTTTTTGTTGGATTTGTAGGACACAGCATTTACTATTTGGTATACCAGCATTTTTGAAAGAAAAAATAATAATGTTATTTTCTGATATATTTTTATTTATAAAAAATGAAATTTAAATAACCGAGAATAACTGAGTAGTATGGGCCACATACTATACATAGTATAGTAGGGCTTCCCTGATAGATAAGTTGGTAAAGAACTCACCTGTGATGCAAGAGACCCCAGTTGCATTCCTAAGTCAGGAAGATCCACTGGAGAAGGGATAGGCTACCTACGTCAGTATAATGGGGCTTCCCTGTGGCTCAGCTGGTAGAGAATCTGCCTGCAATGCAAGACCTGGGTTCAATTCCTGGGTTGGGAAGATCCCCTGGAGAAGGCAAAGGCTACCCACTACAGTATTCTGGCCTGGAGAATTCCATGGACAGTCCATGGAATGGCAAAGAGTTGGACACGACTGAATGACTTTCACTAGCTCACTATGGGCCACAAAGCTATATTTGTGAATCTTGCAACAGAAAGATGTAACTAATTGGTCCATTGTCAGAGTAGTTGAACATATACTAAATGTTTATAGTATAATAAAAGCAAAAACAGAATAAAACCGTGTCCTATACTTAAAGATTTATTTATTATATTCTCAAGAGAAATTTCTTTTTGCCCTCAAAAACATATGACTACAAACATACCTTTATAAAGTTTTCCAATATAATAGGTTCTCTTTTTAGTTATGCATAATTTCCATTTTTCTAATTAATTTTTAATATAAAAAAGGTCCAACAAAATCTATTATAATATTATCATGTAAATTCAGAATTGTATAAGAATCTTTCATTTTGGGAGTTAGACACCTGGGTTTCAAGGTGTAAGTATTTTAAATAGTGAGCAGCTGAGTCTGGACTAGCACTAGCACTAGAATGGTTTGTGACTCTGAATTGAGTTCTCCCATCTCTAATAGGAATATTATTCCTCTGTTTCTCTCACTCAAACATTTTACATTTGGCTTACATACAGAAGCTCAGGCTAACCAAACCTGAAGATGTTGTATTTTTATTTAGTAAAGATATTCTCTCTTGGACTTATATCTAATTTATCATTCACATATAGAAATGTGTGGTCTTGTTATTGACATTGATCAAAAATGTACCAAACCACAACAAATAGATTACTTAAATTTTACAAGCGCCCTGATAATTCCTTCCACCACTCAGCGCTTCCTGTATCTAATTCAGTTCTGCTGGAAGAATCCACCATGCAGAATGCCTTTAGATTAATAAGAATATTAACTTACTTGCTATACCTTCCTATTGGAAAGAGGAATTAGAGAATAGAGGTGCTGGTGTGTTTCTGTAAAAAAAAATGTAGGACAATTTGAGTTTTTTCCTTCTGCTTTTCTCCAACTAGAGGAAAAATAAAATGGGAATAAAATATCTGTATTTTTTTGGAAAAGAGTCTGACAATATACCAACTCATGAGAGAGGACACAAAAATGGCCTAACAACATTTAAAGTGTTCTTTTAAACTCTGTTACATTCTGAAGTATTATTTCTAAATGGTAAGCTTTTTTCTTGCTTGATAGCTTTGACTTTCCAATATTGTATATGATTGCCTGCCTTAGTGTGCAAATTCAAATTTCAAAAGGCATTTTACTTTTCTCTAAGAACATTTAAGTTGTGTTTGGCTTTGTGTTTTAATCTTGGTTTCATTTCTAGTCAGAATATTAGCATTTTGGGGCAGGACCTTAAGCTGTTTAGATTATTCAAATTTTTATCTACCCTTGATCCAACTTTCTTAATGACAAAATATATAAATATTTCTTTTTAACTAAATAAAATAGAAGTTTTATGTGATTTTCAATCTGTTGTAAGGTGCCCAACGTGCTACTGGAGATCAGTGGAGAAATAACTTCAGAAAGAATGAAGGGATGGAGCCAAAGCAAAAACAATACCCAGCTGTGGATATGACTGGTGATAGAAGCAAGGTCCGATGCTGTAAAGAGCAATATTGCGTAGGAACCTGGAGTGTCAGGTCCATGAATCAAGGCAAATTGGAAGTGGTCAAACAAGAGATGGCATGAGTGAATGTCGACATTCTAGGAATCAGTGAACTGAAATGGACTAGAATGGGTGAATTTAACTCAGGTGACCATTATATCTACTACTGCAGGCAGGAATCCTTTAGAAGTGGAGTAGCCATCATGGTCAACAAGAGAGTCTGAAATGCAGTACATGGATGCAATCTCAAAATCGACAGAATGATCTCTGTTCATTTCCAAGGCAAACCATTCAATATCACAGTAATCCAAGTCTATGCCCCAATGAGTAACGCTGAAGAAGCTGAAGTTTAACGGTTCAATGTAGACCTACAAGACCTTTTAGAACTAACACCCAAAAAATATGTCCTTTTCATTATAGGGGACTGGAATGCAAAAGTAGGAAGTCAAGAAACACCTGGAGTAACAGGCAAATTTGGCCTTGGAATATGGAATGAAGCAGGGCAAAGACTGATAGAGTTTTGCCAAGAAAATGCACTGGTCATAACAAACACCCTCTTCCAACAATACAAGAGAAGACTCTACACATGGATATCACCAGATGGTCAACACCAAAATCAGATTGATTACAGTCTTTGCAGCCAAAGATGGAGAAGCTCTATACAGTCAGCAAAAACAAGACCAGGAGCTGACTGTGGCTCAGCCCATGAACTCCTTATTGCCAAATTCAGACTTAAATTGAAGAAGGTAGGGAAGACCACTAGACCATTCAGGTATGACCTAAATCCAGTCCCTTATGATTATACAGTGGAAGTGAGAAATAGATTTAAGGGACTAAATCTGATAGAGTACCTGATGAACTATGGATGGAGGTTTGTGACATTGTACAGGAGACAGGGATCAAGACCATCCCCATGGAAAAGAAATGCAAAAAAGCAAAATGGCTGTCTGGGGAGGCCTTTCAAATAGCTGTGAAAAGAAGAGAAGCGAAAAGCAAAGGAAAAAGGAAAGATATAAACATCTGAATGCAGAGTTCCAAAGAATAACAAGAAGAGATAAGAAAGCCTTCTTCAGCAATCGATGCAAAGAAATAGAGGAAAACAACAGAATGGGAAAGACTAGAGATCTCTTCAAGAAAATCAGAGATACCAAAGGAACATTTCATGCAAAGATGGGCTCGATAAAGGACAGAAATGGTATGGACCTAACAGAAGCAGAAGACATTAAGAAGAGATGGCACGAATACACAGAACTGTACAAAAAAGATCTTCACGACCCAGATAATCACGATGGTGTGATCACTCACCTAGAGCCAGACATCCTGGAATGTGAAGTCAAGTGGGCCTTAGAAAGCATCACTACGAACAAAGCTAGTGGAGGTGATATAATTCCAATTTAGCAATTTCAAATCCTAGAAGATGATGCTGTGAAAGTGCCACACTCAATATGCCAGCAAATTGGAAAACTCAGCAGTGGCCACAGGACTGGAAAAGGTCAGTTTTCATTCCAATCCCAAAAAAGGCAATGCCAAAGAATGCTTAACTACCGCACAATTGCACTCATCTCACACGCTAGTAAAGTAATGCTCAAAATTCTCCAAGCCAGGCTTCAGCAATATGTGAACTGTGAACTTCCTGATGTTCAAGCTGGTTTTAGAAAAGGCAAAGGAAGCAGAGATCAAATTGCCAACATCCGCTGGATCATGGAAAGAGCAAGAGAGTTCCAGAAAAACATCTATTTCTGCTTTATTGACTATGCCATAGCCTTTGACTGTGTGGATCACAATAAACTGTGGAAAATTCTGAAAGAGATGGGAATACCAGAGCACCTGATCTGCCTCTTGAAAATCTGTATGCAGGTCAGGAAGCAACAGTTAGAACTGGACATGGAACAACAGACTGGTTCCAAATAGAAAAAGGAGTACATCAAGGCTGTATATTGTCACCCTGTTTATTTAACTTATATGCAGAGTACATCATGAGAAACGCTGGGCTGGAAGAAACACAAGCTGGAATCAAGATTGCTGGGAGAAATATCAACAACCTCAGATATGCAGAAGACACCACCCTTATGGCAGAAAGTGAAGAGGAACTCAAAAGCCTCTTGATGAAACTGAAAGTGGAGAGTGAAAAGGTTGGCTTAAAGCTCAACATGATCTTCAGAAAATGAAGATCATGGCATCCGGTCCCATCACTTCATGGGAAACAGATGGGGAAACAGTGGAAACAGTGTCAGTCTTTATTTTTCTGGGCTCCAAAATCACTGCAGATGGTGACTGCAGCCATGAAATTAAAAGATGCTTACTCCTTGGAAGGAAAGTTATGATCAACCTAGATAACATATTCAAAAGCAGAGACATTACTTTGCCAACAAAGTTTCGTCTAGTCAAGGCTATGGTTTTTCCTGTGGTCATGTATGGATGTGAGAGTTGGACTGCGAAGAAAGCTGAGCATCGAAGAATTGATGCTTTTGAACTGTGGTGTTGGAGAAGAGTCTTGAGAGTCCCTTGGACTGCAAGGAGATCCAACCAGTCCATTCTGAAGGAGATCAGCCCTGGGATTTCTTTGGAAGGAATGATGCTAAAGCTGAAACTCCAGTACTTTGGCCACCTCATGCAAAGAGTTGACTTATTGGAAAAGACTCTGATGCTGGGAGGGATTGGGGGCAGGAGGAGATGACAGAGGATTAGATGGCTGGATGGCATCATTGACTCGATAGACGTGAGTCTCGGTGAACTCTGGGAGTTGGTGATGGACAGGGAGGCCTGGTGTGCTGCAATTCATGGGGTCACAAAGAGTCAGACATGATTGAGTGACTAATCTGATCTGATCTGACGATGACACTTTACTCTTATTTAGTACCTTATATGCTGTTAAAGTTCATTACAGACATTAAAACTTTTATCAACAAATGGAGTAAAATTGTAAGATATTGTAATTTTGACCAAGTACCCATCAATTTCCAGAAAAGCATCTACTTCTGTTTCATTGACCAAGCTAATGCCTTTGACTGGGAGGATCACAATAAACTGTGGAAAAATTCTTAGAGATGTAAGGACCACACCACTTTACCTGTCTCCTGAGAAACCTGTATTGGGTCAAGAAGTAACAGTCAGAACCAAACATGCAACAACTGATTGGCTCAATATTGGGAAAGGAGTATGACAAGGTTGTTTATTATCATCCTGCTTATTTAACTTCCACGTAGAGATGTTGTTTTGTCACTCTGTACAACTCTTGCAACCCAATAGACTGTATCCCACCAGGCTCTGCTGTCCATAGGATTTTCCAGGCAAAAATACTGAAACGTGTTGCCATTTCCTTCTCCAAGGTATATTACCAACCCAGGGATAGAACTTCTGTCTCCTATACTGCAGGTGGATTCTTTATCACTGAGTCACCTGGGAAGACCTATATGCAGTGTACATCATGCCAAATGCCAGCCTGGATAAATCCCAAGCTGGAATCAAGATTGCCAGGAGAAATATTAACAACCTCAGATATACAAATGATACCACTCTAATGGCAGAGAGTGAAGAGGAACTAAAGAGCCTCTTGATGAAGGTGAAAAAGGAGAGGAAAAGGTGACTTGAAACTCAACATTCAAAAAACTAAGATCTTAACATCCAGTCCCATCACTCCATGGCAAACAGATGGGGGGAATGGAAACAGTGGCAAATTTTAATTTTGGGGCTCCCAAATCACTTTGAACAGTATCTGTAGCCATGAAATTAAAAGATGCCGCTCCTTGGAAGGAAAGCTCTGACAAATCTAGACATTGTATTAAAAAGCAGAGACATTGTTTTGCCGACAAAGGTCCATTTCATCAAAGCTATATTTTTTTCCAGTAGTCATGTATAGATGTGAGAACTAGACCATAAAGAAGTCAGTTGCCATTCCCTTCTCCAGAGGATCTTCCCAACACAGGAATCAAACCTGGGTTTCCTGCATTGCAGGCAGATTCTGTATGTATGAACTACAGAGAAGTCTTTATGTGTGTATATGTACACATATATAACTGATCACTTTCAGTATACCTGAAACATTGTAAATCAACTGTACCTTAATGAAAAAATCTCCTCCTCCTTTAAAAAAAAGTTTCTTTATTCATAGGATTCTGAACATTTAATCTATTGGTAAAGATATTTCTCCATAGTTTTGTTTTAGTTTCTATTTGAAAGTCAATCTCAAACTTACAGGAAAGTTGCATGTGCAGTATAATTAATTTTTTTTCCTAAGCCATTTGAGAGTAAACTGCTGTCATAATGCACTGTCACCCATGAATACTTTTGTGTGTGTATCCTATAGGGACATTTCCCCCTGAATAATCATAATAAATGTGCTGTGCTACCCTGGAGAGGGAAATGGCAACCCACTCCAGTGTTACTGCCTGGAGAATCCCATGGACAGAGGAACCTGGCAGGCTGCAGTCCATGTGGTCGCATGGAGTCAGACAGGACTGAAGTGACTTAGCACAATCATGATAAATAGATTACTACCATCTAATCCTCAAACTTCACCTACTGTCTTAATATATCCCTTATAGAAAAAAGAATCCAGTTCAAACAATGTGTTGCATTTATTGTCTTTGTTCTTTACTCTCCATCAGTATGGAAGAATTCTTTGGTCTTTCCTTCATTTTCTTGACCTTGACATTTATGAAGTTTGCAGACCAGTTTTTAAAAAAATATTTTTAAATTTTATTAAAGTATAGTTGACTTGCAAAAAAAAAAAAAGAAGGCTGAGTGCCAAAGAATTGATGCTTTTGAGTTGTGGTGCTGGAGAGGACTCTTGAGAGTCCCTTGGACTTCAAGGAGATCAAAACAGTCAATCCTAAAGAAAATCAGTCCTGAATATTTATTGGAAGTACTGATGCTGAAGCTGAAGCTCCAATACTTTGGCCACCTGATTGAAGAGCCAAGTCACTAGGAAAGACGCTGATGCTGGGAAAGACTGAAGGAAAAAGGAGAAAGAGGCAGCAGAGGATAAGATGGTTAGACGGTATCACCGACTCAATGGGTATGAACTTGTCTGAACTCCTGAAGATAGTGGAGGACAGAGGAACCTGGTATGTTGGAATCCCTGGGGTCACAAAGAATGGGACAGGATTTAGTGACTGAACAATGACAATAACAACCCATCATTTTCAGCCTTCTTTATCCTTAAAGTAGAATATTTCTAATATGTTAGAGAAATCAGTCTTAATCAAATGCTTTGAATGTAATTAATTCCAGAAGGATCATCAGACTTGGGTCATGGAACTGTTGTAAGCTGAGGATTTTCTATAACCCCAAATGTAACAAGATGATAATTAAAAAGGAATACTCTAGTATGAGTAGCATCTGAATCTAATTGATATTTTCATGGCACTTTCTTCTAACTGAAAGTTACCTCCACAGGTAACTGCCTAGCTGTAGGCAGTGAGCAAAAGAAATGCAACTCCAGAGGTGGCTAGAGTTTTCATCTGATTTTCTGAATGTGTGTGTGTGTGTGTGTGTGTGTGTGTGTGTGTACTTTAGCAAATTTGGAAGCTAGTATAATTATCCTCAAACTTTTGATCATTAACGGTCACCAGAGCATGTCTAACAAAGTCTCCAGTCACTTCTTGGTCACAGAATTTTTCAATTCACAATGATTTTGCGAAGAGTTACATACATGTTATTTTTGGAGTGAGGAAGGAGAGTAGGCTATAATTATTCCAAAGTTTCTTCTACAATTTCTACATGACTTAGCTATCTTTTTGTGTCTCATGATGCTGATGTCTAAAAACATCCATGAAGTAATGATATCCAATGCTGTCTCCTTCAAGAATTTTTTTATAATTCTAGTCTGTTTTATGTCTCTCTATTCTGAATATATAATGAACTTGCAATTTATATCATGTTTTTTTCATTTTTACAGTCTTGTTTTGAAATATATGCATATTTATATTGTGTATTCAATAGCATTTAAAGCTTCATATCAACTGGAAGCATTTTCATTTCCCCCTTACATTTTATCCAGCACCTAGTAAAGCACTGGACTCACACAGGTGTTCAAAAGAAGATATCTGTCAGAATCAATTCCATCAAAATTGGAAAAGAGAGAGATAAAACTTCAGAAAACAAAATCTATTTATTTCCATTTTGAATTTTTCATCACTTTTGGAAGCACACCCATTTCCCACAGCTCTCAAACATGAAATCTTATATTAGCCTTTGCTTCTTAAGTTTCTCTCCCTTCAGTGATTTCAGTTGAATTCAATTTCTTTATTCGTAGTGCCTGACTCTGTATAATATCATGTAAGAAATTTCAAATTAATTTCTTATGGATTATTTTCTAAAAGTTTCCTTTTGTGGGGCAAAATTATCAAATGTATTCTCGGCTTAAGCAAATAAATTTCTAAACATCATCCTTAACATCTTATAGTTTCTCCTTGTCAACATCTGTTTCAGATTTGAATTTCACACAATTTAATTTTCAGTCTTTTCATCTTTTACTATTGGCCTAGTGTCTTTGAACCAAAGTGGCCAGGGAGGTTTCTGGTTTCTGTGTTTAGTCCTTTTCCAAGGTCCCAGGATATCAACATGTTAATTTTTAACGACAAATTTAATTATTGCATACTTGAGAACACCTGAGTTTGCATGATCACTGCAGTTTCTTGGTAAATAGCATGGGAAGTCACATTATAATCTAAGTCACTTATTAAATTATAGCCACTTTGCCATAAGAAAGTATTGTCACAGAAATCATAAATACTCTAAAATCCTTTTGATCAGCACATTCTGTTACAGAACCACATGGGAAACCAATTCCTAATCAAAAGCTTGCTTGGTAAGTGTGGAATTAGAACAAGTAGCTTTAGATAACTCAAATCTTAAGTCGGATGAGGCTAAGATGGTTCCTGAGCAAGTCTTTTCTTAGACTTGCAAGATTTTCTAACAGTGTGTTCTGAAATCTTGATAGGTAGAAGCCATAAAAACTGTCACATAAAAGCTACAGGTAGCTTCTTTAATGGGTAAAGACTTGAAAACTCCTCAGGAGCTAATTGTTCCTTCACTCAGGGAAAGCCTCCTGATTGGGCCTTTAATTGCACAAATGTAAAGCAAGAATCACTTATGAATTATGCATTGTTCTGGGAGAAAAGTGTGATGTAATGTTCACCCGAATGAAAACATTTTGGACTGTGAGGCTAAGTAAACTATTTGCTAACGTATGATTTTGCTTCTGCTTATGCAAGTTAGTGAACATTTCCCAATCTCAGTTTTCTTCCTCAGTAAAGTGGGGACAATAATATTTGGGAAGATAAAGTAATATAAGTAAACTTTTAAAAGGGAATCTCATATCTAGTCAGCAGGGTTGCCCAAGTGGCTTAGCGGTAAAGAATCTGTCTGTAATGAAGGAGATACAGGAGACACGAGTTTGATCCCTGGGTCAGCAAGATCCTTTGGAGGAAGAAAAGGCAACCCTCTATAGAATTCTTGAGGGGATAACCCCATAGACAGAGGAGCCTGGTGGGCTGTAGTCCATAGAGTTGCAAAGAGTTGGACAAGGCCGTAGCAACTAAACACACATCTAGTCAGTGGCTTAGTATTGGTGATGAATATGTCTCTGAGATTATCACTATTTTTTAAAAGAAATAAATATATCATTCCTTTGTCTGAAGTGAGATTGCACATTGCTAGTAAATTTTTGTACTTTCTGGAGATGTGGATACTTTGGGCAGAAGATCATAGAGTGAACTCCAAGGCTGATCCTTGCCTCTTGCAGAAGGACCACACACAAAGTCCAGAAGGCAGCAAGTGCCTCATGGTAACAGCTGTTGATCCTGCACATGACTAATTCAGATGCAGACAGTCATATGTACTGCTATGCTTGGCCATGTTTACCTATTCCCAAAATGGAGTTTTTCTTGAATTAACTTTCCCACTCACAGTGATCTTGAATAGAGGAAGATTCTGGCACAGAAAATTAAAAAGTAAGCTTTAAGTGAGGTGGAAGAGGAATTATTTTTTTGCTCTGACTAAATGACTCTTTGGGTGTCTAGACCTGGAGGTGAGTTGGGATGCTTTTGTGTGGTGTGGCAGAAACATCAGTCACTATTCCATGAACTTAGGCTGGGACTAAGACCTCTTGTGACTTGGGTACTCTTGCTGCCTATTAAAATGTATTCTCCATGTTCCCACTGAAGTGGAAGTATTGGGCAAATGACTAGTAAGCTGTACAGCATCCCTGGCTTCCCCCATGGCTCAGTGGTAAAGAATCTGCCTGCCAATGCAGGAGACACAGGAGATGTAGGTTCAATCCCTGGAGGAGGAAATGGCTACCCACTCCAGTATTTTTGCCTGGAAAATTCCATGGACAGAGAAGCCTGGTGGGCTATAGTCCATGGGGTTGCAAAGAGTTGGACACAACTGAACATGCTCACATTGCACCCCCAGCTTTCTTTGCAGTTAGGTATTGGCTTGTGAGAGTTGTCTCTGGAAGAATATGAGTAAGAAGTGATGTTTTCCGTTTGCATACCTTGCTTCTCTCCTCCTGAGCCTCTTGCTGTGCTCTTTTCTCCTTCTGCCTAACCAACATGACAATAACCAGAGACATCTGGGAACTTATTTGTGTTGAAAATGGTAGGGTAGCCGTCAGACTAACCCTTGAATGGCTACATGAAGAAAAGCCAGGGTTGCCCTGAAACTTCTGCCCTCTCTTTTATGTGAGAAAGACAAATACATATGTATATGTATGTGTGTGTGTGTGTATATATATATATATATATATATATATATATATATACACACCACTGAATTATTGGTGTTTGTTTCAATCAATTTCCCTATTGTAACCAATTCAATTCGGGCCATGGTGTCACAGCCTAAAAAGTTGGAGAAATACATGATATCATGGCAACACATTGACATTTATTTTAAAAAAATACTATCTCCAACTATAACTTAGAATACAAACCTTATGCTCATATAGTTTTAAGTACAGTGATTGGAAAGAGCTGGAATATTTATATGTATTGGCTGCTATTCATTGCTTCAAGTAAGGTATTACATGAATTGACTGGTTTATGCTCAGAGATTGAAGGGGAGAGAATTCACAGATGAAGAGCCTCATGGAAAAGTTAACTGCTTCTGAAACCCAAACAAGAAATAAGACGTAAAAAGACTTTAGATGCAAAGGCCCAATAAGATGTCTAAGTTGAATTAAGGTACTTAACCTTATAGCAAAAATCAGATACAAAGTGATATCTTCCCACCCAGCTATTGTAGATGTTCTCAAAGTAGCTATCATTAAGTTCATAACTGCAGACACACAGGCACAGGCATACACACGCACACTGTTAGAAACAGGGAAGTTAAAAACAAATGAAAAATTACATCTAAGGAATTTGGGGGGTGTTGTCACTGCTACTTGGAAGGGACAGGAAATAAATAGATGGAAAACCTATTTAGTTTTTGAGAGAACTGCACTGTCAAGGAAACCTGAGAAAGCTTTTGACTCTCTGACCTGTTCAGAGGGCTCACACTCTATTCTCATCATAGATGTGCCATGGAAGATGGCAGAGGAGGAGGAAGCTCCGAGAAGGCAAATTCAGGAGCCTCTGAGGATCATGGAAAAGGGAGCTTCTCCCAGAGGACAGAATCACAATTAACGTGGGGATCTTTTCCATACCAGGCAAGGTCTTAACCAGTGCTTCCCCAGTGGGAGTACATTGTTTCCGTGAACTATGACTTCGCCATTTCCCTCAACCATACATTTTTTTTTTCCTTTTTAAGCAGTATTAGGTTACAGAAAAAGTGACTGGAACATACGGAGAATTCCTGTGTATTCCCTCACTGTTCATCTGCTGGTTTTCCCTATTGTTAACATTGTTCATTATTATGGTACATTTGTTACTATCGATGAATCAATATTGATACATTATAAATTGAATTCCATGGTTTACACTGGAGCTTAATCTTTGTGTTGTATGTCCTATGGGTTTTGAGGAATGTAAATAAAATGACACATATCTACCATTTTTATATCATACAATATAGTTTCATTGCCCTAGAAATTCTCCCTGCTGCACCTGTTTATCTCACCCTTAGTCCTCAAGCCTTACAACCACTGCCACTCCTGCCACTAATTTTTTTTCACTGTCATCATGGTTTTGTCTTTTTCAGAATGTCATATAGTTGTAGCCATACAGTATGTAGACTTTATGGTTCAGCTTCTTTCTTCAGCAATCTGCATTTAGGTTTATCCATGTCTATTGTGTTTTGATAGTTCCTTTTTTAAAATCACAAGATAATATTCTGTTGTATGGATATACCACAGTTTGTTTAGCCATCTACCTCTTGAAGGACATCTTTGTTGCTTCCAGGTTTTGGCAATTATGAATTATCCATTTGTAGGTTTTCATAAGTGTTCAGCTCCTTTGGGTGCATACCAAGCAGCATGGTTGCTGGATCGTATGTTAAGAACATGTTTACTTTTCTAAGAAACTGCCAAACTGTCTTCCAAAGTTGACTGAATTTCTTTATATTCATATGAGTAATAAAAGAGGATTTCTATTTCTCTACACATTCTCTTGCATTTTAACTGGCACTTTTATTGTGGTTATCCTGCTACATCAACATATATTGACTTAGGTGGGGGCAGATAGTCTTTGGTATTAGCCTCTATACCACTAAATACAAATTAAAATGAAATATCTCGCCTTGTAGGAGAAATTTCACATTCCAGGGATACTAGACTTGGAATTGGTTGCAGCAAATGGGTAAGACTTTGAATTGTCCCTCTGGGGAGGGAATGAGTCTATTTTATCTACTGGCAATATTTGATGGCTAGAAAGGTAGACTGGGGTGGAGATGGCCATTTGTCCCTCAGAAACTTCTCCTCCTATCTTCCTTTGTAATTGTAGGGTTGGACATGTGTCTAGCCAGCTATGACGTGTTTCCCAACTTCCCTTGCGTTTAGATGGAGTAATGGGACTGTTCTTCCAGTGGGTCCACTGTTCTCCTATATATGTAAAGGTAATATGTGCCATTTCTGAGGTTAATGATAAAAACTCCCTGACATGCCCCTCCATGTTCTCTCTGACATTGGGCTTCTTGTTGTTCAGTCGTGTCCAAATTTTTGCAACCCTATGGACTGCAGCATGCCAGGCTTCCCTGTCTTTCACCATCTGCCAGAGCTTGCTCAAACTCTTGTCCATTGAGACAGTGATGCCATCCAACCATCTCATTCCTTTGTTGTTCCCTTATCCTCCTGCCCTCTATCATTCCCAGCATCAGTGTTTTACTAAATGAGTTGACTCTGTGAATCAGGTGACCAAAGTACTGAAGCTTCAACATCAGTCCTTCCAGTAAATATTAAAGGTTGATTTCCTCTAGGATTGACTGGTTTGGTCTCATTGCAGGCCAAGGGACTCTTAAGAGTTTTTCCAGCACCACAATTAGAAAGCATCAATTCTTTGGCACTCAGCTTTCTTTATGGTCCAACTCTCACATCCATATATGACTAATGGAAAAACCATAGTTTTGACTATATGGATATTTGTTGGCAAAGCAATATCTCTGATTTTTAACATGCTGTCTAGGTTTTTCATAGCTTTTATTCCAAGGAGCAAGTTTTTTTTTTTTTTTTTAATTTCATGGCGGCAGTCACCATCCACAGTGAATTTGGAGTGCAAGGAAATAAAGTCTGTCACAGTTTCCACTGTTTCCCCATCTACATGGCATGAAGTGATGGGACTGGATGCCATGATCTTAATTTTCTGAATGTTGAGTTTTTAGCCAGCTTTTATACTCTCCTCTTTCAACTTCACCAAGGGGCTCTTTAGTTCTTGAAAGAACTGGCTTGAACATCTGGAATTTCATGTTTCACGAACTGTTGAAGCCTGGCTTGGAGTTTCGAGCATTACATTGCTAGCATGTGAGATGAGTGTAATTGTGAGATAGTTTGAACATTCTTTGGCATTGCCTTTCTTTGGGACTGGAATGAAAACTGACCTTTTCCAGTACTGTGGCCACTTCTGAGTTTTCCAAATTTGCTGGTATATTTAGTGCAGCACTTTAGCAGCAGCATCTTTTAGGATTTGAAATAGCTCCACTGGAATTCCATTACGTCCATTAGCTCTGTTCATAGTGATGCTTCCTAAGGCCCACTTGACTACACATTCTAGGATGTCTGGCTTTAGATGAGTGATCACACAATTGTGGTTATCTGGGTCATGGAGATCTTTCTTGTATAGTTCTGTGTATTCTTGCCACCTTTTCTTGATATCTTCTGCTTCTGTTAGGTCCATACCATTTCTGTCCCTTATTGTGCCCATCTTTGCATGAAATGTTCCCTTGGTAGCTCTAATTTTTAAATAGATCTCTAGTCTTTCCCATTCTATTGTTTTCCTCTATTTCCTGGCATCAATCACTGAGGAAGGCTTTCTTATCTCTCCTTGCTATTCTTTGGAATTCTGCATTCAAATGAGTATATCGTTCCTTTTCTCCTGTGCGTTTAGCTTCTGTTTTCTTCTCAGCTATTTGTAAGGCCTCCTCAGACAACCATTTTGCCTTTTTGCATTTCTTTTTCTTGGGGATAGTCTTGATCCCTGTCTCCTGTACAATGTCACGAACCTCTGTCCATAGTTCTCCAGACACTCTGTCTATCAGATCTAATCCCTTGAATCTATTTGTCACTTCCACTGTATAATAGTAAGGGATTTGATTTAGGTTCCTCTGCCTTTTAAAAATCCAGTTTTACATCTGGAAGTTCTTGGTTCACATAATGTTGAAGCCTAGCTTGGAGGATTTTGAACATGACCTTGCTAGCATGTGATATGAGTGCAATTGTGCGGTAGTCTGAACACTTAGGGTTGGAATAGTGATAATCAAAGGTGAGTTCGGGACACCATATGTTATAAATGACCCAGACATGTCAGTCTGGGTGCCTGAACAATAGCATAAAGGAGAATAACTCTGCTGACCTATTCTTCCTTCTAGACTGTTACTTGAATGAGTAATGAATTTCTATTATGTTTGAGCTAGGCTTGGTTCTATTTGTAAGGATAACTTGGTTCTATTTATATCGAGTCTTATTAATGCATATGCATAAGGGAAAGTGCATTATTTTCTTCTTATCCTAGGCTCTCATAACACTGCCTGTCTTTTGGAAAAAATAATAGTAATGGGCAGTAAGTTACAGTCTCACTGTAAACTGGTCCCATTCTCAGTGTCATTGGTGGTTTGAGATGCAATATACTGTAGAAGTAAAGAAATTGGCATCTGCTTATTTCTTTACTACCTATGCTCAGTTGCTCAGTTGTGTCCGACTCTTTGCAACCCCATGGACTGTAGCCCACCAGGCTCCCCTGCCCATGGGATTCTCCCGGCAAGGATACTGAGATAGGTTGCCATTTTCATCTCCACTGTACTACTTATACCTACCTATGTTAAATGTAAGGTATTGTTAACTTGGGAAATTTCTTTGACTTTGTAGACTTTAGCTTACTTAACAATACCCATTTCCTAAGTTTTTTGTAGAAATTAATTGAAATAAATCATGTGAATAATTAGGAAACAATTTGGTACTTGGGTGCTCAGGCATTATGAGCTACCAGCTAGCTCTTAACTCTGTGAAGTTGTATTTTATGCCCACATTTAGTGGAAAGTCTAGAGTTCAAAATAAAATAAACAGACAAAAAAAAGTATTCATGGGTGGAATACCTTTTTTGACTTTGGTTGGAGTAAGAAAATGAGGAAGTGTAAAAGAGAGGGATTTTGTTTGCTTTGCTGGGGGCATAGCCAATTTCTCCAAATAAAGTAAAATAATAGCACCTCCCACTGGGTAGAGAGTTTGTAAAGAGAATTGCTGAATCTTTCTGTCCCTGAAAATCCAGCAGTTAGAGCAGATGCCAGAAACAGCACTGAGGGGGTAACACAATGAATTGCAAATGTGTACAAAGAGTTCAGCAACTGGCAGCTGCAATGAAAACTGCCATAAGCATGTGTTACATGGAAGTTATTGGCAGATTAAGTTCAGAAATCCAGCACCAGCTGAGGCAGAGAAGACAATAAATAGTTTAAATTGGCAACCAAAACTTTTACCAAACACTTACATACACATAATGAGAACAATACAAGAGAGAGTGTGAAGGAGAGTAGGGACGGGGGTTACTGGGATTCTTAGGGAGGTCACAAAGCCCCAGTTTCTTAAGGAACTAAACTATGAATCCCTTTCAAAGGTCTAAGCAAATCCCCTCCATGGCACCGAGGAAAATAAAACAGAAAAGCAGAGAAGCAAAGAATAATAAATCAGCCCTTACTTTCAAAAAAATGACGGTGAAAAAAATGGAAGGGAAGAGATTCTGCAGTGTCCTAGGCAAAAAGGAATTGATGGTCAAATCCAAACTTAAATATTATAATTTTTGCCTGGTACCTCATGCAAAGAGTTGACTCATTGGAAAAGACCCTGATGCTGGGAGAGATTGGGGGCAGGAGGAGAAGGGGACGACAGAGGATGAGATGACTGGATGGCATCACCGACTCGATGGACATGAATTTGGGTAAACTCTGGGAGTTGGTGATGGACAGGAAAGCCTGGTGTGCTGTGATTCACGGGGTTGCAGAGTCGGACACGACTGAGCAACTGAACTGAACTGAACTGAAATTCATTTCAGGTATGATTAAGTTATTCTCAAGTTCCTCTTTGTTATAGTTCACAATTTATAATTCTCACAGAGAATTATTCTATATTCTAATTATTCTATATATATTCTATATTCTATAATATTCTAAATATAGGATATTATAGAAATATTCTATATTTATAATATTGGTTTATAATAATGTCCAGTCATCAATTGATTATATTGTGTTAAATCCATTACCTCCTAACAGATAAAGAAAAAAGAGGAGATAGGCTTAAACAAGGCTTCCCTCATGGCTCAGACAATAAAGAATTTGCCTGCAATGAGGGAGACCTGGGTTCAGTCCCTGGGTAGGGAAGATACCCTGGAGAAGGGAATGGCAGTTCACTCCAGTATTCTTGTGGAGAATTTCATGGACAGAGGACCCTGGTGGGCTACAGTCCATGGGGTCACAAAGAGTCAGACATAACTGAGCGACTAAAACTTTCATTTTCAGGCTTAAATAAAGTTGAGTTTATTTATTTATTTTTTTAAATTTTTTTTTAATTTTTAAACTTTACATAATTGTATTAGTTTTGCCAAATATCAAAATGAATCCACCACAGGTATACATGTGTTCCCCATCCTGAACCCTCCTCCCTCCTCCCTCCCCATACCATCCCTCTGGGTCGTCCCAGTGCACTAGCCCCAAGCATCCAGTATCGTGTATCAAACCTGGACTGGCAACTTGTTTCTTACATGATATTATACATGTTTCAATATCATTCTCCCAAATCTTCCCACCCTCTCCCTCTCCCACAGCGTCCATAAGACTGTTCTATACATCAGTGTCTCTTTTGCTGTCTCGTACACCGGGTTATTGTTACCATCTTTCTAAATTCCATATGTATGCGATAGTATACTGTATTTATGTTTTTCCTTCTGGCTTACTTCACTCTGTATAATAGGCTCCAGTTTCATCCACCTTATTAGAACTGATTCACATGTATTCTTTTTAATGGCTGAGTAATACTCCATTGTGTATATGTACCACTGCTTTCTTATCCATTCATCTGCTGATGGACATCTAGGTTGCTTCCATGTCCTGGCTATTATAAACAGTGCTGCGATGAACATTGGGGTACACGTGTCTCTTTCCCTTCTGGTTTCCTCAGTGTGTATGCCCAGCAGTGGGATTGCTGGATCATAAGGCAGTTCTATTTCCAGTTTTTTAAGGAATCTCCACACTGTTCTCCATAGTGGCTCTACTAGTTTGCATTCCCACCAACAGTGTAAGAGGGTTCCCTTTTCTCCACACCCTCTCCAGCATTTATTATTTGTAGACTTTTGGATCGCAGCCATTCTGACTGGTGTGAAATGGTACCTCATAGTGGTTTTGATTTGCATTTCTCTGATAATGAGTGATGTTGAGCATCTTTTCATGTGTTTGTTAGCCATCTGAATGTCTTCTTTGGAGAAATGTCTATTTAGTTCTTTGGCCCATTTTTTGATTGGGTCATTTATTTTTCTGGAGTTGAGCTGTAGGAGTTGCTTGTATATTTTTGAGATTAGTTGTTTGTCAATTGCTTCATTTGCTATTATTTTCTCCCATTCTGAAGGCTGTCTTTTCACCTTGCTAATAGTTTCCTTTGATGTGCAGAAGCTTTTAAGGTTAATCAGGTCCCATTTGTTTATTTTTGATTTTATTTCCAATATTCTGGGAGGTGGGTCATAGAGGATCCTGCTGTGATGTATGTCAGAGAGTGTTTTGCCTATGTTCTCCTCTAGGAGTTTTATAGTTTCTCGTCTTACGTTTAGATCTTTAATCCATTTTGAGTTTATTTTTGTGTATAGTGTTAGAAAGTGGTCTAGTTTCATTCTTTTACAAGTGGTTGACCAGATTTCCCAGCACCACTTGTTAAAGAGATTGTCTTTAATCCATTGTATATTCTTGCCTCCTTTGTCAAAGATAAGGTGTCCATATGTGCATGGATTTATCTCTGGGCTTTCTATTTTATTCCATTGATCTATATTTCTGTCTTTGTGCCAGTACCATACTGTCTTGATAACTGTGGCTTTGTAGTAGAGCCTGAAGTCAGGTAGGTTGATTCCTCCAGTTTGAGTTTAAATTCTGCTCTGGTATCCAAATCAATTGATGATGGAAAATGAATCAGATTTAAGTGCAGAAAAAAGTCTGTAGGTGAATAACTGAAAGAAGCAAGGATGCAATACTTGTCTTAGAATATTATTTTTTCCTAAGAGTGTAAACTTTAAAGATCAGAGATAGTGTTTGATCTTCTGTTTGTTTTACAGCGGGGCAGTCTAGTAAATGTTATTCTTGTTGTAGTCAATCTATTTTATCTCCTACTGTTTCCTAATGTGAAACTTCCAGTCAAAGCAGGCTGGCTGACCCAACCCCCAACTTCACACTAGCCACACTTTTAGCTTTTGAGCCCTGTTCTGCACTCATACCATTTTCTGCCATTTGCTGTGGCTTTCATTTTTCCCTTCTTCCAAAACCTTGCTCATTTGTTTGAAACCAGTTTAAATCCCCTGACTTACTTCCTATCATTGAAATTATATAGCATGTAATTCTTTGAACCTTACATTTTAACTATTTCATGGCCATTTAAACATTTCATGTATGCATATCATGTTTTTCCAGTAAGATGATAAATTCCTTGTAAAGGGCAAAGGTCTTCTTTCAGGTACATGATAGATATTCAATACATATTGATTGCTTAATATGCCTCCTAATGCATATATTGGAGAAGGCAATGGCACCCCACTCCAGTACTTTTGCCTGGAAAATCCCATGGACAGAGGAGCCTGGTAGGCTGCAGTCCATGAGGTCGCTAAGAGTCGGACACGACTGAGCTGAGCGACTTCACTTTCCCTTTTCACTTCCATGCATTGGAGAAGGAAATGGGAACCCACTCCAGAATTCTTGCCTGAAGAATCCCAGGGATGGGGGAGCCTGGCAGGCTGCCATCTATGGGGTCACACAGAGTCAGAATGACTGAAGCGACTTAGCAGCAGCAGCAACAGCAATGCATATATTAGGAAGTTGCTCTTAGGAAGTAGTTACATAGTGGAGGGCTCTGCAGAAGGAAGTTGAGCAATACACTGAATAAAAACAAAGCTTTCATTAATGGGAGCAAATGACATGATTAACACCTTTTCTGGCAGCCTTGCCGCTTGAATTTGAAAAAAAAAAGTAATCTCTCCAAAGAACGAAAGCTAAATTGAATGAATTTAACTCCATAGTGTAAGACTGTGTTAGTAGATATTTAAAAAGATGACATTTCAGTGTATTTTAAGTGCAATACATCAATCTGCCATTGAGCTAATGAACTTCAAGTTAAAAAATCACTGAGGATTTTGGTCTAGATGACTCCTTCAAGTATCCTTGGGGAGGCGAGATGCGGAGATAATTGAATGAAAATCTATCTTGACTGACCTCAATGACAACAGTGTCCAACTCACATTACAAATCACCTGTAGTCTTTAATGGACTACTTTTTAATTGCTTTAAAAATGTTAAGGGAGCAGTGTTTCTTATTCGTCTATTCCTCATGAGTAAAATTAATTTCTAGTGGATTTTTTCTTTATCACTCACAGTTTACAGTTAACTATAGTAGCAATGGCACCCCACTCCAGTACTGTTGCCTGGTAAATCCCATGGATGGAGGAGCCTGGTAGGCTGCAGTCCATGGGGTTGCTAAGAGTTGGACACGACTGAGCGACTTCACTTTCTCTTTTCACTTTCATGCATTGGAGAAGGAAGTGGCAACCCACTCCAGTGTTCTTGCCTGCAGAATCCCAGGGACGGGGGAGCCTGGTGGGCTGCCGTCTATGGGAATGCACAGAGTTGGACACGACTGAAGTGACTTAGCATAGCATAGCATAGCATAGTAGCTCTAGTTTAAATTTCATCAGAGGAGAAAAAAATCACATTTGGTCATCTTTTCATCTTTTTTTCTGCCTAATCTCTCTGTCTTTATGAAAGCTTTGAGATTATGGGGTCAAATTACTTCAATCATAAAATGTAGGAGTAAATGAGTAATCAGTGACTATAAACTAATAAAGAGGAAAATAAAAAAGGAATGCTTTTTTTCTGTTAGTTCTAGTAGGGCTTCATCGAAGTGCACAACTCAATTATAATATCATTTTCTGTTTCTCTGAAGGGAAACATAAATGTTTAGAGACCTACACAAATAATATATTATGAAAGAGTCATATAACTAAATACATTTTTGAGAAATGGTAAAAAAAATCATGTAACTAAATATTTTAATATGTACTAATATTGATAAAAACACAGAGTTAATAGCTAGAATATTCACACTAATGCTTAACCAAATATGGTCTTGGACTATATTGTCAGAATTGCTTGGATGTTTGAAATGTAAATTCCTCCATCACACCCCAGGTATACTGAATCAGAATTTCTGAAGGTGAATGACAACTATTTACAATAGCACCTCTGACAATGCTTATAAATGCAAGAATTAGAAAACTATTAAAATCCACTTAATTTTTGACTTTGAAAATATGTCTAGAAAGGTAACCATCACCTACTGCAATGTTGTTGTTCAGTTGCTCAGTCGTGTCCAACTCTTTGTGACCCCATGAACTGGCAGCACTCCAGGCTTCCCTGTCCTTCACCAACTCCTGGAGTTTGCTCAAATTCATGTCCATTGAGTCGCTGATGCCATCCAATCATCTCATCCTCTGTCCTCTCCTTCTCCTCCTGCCTTCAATCTTTTCCAGCATCAGGGTCTTTTCTAAGAGTCAGCTCTTCGCATTAGGTGGCCAAAATATTGGAGCTTCAGTTTCAGCATCAGTCCTTCTGATGAATAGTCAAGGTTGATTTCCTTTAGAATGTTACTGCAACGTTAAAAGAAGACAAACTCTCACTTTTTAACTGTCAGTCTTTGCATTGCTTTCCCCACTGAATCTGGCATGCTACAATAATAGAGAAAATAGATGCAATTTGATGGCTTCTGATTTATGAGTTTCAATTGGTTTTGTGGATACACTCCCCCCGACTTCTGCTTAAGAGAGGCATATTGGGGAAATTGTGGTGTTATAGGAGTAAGGAGTCTATGTCTGGGGGTTTCAAATCTAGGACCTAGTTGGCTCAGGCTGCCATAACAAAATACCACAGACTAGATGGTTTAATCACCAGTTTTCTCATAATTCTGGAGGATAGGAGTCCCAGATCAAGGTCTGGCAGGGTCAGTTCTGGTGAGGGCTCTCTTCCTGGCCTGCTGATGTCCACTTTGTCCTTTCCTGAGCATGGGTAGAGAGGCAGAGCATGTGTGAGCTCTCTTCTGACTCTTCTTAAAAGGACACTAAAACTATTGGATCAAGACCCCATTCTTATGCCCTCACTTAACTATAACTACTTCCTTATTCCAAATACTACCATACTGGATATTAGGGTTTCAATATATGAATTATGGTGAGACACAGATATTCATAACAAGGATGATTTAATATATCTGAGTGAGCCTTGAGAGGTGGGAAGAAATGGAGTGAGAATCTTTGTTGAAATCCTTGAAGATAAGCCAGAGGTCAAGATGTAGAGACCAAATGCCAAAGTTTCAGCTAGTAGAAATAATATAAGTAAAATAAAGCAGGAATAAGAATTGCAGGAAAGAGGATTAAAGTAAGAAGGATCCAGAGAGATGACCACAATCACAATGATACACTCCTTTAGAGACCAACAATTTGATAGTACAGGGGGTCCAGCTAACTTAAAGTTTCAGTGTTATGGGCTCAGAAGTCAGAAATTGCCCCAATTTGTTAAATTTTTTCATTATTTAACTTTCTAAATTATAAAATCAAAATAATACTTAATTTTTATTGTAATTATTTATTATATTTGTTTAGTTTTTAAATAAAAAAACATTTTATTTTGAACTAATAATAGACTTACAGAGAAGTTGAAAAAAAATATAAAAAAGATTTCCTTATATTCCTCACCCTGCTCCCCTTAACATCTTAAATAACCTTAGCACAATTATCAAGTACAAGAAAGTAACATTGTTTTTTTTTAATTTTTTTTATTTTTTAACTTTACAATATTGTATTGGTTTTGCCATATATCAAAATGAATCTGCCACAGGTATACATGTGTTCCCCATCCTGAACCCTCCTCCATCCTCCCTCCCCATACCATCCCTCTGGGTCGTCCCAGTGTACCAGCCCCAAGCATCCAGCATCGTGCATTGAACCTGGACTGGCGACTCGTTTCATATATGATATTATACATGTTTCAATGCCATTCTCCCAAATCATCCCACCCTCTCCCTCTCTCACAGAGTCCATAAGACTGTTCTATACATCAGTGTCTCTTTTGCTGTCTTGTATATAGGGTTATTGTTACCATCTTTCTAAACTCCATATATATGCGTTAGTATACTGTATTGGTGTTTTTCTTTCTGGCTTACTTCACTCTGTATAATCGGCCCTAGTTTCATCCACCTCATTAGAACTGCTTCAAATGTATTCTTTTTAATGGCTGAGTAATACTCCATTGTGTATATGTACCATAGGTTTCTTATCCATTCATCTGCTGATGGACACCTAGGTTGTTTCCATATCCTGGCTGTTATAAATAGTGCTGCAGTGAACAGTGGGGTACACGTGTCTCTTTCCCTTCTGGTTTCCTCAGTGTGTATGCCCAGCAGTGGGATTGCTGGGTCATAAGGCAGTTCTATTTAAGGAAGATTGTTTTACAAGGTTCTGTTGGTTTCTGCTTTACAATAATGCAAATCAGTCATGTGAAAGTCACTCAGTCATGTCTGACTCTTTGTGACCCCATGGACTGCAGCCTGCCAGGCTTTTCTGTTCATGAAATTTCCCAGGCAAGAATACTGGAGTGAGTAGCCTTTCCCTTCTCCAGGAGATCTTCCCAGCCCAGGAATCAAGCCTGGGTCTCCTGCATTGCAGATGGATTCTTAAGCATCTGAGCCACCAAGGAAAACCATAATTAAACAGATACCAACTCCCTCTTGAGACTCCCTTCACTCCTCCCACTGCATCCCTCAGGAGCATCACAGAGCACCTAGCTATGCTCCCTGTGTTATATAGCAACTTCTCACCAGCTATCTATTCTACACATGGTGGTGCATATATGTTGATTCTATTTTCTCCATTCGTCCCACTCTCTCTTTTCCCCACCGTGTCCACGACTCCATTCTCTATAGCTGCATCTCCATTCCTTCCCTGCTAATAGGTTCATCAATACCACTTTTATAGATTCCATATGTATGTATTAATATACAATATTGCAGGCTTCCTTGGTGGCTCAGATGGTAAAGAATCTGTCTGCAATGCAGGAGACCAGGGTTTGATCCATGGGTTGGGGAGATCCCCTACAGAAGGGAATGGCTGCCCATTCCAGTATTCTTGCCTGGAGAATAACATGGAGAGAGGAGCTTAGCAGGCTGAAGTTCAAAGGGTAGCAAAGAGTCAAACATGACTGAGCGACTAACACTTTCACATTCATAGGATACTTGATTTTCTCTTTCTGACTTCACCCTGTATAACAGGCTTTAGTTTCATATATACCTGCAGTATAATAAAGCAAGCCATGAAGACAATTTGTATGGCTTTTTAAAATACTGTTCTATTAGCATTACTGTAATGCCATTTTCCTATATGTAAACTCTTTGACTGACTGTCTCATGTCTTTATTAAATAATTACCATTAAACTCACAGAGTCTTATGTATTCATATTGAAAAAATGTCACTGGTAGGATCCCTTACTTGTATATGAGGGATCCCTTATCCCCAGCTATATACTTATGTGCTTGTGATACACTTTTGCATGCAGGTTTCCATTATTACAATGTAAGAATTTGTGTGGACTCCATTCTTCTTTTTCCTTCCTTTTTCAAAAACCCTGTTTCATTTGTTGACCTTGGTATTCTTCATAGCTTAGCTGGGAAAGAATCCACCTACAATACAGGGGACCCTGGTTTGATTCCTGGGTCATGAAGATTCCCTTGAGAAGGTGTAGGCTTCCCACTCCAGTATTCTTGGGATTCCCTGGTGGCTCAGACGGTGAAGAATCTACCCGTAATATGGGATACCTGGGTTCGATCCCTGGGTTGGAAAGATCCTCTGGAGAAGGGCATTGCAACATACCCCAGTACTCTTGCCTGGAGAATCCCAAAGACAGAGGAGCCTGGAGGGCTACAGTTTATGGAGTTGCAACTGAGGGACTAAGCACATACATACTTCAAGCTATGTGTGGACTTTATTTCCCTTGGAATTATTGCAAGGAGCCATTTTAAGATAAACTTCTCTGAACTAGACCTTCTTTTTCTTCCTTTCTTTTGTGTAACTGGTGGTTCAGCTTCTGGTTTGTCTTCTTTTCTTTAGGTTTGTTTCACAGAGTATTCAGCATAAATTCTACAGGAATATTATTTATGTGCTTTATGTGTCAGGGTCTTCTAAATTGTAAAATACATTAATTTTATTTATAAATGAAAAATATTGAGCCTCAGGAAATTTATGTTACTTCTCCAAGGCCAGATCACTAGTAAATAAATCAGTCCTAGAAAATGGCCTTTTAAAAATGTTTTGCCTGGGCTACACAATTCATAGGATCCTAATTCCCTGATCAGGGATCAAACTCGCATCCCAACAGTGAAAGCACCAAGTACTAACCACTGAACTCCCAGGCAATCCCCTAAAAAAGGGTCTTCTGATTTTAAGTCCATTCTGTTTGAATGTTACTGTGCGTTCAAACAGATAAATGCACAAAAAGACCCAAAAAAGTGATTCGTTCTCATACTTAAGTGACAACAATGTGATAGGTTTGAAGAAGAGAGACAGGTGGTGGAAGATCAGTCAGAAATATATTGCTGTGTCTTTTATCAGTAGGATGGTAGAAACATGAATTTATAAGCACCATTGACTTTTTAGATAGCCGTTTTATATATATGGACTCATTGAATGGTGGATACAAAACAAACTGTAACCCATAACTGTCTTCAGTCCATTATGATTCTTCTTTGCTGAGATTTTGATCTAATTATGCTGTCATCACGCTGTTAAAGTAGAGTTAGAGGGCATTTAATAAAATGTAGTTGAAGAGGAGGAGAAAATGAGGAATTAATTATCTGACATAACAGTATCACAGATTTCTTTGTTGACACATAATTTGAAAGTTAAATCACTTCTGGAAAAGAGCAAGAAACACTTTTGTGTGAAGTAAAGGGGATTCCACTGGGGAAAAAAAACTTTACACATAAATCTAGAACTCGAATATCCAAAGAATAGTTTAAATTTCTCTTGAATATTTAAGACCTGTTGGAGAGATTTAAAAATTATGAACTATTCGTTTGTATATTTAGGACATAAGTATAGGTATAAAGGTTCAGTCAGCACTAGAGAAGTTAGTTTTGCTGAATATATATTTATTTTTTCGGTGTGGGGTTGAACCTAGATATAGATGCATACTGTTTATTAAACCAAAATTTCTATGGGACTTAGTTATGGGCTAAGCTTAGTTCTAGAGAAACTTTAGCCTTTTAACTGCTTAAGTATAGTATGTGTTACTGTCCAAGCTAAAAGGCAATAAAGATAATATTACTATCACTGGTGATTATTATTATTCATGTTGCTTATTATTGCAATAATATTATTGCATATCATTATTATTATTGCTCATTATTATTCATATTTTCAGACTGACAATTTTTGAGAAGTAATTGAAACTTCCTATTATTTTACACTTGGTATCAAATTGGTCATGTGTCACTTTAATATCAGTCTATATTAAGAAATTGCTTTCTTAATTTCTGAATTGCTATTGAACATTATTTCCTCATAGTGACTTTTAACTTACAGTTTTTCTCTTATCATTCTAACGTGGATCACAGCAATATATTTCTGACTGATCTCCCACCACCTGTCTCTCTTCTTCACACCTATCACATTGTTGTCACTTAAGTATGAGAACATATCACTTTCTTCATGTCATTTGATTAAAAAGATCAATAATTTATAATGAGCTTAGGTATTTATTAGAAAACCAACTCATAATACTGAAAAGTTGGCTGTGAAGTTAAGGAGGACTGGAAAAGAGATAATTAAGGGCTATAAATAGAAGATCAAAAAACCAAGAGAGTTCCAGAAAAACATCTACTTCTGCTTTATTGACTACGCCAAAGCCTTTGACTGTATGGATCACAATAAACTGTGGAAAATTCTGAAAGAGATGGGAATACCAGACCACCTGACCTGCCTCTTGAGAAACCTGTATGCAGGTCAGGAAGCAACAGTTGGAACTGGACATGGAACAACAGACTGGTTCCAAATAGGAAAAGGAGTACATCAAGGCTGTATATTGTCACCCTGCTTAGTTAACTTATATGCAGAGTACATCATGAGAAATGTTGGGCTGGATGAATCACAAGCTGGAATAAGGATTGCTGGGAGAAATATCAACAACCTCAGATATGCAGATGATGCCACCCTTATGGCAGAAAGTGAAGAAGTAAAGAGCCTCTTGATGAGAGTGAAAAAGTTGGCTTAAAGCTCAACATTCAGAAAACAAAGATCATGGCATATGGTCCCTCACTTCATGGCAAACAGATGGGGAAATAGTGGAAACAGTGTCAGACTTTATTTTGGGGGGCTCCCAAATCACTGCAGATGGTGATTGCAGCCATGAAATTAAAAGACGCTTACTCCTTGGAAGGAAATTTATGACCAACCTAGACAGCATATTAAAAAGCAGAGACATTACTTTATCAACAAAGGTCCATCTAGTTAAGGCTATGGTTTTTCCAGTGGTCATGCATGGATGTGAGTGTTGGACTATAAAGAAAGCTGAGTGCTGAAGAATTGATGCTTTTGAATTGTGGTGTTGGAGAAGACTCCTGAGAGTCCCTTGGACTACAAGGAGATCCAACCAGTCCATCCTAAAGGACATCAGTCCTCAATGTTCATTGGAAGGACTGATGCTGAAGCTGAAACTCCAATACTTTGGCCACCTGATGTGAAGAACTGACTCATTTGAAAACACTTTAATGCTGGGAAAGATTGAAGGCAGGAGGAGAAGGGGATGACAGAGGATGAGATGGTTGATGGCATCACTGACTCAATGAACATGAATTTGAATAATCTCTGGGAGTTGATGATGCACAGGGAGGCCTGGCATGCTGCAGTCCATGGGGTCACAGAGTCCGACATAACTGAGTGGCTGAACTGAACTGATAAATAGTAGAAGAAAATCAATTTCAAAGAGGTTGATATAAAAGTGTTTGTTTGCATGTTCAGTCTCTCAGTCTGAGTCTTTTCGACCCCATGGACTGTAGCCTGCCAGGGTTCACTGCTCAAGAGATTTTCCAGGCAACAATACTGGAGTGGGTTGCCTTTTCCTACTCCAGGGGATCTTCCTGACCCAAGGATGAAAATCTCATCTCCTGCATCTCCTGCATTAGCAGGCAGATTCTTTACCACTGAGCCACCTGGGAAGCCCCTGGTGTAAGAATAGGAACTAACAAATTATCTGAGAAGGAATGGCTCTAGAACCATGGCATTCATAATTTTCACCATGACTTGCAATGAGAAATACATTTTATATTTTGGCCAGTTATATGAATAAATTTGCAGTAGTCTAGTAGTCTATCTATACATACACATTTGTGCATGAATGTGCACACACACACCCTGAAACAAATATGCCACCAAACAATGCTTATTGTAATTAATATGATGCATCTGATGTTTTCAAGTCAATTCTATTTTATGAAAAAAAAATCTAACATTTGGTGGTGGTTCATTAATGGTATCCTCTAGTGAGTTTTGACCTACAGCTTGAAAAATACATCTACAGAGGAAAGTAGCTTCAAGTGCATGTTGTTAAGACTGAGAGGAAAGAGTTTCAAGGAGTGATTAATCAAGGAAGTCCAAGATAGCAGAGAGATTAAGATAATAGTCAAAAGGCTTCATTGGACTTAATAATAGTAAAGTGGTAATTAAGGGGTGCTTGATACAGTGCTGCTTCCAGTGATCAGGAGTGGGATGAAATCAGACTGCTAAGGGCTAAGAAGATCAATTAAGAATGGCAGAACCCCTAAAAGAAAATTTTAAAAGGCAGGTGGATATTGTTTACTCCAGAGGTAAAGAATCTACCTGCCAACGCAGGAGGCGCAGGAGAGTCTGATTCAGTCCCTGGGTCAGGAAGATCTCCTGGAGGAGGAAATGACAACTCACTCCAGTGTTCTTGCCTGGAAAATCCCATGGACATATTAACCTGGTGGGCTACAGTCCACAGAGTTGCAAAGAGTCAGATACCACTTAATGACTGAGTACATACACACTTTACAAATATGGAGGTAGGTACAATGAAAATATAGTTCTTTGTATTCTTGCCACCTCTTCTTAATATCTTCTGCTTCGGTTAGGTCCATATCATTTCTGTCCTTTATTGTGCTCATCTTTCAATGAAATATTCCCTTGGTATCTCTAATTTTGTTGAAGAGATCTCTAGTCTTTCCCATTCTATTGTTTCCCCCTATTTCTTTGCATTGATCACTGAGGAAGGCTTTCTTGTCTCTCCTTGCTCTTCTTTGGAACTCTGAATTCAAATGGGTGTATCTTTCATTTTCTCCTTTGCCTTTAGCTTCTCCTCTTTTCACAGCTATTTGTAAGGCCTTGCAAGACAGCCATTTGCTTTTTTGCATTTCTTTTTCTTGGAGATGGTCTTGATCGCTGCCTCCTGTACAATGTCACTAACTTCCATCCATAGTTCTTCAGGTGCTCTATCAGATGTAATCTCTTGAATCTATTTGTCACTTCTACTGTATAGTCATAAGGGATTTGATTTAGGTCATACCTGAATGGTCTAGTGGTTTCCTATACTTTCTTCAATTTAAGTCTAAATTCGGCAATAAGGAGTTCATGATCTGAGCCACAGTCAGCTCCCAGTCTTGTTTTTGCTGACTGTATAGAGCTTCCCCATCTTTGGCTGCAAAGAATACAATCGATCTGATTTCTGTATTGACCATCTGGTGATGTCCAAGTGTAGAGTCTTCTCTTGTGTTGTTGGAAGGGGGTGTTTGCTATAACCAGTGTGTTCTCTTGGCAAGACTCTGTTAGCCTTTGACCTGCTTCGTTTTGTATTCCAAGGCCAAATTTGCTGTTGCTTCAGGTATTTCTTGACTTCCTACTTTGCATTCCAGTCCCCTATAATGAAGGACTGATGCTGAAACTGAAACTTCAATATTTTGGCCACCTGGTGCGAATAACTGACTCATTGGAAAAGACCCTGATGCTGGGAAAGTTTGAAGACAGGAGGAGAAGGGGATGACAGAGGATGAGATGGTTGGATGGCATCACTGATGCGATGGAGATGAGTTTGAGTAGGCTCCAGAAGTTGGTGATGGACAGGGAAGCCTGCCATGCTCCATTTCATAGGGTCACAAAGAGCGGACACGACTGAGCAACTGAACTGAACTGAACTATGAGGATAAGAAATTTACCCACAGTTTCCCAGGTAGTGGTAACAGAACCAGCGTTCAGACCTTATCAGATCATACTCTGAACCTTAATTTCTTCCTTATGTCACAAGAGGGAATAGCTGATAAAGGTAAGGGTGGGACTGATGCTATGCATTCATACATTGTCCTTCATTAAGCTTTCGCTTTTCATCTAGCTAGATTCTTCTTTTGAGCATCTTTCAAATACTGCCTTTTCCCCCCCCCTTTTTTTTTTTATTACCTCTACCACCTCTTGTTGCATTTTTATTCTCTTCTCTGACTCTTGCTTCTCAGTACTTTTTAGGGTCTTTTGTATATGGGAAGAAGAACCTGGTCTAGAAAAGACCTGGTCACAAACAACAATCCACGAGGCCCTCTCACCAGCCAATATATATACCAGTCAGTATAATACTGACTTTTATTATAATTATTTTACAGGTCTTCTCTGCCATACTAGTTTCAAGTATGTTCTATTACTTATAGCACTTAGCATGATACTTGACACTTAGAACTCATTCAGTAAACATTTGTTGAATAAGGAAAAGCACTGGGTGCTACTTAGTCTTTGAAAATGCTGTTGCTTTATGAATCAACATGGACTGGTAATTTTCATAATTAGAGTTACTGGCCACATGGTATATGACCAATAAATGATATTAAAGTGTTCAACATTCTATTTTTTCAAAGAGTTTATTGACATGTAGTGTCTTTGATATTTTTTCAGAGAAGCATACTCTCTCTCTGTCTTTGCTCTTTTCTCTTTGAAAGTACCTCCAGCTCAACTTAGGTAAGTGCAAACACTGTTTTTTTCTTTTTAATGAGCCAAATGATACCCTATTGCCAGGCTTTTTTACCTTCACCATTTTTTCCTACCAGATTGTAGAAAATCTGTTCTAAGAACTAAACAACTCAGCAAATGCCTCACATGAATATCCTGACAATTACCACAATTTTTCATTTTGTACATGTGAAAAATCTAGAGATATTTGAATATACTAAACCTGCATCTTTATTTGTTGAGTTTTATTTTGGTTGGTGTTTTTATAGGAGCTGCAAAATTTTATAGGCTAAATATATTACTATATCTTAAAACTTGAAGTTCTAAATTAGTGTTCAGTTAAAACATTTCTTGCTTTATGAGTTTGGTAAGCTAGTACTTGTAAGACATGTCAAGCTAGTATGGCTTCTGATATAAAGATTCAGTGCATTTTTTACATTTTGAACTCTATTCCCGAGAAATTGCCTTTTTTTTTTTTTTTTTAATGTGGGAGGACAGCTGTTGAAGGCCACATTTCTATTAAGCAGAGGCATCTGTGGCATGAGGGCATTATTTGGCTCAAAAGCAAATTTTTCTCAGGAATCTTTATCCTGTTGATATGGACAGATTTCCCATTTTTAAATAAAAGAGGGGCTTTTCATTACAAATTAAAGGGAAACTTTTACAATGTCCAGAACACTTCAGTTCAGCTCAGTCAAGGCTATGGTCTTCCCAGTGGTCACGTATGGTTGTGAGAGCTGGACCATAAAGAAGGCAGTTGTTGTTGTTCAGTTGTTGTGTTGTGTCTGACTCTTTGCAACCCCATGGACTGCAGCACACCAGGCCTCCCTGTCCATCACCAACCCCAGAAGCTTGGTCAAACTCATGTCTGTTGAGTCGCCAGAACCCTTGGTGTTCTGCAAATGAAGGAGGAGGATGCCCTGGCATCAGGAACCTACTTAGGTGGCACCTACCTTGATTTCCAAATGGAACAGTATATCCACAAAAAAGAACAGTAATGGCATCAATCAATACATCATAAATCTGAAGAGAAACCGGGAGAAGCTTGTGCTATTGTTGTTGGAAACCTGGCTGATGTCAGTGTCCTGTCCTCTAGGAATACTGGCCAGAGAGCTGTGCTTAAGGTTTTTCTGCTGCCACTGGAGCACTCCTACTGCTGCCACTTCACTCTGGAAACTTCACTGATCAGATCCAGACAGCCTTTATAAATATTTAATTTTTTTTAATTGGAGGATAATTTCTTTACAATGATGTGTTGGTTCTGCTGTACAACAACTCAAATCAGAATCAATCATAACAATATATATCCCCTCCCTCTTGAACCTCCTTCCTACCCCCGACACCCCATTCCACCCCTCTAGTTCATCACAGAGCACCAGGCTGGGCTCCCTCTGTTACATAACAGGTTCCCACTAGCCACTAGTTTTGCACATAGTAGTGTTTATATGTTGATGCTACTTTCTCACTTTTGTCCACGCTCTCCTTCTCCTGCTGTGTCCACAAGTCTGTTCTCTATGTCTGTGTCTCCATTCCTTCCCTACAGACAGCTTCATCAGTACCATTTTTCTAGAGTCCATAGGTATGCATTCAGTCTGTCAGTCAGTTCAGTCGCTCAGTCATGTCTGACTCTTTGTGACCCCATGAATCACAGCACGCCAGGCCTCCCTGTCCATCTATATGCTATTTGTTTTTCTCCTTCTGACTTACTGCACTTTGTATAACAGGCTCTAGGTTCATTCACCTCACTACGACTGACTCAGATTCCCGGATCTGTGTCTTCTGGTGGTTACTGAGTGCCCCAGGTGCCGCCTAGCAGTTCCCTACTGAGGACTGGGCCTCATCCCGCCTTTGAGGACTGGCCCCCATCTCTGCTGCTTGGGCCACTGAATGGTAGGAAAACCCACTGAGTGGTTAAGCTGCTCTTCCATAGTAGACTCTTAACAGAAAGTAGAAATAAATTTGACAGAAAAAAATTTTTTTCTTAAAAAAAAAAAAAAGTCTACTCACTAAGTGCCTACTCTATGCTACTCACAATGCTATGTACTTTACATTAAATATATCTTTAAAATTTAAATTTTTTCAGTAAACGATGCACTAATGTATGACAGAAAATTCTTCAACCATAAAATGCATTTAGTGAAAAATGTCTTATTTTATCTCAATGTCTCAACTACTCCTCCATTTTTTAGAGTCAAACCTTTTTTTAAATTTTCTTATGCACTCTTCTGGAAATAGTGCAGAAAGTGAAGTCACTCAGTCGTGTCTGACTCTTTGTGACCCCGTGGACTGTAGCCTACCAGGCTTATCCGTCCATGGGATTCTCCAGGCAAGAAGACTGGAGTGGGTTACCATGTCCTTCTCCAGGGGATCTTCCTGACCCAGAGATCGAACCCACATCTCCTGCATTGGAGGCAGACGCCAAGCCATGTAAGTGTTAAATATGAAATCAAGTCTTTTTCACTAAAAGGTTTTTACTCTTTCCATAAAATTATGCCTGTCTACAATATCCTTATATGTAATATTTAATTGTGTATATTATTTATATATAATATCTTATATATAATGGATATCTTAGCATCAAAACTGAAGAGGAAAAAAATGGGTTAATGTGGTTATTTTTCGGTCAAAGTTTTGTCTTCTTGGCCTTGCAAGTTGCTTAGCCCTTGCTGACTATAGGAACATTGGAGAGTACATGAACTTTGATGTGCTATGTGACTGAGCTTGGAAAGTTAGCCCATGGCCCATTAGTTGTGGGACTCTAGGGAAGTTGTTTGAATTCTTGGAACTTTGGTTTGCTATTCTGTAACTTGATTGTATAGTATTTTAGCCATAGGGGAGGAGGATTATTTCTGAGCCAAGCATCCCAGAACATGAAGCTTGGCTTCATCATATTTTTGGCCACTGGGAAAATTACTTAACCTTTTTATGACTTACATTCTTCATTTGTATTACAGAACTATTAGTACTCACCTTATGGATTTATTGAAAAATAAATGATAAAATAGTTGTGTTGTGCTGGCTTGTGATATACATAGTTAATAGTCAATAAAATTCCTTCTTGTTTCCTATAAATCAGTAATGAGTTGATTTATAAATCAAGTGCTGTATCTTTTTATATTGGGGATTAATATAGATAACATTTCAGTAGGAAATAAATTTAATAAAATGTTTAGAGTTAGACATTTCTTTTTCACTATTTCATAAGAAATGTGGTCATGGTGCCATTAGATTTTAATAGTTATCTAGTTTGTGCTATGGCTATAAAATTTTGGTCTTATTACATGTGTGTAAGAGTTGGGAAGGGAGAATATTTTCTTATACAGATTATAGAAGGGGAGTGTGTTAAGTAGTCAAAGTTTATGTGGAAGTATGACAAATGAACTATCTTAGTTACAGCCCTTGAGGGAAGAAATGTTTGGTTTGGAGGAAACCCTGATAAGTCACTTGGTAGGGAGAAGAGAGCCAAAACTCAAAGCTTGTAAAATTCAGTAGCAGAAAATGCCTCAGACTGCTCACAGTAGGAATTAAGAGAAGAAAAACAGGACTAGATTCTGAAATTTCAATTGAAGAAAAGATAAGGAAAATATTTGAGAAACATTTGCTTTTGTGTGGTTTATTTTTCTGTTGCATAAATTTCCTGTCTTCAGTAGATCTTATGCACACAAATAATTTGGTGGAAGTAGTGGACAAGAATTAAATTTCACTTGGGTTTATCTATGCTATATAAAAAGGAAATATATAAGAAAAATGATCGAATGGTTTTTACACTGAATTATTTTGACAAACATATAGTGGGCAATGATTGTTGGAATCACTCCTAGTCTTGCATATCCATTCAAATTTGAGGGAGGGAAAATTGTTCTTACAGTCAATGGACTGGAAACTTGCATTTGTGATCTTGATTTTAAGAGACAGGGAGATCCTAGTTGATATCTGGGTTTTAGTTAGTGAGAAAATATTTCTAAATGACTATAATATTGTTTTATTTAATCATTGCCATAGCAACTTACTACATGTTTTGTGGCTTAAAACAGTACAGATATATTATCCTAGAGTCTTATAGTTCAGAGGTCTGACATGGGTCTCCCTGTACTCTGGGGCTGGCAGGGCTATTGTCTTTTCTGAAGGCTCTAATGGAGAATCTTTTTTGTTGCCTTTTCCAGCTTCTGCTGCTGCTGCTGCTGCTAAGTCGCTTCAGTTGTGTCCGACTCCGTGCAACCCCACAGACGGCAGCCCGCCAGGCTCCCCCGTCCCTGGGATTCTCCAGGCCAGAACATTGGAGTGGGTTGCCATTTCCTTTTCCAATGCATGAAAGTGAAAAATGAAAGTGAAGTCACTCAGTCGTGTCCAACTCTTAGCGACCCTGTGGACTATAGCCCACCAGGCTCCTCCATCCATGGGATTTTCCAGGCAAGAGTACTGGAGTGGGATGCCATTGCCTTCTCCGTTTCCAGCTTCTAGAGGTCACATTTCTTGACTGGTGGTTCCCTTTCACCATCTTCAAAGCCAGCATTAATGGGTAAAGTCCTCCTACTATTTTCAATTTCATATATTGGATAGGCAAAACATTGCCCACACCTACCCAAATTTGTCCCCATTCTCATCCCTGAACATGTGAAATGTTATCTAACTTGGCAAGGGACTTTGCAGAGCTGAATAATATTAAGGACTTTCAGGTGGGAGATCATCCAAGATATCCAGGTGAGCCCAATAAAATCACATGCATCCTTAAATTCTGAGAACTTTTCCCAGCTCCAGTCAGAGAGACAAATGAGACTATGGCAAGAGGGTCAGATGGCGGAGATGTAGAAAGAAGTTTACCCATTAATGCTGGCTTTGAAGATGGTGAAAGGGAACCAGCGGTCAAGAAATGTGTGTGGCCTCCAGAAGCTGGAAAATGCAACAAAAAAGATTCTTCCCTAGAGCCTCTAGAAAAGACAATAGACATGTCAATCACATAATACAGGGAGATCCATGTCAGTCCTCTGAATTCTACATCTCAGCTCTCTGAGCCTTTTACCCTAGTCTCATCTCCCTCTCTGGAGCTGGGGGAAGTTCTCAGTATTTAAGGATGCATGTGATTTTATTGCGCTCACCTGGATATCTTGGATGATCTCCCATCTGAAGGTCCTTAATTTTATTCACCTTTGCAAAGTCTCTTTTGCCAAGTTAGATAACATTTCATGTGTTCTGGGGATGAGAATGGGGAGGTATTTTGCCAGGGGTAGGCAATGTTTTGCCTATCACATATATGAAGTTGGAAATAGTAGAGAACGAGTATCTTATATACTCAATATTATTGACTAGTTTAAGCAGAACTTTAGCATTTATTTAAATAATACCTTAAAACCTTAACTATAAAAACAACCATTATGCAGTCAATAATTTTACAGAAAACCTATTAAAATCTGCTTTCCCAACTATGAGGAAATACTTCACTTTCCACTCTAGCAACTCTATTGTATGGAATGCACCTCTACTGTGGAGAAACAGCAGAAACTTTTGGGGGGTATATTCTGGTTGACGAAGCTGGCACTCTGGTATATTTTGTACAATAAATTAAAACTTTGTGCAGTTTCCCGTACTGGTACTTCTATGAGTGCTAGTTAGGTGGTTGTTCAGTTGCTAAATCATGTCTGACTCTTTGCAACCCCATGGACTGTGATATGCCAGGCTTCCCTGTCCTTCACTATCTCCTGGAATTTAGTCAAATTCATGTCCATTCAGTCAATGATGCCATGCAACCATCTCATTCTCTGTTGTCTACTTCTCTTCCTGCCTTTAATCTTTCCCAGCATCAGGGTCTTTTCCAGTGAGTCAGTTCTTCACATCAGGTGGCCAAAGTATTGGAGCTTCAGCTTCAGCGTCATTTCCAATGAATATTCAGGACTTTAGAATTCCTTTAGAATTGACTGGTTTGATCTTGCTGTCCAAGGGACTCTCCAGAGTCTTCTCCAGCACCACAGCTCAAAAGAATCAATTCTTTGGCACTCAGCTTTCTTTATAGTATAACTTTCACATCCATACATGACTACTGGAAAAACCATAGGTTTGACTAGATAGACCTTTGTCGTTAAAGTGATGTCTCTGATTTTTATATGCTGTCTAGGGTTGTCATAGATTTTCTTCCAAGGAGCAAGCATCTTTTGATTTCATAGCTGGAGTCACCAGCTGCAGAGTGAAAGCATTAGGCTTCATGAAGAGCTGCTGTTGCAGACTGGTCGGGCTTCATGATAGGCTGTAGCTCCTCAGCAAATCATCTATTTGCTCTTATGCTTTGAAAGCACCATCTCCATACCATGACCTCTGAGTATCAGGGATTTCAAGCACTTCTGAGGCTAAGTAGGATGAGACTGGATCATATTTTTTCTTAACCCGGAACTTAGGCTCTTGATTGCATTGAAAAACATGGTGATTAAGAATTGAATAATTAAGACTGAATAAAGTAGTTGAACTATCATATCATTCTACAAATATCTCGTGAACATCTCCTGTGTGCTAGGCACTATTTTAGGCAGAAGCAGACAACTACCTGTCTTGTAGAGTGTACTTACTAGTGGAGTAGGAAATGAAAAACAAACAGACAAAAAAATAAGTAAAACTTGTAGTATGTAAGGAGGCAATGAGTGTCAGGAGATAACAACAAAAATTGGTGAACGTCGCAATTTAAAATAAGTCAGCTCAGGCTTCATAGGAAAGGTGAATTCTGAGCAAAGACTTGGAAGACATGAAGGAAGAAGCATATAGAAATCTACAGGGAAGTTGTTCCAGGCAGAGGGAATAGCCATTTCAAAGGCCTAAGACAGGAGCATGGCTGATTTCTCTAGAAAGAACTTGGAGCTTGGTGCATCTGAAATGAAGTGAGAAAACTGGAGAATAATAGGAGATGTGGTCATAGCATTATCTTGGCCATTTTGTGTAGGGGTTTGTTGGCCCTTGTTAACAGTTTGAATTTATTCCAGATGAAATGGTGAATCACTGAATTTTCCTGAGCAAAGACAAGATCTGATTTCCTGGTTGCCATGCTTACTCTTGGCTGTTGTGTGGAAAATAGACTGTTGGAGGCAAAGGAGAAGCAGGGAGAACAATTAGGAAGCTTTTGCAATAGTCCGTATAGGAGATGATAGGGGTTTCGATCAGCATGTGACAGTGGAGGTGGAGAGAACTAGTCATAGCCTCTATATTTTGGAGCTAGAGCAAGCAGGATTTATTGCTTGATGTGCTATTGTGTAATAGAGAAATAAATCAAGGATGATTCTGAAATTTTTGGCCCAGGTAACCCAAAGATACAGATCAGAAAGACTGGAGTTCAGTTTTGGACAAGTTAAGTTTAAGATGTCAAATAGGTAGTAAGAAATATGAGTTGGAATTCAGACTTATCTCTGGTCTAGAGATGTAAATTTCAGAATCATTGGCAAACAGTGGATTGATAAAACCACAAGACTTGATGTAAATCACAGAAGGAATGAAGATAGAGAGAAAAAGAAGGCCAAGGACTGAATCTTGGAGCATGACAATATTAAGAGGTTGAGAAAAGAAGAAAGAATAATAAAGACGACCAAGAAGGAGAAAGTAGTGTTACCAGAGGAAAACTTAGAGTATGATATCCTGGAAACTAGGAAAAAAAAAGTATATAAAGAAGTGAAAGTTGCTCGGTGGTATCCGATTGTTTGTGTTCTCCAGGCCAGAATACTGGAGTGGATAGCTGTTTCCTTCTCCAGGGGATCTTCCCAAAGAAGGGATTGAACCCAGGTCTCCCACATTGCAGGCATATTCTTTACCAGCTGAACCACCAGGGAACCTCAAGAAATTTCAAGAAAGAGGAGGCTAATAATTTTTTTTCTAATTTATTTGTTACATCAACTAATATCAGGACTTAGCTGGTGAATAATGTAGAAGACAAATGGTCTGTGTAACACTGTCTTAGCAGTGTGGTCTTTGTAAGAGCAGTTTCAGTGGTTTAAGAGAGAATGTAAAGACCAGAATTTGAGAACATCAATATTAACAACACTTTCAGGGAATTTTGATGCCAAGGGGAGTAATAGAACAGTGGTTGAAAGTGAGTGAAGATGATGTTTTTTTCTAAAGGGGAAACATAATAGCATGTTTGTGTGTGGATAGAAAGGATACAATTGAAAGAAGAAATTGATTATTTTGGAGAACAAGGTGAGAACTGCTCAAGTGGTGTGTTCAGGCAGGTGAGAGGAATGTGAGCTAGTATACAAATGAAAGGTTGACTTAAATAAGGGGCCCAGAGAATGGATTTGGAGCTATTGCTGTGCAATAGAGAATATGAGCCACAGATGTAATTTACTTTTTTCCAGTAAATTCATTTAAAAAGTAAAATTAACAGATGAATTACCTTTATATTTGTTTGTCCAGTATATTACAAATATTATCACTTCAACATGCATCAATAATAGCAATTATTAATAAGCAATTTTACATTTATAATTTTTATTTTACACTAGATCTTCAGATTCCTATAAAATAATGTATTTTATATCTATGCTGCTGCTGCTAAGTCACTTCAGTTGTGTCCGACTCTGTGCAACCCCATAGGTGGCAACCCACAAGGCTCCCCCCATCCCTGGGATTCTCCAGGCAAGAACACTGGAGTGGGTTGCCATTTCCTTCTCCAACGTATGAAAGTGAAAAGTGAAAATGAAATCGTTCAGTCATGTCCAACTCTTCGTGATCCCATGGACTGCAGCCTACCAGGCTCCTCCATTTGTATAGAGCATCTTAATTAATCACTAAATTTTCATCAGAAATACTTAATTGGTATTTAGACTTTAAAAAATGAACTGATCAAAATATGGGTTTACATACACATATGCAGATGACACCACCCTTATGGCAGAAAGTGAAGAAGAATTAAAGAGCCTCTTGATGAAAGTGAAAGAGGAGAGTTAAAAAGTTGGCTTAAAACTCAACACTTGGAAAACTGAGATCATGGGATCTGGTCCCATCACTTCATGGCAAATAGATGGGGAAACAGTGTCAGACTTTATTTTTCTGGGCTCCAAAATCACTGCAAATGGTGACTGCAGCCATGAAATTAAAAGATGCTTGCTCCTTGGAAGAAACATTATAATGAATCTAGACAGCATATTAAAAAGCAGAGACATTACTTTGCCAACAAAGGTCCATCTAGTCAAAGATATGGTTTTTCCAGTAGTCAGGTATGGATGTGAGAGTTGTACTATAAAGAAAGCTGAGTGCCAAAGAATTGATGCTTTTGAAATGTGGTGTTGGAGAAGACTCTTGAAAGTCCCTTGGTCTGCAAGGAGATCCAACCAGTGCATCCTAAAGGAGATCAGTCCTGGGTGTTCATTGGAAGGACTGATGCTGAAGCTGAAACTCCAATACTTTGGCCACCTGATGCGAAGTACTGACTCATTTGAAAAGCCCCTTTTGCTGGGAAAGATTGAAGGCGAGAAGAGAAGGGTTCAACCAAGGATGAGATGGTTGGATGGCATCACTGACTCAATGATCATGATCTGGGTAAACTCCAGGAGTTGGTGATAGACAGCTAGGCCTGGCCTGCTGCAGTCCATGGGGTCACAAAGAGTCAGACATGACTGAGTGACTGAATTGAACTGAACACAAGTATTCCAAACATATTTAATATTTGCCTACAACTGAATTGAGCATTCAACTTTAAGTCTAAGGTGGTGCTAGTGGTAAAGAACCTGCCTGCCAATGCAAGAGGCATAAGACACATGGGTTCAGTCCCTGGGTGGGGAAGCTGGAGGAGGGCATGGCAACCCACCTCAGCATTCTTGTCTGGAGAATTCCATGAACAGAGGAGCCTTGTACACTACAGTCCATATGGTCTGAGAGAGTCACACATGACTGAAAGGACTTAGTATGCATGCACAAATTTAAATAAAATTCAACATTTTGTTTCTCAGTGATATTGGCCACATTCACATGCTCGAAGGCCATGTGTTGCTTGTGGCTATATAATATTAGGGAACGCTGGAGTCTCAGGCAGAAAGGCAAAGGATACTGAAACATGCTATAAAGGTAGGTATGTGTGGTGAACAAGGTATTGGGAATTCTCAATTGAATATCCCAATTTTCTTAGTACAGTACAAAGCACAAGCTTAGGATAAATGTATTAATCAGACCACCTCAGGAAACAGTCAAACTCAGTTGTTTTAAAAGTCTTCCTAATGAGTTGGAAACATTAATCACATGGAGACTAACACTAGAAGAAAGGTTTTTCACTCCTAGGCCTAAGTGATAAAAGAAAGGAAACAGTGGTAAGAGGAGGAGCTGCCCTTCCAAAGCTGTACATTTAGAAGGATACAGAGACTGACAAGACCACAGTCCACAGCTGGCAGGAAGCATGGGCCTCCTTCTTTTGCCCTTTGATATCCTTCCAAAGACTCCCACTTTAAATTCTGAGAAGCCATCAGCAGGGCCCTAGGTGATGCATTTATAGGGGTCAATTTCCAGAGGGCAGAGGAGCAGAGAAGGGTAGATCATAAAGATGGGAGCAAATGGAGACACTAACAATTTGTGGGGGAAAGTGTAAGTTTGAAGAGAGAGAATTTGTGGAGAAGTCATATAGGAAAATTAGAGTAAATGAAATAGGACTTTCCCTCTCTCCTTTCAGCAAATATGTATTAGGTGCCTAATGCATGCAGTATGCACCTTGATTTGTTCTGAGTCCTGGGAATAGAGTGTTGAAGAAGACAGATCTCTTTTTTCATTCTACTACTGAGGGATACAGAGAATCAACAAGTGAAAAAATAAAATATCTTAGATAGTGATAAATTCCACTTAAACAATTGTATTATTTGGAATGGGATTGAGGCTACACCAGGGTGGTCAGGAAGGACTTCTTTTAGTTATATTTAAGCTTGTCTCTGAATGATGTGGAAGCAGCGGTCATGCGAAGATCTGAGAAAGAATATTCTTGACACATCAAATGCAAAAGTCCTGAGACAGGAAAACTGTTGTCTTAGTGAAAAAGGTGTAAGAATTGTGTGGCTGGAGATACTGAATTAGGAGATTGCATTCAATCTCAGTGCAAAATGATAAATGATCAATGATAAAGAGTCCGCCGGCCAATGCAGGAAACACAAGTTGAACCCCTGATCTGGGAAGATCCTACATGCCATGGGGCAACTAAGCTCATGCACCACAACTACTGAGCCTGTGTTCTAGAGCCTGGGAGCCGCAATTATGGAGACCACGTGTCACAACTACTGAAGCCCGAGTGCCCTAGAGCTTGTGCTTGGTAACCAGAAGCCACCACAGTGAGAAGCTTGTACACATCAACTAGAGGAAAGTCTTCACAGCAGCAAAGACCCAGCACAGCCAAAAATAAAATTAAAATAAATAAACCTTAAAAATATATTTTAAAAAGATGGAATTGAAGATGTAAGGCAGCATGTGAAGATCTTTTTCTTGTTGTTCTCATCAATGTGAAGCCTTGGAAGATTTTATCAGAAAAGTAATATGCTCAGATGTGCTTTTCAGAAAGATTACTCTGGCAGCTGTACGGAGGATGGACCAAACAAGGCAAAATTAAAAGCAAAAAGATCAGAGAAACAGGCTGTTGCAGAAGTCCAGGGGAGGGTGATTTGGATGAGTGTAGTAGCAACTGAGATGCTCAGATACTGGTAGATGTGAAATATATTTTTCAGTTGGGAAAACTTTCTGGTTTTGCTTCCTTCCCTCCTCTCTCTGCTGTTTTCTTTCCTTCTGCAACTGGTCAATGGCAGAGTACTAGTACTAAGGAGCCAAAGATAGTTATGGTACATTTCCTGACCTCAGAACAACCCAGGCAGTGGAGAAAAGGGAGGTAGGGAAGGGAGTGAGCACATAGGAGCAGAACTGTATATGTGCGTGTGTGTCTTATGCTAAATGTACTGTGATATATACACCATAAATAGGAGAGTGGTCATTCTACTGGGGCAGAAGTCCAGGAGGGAGAAACTCTTTACAGTAAAGGTAATGCTTGAGCTGAATTTTGAAAGATGAGTAGGTGTTTGTTTGCTAGACAAACAAAGATGAAAAGAGTGCTCCCGGCAGAAGAAGCAGTGAATGCAAAGGCCAGGCAGCATGAAATATCCTGGCATTTTTGAGGAACTGCAAGTCATGCAGCTTTGCATGGCTTGAGACTGAGGAGTGTGGGTGGATGAGTGGGTACAAGGAAATGAAAAGTTAGATGAGAAATGTAGCTGAAGAGGTAGACTGGGGCTTGGCACTGAATGTCTTCTATGATCTGATAAGGATTTTGGGCTTTGCTCCTTAGGCAAATCAGAATCTTTAAGAGATAAATAAGGAAGCTTTTGATTGGATTTGACTTGTTAGAAGTGGTATAGTGTTAGTAGCATGGAAAATGGATTAGATGGAGGGGAAGACAGGAGATAAGTCAGAGATTAAAAAAAATAGTAACAATTTGTATCAAAAATTGTATTAATAATTGATCATGAAAATGCACAGTTAATTTCATATTGTTTCCTTATTGACATTTATATAATCCTAATTAAATTCAAGTGCTTCCCTGATGGCTCAGACAATGGTAAAGAATCCACCTGCAATGTAGGAGACCTGGGTTTAATCATTGGGTTGGAAAGATCCCTTGGAGAAGGGAATGGCTACCCACTCCAGGATTCTTGCCTGGAGAATTCCATGGACAGAAGAACCTGGTGAGCTACAGTCCATGGGTTGCAAAGAGTCAGACACCACTAAGTGACTAATGCTAACTCTTTCACTTTCTTTCAATTAAAATCAGATTTATTTTTGTATCTATGTGTGGTATTATCTTATAGAAAATGTCCAATTTATTTCATAACTTTTAGAAAATTTGTGCGGCTGCATGTTAGGACCTGTCAGCCAGATGGTCCCTTTGACATTCTGTGAGCTTGTGATCAGAGCTGACAGAAAGCTCTTTTTCCCCTTGCTGATGTTAGAGAGTAGTCTGGTTAAGATAGCATCTATGTTCATATCAAATACAACCTTAGTCAGTTAGTTCTCAGTGAGTCAGATGTACTTAGAAGTTGCAGCAACCATGGCTGGCAAGGTTTAGGTGTGAGTCATATGAACACCATGTAGAGATATTTGTATTGTCTAATGATGCCATCACTGAAAATGAGAGAGAAAATTGACTCAAGGTCAGTGTATCCTTGGAAGGCTAATGGGATGATACTGATACTCCAAAAACTCTCTAATATTTGTATAACATTATCTAGTTTGCAAGTTATTTTGAAAAATATCCTGAAAACCCAGAGTACACAAAAGGTAGTCATTTTCTCTCACCATCTGTGTTTCTGTAACATTAAATTCTTTACACTTTGGAGGATATCACGTGACAGGATAAGATCAATGAACACAACAATTTTGTCCTAGAACACAGACAATTTTTAATGTTTGAAATTTCCGTATGCTGGATGAGATGTATGTAAAAAGTGAAATATGGCAGAATACCTGAGTACCCGTTTAGTTTTAAGTTCCGTTGGGATAATTTCATGAGTACATCATGAGAAACACTGGGCTGGAAGAAGCACGAGCTGGAATCAAGATTGCTGGGAGAAATATCAATAACTTTAGATATGCAGATGATGGAGAAGGTGATGGCACCCCACTCCGGTACTCTTGCCTGGAAAACCCCATGGATGGAGGAGCCTGGTAGGCTGCAGTCCATGGGATCGTGAAGAGTCTGGCACGACTGAGCGACTTCCCTTTCATTTTTCACTTTCATGCATTGGAGAAGGAAATGGCAACCCACTCCAGTGTTCTTGCCTGGAGAATCCCAGGGATGGGGGAGCCTGGTGGGCTGCCGTCTAAGGGGTCACACAGAGTTGGACACAACTGAAGTGACTTAGCAATGCGGATGACACTACCCTTATGACAGAAAGTGAAGAGGAACTAAAAAGCCTCTTGATGAAAGTGAAAGAGGAGAGTGAAAAAGTTGGCTTAAAGCTTAACATTCAGAAAACGAAGATCATGGCATCTGGTACCATCACTTCATGGCAAATAGATGGGGAAACAGTAGAAACATGTCAGACTTTATTTTTTTGGGCTCCAAAATCATCACTACAGATGGTGACTGCAGCCATGAAATTAAAAGATGCTTACTCCTTGGAAGGAAAGTTATGACCAACCTAGATGGCATACTGAAAAACAGAGACATTACTTTGTCCACAAAGGTCCATCTAGTCAAGGCTATGGTTTTTCCAGTGGTCATGTATGGATGCGAGAGTTGGACTGTGAAGAAAGCGGAGTGCCAAAGAATTGATGCTTTTGAACTGTGGTGTTGGAGAAGACTCTTGAGAGTCCCTTGGACTGCAAGGAGATCCAACCAGTCCATTCTAAAGGAGATCAGCCCTGGGTGTTCTTCGGAAGGAGTGATGCTAAAGCTGAAACTCCAATACTTTGGCCACCTCATGCGAAGAGTTGACTCATTGGAAAAGTCTCTGATGCTGGGAGGGATTGGGGGCAGGAGGAGAAGGGGAAGACAGAGGATGAGATGGCTGGATGGCATCACCGACTCAATGGATGTGAGTTTGAGTGAGCTCCTGGAGTTGGTGATGGACAGGGAGGCCTGGTGTGCTGCAATTCATGGGGTCACAAAGAGTCAGACACGACTGAGCGACTGAACTGAACTGGGATAATTTCAGGAAGGGGGAGGAAAAAACTACAGATTGAATTCTGAGTTGCACAATCCTAAACCACAAGTCATACCTCTATAACTCAGAAGCATGTGCAGCTGGAAAAATCAGCCAAGGTCTATCAGATTTGGATCAGCTCTATTGACAGAAAGGACCAAACTTGAATCTAAAAGGCAGCTTTCCCAGGCAATATGGAGGCATTCACCAAAGTGGGATCAATTTTAATTGTCCACAGAATGGAAAGAGCTGTTAGATCACATTACCATCTTTCATCTTTCTCCTACACAAAGATTTTGGTTCTTTAACACTCAGGAAAAATGTCATCATTTTTGTGAAGCCCAATCCAATCTAACACGAACAAATAATTTATTCTCAAGATGCATGTGTATGCTCAGTTACAGCTGACTCTTTGTGACCTACCGTGGCCCGTAACCCACCAGGTGCCACTACCTATGGGATTTCCTAGGCACGAATACTGGAGTGGATTTTCATTTCCTTCTCCAGGGGATCTTCCTGACCCAGGGATGGAACCTGAATCTCCTATGTCTCCTGCGTTGCAGGTGGACGCTTTACTGCTGAGCCACTGGGATAGCATTTCTAAATAAGTGGATAAAGTAGTATCATCTTGAAAAATATAGACATACGTATTTGCTCAGATATCTTTATATTCATACACATATAGGACACTTTAATCTGAAGACAGATTTACCAACTGGAAAATGTTAAAGTTTTTCTTTATCTCTTTCTGGTTCTATTTCAGTTCAGTTTCTTTTTAAATATTCACTTTACTTCAATACTCTCACCACACAGTTATCATATTCAGATGTGTTAGTGAAGATTTTTATTTCCATTTACATTCTCTGGTCAATTTTGAGATGAGTGTCTGCTTTGCTGTGATTAGTATGGAAAGGAAGCAGCTGTGAGGAGGGAAGTGCTAGCAATGAGGATTTTTGCTTTTTAGTTTTTTGCTGTGGTTAGAAATTGTCTAAATAACAGGTGTCTGTCATCATAAGTGTGAGAACATGTTATTTTTATCACTCTGAGGGCCAGATCCAGCCTCTAGGTACTCATCTGAACTCGGAGAAGTCAGCTGTACTCAGAATTCCCGAGAGATCTCATGTATGTGTGTCTGTGTTTTGCCCTCCAATTGCTTCCATATGTAAAATTTCCACCCCTTAAGCATTTCTACCAAACTTTGCCACAGATATCATGAATATAAACATACCATTGGCTTTGACATAATACCAAACTTCCCTTCAAAATGAAAACAGACTATTGCTATTTAACACCACAATTATAAGTAGCATATGAGGTAATCTCAGTCATTCTGAAAAAACACTGACCCTCTGTTACTATTCTCCCACCCTGCCAGGGAAATGTTGGATGCTGGCTTGAAACACTTGTATATTCCAAAGATACATTTCAAGTATTCTTATGCAAGTGGCAACACACCATTAGCAATGAGCAAGACACTAAAATCCTTTATTATTAATTGTTTTATTATGAAGTGACTAATGATGTGGACTGGGAAATCCTAGCGCATGAATGCACAGAAAAGCACAGGACCATGCCCCATGCGTGACTTTACTCTGTGCTCTCGGAGTTCAGATGGCATAGCAAATTACTCTCTTTCCAATCATATAGGTCATCAGTACTCTCGCTGTGAGTATATAGCCTTTTAATGTAGCAGTGCAGCTTCTTTACCTAAAACAGCACGAGCCAAGCAAAGTGTGCTTATAAGAAAAACACAACGTGCTGATTGCTACAGTCCCTTCAGCACACTTTGCTGAGCCATGATGTAAAAGGGGAAAGGAATATGACTACTAGATGTCACTACTAAGTGTGGAGATGGATTTTCTAAGTGATGTAATGATGATTCCCAATTTATTGAAGATGGAATGGATAGATGTATATTTTATAATCTCTGGTAGCTAATTCCAGGAGAAATTATGTTTTTCATTTAGGTTTAAATTACATGCTGCCAGTGGCACGTTTTGTTCATCAGTGTATAACCTCCTTTCATTCTTAGCAGTACCGTGCTCATTGTAGGCATTCGGTAAATGTTTTACTTGATTTGAAAGCATTATCTAAAAATTGGTTCTCTAGTTAATTATATGTCTTCTATTTTTAGTAGTTACTGAGAGCAGAAATGGTGTCTTTTGTGTTATCTGTAAGACTAATCAAAATGCTTTATGCACAGTAGTTTCTTAACAAATATTTTTGAGTTGAATTTTATTGTATTATAAGTGAAAGGAGTTTTTGTTCCCAGTAGGGTTAATTTTGGAGAAGGCAATGGCACCCCACTCCAGTACTCTTGCCTGGAGAATCCCATGGATGGAGGACCCTGGTGGGCTGCAGTCCATGGGGTCTCTAAGAGTCGGACACGACTGAGTGACTTCACTTTCACTTTTCACTTTCATGCATTGGAGAAGGAAATGGCAACCCACTCCAGTGTTCTTGCCTGGAGAATCCCAGGGACGGGGGAGCCTGGTGGCCTGACATCTATGGGGTCGCACAGAGTCAGACACGACTGAAGCGACTTAGCAGTAGCAGCTGTAGCAGGGTTAATTTAACAAGTGGCTTTAATGTGCATCTAGTTTTAATTTTTTTAAACTTTTTAAAAGAAATATATAAGTTCTACTGCTTGAGTGGGATTTGATTCTTCTTTATTAGTCCCCCATCACAATCCCAATATAAAACAAATTCAACTTGCTCTACCATTAAAATATAGAATGAATTTTTCACGTTTCTCTATCTCATTTACTACTACCCTGAGAATGGCAGGTCTCCCCACTGGCCCTTGTTCTACATTCCTGTCCTCCTGCTCTCTATCTCTTGACACTGCAAATGGAAGCATGTTTAAAAAGGAAAAAAAAAAAGATAATTTTGCTTTCCACTTTAACATTCTCTGCTGACTTCTGCTTTGACTCAGAATCACACTTGAGTTCTTACCAAGGCATAAAAATCATCACATCATTTGGCCCTTCTTCATTTCTCTCTATGACCTGGGTCACTATTCTGCTGTTACATCAGTCATTGTTCTATTTTCCCGATGATCTGTGTTTATTCTTCCTACTTCAGAACCTTGGAGTTTGCTTTTCCTTGTGCCTGGAATGCTCTTCCTTCCTTCATATCTTTGTGTGGCCAGATCCTTGACAATCAGGTCTCAATTCAAAGACGAGCCTTTCGAATGTCCTTCACTGCCCTCCTATCTCAAGTGTCATCGTGCCATCCCCTTACTGTCCTGCCACTGTATTGTATTTTCTTTAAGCACACATCCTCATCTGATAGTTGCTGTTTGGTTTATTCATTGTTTTTCTTCAACAGAATTTAAATTCCATGAAAGCAAAGACTTTATTTGCCTTGTTTATACTGGCATGTAGAAAAATAATGTTGAATGAATGCATATTTTCAGGGCAGATTTTGACTCTAGTAAGAAAACATCATGAAAGCATACTGTTTATGATGATTTTCTTTAAGTGGAAACCCATGTTAACAATCATAGATTTAGAAGAACTTATTCCTCAGTTGTTTTCTTTTGATGTGCTGGGAATCATCCTATTGATCAAAACTTCCAAAATATAGTTCTGAAGACTTTTATGTATTCTGAGATGTAGAGAAATGATTCAGGAAGTTTAGCTTTGAGTTCAATATATATAATACTAATTTTCAATGTAGAAAACATGAGTAAGACCAAGCTCTTTCTAATTAGGTTTGATGTTTTAAAATATTTAATGAATGATCTGAATTTCAAACTGGAGAATATATAAATACATATACATTTAAGAACAGGTATATGTTTATGATTATGTATATATACGTGTGTGTGTGTGTGTGTGTGTTTATAACACATATCTAGTTTGCTCATGACAACTTAATTTAGAATTATTAGCTAGTACAGTACCTACAGGAGCTTCCCAGGTAGCATCAGTGGTAAAGAAACTGCCTGCCAATGCAAGAGACATGAGAAGTGGGTTGGATTCCTGGGTTGGGAAAATCCCATGGAGGAGGGCATGGCAACCCACTCCAGTATTCTTGCCTGGAGAATCCCCATGGACAGAGGAATGTGGTGGCTACAGTCCACAGTGTCTCACAGAGTAGGGCACGACTGAAGTGACTTAGCACTCACACACACAGTATCTCCAGAGGACAATCTGAGTTAAAATGATTTTTATTAACTTGAAAAATTTGTCAGAAATAAATTTAAATTTGACAAAAAGTGCAGAGCAATATGTTTTGGAGTTAAATGAATTTTGATTATTTTGTCCTTTTAATTACCTAAGGTCATTCTAAAATATTTTATGCCAGATATATATATTATGGTAGATAGATGCATGCATAATGCAGCTTTGGTTTAGATATTTTTTATACAACAACAGCATATAAAACCTTCCTTACTATATCTCTCCATCCTAACATATCTTTATACTACCTGCCATACAGTCTGATGTTGCACAAAGCCATCACATTGGTTTAAGTCTTATTGTTTCAGATTGTTCTTTGAAACACAACTACTGTCTTTCTTTAAAATAGTTTTTCAGAATTCTGGGATCCTGATCTCAAAATGTAAGTACAGTAGAAAGAGAGCCAGAGAGCCAGATGGTATTAGAATGTGGGATAGGGCCAAGGTGGTGGGCCACATGTGGAAGCACTGAGTGCTAACTGCCTGGCAGCATGCATGTCAGTGGAGATAAGCAGGGTGTGGAAAAGGCTGGTCAGCAGCTGCTGAAGCAGAATTCACTTACCTTGCTATTGTGCCTTAGGCAAGCCCTGTCATCACAGTCTTTTTGGTGTGTCATCACACTCCTAAGCCCAGATCTGTAGGGACTGATTAATGCTGAGTACCTTATGGTTTGTACATTTTATGATCCTACTCATGTATCACACTATCATGTTCCCTTTCTTAACTGTAGTCCCACACTGGTGAACCATTGTCATCTTATCTACTATGATTCCTGACCCTTCCCTCCATACTCATACATCTGGTCCTATCCCACCCAGTAATTGAGCAGCCCTTTTATCCAGGGCTCCAGAATTTATTTTCTTAAAATGAAAAGACCTGAATATATGGTTCTGTCAGTATAAGCTCTGCTTATAATAAATCGAACTGCCAACCTGAATGAAACATATATCCATATAAGAACTTAAAGATCAGAGTTTGAAAGTAGGCAGTAATATATTCAACCAGCTTTTGAGTACTTAGGATTGGCATCAGGGACAAAGGAGATTACCGAAAAAAAAAAAAAATGTGTGCAGGAATAAACAGTGAAAAGCAGCAGACAGAGCATGTAAGGTATATGATAAGAGCAACCTAAGCAGGTGGTGAATGTGGAAAGGGCAAGAGACCTTGCCTACCTTCATCCATCTCCCATTACAAAAAATGAAAACCTAAACAAAAATGAAGATTGAAGGGGACAGAGAGATAAAATGTAAGACTTTACTTTAAAAAGAAGTGCATTTGCTATGCAAAAGTAAACTCTTCCCTGGCCACATGACTTCTATTCTACTAGCTCCATATTATTTATTTCTACCAAATTAATCTGCCTAAATCACAACTATGATTTTGTCTCTCACATGCTTAAACTATGTACACACACACTTTTATGCTTTCATGTATGTGTGCACACATGCACACACACACACATACCAGCATTTCACCGAATTACATCCTTTCTCCAGATTTCAATATCCTTTACTTTGTCACTCCTTTGGGTGGTTCTGGTATTAGTGGCAAAGTTTCTCTTCTTGTTCTTTCCAGATTGTTACCAGACCGTGCACTCCTTTTTATCAACCTCCTTAATAATCACTGTTGTATTGCCAATGCTAAACCCAGCATCTGTCCCACAAAAGAGTAAGTGTGTGTATCCAACCCTTATTGCTTCAGAGATCTGGCTCGTTCAGTTCTCTGTTTGGAATGATGTCTCTCACTTATCCGCAGATACCATAGTTATGCAACATTTCCAAAACCATTTCAGTTAGTTTCTAATGATTCTACTCAAGTGGAATCACTTCACCATTTCTACCACTTAAAAATATTTTTCGTATCTACTTCTATATTCTATCTTATGTAATAGTTTTTGGTATTATTGTCTTCCTGTGTAGGAGACAGTAAGCTTTTGAAAATAAAGTATATTTCTTACTTTTAGCATCTAATACAGTTCTTGATATAGACAAGTGTTCTTAGTATTTCTTATAATGAACCTATGACTTGATCAAAAAAAGAAATAGGGAAAAGAGGCTCTCAGTTTAACAAATTATTGTGTTCTGAACCCACTCTATATTTTTAAAAATTTGTGTTTGTTTATTTATCCCTTTCTAAAGATACAGATACGTTTCTGAGAACTCTGCTATTTATTTGTACAGAATTAAGAATTTTGGATGATTGTAATATATTCCAAAATAAAAGATTGTATGATTCATCTCTTAGCTGTCTTCCTAGGATTAAAATATCCTTTCTATTAAAGATAAAACAATGTAAAACCATCACTCTTGAATTGAGACAAAATGTTAACTAATGCAAGACACTAGAGAGATCAGTTTAATCTCTGAAATCAGAGATTTCAGTTTAATCCATATGAAAATATATTTTGCACTGTTTTGTGATTTTGTAGAATACTGTGTAATTTGGTAAAAAGATCTAGAACTTCTAACATTTAACTACAGCAAAGGAGTACTGCCATTAGTATTGTCACAAAATAATATGCTAACACCATGCAGAGAGAAAGCACTATTCTGGAACACTGATAGAATTGATCTTTTAAGTTGCTCAGTTGTGTCCAACTCTTTTTGACCCCATGGACTGTAATCCACCAGACTCCTCTGTCCATGGGATTTTCCAGGCAAAATGCTGGAGTGGGTTGCCATTTCCTTCTCCAGGAGATCTTCCCAACCCGGGGATTGAACCCAGGTCTCCCACATTGTAGGCAGACGCTTTACCATCTGAGCCACCAGGGAAGTCACTTTAATATACACAGAACCAATTTATGCTGTCACCATCTTGTCAAGACAAGACAAGGTGTCCTCGGTGTGTGTTGTTTTCTTCCACACTAGTGTTTCTCATAGCGTTTCCCAATGTTTTTCAGTTTGTGAAGCAACTGTGACCTTGCCAGGATGGGAGATGGGATTTGGATAAAGCAAAACCGAGGAAGAAAAGAGATGGCAGCTAGCAGCTGCAAAGATTTGCAAGCACACACGCATATATCACATACATCTGGCATCATTCCTTCTCACTCCACAGAGGTGTCACCACTTCCATTGTCTGCATTCTACCTTCTACATTCTTGGTTTAAAAAAAGCAAAAGAATGAGGAAATCAGAGTGTCAATGAAACAGGCTGTCCTAATATACTTCTCTGAAGACAGTGGTTTATGACAATATTCATCAGAAAATAATAAAAAAATACAACTCTCCTAATTTAAAAACAACTTAGCATTAGCTATTATTAATTATGAAACTTAAAAAAACATTAACTTGTGAGAACTCCAAGTAATAGATTTGGAAAATAAATAAGATGAAAAGTCTTCTCCTCAAAAGGAAAAAAAAAAAAAAAAATCCACCAAAGAGCAGGTAAAAAAGCAATACAAATCAGTTACAAAATCATCAGACTAAGACTGGTATTCCAGGGAATTTTCTTCTTAAAAGTCTGACTTTGTGCAGTACTTAGTATCTTTTATGATCACAGCTATTTTATATCTGGACATCTTTCTTCCTTTATTGAAAATAAAAGCTTTGTAATGGATGAATGGAATCTTGAAAAGCACTTTTAAGTTCTTTAGAAAAACAAAATGGCATGTAAGCTTAATGTGTAACTACATTTTGAATGAACACATTTAAAAAGTTCTTAGCATCTAAATGTTTTCTGAAATGTTGTTAGGTAATAAATGAAGAGGTAGTGACTATTTGCTGTTTTTGGCTTTATGCTTTGCAAAATGTACTAGTTATATTTACCCCTAAAATAACTGTGCTCTATGAAGTTTCTGAGTATACTCTGTATGTCAGGGAAAGGTTATTACAGTCCTCATCCACTATCTCATCCAGCACTCGGTATATAGTTTCCATTATATTCATAAATTGGCAAGTCTTTTGAAGTACAAATACTGGGTGCTCCCCTTGATCATATAGACCTGTTTTAATACATACTCTCTACTTGCTCAAAGTTTCAAACCACAGGATGTATTTGACTTAGATATTCCTCATTTGCTGAATCAATTCTTGCTTTTTCTCTTACAAAGTCTCTTTCCAACAGTCTCAGAAAGATTAAACTGACTTGCTTCAGGTTACACAGCTGATTTGTTTCCAGAGCCATGCAATCTATGTCTATTGACTTTTAATCCAGGGTTCTTTTGACTATATCTCTTGGCCTCTTAATTTGTAAAAGGATAAATACTATTCTCTGGTGAAACACCCTAAAAATTAAACATTTATCCAGAGAAATTTCAGGTTCTTAAAATTAAACTTTGCCAGTAAAATATTAAGCTCTTTTCCCTCTGTTGCCAGTATTTGTTTTCTTGGCAAGAGCTGTGTTTTCATCAAAAATGCCTGGAATTTTTATTCTCTTTGGACTATGTGAAATAGTATCTAAGAACTGCAATTTGGGCTTGCAAGAAATAGAGACAGGCTCATCATACTTAGAATGCTAGGGCAAATCAGGTAAGCAAGATGAAGACAAGAGAGCAAACATGGAGTAGGAGTTTGGAATCAATTTATTGGGGGGAAACTCGCAGAGACTAGTGCCATATGATCTGCTGTTGACCTTTAAGAACAGCTAAAGAATCTATCAATGCCAGAAGACTGACTTGAGGGCATGGGTCTCTTAAATATCATGATTAGGAAATCACTAGTTCCTCTCATGGCATTCATGATCAAGACCTGGGATGCAATGGCAACATCTGATTCTGATCTGATTAGTCGTTCAGTCGTGTCCAACTCTTTACGACCCCATGAATCGCAGCACGCCAGGCCTGCCTGTTCATCACCAACTCCCCGAGTTCACTGAGACTCACGTCCATTGAGTCAGTGATGCCATCCAGCCATCTCATCCTCTGTCTTCCCCTTCTCCTCCTGCCCCCAATCCCTCCCAGCATCAGAGTCTTTTCCAATGAGTCAACTCTTTGCATGAGGTGGCCAAAGTACTGGAGCTTCAGCTTTAGCATCATTGCTTCCAAAGAAATCCCAGGGCTGATCTCCTTCAGAATGGACTGGTTGGATCTCCTTGCAGTCCAAGGGACTCTCAAGAGTCTTCTCCAATACCACAGTTCAAAAGCATCAATTCTTCGGCCCTCAGCCTTCTTCACAGTCCAACTCTCACATCCATACATGACCACAGGAAAAACCATAGCCTTGACTAGACGGACCTTTGTTGGCAAAGTAATGTCTCTGCTTTTGAATATGCTATCTAGGTTGGTCATAACTTTCCTTCCAAGGAGTAAGCGTCTTTTAATTTCATGGCTGCAGTCACCATCTGTAGTGATTTTGGAGCCCAGAAAAATAAAGTCTGACACTGTTTCCACTGTTTCCCCGTTTCCCATGAAGTGGTGGGACCAGATGCCATGATCTTCGTTTTCTGAATGTTGAGCTTTAAGCCAACTTTTTCACTCTCCACTTTCACTTTCATAGTGGAGCTATCCCACATGGCAACATCAACAGCTGGCAAATCCTTGTTTCCAGTCATATTCCACTAACATGGCGGGGAGAGCACTAGACCTTCCCTTTATGTGATCAGGAAGGATGTGTTCCAAGATTCCTATTTCAGGTTTTCTGGACTAATGAATGGACCAGTGGCCTGGTTGACAAATTCCACATTTTAAGACTGAGTGGCTTAAGCACTCAGCTGTAGCCAGCTTTTATAGGGCTCTGGGAGTCTGCTTAAAGATGGACAGGCAATTTAGTCCTTACTTCTCATGCAAGTAAGATAAACAGAAAATAGTGTCTGAAGTTACTAATCCAGGTTTCATTGAATACCTTGTTTAGGTAGAGCAGAAAGTATGAAGAAAAAAAGACAAGTGTAATGGTCATACTCAATTCTAGTGTTTCTAATGACTGAGTCAAATATGTAACAATTTATTTGTGTGTTTGTAATATTTTTAAAAGTTCATTCTGATGACCTTTCAATATTCTTAAATTTATCAAGTCTAAGAGACAAGAAGTAAAGGTGATTGTTAGACTAATAATTCTCTTATCTATAAAAAGGATTGTTTCCATGAGTTCATTCTCATCTTTTAAGAAATGGAATATATTTTGAAGTGTTTAAAGTAACTATTCCTTCAAGATCACCCAAATCTACTCCTAATCACAATTTAATTAATTTTAGCTAACACATGACTGGAGGTGTAGGTACTTAGATTATTCAAGTCTCCACAGTCAGCCATGTTTTCCAGTGGCTGCTGATCATGACACCAGGCCCTGGTAAGACCTCCATTTTGGCCATTTTCATTATTGATGTAGGTAACATCAGACTAACAGTGGCTGAATATCAGCTGTTAGGCTGGCTGAAGAAATGGATTGTTTGTGTCACAATTCCTATATTTCATATGTAAAGACAAGATTTTAAATGATGTGATTGGAAGAGGGACTGAAATTGTAGGTTAAGGTAAAACTGAAGCAATCATGGATGAAAAATTTCAACCTACAAATCAAACCTTTTTATATCATCACATTTCAGTTGGAATATAAAATATATACAATGTCTTTGATTTGAAATTGTGTTTTGATAGTCTTTTTAATGCTTTTATTACAACACTAAAATGCTGGAATTCTGGAATTTTGGTAACAATGACTTCAATAAAATTATATCATTAATATGTGATAGAACATATATAATATACTATTTGAATTTTGAGTTTAAGAAGAGTAAAAGTCTTTTCTGCTTTGTAATCTAAAATTGTAGAATGAATCCCAGTGAGTTCAATTGCAGAAAGAAATCATAGTTGGAAGTTTTGTTTTTTCACTATATTAATCTTTAGAGGAAAACTAGGCTACTATAAAAACACATCATATGACAAGCTAAATTTTATTTTTATGATATCCAGTTTGAGTCATTAGGCTTCAAATTATTTGGTAAATAAAAGTAACATGTAATAGCCTAATGGATGGGGCAGATTGATTTACTGTTTCATTTAGCTTAAGTTAAACCCCATTATTAAATGAATGTTAGAGTTGAAATGAGCTAAGAATAGTTTAAAATTTTGAATCTGCTTCATTTAATTCTTTTTTTCTTATAGAAATCCTTAGGCATCTTGGAAGAGATGGAAATGAGATGAGATGGAAAAATGTAAAAATCCTTAGGCATCTTGGAAGAGATGAAAATGAGAAGAGATGGAAAAACATAAAAATATTTTCCTTTGCTTTTGTTTAAGTACTGTCATTTTTGAAGTGGTATACATTTGTCCACCTTTTAAAATTAGATACTGTGATAACAAAAGATTATCATGATATCAAAGACTTAGGTTCTTGTCAATGTTTAAGTTACTGATATTACACTTCTGCACATATATAAAAATACTAAAAAATTGTCTCCCAGAAAAGGTTAAAGATAAATGAGTTTGTGGGTTGTTATTCTTTTTTTTTTTTGAATATTTATTTATTCATTTTAAAATATAAATTTATTTATTTTAATTGGAGGTTAATTACTTTACAATATTGTATTGGTTTTGCCATACATCTACATGAATCCACCACGGGTATACACGTGTTCCCCATCCTGAACCCCCTTCCCTCCTCCCGCCCCATACCATCCCTCTGGGTCGTCCCAGTGCTATTCTTAAAAGAACAAATGGACCCCCATCATGTTACAGTCTACTTTTTTAGAACCTTATCCCTATGGCATTATTAGTAGCCATATTGTCCTTTTTGGTCCCAATTGCTAAATATGTTGATCATTTTGTTATTCTTTCTTCTAAGAAGTTTTATTGATTCTCCTGTAGTATAAACGAGACCCAAACTAGGCAAATGACAATATTTTGCTTAAGATGATAGTTCCTTATTTTATTCTAGAGGATATTAAAAAGAAAAAGTAATATTGGGGAAGAAAGTTTGTAAGGTCAAATAAGTTTGAGAAACACAAAATTGAATATTTTATTTTTCTAGGATTTTTTTGAGCCTTTACTATGCTAGTGTAAACTGTGAATCATCAAATGGGATATATTCTCTCTGTTGATATATTTTATAACCCTCTTCATCACTACAAAATATTTGTTGGCTCTAGTGTTCTGAATAACACCAATATTTAGTAAATATTGGTTAAGTTTAGGAGATATAGGGACTTGAGTAGATTTTCTTATATTTTTAATGAAAGAATGATTCATATTTATTTAAATGCTGTATGCCTCTGATATATCAGACAAAAAGTTAAATGCTGGTGTATTATTTTTCTATTGCTATCATAGCAAATTAAAACACACTTAGAGGTTTAAAGCATCACAAATATATTTCCATGCAGTTTTGTAGCTTAGAAACCTGACAGGGGTCTCTCTAGGCTAAAATCAGTGTGTTGGCAGGCTTGGCTTCCTCACTGGCAGCTCTTGGGGAAAATATTACCTTCTCATTCCAGTTGTTGACAGAATGTAACTCCTTGTGATTGTAGGACTGAGATTCCCATTTTTCTTGCTGGTTGTCACCTGAGGGACATTCTCAGCTTCTAGAGTCCTCCCACATTCTTTGGCTCCTCCATCTTCAAAGCACCTATGATAGACTGAGTCCCTGTCTTTGAATGTCTCTTCTTTTTTCTATCTCATCTTGCTGAGTCAGGAAATGTTCTCCATTTTTAAGGACTCATGCAATTTGATTGAAATTCCCTCATAGTTCAGTTGGTAAAGAATCTGCCTCCAATGCAGGAGACCTGGGTTCAATCCCTGGGTTGGGAAGATCCCCTGGAGAAGGAAATGGCAACCCTCTCCAGTATTCTTGCCTGGAGAATCCCATGGACAGAGGAGCCTGACATGGGGTCACAAGAGTCAGACACGCCTTAGTGACTAAACCACCACCATATGCAATTTGATTGGGCCCGCCTGCTTAATTCAGGATACTCATATCTGTGAAGTCCCTTCTGCTGTGTAAAATAACATATTCACATGTTCCAGCTACTATTCTTCTTACCATAGCTAGCAACAGAAGATAGAGTGAGACTCCGCCCACCAGTGACTTTCAGTTAGTGTGGATCCCATGCTACCTAAACTCATAATTAAACATTAATCAATCAATTAATATGATACTTAAGATATTATAATGAGATCTGAAGATTACAATGCTTACACATCATCTCACTACCAGAATTTTGAGAAGCTGCAAAAGTAGCAGTGATATATTTCCATAATTAGCATGAGGGAAATTCCACCTCACTATGAGCTGTTATCCTCAATAATTCCCCAGAGTTTATTTGGAATGGATTCTCTCTCTGTTTCTCAGATTCTAACACTCTAATACATGAATTTGGACGTGTCAGGGGAGTTTGTTATTTCCTCAGTTCTGTTTCACCACAGCAAAAATTTGAAGCAATGGATGGACCAGTGTTATAGCTCAGTTTTATTTGGCACGCAAAGAAAAATATATTCTCCAGGCATGAGGGTGGGCTGACCCAAAGACCCAAAGTGAAGAGAGGACAGAGACTCAATTTTGGCTCCTCATTTTATACATTTTTTTCCTCCTTCCTCTGAGTCTGTGCTATGTAAATTGGGCTAACCAGGAGGGCTGTTCGTTTCACCTGACGTCCGCACTCCAGTCCTCGGATCTTCCTTTGTTCCATTTTTGTGGACTTTTCCCTTTTTGTCTTTTAGGCACTGCCATTCTTGACTCCTTTTTCCTATTCTAACTATCTAACAGACCCAATATGCTTGAGGGTGAGAACCTGTTCTTATGTATAAGACACTCCGTTCATAATCCTTTCAATTACATCTCTTCCCCTCTCCCCATCCAGGCCAGATATAGAAATGGGATTTGGTAAAGACAGATTCTGATAAAATTGTTTTGAAAATATAGTACATTCTACCTTCAGTTACTGCTTTTAGTGGTTATGTTAGGCTAGTGTATTCTCCTCAGTTCTGTCTCATCACAACAAAGATGATGGACATTAAAGCCCTTGGCATGTCACAGCTCTTGGGTCTTGGACAGACTGTGTTATAGATCTCAGGTCTCCAACGGACCGTGTAATAGCTCTTAGACAAATCAGTGTTACAGCTCCATGTTACAGCTCTATTTTATTTAGATAATAGCAGGAAAATCCATCCTCAAGGCTTGAGGGCATGTTGACCCTAATACACGAAGGGAAGAGTGCCCCAGCGTGCAGGGGAGAGAGAGAGAGAACACCCAGCCATTTGGCTCCTCTTTTTATATGTCCCCCCCCCCCCCGCCCCCCGCCCCGCTTGGGCCTGCCCTATGTAAACTGGGTTAGCTAGGAATGTTGTTTCTTCTACCTCAGGTCCTTACTCCGGTCTGAGGACCTTCCTTTGTTCTATTTTCATGGACTTTTCTCTTCCTTATCTTTTAGCCACCACCATTTTGGACTCCTTTTCCCTATTCTAACTACCTAACAGTTAGATACTTCTTACTCTCAGCCTGTTAAACTTCTCACTTTAAATATATATTTAGTCATTATTTTGCCCTTAGTTTCTTTTAATGTGATGGTTATCTCAGCTGTGATGATTCTTAGTAGTGTGTTCTTTAGATTAAATTAGAGGTTGCCTTTCTCTGACCCACCTTTTTCTTTTAGTTATATTAACTTGCTGTTTCTTTGGACTTTAATTTTTATATAAAATAAGATGAAAACTTTTTTTTTGAGCATGCACTTTATTGACTAGAATAAACTAATCAAATTTAGTTTCCATTTTTCTTGTGAAATTTTGCATAAACATGCCAACTTTTGTTTCTTTAGACGGGCCTTTTTCAGAAAGGTTTGCCTTGCAAACTATCTCCCTATGAGGTACCTCCCTAGAGGTAACACCTTCTTTCAGCTTTAGACGTGCAAATGAGTTAAGTTATCCTTCCTTGAGACTATTTCCTTGTCATTTGTATTAGAATTTGAGTTTCTCCCAAAGTTTGACCCACTGTTTTACAGATTATTTCTTAGGCTGGGTTATTTCTATATCCCTTTAAGCCTAATGAGTACTTATATAACCAACAGGGTTATGAACATTGAGTGGTTAATTCAGTCTTATCCTGTCTATGAATATAGCAGTCTCTATCAGGCTTTCATTTCTCTGAAGTAACATTACTTCTCCAGCTTCCACCACTTCTTTCTCTAGGAAAAGAAAACAAAAATAAAACAGGCTTTTGTTTGACAGAAGATCCATACATTGATAGATTTTCTGAATCTCATAGTGTTAATTATTGCTAAATAAAACTGTCATGGTCCAGGCATGGATTAGAAAAGAATTTCCAGAGATGAGACAGAATGAAAAGGAAATAAAGTTTACTAAAGTGAGAGATGCTATTAGAACAGTGGGTCAGCTCAAGGGAGAACTGATGTTGAGCAGAGGTCCTTAGTCTACTTTTATACCCAGGGTACAAGGAGTAGGATAGGGGGTCTTGTGGATCATTTGCTGATCAGATGAGGAACATATACTGGGTGGGGGAAGAGTAAGGCAAATATCTTCTCCCTATGGGGAAGGAGGAGAGACAGGTTATACTGCTTAGGAGGACCTGAAATCCATTAATAGTTACAACATGGGGGAGGGAAAGATGATAAGGGTCTGGTTTTTCCATTCCTGCATTCCAAAACCCTCCTTGGTTTTATCTGCTCTTTCATCTTTAGGTCACCACAAAAACTATAAGAAATTCTATTTCTGATAAGGAATTGACCAACTGTACAGCAAATGCTTCAGTATTGGCAACATTTCAAATCAATGTTTTTAGAGAATGGGCAAGCTAATATCTGTTCCAGATTTTCTTACCTAATAATGTTATTCATTTTTATTAGACCTGTTGGGGGAGTGTGTAATTCCTCAGTTCTGTCTCATCACAACAAAAATTTGAAGCCACGGACCAGTGTTATAGCTCCATGTTACATTTAAGTTTTATTTAGAAAATAAAGGAAAATACATCCTCGAGGCGTGAGGGCATGCCAACCCAAAAGACTCAAAGAGAAGAGAGATCCCCCAGTCCTTTGGCTCCTCTTTTTATGTTTTTTTTTTTTTTTCTCCTCCTCCTGGGCCTGCCTTATCTAAATTGGGCTAGCCAGTGGTGTTTTTTGTTTTACCTGAGGTCCTCACTCCAGTCAGACCTTCCTTTGTTCTATTTTCCCAGACTTTCCCCTTCCTTATCTTCTAGCCACCACCATTTTGGACTCCTTTTCCCTATTTTAACTACCTAACAGACCTATCATTCTCATACAAGTTTTGGAAATTCACTTCTAGAACACATACTCTGGGTGAATCTTGTTTAGTGGAGAAAATAAGTAAAGTTCTGATTATTGAATAAGCAGTTACTCCTTGTAATTGTAATCACTGGCTCTTTGAGATTATGTCCATTACTAGTACACTTGAAGTGAAGTGAAAGCCACTCAACCATGTCCAACTCTTTGTGACCCCTTGGGCTATACAGTCCATGGAACTCTCCAGGTCAGAATACTGGAATGGGTACCCTTTCTCTTCTCCAGGGGATCTTCCCAACCCAAGGATCTAACCCAGGTCTCCCACATTGCAGGTAGATTCTTTACCAGCTGAGCCACAAGGAAAGCCTAAGAAAGAGTGATGGACATCCCTTGGTGGGCACGAACCACCGACCTTTCAGTAAATAGCCAAAAATGCTAACCAATTGCACTGTGCTTCCCTGGTGGCTCAGCTGATAAAGAATCTGCCCGCAATATGGGAGAGCTGGGTTAAATCCCTAGGTTGGGAAGATCCCCTGGAGGAGGGAAAGGATACCTACTCCAGTATTCTGGCCTGGAGAATTCTATGGACTGTATAGTCTATGGGATCGAAGTCATATACATTCCACATGTCTTGGGCTTCCCTGGTAAGTCAACTAGTACACTTGGTGGCAAATTGTTTTGCATGATAATAATTAGATAAGACAGTTTAGTCAGACAAATACCCTCAAACTTTTTGGTCAACTCAATTATTTAAAGCTTCACTCTAAATATATACTTAAAAATAGTTTTTCTGATAACATGTAACAGATTGGTATCTTCAAGGAGTATTTTTGATCAATCATCATGACTAAAGGACTGCACTGTCTTTAGACGGTGAGCATCTTTAGAGATACTCCCTGATCATCAGAGGCCAGAGCTCTAATCAGCTTCAGGTAAGAAGTCCTGGTGAGTTATTAAAAGCAAACGAGGCATCAAGCCAGATATATCAAATCCTGCCACCCATTCCCAGAAAGAAAGGGAATAAAAACAAAAGTTTTCTAATATGATATTGTCCTAAATTCCAATATGGAGAATTTGGGAACTTCACCTAATCACTAGAGTACTTCTTTTTACCAAGGTACATTTTTTTCATACCAAAGTAATGGGATAATGCCTGCTTTATTTCATTTTTCTTTATCTATACATTCCATGCAACATGAGTCTCAGATGTTTCCACAATTCATTGAGTAAAGAGGCAAAGCAATTGATGTCCTTTCTGTGGGAGTAAGCTTAATTTAGGGTTTCTCTTGGGGTTCAGATGGTAAAGAATCTGCCTGCAATTCAAGAGACCCAGGTTCAATTCCTGGGTTGAGAATATTCCCTGGAGACAAGAATGACTACCAAATCAAGTATTCTTGCATGGAGAATTCCATGGATAGAGGAGCCTGGGGAGCTAAAGTTCATGTGGTCACAAAGACTTGGACATGATTGAGCAATTAACACACAGGCTTCATTTACCATATGATTTCAGTTCAGTTCAGTCACTCAGTCGTGTCTGACTTTTTGGGACCCCATGAACCACAGCATGCCAGCCTCCTTGTCCATTACGAAGTCCTGGAGTTTTCCCAAACTCAGGTCCATTGAGTTGATGATGTCATCCAACCACCTCATCCTCTACCGTCCTCTTCTCCTCCTGCTTTCAAACTTTCCCAACATCAGGGTCTTTTCAAACGAGTCAGCTCTTTGCATCAGGTGGCCAAAATATTGGAGTTTCAGTTTCAAGATCATTCCTTCCAATGAACACTCAGGACTGATTTCCTTTAGGATGCACTGGTTGGATCTCCTTGCAGTCCAAGGGGCTCTCGAGAGTCTTCCCCAACACCACAGTTCAAAAGCATCAATTCTTCAGTGCTCAGCTTTCTTTATAGTCCAACTCTCACATCCATACATGACTACTGGAAAAACCATAGCCTTGACTAGACGGACCTTTGTTGACAAAGTAATGTCTCTGCTTTTTAATATGCTGTCTAGGTTGGTCATAACTTTCCTTCCAAGGAGGAAGTGTCTTTTAATTTCATGGCTGCAATCACCATCTGCAGTGATTTTGGAGCCCAGAAAAATAAAGTCAGCCACTGTTTCCCCATCTGTTTGGCATGAAGTGATGGAACCGGATGCCATGATCTTAATTTTCTGAATGTTGAGCTTTAAGCCAGCTTTTTCACTCTCCTCTTTCACTTTCATCAAGAGGCTCTTTAGTTCTTCTTCACTTTCTGCCATAAGGATGGTGTCATCTGTATATCTGTGGTTATTGATATTTCTCCCTGAAATCTTGATTCCAGCTTGCGCTTCATCCAGCCCAGTGTATCTCATGATGTACTCTGCTTATAAGTTAAATAAGCAGGGTGACAATATACAGCCTTGACATACTCCTTTTCGTATTTGGAAACAGTCCGTTGTTCCATGTCCAGTTCTTACTATTGCTTCCTGACCTGCATACAAGTTTCTCAAGAGGCAGGTCAGGTGGTTTGGTGTTCCCACCACTTAAAGAATTTTCCACGGTTTACTGTGATCCACACAGTCAAAGGCTTTGACATAGTGAATAAAGCAGAAATAGATGTTTTTCTGAAACTCTCTTGCTTTTTCCATGATCCAAGGGATGTTGGCAATTTGAACTCTTGTTCCTCTGCTTTTTCTAAACCAGCTTGAACATCTGGAAGTTCATGGTTCATGTATTGCTGAAGCCTGGCTTGGAGAATTTTGAGCATTACTTTACTAGCGTGTGAGATGAGTGCAATTGTGCAGTAGTTTGAGCATTCTTTGGCATTGCCTTTCTTTGGGATTGGAATGAAGACTCACCTTTTCCAGTCCAGTGGCCACTGGGGAGTTTTCCAAATTTGCTGACATATTGAGTGTAGCACATTCACAGCATCATCTTTTAGGATTTGAAATAGCTCAACTGGAATTCCATCACCTTCACTAGCTCTGTTTGTAGTGATGCTTCCTAAGGCCCACTTGACTTCACATTCCAGGATGTCTGGCTTTAGGTGAATGATCACACCATTGTGATTATCTGGGTCGTGAAGATCTTTTTGTATAGTTCTTCTGTGTATTCCTGTCACTTCTTCTTAATATCTTCTGCTTCTGTTAGGTCCATACTATTTCTGTCCTTTATCGAGACTATTTTTGCATGAAATGTTCCCTTGTTATCTCTAATTTTCTTGAAGAGATCTCTAGTCTTTCCCATTCTGTTGTTTTCCTCTGTTTCTTGGCATTGATCACTGAGGAAGGTTTTCTCATCCCTCCTTTCTATTCTTTGGAAGTCTGCATTCAAATAGGTATATCTTTCCTTTTCTCCTTTGCTTTTCACTTCTCTTCTTTTAACAGTTGTTTGTTAGGCCTCCTCAGACAACCATTTAGCTTTTTTGCATTTCTTTTTCTTCAGGATGATCTTGATCCCTGTCTCCTGTACAATGTCACGAACCTCCATCCATAGTTCATCAGGCACTCTGTCTATCAAATCTAGTTCCTTAAATCTATTCTCACTTCCACTGTATAATCATAAAGGATTTGATTTAGGTCATACCTGAATTGTCTAGTGGTTTTCCCCACTTTCTTCAATTTCAGTCTGAATTTGGCAATAAGGAGGTCATGATCTGAGCCACAGTCTGCTCCCAGTCTTGTTTTTGCTGACTGTAAAAAGCTTATCCATCTTTGGCTGCAAAGAATATAATCAATCTGATTTTGATTTTGACCATCTGGTGATGTCCATGTGTAGAGTCATCTTTTGTGTTGTTGGAAGATGGTGTTTGCTATGACCCATGCGTTCTCTTGGCAAAACTCTACTAGCCTTTGCCTGCTTCATTCTGTACTCCAAGGCCAAATTTGACTGTTACTTCAGGTATTTCTTGACTTTGTACTTTTGCATTCAAGTCCCTTATAATGAAAAGGACATCTTTAGGATGTGTTAGTTCTAGGAGGTCTTGTAGGTCTTTACAGAACCATTCAACTTCAGCTTGTTCAGTGTTACTGGTTCGGGGATAGACTTGAATAACTGTGATATTGAAAAGTTTGCTTTGGAAACGAACAGAGATCATTCTGTCGTTTTTGAGAGTGCATCCTAGTACTGCACTTCAGACTCTTTTATTGACTATGATGGCTACTCCATTTCTTCTAAGGGATTCCTGCCCACAGTAGTAGATATAATGGTCATCTGAGTTAAATTAGTCCATTCCAGTCCATCTTAGTTCGCTGATTCCTAGAATGTTGACCTTCACCCTTGCCATCTCCTGTTTGACCACTTCTCATTTGCCTTGATTCATGGACCTAACATTCCAGGTTCCTATGCAATATTGCTCTTTACAGCATCGGACCTCGCTTCTATTGCCAGTCCCATCCACAACAGGGTGTTGTTTTTGCTTTGGCTCCATCCCTTCATTCTTTCTGGAGTTATTTCTCCATTGATCTCCAGTAGCATATTGGGCACCTACTAACCTGGGGAGTTCATCTTTAGCTGCATATAAAAGAAAGTATAAAAATAACACTGACTTAAATAATGTCCAGTTTTATTTCTCTCTCAAATTTAAAGACAGAAAGTAGGTGATTTTCAAGGCTGACTTAGTGTTTCTACAGCCATCAGGGCCCCAATCTCAGTCTAATGTTCAGTTCTGCCAGCCTCAGCACATGGCCTCCATTCCTAAGACTGCCTCGTTGACAAAGTTGGCTGTTGGAGCTCCCTATTTCCTAGAAATAGGAAATGACAAAAAAAAACAAAGTCCTTAAGCAGGCATCTTAGAGGTCTCATACAGCACTGATGCTTAGATTTTAATTGCCATAACTAAGTCATATTGACATACCTAGGTACTAGGGGGACAGGAAAGTGAATCATTAACTCTACAGAAAGCTGCCAAAGAAATTTCAAACTTTTTCATTTCTAAAATTTTGAATTTTTCTATCTGTTTTGAAATTATTTAAGAAGTTCTGAGACTTCTATGGTGTTTTTAAAGTTAAATAGGTGCTAATCTGAGCAGCAGGTGATTTGATTTGATTTTCATCATTTTAGCTAATCTGTTTAAAAATCTAAGGCAAGTCACAATCTTTGTGTTCACCATTTTTTCCACTGTAAAGATAGAAAAACTATACTTCGTGGCTTAACAGATGAAAAAAATCATTTTTGTTTTGTTTCTGCTGAATGTCATTTTATGTATTATTTTAAGTGATTGTGATTTGTTTCTTTATTATCTTAGCCTCCTTCTCTAACATGTATACTCATTAAGCTATATTAAATTTTGTGATAGCTACCTGAATAATATTTGTTAAACCAACATTCCATTTACTATGTGTCAGCTACTTTTCTGAGAACTTTATAGATATTGATAGCTTGCATCCTCAGAACCAACCTATATGATGACTACTATTATTATCCTTATTTTACAAGTGAAGGAACTGTGGCCAAAAAATGATGAATAACTCACTCAAAGTTGTATAGGTGTTGCTGTCATTTAAACTTGGCAGTCTGACTATGCAATATATGCTTGGTACCACAATGCTGCTTAGCAGTCTCTGGAAATGCTGATACGTTCTTCAACGCTAGAGTACTTCAAGAACATTCTGTTATCCTTTTAATTAAGCTCACTAGCTATTATTTGATAGTACTCTATAGTATAGAAACTCCAGAAAGAATCAGTGAAATGTTTGGTTTTAGCTGATAATGTTAATCAGAGTTGTAAATAGAACTCAGATTTCTTGACTACAAACAAATGCGAAAATAGCTTGAATCCTCCTATCTATTTGCAGACAGGAATATTCATGACCAACTTCTATAGAATACATTCTCATCTTTTTAAATGAATTGTTGAGAGATGAAATGTGAATCCAAATTATTTAAGCTTGTTTTCTTTCTTTTTTTAATAGACTTAATAGTTTTTCAATCACAAGAATACTGTATGTCATGAGGTTAAAAACCAGAGATTTAATAGGAAAAAATATGCTTCTTTTGTTGCCTACCAAAGTATACTCTTTGTGCATTTGAAAACAAATTACAGGAAGTCTTATACACTATGACCATCTAAAAATAAATTATTCCTGTTTTCCAGGGAGTATTTGTATTTATCTCGATTTATATTATTGCTTTAATCTTTATTAAATTAAATATTTAAAAGTTAAGGCAATGGGATCTAACACTCGACAGCAGAACAAAAAATCAACTTTGAAACTATTGAATCCTATCAAACTTAAGCATGATTCAAACACTTCAGATCTTACAGACAAAATTACGAAACAAATGTTTACAACATATGCAGCATGTGTTTTACAACCTTTATATTTTGTTTTCAGGAGCTTCTGAATCATTGCTGCTGTTTATAATCAGTATCCATTATAAAGTCAAATAAAAATGAAAAAAATATAGTTCATATGAATAGAATGGAAAGAGAAAAAAAAAAAAGGAGAGTAAGAAACGTATTTGTTTTAGAAAAAAAAAAAGACAATACTGCAAGAGAAATACTTGCAGTACCTTGAGGGGAAACCTTGATTGTAGTCTCCAGGAAGACCTCATGAATGGACACACCTTGGAGGATTCATAAAAGTTCAGAGTGTAAACTCAGTCTTCACTGGATCTCTGATTAGACTTGGCGAGGCAGGCAAAACTATTAGACTTAGAAATATTGAAGTATATATAATTATCTACCAAATTATTGTGTATCTTCTTTTGGTTTAAGTCTATTTCATTTTTGGATTCAGATATATCTAGAAATATCAGACAGATAGACTGGGCAGGTGGGGCTTCCAGAAATATATTTGTATAAGTGGCAGAAAAGCCTTCTAGGAAAGAACGACTCCTAAGAGAAGAGAAAAATCAACCTTAGTTCTCAAATAGGAGGAATGATTGAGAACAGTGTCTATAAATTAACCTCCATCCTGCCTTGTGTGAACTCATGTCTAAAGTCCTAAGTCAAGAGACCTCTGAGTAAAAAAATTCAAAGCATTGAAGATCATGGACATGTTAAATTCTTCTCCATGAAAATGTGACATAAAAAGGGAAGAGACATTTTCTCCTGTGTAGCCAAAGATGATAGAGCTTTGGGTTTCTAGGTCTCCCATATATCAATACTACTGGCAGTGGGGAACTGAAGTACTTGTCAGAAGAATCAGTTATCCCTTTAAAAGTTATGGTTTCTAGTGAGAAGTCAGCAGTGTTTGCGTGAGGTGGATTCTGAGGAAGAGACAGAGATTTCACAGATTAGACAATACCTCGTGGGAGTGGTGATACAGCAGAAGTGGGAGCATGAGCTCAAAATGGCAACAATGCTACGTAAGGAAAGGATGTTATTGGTGCCTCACTTGAGTTCCTTTGCTATCTCATACACCTTTCTTCCTGTTATTCTAAATGTTGGCTAATAACAACCCATAGCTCTGCCTTTCTCCCCCCTGACTCCGATCTCTTGTAAGTAGACCTTGTCCAATGACTGTGGGTGTTTAAAAGGACAGCTTCTTGCCTTAAGTTTGGGCTACATCAATGGTGCCATTTAAACTTTAGAACTTCAGTGTAGAATTGGGGAAAAAAAAAACCTAGTCTCTAGCTGAGACACAGCCTTGCTTAGCTTTTCCTCCTGCTCTTTGCTGCTTCACTCATCTTGCTTCTTATAAAAGCACTTTCTTAAAATATCACTCTAAGAAGAATCCTCAACTCAGTCTCTGCTTCTATGAAGCACAAACTAAGAGAGTGGTGAAGTATTTTCTGCCTTTCAGCAGAGACGGAGTTATTGACCCTAGTCATGACTCCAGGCACATGCAAGTCCAAGCAAATAACATACAAATGATGGTCTCACATGGTATGAGTAGGATTGCTCACGGGAACGTAAAGAAACTTGTTGAGGTATTCACAGTATAAAAGGAAAAGATTCTGTCAAGAATTGGATATGTAGGTTAGAATCAGAATAAGTGAAATTTACTAGTAATATGTCACCATTTTATACCCTGGACTAGAGTGGACTGGGAAATACACTACATTACTATAGGAAACAGGGATTACCAGTCACTAGATTGCTTTTTATCTTCTATTCAAATTACTCCACCTCTCATTTAATGTGAGAAGTCATTGTGGTAATCCTAAGATGGTTTGTTATATCATGGACTCCATTCTAATGGAGTGCACAATTTTGAAGTATATTTTTCTGGGCTGTGGTAAACCCTAATGAACGATACTTATCCAATTTTGTGATTTACCTGCCTAGTACATTTAAATACTATAAACTTGAGGCTTTATTTGTCATTATTTTCCTGTCTTCTGCTATTATCTTTCTCTTAATTATATATATATATATTTTTTCTAAATATTTTATTCGATTTCTACTTTTTGAACTTGGATGTTACAGCCCAAGTTCCCTGAGGTATTCCAAGGTGAAATTGACTTTGTTTCTTTGTGTGTGTGTGTGTGTGCATTCCTATACATATCAGTCATATACAAACATATAATTTCTAGGTTTATTTCCACCAGAGTTGCTGGCATTTGTTTTGTGTGGATTTTGTTGGTTGGAATCTTAAAGCAATTTTAATTCCTTCAGTTATAAGTTCTAAGTGTACATCTCATTTTTTTCTCCCCTTCTCAAAAGCTGTCACTTCAAAAAACTGGGCAGAACTGAAGTAAAACAAAGAAATGGCCTGAATATCAATAACTTGCAAAATACAAGTGCATTTTATCTTAGAAGAAGACTGATTACAAGGATTTTCAAGGCTGTTAGCCTATCTTCATGCTTTCAGGCTAATACTAAACCTTACAGTTGAGAGCAGAGGATTTAATCTCTTTTCAGCTTATCTTTGAACTGAAAATGATTTCTTTATATTTCAGGATTAATCTAGAAGTTAAGATATCACAATTCTCAAAAAAAAAAAAATCACTGTCATTTCATAACTATCTAGCAATCAAGAGATCCTTAACACCTAAAATAGCTTGAATAAACTTCTACTTATCAGACAGTTGATGTGTATCAATTAGGACAGATAGATGGCTGAATGTAGCCATATCAGTCATTTTTGAAACTAGAAAATTTCTTTTATTCATAAATACTCCCAGATTTGCCTATCAAAAGCACTGGGGCTCCATAACTAAAGATTTATTTGTTTGGCTTAAGGCTTTGCTTTTCTGTGATTCCATTTAACAGTCTGGATGTTGGGCATCTAGGCTGAACTGGCTCACGTTCTTATCTGGGACTGTTTTTGCACAGGGGAAAAATGGCATTTTCCTTCTGGCCATTCTTCTTTCTTTCTAAGACTTTAAACCAGAACAAACAACATAAGAATAAGATTCCTAAGGAGGACAATTTTCTCTCTCTACAGCATAAGACTAGTCCAGTATTTCCCAAACTGTGTTTGGTGGAGGAGGTGTTAATAAATGATATGATTTTCTTTGAATAAATGGTACTGTGGTTATTCCACATCACAGCAAAGAATTACAATGCAATCAGAAACTTTGAGAAATGTTGAAGGGGAAAAAAACTTGTTTATTTAAACTTTGTTAACTTTTCTAAACTTAAATGACCAATACATAATTTTGGTAGCACATTGTTTAACCTCATGCAACCCACTGGCACAGGGGCAGCTAGTTGGAAAATATTATTTAGTATAAAATCAAGGTCTTTATATTCCAAATCAAGGTGTCATCCTGTCTCTCTGTCTCATCTCTTCAGTCCTTGAGATCAGGTGTTAAAACTGAGGGTCAAAGAACCAAAGAGAGAACTTCAGGACTGAGAATAGATCTGGGGGGTCAGACTCCAAAATCAGAGGCCTGACACTGTTGAGACTTTTTCCAGCTTCATCTCATATGGGCTTGGCTTCATTTCCCTTTATACCAGATAGCTTTTTCATATATAAGGTGAGAGACAATGGCTTCTAGTAGCCACCGATTCATGTCCTTCAAACTCTACAACCTGAAGTGAAAGGATCATCACTCTGTTTAAGCAAACAATCAGGGCAGGAATTTGTTTAGCCTATATTAGATCATATAATGGGCTTGGACCAATCACCGTGGACAAGGGAACTGATAACAAGACTCTAGACCTGGATTGAATTCCTACCTTTTAAACCTAGACGATGTGTTATTGAATCTCTTTGAATTGAAGGTGTAGTTGTTTAGTCACTAAGTCCTGCCCCACTCTTTGTGGCTCCATGTATTGCAGTGACCAGACTTCCCTGTCCATCACTGCCTCCCGGAATTTGCTAAAACTCATGTTCATTCAGTCAGTGATGCTATCCAACAGTCTCATCCTCTGTCACCCCCTTCTCCTCTTGCCCTCAATTTTTCCTGGATTACAGTCTTTTCCAATGAGTTGGCTCTTGGCATCAGTGGCCAAACTATCGGAACTTCAGCTTCAGCATCAGTCCCTGAATATTCAGGGTTGACTTCCTTTAGGATTAACTGGTTGGATCTCCTTGCTGTCCAAGGGGCTGTCAAAAATTCTCCAACATTACAGTTCAAAAGCATCAATTCTTTGGCACTCAGCCTTCTTTATGTGGCACTAGTGGTAAAGAATCTGCTGCCAATGCAGGAGATGCAGGTATAATTCCTGGGTTGGGAAGATCCCCTGGAGGAGGGCATGGCAACCCACTCTAGTATTGTTGCCTGGAGAATCCACACAGACAGAAGAACCTTGTGTACTACAGTCCATAGTGTTACAAAGAGTTGGACACAACTGAAACAATTTAGCACAATCAGCCTTCTTTATGGTCCAACTCTCACATCCATATATGACTACTGAAGCTATTACCATAGCTTTAACAAATCACAAGCTGGAATCAAGATTGTTGGGGGAAATATCAACAGCCTCAGATTTGCAGATGATTGATACTACTATAATGGCAGAAAGTGAAGAGGAACTAAAGAGCCTCTTGATGAGGGTGAAAGTGAAAAAGCTGGCTGAAAACTCAATATTAAAAGAACTAAGATCATAGCATCTGGTTCCATCACTTCAGGCAAATAGAAGGGGAAACAGTGGAATCAGTGACAGATTTTATTTTCACGGGCTCCAAAATCACTGTGAATTGTGATTCAAGGTATTGTTGTCAAAAGGAAAGGCTGGCCAAGGGGAGGAGAGAGAAATTCTTAAAAAGGCAAAACTAAACCTATTCACTACATTTCGTCTTTGATAGACATGTCTGCACCCATTTACCAATACCTAACAAAGGTCCGTTTAGTCAAGGCTATGGTTTTTACAGTGGTCATGTATGGATGCGAGAGTTGGACTGTGAAGAAAGCTGAGTGCTGAAGAATTGATGCTTTTGAACTGTGGTGTTGGAGAAGACTCTTGAGAGTCCCTTGGACTGCAAGGAGATCCAACCAGTCCATTCTGAAGGAGATCAGCCCTGGGATTTCTTTGGAAGGAATGATGCTAAAGCTGAAACTCCAGTACTTTGGCCACCTCATGCAAAGAGTTGACTCATTGGAAAAGACTCTGATGCTGGGAGGGATTGGGGGTAGGAGGAAAAGGGGACGACAGAGGATGAGATGGCTGGATGGCATCACCGACTCGATGGACATGAGTTTGAGTGAACTCCGGGAGTTGGTGATGAACAGGGAGGCCTCGTGTGCTGCGATTCATGAGGTCACAAAGAGTCGGACACGACTGAGCGACTGAACTGAACTGAACTGAAACTTTCAACATTGTCCATGATAAAATAAGGCAATCAGTTCATGTGTAATTGAAAACAAATTTATTATTTTCCATTGAAACACTACCTGAAATCTGACTCAGTTACTGCATTTATAATCTCTGGTTTATGTTCAGTTCCTTCAATCAGGTCTGGATATTTAATTTCACATTCTGTCCATTTATGGGCTAAAATATAAATAAAGCCACTTCCACATACGTGTTTTAAAATAAAAACAAGAAGATAAAACAAACACCTGCCTCTAAGAAACAGGGAAAATGGAAAGCAACATGCAACAATCAGAGTTCCAGGATACAGGTTTTATTCTATGAGATAATGGCCTCTAAATTGTTTTCCCCCTTGGCTGAAGAATGAATTCTACAAAGGAGCAGCCATACTTTCTATAAGTGTGGATAGATGGAGCCTTTCTGGTCCAATGTCCTCCATGATCACTTTTCCAAGGGATACTGGGAGGATTTTCATCTCTGGAAATTAACACCTTAGAAGTTATTTTCCTATTTCCATAAGTTTAGGAAATCCTGAATTGCTTCAGGAAGTGAGCAGTCAGAGATTTCTTACAGTCAGGCCTGAGTGGCAAACACTTCACTTAAATAATTAGTTGGATGCCAAACAATTTAATTTTTCCCCTCTATCTACACTCACTAAGAAACCTCAGGTATTTTCATGGATTTATATACACTTATGAAGCCTAGTTAATGTCTTTAGCTCCCACGTTTCCCTTGAGCGTCAGAATTGCATTTCCGATTTCTCCTTGGAGCCTCCATGAAATTCACATTTAACAAGGCCAAACTGTTGGGTCTTCTCACAGTCTTAGAATCTGGTCCTATGATTCATTGATTTTTTTCAGGCCAAACATGCTCGTAAATCACATCCACAAATCCACGTTTATTCAGATCTAACTGTCACCACTTCTATAACATCATCTTGGCTCATCATCTTGGCTCAAACCAGTATAATCTTTTTCCCGGATGGCAAACTTCATTGTGCAATATCTTCGTAACTTGCTGCCACTTCTACTCCTGACGTAGTATTATGAGTTCACTACATGGAAGCTAGAGTAGATTTGACTTTGAAGCTGTATAGTACGTAGATCAAGAAAACTGCCTGCTCAAACAATTCTATCTTCTCATTGTTTAAAAATAAAATTTGATATCTTGAGCATACCTTGCAAGACTTTATATGTCTTGGCCGTGACCATCTCTGAAGCTTCATTATCTAATACCTGTACTTCAGTCAGTTCATTCTAATGATACTTTTTTTTTTTTTTTGCTATTAGTTGAACACTTAAAATGTAATTTCCCAGGGCTTTTGTATTGATGTTCCCTCAGGTCCTCTTTTTCTGACCCCAGGTATGAACATGAGTTTCTTAATTTCTTTCAAGTTACTTCTCAAATACCATTTCCTATTTCTTATGTTATTTTATTTATCATGGTGCTGATATTTATCTGACATATTAGCTGTGCATTTTCTGTCATGCTACAAATATACTAGCATGTGGTGTCTCTTATTATATTTTCTCTTTCGTTCACTGATATTTTTTAGAATGATGTCTAGAAACTATACATATGCGCACATATATATTAAAACATGTAATATGTTAAAATGTATATGATTATATATCTTATATAATATATGTACAATTATTTTTATAGCTAGTAACCATTGTCTAACTAATAATCATTTAACTGTTTTTTGTTTCTTAGCAACAAGCTGACATGAGCTTTGTTTCTAATCTTATTTCTAAGTCTAACAATATGTGTCAAGTGCTGTTTTAAGTGTCTGAACAATACATTCATTTATTCTTTCTTCTGAGCAGCCCTGTGCCAAAGGTACAATAGTATTATCTCCATTTTAGAGAAGAAAAGTGAGACATAAAAGAGTTCCTCTATTTTCTCAAGTTGCACAGCTAATAAGAGGCAGTGGCAGAACTGGAGACAGTTTGGCTCCTAAGTTTCTGCCTCTGACCGCTGCTCAGGCCCTGGCTTCTTCCTCAGAGTAGTGAGCAGCACTGGACTGTGAGGGGAGGCACAGGGAGCCATTTCCCAGGATGCTTCTCAGAGGCTTTGTCAGGAGGCTTGCGTAGCTGGCTGGACTGGGGCTTCAGACTTACCAGTCTCCTGGCACCACCAGGAGCCCAGTCCTTGCTTCTATTTGCATTCCTAGTAGCTCGTCTTTGCTCACATAAAATGGTACAGAAAGTCAAATCGTGCTACTGTATTTATCCTAAGTTATGATGGACCTTCAGCAGTTTTGTGTTGTGGACCACAGACACAAAAATCATTTGTGCTAACACTGTGTTCTATTTCCTTTACTGCTTTTAGTCTGGGTCACCTCAGTTTTGATTCTCAATTCTGTTTGTACATTTGAATCACCTAGAGAGCTTTTTCAAATCCTTGGTTCTACTGCATAACAAATAAAAATCTCTGAGGATGGAGCCATGGCAACCCTGTTTTTTAAAGTCCCCTTGATAATTGTAATGAGCAACTAGTGTTGAGAACTTTTGCTTTAGATCAGTGATTCTTAAAATTTAGCATGTGGCAGTATTACCCGGACAGCTGATTGAACACAGATTGCTGTGCCCCACCCCCACAATAGGTCCCCAGTGGGCCTGGAGAATTTCCTTTTCCATGTTCCCAGGTGATGCTGATGTTTCTGGTTTGAGCCACAGAAAACTGATGCCTTAGACTAAAGGATACTGCTTTTTGCAGTACCTCACTAAGTTTTAGAAAAGCCAATATTTTCTGATACTCTGATATTTCCTACCCAATCTAAATGTCTATCCTCCACAGGCCCAGAACTGATATTCAGCAGATAATATTTTAACTATTTGCTGAAGGGGTCATATCACAAGTTCCTAAATAGTTGTTATTTGTCACGTCTCCAAATTTTTACCAAGACCAATAGTGCCTAATGACCATCTTTGAACACACAGTCTATTGTCCTGCGCATGTGCTCTGCATTCTCCAGTATGAAAACCACCACTCACATGTATTTATTTACATTCAAAGTAATTAAAACTAATAAATAAAATCAAATATTCATTTTCTCTGTCACTCTAGCCTCATTTCAAGGGCTAAATAACATATATGCCTGTGTGTGTGTGTCTGATCTTTGCGACCCCACCGACTGTAGCTTGCCAGGCACCTCTGTCCATGGAATTTTCTAGGCATGTATATTGGAGCAGGTTGCCATTTCCTCCTCCAGGGGATCTTCCTGACCCAGGGATTGAACTCATGTCTCAGGCTGTCTCCTGCACTGGAAGACAGATTCTTTACCACTGTTCCATATTTGGTTTATGCCTACCATATTAGTCAGTACAATAGAACATTTCCATTATTACAGAAAGTTCTATTAGATAGTGCTGGTTAGATGTTTCTCAAATGTGTTTCCTTTACCCGAGCATGCAGCCAAAAAGCATTTTCCAGTCCCCTACCTTGAGGTCTGGCCATATCACTCGTACTTGTTCACAGCTCGTGAGGGAGTGATATGTCTCTTCTGGGCTAAGCATGGAAGGAGTTGTGGTTATGAATGATTGCATGCAGCAGAGAGGGTGGGCTCTTCCTCAGACCAAGGTGAATTGTGATGTGAGTGAGAAGTAAATCTTGATTGTGTCAATCTGTTAATATGTTGAGGTGCTTAGTTTTAATATTTACCTAGTTTGTTTAGTATATTGCCCTACAAAAATTTTGGTAACTGTAATATAGCTTTCCTAAGCACCAGTGCTTTTTATCTAAAATGCTGCATACATGAATCCATTTTTATTGTCATTTATTATTGTGTGGTAGATACTTGAAGGCAGTTTTATTTTTTTTATATTTTTATAGTTAAGTTTTTCCTCTTGATATTTGTAGAGATGCTCTTTATTCTTTAAGATATTTATTTTTATACATGTATATACTTATTTTTTGTTACTTAGTGAACCCTTTAAATATCCAAGCTAATGTTCATTTTCAGCTTAAGAATGTTTGTATAATTTCTTTAGTTATTATTTTGGATCCATTTGCTCTATATTATCATGGATTCTTTAAGCAAGCTCTTTATTTTTCCCCTGTAGATTAAAATTCCTGGATCTAGTTTTTATGTCTTTCATCATGTTTATCAGTCTGTTCAGGCTTACATAACAAAATGCCACAGGCTGGGTGACTTAAACAGCAGAGATTTGTATTCTCACAGTTCTGGAGGCTAGTGTAAGATCAAGGTTCCAACAAATTTGGTCCCAGAAGGTTAGGACTCTCTTCTTGGCTTGCAGATGACAGCCTCCTGAATATGTCTTCACATGGCCTTTCCTTGGTGCATGAGTGCAGGGAAAGAGATAAAAAATATTCTCTTATTTCTCTTCTTATAAGGATACAATCCTCAAGGACCAGGACTCCACTCTTATGACCCTATTTAACATTATTTACTTCCTTAGAAGCCCCATCTCCAAATTCAGCCCTAATAGGTGTTAGGACTTTAACGTATGAATTGGGGATGGGGAAAACACAAGCATTCTTTCTATAACAATTATTTAATTTTTATTGCTTTGTCACCTTCAGAAATGTGGAAGAATTCTAATGCTTTTCCTTTTTCCAAAATAGATTTTCTTCAGTTATAAATTTGTTTTTCAATGTCTATATCATATTTTAAATTTTGACCTCATGTTGTTCATGTTGAATTTTTTACAGGTCTCATACTGTTTTTTCTTGATTTCTTGCTCTAATATCAAAGATATGTTTTGATTTTGGTGATATAAAAATGCAATGAAATTTATTTGTTGTTTTAGGAACAGAAACCATAAATCCAATGAGCAAAAAAGGTACTCATTAGAAAGTAAATCGTTTAATTTAGGAAATGGAAGGGAAAATAAACCATTAAGCATTAAAAAATTCAAGAAATTTATCATCAGAAACTGTCATCAAATGTCTTAGCTCCAACTATGTTCATGCTCCACATGATTCTGCTCAAAATTCAAATTACCTGGAGAAAAAAGTCTCATTGACTTCATGAGATCATATTTTCTCTGTACTGAGATATGCAATATGGGGGACAAAGTGTGTATGTCTGTCAAATAAACAACAACAAAAAATCATTATTAAGGAGGAAATTGAAATATATTTTTCAAACACAATTTTTTTACAGTATTTAAATCTTTCAAATACTTATATTTAAATCTTTCAAAGATGAAAAATAATTATTTTCTGACAACATAGTTTCTTGTAGGAAATCTACTACATAGAGAAAGAGTTTAAAAAATTATGCTTTAGTTTGGACTTTTTCTTATTCCTCATACGATATATCTTTTCATTGCTTTCAGTGAAATGATAGCTTATTTTTTATTTTGATGGCAAATCAAATGTTATTGTTTTTGTCAGGGCCTTTTTTCCCAGATTTATTGAGATATTATTGACATATGACATTAGTAAATTTAAAGTATGCAATAGGATGATTTGATATATGTATATATTATGAAATGATTATCATAATAAGGTTAGTTGACACTTCTATACCCATATATAATTACCTTTTCTTGTGGTCTTAACATTTAAGAATTACTCTCTTAACAATTTTGAAGTACATAATAAAGTCTTGTTAATTATAGTCACTATGCTATCCATTAGATACCCAGAACTTACTCACGTTATAGCTGCAGTTTGTTCCCTTTGAATAATTCTTCCCCATTTCCCCCACCCTCAGCTCTGGGCAATCACTATTCTATTCTCTACTTTTGGTTTTATTAGATTCCACATACAGCTGAGAATATGCTGTACTTGTCTTACTCCATCTGACTTATTTCACTTAGTATAACGTCCTCAAAGTCCAACCATGTTGTTGCAAGTGGCAGGATTTTTTTCATGGCCAAATAATATGCCTGTGTATGTATATTATATATATATATATATATGAAAATTATATATATATATATACATATCACAGTTTCATTATCCATTTATTCATTGATGGACACTTAGATTGATTCATGTCTCTGCTATTTTAAATGATTTGGCAATTAATGTAGGAATGCAGATGTCTCTTCCAGATAGTGTTTTTATTTCCTTTGTATATACACCTAGAAATGGAATTTCTGGATCATACAGCAGTTTTATTTTTAATTTTTGAGGAATTTCCATCTGTTTTCTATAGTTGCTGTACCAGTTTGTATCCATCAACAGTGCACAAGGATTTCCTTTTCTCCACATTCTTACCAATACTTGTTATCTCTTGTCTTTTGGATAATACCCATTTTAACAAGTGTGAGGTTATATCTCATTGTAGTTTTGGTTTGTATTTCCCTGGTGATTAGTGATGTTGAACACCTTTTCATGTATGTCTTCTTCAGAAAAATGTCTAAGCCATTGCCCATAATTTAATTATTTTGGGTTTTTCTGCTATTGAGTTATATGATTTCCTTATATATTTGGTATTAAATCCTCTCAGATATATGGTTAGCACATATTTTCTCCTTTTGTTTTTAATTTTGCTGACTGTTTCTTTTGCTATGCAGAAGCTTTTCATCTGTTGTAGTCTGGGGGCCTTATTTATATATTTCCTGTGTGCACAACTCTTTTACAAATGTATAGATAATCAGCTGGCTCTTAATGGCTCCTAATCTGAGTGTATCTACATTATATAATTCAAAAATACCTTGACATCTTAGTGTATGGATGGTAAATTTTCATTTCTAAGATTAATGGAAATGCTTATTTACCTCTTTTTCCATATTTTGAAGGTCATTTCCATTGATAGCTAAAAGTGTTAGTTGCTCAGTCATGTCCAACTCTTTGTAACCCCTTGGACTATAGCCCACCAGGGTCCTCTGTCCATGGAATTCTCCAGAGAAGAATACTGAAGAGGGTAGCCATTCCCTTTTCCAGGGGATCTTCCTGACCCAGGGATCGACCCTGTTTTCTGCATTGCAGGTGGACTCTTTACTTCTGAGTACAGAGCTAGAAGGGGAGATTTAAATACTCTGATTCTGATATCAACAAAAACAGGATTTTTTAAGTCTCTTTTAAATGAAAGTTTAAACATTTTAAAACTTAACCTCACATAATGTATTAGTGAGAATTAAAATAAAATCACAGTATATATTTCTCTTTGAAGGGTAACACTCAAAGCATTATCAGTCATTGACACATTGTTAGGCATTAGATCATCAGGTACATAATAGAGGGAATATGAAGTATGTGTGGGTGTGGCAACTATGTCAATAGGATAAGTTGTGGAACTAAACTCAATTAAGGGATGTTGCTAGGAATGGCAGATTTGAAAATGGGAGCCTTTGGGTAGTAGCTTATTTATCTAAGGCATGTGGAACAAAGTGATTTTTTTTTGAGAATTTTTTATTGTGGATGGACATGGAGATTATGTTCCAGCCTATGGATGTGCTTAGTATAAGAAAAATAGTAAAAAATGAGAAAAAAGTTAATCAGCATTAGTTTCCATATGTATATGGATGCATTGGCATTTATTATATATCACAAATTTATAAGGGAACAAATATATGTATAACCATATGAAACTAATAACAGGGTTACTGTGAATGAGGTTAGCACGATGAGATCAGATACAGTATGACGGCGTGTCCAGCTCCAGGTGGTGCCATTCATGAGTGGAATGGCCACGCACCTACGGGGTCACAGGTAATGGCCAAACTGGGAGGGAAACTTTTCACTGTTTATCTTTTCGTACATTTTAATTATTTGAATTAAGTGAATATATTAACTATGGAGAGTAGTAAATGAAAAATTAAATGAATAGCTTGAGAGAAAATCTGTGACTTTGAAAACAAATTAAAATTGCATGTTTTACATCTGATATCACAAGTACTACTTTTCATCGAAAGAACTACTACTTATAAAAAAAATCTCATCTTTATAACTTTTTTATTATTTTCTCTTTTATTCCCTAAAAGTATAAATCAAAATAGTCTTTCTGTGATTGCTTCAATAGGTGTGTTAAATTATTTCATGAAAAGAATAATAGGAAATATTCAAATATTTAACTAAGTTTATTTTTTTCCAGCACAATTGCAACCTGCAGTTTTATATTTAAAGCAAATTTCATAATCTATTTTTCTCCCAAGCATTTTGATTGGATGGTTGGGTTTCTTAGAGCAAGAATATTAAGCATTAAAGTCAGATGCTTCTCATGAGCAATCATTTCACTCTGAAAAATAGCTAAACTATCTTGAAATCTGAATTGATCTATTTATTTTCCATTTTAAACAAATTTCAACCTTAATTTTAATCCCAGCAGTCATGTATTCATGGATATTAAGTCCAGAAATATCAGAAAGAAATTATTTAAACATCACTTGAAGAAGCCAATTGTGTTCTAATTTCACTCAAATTGCAAACTAAATGTGTCAACTAGGAAAAGTTAGGCTGTGTTGTGATAACACACAATTTGAAACTTTTAGTGGTCTGAAATAGCTAAAGGTTATTTCTTGCTTCGGAGAAGATAAAGACACCCCACTCCAATACTTTTGCCTGGAAAATCCCGTGGATGGAGGAGCCTGGTAGGCTGCAGTCCATGGGGTCGCTAAGATTCGGACACGACTGAGCGACTTCACTTTCACTTTTCACTTTCACGCGTTGGAGAAGGAAATGGCAACCCACTCCAGTGTTCTTGCCTGGAGAATCCCAGGGACAGGGGAGCCTGGTGGGCTGCCGTCTATGGGGTCGCACAGAGTCGGACACGACTGAAGTGACTTAGTAGTAGTATTTCTTGCTTATGCTTCTTGTCCATTTCTGGACAATAAGGAACCGCCATTCAAATTTTCCTTACTCCACGCTAGGGTTTCCTCATGGTGGTACTATTGACATTTTAGACTGCCAAAATTTTTGTTGTTTTAGAGTGGGAGGGGTAGGGGTTTCCGGTCACTGTAAAATACTTATTGCAGAAGTGGGTTCTACTCACTAGATGGAGGTAACACCCTCCACAGTCATGCCAACTAAAAAATGTCTCCAGACCTTACCAAACATACCCTAATGTGGCTTAAGTAACACAGCAACCACTGCTTTCCAAAACACTGCTGTCAAGACAGAGAGAAAAAGTGCATGTAGAATTGTAAGTGGGCTCTTAAGTTTCTGCCTGGAAGTGATTCACACCATTTTGCTTACAGAGGGTGAAACATGGTCGTATTTAACTTGTAGAAGAGAGAGAAGAGCAATCGTACCATGTACTCATGAGGAGAAAAAAAAAATATTAGGGGGCCAGCACTAATAACTTTCAGAGTTTTATGTGTGTGTGTGTGTGTGTGTACACACATATATAAGGGCTTCCCTGATGGGTCAGACAGTAAAGAATCTGCCTGCAATGCAGGAGATCCAAATTCAATCCCTGAATCAGGAAGATCCCTGGAGAAGGGAAGGGCTGACCACTCAAGTATTCTTATCTGGAGAATTTTATGGACAGAGGAGCCTCTTGGGCTATAGTCCATGGGTCATAAAGAGTTGGACGTGACTGAATGACTAACAGACTAACACATGCATGAATATATATATATATATATATGTATACGTATACATATATATATCTTGCCTGGAGAATCCCAGGGACGGGGAGCCTGGTGGGCTGCCGTCTATGGGGTCGCACAGAGTCGGACACGACTGAAGTGATTTAGCATAGCATAGCATACATATATATATAAATGTATATATATATACACACACAGATGCACACACACACACACACACACACACACATATATATAGGTTTAGGGCTAGTTCGGAGAAGGCAATGGCAACCCACTCCAGTACCCTTGCCTGGAAAATCCCATGGACTGAGGAGCCTGGTAGGTGGCAGTCCATGGGGTCGCTAGGAGTTGGACACGACTGAGCGACTTCACTTTCACTTTTCACTTTCATTCATTGGAGAAGGAAATGGCAGCCCACTCCAGTATTCTTGCCTGGAGAATCCCAGGGACGGGAGCCTGGTGAGCTGCCGTCTATGGGGTCGCACAGAGTCGGACACAACTGAAGTGACTTAGCAGCAGCAGCAGTGCTGTAATTTATAAAATTTATTTTAAAGGGCATGATAATTTATTACATGCTGTATTTTATTGTTTATTTTTTGTTTTATACAAGCTTCTTGAGGACAGGAAAATTTTTATATCATTTTCTAATATTTAAAAATATATGAGATGTTTAGATAGCTCAATGGACATGAATCTGAGCAAACTTTGAGAGATAGTGAAGGACAGGGAAGCCTGGCATACTGAAGTCCATGGGGTTGCAAAGAATTAGACATGAGTTAGCGATTGAACAACAACAACAATTTATAAATAACTCTACATGAAATTTCTTACATACTCATTCCAAGAGGCAGGAAATATCTCTGTTTACAGATGAGGAGCTTGGGGTCTTGAAAGCCTGCTTAAATTACATATAAAGTAGAAGATAAAATAAAATAAAATTTAAAAAAAATTAGAAGTATTAGCTTCAAATATCAGAAGTTTGACTCTGGGACCGTAATTTTTTTTTTTTTAATTATTATGACTACTTCTGCTTTAACTTGATTTTAAACATATACTAGATACTTCTTAAAACTTATTGAGTTGAATGAACTAATTTTATATGCTCATCAGTCAGAATATTTGTTAACTTGACAATTTGTATCACTTTGGATAAATAAGCATTTGCAAATCCTATGGAGTCTTTTAATGATAAAATATGCTCATTTATCTACTTCAATTAATAACCTGCTAAAAGGAAACCTCCCTTTCCCAAGAAGAGCAGTAACCAGTAGCAATAATCTTTCAATGATATTTCAGAGGGAAACACTTTATCACTAAGAAAATGAATACTTTCTCAGTAGGAACTACAGAAGCCATTTCACATTCCCTAGCCACAGCAGGCAGTTCCCAGAGAAACTGACAGTCAATAAGCTTCAAGAAGAGCAAATAGCAGCCAGTCTCCCAAGTTTCAGCACCTCCCAGCAGTGGAAAAGGAATCATTTGCTTCAAGTACCTACCAAGTAAAACAAAATCCAGTACTTAACAGTTTTCCAGGCTCCTGGTCTCCACTTGTGACAATGAAAAACAAACACCGCTAGAAAATAGTATGAAGAAAGGGCAGCAGGGAGACTGAAGACTGAGGGAAAAATGAATTGTTTTGGAAGAAGGAATGTGAGGTAAACACAGGTACTTTGAGCAAGGGGCTTTGAAAGATGTATTTGAACCCATGTTCATAGGTTAAAAAATATCAGTAACCAAGTAGAAAGTCCATGCAGAGGGTACGAATTCAGAGTTTCATATTATCCATTCTTAAATGGCTTCATGTTATTTTTAGTTATATTTTCCAGATGAAATGTTTTGTCATCAAAGGAGCATCACTTATTGACACCTGCGCTATAGTTCCTAGACTCTGTTTTTGAAGCAGTGTGTTTGTTTCAGGATGAATTATGTTTTCCAATGTTTCCTTAACTTCACTCTAACTAAATCTACATTTCTTGCTATTGTTCCATTTGTAGATATTCCAGGAACCAAATGTAGCTTGTGGAACTCTCAATTGAGTTGAGTTTAGCTGAATACCATTTGAAAAGTTTTTTTTAAGCACTGTAATTCATGTTGCATTGAGATTGTTTAAAGATGTCAGGGCCCATTAAGGAGACAGAAAACAAATCAGCAATTTGAACAGCATTAATAAATAGTAAAAGGGGAGTAACTACTAAGAATGGATAAGGAGAACCCTAGAGAATCCTGGAAAAGCATATGCAGGGTTGAGGGAGTATACTTAAGAAAGGAACAAACCTGAAAGAGATAATGCTCACAACAGGACTGAGATTGACTAAGACTCAATCTTCACAGGAAGTATGTGGGTGTGAAACACTGAATGTAAGAGATTTGCTGAGCTGTCACAGGCCACGGCTGCTGAGGAGAAAGCACTCATTGGAATCGCAGCAAAATCCTCTAGGTAACTGTCCATTTTGATTCTGGGAAAATGTACTAGGAAGTAACTTGGTATGCTGGTGATGGGACTATCCAGTAGGCTTTTCATTGGGTGTCAGCAAGACCCACTAGGATAATGTGCACCAACGTGCTGGTGAAACTTTCCAGGAAGGTGTTGCTGCAATGCTGGTGGGAAGAGTTTAAAGTTCAAGACTTTCCAAATAGGAGAGTCTCAGTGGAAACTCAGGTGTTCCACTGAATTCTGAGTAGGTTCTCACAAAACTGCATATGACCCAGATGTTGCAATAGCTGAAAAAATGCACTTCCCAATTTGGTATGATATATTAGTACATAGAAGATATTGCAGAAGAAAACAAAAACAAAAACAGTGTTACCAGGAAGAAGAAATGCAGATTGAAGTTTGGATATACAAAGTGACTGGAGATTGAAAATGAACTTACTGTGACTTCTTTCCTTTATACTTTGTGACAATTAAGAAGGTATTACACCATCTGTGCTAGTTATCAGAATCCATTATTCTTTGCCATGAATTATGATACTGTAATTGAACCTTACATTTTTTTCTTCACCAACTTAAATAATGTTAGAAGCCATCAATAAAGGGTTCTGATAGGACACTATAGGATTAAAGTCTCCTTTTATGGGTCCGTATCCTTTTCTTTTTGTTCTTACAGTGCTATAGCCAGGAGGTAGTTTACTGTGGATGAAACATTGACATGTAGCCTTAAGTAGAAGTAAGCCCAGGATGAGAGCTATGCCCTAGGATAAAGGAAAAAATCAAAATAGAATCACGTTAACAAATATTAAAGCTAAGAATCAATAAAATCAGGCTAATAAGGTAGTAATTTAACTGCCTGTCAGAATAAAAGCCAACATGATTATAAGAAGTTAACACAATCCAAATTTTCTACAGTGCATCTCTGTAATATACAGTATGCTCTCAGTTGGCCTGAAAAAAAGTTGGTTAAATGTTAACATAATCAAGAGTAAAAACTGTCAGTAAAAGTAGACTAAAAGACAACCCAGGTGAAGCAATTATTTGATAAGGACTTTAAAACAATTATTACAAATATTTCAAATAATCTACAAAGAGATAGAAATGTGTAAGTAAATGCAGGACAATAGCAGGGATATACAAACTATAAAAGAAAAACAGAAATTTTAGAAATGAAAAAACTACATCTGAAATAAAAACTTATATAGAATTTAGAAGAAATTGAACATTGCAAAAGAAAGAACCAATAAATTTGAACACTGGCTAATAAAATTATATTGTTATATAATACATTATATATAGTATTTATATAAGTTAGAACACATGTATATATAAAAACATGTAAATGTATACATTGTATTGAATTATGTAAATTTAAACACACAGAGAAAAAAACATATTGAAAGATAACTTTGCCTGTGGAGCCTGTGGGCTAACAGCAAGTAGTCAAATGTCTATGTGGTTGGAATGCCAGTGGGGAAAGAGAAATGGAGCAAAAAAAAGTATTTTAATTGGTTGAACACTTTCTGTATTTGAAGAATAACAACAGGGAGATTCAAGAAGCTTAGCCAATCTCAAGTAAGATAAATACAAAAAATGATACATACAGAAATGTCATATTCAGACAGCTGAAAATCAAAGATATAGACAAACACTTGAAAGCAGTCAGGGAATTAAGAATATACAACTACATGTAACTAGAACTTTACACATCTTTCAAAAGTGAAGGCAAAATAAAGAAATTTCAGATAAATGAAATCTGAGGCTTAGAAACACATCCCAAAGAATGTTATAGAACTTTTATCAATCTGAAAAGAAAAATGTCAGAAAGGAAAATTGAATCTAAATAAAAGGATAAACTGTAGTGGAAAAGTAAATATTTAGAAGAATGTAAAAACATTTTCATATAACATTAAACTCTTTAAAGGACAATTGCCTATTTAAAGCAAAAATAGCAGAATGTTGTGGGATTATACATAAAATGTATGAAAATATGAGCCAAAGGATAGAGAGGAAAATGGAAATGCAACGTAAGTTTCTTACACTGTGTGCCTCAAGAAGTATGGCATTATTTAAAGGCAGAGAATAATACATTTTATTTATTGTGAATAAATACAAATATGTATTGTATATTATAAATGAATAAAAATTATGTATTGTAATTATAGTATAAAATATATATGTGCTGCTGCTGCTGCTGCTAAGTCGTTTCAGTCGTGTCCGACTCTGTGCGACCCCATAGACGGCAGCACACCAGGCTCCCCCATCGCTGGGATTCTCCAGGCAAGAACCCTGGAGTGGAGTGGGTTGCCATTTCCTTCTCCAATGCATAAAAGTGAAAAGTGAAAGTGAAGTCGCTCAGTCCTGTCTGACTCTTTGCGACCCCATGGACTGCAGCCAACCAGGTCCCTCCGTCCATGGGGTTTTCCAGGCAAGAGTACTGGAGTGGGGTGCCATTGCCTTCTCCGTATATATGTGCAGTTATATAATATACATTGCAATTGCAAATATATGTACGTGTGCCTATGTGTGTGTTAAGTCACTTTAGTCATGTACGATTTTTTGTGACACTATGGATTGTAGCCCACCAGGTTCTTTGGTCCATGGGATTCTCCAGGCAAGAATACTGGAGTGGGTTTCTGCCCTTGCCAGGGTTCAGCCCCGGCTGATCCAGGGTATTCAAAGGAGAGACAGCATCGGCGAGCTATTTATTTAAATATTCATCAAAGATATAAAGAGTAATAGAATGAGGATAGCTCAGTGAAGAAATTCAGTGGAGAAAAGCAGCTGAAATAAGGATAGCTCAGTGAGGAAATTCAGTGAAGAAAAGAGGCTGAATAATTCAGCCAGAAGGTAAGAGAAAGAACGACATGGGGAGACCAAGTTTCAGTGAACAAGACCAGCACTTTATTTTCCAAAGTAGTTTTTATACCTTAAGTTATGCATAGAGGATAATGAGGGAAGGGGTAGAGTCATGCAGTAAGCCAGGCTTTCTTCCCGCAAACTTATCATATGCAAAAGTTTAGGTGATTTACATCATCTTCTGGCCTGGAGGCCTGTTAACATTTTAAGAAACTTATTTTTCTCTAAAGGTGATTATTCTAAAGTCAGGCGCCAGCCTCCAAAAAGCATTGGATAGAGTTGCATTCCTATAGGGCAAAGGTGAGGTGGGCTCAATCAAGAAAAGAATTAACTTAAGGGTCCAAGGTTACAAACATTGAGGCTACTACTTACATTTCTATAAACCCATTATATCAATCAATACACTGCCAAGGACACAGTAGGTAAGGGGTATGGAGACTTAGCAGCAAACATTGGCCCAATAAGTGAAAAACCTTTCACCAGTACAATTTCTAATCAATCTTTTAACTACTCAAAGGACTCTGTGTTTAGACAGTTTAGAACATCTCCTGCCTCTCACAGTTGGGAGGCTCTGAACAATCACATGTGGCCGGAAAAACCTATTCAGGCAGGCTAGAGGATTTCCAAAGGAGTTTGTAGGTTGAAACACTGTCACACCCAGGAATTATTAACTGGAGCTGTAAACTAACTCTTTTTTCAGAGAGAGGTAGTGGGGGACAGCCCCCTGTAAAGTCAGAGGTGTAGGTGAGAGCACAAAGCAGAAAGTAGGCAGACTCTGGTTTTGGGGGTAGATGCTCGAGAATTTCCAGGGGGACTCCTGAGGCTCTATCCCGCCTTTGCGTATGCCAAGCCTCCTTCCTCATGACCTTTGCCACGGGCGGAGTTCCTCACGCTGGCTCCCGGCAGTGATAGAATTCCAGTTGAGCTATTCCAGATCCTGAAAGATGATGCTGTGGAAAGTGCTGCATTCAATATGCAATATGCAATATGCACTCAATATGCAATATGCCGGCTCCCGGCATGCCCCCTCTTCCAGGAGATCTTCCCCAACCAGGGATCGAACTTGTATCCCTTACATCATCTACTATGGCAGGTGGGTTCTTTACCATTAGCACCATTGAGTAGTGGAGATTAAATGAAACCTAGGTCCTCAATACAAAGAAAGGCAGAACACAAGGAACAGAGAGCAAAGTTCAAATGTAATGACTATAAAATAAATATCAGAATGGTAAATTGAAGTCTACTCATAACACTAATTACATGTTATGTATAGATATATAAATCCAATTAACAGGAAGAAATTGTCAGATTGCATACAAAAAGCAAAATCCAGTTGATATCTATAAGAAACTCACTTCCCATACAAAGGCACAGATTGAATGGAAAAGAATAGATTGAATTAAAGTAAAAGATAGAAAAAAGATATATATATATATATATATATAAAGAATCTGGAGTGTTCGTATTAAAACTGGACAAAGTAGATCAGGACAAGAAATATTATCAAGGATAAGGAAGGAAGTTTCAGTATGAAAATAAAATCAATTCATTAAGAAAACATTCCTAAATAGGTACCCTGGAATTTTATTTCTTTGAAATATTTTATAGACTACAAGAAGTACTTGTACACTAAAAATACAAAGTATTGTTGAGCAAAATTAAAGAAAACCTAACGAAACAGAGATATATCCCATGCTCATAAATTGGAAGGCTCAGTATTATTAATACATCAAATTTTCTGAAGATTGATCTTTGCTTAAATGCATTCTATTCAAAACTAAAGCAAAATTTCTTATAGAAATTGACATGTAGATGCTAAAACTCATATGAAAATTCAAATTATCTAGAATTTGCAGAGTAACTTTTGAAGATAAACAGAATTGGTGGACTTAATTTTAAGATTCTAAAATGGTTGTCATCTAGGTTTTTGGTGCTAGTGTAAAAATTCCATAAATCAGTGGAAAGAGATCCACAGATATATATTTTATTGATTTTGGGCAAATGTATTCAATTGAATAAAGAAGGATGGTATTTTCTCAAAATCATTTTTTTAAAATAAAAAACTCCAGACACAAGAAATTCTATACTGTATTATACCATTTAGAAAATTCTAGAAAAGTTGAAAATACAATGACACGAGGCAGATGAGTCAATGACTGTCAATAAGGGCAGAGGTATGACAGAAGTGAAAGCACAAGAAAGAACTACTGAAAAAGACAAGGATGAACCGAAAATATTCTTTTGAGTGAAAGAAGTCAAACACAGAATTATGTTTACTAAATGATTCCATTTAGATGATGTTAATGCTAGAAATCAAAACTATGGTTGTGTGGGGAGAGAGTAAAAGGGTGTTTCTGTAATGGACTGGAAGGGAAACAAGGGAGTATTCAGCGGTGAAGGGAATGTTCTATGTCTTGATTTTGTTGTTAAGTCGTATGTGTTGTTATTGTTTAGTCATTAAGTCAAGTCCAACTCTTGCAATCCCACAGTTATACATGTGTTAAAACTCATGGAGGTGTATTAGAAGTTGTATGTTTTACTCTTTGTAAAAGACATCGCAGTAAAATTAGATAACTCTAAAAAGTGCGTTTAGAAATATTCACTCCAGTAGGCAATGTCGCTAAGCAATAATCAAGTTGTCTTTTGGCTTTCATTGAAGGATCTGTATTGAAAATTTGCTTTCTGGGCCTAATATTAATATCATTGCCCACATAGCCTGTGACGTATTATTTTAGTTTTATACTTTATCCACCAGAAGAGTCTAAATATATGAATATATAATTCACAAAAACACAGTTAGTTTTCTAGAAGTATGCTGGTAAATAAACAGCTGGCATTTTTGGGGGAAAAATCTCCATGAAAACATTCCCACATGGCCAACTTCTGCCTACCAAATGATGTCACTAAAGAAGCAGAATTAGAAAGAGATAGTCAATATCAGCTGTGGTGCTGGTTTTATTACACTACCCCCTTTATACATACATGCAGTATCTACTTGTTTAAAGAATGCTTTTCATAGCACATAGCTAGATCTGAAACAGAAGATTGTTGCAGGCTATTTGACAGCTTGTATACCATTGATTGCTGGTGATCACATATCCTATTTTGATTCTTTCTTTTGAAGTAGTTTTCCCTTTTAGCTGAATTTCAGCTTCTTTACCTCTGTATAAATCTTGTAGCAGAAATCTGAGTAAGGGTCATTTAGGTCCATGACTAGCTGAATAAGCATTGGATACTGCTGATGGTGATTATTTTTTACCTGGTGGCATTAGGAGATGTTTGCAGACACTGACATTGTCAGAATACTTATCCTTTACTGCAGGTATTGTCCTGAAAAATCTTGATTTTGTGTCATCTCTGATTAAGAAGGGCCTGTTCTCCTCAGCTCATGAAGCAGTTGTTCCAGAGGATTTCAAACCTAAGGCTTCTTTGAAAAATGTGTGGAAAAGACAGCTCCCCCCTCCCCCTCATCTATTCTCCTCTTCCTTTCCCCTATCTTGTCTCCATTAAATTAAAGAAATATAGGCACTGATCTTGAGTCAATGAAAAGGTTCAGAATTTTTAAAGAAATTGTTTTTTAATATATGTTGATGGATGAACCCAAAAAGCATTTATGATGGTAAACAAGAATTTTGCCAATAGGTCATTTGATTGGCAACTTAATTTTATATTACCTTCTTTGCTGTAGGGTTTAAAGAAAAACCTAAGAATTTAAAAAGCTCATTAAATTCCTGTTAACATTTCCTATGTGCAGAATTTTTTTTGAGACAGTATTTTCCTAAACTGGACTTATATTTGCACTGTTCTACAGTATTATAGGGAAAAAAAAGCTGTTTCATGAAGTCTACAAATATTCTTTCCCACTCTAGTTTTTCAAGCAATAAATATAATTCATCTTAATTTTGTTGAATTTTTAGTATTTTATAGTTGTACATTTGTGACTCAGAAGACAAAATAATACATGGCAAAATAACTCCTTGAATTTATTCTAGGGAAACGTTGTGAACTTACATAAAAATTTAATTTTATGAAAGTTCATCTCAATGTTACTTAAACTTGTGAAAATTCCAAATAATTTAAATGTAAAACATAATGGTAAACTATATAAAATTATGTGTTGTGTGAAATAAATTTCAGACATAAAAATAAGAGTGTAGAAGAATAAACACATGGAAATATTATTGGTATATTAGTGAAAGAAATATCAGATTATATGTAACTATTTAGATTATGATGTCACTTTTATTTAGAATGCATGCAAAAACTATTATCAATACTCTTCACTAGGTGATAATATTATGGTAGGATTTTACTTTTTATTTGTGATTTTCTATAGTTTCTAAAAATTTCAAGATCAACATATTCTTATATTAGGGAAAAACAGGTCAATGAAAGTACTGAGTGACAGGACAATAGAAACTAAAAGCAAATATAATTGCTTGAACTTATTCTTCTTTTTGATTAGTGGAGAAATAACAGCCTCTTTATCTTTAAATGCTCAGGTTCTTCTCTGCCATTACTGCTATGTCTATGAGGAGTTTTCCTCTTTTATTAGGAACGAACTACAATTTATGCAAGCTACTTTATACAAGTAAGAGTTTAGTATAAAGCTTTATAAGCATCAGACAAAGAGGAAAATGTGAACTTTCAGGTCACAGACAGAGCAGGAACTGTAGAACTCTAGAAAATCTAAGGACCCCTGGAGGAAAAGCAGGATCTAAAATAAAAGAGACTCCAGAGTAACACTGAGGATTTCCTCAGAAAGAGCTTCTTCCTCCTTCCTCTCATACTTCTTCCCTCCCGTTTTCCCCTAGCCCCCTCCTTGTTTTCTCCTTGTTCTCCTTTCCTCTTGTAATCATTCTTTTCTTAAATACTTTATTGAGTTCCTGGGATTTCCTGTTGCCTCAGTGGAAAAGAATCTGCCTGCAGTGCAGAAGATGAGGGTCCAATCCCTGGGTTGGGAAGATTCCCTGGAGAAAAAAATGGCAACCCATTCCAATATTCTTCCCTGGGAAATCCCATGGACAGTGAAGCCTGGTGGGCTACAGTCCATGGGGTCGCAAAAGAGTCAGACACGACTTAGTGACTAACAGTAGCAACAACCACATTCTAAGCACTGGGAATGCAGACAAGGTCTCTGTCCACATTCTTCTGGAGGAGAAAGATAACAGACCTTAACCAGTAAACAAATAAGAGAACTGCAGATACTGAAAGTGCTTAAAAAGAAAATAAAGCCAGCAATGGATTAACGACTAGCAGAAGAGTTTGATTACAGGTGACAGGTGCCTTAGAGTGGGTGGTCAGGGGAGTTCTCTCAGAAGAGGTGACTTTTGATCAGAGTTTTAACTGTGAAGGAAAGACCGTAGAAAAACCATTCCTGGTAGAGGTACTATATGAGCAGGAGGTAAGACTGATCTATAATGATGGGCTATAGCAATCAGAACTGGGTAGCTCCTGTGGGCCCTTGCTGCTGCTAAGTCACTTCAGTCGTGTCCAACTCTGTGCGACCCCATGGACTGCAGCCTACCAGGCTCCTCCATCCATGGGATTTTCCGGGCAACGGTCCTGGAGTGGGGTGCCATTGCCTTCTCCCTGTGGGCCCTTAGTTGTTGCTTTTTCTTTTTTTAGCATCAGGAACTCTACTCAATACTCTGTAATGATCTATATAGAAAAAGAATCTAAAAAAAGAGTGGATATATGTATATGTGTAACTGATTCACTTTGCTGTATACCTGGAATTAGTACACATTGTAAATCAACCACAGTCCAATAAAACTTTTTTGAAAAGGGAAAACAAAGATTTTATTTTTGATGCAATGGGATGTTTTTACACTAGGGTGTCAAGTGATAGGATACATGATTTAAAAGTCATGTTTCTAATCCCAGTGGATGAGTGTAACACAGGGCTATAGTTAAGATACTGTTGCAGTGATTTAAATAGAAAAGGGCTTATATCTTCCGTCTAGTCATTAGCTAGCTAGTTTCTGTCTTCCTTATGATCATTAACACATTTATTTTCCTATTTCTTTTCTCCTTTTTCTTTTGACACAGTTTGTATTCCCTTTCCTTCACTCAGTGTTTCTGCACCTCGTAGCTTCTGTGTCCTCATGAATTGGACCCTCCATGATTGCGCATTCCCTGACTTGAGTTCCTTGCCTTTTAAGCCCTAATTATATCTTCTTGATCATTTGTGTGTAATTGTTCAGCTTTATGTCTCTCCATCAATTGCTTAGTTCTTTCCAAGCTGGCATGCCAGAGAATATCTTCTGGCTTACCTTGATATAGCAGGCAACATCATGTGTTGCTGGAGTGCCATAGGTTATTGTTGAACTTTAATTATTTGTTGGCCAATGATTTGGCCAAGATGGAGCTAAGAAAAGTTGTACAAATCCTGCCCCTGTAGGACTACTCTCTCATTAGGAGCTGTAAGTAGAATGATTTCACTTAAATGGAGCATTGGAATATTAAGCATCAGAACTAGCATGCTGGGACAGATTTGCGGTATTTACCTTTTGGTTTAATACTTCTACTAAGAACTCTCATAAATAAGAAGACCTATGCATAGAAGAGACATACCTCTAACAAAGGACAATAAACTGAAAGAGAGTATGTGTTTCTGGTTGGTATCCTACACCGCAGGAATAAGGTATGTGTCATTATGGAATTCTGAAACTGTAAGCACAGGACAGACAATATTATTCAATACCTAGGTTTGCTAAAGGACAAACTCTTGCATAGTTGATTTGATTGAAAGTATGTTGTAGCTTTTTGGATTCATGAAGATTGAGAAGTAATTGCAGTAAGTTTGAAGATTCAACTACAGCTAATATAAATAATGCCTAGAAATGTCGATATGGTAGCTCTGTGTTTAGCTTTTAAATGAACCTCCATACTTTTCTCCAGACAGTAGTCTCTATACAGTCTCTTCAATAAATAGTTCTGGGAAAACCACATGTTGTTGCTGTTCAGTCGCTAAGTTGTGTCTGCCTGCTTGAGACCCCATGGACTGCAGCACTCCAGGCTTCCTTATCCTTCTCTATCTCTAAAAAATTGCTCGACATCATGTCGATTGAGTTGGTGATGCTATTTAACCATCTCATCCTCTCCTTTTGCCTTCAATCTTTCCATGTATCAAGGTCTTTTCCAATGAGTCAGCTCTTTGCATCAGGTGGCCAAAGCACTGGATCATCAGGTTCAGCATCAGTTCTTCCAATGAATATGCAGGGTTGATTTCCTTTATGATTGATTGGTTTGATCTTGAAGGAATGAAATTAGAACTCTCCATAACACCATTCACAAAATAAAACTCAAAATTGATTAAAAACCTAAATGTAAGATGGAATACTAAAAAACTCTTAAAAAGAAAGCATAGGCAGAACACTGACATAAATTGAAGCAAGATCTTTTTTGACCCACCTCTTAGAGTAATGAAAATAAAAGCAAAAATAAACAAAAGGGACCTAATTCAACTTAAAAGCTTTGGCATAGCAAAGGAAACAAACAAAATGAAAAGTCAACCAACATAATAAGAGAATATTTTTTTGCAAATGAAGCAACCCACAAGGGATTAATATCCAAAATACACAAACAGCTCATACAACTCAACATTAATAAAGCAAAAAACACAACTGAAAAGTGGGCAAAAGATTTAAATAGATATTTCTCCAAAGAAGACACTGCTGCTGCTGCTGCTGCTAAGTCGCTTCAGTCGTGTCCGACTCTGTGTGACCCCGTAGACGGCAGCCCACCAGGCTACCCCGTCCCTGGGATTCTCCAGGCAAGAACACTGGAGTGGGTTGCCATTTCCTTCTCCAATGCATGAAAGTGAAAAGTGAAAGTGAAGTCGCTCAATCATGTCTGACTCTTAGTGACCCCATGGATTGCAGCCCACCAGGCTCCTCCGTCCATGGGATTTTCCAGGCAGGAGTACTGGAGTGGGGTGCCATTGCCTTCTCCAAAAGCCCATGAAAAGATGCTTAACATCACTAATTATTGGAGAAATGCAAATCGGAACTACAATGAGATATCACCTCGTAAGGGTCATAATGCCGTTACCAAAAATCTACAAACAATAAGTGCTGGATAGGGTGTGGAGAAAAGGAAACCCTCCTATACTGTTGGTGGAAATGTAAATTGGTTTAACATATACTTTAGGTAGATGTGTGTATCATTTCACTTTGTTGTCTTGTTAAACATGATTGAAAGATTCTAGTCAGTTAAATTTTTCCACATCACTGGGATTTCTCATTTAGAGACTGTATCTCAAGGTACACGTAACAATTGCTAAACAATTTATTTTCTGATAAGTACACTCATAGATAAAATATAAAAGAAATCAGAATGACAAGATTGTTTTTTAAAGTACTGGTAATTTTTAAAATGTGAATTAGGTAACAATTTTTACAATTTATTTCTAAAAGTAATTTAAGAAGATTGATCTTATTTTGAGCCCCAAATGCAACTAAAGCCTCTCTTGCAAATAGAAGAAAGTGTGTATCTCCAACTTATTTATTTTGCATTTCTTAGCCAAGATATGGGCCTTCAGTGCACTCTGTCAACAACCAGCACTTTTGTCTAAGAGAAAGAGCATTGTGCCATCCATTTTAATTCCACATTCTGTGTCTGGCAGTAATGCTACTGTGGGTACTGCCAAAGTTATGAGTCTCCTTTCAAGGATATTTCTTGGGATTATGTTCAGTGTCATGCATGGTTGGATCAGAACTGGGACTCGAAGAGTTTTGGGCCACATTTGAAAATTTCATACAGATAAAAGGAAAAAATATATAATTTATAAGTGTTTGCCTTCTTTGCTCTATGAGTCTAACTGGAACGATGGACAAACAGAATTGATTGAGATCTATAAAAGCTAAATTGATCTACATAACATACAGCTAAGTGTGGAGGGATACAGTAAGGGCATATAACAATACAAGCCAATGCTGAAACACTGAGGGAGTTTTGGGAGTAAACATTTTTGGAAATCAAATATAGGATCAGGAGAGATTTTCTGAGCAAGCCATTGTGAATGTTTGGGAGTAGAAAATAGGGAAGAAAAATTCTAAAGCATATTGCACTGTGCCACGCATAGAAGTGCCCTTCGCTCATCTTTAGAAACTTGAGTGAAAATATATTTCTGTGCATTGTTGAATGTGATGGTATATGGAAATGTGCTCAGGAGAGAAGCAAGAAGGGTGAATTGTATTCAGCTTACTTAAGAAAAAGCACCAATCTTGGAAGGCACCTCAGTTTTCCATTTTCATCCTCACAGAGAGAGAATTGAGCCCAGAGAAGGTTAGGTAATCTGTCTGAAATCACACAGGTGATAGGGGAAATTCAGTATTAGTGTTCAACTTTCCTTTTCATGTTTTAGCATTTATGTATAGTCTCAGCTATTGCTATACAGTTGCATGGTATTAGTATATTCAGTATAATTATTAGATGTCATTAAAGCAAATGATGTTAAGTATGAGAAAACAAATTTAACTGAATGTTAGTGTGTAAAGAAATAATAAATAATACTAATAGGTCTTTTACCAGTTGCTTTGAACAAAGATTAACAATGACAAAAAAATAGTGGGCTACCAAGATACCAACATGCAACTTTCAAACAACTCCCGACCTGGGAAATTTTACTGTTGATTTAATATTGACATCTTTCTACACTTCACAATTATCAATCAATTATGAATATTTATTATGCAGAACTAATGTCTTTATTTATATTAAAATAATATATTTTATTTAGTTATGAATTTATATAAAAATTAAGAACAGTAAATGACAACATTCTAGGCACTTTTCTGAGTTCTATGTATATTAACAAATTTACCCTCATAGTAAATTTATGATATGCATACATTTACCCTGTTTTACATATGGGATATTGAGGTAAGATAATTTATTATTCTAGAGAACAGCACATAAAATGAAAATTACCCACTTAACAAATTTTTATTGTGCAGTACAGAGTTCTTAAATATACTCACATTTTTTACAGCAGATTTCTAGAAATTTTTCATCTTGCTTGACTGATTCTACACTATTTAATAGCAAATCCCCTTGTCCATACACCCAGCTTCTCTTAAGCCCCATTCTACTTGCTGTTTCTAGGAATTTGCATACTGTAGATATTTCGTTTAACTGGAATCATGCAGCATTGTCCATTTGTTACTGCCTTATTTTCCTCTTACTTCATACTTGTTGTGGCATTTGACAGAATTTCCTCTTTTTTTTATGAAAAGACCCCGATACTGGGAAAGATTGAAGGCAGGAGGAGAAGGGGATGACAGAGGATGAGATGGTTGGATGACATCACTGACTCAATGGACATGAGTTTGAGTAAACTCTGGGAGTTGGTGATGGACAGGGAGGCCTGGTGTGCTGCAGTCCACGGGGTCACAAAGAATCAGACACGACTGGGCAACTGAACTGAATCTCTTTTTTTTTAAGTTAAATAATTTTATTGTGTATGTCTTTGTGTATGTGTGTGTTTATCTCACATTTTCTTTATCCATTCACCCATTTATGAGTATTTAGATTGTTTCCACTTCTTGGTTATTTTGAATGCTGCAATGAAAAGTAAGTGTAAATATATTATGGCAATTCTATTTTCACTTCTTTTGGAATAAATGCACAGAAGTGGGATTACTAAATCATATAGTAGTTCTAGTTTTAATTTTTGAGTAAGCGCCATACCGCTTTCCATAATGGTGGCATCATTTGATATTCCCACCAACATTGCACAAGTATTGGACAGTCTCTATGTCTTTCCCAAGAGTTATTTTCTTTCTTTATTTCTTTCTTTCTTTATTATAGCTATCCTAATGAGAAGCGCTATACAGTCAGCAAAAACAAGACCAGGAGCTGACTATGGCTCAGATCATGACCTCCTTATTACCAAATTCAGACTTAAATTGAAGAAAGTAGGAAAAACCACTAGACCATTCATGTATGACCTAAATCAAATCGCTTATGATTATACAGTGGAAGTAAGAAATAGATTTAAGGGACTAGATCTGATACACAGAGTGCCTGATGAACTATGGACGAAGGTTCATGACATTGTACAGGAGACAGGGATCAAGACCATCCCCACGGAAAAGAAATGCAAAAAAGCAAAATGGCTATCTGAGGAGGCCTTACAAATAGCTGTGAAAAGAAGAGAAGTGAAAAGCAAAGGAGAAGGAAAGATATAAGCATCTGAATGCAGAGTTCCAAAGAATAGCAAGGAGAGATAAGAAAGCCTTCCTCAGCAATAAATGCAAAGAAATAGAGGAAAACAGAATGGGAAAGACTAGAGATCTCTTCAAGAAAATTAGAGATACCAAGGGAAGATTTCATGCAGAGATGGGCTCAATGAAGGAGAGAAATTGTATGGACCTAACAGAAGCGAAGATATTAAGAAGAGGTGGCAAGAATACACAGAAGAACTGTACAAAATAGAGCTTCACGACCAAGATAATCACAATGGTGTGATCACTCACCTAGAGCCAGACATCCTGGAATGTGAAGTCAAGTGAGCCTTAGAAAGCATCACTATTGAACAAAGCTAGTGGAGGTGATGGATTTCCAGTTGAGCAATTTCAAGTCCTGAAAGATGATGCTGTGAAACTGCTACACTCAATATGCCAGCAAATTTGGAAAACTCAGCAGGGGCCACAGGACTGGAAAAGGTCAGTTTTCATTCGAATCCCATAAGAAAGGCAATGCCAAAGAATGCTCCAACTACTTCACAATTGCACTCATCAAACACATGAGTGAAGTAATGCTCAAAATTCTCCAAGCCAGGCTTCAGCAATACATGAACCGTGAACTTCCAGATGTTCAAGCTGGTTTTAGAAAAGGCAGAGGAACTAGAGATCAAATTGCCAATGTTTGCTGGATAATCAAAAAAGCAAGAGAGTTTGAGAAAACATCTATTTCTGCTTTATTGATGATGCCAAAGCCTTTGGCTGTGTGGATCACAATAAACTGTGGAGAATCCTCAAAGAGATGGGAATACCAGACCACCTGACCTGCCTCTTGGGAAACCTGTATGCAGGTCAGGAAGCAACAGTTAGAACTGGACATGGAACAGCAGATTGGTTCCAAATAGGAAAAGGAGTATGTCAAGGCTGTATATTGGTACCCTGCTTATTTAACTTATATGCAGAGTGCATCATGTGAAATGCTGGGCTGGAGGAAGCACAAGCTGGAATCAAGATTGCCAGGAAAAATATCAATAACCTCAGATATGCAGATGATACTACCTTTATGTCAGAAAGTGAAGAGGAACTTAAAAGCCTCTTGATGAAAGTGAAAGAGGAGAGTGAAAAAGTTGACTTAAAGCTCAACATTCAGAAAACTAAGATCATGGCATCCGGTCCCATCACTTCATGGGAAATAGATGGGCAAACAGTGAAAACAGTGTCAGACTTTATTTTGGGGGGCTCCAAAATGACTGCAGATGGTGATTGCAGCCATGAAATTAAAAGACGCTTACTCCTTGGAGGAAAGTTATGACCGACCTAGATAGCATATTCAAAAGCAGAGACATTACTTTGCCAACAAAGGTCTGTCTAGTCAAGGCAATGGTTTTTCCAGTGGTCGTGTATGGATGTGAGAGTCAGACTATAAAGAAAGCTGAGCACCGAAGAATTGGCACTTTTGAATTGTGGTGTTGGAGAGGACTCTTGGACTGCAAGAAAATCCAACCAGCCAATACTAAAGGGAATCAGTCCTGAGTATTCATTGGAAGGACTGATTCTGAAGCTGAAACTCCAATACTTTTCCCACTTGATGTGAAGAGCTGACTCATTTGAAAAGACCCTGATGCTGGGAAAGATTGAAAGCAGGAGGAGAAGGGGACGACAGAGGATAAGATGGTTTTATGGCACCACCAAGTCGATGGACATGAGTTTGAGTAAACTCTGGGAGATGGTGATGGACAGAGAAGCCTCGCGTGCTGCAGTCCATGGGATCACGGTCAGAAATGACTAAGCGACTGAACTTACTGACTTGGGTAGTGTGCACATGTAAATAGTATCAGGTCTTCTAGCCCATAAACACAGGATGTGTGCTCTTTAATTCCTTTCAGCAATGTTTCATAGTTTTTGTGTATATGTCTTTTGTTTCCTTATTTAAGTTTACAAATAGATGTTTCATTATTTTTGATTCTACTGTGAATGTGCTTGTTTTCTCCATTGTTAGTGTGTAGAAATACAACCGAGTTTTGTAGGTTAATTTTGTTTTATGACACCTTGCTGAATATAATTATTAGTTCTAATACTTTTTTGTGGAGCTTTAGAGTTTTCTACATGTAAGGCCACGTCATGTGGAAACAAAGAATTTTACTTCTTCTTTTCAAATTCAGATACCTTTCATTTATTTATTTATTTTTTTTACCTGATTGCTATATCTAGCAGTTTTACTACTATGTTGAATAGAAGTTTTAAGAGTTGGCATCCTTATCTTATTCTGAATCTTAGAGTAAAATCTTTTAGCATTTTTACTGTTGTATATGCTGTTAGCTGTGTCTTGTCATAAATGGCATTTATTATGTTGCAGTAATCTCCTTCTATTCTTAGTTTGTTGAGAGTGTTTTTCACGAAAAGATGTTGAATTTCATCAAATAATTTTTTTCCATCTTTTGGGATAATCATGAAATTTTTATTCTTCATTCTGTTAATGTGCTATATCACAGTTATGTGTTTCATACACTGAAACACCCTTACATCCTAGGTATAAAACTGACTTGGTCATTGTATATGATCTTTTTAATGTGCTTTTGAATTCAGATTGCTAATATTTTGTTGAGGACTCTTACATCTATATTCATCAGGGGTATTGGCCTATAATTTTCTTTTCATGTAGGGTCTTCATCTGGATTTAGTATTAGGGTAAAGCTAGCTTTGAAAAATGAATTAGGAAGTGTTCCTTCCTCTTCAATTTTCTGAGAAGAATTTCAAAAGATTGCAGCTAATTCTTTTTTAAATGTTTGCTACAACTCTCCAGTGAAGCAATCAGGTCCTGGACTTTTCTTTGGAAGTTTTTGATTACTGATTCAATCTTCCTACCTGTTATTGGTCTATTTATATTTCTTATTTCTTCATGGTTCATTCTGGGTAAGCAATATGTTTCTAGGAATTTTCCATTTCTTCCTGGTTTTCTAATTTATTTGAACATAACTCTTACAGTATTCTCATAATTCTTTTCATTTCTAAAGCATAAGTTATAGCATATGCTCTTAAGTTTCTAATTTTGTTTATTTGACCTTTCTATCCTTTTTCTTGGTTCAGCTAAAGGTTTATTACATTTTCTGATCTTAAAAAAAATTCCAATTTCATTGATTTTTTTCCTATTGTTTTTGTATCCTCTATTTTGTTTACTTGTGCTCTAATCTTTTCATTTCTTGGCTTGTTCTTTCTTTGCTAGTTTGCTGAAATGTAAAGTTAGCTTTTATTAATACATATTTTGTATTATAATATTTAATATACAAAACAAAATTTTGTTAATAATATAATAGAATATCAATTATTTTAAGTGATTGATTATATTAATGTAATTGAATTAATCAGTATGTATTAATATTGTGATTATATGGATATAACTGTACTTCACATGTTATAATTACATTATTTCAATATAATATAATAATATTAATACATACTATTTTATTTTACAAATCTATTATGTATCTAAAATAAAAACTGGAAATAGAACTGCCTTATGATCCAGTAATCCCACTGCTGGACATACACACTGAGGAAACCAGAAGTGAAAGAGACACATGTACCCCAATGTTCATTGCAGCACTGTTTATAATAGCCAGGACATGGAAGCAACCTAGATGCCCATCAGCAGATGAATGGATAAGAAAGCTATGGTACATATACACAATGGAGTATTATTCAGCCATTAAAAAGAATACATTTGAAGCAGTTCTAATGAGGTGGATGAAACTGGAGCCTATTATACAGAGTGAAGTAAGCCAGAAAGAAAAACACCAATACAGTACACTAATGCATATATATGGAATTTAGAAAGATGGTAACAATAACGCTGTATACGAGACAGCAAAAGAGACACTGATGTATAGATCAGTCTTATGGACTCTGTGGGAGAGGGAGAGGGTGGGGAGATTTGGGAGAATGGCATTGAAACATGTATAATATCATGTATGAAACAAGTCGCCAGTCCAGGTTCATTGCACGATACTGGATGCTTGGGGCTGGTGCACTGGGATGACCCAGAGGGAGAGTATGGGGAGGGAAGAGGGAGGACGGTTCAGGATGGGGAACACAGGTATATCTGTGGTGGATTCATTTCGATATTTGGCAAAACTAATACAATATTGTAAAGTTTAAAAATAAAATTAAATTAAAAAATAAATAAGTAAAATATATTCCCCCTACTATAACACAATGAAAGAAAACAAAAGCATATTCAATTATTATAGAACAGTGTTTTTTTTAATTCTCTAGAAATGTTGCGTTTCATTTATTAAAAAGCTATTTAAGTCTAATTTTTGACATGGATTTTTTACATGTCATGCTTATGTATATACTAAAACAAACATGTAAATGAAATAAATTCTTCAGTGATTTCTAAAATGTCTTTACTTTTAGATTCTCCTGAATCTGTGTCATCAAAGACTGTGTTTTCCCACATAATATTGCCTTTTGTGGTCTCAAGAGAATTGGGTGTGTAATGATGAAATAACACTCCACCACTCTTTTCAGAACTTTCTACCAAACAGCTATCATCCATTCAGTAATCTTTCATGTTGCTTATTTTGTTCTTAGCGCAAGGGCTGACAATGAAGCTACACCATTGATCACTGCCCTGCAGACAATAATTATGAGATACTATTATGAGTTTAGACATATTAAGGTGAGAAAAAGTGTAGGTCTTAGAATCAGGGATGTATGGGAGTTGAAAGCTTTCCCTAATGGATGTGATTAATATATTAAGGCCAACTTTTAATGTATTTAACATCATGCCATAGGACTGTGCCCTCAACCTTGCCCTGTTCAAATTAATCATTAATATCCTAGATGACATGAGTGTAAAAATTACATATTAGAAGAAGCTGAAGTGAATAGTCAATAAAACAGTCTTTATTATCTGATAAACAACACAATCATCAGGAGGGATTTGATAGGAATTTATTGTTGTGCTGGGTGCACTGCTGCCTTTGCTAACAGGGAAATTTTCCACTGATCCAATTCAGCTTACCTTGGTGAAGAGTTAAGAGCCTTCCATCAGACCCTCAACCTAACTGGAACATCAAAGTTTGTTTGGGTTAGGTGTGAAGAGCTCTACTGACAGATTTTTCAATGTGCTTGATCAGCAGGTTGTAAATAGGCAATGAGCTGATGAACAGAATCTATTTTAGAGGGCAGCTCCCAAGTCTTTTTTGACTCAGTTCTTTTCCAAAATTTAGTTTAAAAATCCTTTTCCTTTCTATATAACTCTTTTTAAAAAAAATTTTAATGTTTATTTTTATTCTAAAATTCACTGGTAATATAAGAAAAGCAAAGATTTGGGGAAATACGCTTTACCTGGCTATGTTCAGTGGTAGAGTATTATTGTTCATGTACTATTTTTTTTTAATTTATTTATCCTAATTGGAGGTTAATTACTTTACAATATTGTAGTGATTTTGTCATACATTGACATGAATCAGCCATGGGTGTACATGTGTTCCCCATCCTGAACGCCCCTCCCACCTTCCTCTCTATCCCATCCCTCAGGGTCATCCCACTGCACCATCCCTGAGCACCCTGTCTCATGCATCAAACCTGGACTGGCGATCTGTTTCACATATGATAATATACATGTTTCAATGCTATATAACTCTTAAAACCATCTTATACTTTCAATGTCAGTGAAGGGTTTGAGTTACCCAGTTGATTCTTCACCAGATATTTTGAAGTTAGTATTTGGTGTGACATCTCACTTTGATTATTTAACACTGTTCTAAGAGTCTCAATTGGAGCTTCCATTTTAGCATTGTGTTACAAGTGTAAGTTGCACTACAATATGTCATTTGTTACTGGTAAAGTAGAAAAATTATTGAACAGACAATCAGAAACTTCAGTTTCTGGTCTTGAATCTATAACAAATTCTTTTTATTAGAGATTTTCTGCATTTTGTTTTGTCAAAATGCACACAGTAAATGAAAATTACTTGTGTGATACATTCTCACACAATTTTCAGCATCATAACAAATCTAATACTTTTGTAGTAAATCAAAATAGTATATTGAGGTAAGAGAGAAGTATGAGTATAGATACAAGCTTTAAGTTTTGCTCTAGAAAACTGAAAACAGCAAACTTTTTTTTCTGTTGTTAATAACACATTACTTGCAATATGGTTTAAGACTGCTAGTGACGGTGTGTTGATACACCTTGCTGAGAACTCCTATTCCAAGTGGTCTTGACAAAGATATTTTGATACTTGATTTTTTCTTCAAATAAAAAAATGATCCTGAAGATCCCTTTCAGTTCTCAGATAATTTATTGCCATATATAGGATGAGGAGTTAGGATTAATTGCAAAATATGTAAAAGACTTACATATTTTAGTAAAGTTATATGAACATGTAACAAAAATACTTTAAAAATGAAAAACTATATGCAAGTTTTAGTATTTCATATCAATATAATTACTTGTTTGATATGAGAATATATATATATATAAGACATATATTAATTAAAGTTTGTCTATATCTTTGATTTTTCAGATTACTTAAGTAAATACCTTGATTATTCCTGAAAAAAAGGGAGAGGAAGGAGTATGCTATAATTAAATTTATTTCATTATTTCTGAAAACTGCTTATTAAGAACTATTACCTCATCTAGTTTGATGGCACAGCTCCTCTTGTATGATAAGAAATCTCCAGTCAGGTTAGTTTTTATAATTCAGTCTGGATGATAGCAGATAACTTTAGGAAAATGATCAACAAATTGAAGATATAATCTTTAAACCACTATTATTACATGATTTGATTTCATGTTTTACCTTTTATAGGCGGTTCTATGTGCTAAATTGCCATCTTTTATATTCTTGTGTCATAGAAGAGTATCCTTATGCTTTTAACAGGTAATTGTAATGATATATGATGTTAGTTTAATGGTTTTTTTTCCTGATTTGATGGGTACCAACCTTGACTGAAAAATTGAAATAATCTGGAAAGTCTTTGAAAAAAATAATTTATCCCAACCAACCTCAGGGATTCTGATTTTTTTGCTTGGGGATAGGGCCTATGCATTAGTTACTTTTGAAAAGTTTCTTAAGTGATTCCAATGTAGCGTTTGGGCTGAGACCCACTTCCATATATACATTTTTATATTTATTTGTCAGAATTATTTTCCTTCTACCATGAGGCCAGTCTATATATTGCACTAGCTTCTAGCCCAGAGTCATACTGTGATTAAGATACAGATTATTTCTTAATCAGATGTGAGTGTAAGTCATAACATAGTGTTTAAAATAGCCAAATTTAGAAATAGGAAAAAGGTAAAAAGATATTTATAGATAGATTAGTTTGAATATGATATTGTTTCAGGTTCATGATTTTCTTGTTACTTCGCTGACTAGATCATTTTGTCTTTTAACTAATGACATTTGAATAAAGCTCAAGTTCACCTACTTCTGATTCAATTCTTCATAGAAAGTATTTTTCAGGGAGAGGGTGGTAAGATACTGATATGGTATATTGTTACATTCTGTAAAGAATATGTAAGTTTTGGCACTAATTTATTCTGTGCTAAATATTACTCCACACATCTTTGATTTTTGCATGATGATAATAACTTGCATCCTGTTCTCAAGTAGTGGCCAGGAATATAATTTCTATATGTAAACCAAATCCCAGCCAAGACCAAATTTTAGATTGGATTTGAGTGATAAAACTCAGCAGGAGACATCTTATTTTTTAATATTACTTTTTTCTATGTTTGTGTTATTGATATAATTTAATAGTATTTTTGTTCCTTTGTTGCTATTATTGTTGTTTAATAGTGACTGTCAGTCACTTCTCTTTGCTAAGATGGGATTTACATTTTATCTATTATTTTATTTATATCTTTTTATCCATTATTCTTTTGAGTGAAGCTTAAAATGGGAGCTTGTTTTCAGTTTCAGTTCAGTTCAGTTCATTTCAGTCGCTCAGTCATGTCCGATTCTTTGCAACCCCATGAATCGCAGCACACCAGGCCTCCCTGTCCATCACCATCTCCCGGAGTTTGCTCAAACTCACGTCTATCAAGTCGATGATGCCATCCAGCCATCTCATCCTCTGTCATCCCCTTCTCCTCCTGCCCCCAATCCCTCCCAGCATAGGAAGCCTTAATTGAATATCCATTGTGAATAGTGCATGGATTTGTCTCTATGAGGACTGGAAAAGTAGTAAGACAAATGCCATGTCCTAAAGTGTTTTATAATGATGAAAGATATAACATTGGTATTAATATGTTGTTCAGGGTGCAGGAAGTCATAGAAACATGATATGGAGTATTTACCCTTAAACAATAATCCTCATATTTTTAAAAATATTAGTGCATGTAATTTTGGGTCTAAAAAGGTGGTTGTCAGACACAGTTGAATTTGACTAAGCAGAACAGAATATTATTATGGTACTCACATATAAAAGACACTCAAAGTAATCATAAAAATGTGTCCTAAAAATTATAGTGTTTTGACATTTTTTTGAGATTTGTTTTTACACATGAAGGCATATGAAATGTAAATTTTTCAGAAAATGTTCTTTTGATATTATAATTTAGGCTTGTTATTAAGTGATAAGAGACATATTTTTCTAAGTTGAAAAAGTTACTTTAATGAAATACAAAGAATGCTAGTTTTTGCATGTTGTGGATATTGTTAGAGATCCATATCCCAGTGACACACTTGAGATTAACTACATTAGCAAAGAAATTTCCAGTGTGCTTCTGGCTTCCTGCCTAAAGTGGCTGTAAGTCTTTTCCTCCTTGTCCGGGAGCTTTCTCTGGCCTGGTGCAAACTTTCTCTGAAACACATGAGCAACCAAGAAATAAGAGTTAATGAATATGGTTAGAGGTAACCCTCCTCCAGTGAAAACAGGGGTCTTCAATAAAGGCTTCAGCCACCCTTCGTCAGCTGGGATGGTTCTGATGCGTTTCATGTCATGTATGCAAGTATACCCAGAAGACTAGAACCCCAAGTCCCATGATATTAACCTGCTTACTGGTCTCACTTGTTTTGGGGTTTTCTTCTCACTTTTCTCATCTCCTTATTTGTGTTTCCTGAAATCACTATGTAAAATCACTTCCTTGAGTCAGCATTTGTTCTGGGGTGGGACAAGAACAAAGACTTCTCTCAATGTCTGTTTTTATCTACTCGCTTTTAGAATATAAACCTTGAGTTTGGGCTGGGCCTTGACTTTTCACAATAAAGACTGTAGTTCTCTGTCCTCTTTGTAGCTATGAATGATAATATGACCAACTTCTATGAAATATAAGTAGAAAATTAGGTTTCACCTTCCAGGCTGTGCTTTTATTTTTTATAATATTATTTATTTATTTTTATTTTTGGCTCTACTGGGTCTTTGTTGCTGCTTCAGCTTTTCTGTAGTTGTGGCAAGCAAGGGCTACTCTTCTTTGTGGTGCATGGACTTCTCATTGCAGTGGCTTCTCTTGTGATGCAGAGGCTCTAGGGCCCACGGGCTTCAGTAGTTGTGGCACACAGGCTCAGTTGTTTCGACTCCCAGGCTCTAGTGCACAGGCCCAATTGGTGTGGCACATGGGCTTAGTTACTCCACAGTTGGTGTGGTCTTCACTGATCAGGGATCAAATCCGTGTCTCCTGCATTGGCAGGCAGATTCTTTACCACTGAACTACCAAATAAGCCCCAGGTTGTGCTTTTAAATGGTGGGAATATCATGTCATTTCCCCTTTTCTCTCCATGGAGGTGAGCCATCTTGACAACACAGTAGAAGGCTCACCACTTTTGGAAATTTGGGAAAATACAACAGAAAACTGGACAACTGACATTGCAGAGCTTCTGTGCCAGAGTAAAATGCTTTCATTCAGGCTATTTAAAGAAGAAATAAGCATCTCTCTTATTTTTGTCTCTTATCTTTATTTTTTATCTCTCTCAATTATCAGCCTAAAATATATTGAAATTACTATATTGTCTACACAAATTAAAGATAAATACATGGAATTTTATCTAAGAGTAGAATTACGTTATAAGTCCAGAGGAAATTTTTTTTTGTAGTAACATATATCACCTAGATAGAAATGAGATAATTACGACAATTCTCTAAAAGATGATGCTTACCTTATATTTTACCATTTTAAGTGTGAGAATTTTAACTGAAATCGTCAGGTAGATTTTATCATTCTAGAAACTACTTAAAAAAAAAACTTGGAATAGCTGTTCAGCTTAAGCAGTTAGAAAATGATGTGAGATTAGAAAAAATATGGTTTAATCTTCTCTCTGGAATGAGAATATTATGCATTTTATGATACATTAGCTTAAGCATACAAATATTCAACAATAAAGATAGTTTGTTGATTGTGATATGAACTTGAAGTTTTTCCTAACTAAGGAATTTTTGGTAATGAGGTTACTGAGAAATCATCTGCAAGTTTTTAAATTATGCCTGCCAAGATAATAAATGTGTATTTTGGAAAAAATAATCTCTGGGCATTTGATGAAAACAGAGAATGGGAAAGAGGGGTCAGCAGTGTGGAGGGTGCTTTGTGAACTGGCCATGTTATTATTTCGGGATCCTTTTTCTCGTATTCCATAATATTTGTTGTCTCTGATAATATTTTTTGTTTTAAGCACTGAGTTTTTATAAAAAGTTTTCTGTGGACGTGCATTTCCTGAGATATTTCCTACAAAGTGTCTATGATTATATTTAACTTGAGAGTATAATATAATATAATATATTCTGTTTTTAATTGGAGAATGCTGTTTTGCATTTGCACTGGTTGTAATTTTCTGTATCTTGTGTGTTCTTGGGTTGATCAGTAGGACTGTATGTATTCATTTGTGTACCTACTCACTCATTCATTCACTGTTTCAGACACAATAGTATTTCTATTTGGGGGTCAAGTTTAAGACAGATGCATTCTTTGTCAGTATGGTGATGTTGCTTTGAATATCTCAAGCACTGACCTAGTGGCACTGACAATGTTAGCATTATTCTGAGCTTTCCCAGAGTCATGACATTGGCTTCATTTGTTCTTCTAGTCCTTCCTTTGGTGGTTATGTTTACACTATAATCATATATTGCTTTGCAATATATTGCTTTGCAAAAACATTTCTTTTTTTAAACTTTTTATTTTGTATTGGAGTATAGCCAATTAACAATAATGTTATGATAGTTCCCTGTGGATAGCAAAGAGACAGTGATACATGTATTAATTCTTCCCCAAACACCCCTCCCATACAAAAAGGTTAGGTTTTCTTTTAAGAAAACTGAAAGTAGAACTTTATTATTTGCTTTGGATATTGTCTCCAAATTGTTACTAATGACTTGTCTTCACCTTGATATATTTGAGTATTCTAGTGTATCTTTTCCTTTTAATTAAAAATGTGATGATTTTGTTCTTTCTCAACAAGGTGAAGAAGGAAAATGCAGGGGTTTTGCCAGAACAAGGCTGTGAAGAATCCATAGAGCCATTAATAGACAGAAATTTTATATTCTGAAAAGGTCAATGGCTTGTATTGGCTAAGATTATTTTGAGCCCTGGTTTTCTTTATCATCAAGTGTTCCTGAATACATTATTGTTAATCTCTTTCTTAACCTAATTAACTATTCCTTATATAATATTCATGCTTAAGTAAGTAGTGTCATAAGGGTAGAAGAAAAAGTTATTTTTTTAGTTAACAGAAATGTGAAGACTAAATACAAAATTAAAGTCAAATTATTCTTTTTCCTTTTGGCTTCTTCATTGATTTCAGCAAAAAGACAGCATCAAAAGCTTAGTGCTATCTCATAAAAACAACTCTGTGTCTCCTATTTGAATTTAATGTAAAATTGACATCCTGTATATGGCCCAAAGTGTTTCAGGATTATAAACAGTTTATTTTAAAATTGTGACTTAAATTACATATAGGAAGATACTTGGGTTAAGTGATCTAATCATCATTTCCTCCTTATAGCCTTCCATCTGATATAAGGAAATGAGTGACCATCTGATACAAGGAAATGGGTGTTCATATAGGGATTAAGAATGTGATAAACATTCTTACTCTGTTCTTTATGCTACCTTTAATACTATTCAATGAGGAGATTCAAGTGCATGAAACAAAACAAAAATTGCATCTTCCAATATATTTAGATCACATTTCAAACTGCCAGAAGTGGTTCAGCATCTATTTTCCACAGCCTGGCAAATTAGGCTATTTTAATGTGATAAAATATAGTCTCTGTGAAAACTTATTTTTAGTTTGGTATCTTATAAAGGAGTCTTACAAAATCACTGTGTCTGTGTATGTGAGTGTCTATCTACCCCCATATGCTGTCACAGACAGTTGGCATTGCCTTGGCAACTTTACAGAATCAAATTGTTGCATTCAGTATTCAGTGAAAGCAAAACCAACACTGCCTCTTCTCTCTATCTGTAAATGAGAGAAAATCAATCTCCGGTAGATTTGAGTATTTTGTTGTAGTCAGATAGTTATAAAAATTATAATAAGCTCTTTTGGGGCAGGGAAATGTCTATTTGATTCTGTATCAACAGCGCCTTGCCAGGACTTGGCTTATAGAAAATATTCAAGAAATCTTTCTTAATCAATGGATTAAAAAAAAAAAGAAAGAAACTGTCATTGCTTTTGGATTATTTCAGAAGGTTTAAAAAATGCAGTAAACTACTTGGTGATGATCACAGCTTCAGAACTGAGGTGAGTGACTCACAGGAGGCTTCTGCGGAATCTTATTTCTGAGGAGACTATTTTGCTTTCCTTCCTGGGTCCAAGTCTCCTATGAATGTCTCTGATTGGTGGGAATTAACCCAGAGGTTCTGGGAAATGTAGTTCCCAGGCTTTCAGCCCCCATGATACATGGAAAAGCATAAAAGGGAGAGACTTGCTAAGGTGTCAAAAGGTGATCCAAAGCAGCTTTCTAGGCATAACTTTTATAAAAATGACCTGAAAGTGTTGTATCAGTGCCAGGCATAAGATGGAGTTTAGCATGACTGGTAAAGAACTTAGACTTATACAAGGATTGAGTACATGAGTTTCAAAATGCCCATATTCCAATTTTGTACCCAAACAGCTTGAGAGGACGCCAGAATATATAGGCAATTTTTGTGCACATCCTTTCAGGATTTTTCTTATAGTGTCTGTTTATTGAATTGTCAATTTGAGGAGTCCTTGTAAATAAGAAGTGGTTTTGGAAGAACTTTGGGTAATTATTTCTTATGGGTACTGTGATACTCTGATACTTCTAAGTTATAATTTGTCTTTTAGGAAGAGCAGAGTAGACTATTGATCTGGTTTTTTTGTTGTTGGTGGTGGTGTTAGATTGAAGTATAGTTGATTTACAAAGTTATGTTAAGGTTAAGGTATATAACATTGTGATTTACTTATTATTTTTTTTCTGATTATATTCCATTATAGGTTACTACAAGTTATTGTATATAATTCCCTGTGCTATGCAGTAAATCCTTGTTGCTTATCTATTTTATATATAGAGTTTATACCTGTTATTCCCATATTCTTATTTGTCCCTCCCCCTCTTCATCTTCCCTTTGGTAATTATAAATTTGTTTTCTGTGTCTGTGAGTCTGTTTCTGTTTTGTATATAGATTCATTTGTATTATTTTTTTAGATTCTACTTATAAGTGATATCATATAGTATTTGTCTTTTCTGACTTATGTCACTAAGTATAATATACTCTGTTTCCATCTATGTGCTGCAAATGCCAATATATCATTGTTTTAATGCCTAAGTAATATATCATTGTAGATCTACATCTGTATCTATATCACATCTTATTAAGCCAACTGTCTGTTGATGAGCACTAGGGCTGTTTGTATATCTTGGCTACTGTAAATAGTGCTGCTATGAACATTGGGGTACACATGTCCTTTTGAACTAAAGTTTTCATCTTTTCCTGATACATACCCAAGAATGGAATTGCTGGATCATATTGTAGTTCTATATCATGTTTTTTTTTTTTTTTTAAAGAAACTTCATACTGTTTTCCATAGTGACTGCACAAATACATTCCCACTAACAGTGTAGGAGGATTCTTTTTCCTTTTAATCTATACTCTCTTCAACATTTATTATTTGTAGACTTTTAAGACCATTGATCTTAATAAGTTAAACAGGATCTGTTGATTTTCACCTGCCATCTCTTAAGTCAGGTTAAGCAATTATAGCAAGGAAAAACATTTATAATACCTACACTTTCTCTCTTTAAATTTTCTCTTTGTTTTGAAATCATTTGCTTCTATTAAAAACTGGAGGAATGCATCCTATTTAGTGTCTTGAATATCAAGTATGCCATTCCTAGCCCACATTCTCTGCCCTCAGAAAGAAATGAAAGGTACTTGGAAAAAACTCTCTCCCCACACCCCAGTCATGAATAGTGCCTGGTACACAGAAGGTCTATAATATATTTTGCCAAATGAATGATGGTATAGAGAGTTTCTTACTTTGTTTCATTTTATTTTATTATAAAACATCTCTTTGATGTGGCTAATAGCTGAAAAATGAGTTTGGTCTCTTTTTATGTTATTCTTCAATGTTGACTTGATGCCACACACTGCTTTCCAGGAAGCCATCTCTGTGGGGGAGCCAGTAAGGCTGACTACCAGATACTTCCTTTCTATCCGTAGGAGTAAGATGTGTTAAGGACTGATGCAGGAATTAATGTTATAGTGCTTCAGGAAGACAAATGAGTAAGATCTATATTATAAACTTATTCAGTCATCAAGACTCAGGTTTCTATGATGTAGATGATTTCTTGCCTCTTTTTCCCCTTTTCTCTATATATTTATGGTATTTGATACATATCTCAGTTATTCCATGTTTATTTTTATGACCTCAATTTATCAATATTTATTGAGTGACTGCTTTGTATAACATGTTATATGAGACCTATTAGGATTAGCATGCAAACAAAAATACAATATCATCCTCATTTCAAAAATTTGCAGTTTAGTTGTTGAAATAGATGGAAAACTAGAATTTCAGTATTTTGGGTGAATTGGTATAGAGATATCTATAGGCATAGAAATATATATTGGTTATAATAAAAAAAATAACAGTGCATTTAGTTTAGAGAGGATACAAGGCTAGAAGGATATGTTAATAATTTTTTAAACCTAGCAACAATTAATAGGCTCTCAATTAACATGCAATATACAGATTAACAAATTCTAAGCACAACTTCATGGGAAATAGATGGGGAAACAGTGTCAGACTTTATTTTTTTGGGCTACAAAATCGTTGCAGATGGTGATTGCAGCCATGGAATTAAAAGACATTTACTCCTTGGAAGGAAAGTTATGACCAACCTAGACAGCATATTAAAAAGTAGAGACATTACTTTGCCAACAAAGGTCCATCTTGTCAAGGTTGTGGTTTTTCCAGTAGTCATGTATGGATGTGAAAGTTGGACTGTGAAGAAAGCTGAGCACCAAAGAATTGATGCTTTTGAACTGTGGTGTTGGAGAAGACTCTTGAGAGTCCCTTGGACTGCAAGGACATCCAAACAGTCCATCCTAAAGGAGACCAGTCCTGGGTGTTCATTGGAAGGACTGATGCTGAAGCTGAAACTCCAATACTTTGGCTGTCTGATGCGAAGAGTTGACTTGTTGGAAAAGACCTTGATGCTGGGAGGGATTGGGAGCAGGAGGAGAAGGGAACGACAGAGGATGAGATGGCTAGATGGCATCACCGACTCGATGGACGTGAGTCTGAGTGAACTCCGGGAGTTGGTGATGGACAGGGAGGCCTGGTGTGCTGCAATTCATGGGGTCACAAAGAGTCAGATACTACTGAGTGGCTGAACTGAACTTAACTGACTGAAGCACGACATGATTAGTAGTAACGAACCATTAAAAGGATACTTTCAATTACTCTTGACATCACATGACAGAGTTTTTAAGAAAAATTTATAGATATTTAAAATGATATTTTAGTATAATTCTATACTAAATTCTGAGTTTAACCTGTACACTTTATTTTCCTATACTGAAGTTCTTTTGTGCACAGCATGTTAAAACGCAGCACTGATTCTAAATTGAAGGTAAATTAGGAAGTTTGCTTTTATTTCTGGTAGTGATGGAAATGCAGTGTTTCCATATCATTGAAAATTGGTCCCTTCTGTGCTACCATGGATACTTCTGGTTTATATTTAACCATAAAGGTAATATTGAAAGTGAGTCTTTAGAGTTTTTAATGGGTAGGCTGAAATTTAATTCAAGGTATATAGAGAATAAATGTTGCCACACTTGAGCAAAAGATGTTGCTGACTGTTAGGCATACACTTGACTCATCTTTAACTCATAAACTGATGCATGTTCCCAACACATCACACCAGCCTCCTACAGCTTTCCTTCCCACAAACACTCTACTAGCTCCACATGGCACAACACCCACCACTCCTCAGGCCAGCGGGATCACTATAATATATTTTCACAAAGATATGCAAGAAAGAACATACACAGTTCTCCCACACAGCTTGGAATAATCATGTAGAATGAAACACAGTCTATTCTGGTTTCATATCCCTGTTTTCCAAAGGTGAGTAGGCAGATACAAAGATAATGCTGCTACAATATCCTTTATGGTCATAAAAGACCTTTAAAAAATATTCAGTAAATTCCTTCCTAAGGTTATTGAATCTCTAACTCTTAGTTGATAGGGGTTGATTCACCCAATGGTTTAAAAAAAGTAAAATGAGATCTTTTGTGCATAAATTCTTCATTATCATCAGTCTCCTCCTTATAAAGGTTTCCAATCAAGAGGGCAAAGAAAAGTCTACGCTTGCATTTCAAATTCCAGGAAGGCTTATTATTGCCAGTGTTTGAATCCCTATTAAAAACAAAAGAGAACCAAGACAATAAGTTGGGGCACATCCAAGTCAAAATGCTTCCAAGTTACCAGAAACAAGAACGTAATTGTTAAATCGTGGGAAGGCAGGCTTTAGGCATTCAGGTATTTACAGGCTACTTAGTTTCAGCATTGATACTTCATGTGTACTCCTCCGTAATAGGTGGAGAGCTTGGGGATCTGAATCCTCATCACAGATGTTCTACTTAGTGTTTGTGTCTCCATGGATAAGCCATCATATTTCTTTATTTCAATTGTCTCCTAAACAAAATTGGATATCCAGATTTATATGATGTCATGTACATGTAGTATAATTCAACTTGAAAACACAGGTGCACATGTACTTTTTTATTAGATACAATATAGGGAAAAAATCAGGAACAGAGTGTAGGAAGAGATAACATTAACTGAACATCTACTATTATCAGTTTATGTAATCTTCAAAATGACCATAATGTTAGGCCTTTCTTTTCCCCCTGTTACTTGCTTACTAGGAAATAGAGCCCAGAAAACAGAAGCACCATGTATAATGTCCTCAAGCTACTAAATGTTGTAACTATAAGCTCAGTTCAGTTCAGTTCAGTTCCTCAGTTGTGTCTGACTCTTTGTGACCCCATGAATCACAGCACACCAGGCCTCCCTGTCCATCACCAACTCCGGGAGTTTACCCAAACTCATGTCCATTGAGTCAGTGATGCCATCTAACCATCTCATCCTCTGTTGTCCCCTTCTCCTCCTGCCTTCAATCATTCCCAGCATCAGGGTCTTTTCAAATGAGTCAGTTCTTGGCATCAGGTAGGCAAAATACTGGAGTTTCAGCTTTAACATCAGTCCTTCCAATGAATACCCAGGACCCATTTCCCTTAGGATGGACTGACTGGTTGTATCTCCTTGTAGTCCAAGGGATTCTCAAGAGTCTTCTCCACCACCACATTTCAAAAGCATCAATTCTTTGGCACTCAGCTTTCTTTACAGTCCAACTCTCACATCCATACAAGACCACTGGAAAAACCATAATCTTGACTAGACAGACTTTTGTTGACAAAGTAATGTCTCTGCTTTTTAATATGCTGTCTAGGTTGGTCATAACTTTCCTTCCAAGGAGTAAGCATCTTTTAATTTCATGGCTGCAATCACTATAAGCTCAATTTATTACAAAAAGCTATCTGGAATATCATTCTCTAACAGGACAATATTTGAATAGTGAGTGATTTAATATATTAAGTTTTAGGAGGTATTTTAATATTTAGGGGAATCTATTATTATTAATAGATGCCTTTGAATTGTGGTGCTGGAGAATACTCCTGGGAGTCCCTTGGGCAGCAAGGAGATCAAACCAGTCAGTCTTAAGGGAAATTAACCCTGAATACTCATTGGAAGGACTGATACTGAAGCTGAAACTCCAATATTTTGGTAATTTGATGTGAACAGCTGACTCATTGGAAATAAGTCACTGATGCTGGAAAAGATTGAGGCCAGAGGAGAAGAGGACGTCAGAGGATGAGATCGCTGGATGCAATCACCAATGCAATCCACTGGGCATGAACTTGGGCAAACTTCAGGAGATGGTGAGGGATAGAGAGGCCTGGCATGCTGTAGTCCATGGGGTTGCAAAGAGCTGAACATGACAGGGAGACTTAACAACAACAACATTATTATTAATAACTTTTATCGTAATAAAATCATTGTATTTTATAAGGCAAATAAACAGTTTTATTTGAATTTTTAACTTAAAAATTTTTTTAAATTGATTTTAAATTGTATGGCCTTTTGTGCACATGCTTTTAGTTGTGTCCAACTCTGTGTGACCCCATGGACTGTGACCTGCCAGGCTCCTCTGTCCATGGGACTCCAGGCAAGAATACTGGAGAGGGTTGCCATTTCCTTTTCCAGGGGATCTTCTTGACCCAGGGATTGGACCTAGGTCTCCTGCATTGCAGCTAGGTGCTTTACTGCTTGAGCCATCAGGGAAGCCCGTGTTAAATTATAGAGTGGGAGACATTTTTGTACGTGTATTTTTATACATGTTTCTGGTTTCTTTTAAGGAGGATTTCTGGTTAAATGATATGCACTTTTTTGAACCTCTTTATACATACTGTAAAATTACTTTCTAAAAAATATTGTTTATAATTACACTTTCACCTGAGAAGAGGATTGTATCTGTCTCCAACACCTATTTCAGCAATAAGAAGTATTATTCCTAACACTTAACTAGTTTGATTAGTAAAATATACCATTTATTTTTTGTTTGTTCTGTTGCACATACAGGGTACTGCACATGCCTGTTGTACACATCACCACCTAGATATGTGTGTGTGTGTGTGTGTGCATGTGTGTTCAATCATGTCCAACTCTTGGCTCCTCTATCCATGGAATGTTCCATGCAAGAATACTGGAGAGGGGTGCCATTTCCTAATTTATAGTTATTTAATTCTATTGGAGGTGAATATCTGGTTTTATATAGATTTTTACATTTGCCAATTTAATTTAACTGGGATTTATTTTGCTGTGTGAGGTGAGATGAGTATCCATTTGGAACTTTTCCCTAATATCTAGGCTAAACAACAGTATTTGTTTCTCAGCATCATCTCTTTATGTAGTTGTGATATCTTATTTATAATATGTTAATTTTTCACTATTAATATTAAAGCATAAATCTAGAAAGTGTAAAGCCCTTTAATTTTTTCCATAATATCAGTCTTTTTTTTAATAACTACAAAATATATTTTAGTAACTCATGGCAGTTTTCCCTTATTTTCATTAATTTTTTCCAAACTAATTTTTGTTATCCTTGCTTTACTCTTTCAGATACACTTTAGTACACACACAAGCACAGACACACATGCACACATATCTTTTAAAAGAAAAACTACTTGTGTTTTCATTGTAAGTATATTGTATTTATTAATAAATCTGATAGGAATTGATGTCTTCACAATATATTTCTATCATCCAGGAATGTGAAACATGTCATATATCCCAGTCTTCTCCTTTTGCTTATTAGGAATTATGGACAACAGATGCCATGATAAATGGAAACCATAAGATGGAAGATAGAGTCAAGGTCATAGCAAGAGTAGAAGCATGGTCAGAGGTGCGCTGAGTCAAATAAGTGAAAGAGCAGTGAAGGAAAGTATAGTGGATTCTTGCTCCAAGAGGATGACAACATAGTAAGAGCTCAGGCGTGTTCTTGATCATCTGTCATCCTTGTTCTTGATCATCTATCATCCTTGATCATCTATGTGAACTCAGTTTCAAATGACACCTGGCTGGAATTTCAATGGTATCCTAAAGGGTGTCCCAGGTTTTTGGAAGCTCGGCTGTGAAGCAGTTCCTGCTGTATTCTCATATTTTTGATTACTTTTAAAATTAATCTGTATCCTTTGAGGTATCCTTATCATGTCTTCTTTACCCTGCAATGGGAAAAAGTGTAACAGATAATCATTGCTTATTCTTTCACTACACTACTAAATGTGGCTTGGCAGTATTTCATTTTGAAGTTGTGCATCATATTCACAAATGACGTTTAACAAATTGTATGAGTATCACCGGGTGGGCGTTGTCTGCTGGATCCTTTATTTGAGCACCTCAGCACTCCATAATCATTAAGAGTGATTTTTATAAAAAAGTATGACATGGTATGGGGAGGGAGGAGGGAGGAAGGTTCAGGATGGGGAACACGTGTTTACCTGTGGTGGATTCATGTTGATATATGGCAAAACCAATACAATATTGCAAAGTTAAAAAATAAAATTCAAAAACTAAAAAAATAAAAATAAAGAAAATTAAAAAGAAAAAAACCAAAAAAAAAGTATGACACATGTAACCTTATGGTTGATGAGCACTTGAAATAGTGGTGTTTTCTCTCTAGCATCTAAATTTCAAACCAAAGAAAATGTTTTAGAATTGCAGTAAAAAAGAAATGTGTTATATTTACCAAATGTGTCTCTGATTAAAAAAATGTTTTATTTTGAACATCATTGTTTAACATTGATAAAGTTTTTCAGTGTGAGAGGAGCTAAATACTGATTGGACAGTCACCACTACAACAGAACATTTGACAGTATATTTATTGAATACCTACTAATTTTTAAGAACTATGCTAAAAGAACTAAGGATTAAAAGACTCATATGACTACCTATTATTTAAGAGCTAGAAGTCTGGAAGGAAAAATAAACGTGCATTTTATTTATTATACAGTTTACAAAGTGCTGTAATAGAAATATATTCAAGATGCTCTGTATTCACAAGGACATACACACTTAGCTCTCTTCTCTGTACCAGGCCCTATGGGAAGTAATTTTGGTAAAATAAGGCACTGGATACTTTGGTATCAGTTCAATAAAGTCCAGCTTTTCCAGCAAGTATTTACCTGAACACAAATAGGGTAAATTATTTAAGCTCTGAGTTTTCTTGTTTATAAAATGGAAACACTTACATTCCTCATAGGATTTTTCTGAAAATTAGATTACTTAATGACTTAAAATCAATCCCATATATAGTAAGCTTAATATAACATTAGTCTCTATTATGATATTGATATGAAAAAGTATTTTAAAATACTAATTGATATGAGTATTTAAACACACACACACAATCCAAACTGTGTGGAAAATACTATGTGAATAGTGTCAACAGACTGCATGTTAGTGTAAGACAGGGCTCCGCAAAGGCTTCTCAGAGAAGGTGACTTCCGACTTGAATCTTCCAGGAGTAGTTACAGTCAAGTTGGTAAGGTTGGGAGGGAATGTTTCTGGGAGATGAAGGAGAAGATTCTTTAACTTAGGGGAAAGAGAATGAATGAGTGGAGCACAGAATATGAAGTTGGGTAATTATAAAAATTGGCGCTGGTAATCTAAATGGGGACATGATCAAGAAGGATCTTTATGTTAGGACTCTTGCTAATGCCAGTGACAGAAAAGCTAGTCCAGAGCAACTTAAGTAAAAACAAAAACTTTTTAGTTCCGGCAACTGAAAAGTCCAGGAGTAGAGCTGATGGTGCTCAAACAGTGTTCTCAGGATTTTGTCTCTGTTCTTTTGCTCTTTTTCTCCAACCATTTTTCTCTCTTGATGAAAAGACAGTTCACAGTTTCTAACACAGCAGAAAAGACAATTCCTTTTTCTTAGTCACTTGCCAGGGGTAAGTAAAGTATGGCCTGAGGGCCAGATCAGTTCCAGAGCCTGTTATTGTAGGCTAGTGTTACATGCTGAATGTTTGTATCTCCCTAAAATTCACATTTTGAAATTGTAATCCCCAATGCGATGGTACCAGAAGATGTGGCTTTCTGGAGGTGATTAGGTCATGAGATTGGAGCACTCATGAATGGGATTAGTACTCAAAAAAAGACCCTAGAAAACTCTTTTTTTCTCCTCATCCACATGAGAAGATAGCAAGAAAACAATCATCTGCAACCTGCAAGAAGGTCTTTACCAGAACCTGACCACATTTGGACCCCGATCTTGTAGCCTCTAGAACTGTGAGAAGTATATATCTGTTGTTTGTAAGCCACTCAGTCTGTTATATTCTATTATAGCAGCATGAACTAAGACTGCCAGCAAGCTAAAAATGCTTTTTGTACTGTTAATAGGTTATAAACAAAGACATAAAAACAAAGATAAATATGTAATTGAGACAGTTAGTGGCTGGACCCTCAAAGCCTAAAATATTTACCATCTGGTCTAACCTCCTTTTGTAAAGTCTTGTGAGTATTTCTGAGTTGACCTGGGGCATGGGCATGTCACTATCTAGTCACACTCCTCATATTCAGATTGTCTGTAGATTTCATGCCCATCCCTTGACCTAAAGATGGAACCAGCTTTATCTGAAGCATAGAGACTGCGAGTGGAAGAGGTGTAACTGTTCTGAGAAAAATCAGAAGAAGAGTAAATGGGCCACAGTATAACACATATCCAGCATAAACTTGGAAGCCAAAATGAGGAGGATATACTCTCTTGAAAGCATCAGGTTGCAACAGAAGATATTTGATAGAGTAGACTAGCATGCTTACATTTGTGTTTTAATATATTCAAGTGTCAGAATTAATTTCAAAATTGTAAAAGTTGTTTTCTGTGGGTTTCTGTGCCCCTGCTTACTCTGAAAATTCTTCCACCTCCCCCTGGAGGGACTTTTCCCTTGCCAGATCACTCTGGGGAATATGACTCACAGATTCTGGAAGCACAAACAGAGACTAGTACTTAAAAGAAGCTTCTGGCCAAAGTTCCAGACAGAAAGATTTAGATGCATGTTAGCAGAGCAAGTTTTTCCACTTTTAGAAACTAGATAAGACTCAGACTGGAAAATGAGGAAGAAGCCATGACAATTGAAAAACAAGAAATAGCATTTAATCCTGGAAGGGGGCTGGGGCATGGTGGATTAGTAGAAAACTTTTCTTTAGAGAGTAGCTACTCAAACTTTAATGTATCATCTGAAATATTATATCATTTGAAATTTTGTTAAAAAGCATATTTTAATTTTGTAGGATTGTGTTGATGCCTAAGACTATGCTTTTCTTCCAAGATATTAAGAGACGAAATTGCTAGTGGTCCATGAACACCTGGGTGGGGAAGATCCCCTGGAGAAGGAAATGGCACTCCACTCCAGTACTCTTGCTTGGAAAATTCCATGGACAGAGAAGCCTGGTAGGGCTCCTCTCGTGGGGCCTGGTAGGAGCTCCTCTCGTGGGGAGAGGAGTGCAACCCCAACTCGTGGGGTTGCAGAGTCGGACACAACTTAGCGACTTCACTTTCACTTTCAGGAACACCACTTTGAGTAGGAAGACTATAAGGCACTAGGGAGCTACCTCAAAGGTGACTCAGTGCCCAATCTCCTTCTTGTAGCTGTCCAGAAAACAGTAAAACTTACAGTGGTCATCAAGTCAAAATGACATTTGCCTCACAGCATTTACTTTCCCTCATCTCCATCATCCCTTTACTTGTAAAGAAACCCCAAACAAAAGGCCCTTAAAACTTTATTTGAGTCCTCTACTAGGGTAGGAGGGTTTCCCTTGTGGCTCAGCTGGTAAAGAATTAGCCTGCAATGCAGGAGATCTGAGTTTGTCCCTAGGTTGGGAAGATCTACCAGAGAAGGGAAAGGCTGCCCACTCCAGAATTCTGGCCTGGAGAATTCCATGGACTGTATAGTCCATGGGGTCACAAAGATTCAGACATGACTGAGGGAATTCCACTTCACTAGGATAGGAAGCAGAGATTTGGACAATTTGGTGGTGGTGGCAAAATGAAAGGAAAGCCTTGCTTCATGTCCAATATAGGACTAGATGTAGTCAGTTTGAAATTTCTCTCTGAACTGGGATAACAGCAAATATACATGCTCTTTAATGCTAGAAGTCCAGTTTACGTGATGGACTGAAACAAAAAGCAACATGGGAAATAAAGATATAAGATGCTGGATATTCTAGAGGAGAAATGATATTGTTCTAAATTGGAATCAAGGCAGTATTGGGTTGCAACTCACAGGCCTACAGGGTGTGTATTTGCAGAGCTTTAAGATCAAAGAAAGAATGAAGTAGGCCTCAGAAATGGTTTAGTGGATGTGGGAATTTACACATCTGAAGCAGGGTCCTAGAGTTATTTGTGTGTGCTGTGGATGGTGGGTAGGTCACTGTGGCAGTCTTTGCTCCTGGTAGGGAAAGGGGAGATTACAGCTATAAGGAATCTGATATCAAGTGGCCTCACTAGTTACCAGGGAAACCAACAGAGAGGCCTACCCTCTCACTGCCCTTTTGATAAGAACAATCATTAGCTTGGGCCTGTAGAAAATACTTAGGAATGTCAGTCATGTGAATAGGGTATAGATGAAGCAGGCACTGGTCATCCAGGGAATGTACAGAAAGACTAGTCACCTTGGATGGTCTGACTATACAGACAGGCAGTTGAGATAATCTATCTGGAAAGATATTGTCAGCAGAATTGATAGAATTTAGTCCTTGAGTTCATGTGGGGCATAGAGGAGAGGAAGGAATAATTTTGAATATGCAGGCTTAGAATTTGGGAAACTGGATTTTAATATTTATTGAGCTAGAAAGCATTATAATATTAGAGGAGCAGTCAGAAAAGTATCTATACTGAGTGAATTATCTGTAGAAACTTGAAGGAAGAGTGGGGATTATGAATGGCATGTGCAAAGGTGCAGGGATATGAAATAGCTTGCATAGCTCACTGTGTGACCAAAGTTGAGAATGTATGGGGTAATGAGTCAAGAGTAAAGTGAACCTTTAAAAATAAAGGTAACAGGGAGCTCTACTTCATGCACTGTGGTGAGCTGAATGCTAAGGAAATCCAAAAGGGAAGGGATATATGTGTATATGTGGCTGATTCATTTTGCTGTACAGTAGAAACTAACACAATATATTACAATGAAAAAGTTAATTTAAAAAATAAAGGTAAAATCTCAGAGATTTTTGAATACAAAAAAAGATTTGGAAATTGTTTCGAAAATTAAGGGAAGCCATTCAGGAATTTAAACAGAGGAATGGTATAATCTAATAAAACTTAGAAAGAAAGGAAGGGAACATTCATTTCATCAGTAAATTTCATGGAACATTATTTATATTATTTTGTCTCAGCATGGAGGAGAATGGCATTGTACTTGTAAAAGCTAATGATGAATTGCTAGAACTCTAAGCATGAGAGATGGAGCTCCATTCATAGGACACAAGGAAATTTTTCTTTAAGAAACATGCTCTGTGGTAATATTCATTTTCAGATTGGCCACACAGTTAAAATGATTGTGCTGCTGCTTCTAAGTCGCTTCAGTGGTGTCCGACTCTGTGCGACCCTATAGACGGCAGCCCACCAGGCTTCCCAGTCCCTGGGATTCTCCTGGCAAGAACACTGGAGTGGGTTGCCATTTCCTTCTCCAATGCATGAAAGTGAAAAATGAAAGTGAAATCGCTCAGTCCTGTCTGACTCCTAGCGACCCCATGGACTGCAGCCTACCAGGCTTCTCCATCCACGGGATTTTCCAGGCAAGAGTACTGGAGTGGGGTGCCATTGCCTTCTCCAAATACCTTTCAATTAAATGACATGTGGCTACTCGGAACACCCCCACTGTAGTTAACTTTAATGGATGGTATGTACAAAATTTTTTATTTACCTGTCATTAATACACTATGAAATTTCTGGAAAATCTGTAATGCTTCTATTGACACATTTATCCATATTAGCTTATCTAACTTTTCTTGGAGATATCTCTCCTATAGGTTTTTACCTACAATATATAAGATTCCTCTCTAGGCTAGAATATAGATACTCTTTTGAGAATTTATTTGCATTTATTTTGAAAATCCCTTTTCTCTAGTGCTAAATTTCCTGATTCCTAGATAAAATCCCTTCCTTTGTTTGTTTACCCCCATATTCTGATGAAGTACATGCCCTAGTATGTTCTTAATACATGATGCATATTAGAGATATGCATATTAGAGATACAACATATTAGATATTTGCATGTCTAAAGTGTTTTTATCCTATTCTTTAAATGGCTGATATTTCAGGGATATATAGGGTCTTATATCACAAATATTTTCCCCAAGAATATTGGAGAATTATCCATTGTTCTGTATCTCCAGTTTCTCCATTTATATGTTTGATACAATTCTAATACCAGATATTTCATGTGACATCATTTTTCTTTTAGTACTGGAATCAGTTAGGATATTCTGTGTAATGCCATATTTATACAGTAATATGACTTACTGAGAATATATTTTCACTAATTTAATTGGGTGATGGGTCCTTTTAATTTGGAATATTTTTCTTCATTCACAGAAATGTCCTTTTCCCTCCCTAAATTCCTTTCCTTAATATTTTTTCTTTCTAGATATTGTTATATTTACATGTTGGATCTTCTGAACTATGCTTCTAATTTTGACATTTCTTTCTCATTTAATATCTATTTTTGCTTTTGTCATACCTACTGGAAGATTTCTTTAACTATGCTCTTAAAACTTTAAAATATTTTTTCTACTACAATTTTCATTTCTAAGAAATTAAATCCCTTCTCTTCTGATCATCATTTATCATTGCCTATTGTTCAAAACCTACTGAAGACAGATTTTTCTCTCATGTCTCTATTTTGTCATATTATAAAATCAGATATTCTTTTTCAGATATTCTCTTTTGAAAGAATGGAGACCAGAAGGCAATGGGACAGCATATGCAACATATTCAGAGTAATGAAAGTAAGAAAAATTAAAAATAAACAAAAGAAGATAAAATTGTCAACCTAGAAAATTATTTTCAAGAAAACTATCTTCCAAAAATGAAGGTGAAATAAAGGTATTCTTAGATAAGCAAAAACAGAGCATTTGTTGCTAGCAGTTCTACTCTACAAAAATTCTAAAGAAAGTACTTCAGCCTGAAAGCAAGTGACACCAGACAGTAATTCAAATCTGTACACAGTAAGTGTTAGTAAAGTGTTAGTAATGGTAGTTATGCTGGTAACTACATGACAGTATAATTGTATATATTCTTTATTCTTCTTCCTTTTTTAACTAATTAAAAGAGTACTTGCAAATAAAGAAGTACTTGCATAAAACAATATGTACATAATTATATTGTTGAGGTTTTAACATATAGAAGTGTAATGCATTTGACAAAAATAGCACAAAGGAGGTGGGTGGGAATAAAGGTTTGAGTAAGGAAATGATACCAGATGGTAGCTTGAATCCACAGTGAAAAAAATGAAGAGGATAAAAAAATGATAGCTAAGATTAATCTCCTCTTACCTTTGAAAGATCTAAGATTATAAAATTTAATAAATATAACTGGATTTCAGGGTTTGAAACATATAAAAATGTAGTATAAATGATAAAAACAGCACAAAATTGGGGGAGGATGCAGCTATACAGGAGTAAAGTTTTTATGTTTCACTGACTCTTGAGAGTCCCTTGGACTGCAAGGAGATCCAACCAGTCCATTCTGAAGGAGATCAGCCCTGGGATTTCTTTGGAAGGAATGATGCTAAAGCGGAAATTGCAGTACTTTGGCCACCTCATGCGAAGAGTTGATTCATTGAAAAAGACTCTGATGCTGGGAGGGATTGGGGGCAGAAGGAAAAGGGGATGACAGGGGATGAGATGGCTGGATGGCATCACTGACTTGATGGACGTGAGTCTGAGTGAACTCCGGGAGTTGGTGATGGACAGCGAGGCCTGGTGTGCTGCAATTCATGGGGTCACAAAGAGTCAGACATGACTGAGTGACTGAACTGAACTGAACTGAGAGTCAATTTGATATAAATATATGAGATCTAGAGCAATTGCTGAAAAATCATTTTTAAATTTAATTGAAAATTATGAAAGGGATTAAAATGTATCAACTTAGTACAAGAGAATGAAGCATAGGAGGAAAAAAATGATGTGAAGGATATATATAGAGAAAGCGAATGTAAAATGACAGATGTAAATCTAATTATATTCATAACTTTAAATATGAATTAATTAAATAAATCAGGTCAGATATTAAGCTGAATTTTAAATAATACAGGACCTAACAATATGCTGCCTGACACATTTTAGATTTAAAGATATTAACAGACTGAAAATAAAAGGATTGAAAAGATGTATCATATGAAACAGCTATCATAAGAGGGATGAAGACTTAAATAACACAGAAAGACAAAAAGACTTAAATAGCCATATAAAAAGCCATAGTGTGATTGAACAAAGACTACTGTTTCCTAAGAAACCAAATTGCAGTCTCTGAAAGACTTTTTCCTGTCCAGTTATTACTGAGAGAAAAATTCCTGGACAATTATTACAGAGAGAAAAATTCTAGCTCCTGTCCAGGGCATGGTGGGTACAGGTTTGGTGGTCTTGGTGTGATCTCAGCTTCCTAGGTCACATCTGAGAGCTTTGGGCTAGATAGCTCAGAGAGGGACTTCAACATTTCAGATGTGAATTTTCCATCTCCTTTTTTTTGGGTGGGTAAGTATCTTTCAGTTCAGTTCAGTTCATTTTAGTCCCTCAGCCATGTCCAACTCTTTGCGATTCCATGAATTGCAGCACGCCAGGCATCCCTGTCCATCACTAACTCCAAAACCCAAACTCATGTCCATCAAGTCGGTGATGCCATCCAGCCATCTCATCAAGTCGGTGATGCCATCCAGCCATCTCATCCTCTGTGGTCCCCTTCTCCTCCTGCCCCCTGAACTGTGCCAAAGTATCCTAAATTCTTTTTTTTTTTTCAGTTTCAATCTCTCTAATACTGGAGTCCTCTGCTAGGTTGAGACAAAGTTTCAACTTGCGGAAAGGGATTTAGGGTAACATTTTAAAAGTTTTCAACATTTTAAAGATTTTTTTTTAAATTATCTTAAAAAAAAACAACAACCCTGCCCCATAATCTGGCCTTAATATTTTCTGGACTTTCTAACAGGAACTTACATTTTCCTAGCTTTCATGGCAACTATCCTTCTTCTGCTTTTCATTTTCTAAATATTTACCCCTCTTCTTTGTCTTCTAGAATTTACGCTCCCCCCTCCCCACCTTTTGGTAATTTTTGTGGAATTTTTAAAGAGAACAAAGATAAATGCAATCATTCAATTTACTGTGCTTGATCTTTAAGTCCATCTCCTCAAAAATAGGTCAGCAAAATGAAAATAAAACTTTGGGTTAAATCAATCTTAGTTTAAGTATTGAATCAATCTCACATTGATGGTGTTATAATAAACAAATTACATATTTTTTTGGAGCCATGATTTTCTCAATGGGAAGACATGCATAAACAATACCTACATCATACACAGAGGTCTGATGTGAGAAAAGATATATACAGTGCTTTCATGGCTTACTTCTTTGGGACTGTAACCATCATCATCGTAGTCATTATCATCAATCTGGCTCCAAATAAAAACAACAATGGAGCAAAGTACTTAGATCAGTGTTCTAATTTCTTTAGCCACTTTTTGATTTAATAATATTATTTGATTTGAATAAGTATATTCAAATAGCCAGGGACTGGTATACCTCACGCTATTGTTCTGCCTTCTTAGTCATAAAGAATCTGCTTTGGAGAGAACACAGATCTTAATTTTGTGGTCTGTTAAATCTGAATTAGAAATGAGAAAGCCAAATTCAGTTTTGAAGGTTGAGGTGAGAAGAACTGATAGTTAACAGAAGGACCACAAAGTTGTATTGGTATAATAAGAATTTAAATCCTTATAAATATGAGATTTGTGAGATATCAAGACTTATATATGAAGTTTAAGAAGAAATTCAAGATTTATAGGGTTTTTTTTTGTCTACTCTTCAAATAACTGCGTTTTTAAAATTTGTATTTTCCTGTCTTCTGTCTTTAGATTTTAAATATGATGGTTTTATGACCATAAGTATTCCTTGCTTAATACTACTTGCTTGTATTCATGGATTGTGTTGTTTTTAGTAATGAATAATTCATTTATAAAATAAAAAGCACATCTTCATCATTATAAACTAACCACATGAGTATTAAATGGAAAGTTAAATAGCTCCTTGACATTCTTGTGAACCAGGAGCCCCAGAGTAGAATCTGATTGGCAGAAGCGATAAGAATTAAGAATAACAAAAAATATTTAAATCTTTAGGAATCAGAAGAAGTAAATGCAGATATCTGATTGTAATAAATAATAAAACTTGCTCTTCAATATTTAATGCATACATCAGTGTATTTTAAAATGTGATTACTGTCAAAAGTGAAGCACTTTTTTTTTCTGCAACATTCTTTTCTGAACAAGAACCTTCCAGTCTTCATGTGCCTCATAAATGTTGTCTCTATGAGAAGAGAACTCTATTCAGGGAAGATAATTTTTGAATGGAAAATTATTCCAGTAATTAAATATTTTTCAGGGTGACTGCTTCATACACATTTCATGCTACAAGATTTAGAACTGTATTTTAATACTGTTTAGTAAATTGTCTATATATTTTGTAAACATTCTCAAGGAAAGTAGTCTGGAAAATAGTCAAATATATGAAGCACAGATATTTATCACTGATTCAGTAAGATTTTATGTACCCTGTAAATGCAATATTATATATTTTGTGCTTCCTCTGTTTTTGGTGCAATATACATTTTTCCCCATGAAGTTAATTTCATGATTGATAGATATTTCTGAGCAGTATTTTGTTACTACAGCTTCATGGGTATTGAATGTTTACACAGAGTCATTATTTTCCCCTCAGATAGTGATAAGGAGCCAGACAACCTGAAGCCACATTGCTTATATTTTAAAATTATGCTTGATATCTAAGCTATATATCTTTTATTTCCTTTGACCTATTGTATTTGCATGCTTCTCTCACACTTACTTTGAAGTATATCACTAACTCATCTAACAGCTTATATAGTGTCATGGACATCAAAGTCAAGTTCAGAACAGGGTGCATTTAATTAAATGACAGAATGAAGGAAAATCTGATTCAATTTTTGCCTGGTTTGGGGAGGAAAAAAGAATTTTTGATCCAATGGCTTAAAAAATCTTATACTTTCAGGGATCATTTCTATAGTTTGTAAAATTCTATTGCCTATTCTGTCAGTGAGCTGTTTTGTGAACTTACACAAAAAACTCATTCTTTTTATTTCTTTCTATTTTAAAGTAAAGATTTCCACATCACCTAGCTAATGGTTTTGTGAGACAGAATAAGAAATAAAAAGGAATGAGAAGTGAGTGCCTAATGACTGCTATTGAAATACTTCGTAATCTTGAGACTGGAGGTGAAAGTGCACCTAAATTTTTGCGTATTTGAGTTATCAGGGTCTTTAAAGTTAAGTCTTGGTTATAAACTTTGAAGGTTACTGTTGCTGAACACTGTTGATTTTAGTGAAGAGAGCACTGATGCTAGAATTCCATGTTTCTCAGGAAACATATTTCCTCATTTGAAAAGACAGGATAATCATCCTTTTTACTCAGTTGGTTATTGTGAGAATTACAATATTTTGAAGGTCAGGAAAGGTGTTTAGAAAAAAAAAGTAAAGTGTTACGTATTGCAAGATGCTATTTCTGAAGATATTTTAGAATCAAATGTACCATAGGATAATGGAAATATTATAAAATCTGTAATGACTTACACTTCAAGAATGTCTGTCTCTTTCTTCCCTCCCTCCTTTCTTTTTTTTTTTCTTTGAAAAACATTTTCCTTCTGCTAAGGGTTCTATCAACTGTTATCAGTACTCAGACCACATTTTTGTAAACTTCTGGTTGACATCTCAATTCCTGTATTTCTTTTAAAAGTAAACTACACACACACACACACACACACACACACATACATACACTCAGTACTCATACACCTTTCATTCTTTGCCACCATGAGTAGCTTGCCAAATTCAAATGAAGCTATTCTATGGTCAATAAGAACTGTTTAGTCACCAAAATGGAAGACTTCTTTTCACTGTTTTTTCTCATTATGTTGTCAAAAATATCTGAAACTGTTAATCATTCCTATTTTTCAAAGTTTGTCTTTCACTTGTTAACTTTAAAATGAGCTATGCTAGCATGCCGGAGAAGGCAATGGCACCCCACTCCAGTACTCTTGCCTGGAAAATCCCATGGACGGAGGAGCCTGGTAGGCTGCAGTCCATGGGGTCGCTAAGAGTCAGACACGACTGATCAACTTCCCTTTCACTTTTCACTTTCATGCATTGGAGAAGGAAATGGCAACCCACTCCAGTGTTCTTGCCTGGAGAATCCCAGGGACAGGGGAGCCTGGTGGGCTGCCATCTATGGGATCGCACAGAGTCGGACATGACTGAAGCGACTTAGCAGTAGCAGTAGCAGTAGCATGCTAGTATGCCCATAAGTTATTTTCCCAAATCCTTCTTACATTACATATATATTCCCCTGCCAATGAAATATCGTTACTATTTAAGGTGTGGCCTCATTCTTTATTCTCTTTCCTTCTTTTATCCATTTTTCTTTCATAATTGAATTCTTATCTAAGGCTTTAACTATCATTCAAATTAAGTTAAATGCCTATCTACTACTCCTTCATTATTACTTTCTATTACATCCATAAGTACCTTTCTAGTTAAAAAAGCTTACCACCATATCATCAATATGCCTGATATTGATTTTCTCACTTCTATTATCTGGGTCATTCTCTGCTTTGGGTCTTAGTTATTTTTTGGGTCTTATTTATTTATCTTTGCATGCCAGAATGTGAAAAATGTAATTGTATACATTCTATGGTTTCTAAAACTTTTTTACCAGTTAAATTAAAAACTAGAAGTTAGTGACTAAGTTATATATTTGTCATTCTTGTTATTCAGTAGCTAAGTCATGTCTGACTCCTTGCTTCCCCATGGAATGCAGCACACCAGCTCCTTTGTCCTCCACTATCTCCTGATATTTGCTCAAATTCTTGTCCACTGAGTTGAAGAGGCTATCTAATCAGCTCATCATCTGCCACCCCTTCTCCTTTTGCCTTCAATCTTTCCTAGCATCAGGGTCTTTTGCAATAAGTCAGCTCTTAGTATCAGGTAGCCAAGATATTGGAGTTCAGCTTCAGCATCAGTCCTTCCAATGAATATACAGGATTGATTTCCTTTAGGATTGACTGGCTTGATCTCCTTACAGCCCAAGGGACTCTCTAGAGTGTTCTCCAGCACCACAGTTTAAAAGCATCAGTTCTTCAGCACTCAGGTTTTTTTTTTATGGTCCAAATCTTACACCAGTACATGACTACTGGAAAAACCATAACTTTTACTATAAGGACCTTTGTTGGCAAAGTAATGTCTTTGCTTTTTAATATGCTGTTTAGTCTTGTCATAGCTTCTCTTCCAAGGAGCAAGTATCTTTTAATTTTGTGGCTGTAGTTACTTTCATCTACAGTGATTTTGGAGCCTAAGAAAGTTTTTCACTGTTTACATTTTTTCTCCATCTATTTGCCATGAAGTAATGGACTGGATGCCATGACCTTAGTTTTTTGAATGTTGAGTTTTAAGTCAGCTCTTTCACTCTCCTCTTTCACCTTCATCAAGAGGCTCTTTAGTTCATTTTTGCTTTCTGCTATTAGGATAGTATCATCTGCATATCTGAGGCTGTTGATATTTCTCGCAGCAATCTTGATTCCAGGTTGTGATCATCCAGTCTGGCATTTGACATGAAGTATTCTACATAAAAGTTAAATAACCAGGGTGACAATATACAATCTTGACATACTCCTTTCCCAATTTGGAATCAGTCAGTTTTTCCATGTCCAGTTCTAATTATTGCTTTTTGACCTGTATATAGGATTCTGGAGACAGGTAAGATGTCCTGGTACACCCATCTCTTTAATAATTTTTCACTGTTTGTTGTAATACACACAGTCAAAAGCTTTATTGTAGTCAATGAAGCAGAAATAGATGCTTTTCTGGAATCTTTTTGGTTTTTCTATGATCCAACGGATGTGGGCAGTTGGATCTTTAGTTCCTCTGCATTTTCTAAATCCAGCTGTACATCTGGAAGTTCTCAGTTTATGTACTGTTGAAGCCTTGCTTGAAGGATTTTGAGCATGACCTTGTTAGCATGTGAAATGAGCACAATAGTTCAGTAGTTTGAACATTCTTTGGCATTGTCCTTCGTTGGGATTGGAATGAGAACTGACTTTTTCCAGTCCTGTGGCCCATGCTGGGTTTTCCAAATTTGCTGATATATTCAAGCATCAAAAATTCACCTGTGGTAGATTCGTGTAGATGTATGGCAAAGCCAACCACAATATTGTAAAGTAATTAGCCTCCAATTAAAATAAATAAATTTATATTAAAAAAAATTTCAAGTGAACTCATTGAAACTCTTGATATGTCTGACATTACCCAGATAAACTGAGTAGAGGGAGAATTGTAGAATACAACTGAGAAATTGTATCACATTTGGTTGGTAATATATTTATCATTTGTTTTACTGATGCTTAGCCTGCATGAGCTCCATCATGTCTGACTCTTTGCAACCCTATTGACTGTAGCCTACTAGGGTCCTCTGTTCATGGGATTTTCCAGGCATGAACACTGGAGTGGGTTGTCATTTCCTTCTTCAGTGGACCATATTTGTTAGAACTCTTCACTATGACCTGTCCATCTTGGGGGGCCCTGCACAGCATGGCTCTTGACTTCATTGAGTATGCAAGTCCCTTTGCCATGACAAGACTGTGATCCATAAGGGAAAAAAAAAATATACTGAACTTTAAATAATGTGTGTTGTAAATTATTGTAATTATAAAAATTAAACATAAGATCACTGAAGGTTCAAAGTTTATATTAAGTTTTGCTCAGTTTTCATAAAATAGATGCAGGTCCAGTGGCAGGATTGTTATCATTTTTACTTTTTTTTTTTTCTGCAGAGGAGAGTCAAAACCCAATCCATTTTTATAGTACATTGTGTTCAATATATTTTTCTCTTATTTCTTAATGAAAGAGACAGATTTATATTCAGTCATCCAAAAATACTAAATGAATGCTTAAAGAATATGTAAGATTTTACCAGGGATTTTGAAGGATACAAAAAGTCAGGCCTAATTTTTGTGTTGGGGAACTTAGGGCCTCGGTATATATAGAAGAGATATGTAAAAATTATCTATAATTGTAGATAGTAGAAAATAAGTCTTAAGAGAAAAAGAGAAAGTGCTATGTGAATTGTATGAAATGTAATAAAGTATCTGTGGCTAATTTTTATCCTTGTATGCAAACTGCAGATGTCTGTCTACAGGTTTTCTTAATGAGAAACTGAATTGTGCAGTGGCTAGGCTCATGGTCTCTAGAGCCATATTGCCTAGTTCAAACCTATAGTCCATTAGTCACTAATTGTATATTTTTGGCCAACTTGAAGATCTTTGTGTCCCAGTTCCCTCATCTGTAAATTAAGGATAATAAAAATAGTATATACTTTATATGATCATTATAAGTTTTAAATTAGATGTATTTGTGAAACACTGAACATTGTCTGCCTTGTAATAATTGGTAAGGACATGAAAACTAATTTTCTTGATGATATTATGTGTTATTACTTGGCTTGGATTAAAATTGATCTTTATTTCAGTCTCATGTTTCTTTACCTCTAAAACTTTGGGGTACTCCCATCTAAGAATCTGATAGTAGGCAATAATAAAAAGTTTTGATCATGAGATCAGGCAGATATTGGCAGGTTTTCTGCAGAATTTTGGATGAAAAACATTATATCACAAAGAATTCGATGCTCTATACAACGCAATTCTTTTAATTTTAAAAAATATAATTCAAGCAAAAGGATTTTAAAATTTAAAAATCATAAAGAGTATAATTTCCCATTTTTCCCCAATATTTGTCCTGAAGTATGTTATCTGGTTTTTATGGAAATCTCCAGGGACAGGTTAAGAATACTATTAGTATGTATGTAATACTCACATTTGCTTCAGGCTCTTTCAGCTTGTATTGCATATTAGCTGTTCAAAATGTTTGCATATAATTTCCCAGCTCTGCTTTTTAAAAACCTTTTAGTAAGTTGGAATATATGCATTTATTTATTAAAAATATGCCTGCAAAATCAGTCCCTATTTAATATTCTTTCAAATGCAGGAGAGGTTTGCTTTTACTTATTAGACTTGGGAGAATTTAGTTGAAATATGCAAATCCTGATTCCATACAGTTATATTTGAAAACTGAATTTCATTTTAATGTTTTAATAAATATTTCTCAGAATTTCACATGATGAGATATAACCATTTTTCATTATTCTCTTCTTATAGTTTGATTTATGCTATAATATTTCTTATGTAGGTAAATTAACATAAAAAAAGAAATTTTTGTAACAAAATATATGTAACTCACTTTTTAGTTATGGATAATTTGAATTTGAAATTTTGCTGTTGTGTCTGAAGCTGTTGTTATTATAAACATTTTAAAATTGAAAGGATTTGAGATTAAATTCTATAGACACGAAGGTCAACTCCATAGTTTGCTCAAAAAAAGTCATGAACATACATGATGGGAAAGAAATAATTAATGCGTTCAAATAAGATATGATAAATTTCATAGCAGCCTTCTAATCATTTAGAGAAATATTTGTCAAATCAAGGACTTTGGGCTTCTTTGGTGGCCCAGTTGGTAAAGAATCTGTCTGCACTGCAGGAGACTGCTTGCATGGCAGGAGACTGCCTACAATACAGGCAATCCAGGTTTGATCCCTGTCTGGTTCAGGAAGATACCCTGGAGAAGGAAATGGCAACACAGTCCAGTATTCTTGCCTGAGAAATCCCATGGATAGAGGAGCCTGGCAGGCTACAGTTCACGGGGTCACAAAGACTTGTACACAACTACATTACTGAAAACACACAATTGACTCAGAACAATGTTTTTATTGTATTACATACGACATATAATAAAATGTTTCTATTTAAAAATATAGTTATAAATATATAGCTTTATTCTATGAAAACATAGCACATACAATACCACTATACTGGAGAAGGAAATGTCAACCCACTCCAGTATTGTTGGCTGGAGAATCCCGTGGCAGGGGAGTTGGTGGGCTACAGACCATGGGGTTGCAAAGAGTCGGATACGGCTTAGTGATTAAACAACAGCAACAATATCAGTACATAATCATATGGTATAACATATAAATATAATTATATGAAAATTTAGACATGGGATCTGTGTGAATAGTCATTTGTTGGTGTTTTAAAAAATGTTTCAGAAATAGGTCAGAACTAGAGTTTAAGAACCTATTTAAAACGTGAATGGCTGACTCCTATGAGTGTGAAAGCCCAGACCCTGAAATCTTAGGTAATCAAATGTGAAAATGCTCCCAGCTCAGGACAAAGTTAACTCAATGTGATCTCAGCTGCAGAAAAAAGAAGGGTGTAAAAGAAGGTCACCTTGAAAGAAAACGTAATAAAGCAAATATTTTAACATTTAAAGTAATCAAGGAAAGGACGAGAGAAGTGCTGGCAATAGTTATGTATATATGATGTGGAAAAAGTGAGAAATGTCAAAGTATTTTTATGATCAATAAAGATAGGTATATAGAAAAATAATCACAAAGTATTGCAAATAATTATTAGCTATAGTGTGGCTCTAGAAGACAAGGCTAAAACAACTTTGAAATGGTCCCAGCTGATTCTTACCATGTCTTCTACCTTTATTCCACAACAAGGAAGGAGCTCAGTACCCTCACTTATTCTTCTCCCTTACAGCTCTCCCTGCCATCTCATCAAAGTATTTCTTATCTGTTAGTTGAATTGTTCTTGAAAATACAAATGATTCACTTCAGTTCAGTCACTCAGTCGTGTCCAACTCTTTGAGATCCCATGGACTGTGGCATGCCAGGACTCCCCGTCTATCACCAGTTCCCAGAGCTTGCACAAACTCATGTCCATCGAGTCAGAAATGCCATCTAACCATCTCATTCTCTGTCATCCCCTTCTCCTCCTGACTTCAAACTTTCTCAGAATCAAGTTCTTTTCCAATGAGTCAGTTTTTACATCAGGTGGCCAAAGTACTGGAGCTTCAGCTTCAGCATCAGTTCTTCCAATGAATATTTAGGACTGATTTCCTTTGGGATTGACTGATCTGATCTCTTGCAAGGGGCTCTCAAGAGTCTTCTCCAACACCACAGTTCAGAAACATCAATTCTTCTACACTCACCTTTCTTTATGGTTCAACACTCACATCTGTACATGACTACTGGAAAAACCACAGCTTTGACTAGACAGACCTTTGTTGGCAAAGTAATGTCTCTGCTTTTTAATGTGCTGTCTAGTTTTGTAAGATTAATACATCATATTATGCATTTGGCTGCCTATTTTTTTTTTCCATTTGTTATGCTGACCTTAAGTCCTAATGATTTCTCTCTTCTTTTTCAAGTTTTGGATGAGTTGGTTAAGTTTATCTGCTTAAGTAACTCCATATACATGTCTCTCATTTTACCCATCTGTAAAATGGATTGCCTATTGAGCACAATACCGAATAAACTTGAAATTGTTGGCAAAATGTTTTTCTTGAAATAAGTTGTAAAGGAAATAAAGAAAATTTTATGTACCAGAGACATAAGAAATTTTGTAGTTTACAGTATATAGTTATATAATTTAAATGAGCTAGCTAAGGGATAAATTGTACTGTAAAAAGTATTGAAATATAGTAACCAGGTCAATCAATTCTGCCACCTGATTTGTTGTGACTAAAGGTTACTGTGGTACTGCTCAAACTACTAAAATTATTGATAGAAAAATACTCTTTTTCATATAAATAATAAGGTCATTTTATTATTTTTTTGTGAATGAGGGAATAGTGTATTTCATGGTTAAACACACTCAGTCTCATAACTGCATAGATAATGCCTAACCACATTTTGAAAAGCTTAATACCTATTTTGTTCAAGTTTGAACTGTGCTACTCTGCTTTGTTCTTAAAGACGTTTCTTGTTTGAATTTAAAGTGGTTATCTCTATCACATTTTTCAAAGGTAATATTGCTTTTTATTTAATTTACTTGCATTTGCTATATTAATAGAATATTTTGGTACACGGCCCTAGATGTAGATTACTTCTTTTTAAAGAGTCTTAATGAGATAAAGGGAAATTTCCTGTACTCTTAAGTGTTTAATAAATGTTTCTTGATGGTGATAATAACTTTTTGATAGTTTAGGTCCAACTATAGTATCATTACAAGCTAGATTTGGTCCAACTTGCAGAGTTATTTCAAAGAAGTTTGAAAGGGCATCTAGATTCTTATTTCAAACTCTCTTCATAACATTTATATATTTTTTGGAGACAATTTAAAAATATGTTGATTTGCTAATAAATTCCTTCTTAAACTCTTTATAATGATTTTAGATTTCTTTCATTTTAATAACTAGTGTATACATTTATTTTAGAAACTCTTATATTTAAATGTTTTCCCTTAAATTATAAAAAAACTTTCAAGGGTTGATAAAACTAAAATACAGTGAGCCTGCAAGAAGCCATGAGTTGGGGGCAGATGAATAATCATTTAAACATGGTCTACTTAAGAAGTAACTAAAAGAAGTTTAATTTGCAAAATCTGGTGATATATGCTACTGAAATAAAATAGCATATAGAACCATGATTTTGTTGACTACACTTTACTGTAACTTATTTTAGTTGTTGGTTGATACAGGGAGGTTGTAGAATGCCTTTCAAAAATCCATGTCTAATTGCTTTGATATTGATTACCTTCCTAAAATTTAAACCTTTTATCATTCTGTGAGTATTTCAAGAATTTTAAATCAATAATTTTGCCTTAAGATACCTTAACAAAAACCTCCTAAACACTTCTAGATACACAAATATTCTTTGAATAATATTAAAGGGTACATATTTCTTAGATGAATGTGGCAAAGAAGGTGTACCTTATCCTTAATTATAACTATGAAATAATTTAGAAATTAATTCAAGAAAATTCTTTTTAGACAATATCTCAATTATTTAATAAACAAAGCATTATTACTATCTGCCTGGCCTTTGTTGAATATCAAATAATAAAAGAATAAACTCCATGTTTCCAAATGAAAATCACCTGAAAATAGTTAGCTATACAATTCTAGGAGAAAAAAAGTGTTTTTCTTCAATTGAGGGGACCAAGTTCGTACTTGTAAAGAACTGGATATGAAACCATAAGATATGTGTTCATTTTTTTCATGTAGGTGTTCTTAATAATGCCTCAAGATTTGTGTAAATCAGATAAAACCATATGATGATGACACAAAATAAGTCTAAAATGCTATTAATAGGACTACTGTATTATGTTATCTCAGCCTAATTCACTTACCATCAAATGATAAGATTTTAGTAAAACTTAGTGTATGTTTAACACAGATGGTATGATTATATGATTATAATTATATGATTATAATTATTTCAATGGAATTACAAAATATACTTAGCATTATATGCAGCTATTGCATGTCAGGAAGCAACAGTTAGAACTGGACACAGACGGGTTCCAAATAGGAAAAGGAGTACGCCAATGCTGTATATTGTCACCCTGCTTATTTAACTTATATGCAGAGTACATCATGAGAAATGCTGGGCTGGATGAAGCACAAGCTGGAATCAAGATTGCCAGGAGAAATATTAATAACCTCAGATATGCAGATGACACCACCCTTATGGCAGAAAATGAAGAGGAACTAAAAAGCCTCTTGATGAGAGTGAAAGAGGAGAGTGAAAAAGTTGGCTTAAAGCTCAACATTCAGAAAACTAAGGTCTTGGCATCTGGTCCCATCACTACATGGGAAATAGATGGGGAAACAGTGGAAACAGTGTCAGACTTTATTTTGAGGGGCTCCAAAATCACTGCACATGGTGACTGCAGCCATGAAATTAAAAGACGCTTACTCCTTGAAAGGAAAGTTATGACCAACCTAGATAGCATATTCAAAAGCAGAGACATTACTTTGCCAACAAAGGTCTGTCTAGTCAAGGCTATGGTTTTTCCAGTGGTCATGTATGGATGTGAGAGTTGGACTGTGAAGAAAGCTGAACACCGAAAAATTGATGCTTTTGAACTGTGGTGTTGGAGAAGACTCTTGAGAGTCCCTTAGACTGCAAGGAGATCCAACCAGTTCATCCTAAAGGAGATCAGTCCTGGGTGTTCATTGGAAGGAATGATGCTAAAGCTGAAACTCCAGTACTTTGGCCACCTCATGCGAAGAGTTGACTCATTGGAAAAGACTCTGATGCTGGGAGGGATTGGGGGCAGGAGGAGAAGGGGACGACAGAGGATGAGATGGCTGGATGGCATCACCAACTCGATGGATGTGAGTTTGAGTGAACTCTGGGAGTTGATGATGGACAGGGAGGCCTGGCGTGCTGCAATTCATGGGGTCACAAAGAGTCGGACAGGACTGAGTGACTGAACTGAACTGAACTGATTAATGGAACATAACATCAGGTTAGAACTAATGAGTTAATAGCATTAATACTTAATGATAGATAGAGCCATAGGGAAGAATATTAGATATTAGTTTATTAGAATCTTTTATGCTTTTATTCAACTGACATTTGAAAAAAAAATCTATAATTTGTATTTGAAAAAAAAAATTGAAATAAGATACACCCCTAGATTTAAGAAGCTAAGAATCTATATGGACAGTGGTCTGTAGACAAGGAATTAATTTTTAAGTGAACATTAAAGTGGCAGGAATAATTCCACATTAGGTGATCAGGAGGGATGTAATAACGCTTGTACTTTCAGTAATAACTTAAAAGTATCTGACATTTTAAGTATATAAAATATGTGCAAAGGTAAAGAGGTAGAAGATATCTTTTTGTACAAGATTATGTGAACTGGAAGAAGCTAGAGTTTTGAAGCAGTTTAAGGTATGAGCATTGTGTGAGTGGGGTTTGCAAATGAGAGTGATAGTGAAGGAGTAAATGAACCTGAAAAGATAGTTCAAAAACATTGTATATGTATTTGAATGGTGAGTTGTTTGGAGTTTATCTTGTATGAAATGAAGATCCATAAAAGGCCCAATAGGGAAATACATGATCACAAATATATTTTAGAGAGAAAAAGGTGGTGTCAGAGTGGAGGTTTGGGTGATGAATAGATAGGACAAAGTAGACGAAGTATTAAGACACAATATGAGGCTATTAAAATACTTCAGTATAAAATAGGCACTCTCAAAAATGGGCTTAGATGAATTAGACACAGAATAACCACACTGAGTAGCATAAGCATTCAGTTTAGTTCAGTCGCTCAGTCCTGTCAACTCTTTGCGACCCCATGAATTGCAGCACGTCAGGCCTCCCTGTTCATCACCAACTCCTGGAGTTCACTCAAACTCACGTCCATCGAGTCGGTGATGTCATCCAGCCATCTCATCCTCTGTTGTCCCCTTCTCCTCCTGCCCCCAATCCCTCCCAGCATCAGAGTCTTTTCCAGTGAGTCAACTCTTCGCATGAGGTGGCCAAAGTGCTGGAGTTTCAGCTTTAGCATCATTTCTTCCAAAGAAATCCCAGGGCTGATCTCCTTCAGAATGGGCTGGTTGGATCTCCTTGCAGTCTAAGGGACTGTCAAGAGTCTTCTCCAACACCACAGTTCAAAAGCATCAATTCTTCGGCACTCAGCCTTCTTCATAGTCCAACTCTCACATCCATACATGACCAGTGGAAAAACCATAGCCTTGAATAGACGGACCTTTGTTGGCAAAGTAATGTCTCTGCTTTTGAATATGCCATCTAGGTTGGTCATAACTTTCCTTCCAAGGAATAAGCGTCTTTTAATTTCATGGTTGCAGTCACCATCTGCAGTGATTTTGGAGCTCCAAAAATAAAGTCTGACACTGTTTCCACTGTTTCCCCATCTATTTGCCAAGAAGTGATAGGACCAGATGCCATGATCTTCGTTTTCTGAATGTTGAGCTTTATGCCAATTTTTTCACTCTCCTCTTTCACTTTCATCAAGAGGCTTTTTAGTTCCTCTTCACTTTGTGCTGTAAGGATGGTGCCATCTGCATGTCTGAGGTTATTAATATTTCTCCCAGCAATCTTGATTCCATCTTGTGCTTCTTCCAGTCCAGCGTTTCTCATGATGTACTCTGCATAAAACTGGAAATAGAACTGCCTTATGATCCAGCAATCCCACTGCTGGGCATACACACTGAGGAAACCAGAAGGGAAAGAGACACGTGTACCCCAATGTTCATCGCAGCACTGTTTATAATAGCCAGGACATGGAAGCAACCTAGATGCCCATCAGCAGATGAATGGATAAGAAAGCTGTGGTACATATACATAATGGAGTATTACTCAGCATTAAAAAGAATACATTTGAACCAGTTCTAATGAGATGGATGAAACTGGAACCTATTATACAGAGTGAAGTAAGCCAGAAAGAAAAACACCAATACAGTATACTAACGCATATATATGGAATTTAGAAAGATGGTAACAATAACCCTGTGTACGAGACAGCAAAAGAGACACTGATGTATAGATCAGTCTTATGGACTCTGTGGGAGAGGGAGAGGGTGGGGAGATTTGGGAGAATAGCATTGAAACATGTATAATATCATGTATGAAACGAGTCGCCAGTCCAGGTTCATTGCACGGTACTGGATGCTTGGGGCTGGTGCACTGGGACGACCCAGAGGGAGGGTAGGGGAGGGAGGAGGGAGGAGGGTTCAGGATGGGGAACGCAGGTATACCCGTGGTGGTTTCATTTCGATATTTGGCAAAACTAATACAATATTGTAAAGTTTAAAAATAAAATTAAAAAAAATAAATAAAGTGATAAATGGAAATAAATAAATAAATAAATAAGCAGAGTGAGAATATACAGCCTTGACGGACTCCTTTTCCTATTTGGAACCAGTCTGTTGTCCCATGTCCAGTTCTAACTGTTGCTTCCTGACCTGCATACAGATTTCTCAAGAGGCAGGTCAGGTGGTTTGGTATTCCCATCTCTTTCAGACTTTCCCACAGTTTATTGACTGTGATCCACACAGTCAAAGGCTTTGGCATAGTCAATAAAGCAGAAATAGATATTTTTCTGAAACTCTCTTGCTTTTTCCATGATCCAATGGATGTTGGCAATTTGATCCCTGGTTCCTCTGCCTTTTCTAAAACCAGCTTGAATGTTAGGAAGTTCACGGTTCACGTATTGCTGAAGTCTGGCTTGGAGAATTTTGAGCATGACTTTACTAGCATGTGAGATGAGTGCAATTGTTTGGTAGTTTGAGCATTCTTTGGCATTGCCTTTCTTTGGGATTGGAATGAAAACTGACCTTTTCCAGTCCTGTGGCCACTGATAAGTTTTCCAAATTTGCTGGCATATTGAGTACAACACTTTGACAACATCATCTTTCAGGATTTGGAATAGCTCAACTGGAATTCCATCACCTCCACTAGCTTTGTTCATAGTGATGCTTTCTAAGGCCTACTTGACTTCACATTCCAGGATGTCTGGGTCTAGGTCAGTGATCACACCATTGTGATTACCTGGGTCATGAAGATCTTTTTTGTACAGTTCTTCTGTGTATTCCGCCCAAGGTAAGAGAAACCCAAGTAAGATGGTAGGTTGTTGCAAGTCGACATCAGAGGGCAGACACACTGAAACCATACTCACAGAAAACTAGTCAATCTAATCACACTAGGACCACAGCCTTGTCTAACTCCATGAAACTAAGCCATGCCCTTGGGGCAACCCAAGACGGGTGGGTCATGGTGGAGAGATCTGATAGAATGTGGTCCACTGGAGAAAGGAATGGCAAACCACTTCAGTATTCTTGCCTTGAGAACCCCATGAACAGTATGAAAAGGCAAAATGATAGGATACTGAAAGAGAAACTCCCCAGGTCAGTAGGTGCCCAATATGCTACTGGAGATCAGTGGACAAATAACTCCAGAAAGAATGAAGGGATGGAGCCAAAGCAAAAAGAACACACAGCTGTGGATGTGACTGGTGATAGAAGCAAGGTCCAATGCTGTAAAGAGCAATATTGTGTAGGAACCTGGAATGTCAGGTCCATGAATCAAGGCAAATTGGAAGCAGTCAAACAGGAGATGGCAAGAGTCAATGTCGACATTCTAGGAGTCAGTGAACTAAAATGGACTGGAATGGGTGAATTTAACTCAGATGACAATTATATCTACTACTGCAGGCAGGAATCCCTCAGAAGAAATGAAGTAGCCACCATAGTCAACAAAAGAGTCTGTAATGCAGTACTTGGATGCAATCTCAAAAACCACAGAATGGTCTCTGTTCGTTTCCAAGGCAAACCATTCAATATCATGGTAATCCAAGTCTATGCCCCAACCAGTAATGCTGAAGAAGCTGAAGTTGAACTGTTCTATGAAGACCTACAAGACCTTTTAGAACTAACACCCAAAAAAGATGTCCTTTTCATTATAGGGGACCGGAATGCAAAAGTAGGAAGTCAAGAAACACCTGGAGTAACAGGCAAATTTGGCCTTGGAATATGGAATGAAGCAGGGAAAAGACTAATAGAGTTTTGCCAAGAAAATGCACTGATCATAGCAAACACCCTCTTCCACCAACACAAGAGAAGACTCTATACATGGACATCACCAGATGGTCAACACCGAAATCAGACTGATTATGTTCTTTGCAGCCAAAGATGGAGAAGCTCTATACAGTCAGCAAAAACAAGACCGGGAGCTGACTGTGGCTCAGATCATGAACTCCTTATTACTAAATTCAGACTTAAATTGAAGAAAGTAGGGAAAACCACTAGACCATACAGGTATGACCTAAATCAAATCCCTTATAATTATACAGTGGAAGTGAGACATAGATTTAAGGGCCTAGATCTGATAGAGTGCCTGATGAACTATAGAATGAGGTTCATGACATTGTACAGGAGACAGGGATCAAGACCATCCCCATGGAAAAGAAATGCAAAAAACCAAAATGGCTGTCTGGGGAGGCCTTACAAATAGCTGTGAAAAGAAGAGAAGCGAAAAGCAAAGGACAAAAGGAAAGATATAAGCATCTGAATGCAGAGTTCCAAAGAACAGCAAGAAGAGATAAGAAAGCCTTCCTCAGTGATCAATGTAAAGAAATAGAGGAAAACAACAGAATGGAAAAGACTAGAGATCTCTTCAAGAAAATTAGAGATACCAAGGGAACATTTCATGCAACGATGGGCATAAGCATTAGGTTTCATCAATTATGCCTTAAGGTGGCTATTCAATTGCTTGAGTTTTCTAGAGATTTTTCTAGATTTAAGATTACCTGAAACACTGCTCCATAGTCTAGTCCCATTCTTTCTGGGGGCTGACACTTGTTCTTTTACATGGATTGAAACAACAAATTCATAATTTCCTAAGTATTTTAGGTGAAGATTTTACCTCACTGTTATCCACCTGGCAGAATGAGGAAATCGTTAGAAAAGAAAGAATTTGGCTTTTGACAATAAGAAATTATAGGCGATATTTATTAACTATTTGACAGAGATACAAGCTATGACTTTCTTTTCTACCCTATTGATACCAGAGCGACTCTTGGCTCACTTTGCACAGAAGGTTCTGGTCACATTCAGAACGGATTATGACACACTGAGCTCCTTCTTAACATGTTCTTTTAGTCAGCAGATCTCAGGAGGGATCCCCTGTGGAGGATGTTGTAATCTCCCACTGGATGCTTTTTTCCCTTCCTCTTTCTTCTTTTCTTTGCTTTGAAGAGCTGGACAAGAAAGGTATCTATGCTGAAAGCTGAGTAAACCTGGAGGGCAAGTGCTGACATTCATGAGATCAGAGTCACTCTTATAAGGGGCAACCAGCAGGGTAAACAGTTTGTTTTAACTTTAATAAATGAGACTAATAGGAAAGACATCAGATCGGTTAATCTGCACACTTCCCATTTTTATACACAGCTAGTAGTCACTGAGCTCTCCTTACCATACAATTATTTTTTTTTTCCAATTCCCTTTGCTCTATCTGTCACTTAACACCTCAGTCTGTATAAACCAAAGGCAGCATTCTAAAATGTGATGTGATTATTGGGAACATTTTTTTGATAAGAGATACTTGCACAACAGGAGGAAATTAAGTTGTTACTGACATTTCTCCATAGAAAGAATTCTCTGAAGCTGCAAGCTCACACAGTGGAATTTCTATTTAGCAAACTCTCTACGACTGTGAGAACTTCCTGGTAATAATATTAGACACAACAACTTCAGAAATATAGACTTAAATGAATAAATGGCAGTGCTGAGTACTCTATGGTGCAGAATTTTAGCTCTCTAGGGAGTGTCCAGTGTCCTACATAATAAATAACAAGAAAGAATTAAAAACAAATTAGGACAATGCTGAACTTCTATTTTACTTTTACACTTAAAGCCTTGGAAATGTAGAGAAAATTTTCTTTCTTACATTTTCTGTCAGGAAAGCTGAATGAACACTACATATATGAGAAAAGTCTTCAAAAAACAACATGTTTTAGTGTATAAGCATTTAAATTAAACCCAAAGCTAGGATTTAGTTGCAATCCAAGACTGTATTAGCAGAGAAGTGCCCCACAGGATCTGCTCTATCTGTTTCTGTCCTTGTTTGTGGTCTTGAATGCCTTAAAGTCTTCCAGATATATGGAAATATTATCTTTGCTTTAAATTAAAGAAGGTAGACTTTCTAAGGTATATAATATATGCATTGCAGTGATATAGTCTGAACCAATCATATGTGTAAACTTCTCAATGCCACAAAAAGGTTAAATGTCTTATTATAGCATTTAGTGTGGTAATTAAGTAATACAGCATTTATTTTCCTCCAGTGACACAGCAAAATAAGGTTAACTCTTATTTCTCTAAATTTGTAAACTGGTTAATGTCAATCAAAGATGAACAAATTAGGACATTTGTCTGTACTGAAACTTCTTTCTTCAATCTTATGGTGATTTCCTATATCTGTGGTGAATTTTGATTATGTTATTATGATTTCCTCTTCTAACTTTTTGTTTAAAAGGACTTCTATTTGGCTAAACTGAAGGTTATGTTGGTTTCAGAGGTAGGGTTGATGGGATTAGAAATTTTATAGCAGGTAAGCAAGGTTTAAGATAGAATTACCATTTAATTTCTGAAAACCAGGAAAGGATTTTCCACAAAAAATAGATTTGAAAGAAGAACTCAGAGTGACTATTTTTTAACATATAGGTCCAAGACATCAGTGGAACATATTATGGAAAAATTTTCCCTAAGTATAGAATGCATGCCCGCTACCTTCATGGATAATTCTGTGACTTGGTACCCATGTGAAGAAGATATGATGTAAAAGCAGTAGATAGATAGCTCAGAGCCTATTCTTTTTAGTCCCAAGGAATTCTGAGAGATAAAGGTAGAGAAAAGCAATTGAATAATGGAGGGAAGAATCTGGGTTCTGTTCTCCCATTTTCAGACTTTCTCTTGATTAGAAGGAGATATGTAAGTTGCAGGAATTGCTGAGGCTAGAAACACTTGCCTAGATTAATTTCTGGAACTCTGGAAAGAGACTGCCTCTCAGAAGTCCTTGAAGAACTGAACTTTGGAATTCAACATTGTTAGCCTGAAGAAGAGATGTGTTTTAAGCTTTCCCAAATTACTTATAGTATCTATGAGGTGTGGATTGAATCCCCATCTCAGTATTCTTTCATAACTCTACTCCCGTGGGGATTTCTGAGGTGATATGACACCACTAAGTGGTTAGAAATTAGTAGTACATTGACTAGTCCAGGCTCTGGAAGATCTAGAAGAGATTCAAGGAAATTTGTAGAACCAGCAAGGGCTGAGGTGAGGCCGTGTAAGTCAGAGCTTTGCCAATTCTGCTGTAAATTACAGCAGGGGATTCTGGCAGAAGGGCAGCAGCCAGACAGATAAGAAATCTCCTCAGAGACCAGAGGAGCCAAAGGAAACAAGGCATGCCAGTACTTTTCCTCTGATGTCATGAGAACACTGTTAGCCTCCTAATATACCAACAATCCACTGTGAGGAAGAAAAGATTAAGAGGCAAGGATTTAAAAATGAAGCATCTTTCTAAAAAGTGTGAGCAGGGCAAAACAAACAAACGAAACGAAACAACACCAAAAAACAAAACAAAACAAAACACCAAATTCCTTAAAAATTATGCTGTGGGAAATTTGGGCTTTGAAGTTTAAAACCAGAACTATAAAAATCAGAAGAGACTGAAATACTGTTCTTTGAGAGGAGTGAGTTTTCTTTTATGTTAAGTGGGCTGTAGTAGATTAGGGCAGATTTATACAACAAAGGATTTATATATTTTTTATGTACCTCTGAGAACAATTTGAGAATATTTTAGAATTTTCCATGTATGATATTCTATACTCATTTGGGTCTCATAACCACAGCAAAGTATTACCCATAGTATAAGACAAACATCTTAATAATTGGAACCTCTGCATTAAAAAAATGAAATTTTATTAGTATATTAGGATTCTATTGCTATAGAATGAATTATCACAAATTCAGCATCTTAAAAACAACAGAAATTTATTAGCTCAAGGTTCTGTAGGTCAAACTCAACTGAGTTTTTTGCTTAGTTTTCCAAAGTAGACATCAAAGTGTCAGTGGACCTGGGTTCTTATCTGGAGTTTCTGGGGAGGAATCCAATTCCAGATCATTTAGGATTGGCAGAATACAGTTCCTTGTGGACTGTCGTCTGATCTCCCACTTTTCCTCCTGGCTGTCATGTGGCGACTACTCTTCTCCTTGAAGCCACTTGTATTCTTTCTCATGTGATCCCGTCCATCTTCCAATGAACAATGCAAGTCAGGTCTTTCTCAGGCATTGAATCTTTCTGGTTTCCTCTCTGCTACCAGTTACAGAAAACTTTCCGCTTTTAAAGGATTCATGAGATTAGATTCAATTGACTCACTGGGACAACCTCCCTTTGGATTAACTAAAAGTCAACTAATTAATATACATAATTAAATCTGCACAATCATTTTTGTTATGTAACCTAACATAATCATAGACATAACATCTCATCAAATTTCTAGTCCTTGTCTTGTGGATGAGGATGGGAAATCATAGATGTAGGGAGTGGGGAGAGGACAATTATTTAAGAATTCCTTGTAACACTAATTATTATGCAGCTTTTTCATATCATAGCAGGTCTTAGGAAGAAGGGTACTATTGGTTAGAAAATAAATAATGCTGTTGATAACACTGATGCTCAGTTATTAATTATTAATTGCCAGCTTAATAAATATCTGTAAATATATGTTACCTATTAAAAACAAATATCTATTGAATATTGCAAACTATTATATTCAGAGAGTGTACAAGCAAATGGGACACAATGTCATGCATTATAAAGCTCACAAACAGCAAGGGAAATAGGATGTATAGATGATTGCAGCACAATAGATAACAGTGATTGAATATGGCCCATACAAAATGCACCATGGAAGACAGATTTCAAGTGATGTCAGTGAAGAATTTATTGAGAAAATCATATTACTTGTTTGCTCAAAGTATAGAACTTCCCTCCTAATAATTAAAACAACAGAAGCCTATTGTGGAAAAACAGAAAATACAAGAGAATAGAAAAATAATCACTATATTCCAATCTTTCATTAATAGAAATAACCTTTATTTACATTCGACATCCCTTATGTCTTGGTTCACATATATATTTCCTATGTATTTTATGTAGTTAAGAATGCACTTCAGTTCATTTCAGTCACTCAGTCATGTCCCATTCTTTAGGACCTCATGAATCACAGCACGCCAGGCCTCCCTGTCCATCACCAACTGCCGGAGTCAACACAAACCCATGTCCATTCAGTCTGTGATGCTATCCAACCATCTCATCCTCTGTTTTCCCTTTCTCCTCCTGCCCTCAATCTTTCCCAGCATCATGGTCATTTCCAATGAGTCAGCTCTTCGCATCAGCAGGCCAAAGTATTGGAGTTTCAGCTTCAGCATCCGTCCTTCCAATGAACACCCAGGACTGATGTCTTTAGGATGGACTGGCTGGATCTCCTTGCAATCCAAAGGACTCTCAAGAGTCTTCTCCAACACCACAGTTCAAAAGCATCAATTCTTCCACGCTCAGCTTTCTTTAGAGTCCAACTCTCACATCCATACATGACTACTGGAAAAACCATAGCCTTGACTAGACAGACCTTAGTTGACAAAGTAATGTCTCTGCTTTTTAATATGCTGTCTAAGTTGGTCATAACTTTCCTTCCAAGGAGTAAGCGTCTTTTAATTTCCTGGCTGCAATCACCATCTGCAGTGATTTTGGAGTCCCCCCCCAAAAAAAAATAAAGTCAGCCACTGTTTCCACTGTTTCCCCATCTATTTGCCATGAAGTGATGGGACTGGATGCCAAGATCTTAGTTTTCTGAATGTTGAGCTTTAAGCCAACTTTTTTAACTCTCCTCTTTCACTTTCATCAAGAGGCTTTTTAGTTCTTCTTCCCTTTCTGCCATAAGGGTGGTATCATCTGCATATCTGAAGTAATTGATATTTCTCCCTGCAATCTTGATTAGAGCTTGTGCTTTATCTAGCCCAGCATTTCCAACATTTCTCATGATGTACTCTGCATATAAGTTAAATAAGCAGGGTGACAATATACAGCCTTGACGTTCCTTTTCCTGTTTGGAATCAGCCTGTTGTTCCACGTCCAACATCAGGGCCGGTGGCCAAGAGGAGCTATCTCACATCCAAGGTCAGGGGCGGCAGCCGAGAGGACCTACCCCATGTCCAAGGTCAGGGGTGGTGGCCAAGAGGAGATAACCCATGTCCAAGTTAAGGAGCAGTGGCTGTGCTTTGCTGGAGCAGCCATGAATATACCCCACATCCAAGGTAAGAGAAACCCAAGTAAGACGGTAGGCACTGAGAGAGGGCATAAGAGGGCAGACAAACTGAAACCACAAACACAGACAACTAGCCAATCTGATCACACGAACCACAGCCTTGTCTAATTCAATGAAACTAAGCCATGCCGTGTGGGGCCTAAAGACGGATGGGTCCGAGATGGACATGTCTAAGATGGACAGGTCATGGTGGAGAGTCCAACAGAATGTGGTCCACTGGAGAAGGGAATGGCAAACCATTTCAGTATTCTTGCCTTGAGAACCCCATGAACAGTATGAAAAGGCAAAATGATAGGATACTGAAAGGTAGAATTCTGCAGGTCAGTAGGTGCCCAATATGCTACTGGAGATCAGTGGATAAACAACTCCAGAAAGAATGAAGGGATGGAACTAAAGCAAAAATAATACCCAGTTGTGGATGGGACTGGTGATAGAAGCGAGGTCTGATGCTGTAAATAGCAATATTGCATAGGAACCTGGAATGTTAGGTCCATGAACCAAGACAAATTGGATGTGGTCAAACAGGAGATGGCAAGAGTGAATGTTGACATTCTAGGAATCAGTGAACTAAGATGGACTGGAATGGGGTAATTATCTACTACTGTGGGCAAGAATCCCTTAGAAAAAATGGAGTAGCCATCATGGTCAACAAACAGTCTGAAAGCAGTACTTGGATGCAATCTCAAACCAGAAGGGAAAGAGACACGTGTACCCCAATGTTCATCGCAGCCCTGTTTATAATAGCCAGGACATGGAAACAACCTAGATGTCCATCAGCAGATGAATGGATGAGAAAGCTGTGGTACATATACACAATGGAGTATTACTCAGCCATTAAAAAGAATACATTTGAATCAGTTCTAATGAGGTGGATGAAACTGGAGCCTATTATACAGAGTGAAGTAAGCCAGAAGGACAAACACCAATACAGTATACTAACGCATATATACGGAATTTAGAAAGATGGTAACGATAACCCTGTATACGAGACAGCAAAAGAGACACTGATGTATAGAACAGGCTTATGGACTCTGTGGGAGAGGGAGAGGGTGGGAAGATATGGGAGAATGGCATTGAAACATGTGAAATGTCATGTATGAAACGAGATGCCAGTCCAGGTTCAATGCACGATGCTGGATGCTTGGGGCTGGTGCACTGGGACGACCCAGAGGGATGGTATGGGGAGGGAGGAGGGAGGAGGGTTCAGGATGGGGAACACATGTATAATTTTTTTAAATTAAAATTGAAAAAAAAAAAAAAAAAAAATAAAAATAAAAAAAAAAAAAACGACAGAATGACTTCTGTTTGTTTCCAAGGCAAACCATTCAATATCACAGGAAGCCAAGTTTATGCCCCAACCAGTAACACTGAAGAAGCTGAAATTGAATGGTTCTATGAAGACCTACAAGGCCTTTTAGAAATAACACCCCCAAAAGATGTCCTTTTCATTATAGGGGACTGGAATGCAAAAGTAGGAATTCAAGAAACACCTGGAGTAACAGGCAAATTTGGCTTTGGAGTAAAGAATGAATCAGGGCAAAGGCTAAAAGAGTTCTGCCAAGAGAACGCACCGGTCATAGCAAACACCATCTTCCAACAACACAAGAGATGACTCTACACATGGACATCACCAGATGGTCAACATCAAAATTAGATTGATTATGTTCTTTGCAGCCAAAGATGGAGAAGCTCTATATAGTCCACAAAAACAAGGCCAGGAGTTGACTGAGGCTCAGATCATGAACTGTTTATTGCCAAATTCAGATTAAACTGAAGAAAGTGGGGAAAACCACTAGACCATTCAGGTATGATCTAAACCAAATTCCTTATGACTACACGGTGGAAATGAGAAATAGATTTAAGGGACTAAGTCTGATAGACAGAGTGTCTGATGAACTATGGATGGAGGTTCGTGACATTGTATAGGAGACAGGGATCAAGACCATCCCCCAAAAAAGAAATGCAAAAAAACAAAATGGTTGTCTGAGGAGGCCTTACAAATAGCTGTGAAAATAAGAGAAGCAAAAAGCAAAGGAGAAAAGGAAAGATATACCCATTTGAATGCAGGGTTCCCAAGAATAGCAAGGAGAGATAAATCCTTCCTCAGCGATCAATGCAAAGAAATAGAGGAAAACAATAGAATGGGAAAGACTAGAGATCTCTTCAAGAAAATTAGAGATACCAAGGGAACATTTCATGCAAAGATGAGCTCAATAAAGGACAGAAATGATATGGACCTAACTGAAGCAGAAGATATTAAGAGGTGGCAGGAATACACAGAAGAACTGTACAAAAAAGATCTTCACGACCCAAATAATTACAATGGTGTGATCACTCACACTCAACTAGAGCCAGACATCCTGGAATGTGATGTCAAGTGGGTCTTAGGAAGCTTCACTACGAAAAAGGCTAGTGGAGGTGATGGAATTCCAGTTGAGTTATTTCAAATCCTAAAAGATGATGCTGTGAAAGTGCTACACTCAATATGTCAGGAAATTTGGAAAACTCAGCAGGGGCCACAGGACTGGAAAAGGTCAGTTTTCATTCCAATCTCAAAGAAAGACAATGCCAAAGAATGTTCAAACTACTGCACAATTGCACTCATCTCACATGCTAGCAAAGTAATGATCAAAATTCTCCAAGCCAGGCTTCAGTAATAAGTGAACCATGAACTTCCAGATGTTCAAGCTGGTTTTAGGAAAGGCAGAGGAACCAGAGAATGCATCTCCTATATGTTTTTATACAGCTCTTTTATATACAATGTATTAGTATGTTTCTTTATCTTAAAAGTTTTATAAATACCTTTGTTCATTATTTAGTAATATTTCATCATATGGGTGGATCAAATTTTTATTATCCATTACATCAACAGTCTGGCTCCAGATAGGAAATGGAGTATGTCATGGCTGTATATTGTCACCCTGCTTATTTAAGTCATATGCAGAGTACGTCATGAGAAATGCTGGGCTGGATAAAGCACAAGCTATAATCAACATTGCAGGGAGATATATCAATTACCTCAGATATGCAGATGATACCACCCTATGACAGAAAGTGAAGAAGAACTAAAGAGCCTCTTGATGAAAGTGAAAGAGGAGAGTGAAAAAGTGGGCTTAAAGCTCAACTTTCAGAAAACTAAGATCTTGGCATCTGGCCCCATCACTTCATGGCAAATAGATGGGAAAACAGTGGAAACAGTGGCTGACTTTATTTTGGGGGCTCCAAAATCACTGCAAATGGTGACTGAAGCTATGAAATTAAAAGACGCTTACTCCTTGTAAGGAAAGTTATGACCAACCTAGACAGCATATTAAAAAGCAGAGACATTACTTTGTCAACAAAGGTCCATCTAGTCAAGGCTATGGTTTTTCCAGGAGTCATGTATGGATGTGAGAGTTGGACTCTAAAAAGCTGAGCACGGAAGAATTGATGCTTTTGAACTGTGGTATTGGAGAAGACTCTTGAGAGTCCTTTGGATTGCAAGGAGATCCAATCAGTCCATCCTAAAGACATCAGTCCTGGGTGTTCATTGGAAGGACTGATGTTGAAAATCAGCTGAAACTGAAATACTGAAACTCCAATACTTTGGCCAGCTGATGCACAGAACTGACTCATTGGAAAAGACTCTGGTGCTGGGAAAGATTGAGGGCAGGAGGAGAAGGGACGACAGAGGATGAGATGGTTTGATGGTATCACTGACTCAATGGACATGAGTTTGAGTAAAGTCCAGGAGTTGGTGATGGACAGGGTGGCCTGACATGGTGCAGTCCATGGTGTTGCAAAGAGTCGGACACGATTGAGCAACTGAACTGAACTACACTGAACTGAACTACTGTTGGATATTTTTTTTCAGATATTTTATAATTACGGAGAGCTGGAAATCCTCTGTTTTTCACATTGTGGCTTTGTGAAATATGAAGAAATGAAATTTATTTTATGGCAGAACTCTGGGTATTCATTGGTCATATAGAAGACATGGTGAAAGGAAAGCTGAACATGCATGGTCAGTTGCTCAGTTGTGTCTGATTCTTTGCAACTCCATGGACTCCACCAGGCTCCTCTGTCCATTAAATTTTCCAGGCAAGAATACTGGAATGGGTTGCCATTTCCTACTCCAGGGAAACTTCCAGACCCAGGCATTGAACCCACGTCTTTTGTGTCTCCTGCATTGTAGGTGGATTCTTTACTAACTGAGCCACCTGGGAACCCTCCAAATTTACATATGCTGATTAGACTAATTGTTAACATCAGTACAATTAATTGCTTAAAAGAATGGTATTTTAAAATAATCAAATAACTTCTTTTCACTGAAACAATTATAGAGGATGTATGAGGATAGAAAAATGACTTTCTTCAAACATCTTTTTTCCTACTCTGTATTTATAGATTTTACTAGGACTTTTCAGAAGAAAACAAACCAATGGAATGTGTGTTTATCTAGATGGTCCCCAACTTAGAGTAGTTTAAGTTAACATTTTTTTTTTTTTTTGTCTATGGTAGTGTGAAAGTGCTATATATTCAGTAGAAACCATACTTTGAACTTTCACATTCTCCTGAGCTCACAGTGTGCAGTAAAGCATTCTTTCAAGATGCTGGGAGGGAGCCACAACTCCCAATCAGTCATGTCACCTTGAGGGTAATAAATTATGTGAGATATTTAGCACTTTATCATGAAATAGGCTTTGTGTTAGATAATCTTGCCCAACTACAGGTTACTGTAAGTGTTCTGTACATATTTAAGGTAGTCTGGGTTAAGCTATGATGTTCAGTAAGTTAGATGTAATAATGCATTTTCAACTTAAGATATTTTCAATTTTTGATGTGTTTATTGGGATATAACCCCATCATAAGTTGAAGAATATATGTATATCTATATACATATGTCAATATATACACATACTTTTACATATCTGCATATATATGTAAAATACCTATAAATGACAAAGAAAAAATAAAGAGAGGGATTTTAAGGAACTGTCTGAAGTGATCATGGAAGCTGACAAGTCCAAAATCTTTGGGGTAAGTCCACAGGTGGAAAACTCAAGGAGGAGTTGCAGTTTGAATCTGTAGGCAGCCTACTGGCAGAATTCCCTCTGTCTTGAGGTAGCTCAGGATTTTCATTAAGGTCTTCAACTAATTGGATAATGTTCACTTAAATTATGGATGACAGTTTGCTTTACTCAAAGTCTATGTTTTAAAATGCTAATCCCTTCCCCAAAATACCTTTTCTGAAACATCTACAAAAAATATCTGGGTATCGTGGTCTACCCAAGATGACATGGCAGACTTATCATGAAGAACCATTGGACATGGTTGGTTGAAGTTTGATGTAAGTTCTTTGTATTTCAGAATTTATTAAGCTTACAATTTCATTTCTAGAAGACATTATGACATGAAATATGAGGAGCCCAGGAAGTAGAAGGCATTAGTTATTGTCAATATAGAGAAAGTAGGAGTAAATAGGACTCATAAGTGAGTTTCTGCTCTGAACTATTCTAGTAGGAAGATAAAGTGTTATTTATTAATATTGATTTGATAAAACATCTCTCCAATAAGGACTATTTGTAATAAAAGTCATTTTAATACATTAAAAATTGAATTAGAGAATATTGGCATTAGTGGAAAAGAATGTGTAAGAGATACACATTTGATCCCTGGGTCAGGAAGATTCCTTGGAGGAGGGTGTGGCAACACACTTCAGTATTTTTACCTGACAAATACCATGGACGGAGGGGGATGATGGGCTATAGTCCATTATGGAAGTCCATTATGTAAAGAGTCGGACAGGACTGAATTGGTGACCTCACACCCAAGCAAAGAAAATACACTGTGCTTATTTTCAGTTCAGTTCAGTTCAGTTCAGTCACTCTATTGTGTCCAACTCTTTGCCACCCCATGGACTGCAGCACACTAGGGTTCCCTGTCCATTACCAACTCCTGGAGCTTACTCAACTCATGTTCATTCAGTTAGTGATGCCATCCAACCATCTCATCCTCTGCTCCTCCTGCCTTCAATCTTTACCAGGATCCGGGTTTTTTCAAATGAATCAGATCTTCGCATCAGGTGGCCAAAGTATTGGAGTTTCAACTTCAACATCAGTCCTTCCAAAAATATTTAGGACTGATCTCCTTTAGGATGGGCTTGTTGGGTCTCTTTGCTTTCTAAGGGACTCTCAAGAGTCTTTTCCAACACCACAGTTCAAAAGCATGAATTCTTCTGTGCTCAGTTTTCTTCATGGTCCAACTGTCACAGCCATACAAGACTACTGGAAAAATCATAGCTTTGACTAGATGGACCTATGTTGGCAAAGTAATGTCTCTGCTTTTTAATTGCTGTCTAGGTTGATCATAACTTTTTTTACCAAGGAGCAAGCATCTTTTAATTTCATGGCCACAGTCACCATCTGAAGTGATTTTGGAGCCCCCCAGAAACAAAGTCTCTCACTGCTTGCATTTTTTCCCACCTATTTGCCATGAAATGATGGGACCAGATGCCATGATCTTAGTTTTCTGAATGTTGAATTTTAAACCAACTTTTTCACTCGCTTCTTTCACTTTCATCAAGCAGCTCTTTAGTTCATCTTTGCTTTTCTGCCATAAATGTGGTGTCATATGCATATCTGAGGTTATTGATATTTCTCCCAGAAATCTTTATTCCAGCATGTGTTTCTTTCAGTCTGACATTTCTCATGATGTACTCTGCATATAAGTTAAATAAGGAGATGGCAATATACAGGCTTGATGTACTCCTTTCCTGATACGGAACCAGTCTGTGTTCTGTGTCCAGTTCTAACTGTTGCCACTTGACCTGCAAAGAGATTTCCCAGGAGGCAGGTCAGGTGGTCTGGTATTCCCATCTCTTTCAGAATTTTCCACAGTATTTTTGTGATCCACACAGTTAAAGGCTTTGACATAGTCAATAAAGCAGAAATAGATATTTTTCTGGAAATCTCTTGCTTTTTTGATGATCCAGCAGATGTTGGCAATTTGATCTCTGGTTCCTCTGCCTTTTCTAAATCCAGCTTGAGCATCTAGATGTTCACAGTTCACATACTGTGGAAGCCTGGCTTGGAGAATTTTGAACATTACTTTGTTAGTGTGTGAGATTAATGCAATTGTACTATAGTTTGAGCATTTTTGGCATTGCCTTTCTTTGGGATTGGAATTAAAACTGACATTTTCCAGTCCTGTGGCCACTGCTGAGTTTTCCAAATTTGCTGGCATATTGAGTGCAGCACTTTCACAGCATCAGCTTTTAGGATTTGAAATAGCTCAGCTGGAATTCCATCACCGCCACTAGACTTGTTCGTAGTGGTGCTTCCTAAGGCCTGCTTGACTTTGAATTCCAGAATGTCTGATTCTAAGTGAGTGATCACACCATCATGGTTATCTGGGTCATGAAGATCATTTTTGTATAGTTCTTCTGTGTTAATTTTGAATTCATAAAATTCCCCAAACAGAAGTGAAAGAAAAAATTGATGAGCTTAAATCTTTTGCTGAGTAAAACTAGTGGGGAACTTTCTTTTATGAATAAATAGGGAAATACTATGCTGGAATCATGATTGCCAGGAGAAATACCTCAATATGCAGATGACACTACTCTTATGGCAGAAAGCAAAGAAGTACTAAGAGCCTCTTGAGGAAAGTGAAAGAAGAGAGTGAAAAAATTAGCTTAAAACTCAACATTCAGAAAACTAAGATCATGGCATCTGGTCCCATCACTTCATGGCAAATAGATAGGGAAACAATGGAAACAATGAGAGACTTTATTATGGAGGCACTCCAAAATCACTGCAGATGGTGACTGCTGCCATGAAATGAAAAGACGCTTGCTCCTCGAAAGAAAAGTTATGACCAACCTAGACAGTTTATTAAAAAGCAGAGACATTACTTTGCCATCAAAGGTCTGTTTAGTCAAAGCTATGGTTTTTCCAGTGGTCATGTATGGATGTGAGAGTTGGACTCTAATTAAAGTTGAGTGCAGAAGAATTGATGCTTTTAGACTTTGGTGTTGGAGAAGACTCTTGAGAGTCCCTTGAACTGCAAGGAGATCCAAAATGTCTATCCTAAAGGAAATCAGTCCTGAATATTTTTGGAAGGTTTGATGCTAAAGCTGAAGGTCTAATAGTTTGGCCACCTTATGTGCAGAACTGACTCATTTGAAAAGATCCTGATGCTGGGAAAGATTGAGGGCAGGAAGCGAAGGGGATGATAGAGGATGAAATGGTTGGATGGCATCACCGACTCAATGGACATGAGTTTGAGTAAAGTCCAGAAGCTGGTGATAAATAGGGAGGCCTGGCGTGCTGCAGTCCATGGGGCCTCAAAAGTCAGACACAACTGAATGACTGAACTGAACTGATAGTTAATATATTTCTTTATGTCAATTGTTGAAAAGCTCTTGAAAATAGGTCTTTGACTTGCTTGTTTAAAATAAGTTCCTAGCTACTTTGTCCATACATACCTTTATAGAATCTGAAAAGGATTGGATAGATAAACTTAGGTAAACCCCAGCTTAAATCTCTTCTAAATTATTTAAAATTCGAAGGGAATGTGAGTTAATAAAATTTATCATGATTGTGTTAATCTTTGAAATGTTTATTTTTTTCCCACGGTAGTAGTCTGTGATTTGTTTTTGGTCAAATGATTTTTATAGCATATATAGTAGTGGAAATATTATTGATAAATGAAAGGTGATAAATTAGAGAAAAACAACATATAAAAGTGATGTTATGAAATTTATCTAGAATTCTACTCATGTATAGGAATATGTATTCATGTGGGAACTGAAGAACTTGCTGTGTGGAATAAGCCATCCATTTTAAACTTGGCATTTAATATCTAGCAGAAGGAAATGGCAACCCACTCCAGTGTTCTTGCCTGGAGAATCCCAGGGACAGTGGGGCCTGGTGGGCTGCCGTCTATGGGGTCGCACAGAGTCGGACACGACTGAAGCGACTTAGCAGCAGCAGCAGCATTAATCAAAATGGATCTTTAATAAATCTCCCCCAAGTGAAAAGAAATGCAGATTTTCATTATTATAAAAGATAATAAACCAACAGTATCAGAGAATGAACTTCAAAATCGGTAATGGAATCATTGTTTTCCTGACCTAACCAAGAACTTCCACCCTGAATAGAACATTTAAATCTTCTGATTAACTAGATAATCCTAGATTGTATGGCCTTACCTGAGTAAGACAATAAAGGGTTAGTGTATAGAATGCAAATCCTACAAGCCATGTAAAAGGTCCAGATACCTCAATTCTAAATAATATTTGAAGTTTGTTGACTTAAGACTAAGCTTTAAAACCTACCACAATGGTAGGTTTAACTTAACGTTATGACTACTCTGTTCATTTTGATATTTTGAAAACTACAAATGAATAATATGTCATGCATTAATCCTAAAGATTGTTGCTTCTTTTTAATTGCTTTTGGGTTTACATTTCAGAATAATGTTGATTTTTTTTTCCAAGTGAAGCCAAGATGAAATTAGCATTTATGTTTTATTCTTTTTCCCCAAATTATAAATGTTTTTCTGACCTTTAAATACTAATGAAGCGATATAAAATGAACATAGAATATTCTTCTTAATTGTTTTGTGTTTTGTTGTTTCATTATGAATCTTCTCTCAACAACTTAATTATTCTCTGTGTCATTATAGAGGGAAAATATCAAGTGGGCCACTGAAGGGACACTTTTGGGGGTTTCAAAATAATTTCTGAAAGCAAAAGAGGATCACACTAGTAGCACCATTTATTAATACAGAAAATGACTGAATTACTCATCATGCAGGAGTTAGGAATTTTATACCAATGTTTTAGGAAAGAGGGAACTATTCTCATACTGCTCCTACAAAGAACAAGGGCTACTTTTTCTGATGCTGGTGGTTCTTCTGAAGAAATTGTGATTTGGCATAGTATATTATATGTTTGGAGATTATTTTACTGTAAATGATCAATATTCTTTCTAAGAACTGGGGACATCGAGGTGAGTTCTTTATCTGCAATTGTATATAAATACATATTTGCAAATAAAAGCTTAAAAATTATCTCTAAGCAGTGAATCCCAGATTTTTATGAAATACAGAGATATATCCTTAGGGTACTCTGCCATAGCTTTAAAAACTGCTTTTCTTTTATAAAATGAGGGAATATATCAAATATGTTAAAATGGTTTACATATATAATTTCTGTTGCTGGGGTACTGAATGGTGGGAAGAGACCACACACATACCAGCTATAATGTCTTGATTTATTTAGCCAGACAGCAAACTAGCATAAAATATGTTAAGATGGCCTTTCTCTTGTCCTTTAGCACCTTTTGGACACAAAGTGCTGCACTCAATATGCCAGTATATTTGGAAAACTCAGTAGTGGCCACAGAACTGGAAAAGGCGAGTTTTCATTCCAGTCCCAAAGAAAGGCAATGCCAATGCTCAAACTACCACAGAATTGCACTCATTTCACAGGCTAGCAAAGAAATGCTCAAAATTCTCCAAGCCAAGCTTCAACAGTAGGAGAACGGAGAACTTCCAGATGTTCAAGCCGTATATAGAAAAGGCAGAGAAACCGGAGATCAAATTGTCAGCAACCACTGCTCATAAGAAAAGCAAGAGAGTTCCAGAAAAACATCTACTTCTGTTTAATTGACGATGCCAAAGCCTTTGACTGTGTGGATCACAACAAACTGTGGAAAATTCTGCAAGAGATGGGAATACCAGACCACCTGACCTGCCTCTGAGAAATCAGTATGCAGGTCAAGAAGCAGCAGTTAGAACCAGACATGGGACAATGGACTAGTTCCAAATTTAGAAAGGAGTACATCAAGGCTGTATATTGTTGCCTTGCTTATTTAACTTATATACAGAGTACTTCATGCGAAAGGCAGGGCTAGATGAAGCACAAGCTGGAATCAAGATTGTTGGGAGAAATATCAACAACCTCAGATATGTAGATGACTCTACCCTTATGGTAGAATGCCATAAAGAATGGAAAAGCCTCTTGATGAGAGTGAAAAAGCTGGCTTAAAACTCAACATTCAAAAAATGAAAATCATGGCATCTGGTCATGTATCTTCATGGCAGATAGATGGGGAAACATTGGAAACAGTGACAGACTATTTTCTTGGGCTCCAAAATCACTGAAGATGATGACTGCAGCAAAGAAATTAAAAGATGCTTCCTCCTGGAAAGAAAAGCTATGACGAACTTAGCCAGCATATTATACAGCAGAGACAGGTATCACTGCCTCGATGGACATAAGTTTGAGCAAGCTCTGGGAGTTGGTGATGGACTGGGAAGCCTGGCATGCTGCAGCCCATGGGGTCGCAAAGAGTCAGACATGACTGAGTGACTGAACTTAACTGAACTGTACACAAAAATGCTTTCTGGTAGGAATGATTCTACCAGGTCAAGAAGGAAGCCAAACATAGCCTTGTCTCTTCTTTATTTGAAGGTTTATATTTGCATTTATGAAGAAAGTATATCATCTTCATACCTCTATTTAATAGCAACAAAACATTAATAATACAAATATGATTGCAAATATAAATACTGATCTTACTAATGTTAATGGCAACATTTTGCATTTATCATATACATTAGCATTTTATATCCACTATCTCTTCACTGTTCTTCAACCTTTAATATACATATTACCTTATATGATTGTGAAAATAATCTAAAAATAAGTGCTATTATTTTTTTCCTTTTAGCCATGGGAAGCAGAGGCACTGAGAGTTTAAGTAAATTGCACACAGTAACTCACTTTAAGTGGCTGGTTGGAAATATTGGATGTTTAAAATTTATGAGTAAGTTTAATATTCCGTATAACATCTATTTTTGTAGCTCAGAGAGACGCACAACTCATTAAAAGTTCTTCAAGCTGTAACATCGCCTTTCATCCTTTCCACTTTCTTTTCAACCATAACAAATTATCTCAGCTTAATCTCCAACACATTTTCCCTATTATTTGCATTTTTCCATAGAATATGTGATGATATTATATACAAAGCAACACTGGGAATGCTGATTGTGGTAATCAATTTTGTGTCAACTTGACTCAGCTGTGGAACATAGGTATTTCATTCTCCATGTTTCTGTGAAGGTAGTTTTTGGATCTAATAAACATTTAAATCAGTAGACCTTGAGTGAAGTATTGTTTTGTTTTGCTTAGTTTTTCATTTCACAGAAATTTACCATACTTGCATATTATTTTAGTTTTCTAAAATTTGTTTTCAAACCCCACAGTATGCTTTAATGATTCATCCATGCTGTTGAATGTAGCTGTAGCTTATTTATTTTCACTGCTCTATAATATGCCACATATATTACAATATTTTAACTTTTAATTTGTACTCTTATTTCTGGACATTTACTTTTTATACCTCTACAATCCTTCTTTTACATGTGTTAGTATACATATGAATGAGTTTCCTGGAATGCTCCTGAGATCAAGTTGTTAGGTAGTGGTGTATATGAATGTTTCCTTTTTCCAGAAGATATCGTGTTAGATTGAGTAATGTGTATTTCCACTGATTCTCATCTCTCCACCTGCAGACTTCTAAAACTTTGTTAAGCAAGTGAATATAAAAGAGGACCTGTTTCTTTGTGACAACCTAGAGGGGTGGGATTGGATGGGACAAGGGGGGAAGGTTCAAAAAGAAGGGAATATATATATACCTATGGTTGATTCATGTTGATACATGGGAGAAACCAACATAATATTGAAAGCAATTATCCTCCAATTAAAAATAAACAAATTTAAAAAGGGACCTATTATCTTTTTTCTTATGATATGTGAGCTTCCTTTTTTCTGGCTACCAAATCTTTGTCAGCTACATGTATTACAAGTATCTTCTCCCTCTTGTGGCTTATTTTTTCACTTTATACTTTTGATGAACTGACGTAATTTAAGTAATCAAATTTATAGCTTTATTTGGGTGAGTCATATTTAAAACATGATTCCCTTACTTCAAATAAGAAAGCTATTATTTAATAGTTTTATTCATAAAGGTCCATGTTTTATTTTCCACATTTAGTTCTTTAATCCATCTGATATTGATTCTATGTGAGTATAAGGTAGGAATATTTTTTTCCCAAGATGGATTCACCAATTGTGTTGACATCATTTATTAATGTCTCTCCTTCTCCTCCTTCTCCCTCACCTCTTCCCCATAATCCAGTATGCTATGTTCTTCATACATCCCAGTTCCGGTCGCTCTAAATGATTAAACTGCTTAAACTTTATCTCTTGGCGCAAAAGTCACATGCCCAAATACCATAGCTTTGTAATGGATTTTGATATCTAGAAGGAGAAGTTACTTCACTTTATTGTCCTTTGGCCCAATTATTCTTGCTCCTTTATATTTACACAAAAATTGTATGATCTGTGTTTCAAATTTCTGCTAAAATTTGATTTGACTTTGAGATTCACTTGTTGTAAATGTACATCTTTATCCTAATTAAATATCCTGCCCATGATTGCAAATTTTATCTCTATGTATGTTTTTGTCCACATATGTTATGAATTATTTGTACAGGTCTTAAACATCTTCTATTGGATATATTCCTAGGTATCTGTTCAGCTGCTAATATATAAGGTATATTTTGTGCAAATCTTTGCAGCCCCAAAGACTGTAGTCTGCTCTGTCCATAGCATTCTCCAGGCAAAAAAAAAACAAAAAAAACTGAAGTGGGTAGCCATTCTCTTCTCCAGGTAATCTTTTCAACCTAGGAATTGATCTGGATCTCTTGCATTGCAGGCAGACACTTTACCATCTGAGCCACAAACAAAGCCCATCTTAAAATCATTATGTGTCATTTGTGTTGCTAACATTATTGAAATGCAATTGATTTTTAAAGTATCAATCTCCTAGCTATCTACCTTGCCAAACTCTATGGTTATTTCTAATAATTAGATTCTAGAGTATTTTGAGCTTTGCATGCCAGCAAGATAATTAAGTCATCACATAAGATGACTTTTATTTACTTTCCAATTCCATATCTTTATTATTTTTCTTGTCTTAAATAATGTTAAGGACTTTAAATATAATTTAGAATAGAAAAAGTCTTCACCATAAGCAAAATATCCAGAATTTGACCTCATCTCACTAATTGCCAGAGTACTAACCTAGTCTAAGATGTCTTTATTTCTTTGGGGGATTACTTTAATAACGTCCTAGCAGTTTATTGCTGCTACTTTTGCTCCTCCTCAATAGCACAGCCAGATAGTTACACAACCCTCTAATGGTTTTACATTTAATATAGACTAAAAGCCAAGTCATTACTGGATGGCAGTGCTCTATAAGGTTGCCGCCCTTCCCTTAATCCCCTTCCCCCATCTTTTCTTCATTCCCCTTGTTCTCGCCACTCTCAAGCTTGCCTTGTCTAAAAGTACTGGGACCGTGATGCTGCAACAGTATCCTTTAATCTTTAAGAGATGGAAACCAGTGGATAAATATTCTGCTTCTTTTTCTCTTGGGGAGTTAAGATGCCAGGTATGTGCATCTTGTTAGTCTTCAGCGGTATTGAAACTCAATTTAGCTTTTATTAGGCATTCTTCTTTCTCTGCCTTACATTTCTTCCATCATCTTGCATGTTTCTCAGGATCACCTCTTAAATAAACTGTGGTTATCCAAATCCTTGATGGTTAATTTCATCAGTTCTTTGAGACTAATTTCAGGGAAACCTGAAGGATATGTTTGTGTATAGTGTGTGAGTATAATTTACTATTGCTTCTGTAATTACTGGAAGACTACACAGTATTAAGTCATACTTGCTGTTTCAGTTTGATAAGACTGCTTATTGCATGTAACTATTCAAATTAATTATCAGAATATTGTTGCTATTAAGTTGCTTAGTCATGTCCAACTGTTTGCAACCCCATGAACTGCAGCATGCCAGGCTTCTCTGTCCTTCACCATTTCCTGGAGTTTGCTCAAACTCATGTCCATTGAGCTGATGATGCCATCCAACCACCTCATCCTCTGTCATCCCCTTCTGCTTTCAATCTTGCCCAGCATTGGGTTTTTTTTCCAATGAGTCAGTTCTTCACATCAGGTGGCCAAATTATTGGAGCTTCAGCATCAGTCCTTTGAATGAATATTCAGGGTTGATTTTCTTTAGGATTAACTGGTTGGATCTCCTTGCAGGCCAAGGGACTCTCAAGAGTCCTCTCCAGCACCACAGTTTGAAGGCATCAGTTTTTTGGCACTCAGCCTTTTTTTTATTGTCCAACTATCACATCTGTACATGACTACTGGACAAACCATAGCTTTGACTATACTAACTTTTGTCGACAAAATAATGTCTCTACTTTTGAATTCTTTGTCTAGGTTTGTCATAGCTTTTCTTCCAAGGAGCAAGTGTCTTTTAATTTCATGACTTCAGTCCCCACAAACAGTGATTTTGGAGACCTAGAAAATAAAGTCCATCATTGTTTTCATTGCTTTCCCATCTATTTGCCCTGAAGAGATACGACCAGATGCCATGATCTTCTTTTTTGGATGTTGAGTTTTAAGCCAGCTTTTTCACTCTCATCTTTCACTTTCATCAAGAGGTTCTTTAGCTCCTCTTCACTTTCTGCCATTAGGATTGTTTCATCTACATATCTGAGGTTGTTGATATTTCTCCCAGCAATCTTGATTCCAGCTTGTGCTTCGTCCGTCCAGGCATTTTGCATGATGTACTATGCATATAAGTTAAATAAACAGAGTGACAATATACAGTCTTGATCTACTCCTTTCTCAATTTGGAACCAGTCTGTTGTTCCATGTCTGGTTCTAATTGTTGCTCCTTGTTCTGCATACAGATATCTCAGGAAGCAGGTCAGGTGATCTGGTATTCTCATATCTTTCAGAATTTTCCACAGTTTGCTGTGAGCCAGACAGTCAAAGGCTTTATATAGTCAGTGAAGCAGAAGTAAATGCTTTCTGGAATTCTCTTCCTTTTCCTATGATCCAACGGATGTTGGCAATTTGAAATCTGGTCTTTTCTAAATCCAGTTTGTACATATGAACACTTTCATTTTACATACTGTTGAAACCTCCATGAAGAATTTTGAATATTATCTTGCTAGCATGTGAAATGAGTGCAATTGTAAAGCAGTTTGAACATTCTTCAGCACTGCCTTTCTCTGGGATTAGAATGAAAATTGACCTTTTCCATTCCTGTGGCTACAGCTGAGTTTTCTTAATTTGCTGGAATTGTTAATCTTATTTTATTATCTTTGCATTCCCTGCTGCTCTATGTTCTCTTTTGTTTCTCATATCTTTTATTGATTAATTCTCTATTTTCTCCATCAGATTTACAGAGTTTTGTCTATATTATTCTTTTAAGTATGAACCTTTTTAGTTTATATTTGCTTCTAGAACTTTGCTTTCTGTTCCTAATCTTTTAATATCATACTCTCTGTTTTATTTACACTTAATCTTTTTTTCTCAAACATCTTAACTTGGATACTTACCAGTTCATTAACGTACAACCATTTTCTTTTGAAATATAACCAAGTAAGTCCATAAATTGGTATTAAGTTAATCATATCCCATAAGTTCATACCTTTCCCACCTCTCCCAAACAACTGAAAATGTTTTACTTTTATTATATTTATACAAATATTTTTATTGGAGTATACTTGATTTACAATGTTGTGTCAGTTTCGGTTATAGAGCATCGATTCTTTTTCTTTATAGGTTATTACATAATGTTGAATATAGTTCCCTGTGCTATACAGTAGGTCCTTTTTGGTCATCTATTTTATATATAGTAGTGTGTTTATGTTAATCCCCGTCCTCCCAGTTTATCCCTCTCCCACTGCTTTCCCATTTGGTAATCATAAGTTTGTTTTCTATGTCAGTGAGCCTGTTTTTAGAATTTCAAAATAGTTTTAACACTTTCAGTGAAGTTTAAAAAATTCCTACTATGTGCTGTGTACCATGATAAAGAAGTTGAATAATTCATAACCCTAACTCCAGGTCCATTGTGCTCATGTTCTAATAAGAAATAGACACGTAAAGAACACAATGTATGTGTAGCATAGGTGCTGCAATTCAGGAGATAAAAGGTAGCATAAAGCACAGGTAAAAACGTAGTGTCCTTTCCAAAGCAAGCAATGGAAATAAGAAACAAATATTCAGTTATTGAAGAATTATTTTAAAGTGCTTCAAATGCAGCCATTAAAATGGAAACCAAAATTGCTGCTTTTGCATCATGATGAATTTTGATGGCCAGGAGAAGAGAGGAATTCCTTGCAGCTATTTCATAAGTTTTGGTATACAGTATTGTTTGAATCATTGAGTTTGAGCATTTTAGTTTCCACTGCAATTTATTATTTGACTCAAGAATTATTTATTCATGAAATTTTGTAAATATTTTATAAATATATGAAGATTAACAATATACATATTTTATTGTTAATAATATCTAATTGTATTAGCCAGGATCCTCTATATAAGTAGAACCAATAGGATGTATATATAGCTCATGGAATTGTGGAGGCTGACAAGTTCCAATATCTTCAGAGTGAGTCAGCAGACAGAAAACTCAGGAAAGCTGATGTCTCACTTGAGTTGGAAGGCAGGAAAAATTCATGTCCCAGCTTGGAGGCAGACAGAAGGATTCCACCTTTACTAGGAAAGGCTCAGCCATTTTGTTCTGTTTAGGTTTTTGTTCTATTTGATAAAGCCTAAATAGACTAGGGAAGATAATCTACCCATTCAAATGATAGTCTCTTCCAGAAACAGCCTCTCAGACACATCCAGAATAATGTTTGACCAATTGTCTGGGTACCCTGTGGCCCAGTCAGGTTGACATATAAAATTAACCATTACACTAGCCTTATTCATGAGTGTGATCTCTATGACAAGTCTTTGACAATAGTCAAGAATGTATTTATGGCCAATCTGTGGTCATGTTTCATGTAGACTAGACAATAATAGGTATTCTCTAATTGTTGGGTATAAAGTTTAAATATGCATGTCGTGTGAGTGTGTGTGTGTGTTGATATATGAGTTTGAACAGGGTAGTCATTTTAACAAATAGAAAACCTTGAGTCATTTTTGTTTAAAATTCATTGTGGTTAGGAACTGCAGAACACAAAACAACAAAAAATGGTATAAAATTCCTGGTCCTCTTCTCAATTATGCATTTCACTTTTATGAATCACATTTTACATTTAAAAAGAATTGACTTCTGTTCTTTACTCATTTATTCATATTTTATTAATAATCAATTTTCTTTTTCTGAGTCAAGTGTGTTTATGATTTCTTAAAACTTACACACTGCAGTAATCAGTTCCCTAAGTATTCTCCACCATCTGGAACACACAGAAATTCACAGAGTTGGGTAGAGTAGAGAGGGGTTAGGGAGGAGACACAGACGACCTGGTGGAGAAAAAGGAGAGTCCAAAGGGAGAGAGAGCAGTCAAGCCAGTAATCTCGCTCCCTAGTGAAAAATGGGTACTGAAGATTGAGTTCTTAAAGGTACAAAATTGGTAACAAATACATAAAAGCAAAAATTAAAAATCTAGAGTAGAGTTTGGAATTTCAAAAATACAATGTTAAAGAAAAGAAGAAGGAAAAGAAAGAGAGAAAAAACAAACAAACAAAAACAAGGTTGTGAAAATTATAAAGAAAATATACGTACAAAATTGATAACTAATACCAAAAAGCAAAAGTCAAAAATCTAGAGTAGGGTTTAGAATTTCAAAAATACAATGTTAAAAAAAAAAGAAGAAAAATAAAGAGAGGAGAAAAAAAAAACAAACAAAAACAAACAAAGTCGCAAAAATTATAAAGAAAATACAGGTACAAAATTAATAACAAATACCAAAAAGCATAAATTAAAAATCTAGAGTAGAGTTTGGAATTTCAGATATACAATGTTATATAAAAGAAGAAGAGAAAGAAAGAGAGAAAAAAAAAAAGTCACAGAAATTATAAAAAAATATATAGGTAAAAAATTGATAACAAATACCAAAAAGCTAAAATTAAAAATCTAGAGTAGAGTTTAGAATTTCAAAAATACAATGTTAAAGAAGAGAAGAAAAAAAAAGGGAAGAAAAACAAGGTTAAAAAAATTATTAAAAAAAAATATATATATGAAGTTTGCTTTAAAAAAAAATAGGGTCTTTTATTTTTTTCAAAGTAATATGTTATAAAAGTGAAAATTAAAGGAATAATAGAGGACTTAAAATTTTTTTTTAAGATTTAAAAAAAGAAAGAAAGAATGATTGTAAAAATAGTAAAAATATATCTAGGACTTTCTCTGGTTTTGTTGTGGGTATTGTGGGTTCAGTTCATTTTCGGCTAGTTCCTCGGTCCAACTTATATTTCTCAAGATCCAGAGGCCCCTTCCTATGTAGTCGGTACTAACCACAGGGTTTTAATCTATTGCCTGTAGCTTCCAAGGCAGTTCCCTCTGCACATAAGGAAGTGATTACTGGCTAGCCCACTCTCTCCTCTATTGATTCCACCTCATCTCATTCGGGTCACCTCTAACTCCCTCCTCCCTCTTCTCTTTTCCATGTAACGCTGTGAACCTCTCTGGGTGACCCTCACAGTAGAGAAACTTTTCATCTTTAACATAGATGTTTTATCAATGGTGCTGTATAGAAAGAGAAGTTTGAAACTACTGTAAAAATAAGACTGATAACTGGAAGCAGGAGGCTTAAGTCCAAACCCTGACTCCAGGGAACTCCTGACTCCAAGGAACATTAATTGACAGGAGCTCATCAAATGCCTCATACCTACACTGAAACCAAGCACCACACAAGGGCCAACAAGTTCCAGGGCAAGACATACCAAGCAAATTCTCCAGCAACAAAGGAACACAGCCCTGACCTCCAAGATACAGGCTGCCCAAAGTCACCCCAAAACCATAGACATCTCATAACTCATTACGGGACACTTCATTGCATTCCAGAGAGAAGAAATACAGCTCCACCCACCAGAACACCGACACAAGCTTCCCTAACCAAGAAACCTTGACAAGCCACCTGTACAAACCTACACACAGCGAGGAAACGCCACAATAAAGAGAACTCCACAAACTGCCAGAATACAGAAAGAACACCCCAAACTCAGCAATTTAAACAAGATGAAGAGACAGAGGAATACCCAGCAGATAAAGGAACAGGATAAATGCCCACCAAACCAAACAAAAGAGGAAGAGATAGGGAATCTACCTGATAAAGAATTCTGAATAATAGTGAAATTGATCCAAAATCTTGAAATCAAAATGGAATCACAGATAAATAGCCTGGAGACAAGGATTGAGAATATGCAAGAAAGCTTTAACAAGGACCTAGAAGAAATAAAAAAGAGTCAATATGTAATGAATAATGCAACAAATGAGATCAAAAACACTCTGGAGGCAACAAATAGTAGAATAACAGAGGCAGAAGATAGGATTAGTGAATTAGAAGATAGAATGGTAGAAATAAATGAATCAGAGAGGATAAAAGAAAAACGAATTAAAAGAAATGAGGACAATCTCAGAGACCTCCAGGACAATATTAAACGCTACAACATTCGAATCATAGGGGTCCCAGAAGAAGAAGACAAAAAGAAAGACCATGAGAAAATACTTGAGGAGATAACAGTTGAAAACTTCCCTAAAATGGGGAAGGAAATAATCACCCAAGTCCAAGAAACCCAGAGAGTCCCAAACAGGATAAACCCAAGGCGAAACACCCCAAGACACATATTAATCAAGTTAACAAAGATCAAACACAAAGAACAAATATTAAAAGCAGCAAGGGAAAAACAACAAATAACATACAAGGGAATTCCCATAAGGATAACAGCTGATCTTTCAATAGAAACTCTTTAAGCCAGGAGGGAATGGCAAGACATACTTAAAGTGACAAAAGAAAATAACCTACAGCCCAGATTATTGTACCTAGCAAGGATCTCATTCAAATTTGAAGGAGAAATCAAAAACTTTACGTACAAGCCAAAGCTGAGAGAATTCTGCACCACCAAACCAGCTCTCCAACAAATACTAAAGGATATTTTCTAGACAGGAAACACAAAAATGGTGTATAAATTCGAACCCAAAACAATAAAGTAAATGGCAATGGGATCATACTTATCAGTAATTACCTTAAACGTAAATGGGTTGAATGCCCCAACCAAAAGACAAAGACTGGCTGAATGGATACAAAAACAAGACTCCTACATATGTTGTCTACAAGATACCCACCTCAAAACAGGGGACACATACAGACTGAAAGTGAAGGGCTGGAAAAAGATTTTCCATGCAAATAGGGACCAAAAGAAAGCAGGAGTAGCAATACTTATATCAGATAAAATAGACTTTATAACAAAGGCTGTGAAAAGAGACAAAGATGGTCACTACATAATGATCAAAGGATCAATCCAAGAAGAAGATATAACAATTATAAATATATATGCACCCAGCACAGGAGCACCGCAATATGTAGACAAATAACAAGTATGAAAGGAGAAATTAACAATAACACAATAATAGTGGGAGATATTAATACCCCACTCACACTTATGGATAGATCAATTAAATAGAAAATTAACAAGGAAACACAAACTTTAAACGATACAATAGACCAGTTAGACCTAATTGATATCTATAGGACATTTCATCCCAAAACAATGAATTTCACCTTTTTCTCAAGCGCACATGGAACCTTCTCCAGGATAGATCACATCCTGGGCCATAAATCTAGCCTTGGTAAATTCAAAAAAAATAGAAATCGTTCCAAGCATTCTTTTCTGACCACAATGCAGTAAGATTAGATCTCAATTACAGAAGAAAAACTATTAAAAATTCCAACATATGGAGGCTGAACAACACGCTGCTGAATAACCAACAAATCACAGAAGAAATCAAAAAAGAAATAAAAATTTGCATAGAAACGAATGAAAATGAAAACACAACAACCCAAAACCTGTGGGACACTGTAAAAGCAGTCCTAAGGGGAAAGTTCATAGCAATACAGGCATACATCAAGAAACAAGAAAAAAGTCAAATAAATAACCTAACTCTATACCTAAAGCAACTAGAAAATGAAGAAATGAAGAACCCCAGGGTTAGTAGAAGGAAAGAAATCTTAAAAATTAGGGCAGAAATAAATGCAAAAGAAACAAAAGAGACCATAGCAAAAATCAACAAAGCCAAAAGCTGGTTCTTTGAAAGGATAAATAAAATTGACAAACCATTAGCCAGACCCATCAAGAAGCAAAGGGAGAAAAATCAAATCAATAAAATAGGAAATGAAAATGGAGAGATCACAACAGACAACACAGAAATACAAAGGATCATAAGAGACTACTATCAACAATTATATGCCAATAAAATGGACAACATGGAAGAAATGGACAAATTCTTAGAAAAGTAAAACTTTCCAAAACTGGACCAGGAAGAAATAGAAAATCTTAACAGACCCATCACAAGCATGGAAATTGAAACTGTAATCAAAAATCTTCCAGCAAACAAAAGCCCAGGTCCAGACAACTTCACAGCTGAATTCTACCAAAAATTTAGAGAAGAGCTAATACCTATCCTACTCAAACTCTTCCAGAAAATTGCAGAGGGAGGTAAACTTCCAAACTCATTCTAGGAGGCCACCATCATCCTAATACCAAAACCTGACAAAGATCCCACAAAAAAAGAACACTACAGGCCAATATCACTGATGAACATAGATGCAAAAATCCTTAACAAAATTCTAGCAATCAGAATCCAACAACACATTAAAAAGATCATACACCATGACCAAGTGGGCTTTATCCCAGGGATGCAAGGATTCTTCAATATCCACAAATCAATCAATGTAATACACCACATTAACAAATTGAAAAATAAAAACCATATGATTATCTCAATAGATGCAGAGAAAGCCTTTGACAAAATTCAACACCCATTTATGATAAAAACTCTCCAGAAAGCAGGAATAGAAGGAACATACTTCAACATAATAAAAGCTATATTTGACAAACCCACAGCAAACATTATCCTCAATGGTGAAAAATTGAAAGCATTTCCTCTAAAGTCAGGAACAAGACAAGGGTGCCCACTTTCACCATTACTATTCAACATAGTTTTGGAAGTTTTGGCCACAGCAATCAGAGCAGAAAAAGAAATAAAAGGAATCCAAATTGGAAAAGAAGAAGTAAAACTCTCACTATTTGCAGATGACATGATCCTCTACATAGAAAACCCTAAAGACTCCACTAGAAAATTACTAGAACTAATCAATGACTATAGTAAAGTTGCAGGATATAAAATCAACACACAGAAATCCCTTGCATTCCTATACACTAATAATGAGAAAACAGAAAGAGAAATTAAGGAAACAATTCCATTCACCATTGCAACGGAAAGAATAAAATACTTAGGAATATATCTACCTAAAGAAACTAAAGACCTATATATAGAAAACTATAAAACACTGGTGAAAGAAATCAAAGAGGACACTAATAGATGGAGAAATATACCATGTTCATGGATTGGAAGAATCAATGTAGTGAAAATGAGTATACTACCCAAAACAATCTATAGATTCAATGCAATCCCTATCAACCTACCAACAGTATTCTCCACAGAGCTAGAAAAAATAATTTCACAATTTGTATGGAAATACAAAAAACCTCAAATAGCCAAAGCGATCTTGAGAAAGAAGAATGGAACTGGAGGAATCAACCTACCTGACTTCAGGCTCTACTACAAAGCCACAGTTATGAAGACAGTATGGTACTGGCACAAAGACAGAAATATAGATCAATGGAACAAAATAGAAAGCCCAGAGATAAATCCACACACATATGGACACCTTATCTTTGACAAAGGAGGCAAGAATATACAATGGATTAAAGACAATCTCTCTAACAAGTGGTACTGGGAAAACTGGTCAACCACTTGTAAAAGAATGAAACTAGAACACTTTCTAACACCATACACAAAATAAACTCAAAATGGATTAAAGATCTCAACGTAAGACCAGAAACTATAAAACTCCTAGAGGAGAACATAGGCAAAACACTCTCCGACATACATCACAGCAGGATCCTCTATGACCCACCTCCCAGAATATTGGAAATAAAAGCAAAAATAAACAAATGGGACCTAATTAAACTTAAAAAGCTTCTGCACAACAAAGGAAACTATTAGCAAGCTGAAAAGACAGCCTTCAGAATGGGAGAAAATAATAGCAAATGAAGCAACTGACAAACAACTAATCTCAAAAATATACAAGCAACTCCTACAGCTCAACTCCAGAAAAATAAATGACTCAATCAAAAAATGGGCCAAAGAACTAAATAGACATTTCTCCAAAGAAGACATACAGATGGCTAACAAACACATGAAAAGATGCTCAACATCACTCATTATCAGAGGAATGCAAATCAAAACCACTATGAGGTACCATTTCATGCCAGTCAGAATGGCTGTGATCCAAAAGTCTACAAGCAATAAATGCTGGAGAGGATATGGAGAAAAGGGAACCCTCTTACACTGTTGGTGGGAATGCAAACTAGTACAGCCACTATGGAGAACAGTGTGGAGATTCCTTAAAAAACTGGAAAAAGAACTGCCTTACGATCCAGCAATCCCACTGCTGGGCATACACACTGAGGAAACCAGAAGGGAAAGAGACACGTGTACTCCAATGTTCATCGCAGCACTGTTTATAATAGCCAGGACATGGAAGCAACCTAGATGTCCATCAGCAGATGAATGGATAAGAAAGCAGTGGTACATATACACAATGGAGTATTACTCAGCCATTAAAAAGAATACATTTCAATCAGTTCTAATGAGGTGGATGAACCTGGAGCCTATTATACAGTTAATCTTTAACGTATACAAATCTTCTTCATCTACCTCTATTTAAATTTGCATATCTATTCTTTCTTTCTTTTATTTCTCCTTTTTTCTGAACACATTTGTTAGTTTTATTTTCATTGCTTTATTCCCCAATTGGCATCTTCCTTTAATTTTGTTTTCCAGTTTGTTCTTTTTTTTTTTAAATTTTATTTTATTTTTAAACTTTACAATATTGTATTCGTTTTGCCAAACATCGAAATGAATCTGCCACAGGTATACCTGTGCTCCCCATCCTGAACCCTCCTCCCTCCTCCCTCCCCATACCCTCCGTCTGGGTCGTCCCAGTGCACCAGCCCCAAGCATCCAGTATTGTGCATTGAACCTGGACTGGCGATTCGTTTCATACATGATATTATACATGTTTCAATGCCATTCTCCCAAATCTTCCCACCCTCTCCCTCTCCCACAGAGTCCACAAGACTGATCTATACATCATTGTCTCTTTTGCTGTCTCATATACAGGGTTATTGTTACCATTTTCTAAATTCCATATATATGCATTAGTATACCGTATTGGTGTTTTTCTTTCTGGCTTACTTCACTCTGTATAATAGGTTCCAGTTTCATCCACCTCATTAGAACTGATTGAAATGTATTCTTTTTAATGGCTGAGTAATACTCCATTGTGTATATGTACCACTGCTTTCTTATCCATTCATCTGCTGATGGACATCTAGGTTGCTTCCATGTCCTGGCTATTATAAACAGTGCTGTGATGAACATTGGAGTACACGTGTCTCTTTCCCTTCTGGTTTCCTCAGTGTGTATGCCCAGCAGTGGGATTGCTGGATCGTAAGGCAGTTCTTTTTCCAGTTTTTTAAGGAATCTCCACACTGTTCTCCATAGTGGCTGTACTAGTTTGCATTCCCACCAACAGTGTAAGAGGGTTCCCTTTTCTCCATATCCTCTCCAGCATTTATTGCTTGTAGACTTTTGGATCACAGCCATTCTGACTGGCATGAAATGGTACCTCATAGTGGTTTTGATTTGCATTTCTCTGATAATGAGTGATGTTGAGCATCTTTTCATGTGTTTGTTAGCCATCTGTATGTCTTCTTTGGAGAAATGTCTATTTAGTTCTTTGGCCCATTTTTTGATTGAGTCATTTATTTTTCTGGAGTTGAGCTGTAGGAGTTGCTTGTATATTTTTGAGATTAGTTGTTTGTCAGTTGCTTCATTTGCTATTATTTTCTCCCATTCTGAAGGCTGTCTTTTCAGCTTGCTAATAGTTTCCTTTGTTGTGCAGAAACTTTTAAGTTTAATTAGGTCCCATTTGTTTATTTTTGCTTTTATTTCCAATATTCTGGGAGGTGGGTCATAGAGGATCCTGCTGTGATGTATGTCGGAGAGTGTTTTGCCTATGTTCTCCTCTAGGAGTTTTATAGTTTCTGGTCTTACGTTGAGATCTTTAATCCATTTTGAGTTTATTTTGTGTATGGTGTTAGAAAGTGTTCTAGTTTCATTCTTTTACAAGTGGTTGACCAGTTTTCCCAGTACCACTTGTTAGAGAGATTGTCTTTAATCCATTGTATATTCTTGCCTCCTTTGTCAAAGATAAGGTGTCCATATGTGTGTGGATTTATCTCTGGGCTTTCTATTTTGTTCCATTGATCTATATTTCTGTCTTTGTGCCAGTACCATACTGTCTTCATAACTGTGGCTTTGTAGTAGAGCCTGAAGTCAGGTAGGTTGATTCCTCAATGATTATAGTAAAGTTGCAGGACATAAAATCAATACACAGAAATCCCTTGCATTCCTATACACTAATAATGAGAAAACAGAAAGAGAAATTAAGGAAACAATTCCAGTTTGTTCTTTAATTAGTTTTGTTCTGATAGATATAATTTTTGGCTTCCTTTGTTCACTGGGTCAATCTATTTTACTTAATTTTCATTGGACTGTTTTGATTTTGCTTATGGGTGTATATATATATGTGTATATTCAGTCACACTTTCTATTGTGGTTATAAACCTCTGCCTTGACATTGGGCTTTTGTAGTTCTGTGGAGTTTTCCTTTTTTTTGTCCTCTTTTTTTCTTTCTTCTTCTGTTTTTTTCTCTTTTATAATTTTAATTTTTTAAACCTATTATATTATTTCTACACTTATTCTTTCCTTTGCCTTTCCTACTGTTTTTTTTTCCCTTACAGTTAATCTTTAATGTATATAAATCTTCTTCATCTACCCCTGTTAAACTTTGCATATCTATTCTTTCTTTTCTTTCCTTTCCTCTCAACATACTTGTTAGTTTTGTTTGCACTGCTTCATTCCCCACTTGGCACCTTGCTTTAGTTTTGTTTTCCAGTTTGTGGTTAAGTTAGTTTTGTCCTTAACTGGTAAATATAATTTTGATTTCCTTTGTTTGCTGGATCAGTACACTGTACTTTATTTTTGCTGGACTATTTTCACTTTGCTCATGGGTGTATATATATGTGTGTGTGTGTGTATTCCATTATTTTAATTATTATTTGCCTGATTTTGTAACTTCCATTTGTTTGGGGTTCATCTTTGGTTTCTCATTTTTGGATATTTGTTTTACTCTCCCTTAATGCCATAATAAACCACTTGTGGAATTTTGTTCCTGACCAGAGATCAAACTCTGAGCCTTTGGAGTGGGAGCACTGACTCCAAGACCCTAGACTGCTAGAGAACTAACCCTACAGAGTATCAAATAGTGAGAACTCACACAAAGGAAGCCACTTGAATACAAGACCTGGCATCACCCAACCACCAGTAGCACCCTGTGCAGGATACCTCATTTAAACAACAAACAAAACAAAAATACAAACCCAATCATCAGCAGGCAGGATTACCACCTCACTCAGCCTTGCTCATCAGAAGTAATACAAACAAATGAAAACTCAGCACAAATCTCACCCTGTATGAAACTCACAAAAACCACTGGACAAACCTTAGGAGGGCAGAAACCAAAAGGAAGAAAGAATTCAAACTTCTTCAAGGAAAGAATTCAACTTTCCTTGAAGCCTGGCAAAAGGAGACCTCAAACACAATAACTTAAAAAATAAATAAATAAAATGAAAAGGCACAGAAATACTGCACAAATGAAGGGACAAACTAGAAACACAAGTCCAAATAAAGGAAGAGGAAATAGGAAAATTATCTGAAAAAGAACTCAGAATAATGATAGTAAATATGATGAAAAACCTTGAAAACAAAATGGAGACAATGCAAGAATCAATTAACAAAGATCTAGAAAAATTAAAGAATAAGCATACAGAGACAAACAATTCAATTACTGAAATTAAAAATGCTATAGAAGGAATCAATAGCAGAATATCTGAAGCAGAAGAGTGAATCAGTGAGCTGGAAAACAAAATGGTTGAAATAACTTCTGAAGAGCAGAATAAAATATAAAGAATGCAAAGAGCTGAGGACAGTCTCAGAGACCTCTGGGACCATATCAAATGCACCAACACTCAAGTTATAGGGGCCCCAGAAGAAGAAGAGAAAAAGAAAGTGTATGAGAAAGTTTTTGAAGAGATTATAGTTGAAAATTTTCCTAACATGGAAAAGAAAATAGTTAATCAAAACCAAGATGCACAAAGAGTCCCATACAGGATAAACCCAAGGAGAAACATGTCAAGACACATACTAATCAAACTAACAAAGAGTAAACAAAAAGGAAGAATATTAAAAGCAGCAAGGGAGAATCAACAAGTAACATACAAGGGAAACCCCATACACTTAACAACTGATCTTTCAGCCGAAACTCTGCAGGCCAGAATGGAAAGGCAAGATATACTTAAAGTACTGAAAGGGAAAAATCTACAACCAAGATTACTGTACCCAGCAAGGATCTCATTTAAAATTAATGGAGAAATAAAAAGCTTTTCAAACAAGCAAAAGTTAAGAGAATTCACTATTACCAAAACAGCTTTACAACACATATTAAACAAACTTATATAGTCAAGAAATATAACAAAAGAAAAAAGATCTACAAAATCAACCCCAAACAATTAGAAAATGGCAACAGGAATATATATGTCAATAATTACTTTAAATGTAAATGAATTAAATTCTCCAACCTTAAAGACACAGGATGGTTGAATGGATACAAAAACAAGTCCCATATTTATGCTGTCTATAAGAAACTCACTTCATACCTTAAGAAACATAGACTGAAATTGAGAGGATGGAAAAATATTTTCCATGTAAATGGGAAGCAAAAGAAAGCTAGAGTAGCAATCCTCATACCAGACAAAATAGATCTTAAAGAGGATTAGAAGAGATACGGAAAGACATTACATAATGATCAAGGGATCAATCCAAGAGGAAGACAACAATTGTAAATATCTATGCACCCAAGATAGGAGCATTTCAATACATAAGGCAAACACTAACAGGCATAAAAAGAGAAATTGACAGTAGCACAATAATAGTAGGAGACTTTAACTCCCCACTCACCAATGGACAGATCATCAGAACACAAAATTAATAAACACAAGTTTTAAATGATACATTAGATGAGTTGGATCTCATTGATATCTTCATGGCATTCCATCCAAATGCAGAAGAATACACATTCTTCTCAAGTGAACATGGAACAGTCTCCAGGTTAGACAAATCTTGGGTCACAAATCAAACCTCAGAAAATTTAATAAAATTGAAATTGTATCAAGCACATGGAGATTAACATGTGCTTTAATTTCCAACACATTTCCAAATAAACAACAGGTTACTGAAGAAATCAAAAGGGAAATTAAAAAAATTCTAGAAAAAAATGACAATGAAAACATGACAACTCAAAACCTATGAGATGCAGCAAAAGCAGTTCTAAGAGGGAAGTTTATACCAATTCAATCCTATCTCAAGAAACAAGAAAAACATCAAATAGACAACCTAACTTTACACCTAAAGCAACTGGAAAAAGAAGAATAAGAAGAAAAAAAAAAAACAAATTAGTAGACAGAAAGAAATTATAAAGATCCAAGTAGAAATAAGTGAAAAAGAAATGAAAGAAACAATAGTAAGGATTAATAAAATTAAAGCTGGTTCTTTGAGAACATAAAAAACAAAAAAAAAATTGACAAACTCTTAGCCAGACTCATCAAGAAAATAAGAGAGAGGAATCAAATCAATAAAATTATAAATGAAAAAGGAGAGGTTACAACAGACAATGCAGAAATACAAAGGATTGTAGGAGACTATTATGAACAACTATATGGCAATGGCACCCCACTCCAGTACTCTTGCCTGGCAAATTCCATGGATGGAGGAGCCTGGTAGGCTGCAGTCCACGGGGTCGCTAGGAGTCGGACATGACTGAGCGACTTCACTTTCACTTTTCACTTTCCTGCATTGGAGAGGGAAATGGCAGCCTACTCCAGTGTTCTTGCCTGGAGAATCCCAGGGACGGGGGACCCTGGTGGGCTGCCGTCTATGGGATCGCACAGAGTCGGACACGACTGAAGTGACTTAGCATAGCATAAGGCAATAAAATAGATAACCTGGAAGAAATGGCCAGCTTCTTAAAAAAGTTCCATCCTCCAAGACCAAATCAAGAATAAATAGAAATTAAGAACAACCCAATTACAAGCACTGAAATTGAAGCTGTGATCAAAAATCTCTCAAAAAACAAAAGCCCAGGACCAGATGGCATGACATGAGAATTCTATCAAACATTTAGAGAAGAGCCACTGCTATCCCTCTAAAGCTCTTTTAAAAATTGAAGAGGAAAGAACACTTCCAATTTCATTCTACAATGCCACCATCACCCTAATACTGAAACCAAAGACAACACACAAACAGAAAAACTGCAGGCCAATATCACTGGTGAATATAGATGTAAAAATCCTCAACAAAATCTTAGCAAACAGAATTCAGCAACACATCAAAAAGCTCATGCACCATGATCAAGTTGGGTTCTTCAATATATGGAAATCAATTAATGAGCTACACCATATTAACAAATTGAAAGATAACAACCATATGGTCATCTCAATAGATGCAGAAAAAAACTTTTACAAAATTCAGCAACCATTTATGATTCAGTTCAGTTCAGTCGCTCAGTCGTGTCCAACTCTTTGAGATACCATGACCTATAGCACGACAGGCCTTCCTGTCCATCACCAGCTCCTGGAGTTCACCCAAACCTATGACCAGTACTCTTGCCTGGAAAATCCCATGGACGGAGGAGCCTGGTAGGCTGCAGTCAATGGGGTCGCTAAGAGTCGGACACGACTGAGCGACTTCACTTTCACTTTTCACTTTCATGCTTTGGAGAAGGAAATGGCAACCCACTCCAGTGTTCTTGCCTGGAGAATCCCAGGGACAGGGGAGCCTGGTGGGCTGCCGTCTATGGGGTCACACAGAGTCGGACACGACTGAAGTGACTTAGCATAGCATATGACCAAGAGTCAATGATGCCATCCAACCATCTCATCCTTTCTTGTCTCCTTCTCCTCCTGCCCTCGATCTTTCCCAGCATCATGGTCTTTTCAAATGATTCAGCTCTTCACATCAGGTGGCCAAGTACTAGAGTTTCAGCTTCAGCATCAGTCCTTCCAATGAATATTCAGGACTGATTTCCTTTAGGATGGACTGGTTGTATCTCCTTTAAGTCCAAGAGACTCTCAGGCATCTTCTCCAACACCACAATTCAAAAGTGTCATTTTTCTGGTGCTCAGCTTTCTTTATAGTCCAAATCTCACATCCATACATAACCACTGGAAAAACCATAGCCTTGACTAGCTGGATCTTTGTTGACAAAGTAATGTCTCTGCTTTTCAATATGCTGTCTAGGTTTGTTATAGCTTTCCTTTCAAGGAGTAAGCATCTTTTAAAATTTCATGGCTGTAATCACCATCTGCAGTGATTTTGGAGCCCAGAAAAATAAAGTCTGACACTATTTCCACTGTTTCCCCATCTATTTGCCATTAAGTGATGGGACCGGATACCATGATCTTAGTTTTCTGAACGTTGAGCTTTAAGCCAACTTTTTCCACTCTCTTCTTTTACCTTCATCAAGAGGCTCTTTAGTTCTTTTTCACTTTCTCCCATAAGGGTGGTGCTATCTGCATATCTGAGGTTATTGATATTTCTCCCAGCAATCTTGATTCCAGCTTGTTCTTTATCCAGCCCAGCGTTTCTCATGATGTACTCTGCATATGTTAAATAATCAGGGTGATGATATACAGCCTTGACCTACTCCTTTTCCTGTTTGGAACCAGCCTGTTGTTCCATGTCCAGTTATAACTGTTGCTTCACAGAACTAGAAGAAAAATTTCACATTTCTTATGGAAACACAAAAGACCCTGAATAGCCAAAGTAGTCTTGAGAAAGAAAAATCTCCTACCATTTGTTTTCCATGTTTGTGTGTGAATGATACCTTTTTTTTCCTTTTACTTTCAATATTTGAGGCATTTAAGTAAGAAGGACCACCTTAACATTTTGAAGACCACTTTGCCCAAAGGTGTGGTCCTCCTTAAGAAATGATATTTGGCAAAACTAATACAATTATGTAAAGTTTAAAAATAAAATAAAATTAAAAAAAAAAAAAAGAAATGATGGATGGGGGCTGGTGTGCGCAAGCCCCAGCTTCCTTACCTGGGCTCCTGACAATTTTTAAGCACAACTTATACTCCAGAATATCTTCATGAAGTCAGGCTGAAGCTACTATTCTGAATTGGGCTTGACTCAGATGGGCTCAGACTTGGGTTTAGATGGCCTGCCTACACTTTCTTCTCTTGTTTTCCCTACTCTTTTAATGGTTCCCCCAAGAGCATTTTCTTATAAATCACTTGCTCATAGATCCACAAATCTAGGTCTGCTTCTGGGTAGTTAGCATAAAGATTGTTGTCCTTCAGTCTCTCAGTCATGTCCAGCTGTATGCGGCTCCATGGACTCCAGCACATCAGGCTTCTCTGTACTTCATTATCTCCCAGAATTTTCACAAATCCATGTCAATGTTGAGTCAATGATGCCATCCAACCATCTTATCCTCTGTTATCCCCTGTCCTCCTGTCCTCAGTCTTTCCCAGCATCATGGTCTTTTCCAATGAGCCAGCTCTTCACATCAGGTGGCCAAAATATTGGAGCTTCAGCTTTAGCATCAGTCCTTCCAATGGGCTTCCCTAGTGACTCAGCTGATAAAGAATCCACCTGCAATACATGAGACTGGTTTGAATCCCTGGATTGGGAAGATCCCCTGGAGAAGGGAATGGCTACCTACTCCAGTATTCTGGCCTGGGGAATTCCATAGACTGTTTAGTCCATGGGGTCGCAAATAGTTGGACATGACTGAGCGACATTCACTTCACTTCCAATGAATATTCAGGGTTGATTTCCTTTAGGATTAACTGGTTTAATTTCCTTGGTGTCCAAGTGAAAATGAAAGTGTTAGTTGCTTAGATTGTCCAATTCTTTGTGACCCAATGGACTATAACCCACCAGGCCCCTCTGTCCATGGAATTCTCAAGGCAAGAATACTGGATGGGGTTGCCATTCCCTTCTCCAGGGGATCTTCCTGACCAGGGATCAAATGCAAGTATCCTGAATTGCAGGCAGATTCTTTATTGTCTGAGTCACCTGGAAAGGCCTTACTATCCAAGGGACTCCCAAGAGTCTTCTCCAGCACCACAGTTCAAAAGCACCAATTCTTTGGTGCTCAGACTTCTTTATGGTCCAACTCTCACATCCATGCATGACTATTGGAAGAACCATAGCTTTGACTAGACGGACCACTGTTGGCAAAGTAATGTCTCTGCTTTTTAATACACTGCCCAGTTTGCCATAGCTTTTCTTCAAAAAAGCAAACATCTTTTAATTTCATGGCTGCAGTCACCATCTGCAGTGATTTTGGAGCACAAGAAAATAAAGTCTGTCACTGTTTCCATTTTTTTCCCCATCTATTTGCCTTGAAGTGATGGAATCAGATGCCATGGTCTTAGTATTTTGAATGAAGAGTTTTAAGGTAGCTTTCTCATTTTTCTCTCAGTTTCATCAAGAAGCTCTTTTGTTCTCTGTTTTCTGCCATTAGGGCAGTTTTATCTGCATATCAGAGGTTATTGATATTTCTCCCAGCAATCTTAATTCCAGTTTGTGATTCATCTGACCTAGCTTTTGATATGATGTACTCTGCATATAAGTTAAATAAACAGGGTGAAAATATGAAGACTTAACATACCCCTTACTCAATTTTAAACCAGTGTGCTGTTCCATGTCCGGTTCTAACTGTTGCTTCTTGACCTGCATACAGGTTTCTCAGGAGTCAGGTAAGGTGGTTTGGTATTCCCATCTCTTTAAGAATTTTCCACATAAAGCATAAAGATATTTAACCTTAGAAATCACTGGTCTCCTGTGTTTCTTATCTTGTTTTTAATTTGTTGAAACATGTAATTGAGTTTGAGACTTCCCAGGTGGTCCAATGGTAAAGAATCCACCTGCCAATGCAGGAGGCACAGGAGACATGGGTTTGATCCCTTGGTCAGGAAGTTCCCCTGGAGGAAGAAATGGCAACCCACTGCAGTATTCTTGCCTGCAAAATACCTTGGAGAGAGAAGCCTTGAGGGTTGCAGTCCATTGGGTCACAAAGTTGGACAAAACTGAGTGATTGAGTATGCATACATGTACTTGAGTTTACTTTTGACTCTCTAATAGTCTGCTTTGAGACTTCATTTTTTCAATACAAATAGTGACACAATTTTATGCTTTGTATTTCATTCAAAATTTATCAATTGATTCTAGTATGTGGATTATTAGAAAGTCACAGCATTTTAAGACCCCATTTTATCTATAGGCATATGATTAACTAGACTTGAGAGTACTCAAAATTATCAAGAATTCTCTGATATATACTACAGTATGTGCAGTGACTTGTTCCCACTGAAATCTCTGTGAGAATGTGAAATTCTTTTAGACTTTATGGTTATTTTCAGATTTCTTAACTGTTGAAATAAACTAGCAGTCATTAGCATGAATATACCTAGGCACGTCACTGAGAAAAGCTGCAAAAAATAAATATTGTTTTTTTCTTTAGAGAATTGTTTACATAGTGTATGGGTAGGGAGATGGTACTCTTGAATAAAAGTAAGCAGTTAGTCATCTGTTATTGACTCAGTTCAATATTTTTAGTGGGTCAAGGTTAGTAGTGGTTCCCTAGGAGGAGAGTGTAGTGCTGGGAGAAACCAAACAGGGAAAAGAGGGTTTTTATAAATGATCAAGCCCTAAAAAGATAAAACAGGAATCACACACCTAAAAATCATTCAAGTACTGTCAACTAAGCATAAAAGACTGAGTAGAATAGTAAGTGAGAGAGGAACAAAAGACAAGCAGATGAAATGAAGCCTCCTGAAAGTGTTTGGCCAGATGGATTTTATAGACTCATTTTTTATTGTGAAATCTAAATTCCATTTCCTTTCCAAATATCTATTTGATACTTTACAAGCTCATTTCTACACATGTCACAAAGACAGTACTAGTAAATATAAAACATCAAGATTGTATAAGTCATGTTTTGTATTATACAGATCTTTACATTTATATTGGGGAAGAAAAGGTAAATAAATAAATAAAAACCTACTAGGTGAAGAAAGGAAATACAAATTATAATTCAATTGTGGGCCATAAGCCCTCCTCCATTTCAGAGCATTCATATCAGATATCTGCATGATATATTAAGAAAGATAATATGACCCTGTATCAAAACACTGGTGAATAAACATTATTTTTACATTTTAGGTAAAATCATATTTACATATATGAACTGCTTTCTTTTATGTGTGTGCATTTTAAGTCACTTTAGTTGTGTCTGAATCTTTGCTGCCCTATGGACTGTAGTCTGCCGGTCTCATCTGTCCATAAGGATTCTCAAGGCAAAAATACTGGAGTGGGTTGTCATGTAATTCTCCAGGTGATCTTTCTGACCCAGGGATCAAACTCAGGTCTCTTACATTTCCTGCATTCATGGGGCGGGGTGGGGAGGGGGATTGGGGAGGTTCTTTACCACTAGTGCCGCTTGTGAAGACCTCATATATGTGTAACTGAACTTATTTCCAAATAATTGAGCAACTACTAGTCCAATTTGTTTTGATGTAGTCAACAAAATTCTAAGGTTATCCTCAATAACCCTCATCATTGTATGATGTCTTCCTCACAAATATGTATGAAAGCTTTCAATGCAGTATGATATCACTTTCTTGGTCATGTTATATTGTAAAGCAAAAAGGAACTTTTCCAGATTGAGCCTGACCTATTCAAGTATATTCTTCAAAAGCAGGGAGTTTTCTCTGGCAGGTAGCAGACAAAGGAGTCAGAGAGATACACTGCTCCTGGTTTTGAGGACAGAAACTGTCAGGGTTTGAACGGCCTATAAGCACCTTGTATTGATATCAAGGCATGGTGTATAGTCTTTAGGACCTCAAAGCAACCCAGAACTGCAAAAAAGCACAAGCCTCAGTTATATAGCTGTAGGAAGATGTATTCTGCTAAAACGCCCCTGAGTTTCGGAAGCAGATTCTTCCTGAATCAAGCTTCCAGATGAGAATGTAACTGGCTGACTCTTTTTGTTTTTAAAAATTTGAGTTAGAATTTATTTTTATTAACTAATTAAAAAAATTAAGTGCATTAAGTTCATTAATTTGCAATATTAGTTTCAGGTGTGCAACATAGTGATACAATATTTTTATGTTATACTCCATTTAAAGTTATTACAATCTAAAAGCTATATTTCCATATGCTATACAATGTATCCTTATTGATTATTAATTTTATTCATAGTAGTTTTTATATTTTACCTCATCTCCTGATATTGCCCCTTATCCCTTTCCTCTCTCTACTGTTAGCCAACAGTTTGTTTTCTGTATCTGTGAGTCTGTTTCCGTTTCTTTGTATACATTCATTTCATTTTTTAGGCTCCCCATGTATTTTTGGAATACATGTTTCTTAGAGTATTTTTCTTTGTCTGTCTGATTTATTTCACTAAACCTAATACTTCTTAAGTCCATCCACATTTTTGGAAATGGTAGAAGTTCATTCTTTCTTTTTTATGAATGAACAATATTGCATTGTATAAATTTACCACATTATCTTTATCTATTCATCTGTTGATATCCACTTAGGTTGTTTCCATATCTTGGTTATTGTAAATAATGTGATGAACTCTGGGGTGCATGCTGTATTTTTTCAAATTAGCTTTTAATTTTCTTCAGGTATATACCACGAGTAGAATTGTTGAGTCGTACGGTAGCTCTATTTTCACTTTTTTGAGGAACCTCCATACTTTTTCGTTAAGGGCTATATAAATTCACATTCTAACTAGTAGTATAGTAGGGTTCTCTTTTCACCACTTCCTCATCAACATTTGTTATTTGTATACTTTTTGATGGTAGCCATTCTCACCAGTGTGAAGTGATATCTCACTGCAGTTTTCATTTGCATTTCTCTGTTAAGTACTGATGCTGAGCATTTTTTCATGTGCCTGTTAACCATCTGTGTATCTTTGGAAAAAATGTCTATTCAGTTATTCTATTTTTAATTGGGTTTTTTGATATTGAGTTTTATGAACTATTTACATATTTTGAAGATTAATCCCTTATCGGTCATATCATTTGCAAATATTTTCTCCATTCAGTAGTTCTCTTCATTTTGTCAATCAGTTCCTTTGTTGTACAAGAATTTTAAAATTTAATTAGCTCCCTTTTGTTTATATTTGCACTTCTTTAGCCTTAGAAGACATTCAAAAAAAATATTGCTATGATTGCTTTAATGTTTGTCAAAGCAGATTCTGACTACTATATCTTCTATGAGTTTTATGGTTTAAGGACTTCCATTTAGGTCTTTAATCCATTTTGAGCCTATTTTTCTGTATGATGTTACAGAATATTCTCATTTCTTTTCTTTTATGTGTATCTGCTCAGTTTCCAGCACCACTTATTGAAGAGCTTGTTTTTTAGACTAATTAACCATAAATGCATGTGTTTATTTCTGGGCTCTCTTCTATTCCATTGATCTATGTGTCTGTTTTTTTGTTAGTTTCATGCTGTTTTGATTACTGTAGCTTTGTGGTATAGTCTGAAGTCAGGGAGGGTAATACTCCAACTTTGTTATTTTTTTCTCAAGATTGCTTTGCTAATATGGGGTCTTTTGTGATTCCATTATAAATTTTAGGATTATGTGTGCTAGTACTGTGAATATATTGCAGTATTTTGATAGAGATTATACTTAATATGTAGATTGCTTTGAGTAGTATAGGCAAGTAAACAATATTTTTCTTCCAGCTCAAGGTTGTCTGTTTCTTCCTGATTCAGTCTGGGGAGGTTGCCTGTTTCTAGATATTACTCCATTTCTTCTAAGTTGTCCAATTTCTTGGCATTTAAACTGTGTGCAGTATTTTCTTTTTTTTTTTGTATTTCTGAAGTATTGGTTGTATTTCTCTCTTTTATTTCTTACTTTGTTTATTTCAGTTTTCTCTCTTTTTTCCTTAATTATCCTGGCTAAAGTTTTATCAATTTTGTTAATTGGAAAAAAAAAAAAAACAGCTATTCATTTCATTGAACTTTTTTGTTTTGTCTCTATTTCTTCTTTGATCTTTATTATCTTCTGGTGCTAAGTTGCTTCAGTCATGTCTGACTCTGTGCAACCCCATAGATGGCAGCCTACCAGGCTCCCCTATCCCTGGGATTCTCCAGGCAAGAACACTGGAGTGGGTTGCCATTTCCTTCTCCAATGCATGAAAGTGAAAAGTGAAAGTGAAGTCACTCAGTCGTGTCTGACTCTAGCGACCCCATGGACTGCAGCCTACCAGGCTCCTCCGTCCATGGGATTTTCCAGGCAAGAGTACTGGAGTTGGGTGCCATTGCCTTCTCCTTATTATCTTCTACCTTCTGATAACTTTCATCTTTGCTTTTTCTTCTTTTTCTAATTCATTTAGATGGTAGGTCAGGTTACTTATTTGAGATTTTTCCTGTTTCTTGAGGTAAGTCTATATGGCTATAAACTCCCTCTTTGATGTTCTTTTGCTGCATCCCATCGATTTTGAAAAGCTGTGTTTCCATTATCATATATATTGAAGTATTTTCTGATTTCCTCTTTGAATTTTTCTTTGACTCTTTGTTTTTTTCTTTTTTTTTCAGTAGCATGTTGTTCAGTCACCACATGTTTGTGCTTTTAACATTTTTCTTCCTGTAATTGATTTGTAGTTTCATACTGCTGTGGTCAGAAAAATTGCTTTGTATAATTTCTACTCAAAATTGTTGAGACTTATTTTGTGGTATCTAGCATGGAATCTAACCTGGACATCTTCCCATATGCATTTGAAAAAAATGTGTACTGTGCTGTTTTTGGATGGAATGTCTTGTAGAAACCTATTAAGACCTACTAATCTAATATGGGCTGACTGATTTCAGCTTTTGCAACCCTGAGTGAAGGATCCAGCTAATTTAAAGTCCTGTCTCTATGAACTATGAGATAACAAATTACTGGTGTTTTAATTTGTCAAATTCATGGTAATTCATTACATAGAGCTGGAAAACTAATACAATTAGATAAACAATATCTTCTCTACACACTTTGCCAAGCCTTTAACAAATTCTATTTTGCTTCTTTTGAATTCATTATCATGGTAAGCCCCAAGGCTGTGACAAGAAGAACTTTTATTTGGATTCCACACAAAATGAAATATTGATTACTCATCAAAATGATATTTTCAGTTCCGTTTAGTTCACTCAGTCTTGTCCTACTGTTTGTGACCCCATAGAATCTAGCATGCCTGGCTTCCCTGTCCATCACCTGGAGCTTGCTCAAACTCATGTCCACTGAGTCAGTGATGCCACTCAACCATTTCATCCTCTGTTATCCCCTTACCCTCCTGCCAACAATCTTTCCCAGCATCAGGGTCTTTTCCAATGAGTCAGTTCTTCACATTAGGTGACCAAAGTATTGGAGCTTAAGCTTCAGCATCAGTCCTTCCAATGAATATTCAGGACTGATTTTCTTTAGGACTGACTGACTGGATCTCCTTGCAATCCAGGGGAATCTCAAGAATTTTATCCAAGACTACATTTCAAAAACATCAATTCTTCAGCACTCAGCTTTCTTATTCACTAAAATGATATTTTAGAAATATATTTTTGACATAAAATATTCTCAGTATATTATTAAGAAAAGTTCTAAACTTATTTAGTCCTTAATTCTTTTTTTATTCTAAATATGTATTTATATGTTTGTAAGTATATATGCATACATACATTCCAAACGCAGTTGATACTTTGCAAGGTAAACACAAAAATGTTGATGGAATTTACAATGGTTGGTGAAATTGAGGTGATTTATACTTTCTTTTTTTATAGTGAAAATTAATTGTGTAATTTAAAAATATATCCATAGCAAGCTACCTAAAAACTTTTATTAGAATTTTACGATATTTAATGTGAGTCCTGGACTTTTACTCTTCTTTTACTATTCAAGAAATTTCACTGTTATTATCTTCATTAAATTGCTGTAGATATTCATAATATTTCCTTATTGGTCAGAGTTCTCCATAGTAATAGAACCAAGAGAATATATAAAAGATTTGTTATAAGAATTGTCTCCCACAGCTATGGAAGCCTTGAGTTTCACGAGCTGCCCTCTACAAGGTGGAGAACTATGAAACCTGGTGGTGGAATTCAGACTGACTCCAAAGGTCTGAGAACCAAGGGACAGCTGGCATAGATTCTAAGTTACAAGGCTCAAGAACAAAGAGCTCTGATGTCTGAGGACAGGAAAATATGGGTGTCCCAGTTCAAAAAGAGAAAGATTTGCCTTTTCTTTACTTATTTGTTGTATTTAGGGCTTCACTGGATTGGATGATGCCTACACACATTTGTGAGGGCAGATTTCTACTCACTTTACTGAATCAAATGCTGGTATCTTCCAGAAAAACCTTCAAAAACACATCCAGAAATAATGTTTCACCACCTATCTGGGCATCCCTTAGCTTAGTTAAGTAGACAAATAAATTTAACCATCACAATCTGTCTAATATATCAGAATAATACTTATAAGTAGGGGTCACCCTTGAACCACGTATTGAACTGAAAGACCACAAAATGAGTCTCATGGTAGATCTGTCATATACAAATCAATAGCAAGGATGTATTAATGTCTCAACGGAGCTCTAACAAACACTGGTGACAACAGCAAAGCAATGTGTCCTTGTCTGGCTGACTTCAGAATACTGTTTATGCACAGTACACATTTCTTTGTACTGTATTTACATAGCTTAATGGAGTTTTGAAAGGTCAGAATCAGAGCTGTAGACATTTGGAACTGTGAATTGCACACAGAGGCATTATCGAATTCTTAATTATATTATTAGAGGCTTTACACAAGTCTAGTTTCTACTAAAGAATAGGTTGCTTTGATATATATTAATTTGAAACTTATTTTCACTTATTTTTCAGACCTATAAATCACATAAAATGACTGTGTCCCACATTCATATCAAATAAAACTCATTCTCCTGTACTATTTTATGTTTTCCTGTAATGTATTTGACTTCTTTTCTTCTCCAATTGGTGAAAACCATAATTATCACTGGAGCAAGGTGAATGTGTTTTCTTAAAGTATTATGGAAAGATTTTGGAAATGGAGTATTAACTGAATAAAGATATTAATTAAATTGTTTTTCCACTATTTTTTAAGTTTCTCATCTGCATTTAAAAATAATCCCAGAATGAGGCATAGAAAGAATTGAAGTTTCAGATGACTTAAAGAAAAGTGACTAGGCCAATGGGAATTATGCAGAGAGTTTCCAACAACAACACAAGCAAAATTTTCTAATCATAATGACTTTATTCTCATTTCTATTGTTTTTATTAGAGTACATGTAAGAATAGAGTTTCTTGTTATTAGGTGAACTTATTTCTCTACTAGGAGAGGTTTGTTGTTTATCTAGGATTCTCTTGAATTGGAAGGAAAAGGTAAAGAAGTCAAAAGGAAATGAGTCCTTACCAAGTAAAAAATTCCTTTGCAACTTTAATGGAAAGTGAATGTTGAGAGGAAAATGAGTTTTCAAAACTGTTTTAAGTTTTAATAAGTTTTGCCTCACTGCTTTTGTGAGAATAAAATATAAGATGTTTTGGTAACCTTAGGCTAACCATTAGACCGAAAAGATTGTTTTAGTTCAAGAATGAAATATTAATGAACAGAAATTGTTTGATAATAATAATAAGATAAACAATTCAGTGCAAAAAAACAGAACAGAGTTCAGAAGACTCTTGATAGGTTGAATTGAAAAGGGTAAAATTTACTATGTAGGAATGTATATCTTTTTATGGGTCTAATAACTATAAAAATTTAGGGACATTTGATTTACAGAATTTCATGTGAATAAATTTTGAATTTCTGTGTTGTTCTTCAGCTCTCTTAAAGCGACAATATTGCTAATATTGTATGCCTAAGTTTATTCCACCTTCAACTAAATTAATAATAGTGTGGTCCTTAGATGAAGTGGAAAAAATCAGTCCTCAAAGATGGGTCCCAGTTACACCACATCTGACCTATTGTATTCAATTTTGAAAAGCTGCTGTTTAAACATAGGAAGAAGCAAAGAACACTTAAGACATTCCAATTCTTGATATATGAAAAGTAGCTGAATGAGACAAACTTGTTTGAGAAATAAAGATTTGAAGATAATATGAGAGCTGTATCATTACAGCACAACAGTTAGTCTTAAGAGTTGTATAACCAGGATCCTTGGATTTGATTCAGTGTCATTGAGCAAGTAACTTAACCTTTGGTAAATTAGTTCAATATCTTTTCCCAATTTCCCTACATCTGTAAAACAGCATTAGTGTTTTCTCTGAAGGATTGTTGTTAGCATTTGAAGATATGTGAAAATCGTATAGATTTGTTCTTGGAATATAAGTACTCAATATATGTTAGCTATTATTATTATTGTTGTTCTTGTTAGTACAATTACTAGTAACTAATTAGACAAAAGTTCATGTAGAAAGGAATAAAGAATCCTGGTTTTATAGGATAGAACTATCAGTGGTGGGTTAGGGTTAAAGTGAGAAAGTTTAACTCAATATAAGATTTTGCAAAAAAGTATCATGATCTTCCTAAAGAAACAATTAACTCCTATTCCCATCCTATTTTTAAAAGCAGACATTTAGGGACATATAAAAGGAAATCCTAGAATTAATGGAAAATTCAAGAAGATAATCTCTATAGTTCATTTCAAAATTGAAAATCTTGTGTTTCCAAAATGTTTTGGAGAAAAATTTTCTCCTTAAGAAAACCAATATTTAAAATATAGGTGAATTTTACTCAATGAAGATGTGAAAAAATAAAATATCATAACTTATACTGGAGTGGGTTGCCATTTCCTTCTCCAGGGGATCTTCCTCACTCAGGGATTGAACACTGGTCTCCTGCATCGCAGGCAGATTATTGTCTGAGCCATCAGGGAAGCTCATAAATACTAAAATAGTACATATTGTGCCTTAAATATACTTTTACTTGTTACAATAAACTGATAGCTTGCATTTATGTTAAGTAATATTGTTGTGAAGTCATTCTGAGCCTTAGCCTAAAGCAAAACATACATGGTATTGATATGTCAACCTTTCAACTTGTTACTGCAGTGAGGGCTAAATGAAGAATTTAGTTGACAAAGAAAGGAAATTTTGATTCTCTATTCTTGGGTGCTCTGAGAAATCATGTTTCTGAGTATAAAAATCCTCATATGTAAGAAAGACTATTAACTCTACTTTTCTAAGGTCTTTGAAAAAATAGCAATCATATATACAATTATTGCCTATGGTTGAGTTATGTGGGTATTGTCAGATAATTTCATTTAACTGTGCAACTATTTTTCTTCACTTACGTAAATTTACCAACTTGCCTCATGGAATCAAGTCAAAAATATTAATTTTCATGTTTATTATAAGTGGAATATATTAGAGCTTAAATTAGTGGGAAAGAAAACAGAATAATGAGTATACACTGTATATACACTCTAATTTGTATTTGCAGGCAGTACCATATATGTGTGCCCTAACTTGCGTGAGTGTGTTTGTACAACACACATGTTATTGCCTATGTGTACCCAGAGAGGACTTCTTGATGCTTTTAGTAGATTGCATATATGTAGTATAATATCTCTTGAAAGCTACTATAAATGTTCATGTTACTCCTAATTTGAGTGAAATTCAAATAGATTTCATTCCCAGAAAACTGGGTTTTTATTAAGTTTTATTACAGTTGCTTTACAATGTTGTGTTAGTCTCTGCTGTACAGCAAAGTGAATCAGATATACCCATATATACATCCCCTCTTTTTTTTTCCTTCCCACTTAGGTCACCATAGAGCACTGAGTAGAGTTCCCTGTGCTATACACACAGTAGATTTTCAATAGTTATCTATTTTATACATAGTAGTATATATATATGTCAATCCTAATCTCCCAGTTCGTCTCTCCTCTGCCCTTCTCCCTTGCTATCCATTCATTTCATCTCTACCTCTGTGTCTCTATCGTGGAAATTTTTTATTCTAATTTCAAATTGTGTTTCCCTTCCCTCCCTAATGCATGGGAGACAGTTGTGAGGCACCATTAAAATAAAATGAAACAAATAGAAGATTATTTTACCACAAAACCCTAAAACTTTCTGTATACAAAAGGCAATGAATTTAGTGGATATAGTTTCATTTTAATTTATTTTTTGACTTAGATGAGCTTTTCTCTTTAAAGCAATGAAGATGAAACCAGTGGCTTGGCACCACACTCACTACAACCAATAAAAAGAAAATGAGCTAACTTCCTCCAAGGGGCATTACCCTTTTTTTCTGATTGAACTCAGTATATAATGTTGTGCTCTGTGGAAATTTTAATAGTGTCACACAGTGAAGCAAGCTAAGAGACCATAAAACCCTGCACCTTTCTGTGCTTAAACAGTAATCTAGCATTGGTCTTTTTGAACTGCTATGCTAACTGCACGTGCAATTATAGATTGAAACTAATTTAACATGTGGACCTTCCAAAGCAGAATGCCAGCCTAAATCAAACTCATATTCTGCATGCGTTCTAAACTCATACCTTTCGCATTTGCATTTGAAAAAGTATTTACCATCATACTTCTGAGGTCTACATTGTCACATATAGCAAAGTTACAGAGGCTTATATGAAAATTTCTTTCATATTGAATTATCTTTGCATTGTTTCTGCCCTCACAGATCTGTGCCTTTTCTTTGTGATGTGTTACATGTGGGCAGATTTTAATTGGAATGATTTCCAGGTTTTTTGAAGCTCATTATCAGAGTGCTCTTCACTTTATAAAAATACCCCAGCAGAAATGAAGATATGCAATTTGGATAAAAAAAGACCTATTCAGATAATTCTTATTTTGAAGTAGAGGGAAGAATAGATGTTGAAAATATAGTGAAAGTTTGCTTGAGGTAAGGTTTTTTAGTTTAAGACTTCTTACACTTAATAGCAATTAATATTTATTTATATAAATAAAAAATGATATTAATTCCCTTATAAATTTTAAGTTTGATACAATTAGACTGGGAGGGGATATTTAAAGGCCATAAATAATTCTATGAGGTCAATTATTACAAAACAGGAGAATGTGAAAATTTTATTCAAAAGGGAAATTGAAAAATTATTTATTAATAATTGAATATTATTATCATTTCAGGAAACAGAAACTCAAAAAATTGTATTTAAATAAAAATGATTAGAAAAAGGAAGTGAATACTCAATTTAGTCAAAACAGTCCATCTATATAAATAATGACTACGAAATATTATCAACATCTATGACCTAGACCATACCCAGTTAATGAAGATGCCACCTTACTGAGGAGAGTCGTATTACTTTTCTTCATCATTCAGTCATTCACTTATTCATGCATTTATTCCCTCATACATTTGACAAATCTTTATGGGATGTTTAATATATGTAATCTATCATTGTAATTTATAGTTTGTAGAAAAAGTGAGTCACAAAATTTCCTGTAATTTTATCCACATCCCTTGCAATATGACTTTGTAACTCTTCCCATCATATGTTACAATCTGTTTCTCGGCTTCTTGAATTTGAGCTGACTTTGTAACTTGCCTTGGGTTAAGAGAAGTGGTGGAAGCAATATGTTTCAGTTCCAAGCACAGGTCTCAAGAGATTTTACACACAAGAGACTCTCTGGGAAACCTGTGCAGCCACCACAGAAACTACCTGCAGCATGATGTCTTTGCCGTGGCCCAGTCTACTGTTTCCCCGTATAAACAGCCAGACAACCCTCACAAGCACAGCTACCTCATTGGCCACAGAAAGGGCTCAGTTGAAATCAAAAGACCTGTTTAGCTGTGTCTAGCCTTAGCTTCGGAGAAGGCAATGGCACTCCACTCCAGTACTCTTGCCTGGAGAATCCCATGGAAGGAGTAGCCTGGTAGGCTACAGTCCAAGGGGTCGAGAAGAGTCGGACACGACTGAGTGACTTCACTTTCACTTTTCACTTTGATGCACTGGAGAAGGAAATGGCAACCCACTCTAGTGTTCTTGCCTGGAGAATCCCAGGGACGGGGGAGCCTGTTGGGCTGCTGTCTATGGGGTCGCACCGAGTCAGACATGACTGAAGCAACTTAGCAGCAGCAGCAGCCTTAGCTGATGGAGAAGGCAATGGCACCCCAATCCAGTACTCTTGCCTGGAAAATCACATGGATGGAGGAGCCTGGTGGGCTGCAGTCCATGGGGTCGCTAAGAGTCGGACACGACTGAGTGACATCACTTTGACTTTTCACTTTCATGCATTGGAGAAGGAAACGGCAACCCACTCCAGTGTTCTTGCCTGGGACTCTTCATTCTGGAGAAAGCATCAAGTTCTCTCCAGCCCCACCCAGGCCAAGAATGCCAAAATCCTAAATAAGAAAGACTTTTTGAAAAGAATTGTCTGTGTTTCTCAATTCTTTATTAGTTAAAGCCGGGGAAGAACTGAGGAAAGAGAAAGAGATAAGTAAAATGTCATTATGGAGAAGGAAATGGCAACCCACTCCAGTGTTCTTGCCTGGAGAATCCCATGGACGGAGAAGCCTGGTAGGCTGCAGTCCATGGGGTCGCACAGAGTCGGATAGGACTGAAGTGACTTAGCAGCAGCAGCAGCAGCAAAATGTCATTATACAGAAAGTTTTTGTTATTGTTGAAACTTGCAGTGACCACAATACTGAGGACAGGGTTCTGTTCCAGTATGTAGTCCTTGCTACCCTTCCCAGGGGGAAACTCGCCCCTGCATAAGGCAGAGCTGCTCAATGCTCTATGTCTGAAGTTTTCAAATGAAAGGAAAGCCAATGTATGTATATACTCCATCTTCTTAATCCATTCCTCTGTCGATGAACATTTAGGTTGTCTCCATGTCTTGGCAATCGTAAACAGTGCTGCAATGGACATTGGGGTGCATGTATCTTTTTCAGCCATGTTTTTCTCTGGATATATGTCCCAAAGTGGTATTGCAAGGTCATATGGTAGCTCTATTTTTAGTTTTTTAAGAAATAAGGCCATCTTCAAAAACATGGATGAACACAGAGAGTGTCATACTGAGTGAAGTAAGTCAAACTGAGAATAAGAAATATCATATGACACCCCTTATACATGGAATCTAAAAAAGAAATGATACAAATGAACTTAGAAAACAGAAAGAGACTCATAGACTTAGAAAGTGTACTCATGGTGGCAGAGGGGAAGGGATAATTAGGGACTTTGGAAAGGTCATGTGCACGCTGCTATATTTAAAATGGATCAACAACAAAAACCTATTAATAGCACATGGAACTTCAATGTTATGTGCCAGTCTGGATGGGAGGGTGGTGGAGGAGAATGGATACACGTATCTGTAAGGCTAAGTCTCTGCACTGTTCACCTGAAATTATCACAACATTGTTAATCAGCTATATCCCAATACAAACTGTTTTTGGTGTTAAAATAAAAAAAAATTAATAATAATAAAGGAAAGCCAAGTCTAAGAGAGAGGCAGGAGGTGTGGGCCAATTCAGGATCCAGCAAAAAGGCAAGACAAAACAAACAACCAAACAACATCCCCTTCTAGGTTTATTTTCTTACCAATTGGAGAAATATCAAGAATTTGAAAGATATTTTCATGAAAAAAGGAGACTGTAGAAATAGTGAAAAAGTGCATAGCCCTTTCTAGTACATTTTAAAACAAAACAATTGTACAATATATCTGAAGAAAAGCATACTTTGAAAAGATACAGGAACCCCAATCTGCTGCTGCTGCTAAGTTGCTTCAGTCATGTCCCACTCTGTTCGACCCCATAGACGGCAGCCCACCAGGCTCTCCCGTCCCTGAGATTCTCCAGGCAAGAACACTGGAGTGGGTTGCCATTTCCTTCTCCAATGCATGAAAGTGAAAAGTGAAAGTGAATTCGCTCAGTCATATCCAACTCTTAGCAACCCATGGACCACAGCCTACCAGGCTCCTCTGTCCATGGGATTTTCTAGGCAAGAGTACTGGAGTGGGGTGCCATTGCCTTCTTCCCCCAATCTTCATTGTAGCACTATTTACAATAGCTACAGTATGGGACCAACCAAAATGTCCATCTATAGATAAATGAATTAAGAAGTTGTGGTACATATATAGTGGAATATTACTCAGCTGTATAAAATAATGAAATATTGCCATTTGCAGCAACATGGATGGTTCTGGAGATTATCATACTAGGTGAAGTAAGTCAGAGAGAGGAAGACAAATATTACATAATATAACTTATAAGTAGAATTTAAAAACTGATACAAATGAACTTATTTACAAAACATAAATAGATAATCAAACTTAGAAAGGAAATTTATAGTTACCAAAGGAAAAGTGTGTGTGTGGCAGGAACTATGACGTTGGAATTAATGTAAGCACACTAATATATATAAAATGTATAATCAACAAAGACCTACTACATAGCACAGGGACCTCTACCCAATACTCTATAATAACCCATATGCAAAAGAATCTGAAAAAGAATAGATATATGAATATATATATATATATATACACACACATATAAAACATAATCACTTTGCTGTTAACTAAAAGTAACACATTATAAATCAACTATACTCCAATATCAAATAAAAATTTAAACAAATCAATACTACAGATCTTTAAAAAAACATTTTAAGATGTCAAACCCAAGTAAAGTAATTAATTGATCTTAAGATTTGGAAATTTATATCTGAGTTTACTACAAAGCACTATGCATTATTCTTATTTAGAATTTTATAGATAAGAGTTCTGGGGTATTACATTTTTATGTTTGAAGAAAAATGTAATTTTTTGAAAAGCTTTTCAAATGTAACTTTTTTTTAAGATAAGGAATCTTTAAAGTTTGCATGGTGGTTTTCAAATAATGAGGTATCTTCAAAAATAGTTATCTTAGAGATTACATACAATTTAAACAAAGTTTTTGAGTCCAGAGCTAACTTACATTGTCATTTATTTTATAAATAGTTTTGTAAACTATTAGACATGACAAATCTTTAGTAATATAATTTATTGATTTAGACACTCAAGAGTAAAGTATTTTAGCAAACTTTTGATCCAAAACTATTTTAATTAGCAACTGTAGCATTAAAATTTTTTTTTTAATGTGCTATGGAGATTTAAGAAAATTTATAGGTTAAAGTTGGACAATATACAGTCTATTCTAGATTTAGTCTTTCAGACTTAGTCTTACAGAGCTAAAAACACAAAGATACATCCTTTTTTTTTTCTTAAGGCCACATAATTTTCTCAAAGAAGAAAATTTCATTTTCAAGTAAAGCTAAAGTTGGATATATGTGAAAAATATCCATCTGGGACAAAATGACATGAATTCAAAGAGCTAATATCTGTAGTGTAACAGCGATTTGCTAGTGGTAGTCCTAGGCAGTTTGTTATAAGTGACACTTATGATGTGCTTCAATGAATGAAAAATAAGAAGGAAAAAGTGTATAAGGATTTGGATCACTGCTTGATCTCCATTTTAAAATCATTTTTCTGATATTTATTTCATCTGTTGTGCTGATATCCCCAAGTAATTTCTGGAAATGCAGAGCTCCATTCAAAATTAATAACCTTGAAAAAGGGCTAGTCATTCAAGTCTGCCTGAATTTCAGATTTGTGATTACATGGCAACCCTTTTTTGATCTGTGTAAATATAGTGAAAACAATTGATGGTGGCTTTGGTGAGTACTTTTGTAATTGTATGATAAATTATAATATGTATCAATAATGTTGACTATAAAGATAATGGTTTAAGGCAGAAAATTTGGCCTTTGAATGCCAAAACATTGCAATAGTAAGTAAAACAATTTTGAAGCAAATCTCTTTCACAGACTACTGTTTTTCTACTTTCTAATATCTATTCCAAAGCCTATTTTGTAATGCCACCTGTGCTCGTTTGTAAACATTCAGGCTAAGATCACATGTTTTGTTGTCACAAACAAGGTAATAGCTTGCACCTGGACCCCAAAAAAATTTCCTAAGAATGTCTTGCTAGAAAGGAATTCAGTGTATGAGCGAGTGTCTTATGTTCTTTCCTTTCATCAGATCTGTTGTTTATGCCTTTTGGGGGCAGGAGAGAGCAGTTCTCTCTTCATAGTTATCAAGCCAGTACTTAAAAGGTAAAGAGGTTTCATTTTCTGCCTTTTGGTGTACCTGTTGAAATTTATCACATTCTGTGCCTTGATAAAAGGTATACACAACAACAACACACGCAGACACACACACTACTGGTGACAATAAAGGAACAACAAGGTTGCTCAGTGAAGTTTGACTCAATTCAAAACCTTTTAGAAGTGTGAGTGGTAAATACAAGACCAAATCAGAAATATATCTTTTAATGACTGTGAGTCACTCTGTGTTATTTTTGGCTGTTTTCCCCCCTTTTATCTTTCAGAATGAAAATGCAATTATCCAGGTGATTGGCCTGTGAGAGGAATGTTTTAGGTAGGAATGGGTGTTTGACCAAAAATCCTGAAGGGACGCAAAAGGACAGGGAGCAAAACAATCTCCATGATACTTTCACTCTCCAAGTGGTGGAATGTGCTTTTATTATTGCAACTTCTAGAGTCCAATAAGCTGACTGATAATTGTAGTCATCTCCGAATAGCTCAAGTGGGAGCAGTTGTTTCTCACAATTTCCCAAGTAAAATTCAATAGTTATAAGCTGTTCCATTCTGGGGATACACGAGGAGTTACAAGTGCTGGATTTTAGCAGAGTTAATTATTCTTATAAGAAACATTGAAGATGTAGATGAGAGTTTTCCCTACAAAGGGATTAAGAACCAAACTTCCCAGACACCGTCTCTCTTTTCCTTTGTTGTACAGCTGATTTTGGTATCAGCATTTGGGGGAAAATAATAAAGTAGACAAATGATTGCATTGACCAGCATCCATGCTGGTGGAAAACAGAAAAGTAAAGGAGAAGGAAACAGAAATACTACTTTACAAAAACACAAAATTAACACATCACAAAAAATATTCTAATAACCTAGAGACTAGACATTAGCATGCTGGAAATTGCACGGACAATTCCAAAGTATCACTCTATAATGTTGGCTTTGCATTTTATTTGAAAGAGTAATTTTATTACCGGTGCTCCTTGATCACATTTGTAACTGCACTAAATTATGACAGACCATGGAGTAGCATTGATTAACCCATGCTTAAGGGTCTGATTCTGTTTTCTATGTTCTAGGACCACATGGAGTCTACAGATGGTTCAGAATGAAGCAAGCTTCAATTACCAGTTAGAGCTATCAACAGAGAGATCACATCCTCCTAACCTTATACTGCTTATTCTGAACTGAATTCTTTACAAGATATGACACTTAGTAAAATAGCACCTAGTGGGATAAGACCAATTTTTCATATTTTCTTTTTCCTTAGCATTCACATTTTTCTATTAACTATTTTCTGATACATCCTTCTCAATGCTATAATGAAGTCACTGACATTGAAATCATTGAATGGATTATATGAATATTTTAGAGTATATGGTAACATCATCACCCTATTTTAGTAAATCACAGGAATCTGTGGAACCTTGATATTCATTCTCAACATAACACCATAGTAGAACAATTAAATGTTTGTTAGGTAGGAAGTTAGGCATGAACAACAAAGGGGTGGCCTAGATGAAAAGGAAGCAAGCTGATCTCTAAACCTCACCCCAGACATGTCCAGGAGAGATCACAGATATGCCACAAAAGTAACTACAGAGACTTTTCTAACACCTGTGCATGCGGCCTAGGCACACAATACATACAAACTAACCACAGGGGCTTCTCCAACTCTGGCACCTGCACCCTTGATGCACAGCTGTGTCCTAAAGTAACTTTAGGCAGTCAGGAGCCCATTAGGGTTCATAAATATACACATTCATATATCCGATTATAATAGATTGAATTATGGTAAAGACATGCACAATAGAGCCTGTTGTTATGTAACTTGTAACTGTGAATCAAAACTCTCAATCCATGCCCTCCTAGATGAATTTAACAGCCCTATTTTGCATGTGCCCAGACATACTCCCTTCCCTCAAGGCCAAGGAGGAGCACATGCTTCTTGGCCTTGAGCATATGCCCGTTTGCATTCCATTTTCTGATTAGAAGTGGGTACAAACTCTATTTTGCACAGGGCAGAACCAAGAAGAGGAGACAAGAAGTATAAAAAGGGAAGCAAGAGGGATTGTGGTCACTCCTTTGGGACTGGCCTGCTCACACATCTTGCGAGTATACTATCTGCTGTCTGTTAAATAAAAGTTCTGTCTGCTTGAGCCATAGCTGAGCTGTAACTAGTCAGTTGTTTTGAATCCTTGCTACAATGAGACAAGAGCTGAGAAATCCTGGCTGGTTGAACTATAATTAGCCCATCATTCCAAATTTTGTTTGATACAAGGATCAAGGGGGAGATAAACCTAGTTTAAACTTGTTTAAAAAAATTATCAGACACACTGGGGGACTTATGATGTTCATAGCATTATGCCAAGTATGGTGTGTATGGTGGAAGCATAATATCTTAAATTCAAAATGATATTCAATAAAGTTCTCATGAAATACTTAGATACTTAAATTAATCATGGCAGCTTCATGTAAGACATAATCATCTTTCTGAATGGGTTCTCAGAAACTGTGATATTTAGAATGTAAAATTTCAATATAAATTTGATGAATGAGTAGATTAATTCATGATTAGGTTATTAAATATGTACCTGTAAAATGAGATTAATACCTACAGAATATGTAATATTTGTTTGTATGTGACTATATATATTTTTATAATATTACTAGTGCTCCAGGTTGAGAATTATGGTTAAACACATTTTGAGTAGTATTTAGGCTGGATGTAGATGTCCACCACTCCCTACTGTAATATATAAGTCTATATTATATTATATATTATATTAGTTGTTGAGAAATATAAAACATTTTATTTTGCAAACTTGTAAAACTCTTAAGATTTCAAAATATGAAATAGGCATATTGAAAAAGCAAAGTATTACAGCATCAATTCCTCATTTGTTTATATTTATAGTATTCCTACAGTCTATAATTCCCTGGGAATCACTATTAGTTTATTTTGTCTGAGAGACACTTTTGAAAACAAAAGTATTGGTTGTTTTTCAGCTTAGAAATACAGTCCATTTGAATCAACCATCTGGCCTAATTAAGCCTTCAAGGACAATACTCAATTTTAAAACTATGTGTATCCTAACAAGTCATTGATATTGATATCTGGTAAAATATCTGGGGAGAACTTTAATAATCCCCACTGGATATCTTAATGATTTCCAACGACATAATGCTGTGGATAAAATGAACACAACAGGTCTCACTCATAATTATTTCAGAGTTAGGTACACAGAGTGTTCCTTAGGTTTTCCTTAAGATCAGATCAGTTGCTCAGTTGTGTCCGACTCTGCAACCTCATGAATCGCAGCACGCCAGGCCTCCCTGTCCATCACCAGCTCCCGGAGTTCACTGAGACTCACATCCATCTGATTAATAATATATATGGATAATTTAAAATTTCTGTCTGGTGGCTCATTGGTTGTGTGACTTTTCTCAATTTAGGTAACTTCAATAAGCTGTAGTGTACTCTTCTAGAAAGAAACTGTTACAAGCATAAAGATAGTCTGTGCAGTGTGTGTGCCCTTCAGGAATCATTTCATGTATTGTGTTTGTTGTTGTACACTAATTAGAAAACACATTGGAAAGCAGTGGCACATAGTCAAAGCAATAAATAAATCAAAGGCTTTGCTGTTTTGTTCTGGTATGCATTGTTTGTTTTTCTAGGTGTTCTATACATATGTTTTTTATTCACATTTTCTTCTGAGTAATATCACCATTAGTTTACCTTCTCTGAATACATGCCAACAGATGACTGGAAAGTAGTATCTTCAGTGCCAAAGTACCAGTGGACATTATTAACTGATTCTATGGACACTCTGTATCTGGGTCACTGAGAATAAATTATATGTTGCTGTCAATTCGTATTGGAAAATGGGGTTAAACTGGTCCACTGTAGTCTTACACCATCTGTACCTGTTTTGTTTCATTGCTTATCTGCAGCGAACAAGAAAAACATAAATCTTGGTACTCAACTCTGTATACAGTGGGTTCTAAATAAATCATGAAAATTATGAAGTAAAGAAGTAAAATGTTAAGTCAAAAACTACATCATTTATCCTATGAATAGAGTAAATTCTGTACATTATTGCTCTTATTGTATTACTTGTTACCCTTAGAGATGGTTTTATGAACAGCATCAAACCCTATATCTGTTTTGACCATAGGCAGAGAAACATGACTCACTGTAAATAATTTTGCTCAATTAAAATGTATGATCTGGTTTAAAATAGATTTATTTCTCAGTGTTTTACTCTATTTTGAAAAGTACTGCAGAATATTCTAGATTTGACATGACAGCAATACACTCTTACCACAAATGAGAATGTTTATTTCCTCCTTTCCTCTCCAACCTTGGCACAAGGTGTACAAAATATTTGTTTCTACATTTATTGCCATCTGTTGTATGACATTAAGATCAACTGCCCTTTTTTTCTGTTTATGGTGCTTTTTAAGGTTTTTCTTTGGCGCTCAGGTCATACCACATGATTTTCTGGCTTTGTGCCCACTGGTGGACATCTGGAAGAATTGGTTTAAATAAGTTTGTGCTTGTTGCTAGGTCTGGTAGAAACAGTTCTCAATGATCATTTCCTTAGATTATCTGCGGGAGTAAATTGGTTTCATTCCAGTAGAATATATTCCATTGCACTTATTTTCAAAGTCATCCAGTCTTTTGTGTAATATTTTGGTTTCTTTCTAGTTCTTGCATCTGCAGGCTTGTATTTTGATTACAATTGAGTTGAATATTCTCAACTTTCTATCTATGCTTTAAGTTTTTATAGACTCCTTATAAATAATTTAGGAAATAATTTCTCCTTATTTATTCTATGAGTCTATAATATTAAAAAAAAAAGAAAAGAAAAATGAAGTAGTTCAGTTGTGTCCGACTCTTTGTGACCTCGTGGACTGTAGCCTACCAGGCTCCTCCCTCCATGGGATTCTCCAGGCAAGAATACTGGAGTGGGTTGCCAGTTCAGTTCAGTTCAGTTCAGTCGCTCAGTCATGTCTGACTCTTTGCGACCCCATGAATCGCAGCACGCCAGGCCTCCCTGTCCATCACCAACTCCCGGAGTTCACTCAGATTCAAGTCCATTGAGTCAGTGATGCCATCCAGCCATCTCATCCTCTGTCGTCCCCTTCTTCTCTTGCCCCCAATCCTTCCCAGAATCAGAGTCTTTTCCAATGAGTCAACTCTTCTCATGAGGTGGCCAAAGTACTGGAGTTTCAACTTTAGCATCATTCCTTCCAAAGAAATCCCAGGGCTGATCTCCTTCAGAATGGACTGGTTGGATCTCCTTGCAGTCAAAGGGACTCTCAAAAGTCTTCTCCAACACCACAGTTCAAAAGCATCAATTCTTTGGCGCTCAGCCTTCTTCACAGTCCAACTTTCACATCCATACATGAGCACTGGAAAAACCATAGCCTTGACTAGATGGACCTTTGTTGACAAAGTAATATTTCTGCTTTTGAATATGCTATCTAGGTTGGTCATAACTTTCCTTCCAAGGAGTAAGCGTCTTTTAAGTCCATGGCTGCAATCACCACCTGCAGTGATTTTGGAGCCCAGAAAAATAAAGTCTGACACTGTTTCCACTGTTTCCCCATCTATTTCCCATGAAGTGATGGGACTGGATGCCATGATCTTCGTTTTCTGAATGTTGAGTTTTAAGCCAAGTTTTTCACTCTCTTTCACTTTCATCAAGAGTCTTTTTACTTCCTCTTCACTTTCTGCTATAAGGGTGGTGTCATCTGCATAGATTGATATTAATGTGGGGTCTGAAGAGTGTTTAGTTTAGCATAATTATGAGATTTAGTAAGCCAGTTAAATTTTGCGACTCTTTTGAAAAAAATTAGTATTTTTGTTTTTTTCAGTAGGTTGCTTGCAAGGCAATAATATCTGATTGAACATGGTTTATTCGTACCTCCCTGAATATTCTCTTTCTCATTGATATCAACATACAGGAAGGATATTTTCCATTTGCTGGAGGATGACATGACAACCCACTTCAGTGTTCTTGCCTGGAGAATCCCATGGACAGAGAAAACTGGTGGGCTACAGTCCACAGGGATGCAGAGTCAGACACGACTGGAACAACTTAGCAGGCATGCACACATTCTCCATTTGAGGATTTGAAAATTCACGACCTAAGAGAGTCAGTGTAGAAACAGAAAGGCAGCAGAATGAGGACAGCCCTTGCTTCCACTGATTCAATAATATGGAACTGCTGTTTCAAGAAAGCCAAGAATAAGAAGGGTTTCAAGAAAAGTCAGATAAAATTTTATAATTATTATCATTAATTATGCTTATTTTGTGTTTCAAAATACAGATTAATGGACATTCTAGAATCTAAATGATTAGAAAACCATTAATTCTTTTAAAATATTTTAGCTCCATGTGACCCCATTTGAAATAAAAATGTAAATCATTGACTCAACAGAATGCCTGAATACATGCTGAATTATCAATTGCTCTATCTTGAATTGCCTGAAACAAAAGTGATCCTATTAAAAGGAACCCATGTTCTCCTGTTGACATGATTAGATAACACTGTTGCACAGGTATGATTATCTTCTATGGAACTCACCTAGTGCTAAACTCTCGAATGTGGCTTGTAGTATACCATTTGTTCTGCTTCAATTTATTTTCCACAGGTCCAAGTTCAGTTTTCAGAGTTCCACTTACATTATTATTTTTTTACAAATTAAATAGATAATTTCTATTGTTTACAAAGATTTTTTTTTTTTCTTCAGGATATACTTCAAAACATAGCAATTCAACCCTTCATATAACTACCAGTAAATTCCAATAACAGGTTAACAATGACCAGTTTTATCATATTAAAGAAATTGTGTGTAGATAGCATTAAATCAGAGTTCTTATAATGATTTCAAAGTTTTTTGTGTGTGTTTTTTTCATCCAAATCAAGAATTTAGCAATTATGCATTGTATGGTTATATTTGCAAAATGGAGTGTATAAATAATAACAAAAAAGCACTCTTTTAAATTTTATTTCATTTTCTACGAATTAATTAGCTAAATTTGTGGTTAAACATATATTTGTAACATTCATTATCAAAAGTAAGCAACTTATAAATGGAGAATTCCCAAAGAAAAAAACGTAACTTTTGCCTAATCAGAGCATTGCTTTACCCCAGATGTTTCTTCTTGAAAATATGAAAAAATAAAAATCTCAGAATCTACTAGATGATACTGATGATAACACTAACAACCACTTAAGACAGGAAGAAACAGAAACTAATTAAATTTTTATTAGAACAGAAATTATCTGAATGGCTAATTGATTACTGTTGCAACACCCCCTGGAAATGTTTGGTTATTTCAAGAGACGGAATAAAATTCCCAACCTCACCAGGAAAACTAAATGTAATTTAAAATATGTAGCATCAAACCCTGTTTTGAAATCAGACATCTGTAAATCTCAAACTATGGAAAGATAAATTCAGAATTAAGAAAAAAAGATGATCTGTATTAGCCTATTTACCAAATTGTCAGGAAAGCCACTGTTTGCACACTGTTTACTTTTACCTGTTATATTAATTAAAGGATTGCTCTCAAGATGAAAACTTTAATTATCAGGAAGATTCCGTTTTATTGAGTCCCATTTTTAAGCATGTTGGATAATAAATTAGTATTTGTGAATTTGTAGTGAAAAAAATAATTTGGCAAAGAGAAGGAGTAAGTAAAAATATTTTAGAAATGTAACTCATCGTATAGGTATAGATTAAAAAGGGACAGTTCTCTCAATCTATACAAGTGATCTAACATATTTGTATAGGAGAAAAGTCATATACTAAAACAGAATTGAAGTGTTAAGTATTTTAAATAGTTGCAACAGGAATGTCTCATGAACCAAATTAATTTTAACTCAAAAATTAACAATATTTCAGATATCTGATTTTTTACAGGTATTATTGATTTTTATAATGAACTTCAAGCATTTTACTTGGCTTATTTTGTAGAATTACCAGTATAAGGAGATGAAAGATGCACTTGAGTTCAGCTTTTTTCTCAAATTGGGACCTATGTGGGTAATTTTATTTCTCAGAAATGTCTTCCTCACTATTCTGACCCCACATGTTCTTCCCAAACTGCCACATCTACTAATTTATAAGCTAAACTATGCACCTTGCCAAATTCAGTTTGGTGAGGCAAGCTAATGTGTTATTTTAAGTTACTACTATTTGGTATTATCTGTTATGTAATTGTTTTTTTAAATGCAAATTTTATTAGTATTTAGGGTGTTGGAGAAGACGCTTGAGAGTCCCTCGGACTGCAAGGAGATCCACCCAGTCCATTCTAAAGGAGATCAGTCCTGTGTGTTCATTGGAAGGACTGATGCTAAAGCTGAAACTCCAATACTTTGGCCACCTCATGTGAAGAGTTGATTCATTGGAAAAGACTCTGATGCTGGGAGGGATTGGGGGCAGGAGGAGAAGGGAACGACAGAAGATGAAATGGCTGAATGGCATCACTGACTCGAAGGACAGTTTGAGTGAACTCTGGGAGTTGGTGATAGGCAGGGAGGCCTGGTGTGCTGAGATTCATGGGGTCACAAAGAGTTGGACACGACTGAGAGACTGAACTGAACTGAACTGATGGCAAGGCCAAAAGAGCAAAAGAGGACTGCTATCAAAAAGATTCATATAAACAATTCCCAAGAGAAGGTGGTTTGCAGTGCCACAGAAAGCCACATGGGGAAACACCAGGATCTCACAAGCATAAAGAGTAAGGGGAAGTGTGGGCAAGAGACTTAATTTTGGTTCCATAGGAAGGAATGGACAGAGTAAGTGGATTTAAGATTGGCTAGTTTGAATAACTGTCGTGGACTTTATGGCAACTCTTGTTGTTCAGTCACTAAGTACTGTCCAACTCTGCGACCCCATGGACTGAAGTATGCCGGGGTTCCCTGTCCTTCACTATCTCCCTAAGTTTGCTCAAACTCATGTCCATTGAGTTGGTGATGCCATTCAACCATCACAAGATCCAACCATCTTATCCTCTGTTGTCCCCTTCTCTGTCTGCCCTCAATCTTTCCCAGCAGCAAGGCCTTTTCTAATGAGATGGCTGTTTGCGTCAGGTGGTCAAAGTATTGGAACTTCAGCATCAGCATCAGCATTAGCCCTTCAAAAGACTATTCAGGGTTGATTTCCTTTAGGATAGACTGGTTTGATCTCCTTGCTGTCCAAGAGACTTCAAGAGTCTTCTCCAGGACCACAATTCAAAATCATCAATTCTTCATCACTTAGCCTTCTTTATTGTCCAACTCTCACATCCACACATGACTACTGTAAAAACCATAGTTTGACTATAAAGACCTTTGTCACCAAAGTTATGTATCTACTTTTTAATATGCTGTCTAGTTTTGTCATAGCTGTAGATTGCTATATTTTCATTTGAAAGGCACACTCAAGGGTGAGTTGTTTTGTATCTGTTGGAATTGACTAATGCTCGGAGGGACAGTTCTAAAAATACAGAAAATAAATCATGGTTAATTGAGTAGCAATAGATGACCAGAATATATATCTGTAGATATTCATTTCTAACTATCTATATATCTATCTTGGGGTCTTCCCTGGTGGCTCAGTGGTAAAGAATCTGCTTGCCACTGAAGGAGACACAGAGATACATGGATAGATAGATGATAGATACAAATATCTATCTATTTTTAACAAGAAGTATGTAAGACTTAGTCATGTGAATCTAGGACTATGGGGCAGGCAAAAGCCAGAAGAATAAAAGGTGAAAACCTGATGACATGTGAGTTGGCTGTTGATAATACCTTAAAGGAAAGTAACATATTATTGGAAGCTAGAGACTAGAGGAAACTTGTACAGTGGTGGAAAGTTTCACAATAATTGCCTATAGTAACATAGAAAATATAACTAATGAACTGATGACCTACCTAAGGAAATTTCAGGTAGAGTGATAATGGTGCTTCCTGGCTTTTTCTCACAGCTTATTATAAAATTCAAGAGGAAAACTATAGGCTGAGAAAGTGAAAGTCACTCAGTCATGTCGGACTCTTTGTAACCCCATGGACTATACAGTCCACGGAATTCTCCAGGACAGAATACTGGAGTGGGTAGCCTTTTCCCTTCTCCAGGGGATCTTCCCAACCCAGGGATCAAACCCAGGTCTCCTGCATTGCAGGTGGTTTCTTTACCAGCCGAGCTACAAGGGAAGCCCAAGAATACTGAAGTGGGTAGCCTATCCCTTCTCCAGCAGATCTTCCTGACCCAGTAATCGAACCAGGGTCTCCCGCATTGGATGTGGATTCTTTACCAACTGAGATATCAGGGAAGCCCATAGGCTGAGAAGGAACTAGTAAATACAAATGAACAAGTACTTGTTGAGTTTGAAAAAAATTTGTTCCCCATTCCCAACCTCTCCAGAGGGAAATAATACTAAGTTTAAAAAATGGCTTTTAGGCAAAGATTGTATCAGTTTATTGTCTTAAAAACATGGATGTATCTTGGGGTGTTTTGCCTTGGGTTTATCCTATTTGGGACTCTCTGGGTTTCTTGGACTTTGGTGATTATTTCCTTCCCCATTTTAGGGAAGTTTTCAACTATTATCTCCTCTAGTATTTTCTCATGGTCTTTCTTTTTGTCTTCTTCTTCTGGAACCCCTATGATTCGAATGTTGTAGCATTTAATATTGTCCTGGAGGTCTCTGAGATTGTCCTCATTTGTTTTAATTAGTTTTTCTTTTATCCTCTCTGATTCATTTATTTCTACCATTCTATCTTCTAATTCACTAATCCTATCTTCTGCCTCTGTTATTCTACTATTTGTTGCCTCCAGAGTGTTTTTAATTTCATTTATTGCATTATTCATTATATATTGACTCTTTTTTATTTCTTCTAGGTCTTTGTTAAACCTTTCTTGCATCTTCTCAATCCTTGTCTCCAGGCTATTTATCTGTGATTCCATTTTAATTTCAAGATTTTGGATCAATTTCACTATCATTATTCAGAATTCTTTATCAGGTAGATTCCCTATCTGTTCCTCTTTTGTTTGGTTTGGTGGGCATTTATCCTGTTCCTTTATCTGCTGGGTATTCCTCTGTCTCTTCATCTTGTTTAAATTGCTGAGTTTAGGGTGTCCTTTCTGTATTCTGGCAGTTTATGGAGTTCTCTTTATTGTGGTGTTTCCTCTCTGTGTGTGGGTTTGTACAGGTGGCTTGTCAAGGTTTCCTGGTTAGGAAGCTTGTGTCAGTGTTCTGGTGGGTGGAGCTGTATTTCTTCTCTCTCCTTTTGAAGAGTTGGGTTGCTTTTCTGGGTGCCTGATGTCCTCTGCTGGCATTCAGAAGTTGTTTTGTGGAATTTACTCGACGTTTAAATGCTCTTTGGGACACATACAGACTGAAAGTGAAGGGCTGGAAAAAAATTTTCCATGCAAATAGGGACCAAAAGAAAGCAGGAGTAGCAATAGTCATATCAGATAAAATAGACTTTAAAACAAAGGCTGTGAAAAGAGACAAAGATGGTCACTACATAATGATCAAAGGATCAATCCAAGAAGAAGATGTAACAATTATAAATATATATGCACCCAACACGGGAGCACCGCAGTATATAAGACAAATGCTAACAAGTATGAAAGGAGACATTAACAATAACACAATAATAGTGGGAGACTTTAATACCACACTCACACCTATGGATAGATCAACTAAACAGAAAATTAACAAGGAAACACAAACTTTAAACGATACAATAGACCAGTTAGACCTAATTGGTATCTATAGGACATTTCATCCCAAAACAATGAATTTCACCTTTTTCTCAAGCGCACATGGAACCTTCTCCAGGATAGATCACATCCTGGGCCATAAAAGCTAGCCTTGGTAAATTCAAAAAAATAGAAATCATTCCAAGCATCTTTTCTGACCACAATGCAGTAAGATTAGATCTCAATTACAGAAGAAAAACTATTAAAAATTCCAACATATGGAAGCTGAACAACACGCTGCTGAATAACCAACAAATCACAGAAGAAATCAAGAAAGAAATCAAAATTTGCATAGAAACAAATGAAAATGAAAACACAACAACCCAAAACCTGTGGGACACGGTAAAAGAAGTCCTAAGGGGAAAGTTCATAGGAATACAGGCACACCTCAAGAAACAAGAAAAAAATCAAATAAATAACCTAACTTTACACCTAAAGCAACTAGAAAAAGAAGAAATGAAGAACCCCAGGGTTAGTAGAAGGAAAGAAATCTTAAAAATTAGAGCAGAAATAAATGCAAAAGAAACAAAAGAGACCATAGCAAAAATCAACAAAACCAAAAGCTGGTTCTTTGAAAAGATAAATAAAATTGACAAACCATTAGCCAGACTCATCAAGAAACAAAGGGAGAAAAATCAAATCAATAAAATTAGAAATGAAAATGGAGAGATCACAACAGACAACACAGAAATACAAAGGATCATAAGAGACTACTATCAACAATTATACGCCAATAAAATGGACAACGTGGAAGAAATGGACAAATTCTTAGAAAAGTACAACTTCCCAAAACTCGACCAGGAAGAAATAGAAAATCTTAACAGATCCATCACAAGCATGGAAATTGAAACTGTAATCAAAAATCTTCCAGCAAACAAAAGCCCAGGTCCAGAGGGCTTCACAGCTGAATTCTACCAAAAATTTAGAGAAGAGCTAACACCTATCCTGCTCAAACTCTTCCAGAAAATTGCAGAGGAAGGTAAACTTCCAAACTCATTCTATGAGGCCACCATCACCCTAATACCAAAACCTGACAAAGATCCCACAAAAAAAGAAAACTACAGGCCAATATCACTGATGAACATACATGCAAAAATCCTTAACAAAATTCTAGCAATCAGAATCCAACAACACATTAAAAAGATCATACACCATGATCAAGTGGGCTTTATCCCAGGGATGCAAGGATTCTTCAATATCCACAAATCAATCAATGTAATACACCACATTAACAAATTGAAAAATAAAAACCATATGATTATCTCAATAGATGCAGAGAAAGCCTTTGACAAAATTCAACATCCATTTATGATAAAAACTCTCCAGAAAGCAGGAATAGAAGGAATATACTTCAACATAATAAAAGCTATATATGACAAACCCACAGCAAACATTATCCTCAATGGTGAAAAATTGAAAGCATTTCCTCTAAAGTCAGGAAGAAGACAAGGGTGCCCACTCTCACCATTACTATTCAACATAGTTTTGGAAGTTTTGGCCACAACAATCAAAGCAGAAAAAGAAATAAAAGGAATCCAAATTGGAAAAGAAGAAGTAAAACTCTCACTATTTGCAGATGACATGATCCTCTACATAGAAAACCCTAAAGACTCCACTAGAAAATTACTAGAACTAATCAATGACTATAGTAAAGTTGCAGGATATAAAATCAATACACAGAAATCCCTTTCATTCTTATACACTAATAATGAGAAAACAGAAAGAGAAATTAAGGAAACAATTCCATTCACCATTGCAACGGAAAGAATAAAAAACTTAGGAATACATCTACCTTAAGAAACTAAAGACCTATATATAGAAAACTATAAAACACTAGTGAAAGAATCAAAGAGGACACTAATAGATGGAGAAATATACCATGTTCATGGATTGGAAGAATCCATATAGTGAAAATGAGTATACTACCCAAAGCAATTTATAGATTCAATGCAATCCCTATCAAGCTACCAACAGTATTCTTCACAGAGCTAGAACAAATAATTTCACAATTTGTATGGAAATACAAAAAAACCTCGAATAGCCAAAGCTATCTTGAGAAAGAAGAATGGAACTGGAAGAATCAACCTACCTGACTTCAGGCTCTACTACAAAGCCACAGTTATGAAGACAGTATGGTACTGGCACAAAGACAGAAATATAGATCAATGGAACAAAATAGAAAGCCCAGAGATAAATCCACGCACATATGGACACCTTATCTTTGACAAAGGAGGCAAGAATATACAATGGATTAAAGACAACCTCTTTAACAAGTGGTGCTGGGAAATCCGGTCAACCACTTGTAAAAGAATGAAACTAGAACACTTTCTAACACCATACACAAAAATAAACTCAGAATGGATTAAAGATCTCAACGTAAGACCAGAAACTACAAAACTCCTATAGGAGAACATAGGCAAAACACTCTCTGACATACATCACAGCAGGATCCTCTATGACCCACCTCCCAGAATATTGGAAATAAAAGCAAAAATAAACAAATGGGACCTAATTAAACTTAAAAGCTTCTGCACATCAAAGGAAACTATTAGCAAGGTGAAAAGGCAGCCTTCAGAATGGGAGAAAATAATAGCAAAAGAAGCAACTGACAACTAATCTCAAAAATATACAAGTAACTCCTACAGCTCAACTCCAGAAAAATAAATGACCCAATCAAAAAATGGGCCAAAGAATTAAATAGACATTTCTCCAAAGAAGACATACAGATGGCTAACAAACACATGAAAAGATGCTCAACATCACTCATTATCAGAGAAATGCAAATCAAAACCACTATGAGGTAGCATTTCACACCAGTCAGAATGGCTGCGATCCAAAAGTCTACAAATAATAAATGCTGGAGAGGGTGTGGAGAAAAGGGAACCCTCTTACACTGTTGGTGGGAATGCAAACTAGTACAGCCACTATGGAGAACAGTGTGGAGATTCCTTAAAAAACTGGAAATAGAACTGCCTTATGATCCAGCAACCCCACTGCTGGGCATACACACTGAGGAAACCAGAAGGGAAAGAGACACGTGTACCCCAATGTTCATCGTAGCACTGTTTATAATAGCCAGGACATGGAAACAACCTAGATGTCCATCAGCAGATGAATGGATAAGAAAGCAGTGGTACATATACACAATGGAGTATTACTCAGCCATTAAAAAGAAAACATTTGAATCAGTTCTAATGAGGTGGATGAAACTGGAGCCTATTATACAGAGTGAAGTAAGCCAGAAGGAAAAACACCAATACAGTATACTAACGCATATATATGGAATTTAGAAAGATGGTAACAATAACCCTGTGTATGAGACAGCAAAAGAGACACTGATGTATAGAACAGTCTTATGGACTCTATGGGAGAGGGAGAGGGTGGGAAGATTTGGGAGAATGGCATTGAAACATGTAAAATATCATGTATGAAACGAGATGCCAGTCCAGGTTCGATGCACGATACTGGATGCTTGGGGCTAGTGCACTGGGACGACCCAAAGGGATGGTATGGGGACAGAGGAGGGAGGAGGTTTCAGGATGCGGAACACATGTATACCTGTGGCAGATTCATTTTGATATTTGGCAAAACTAATACAATTATGTAAAGTTTAAAAATAAAATAAAAAAAAAACATGGATGTAACTGTATATCCCCTTGTTAAAAGTTTAGAAGGATTTAAAGAAGTACTTTGATTAGATAAATTCTGTTTCATATCTCATAGATCCTCTTTGTTAAGAAATAAAGCTCCTAAGATCATAAGAGACATTGTAATAAAATATCATCTTTGAAAGCCCATAATACAGAAAGACATTTCAAGATTTATGAATGTAGATTTTATCTAATGGGTTAACGTATGATAAGATTTATAAGAAATTCATAGATTCTTCAAGAGAATATTAGTGAAAGCACTGCCAGCTTGAACTAAAAAATACAGAAGTAATGTCAAATGAAAAGAGACCTTTGGGTACTCAAAATTCTGTAGCTAGGATGCAAGCTGAAAGAATTATTCATCTGCAAATGCCAACAATTTTTTTAATGCCAAATGGAAAATAATGTAGAGGAGATTACCAAAAACCCAGAGTATTAGTCGCTCAGTCGTGCCCGACTCTTTGCAGCCCCATGAACTGTAGGCCACTAGTCTCGTCTATCCTTAAAATTCTCAAGGCAATAATACTGGAGTGGCTTGCCATGTCTTCCCTACCCAGGGATTGAACCCTAGGTCTCTTGCAGGCAGATGCTTTAGCATCTGAGCTACCAGGAAAGCCCAAAAGCCAAGGGGGCAAAACCAATAGCTATGGAGAATGATTCCTGTCAAACTGTCTCCAACTGGGATTTAGAATTTCTGTGGACCTGTGATTTCTTAGTGTCTTAGATTTTTATTTTTAAACTAAAGAATCTATTGCATGTCTAACCATGGTATCTGGGGGTTGTCTGGGTCAGATAGCTTGTCGTTTTAGTTTCAGATCAACAGGACTTCAACTCAACAGGACTATTCTCTAGAAGTTATACTAGACAAGTGTTACCTGAGGAGCTTCATCTACAATTGAAACTGAGCTAGAAGATCCTGGACTTCAATACTGAAACAAATTCCATAATGGGATAAGACTTTGGGGGATCTTGGGGAAGGGGAGATTGTATTTTGCACATGAGAGGGACATGAATTATTATGACCAGAGAACAGTCATATTCTGTAAATTATAATTTTCAAGAGATGATCTTAGCAGTATTTCCAGTCCTACAAGGACTTGTAGAAGCTTGCCTACTTTTGTTTTAAGCTACTAAATATGGGATTATTTTTATAGTCTGATGAATTGGAGCAGCATTGTTTTTTTAAGGTAAATTAAACACAATTTTTCACTCTATCGCAACAACATGTTTTAAAATATGTAGATTTTAAAAATATCCTTCTTGATTGTTGTAGAGTGATTAAGTAACACTTATAAACTTTTTACATACTGTAGTTGCTGGAGCCAGAATTCAAATCCAGACAATCTTACTTCAGAGGCTATTTTTTAGTAACAAACCTATATTTGTTATTTATAATTAATGAAACATATCTTTTATATCATGCATTGTACTGTTTGCAACCAAAGAAAGAGAACAATCTTCTTTTTAACATCATTTAACAGTTGAAGAAACAGTACACGCTGAAGTAAAGTTACTTGTCTAGGTCATGGATATAAGAATGCCAAAACTGTGTCTTGAACCCAAGGAGTCAAACTTTAGAATCCTTGCTTTTAAGCAATGTCATATACTGCTGCTTGGCTAGTAGTTTAACTCCCTTATCTTTTGCTTTCCAGCACATTTTAAATTCATTACTTTCTTTTCAGAAAATAGAATAGGTAGAAAACTAAAGCTGTAGCACCACAATTTGATTGTCTCTAGATTATTTCTCCCAATCATTGATCCTCTCCTCAGGTAAGAGGTAGTTTACAAAAATGGCCTTTTCCAGGAGGCTCAGTTTTTCTCAAATATCTGCATTGTTTTAATAACCACTTAGATTGTGCTAAATATAAATAGGCAGATATGCTGGTGATTGTAATAATACAGAGATCCTGAATTTCAATGCTTGTCATTTAAAAACACTTTTCGAGTTGCCATTCAGACTACTTTTTTCTCTGTGCTTCTTTATCATTTTTCATAAAAATAATTAAAAATCCTGACTACTCCACTATTCTGTAAAATACTTTCAGTAGCTATAGTATCCAGAATGTAAAGTTTCAATATAATCTGATGAATGAATGGATTAATTTTTGATCAATCTGTTAATTACTGTATCTATAAAATGGAGTTAGTACCTCTCCCCCATGTCCCCTTCCTCACAAACTTTAATTTAAAACCTAACAAATACATTTAGTCCAGGCAGTGTTCTAATTACTTTATAAATATTAACTCATTTGATATCTAAAATAATTCTATGAAGTAAGGACCATTAATATTCTCACTTTAAAAGTAAAGGGGGGCTTCTCTTGTGGCTCTTGGTAAAGAATCTGCCTGCCAATGAAGGAGACACAGGTTCCATCCTTCTTCTGGGAAGATCCTACATACCTCAGAGCAACTAAGCCTGTGCCCCACAACTGTTGAGTCTGTGTTCTAGAGTCTGAGAGCCCCAACTACTGAGCCCATGAGCCATGACTACTGAAGTTCACTCGTCCTAGAGCTGGTGCTCTACATCAAGAGAAGCCGTTGCAAGAGAAGTCCTCACACCACAACGAGAGAGCAGCCCCTGCTTGCTGCAACTAGAAAAAGCCTGTGGAACAATGAAGACCCAGTACAGCCATAAACAAATAAACAAACAAATTTTTAAAAAGTGAATAAAATGATACTATGAATCTGTTAAGTAATTTGCTTAAAGTCACACTGGATAGGCAGAGAACTGGACTTGGAAAACATGCAGGCCTAATATTAGAATCTATGCTCTTAATCATTATAGTATGATATATATGAAGTGACTCAGTATCAAATCAGTAGGCTTTAGATAAATATATTAAGCTGAACTGTATTTTTGACCCTTAAAATATCAATCTAATGTTTCAACAATACCGTGCTGTGGTTCATGGGGTCGCAAAGAGACAGACACGAATGAGTGACTGAACTGAACTGAACTGAACAACTGAGGTAAAGATGTACTTCGACCAAGACAAATGAGTAAATAGCTTTGTTTTCTGCAGATGAGAATTACAATGAGAATAGCATGGCCACATTATTGAATAGTATATTCTCTAATGCTCCAGTGACAGCTGTGTCTTCAAAAACTGATGGTAAGGATAGCTCTTTAGTGTGTCAATTTTGTAATCAATTTAACAATCCTAGGATGGGCAATAAGAGGAGGCAGCAAGGACAAAAGTGGATATGTAAATATAGTTGCATCTATGAGTCTAGTGAAGAATCAAAGAGTCTGTGCTGAGACACTCAGTCATATCTGACTCTTTGAGACCCTATGGACTGTAGCATGCCCATTCATTGTCCATAGGATTTTCCAGGCAAGAATATTGAAGTGGGTTGCCATTTCCTATTGTAGGGGATCTAAAGACTCCCTTACAGTTAGAGACACATTCATGGTCAACCAGTCTAGGATCTGATTGATCAGTTAAAAACAAATCCCTAAACAAGTAATTATTTTCTTAATAAGGTGCTCTTATTTCAGGAGAAAATAACACAATAGCACAAAGACCATCCTGCTTTGAACTTGTTAGCTGGTAGCAGAGACTTATGCATTGCTTGAGTTTTGACATGAGAGATATGTATATTTTCAGATGCTAGGCACTGAGCTCCATCTCTGCATCTCCTTCTGCACCACTTTTTGTCCTACACCACAGAGAAATAATTCATCTTAGAAATGTACCTAGTGGAGAGAAAGGTTTGGTGTTGGCACTACTGGAATCACTTTCTGCCTTTTTGCTGTTGTTTGTTTTTTTAAATGTAACCTGGGATGAAATCCCTATTTCTCTATGTGTTAGTGTTCTCAATTAAATTTATTTATTTGATTTTTCTATTACATGTAATTGGTAACTGATCAAGTGATAAGGAGTTACGTCTTTTGCTATGAAATTGACCCTGGCAGAGGAAACCAAGACAATCTAGACAGATTATCTGTCTTGATGTTTCAGAAACTTTTCAATAAATATATATATAATAACAAATAATGATTTTTGCAGAAACATGCATTGTAAATGTCACAGTATTTGAAAACATAAAATGTAGGTGGTAATAATGAATAATAATAAACTTATTGAGCACCTACTCTGGATAAATCTCTAGGTCTCATCTTGGCTTTGAGTGCCAATCATTGCAAATTTCTCTTTCATCCTGCAGCATCCAGTATTTTCCACTGGACACCTCACTGTTAGCCAAAATTCTCAAAGTGGAACAACTGGAACAACAAGCATTGGTGGGATTAGAATTAGTTACATCAGATCAGATCAGATCAGATCAGTCGCTCAGTCATGTCTTACTCTTTGCGACCCCATGAACCGCAGCACGCCAGGCCTCCCTGTCCATCACCAACTCCCGGAGTTCACCGAGACTCATATCCATCGAGTCAGTGACGCCATCCAGCCATCTCATTCTCTGTCGTTCCCTTCTCCTCCTGCCCCCAATCCCTCCCAGCATCAGAGACTTTTCCAATGAGTCAACTCTTCTCATGAGGTGGCCAAAGTACTGGAGCTTCAGCTTTCGCATGATTCCTTCCAAAGAACACCCAGGGCTGATCTCCTTCAGAATGGACTCGTTGGATCTCCTTGCAGTCCAAGGGACTCTCAAGAGTCTTCTCCAACACCACAGTTCAAAAGCATCAATGCTTCGGCGCTCAGCCTTCTTCACAGTCCAACTCTCACATCCATACATGACCACAGGAAAAACCATAGCCTTGACTAGACGAACCTTTGTTGGCAAAGTAATGTCTTTGTTTTTGAATATGCTATCTAGGTTGGTTATAACTTTCTTTCCAAGGAGTAAGAGTCTTTTAATTTCACGGCTGCAGTCACCATCTGCAGTGATTTTGGAGACCAGAAAAACAAAGTCTGACACCGTTTCCACTGTTTCCCCATCTATTTCCCATGAAGTGGTGGGACCGGATGCCATGATCTTCGTTTTCTGAATGTTGAGCTTTAAGCCAACTTTTTCACTCTCCTCTTTCACTTTCATCAAGAGGCTTTTGAGTTCCTCTTCACTTTCTGCCATAAAGGTGGTGTCATCTGCATATCTGAGGTTACTGATATTTCTCCCGGCAATCTTGATTCCAATCTTGCTTCCAGTCCAGCGTTTCTCATGATGTACTCTGCATATAAGTTAAATAAGCAGGGTGACAATATACAGCCCTGACGAACTCCTTTTCCTATTTGGAACCAGTCTGTTGTTCCATGTCCAGTTCTAACTGTTGCTTCCTGACATGCATACAAATTTCTCAAGAGGCAGATCACGTGGTCTGGTATTCCCAGCTCTTCCAGAATTTTCCACAGTTTATTGTGATCCACACAGTCAAAGGCTTTGACTTAGTCAATAAAGCAGAAATTGATGTATTTCTGGAACTCTCTTGCTTTTTCCATGATCCAGCGGATGTTGGCAATTTGATCTCTGGTTCCTCTGCCTTTTCTAAAACTAGCTTGAACATCAGGAAGTTCACAGTTCACATGTTGCTGAAGCCTGGCTTGGAGAATTTTGAGCATTACTTTACTAGCGTGTGAGATGAGTGCAATTGTGCAGTAGTTTGAGCATTCTTTAGCATTGCCTTTCTTTGGGATTGGAATGAAAACTGACGGTTTCCAGTCCTGTGGCCACTGCTGAGTTTTCCAAATTTGCTGACATATTGAGTGCAGCACTTTCACAGCATCATCTTTCAGGATTTGGAATAGCTCAACTGGAATTCCATCACCTTCACTAGCTTTGTTCATAGTGATGCTTTCTAAGGCCCACTTGACTTCACATTCCAGGATGTCTGCCTCTAGGTCAGTGATCACACCATCGTGATTATCTGGGTTTTGAAGATCTTTTTTTGTACAGTTCTTCTGTGTATTCTTGCCATCTCTTCTTAATATCTTCTCCTGTTAGGTCCATACCGTTTCTGTCCTTTATCGAGCTCATCTTTGCATGAAATGTTCCTTTGGTATCTCTGATTTTCTTGAAGAATCCCTAGTCTTTCCCATTCTGTTGTTTTCCTCTATTTCTTTGCATTGATCGCTGAAGAAGGCTTTCTTATCTCTTCTTGCTATTCTTTGGAACTCTGCATTCAGATGCTTATATCTTTCCTTTTCACCTTTGCTTTCCACTTCTCTTCTTTTCACAGCTATTTGTAAGGCCTCCCCAGACAGCCATTTTGCTTTTTTGCATTTCTTTTCTATAGGAATGGTCTTGATCCCTGTCTCCTGTACAATGTCACAAACCTCATTCCATAGTTCATCAGGCACTCTATCTATCAGATCTAGGCCCTTAAATCTATTTCTCACTTCCACTGTATAATCATAAGGGATTTGATTTAGGTCATACCTGAATGGTCTAGTGGTTTTCCCTACTTTCTTCAATTTAAGTCTGAATTTAGCATACATAATTAATACTTACTTGATTATAATGAAGTAAAAAAATGGATTTTGCATAAGAAATTTAAAGCAAACCTTGCCAGTGAGTGTGATAAGAAAGATGAGTTAGGCAAAATGTACAGATATATATTTATATCATATAAATACATTATAGGGTAAATAATGCCTAAATTTGTACTCTATTAATGTATTTATAGATTAAAATATACTCATACATTATTTTAGGTATTTATTTATGACCAAGATATTTAAGACATATTACACAAATTCAAATATGTTTGATTCAACTTTTTTTCTTATTAAAAAAAATTTGAGGGAAGCCAAAGGAAAAATGAAGTATCTTAAAGATAAGCAAAAGAATTCACCTTACAAATAGCATGAAAGTAAACTATCTGCTGAGGCATATTGAGGAATAAAGAAGATTGACTCAGTAAATGAGTCCAGTGTTTAAGGAGCATGAAATGAAAAACAATATACAGTTTGCTCTTATGATGTTTTAAGGCATTATGTGTTTTATTTTGGTATTCATGGCAAGATCTAATCTGCTTTGGGAAATTATTTTGACATTGTCATGTACTGAAGATGTGTGTCAAAGAGGCTTTCCTGTCAAGTCTATCACAATAGTTTCAGTAATAGACATCTTACCTTAATATCCTCAACAGTCACCTTTTTATCAGATCTAAAGTATGATTAAGTTTTTGGAATAAGAGTTAAACAATAACTTTCACTCACCAGAAGGAATAACATAAATATGCTTGTGTGAAATACAGTCATTATGACATATTTGATTGGAATATTTCAGTAGGCTTTCTGAGAATTTAGACTGCAATAAAAGTGAATTAGTAATGACATCAAAAAATCTTCCTAAGTGAAACACTGTTCTCTATAAGTCCTTTTTAAGAGCAAAAGTTACGTATTCATTCATTCGTCAACTTTTTTGCATAAACTTAACAATAGCCAAGGACTGACTACCATTGCCAGCTTCATTTCGAGGGGAAAGTAAAAAAGAACCCTTGAAAATGCATTCTGATTATCTTCTGCTGCCTCTTAGAAAGATGAAGAACAACTATCTCATTATAACAGTTCACCCAACATCATGGAAGTCTAGAAGTTAACTTTGCATTGTCTGAAACATAATTTATTTCAGCCTCAGTTTTATGAACTTATCTATAATAAATATCAATCAATTAATTACAATATGTGTGATTCAATTTAAAAGATACTAACAGGCTTTTGTGGCATGATTCTATAGTAAAGCAAATTAATGTATTTTAGGCCAAATTTATTCTTTGTTTATTCTAAAGATGGTTCTGGTAATAGCTTTCTAAGTATAAAAATATGAAGGCAGAAAAAATATTTATCTTTTAAAAATTCATGTTATTGCCCTTAGTGATCTCCAGTAGCTTCTTAGTTGTATATTTTACATGTAAGATAGCTTATGTTCAAACTTGTTTTTCAGTTCAGTTGCTCAGTCATGTCTGACTCTTTGAGATTTAACTTGATTTTAGTTAGAATGAAATATATTTAAAATGCTGATTTAATACATTACTGTAAAATTAAGTATATTTCTCACCACATATAAGACTTCATGCTCAAATCTGTGTACAAATTTTGTGCCTCAGTTTTCTTGATTGTAAGTAAAGAGCATCAATATTGGATGAGGATGAATCATATATTGGCAATAAATATAGTCATTTATTACTCAGTAAAAAGACTCCTCTTTTCAGAAGTGCACTGATAATTATTAAACATTTAGAAACTAAACTATTGACTTGCCAACCAATTTTAAGTCTATGATTCAGAATAATATGTATTAAATATTCAAAGTAACCAATGGTATCAGTTTGGTAAAGGGCTTAGTGGACCTCAGTTATGCTTATTAAGATGTTATTATTTGATTGTCCTTATTGGAAGCCAAATAGGTGCTCAAAAATAAATAGCATCTAAGCAACATATAGATTAGAGTGAGTTATCAGAGATTGTGTTTTGTTTCTTGACCTCTTACATGGTATAACTCTGAGACAAGTTCTGGCTCCCTTCTTATTCACATGGGCCCAACATGTCAAAGAAGTAAAATACTAAAATAATATCCATGAAATATCTGTTAATTAAGCAAAGATGAAAAAAATCTATTCAAATTGAATGGAATCTGACTAAAACTCTATCAAAACAGTTTACTTTTTGACTGACATTTCCTTAATTAACAAAGCAAAAATCTGACAAGAGAACTGATGCTCCCTGCAGTGGAAGGTCAGAGTTGTAAACCACTGGTCCACCAGGGAAGACCCAAGAGCTTGATACGGTGAAAAAATACTATGATTTTTTTCTTCTGTGGTTGTCAGTTGTGTTTTAAAAAAGCATCAAAGTGAGAAATGGCAGTTATAAAGAATAGAAAAATGTATTTTCATCATTTGAGTCCTTTTAGAGAGTGTGGTAAAACAATCTTGCCTATGGTTCTGACATCTACTTTGTAGCAGAACAATACATTTGAAAACTTTGGTATTCTTTTTTTATATTTAAAAGCCACCTTTATGAAATTTTGTTTCTATGTAGGTAAATATTATTTACAGTTTGTAGGACACAGTGGATTCAATCCGTAAATCAGACTTCAAGAACATAAATCTTATTGGCTGCCATATTAGTAAATCAACTCACCTAAATAATGGTGAGACTCTGACAGTGATCCAGACTGTGGGCTTGGAAATTTAGCTATTGACTCACTGGGAACTTGATCTTCTGACATTTTAATGGATTGAGGTCCTGTTTCCGATGGTTCAGTTTATACATGCACATAAACTATTTTGAGCACATCAGAGCCAAGAGCTAAGAGCTGATGTTCAGATTTGGAGTCAAGCTGTCTGTCCTTTGAACTAAGTAGGGAAGGGTAAAGTGGACATCTAATGAGTTTTCACTGTAAGTACAGTTACTGCACTAAATAATATCATATCCATGTACAACAAAACAAAGTAACACTAAAAAAATGGATACCGCAGAGGGGATGATATATTTCCAGTAATTTCCCCATCTCTTCAATTCTACTAATTTTGTTATTTATTTATTGTATAAGCTGTGCATGCATACACACTTGTGTGTATGTGTGTATTAAACAAAACGAATGTTGTTACTTTAAGGCATAAAAGCGGCATCTAAGAACATGGAGTCTGATGTCTGAAGCTCTTTAATTCTACTTTCTTTCTTGTGTCTGGAATTGTTCAGCAATAAATTGTAATCTATGTTGCTTCAATTACTAGTCTTTTCAGATCTGACTGCACTTAATTACTAAAGACATGATCTGTTAAAAGCTACATCTGGAAACAATGTCACTCTCTGTGTTTGGCATTTGAAAGTCGGACTTAAGTTAAATGAATACTTATAACCACAAAGCCTTGGAAAAAAAAAATTAGTGCCATCTTACATTTTTTTATGAATTTAGCTTGAAACAAATAGTGTATGCTATTTACTTATTCAGTACGTATTTTCTGAAATGTCTAGGTATGTTTACATCTTTATCTTAACCTTATCTATAGTTCTAACCATAGATTTCCAGATTATTACACCTCTGGTATTAAGAGCAGATATGTCTTTTCAATTTTATACTCATCAACTTTATATATTAGCATGGTACACAAAACACTGAATTTAGTGCATACAGTGTCAAAGGCAATGAAGGGTGTTCCCATTCAAAACCAATTATAATTTTAGAAATAGCACAGGAATGCTTGCAATTTTTTAATAGAATTAAAATACATGCTTCTGTTTAGTCCATGATTATTTGAACTCTTCACAGAAGAGTTGATGAACATGAGTCATTCCACATGGAGCCCATCAGTGGAGCATATTCTATATTTTTAACCATAGATTTGCCTCACACTGAAAAGAAGCCTGGGCTTTAAAAAATTATTGTTGGTAACATTCTTGTCTTTCTACATGAGGGTGAATCAATCCAAAGGTAGGAGTGATGTAAAATCGGTAGAAGTTTAAAAATGCATCATAACAAACTAAGGGTAATCCAGATACTAAAGGAAGAGAAGAAAATTTGTTGCAAAAATAAAGTAATTTCTATGCACCAACCAATAACACTGAAGAAGCTGAAGTTGAATGGTTCTATGAAGATGTATAAGACCTTTTAGAACTAACACCCCCAAAAGATGTCCTTTTCATTATAAAGGACTGGAATGCAAAAGCACGAAGTCAATAAACACCTGGAGTAATAGGAAAATTTGGCCTTGGAGTACGGAATGAAGCAGGGCAAATTTAATAGAGTTTTGCCAAGAGAATGCATTGGTCATAGCAAATACCCTCTTCCAACAACACAAAAGAAGACTCTACACATGGACATCACCAGATGGTCAATATTGAAATCAGATTGATTATATTCTTTGCAGCCAAAGATGGAGAAGCTCTATACAGTCAGCAAAAACAAGACCAGAAGCTGCCTGTGGCTCAGATCATGAACTCCTTATTGCCAAATTCAGACTGAAATTGAAGAAAGTAGGAAAAAACAATAGACCATTCATGTATGACCTGAATGAAATCCCTTACGACTATACAGTAGAAGTGAGAAATAGATTTAACGGACTAGATCTGATAGACAGAGTGCCTGATGAACTAGGGATGGAGGTTCATGGCACTGTACAGGAGGCAGGGATCAAGACCATCCCCAAGAAAAAGCAAAAAAGCAAAATGGTTGTCTGAGGAGGCCTTACAAATTGCTGTGAAAAGAGAGGCAAAAAGCAAAGGAGAAAAGGAAAGATTTACCCATTTCAATGCAGAGTTCCAAAGAACAGCAAGGAGAGATAAGAAAGCTTTCCTCAGTGATAGTGCAAAGAAATAGAGGAAAACAATAGAATGGGAAAGGCTAGCGATCTCTTCAAGAAAAACCTGGTGTACGAGATAGCAAAAGAGACACTGATGTATAGAACAGTCTTATGGACTCTGTGGGAGAGGGAGAGGGTGGGAAGATTTGGGAGAGTGACATTGAAACATATAGAATATCATGTAAGAAACGAGTTGCCAGTCCAGGTTCGATGCGCGATACTGGATGCTTGGGGCTGGTGCACTGGGACGACCCAGAGGGATGGTGTGGGGAGGGAGGAGGGAGGAGGGTTCAGGATGGGGAACACATGTATGCCTGTGGCGGGTTCATTTTGATATTTGGCAAAACTAGTGCAATTATGTAAAGTTTAAAAATAAAATAAAATTAAAAAAAAAAAAAGAAAATTAGAGATACCAAGGGAATATTTCATGCAATGATGGGCTCAATAAAAGGCAGAAATAATATGGACATAACAGATGCAGAAGATATTAAGAAGAGGTGGCAAGAATACACAGAAGAACTGTACAAAAAAAGATCTTTGTGACCCAGATAATCATGATGGTGTGATCACTCACCTAGAGCCAGACATCCTGGAATGTGAAGTCAAGTGGGCCTTACGAAGCATCATGACAAATAAAGCTAGTGGAGGTGATGAAATTCCAGTTGAGCTATTTCAAATACTAAAAGATGATCCTGTGAAAGTGCTGCACTCAATATGTCAGGAAATTTGGAAAACTCAGCAGTGGCCACAGGACTGAAAAGGTCAGTTTTCCTTCCAATCCCTAAGAAAGGCAATGTCAAAAATGCTCAAATTACCGTACAATTGCAGTCATTTCACATGCTGGCAAAGCAATGCTTAAAATTCTCCAAGTCAGACTTCAACAATACGTGAGCCATGAACCTCCAGATGTTCAAGCTGGACTTAGAAAAGGCAAAGGAACCAGAGATCAAATTGCCAACATCTGCTGTGTCATAGAAAAATCAAGAGAGTTCCAGAAAAAAACATCTATTTCTACTTTACTGACTATGCCAAAGCCTTTGACTGCGTGAATCACAATAAACTGTGGAAAATTCTGAAAGAGATGGGAATACCAGACCACCTGACCTGCCTCTTGAGAAATTTGTATGCAGGTCAGGAAGCAGCAGTTAGAACTGGACATGGAACAACAGGCTGGTTCCAAATAGGAAAAGGAGTACGTCAAGGCTGTATATTGTCACCCTGCTTATTTAACTTATATGCAGAGTACATCATTAGAAACGCTGGGATGGAGGAAGCACAAGCTGGAATCAAGACTTCAGGGAGAAATATCAATAACCTCAGATATGCAGATGACACCACCCTTATGGCAAAAAGTGAAGAAGAACTAAAGAGCCTCTTGGTGAAAGTGAAAGAGGAGAGTGAAAAAGTTGGCTTAAAGCTCAACATTCAGAAAACTCAGATCTTGGCATCCAGTCCCATCAGTTCATGGCAAACATATGGGGAAAGAGTGGAAACAGTGGCAGACTTTATATTTGAGGGCTCCAAAATCATTGCAGATGGTGACTGCAGCCATGAAATTAAAAGATGCTTACTCCTTGGAAGGAAAATTATGACCAACCTAGACAGCATATTAGAAAACAGAGACATTACTTTGCCAACAAAGGTCTATCTGGTCAAGGCTATGGTTTTTCCAGTAGTCATGTATGGATGTGAGAATTGGACTATAAAGAAAGCTGGGTGTCACAGAATTGGTGCTTTTGAACTGTGGTGTTGGAGAAGACTCTTGAGAGCCCCTTGGAATGCAAGGAGATCCAACCAGTCCATCCTAAAGGAGATCAGTCCTGTGTTCATTGGAAGTACTGATGTTGAAGCTGAATCTCCAATACTTTGGCCACCTGATGTGAAGAGCTGACTCATTTGAAAAGACCTTGATGCTGGGAAAGATTGAAAGCAGGAGGCAAAGGGGATGACAGAGGATGAGATTGTTGGATGGCATCACCAACTCAATTGACATGAGTTTGGGTAAACTCTGGGAGTTGGTGATGTGCAGGGAGGCCTGGCCTGCTGCAGTCCATGGGGTTGCAAAGAGTTGGACACAACTGAGCAACTGAACTGACTGACTGACTCATTGCCTCTTTTCCTTGGCTAATAGCATTATTTCTGTTATGATTAATTATCAGTGACACAATAAAAGACAGGATTGTGTTTTCCACTTCACTAGGATATTAAACATTTTGCTTATGGCTAAAAATCTAGTTTTAGTAGGAATTTCTGTTTTTATTAATTTCCCTGAGTATTAAGTAATTTATAAGGCAGACTTACATCACATCTTATTAAATTGATTTTGTGTAGGAAAAAACATGAGAATAGGATATTCTACAACCCAATTTATTTCTGATACATGATTTACAAGCTACAGTTAAATTGGTTGAGTAAAAGGCAAAGTAAAACCAGAGATATCTGAATGACACCATTCACTGCAAGAGATATAGCTTTCTCAACCATTTATATTCCCAATAGTAAGCTAATAGACAAATAAAGGTTACCAAAGAATTGGTGCTATGTGTCGTTTGGTCACAGTAATTAAGGGTACATTTGGCAGAAATCAGATACTTATTGTCCATTACAGAGAATGATTGGTTTATTTATTCACAATCTATTGATTTTGATCACAAAGTTTGTTAGGGATTTTTTCATAACATCTTACAGAAAAGCATCAACAAGATTTTTGGCCAACCCAGTACTAGCTGCATGACAAGACACTGCAGGGTAAATTGTTTATACTGTTAATTATATAAAGAGAGTATTTCATTATATTAGCATACCCATTCTGGAATATTTGCTTTGATGGTAATGTATGCATTATAAAGTTGAATCAATTTAAAATCAACACTGCTGCTGTGTGTATTGTTTAAATCATTTTACTTTAATAGAGTACTTGCTGATAAAAAATGAAAAATGAAGGGTCAACAGTGGTTTTCTCTTCAAGTTTTATACTCTGACTAGTAGTGAAATTCCTCATGGCCGAGAGATGAAAAGACTGATGTCCTGAAACCATGTGCATTTCCACTATGGTTATGCTGCAATTGAAAAGCATATTTCCTAAAACTTGTGAAATTTACCATTAAGGTAAAGCCACTCCTTCAGATAATGTTCTACAGATATTTGAGGTGATTCTCTGAATAATATCTTGAAGTTATTTTCTGAAGTTTTCTATTAACTCTGATATATATCTGCAGTATTCTCATTCTATTATGAATAAAATGCTACTGGTATAACATTTAAAATGGCAGAAGATCATGTATCTTTCTTCAATTTATGTGACATAATCATTAAGAGAAGGTTACCATTTCCTTCTCTTGGGATCTTCCCAATCCGGGGATTGAACCCAGGTCTCCTGCATTGCAGGCAGACGCTTTACCATCTGAGCTACCAGGGAAGCTCTGTAATCATATATAGTAGGTTATTATTTTTGATCTGAAATAGTGGTGAGAACTTTCAAACATCTAAGTTTCTTTTTTGTTTTCTGGCTTTTGGTAGATAAAGAATCATAGAAACAACCTTATTGTCTGGGTTCAATGACTTGGATTGAGTGAGAGTAGTATACCATGCTGGATTTAATGTAGACAGTTCCTCTAAAATGAGAAGGAAAATGTGATGCCATATGGAGAGATATGGGATCTGGAGATATGGACTAGAGCATGCATATAACCTACATATTCTGACTTTTGCTAGTGCTATTCAGATTTAACTACCTAACAGCTTTCTGGTCATTTGGGTGCACTTGACAGAAATGAAGCACAGTGTATAAAAGTAAATATGTTTTTATGTACCTTACCATGCTGATATATAGTATTGACAACCATTTCTTTTATTTGTAGTGAATTTAAAGAGAAACTTTAAGGAACAGAAAATATTCAGATATTTCAAAGAAATTTTCTGAGCAATTTGGTATAATAGTAATAATGTTCAGTAAGCAGTTAAAGGTATTTCATAAGCATGACTCTGTGATATCTCTGCCAGATTTACACTGACAATTTAGTTTTCCAACATTGTTACAAGATTGTACCATTGCTATAGGTGCAAGAAGTTAGAGCTGTATCAAACTTGAAGTAAAGTTATATTATGAGGAAACCAAAAAATGATGTATCTATAGTACATGTTTTCATCAATTCTTTTTTTTTTTTTTTAACACCAAAACCAGTTTGTGTAGGGGTATAGCCAATTAGCAATATTTTGATACTTTAAGGTGAACAGTGAAGGGACTCAGCATACATGTACATGAATCCATTCTCCCTCAAACACCCTCCCATCCAGGCTGGCACATAACATCATCAATTGTTTTTCATTTCCATTTATTTTAAATAGAAAGGAAATTTCATTTGATTAACCATCTCATACTGTACCTAAATATGACTATATTTACCAGCAAGAAAAGAATCATTAACCTATATAAAAATGTACTTTAACTGTACATTTTATTTTCCTGTATTAGCTAGTACATGCAAATGTTTATTTCTTCCTCCATTATTAGTGGTCTCTTCAAATTTCTAGTTTTAACTGGCTTAAGAATTCTTTTTAAACATATTTTTGAGATACTCTTAATTTTCACTTCTCTTTTCAGTGTCTCTACCTTTGGAAGAAAAAGTCTGTTTTCAGCACACTTCCTTCTACTTTCTAATGGAAGAGGAGAGGATGACACACCCCATCCTATCTGCTTGTTCCATAACCTAGTTGCCTTTTGGTCACTCAAGAGGTAACAGTGACCCTTGTAAGCTTATTGCTGCTTTATTTATCTGTAGACCTTTTATCCTCTATCTCAGTGCCCTTTGTTTTCCCCATTTTATTTTCTACCTTTACTTTCTGGATCATTTTCATGTGTTCTTTAAATCAAACAGGCTGTTTCTGCAAGGTTAATATCCTATGTATTTTTTTCTCCCTTTGGTCTTTGATCATTTTCTCCATTTCCCTGGTCCTTCATATGGCTCATTTACAACTTCACATAAAAGTTTATTTCTTTGAATTCCCTGAAATCAACCCGTGAATACTTTATGTTTTCTCCTCAGCTCTATCCCACTTACAGCTCTGTTTTTCAATGTACTTCCTTTAGCAGAGCATACATTTATCCCACTGTGCCTTTTTACTCCTGGGGTTTGTTTGGCTGCTCTTTAAGAGCTTTGTGTAGAATTTTTGTTTTGGGACCAAGAGATCCAGATATCATTCATAATGAAAGCTCTTCAGCTCTTTTCTTTCAAGCCTATTTCTTGTGAAGCTGCAGCAAACATTTCGAAATGGCTTTTACCTCTTCCTCACTACAGAGTAAATAGTCTTAGGCAGGGATGAGATCTCCCACTTTATATGCTTTTTCTGGCTTCCTGCCATGTCACTGGATACTAGCGCAGTGATCAAAACTGTGCTGTCATCCAGCTGCGTACAGTATATGCAAATAATGCTGATGTTTTTACAAAGTTATGGCTAAAAGTTTTAGGTGCATTGTGGCAAAGTGGAAAAATATTTCTCCAGGGAACATCGCAGACTGACATATGCAAATAATAGGCTTAGCCTAAACGAACTGCGAGGTTGTGTTCAGTTCTCTTTCATTAACAACAGAAGATGAATTGGCTGAATTATAGCTGAAATAAGTTGCAATTAGACTTCCAGAAACCCATATGATTCTAAACATAAGGATGTGAGGCTATGGGCTGCATTACACAGAGATATTGGAGAATTACCAACACTGGTGTTTCTGAAAAGCAAGAAAGTTAAATTCTTTTGTAAGGTATGGAATGTCTCTATATAGGGGAATATACTCTATCTCTTTTGGGAATTCTATTGTCCTTTCTAGCACTATAATTTTTTTTTTAAATTTATTTGGATAAAAGTTTTCTTGATGGTGAGCCAAAACTTCTGTGTGTAAATTCTGCTCCTGGGACTATGTTCCAGCTGCAGGATGCTGTCTTTATGCTCCTGTCAAAACACTTAAATTTCTGGAGAGTAACTTATGGACTAAGAGAATCTAACCAATGGAGTCATTAGCTTTTCCTCATTTCATTTAGCCAGTATCTCTATTTAACTATTTTTCAGCTCCAGTGAAAATAGTATTCCTCTTAAAAATTCCTTGTTGATACTTCTTTCCACATTTACCAATATATACACTTAATTTTGGGTGAAGAGTTAGATTTTTATGTTTTCTTCTTTGATATTTTCTGAGCCAAAAGTTGAAATTTATTTTCCCTCAACTTAATTACTAACTAAAAAGCCACATGGGCAGTCTGAAATATTGAAAAGACTGTATTTCAGCTAAATTTGTGACTTTCTAACATTGATTTTTGCTAGAGCCATAAATAAATGCAACCTTTTATTTGCTAATTTAGTTTAATAGATAGTAGAAGTATAGAAGCATTTATGTTTCTAAATGTTATTTTCAAAAAGCAAGTTCAATATTGTTTTAAATTTCAGTCTTTAAGTGGAAACAATATCATTATATATGTTGTATATGAATGGCAAATTTTGACAAACACTTCAAAGCGTTAGGAGAAGGCAATGGCACCCCACTCCAGTACTGTTGCCTGGAAAATCCCATGGATGGAGGAGCCTGGTGGGCTGCAGTCCATGGGGTTGCTAAGAGTCGGACATGACTGAGTGACTTCACTTTCACTTTCCACTTTCATGCATTGGAGAAGGAAATGGCAACCCACTCCAGCAGCAGCAGCAGCAGCAGGAGAAGGCAATGGCACCCCACTCCAGTACTCTTGCCTGGAAAATCCCATGGATGGAGGAGCCTGGTAGGCTGCAGTCCATGGGGTCACTAAGAGTCGAACACGACTGAGCGGCTTCACTTTCAAAGCGTTATTAATGACTACTGTTTGGGTTATATGACTAGAGTCTCATGAAGGGAATAGGAAAGAAAGATAATGTTTACTTAACATTTTACACTACCACATTTTTCCATGAGTAAGTACTGGTTTTATAGTTTTATGAACTTATGAAACTCTAATACTTTGGCCACCTCATGCGAATAGTTGACTCACTGGATAAGACTCTGATGCTGGGAGGGATTGGGGGCAGGAGGAGAAGGGGACGACAGAGGATGAGATGGCTGATGGCATCACAGACTTGATGGATGTGAGTTTGAGTGAACTCTGGGAGTTGGTGATGGACAGGGAGGCCTGGCGTGTTGCAATTCATGGGGTCTCAAAGAGTTGGACATGACTAAGCAACTGAACTGAACTAAACTGAACTGATGATTATTATTTTTTGCTATAAAACATGACCAACTTTAGTCACCACTCTGGAAGCAACTAATTTGCAGTAGTTTATAATGGACCTTTCCCACCAACACCAAACAGAGGAAAAGAAAATTTGTTGAAGCTTGTGTTTCTTCTTTTCTTACTTCAGGAATATGAAGTAAAAGCAGAACCAAATCACAGCCATATTGCCAAAATTGTTTCTAGATAAGGCATATGAATGAAACTATTCTATTCCAGTAACTTATCTTTCTTATAATTTTCTTTCAAAATTTATCATACAATACTAACCATGGTGAATGAACAGATCTCTTAGCTGTGTTTGCTTATTAAAAGTCAAGGCAGAGACAAAGGTAAATAGATGTCAGCTCTAAACTTGACAGGCATACCACAGTAGAAAGTAGTTCTGTGTAGTTGCTGCTGTCTGTCTTTCCTCCAGATCTGCTTGTGACTACTGAACTGAAGAATGGAGAGTATTTCTTCTCTCCATGTATCAGTGGTCTAGGTGGGGCTGGATGGGAGGATTTGGGTTCTGAGTATTTGTCAGGTAAAATAGGGTGATGATGGGTCTCAGAGATGGCTGAATATCCTTCATTCTTGTTTGAATTTTAACTGCAATGAATTCTTTATTACAGTAGTAGGGAGGAGACCATGGAAATTTTACACTATAATTTATTACTGCTTCATAGAACTGACCTCCACCTAGACTCCTGGCCCTTATTATAGCTTTGTAACAAAATCCAGTCACATTTTCCTTTACTACAAAGGCCCTTCCTCTTAGTTTGGTCCTGGTTCCCAAATATACCACTCTACTCAGTTTCACTCCTCTAACAAGAATGTAAAACTTACCCTGTTTTAGTCATCACTGTAAATTTTGGGGGGTTGAGTTGTGGCTTTAATGCATTATACAAAGCTTGCCTCCTTCCCCACTCTTGCCAGAAGAGATTAGAAGATTTAAATTAAAATTGAAAACTTCATACTAGTTTCAAGATTGAATTCATGGTTATCTAATCTGCCTTAAGAAAATAAATGTAAAGAAAAAGCTAAACTCATAGGAAACTTACATATTGTTAATTGAGAAAAAAATTTTTTTAAGAATTTCAGGTTTAAGCATGGCATTATATATGTTTATATATGAACGAATCACTTTCCTTTTCTCAAAACCATAAATTAATAATATGGTGTGTTGAAGGCATAATGATATTACCACATTAAACCAATCTACAGCTTGAGTACTGGATCAAAAAACAAAAAACAGTTTTACTCATTTTTTGTACAAAACCATTTCTTTTCAAGAACACAAATTTCCAAGAAACTAATTCCTATAAAAAGATCCTTTAATAAATAATGAATATATCAGCTTAACAGGCAGAGTCAGGACTCTGACAGTTTGTCTATAAAATGCATGAATGGATAGGTAAAAATAGACAAAATATAGTCTTGACCATAGCTATAAAAATATGGATAGATACGGTAGGAGTTTCATACTTGGAGGCAGAGAACAAGTAGGATATCTCTTTCCAATTGCACTTTAACTATGATTTGCTATCATTTAACTGATTCTATGTAGCACAATAGAAAAGAAAGATACTTGCATCAAAGGAAAGCAGGATATTGCAGATTTAAATGCATACAAGTAATATATAACAGACTATATATAATAATGTATATTATAATATAATAAGAATAGACTGGTTCCAAATAGGAAAAGGAGTATGTCAAGGCTGTATATTGTCACCCTGGTTATTTAACTTATATGCAGAGTACATCATGAGAAATGCTGGGCTGGAAGAAGCACAAGCTGGAATCAAGATTTCTGAGAGAAATACCAATAACCTCAGATATGCAGATGACACCACCCTTATGGCAGAAAGTGAAGAAGAACTAAAGAGCCTCTTGATGAAAGTGACAGAGGAGAGTGAAAAAGTTAGGTTAAAGCTCAACATTCAGAAAACTAAGATCATGGCATCCAGTCCCATCACTTCATGTCAAATAGATGGGGAAACAGTGGAAACAGTGTCAGACTTTATTTTTCTGGGCTCTAAAATCACTGCAGATGGTGATTGCAGCCATGAAATTAAAAGACGCTTATTCCTTGGAAGGAAAATTATGACCAACCTAGACAGCATATTAGAAAGCAGAGACATTACTTTGCCAACAAAGGTCTGTCTAGTCAAGGCTATGGTTTTTCCAGTAGTCATATATGTTTGTGAGAGTTGGACTATAAAGAAAGCTGAGCGCTGAAGAACTGATGCTTTTGAACTGTGGTGCTGGAGAAGACTCTTGAGTCCCTTGGACTGCAAGGAGATCCAACCAATCCATCCTAAAGGAGATCAGTCCTGGGTCTTCTTTGGAAGGACTGACATTGAATCTGAAACTCCAATCCTTTGACCACCTGATGCAAAGAGCTGACTCATTGGAAAAGACTCTGATGCTAGGAAAGATTGAGGGCAGAAGAAGGGCACAGCAGAGGATGAGATGGCTGGATGGCATCACCAACTGGATGGACATGGGTTTGGGTGAACTCTGAGAGTTGGTGATGGACAGGGAGGCCTGGTGTGCTGTGGTTCATGGGGTCGCAAAGAGTCAGACAAGACTGAGTGACTGAACTGAACTGAACTAAAGTAGTATATATAAGAACTCTACTCTTTGTTTTACTGAAAATAACAACAACAACAATAGATATATAAACTAACAAAAAAAAATTCATTTGGAATTTGGAGGAATTAGTAGTATGAAACCCTTCCAAAGTGGAGAGTACTATAGTCAAGTACTAAAGTTTTAAACAGTTTGGGAAAGTGCTGCTGTGAAATATAATTTGCCCCCCCCTCCATTTTTTTCAGTCTCTATTGTAAAACGTTTTGATTACTACAATGACCTCCTCATTGACGTTCTTGTTTAAACCTTGCTAGCATATTTTTCATTCTCCAGATGATCTTTTTGAAAAACCAATCAAATCATGTCACCAATTTTTATTAAAAAAATTCCACATTTAAGTGAAATCATGCATTATTTGTCTTTCTCCTTCTGACTTATTTTTCTTAGCATAATACCTCAAGGTTTATCCAGGTTGTCAAAAATGGCAAATTTTCCATCTCTTTATGGTTGAATAATATTCCATTGTTTAAATATCTTTTTGAGAGAATGTTTTCATTTTCTTTAGACAAATATGCAGAAGTGGTATTGCTAGATAATATGGTAGTTCTATTTTTAAATTTTTGAGAACTGCCAAATGGTTTTCCATAGTAGCTATACCAATTTATTTTCCTACTAACAGTGCAAAAGGGTTCCCTTTTCTCTACATCTTTGCCAACTTTTTTTTTTTTCTTTTTGATAGTAGCCAGCCTACCAGGTGTAATGCTATATCTCATTGTGGTTTTGATGATTGGCAATATCAAGCATCTATGCATGTGCCTGTTAACCAGCTGTGTTTCTCTTTGGAAAAAGTTATATTTGGATCCCCTGCCCATATTTTAGTCAATTGTTTTTTGGCATTGAGTGTGGTGTTAGTTGCTCAGTCTTGTCCGTCGTGTCTGACTCTTGGCGATCCCCTGGACAGTATCCTACCTGGCTCCTCTGTACATGGAATTCTCTAGGCAAGAATACTGGAGTGGGTTTCCATTCCCTTCTCCAGGGCATCTTTCTGACTCAGATATTGAACCTGAGTCTCCTGCATTGCAGGCAGATTCTTTACCAACTGAGCCACTAGGGAAGCCCCCTTGGTATTGAGTAGAATAAATTTTTTATATATTCTGGATATTAACCCTTTATCAGATGTACGATTTGCAAATATTTTCTCCCATTCAGTAGTTTGTCTTTGCAGGATGGTTTTCTCTTCTGTTCAGAAGCTTTTTAGCTTGATGTAATCCCATTTATTTATTTTTGATTCTATTCCTTTTGTGCTTCATGCAAAATCTACAAAATATCAAGACTAATATCAAAGAGCTTAACGCTTATGTTTTCTTCTAAGAGTGTTATGGTTTCAAGTCTTATAATCAAATCTCAACCCATTCAGAATTATTATTTTTTTATAATATAAAATAGTGGTCCAGTTTCATTATTTTACATATGGCTGTCTGGTTTTCCAAACACTATTTCTTGAAGAAATTACCCTTTTCCCACTGTATAGTCTCTGCTCTTTGTCATACATCAATTAACCATATATGTGTGAGTTTATTTCTGGGCTGTCTATTGTGTGCTGTTGATCTAGGCATCTATTTTTATGCATATAACTTACTCTTTTGATAACCGTAGTTCTGTAATACATTTTGAAATCAAGAAGCATAATGTTTCCAGCTTTGTTGTTCTTTCTCAAGATTGCTTTATTTGAACTCTTCTGTGGTTCTATACAGATTTTAGAATTGGTTTTGATTTTTCTAATTCTCTGGAAAATCTCATTGGGATTTTGATAGAAATTTCACTGAATATATATATATATATATATATATATATAAAATACAGATTTGGGTAGTACAGGCATTTAAATATTAAGTATCCAATTGATAAACATGGGATACCTTTACATATATTTGTGTGCTCTTCAATTTCTTTTTCAATATTTTCCAGTTTTTAGTTTACAGGTCTTTCACCCCTTGGTTAAATTTATTTCTAGGTTTTTATTCTTTTTGGTGTACTTATAAATGGGATTGTTTTCTTAATTTCTCTTTTTGATAGTTTGTTATTAACTTCTCTTGTGGCTCAAATGGTAAAAAATCCACCTGCAGTACAGAAGACCTGAGTTCAGTCCCCAGGTGGGGAAAATTCCCTGGAGAAGGGAATAGCTATCCACTCCAGTAATCAATCTTGCCTGAAGAATTCTATGGCCAGAAGTTCCTGGTGGGCTACAGTCGATGGGGTCGGGTTACAGAGAGCTAGACACAACTGAGCAACTTTTACTCACTCACTGGCCATTAGTTTCTAGAAACATAATTGATTTTTGTATATTGATTTTGTATCTGGTTGCCGTTTCAAAACCATTGTTAATTCTGCCTTAGAGTTGGACACGACTGAGCGACTTCACTTTCACTTTTTACTTTCATGCATTGGAGAAGGAAATGGCAACCCACTCCAGAGTTCTTGCCTGGAGAATCCCAGGGACGGGGAGCCTGGGGGGCTGCCGTCTATGGGGTTGCACAGAGTTGGACACGAATGAAGCGACTTAGCAGCAGCAAGTTCTTTTTTGTAATTTCATATTGGAGTATAGTCGATTAACAATGTGTCTGTTTCAAGTGTACAGCAAAGTGATTCAGTTATATATATACATGTATCTATTCTTTTTCAAGTTTGAGCAGAGTGTGTTAGGTTCTTTATGTTAGCTTTTCTGCTACCAGGATGCTAATCTGCAAAAGTTCTGCATAGCTGGCATCTTCTTTAAGCTTCAGCTTAGATGACATCTTCTTAGGGAGGCCTCCCTTCATCCTCAGACCAATGTAGTCTTCCAGTCCCATTCACTTTTTATCATAAAAACTTGCTTTTTATTCTTCAAGCATCTGAACTCTACTTACATCATGATTCAGTGTGATTCACTGATCATTGTGTTCTTCAAGTGTTAGTATAGGCTCTGTGAGGGCAGGGTGTTTTCTCTACCACATGTACCATGTCTCTAATATACCTGATAAAGAGCAGGTGCTCAGTGTTCGCTGAATAAATAAAACTCCATGATGACTCAAAATTCTTTCCAAAGGCAGTTTTTCATCATTATACACCATTAATTAACTGTTTGATAAAACGCAAAACTCTGGGGAGAAAATCAGTGCATTGTTGTGCTCTCCAGCCGTTCATGATTTTAAATGAGTTAAACAAATATGTTCAGATATAATGAAATGATTTAAGAAAAGGAAATAGACTGTGTACATATATATATATACACACACACATATACATATATGTGTGTACATATATATATATATCTCAAAAAATCAAGTTGTACACATTAAATATATAATTTTGTCAATTATACCTCACTAAAATGGAGGGAAAAGGAGTGCAACTTTGTATTAAATGTGAAAATCAACAAAAATTTATGTGTTAATTGATACGGACTAAAGAAGCAAAATTTTCAGGAAAGTGGAAGAAAAGATGCTTAAGTAAAATAGAAACGGTAAGGTGCAGGGTTGATTCTGGGGTCAAGCAATAAGCGTGTATCTATTTGAGGAAGAATTGTTAGAAAGATCTAAAATGTAAACTAAAGGATCGGGTACATTTGGATTAAACAAAAATTTCCAGCATTTAGGGGATTTTGAAAGAAAAAATTTTGTTAAGATTCATATATAAAAACAAGTTATAGTATTAAAATATCTGTATATTTTAAAAATTTAATTACCAGTGTGAAATGTTCCATATAACAATGGTCACTAATTGTATTTTTTGATTTTCTACTTAAGTTTACACTTAATAGTTGCTTGTGCAGTAACTTTTGAATGACTAGATGAAAAGATTAATACTTTTCTTCAGCTGCAGTAATAATAAACAATGCTTATTACTGAATAAATAACAGTTCATTATTATTAAATGAGTAAGAAATGAATCACAGAAGAGCATAAGTGAGACAACACTGATAGAAGACAAGGCTGAGAGTAAGCTGAAATTTAAAGGTCAGACAGAAGCCATATGAGAATGTATCAGTAGGTTCATCTTGAATTATACTCATTGAGAAAACAGGGGACTACTATATCATTCTCATTGTCTGCACACAGTGTTAGAACAAAGTGGAATAAAGTTAATGTCTTCAAGGAAGAGAAATTTGTCATTTTCCTGACTGCAAAACTGCATCCATAACTCTAACAGGACATCTTACAACTTGAAACATATGGCCAACAAGCTCTGGCATATTGCTGAAAGTAATCTGACTGAGCAGGCAACTTTCACCTTTCTGATGAAAGTAACCATAACTCTTGGAGTTGATGTAATTCTGGATTTAGGAACCAATCTCAATCATACTTGGACATCTTGCTGCTTTTCCAAAAGCACTATGCAAATTGTGCACTACTGTGTAAGTGTTTTTTTCAAATTGGACTCAAATTCAATACAGCTTACTGCTACATTTCTTTTTGCCTGCAAGTAATATATTCATATAAGCTTATTCAGAAAAAAAATCATGAATGTTTATTACTGTGAAATTCCAGTTCACTTTGAGAAGAAGTAGACAGGGCATTGATGATGTATGTAATCTGTGAGTAATGCATTCGTCCATATTAGGAAGATATTATAGAATTGTAAGTTGTATTTGGGAAGGTAATAGTCATTTTTGAGTAGAAAAATAAAATAATATTGCCTGTTTTTTTGTATACCTTATTTCATATGGTAGGTGAAAAAATCCATTTTTAAGGATTTATGAAAAAAAATAAAGTTAAACTTCACTAAAAATTATTAACTTTAAGGAATTTTTAAAAAATTATTATAAAGAAGCAGGTCAAGAAAGTTGTCTTGGAAAAGGTAGGACTTAAACAACTCTGATATTGGCAGACTTACTGCCTTCTTATTTTTGTTGTTCTTAATTATTTCTATTAAAATGTCTATTAAATTTCTAATTTAAAACTGTCTATGAAACTATCAGTAAATAGTTCATTCAGTTCAGTTCAGTCGCTCAGTCGTGTCCGACTCTTTGCGACCCCATGAATCGCAGCACGCCAGGCCTCCCTGTCCATCACCATCTCCCAGAGTTCACTCAGACTCACGTCCATCGAGTCGGTGATGCCATCCAGCCATCTCATCCTCTGTCGTCCCCTTCTCCTCCTGCCCCCAATCCCTCCCAGCATCAGAGTCTTTTCCAATGAGTCAACTCTTCCCATGAGGTGGCCAAAGTATTGGAGTTTCAGCTTTAGCATCATTCCTTCCAAAGAAATGCCAGGGCTGATCTCCTTCAGAATGGACTGGTTGGATCTCCTTGCAGTCCAAGGGACTCTCAAGAGTCTTCTCCAACACCACAGTTCAAAAGCATCAATTCTTTGGCACTCAGCTTTCTTCACAGTCCAATTCATGCATCCATACATGACCACTGGAAAACCATAGCCTCGACTAGATGGACCTTTGTTGGCAAAGTAATGTCTCTGCTTTTCAATATGCTATCTATGTTGGTCATAACTTTTCTTCCAAGGAGTAAGCGTCTTTTAATTTCATGGCTGCAGTCACCATGTGCAGTGATTTTGGAGCCCCCAAAATAAAGTCTGACACTGTTTCCACTGTTTCCCCATCTATTTCCCATCATAGTAAACTGTGGAAAATTCTGAAAGAGATGGGAATACCAGACCATCTGACCTGCCTCCTGAGAAATCTATATGCATGTCAGGAAGCAACAGTTAGAACTGGACATGGAAAAACAGACTGGTTCCAAATAGGAAAAGGAGAATGTCAAGGCTGTATATTGCCACCCTGCTTATTCAACTTCTATGCGGAGTACATCATGAGAAGTGCTGGGCTGGAAGAAGCACAAGCTGGAATCAAGACTGCCGGGAGAAATATCAATAACCTCAGATATGCAGATGACACCAATGACACCACCCTTATGGTAGAAAGTGAAGAGGAACTAAAAAGCCTCTTGACGAAAGTGAAAGAGGAGAGTGAAAAAGTTGGCTTAAAGCTCACCATTCAGAAAAAAAAAAAAAAATCATTACTTTATCTTAATTGTCTTTCAAAGGGTGTGTTGCTCTATACTTTCATTAAAAGCATATATGATATAAAATATATCGTTCAAAAAACTGCATGTGTCATAGCTTTTAAGACTAATTGCCTTGATAAAGCACCCAGAATGAAAGATGGAGATAATATTCATTGGACTGGAAGCCTGAAAGTGTTGAGTCTGTTAAAAGGTGGCATTAAAGAGGAAGAAGATGGGATGGGATAGATGTGTTATGAAAGCTCAGACCCAATCAGGAAGGCCAGTTGTTGGAAATTTCAAACTAAAAATGTAAATTGAGAAAAAGTAATAAGTTATAAAAATCCATTTCACACCAGTCAGAATGGCTGCTATGCAAAAGTCTATAAGCAATAAATGCTGGAGAGGGTGTGGAGAAAAGGGAACCCTCTTACAGTGCAGTCCAGTGGATTCTCAAGAGTCTTCTCCAACACCACTGTTCAAAAGCATCAATTCTTCGGCACTCAGCTTTCTTCACAGTCCAACTCTCACATCCATACATGACCACTGGAAAGACCATAGCCTTGACTAGACAGACCTTTGCTGGTAAAGTAATGTCTCTGCTTTTCAATATGCTATCTAATGTTGGTCATAACTTTCCTTCCAAGGAGTAAGTGTCTTTTAATTTCATGGCTGTAATCACAATCTGCAGTGATTTTGGAGCCCTGAAAAATAAAGTCAGCCACTGTTTCCAGTGTTTCCCCATCTAGTTCCCATGACGTGATGGGACCAGATGCCATGATCTTCATTTTCTGAATGTTGAGCTTTAAGCCAACTTTTTCACTCTCCTCTTTCACCTTCAGCAAGAGGCTCTTTAGTTCCTCTTCACTTTCTGCCATAAGGGAGGTGTCATCTGCATATCTGAGGTTATTGATATTTCTCCTGGCAATCTTGATTCCAGCTTGTGTTTTCATGTTGATGTATGGCAAAACCAATACAATATTGTAAAGTAATTAGCCTCCAATTAAAATAAATAGATTTAAATTAAAAAATAAAAAAAATTAATAAAAATCCAACATTAGGTAGCACAATAATCTAAGTTTGGGATATTGAAAGATATGACCTGGGTAGCATATTGCAGGAGCCTGGGATACATTTAAAAGAATATTTTGAACAAAAATGTGCAGGATTTTACAATTTGTATTTTTTCAACATGTAATTATAAAAGAGCCTGCCAGGCTCCTCTGTCTATGGGATTTCTCAAGCAAGAATACTGAAGTGGGTTGCCATTTTTTTATCCAAGAGGATCTTCCCCACCCAAGGACTGAATCTATGTCTCCTGCATTGGCAGGCAAATTCTTTATCACTGAGCCACCAGGGAAACCCAATTTAAAAAATAAAAATAAAAAATACTTAGTTGTTAAATAATGCTAACCATCATCTGAGCCTTCAGTGGTTTCAATCTTTCTTCTGGTGGAGGGTTTGAAATATTGTAAGAATTACTGCAATGTGACACAGAGATTGAAATGAGCAAATGCTACTTGAGAAATTGTGCTGATACATTTGCTCAATGAACAGTTGCCACAAACCTTCAATTTGTGAAAAAACATACAAACAAGAACCCCACACTTTTCTGCAAACTGTGATTAATCAAAATAGTATAAAATGAGGTATACCTATAAATATTAATATATTATCTTACAATTTGGCAGTCAGAACCTGAAATAAGTCTTATGGGGCTAAACTTAAGATGGCTACAGAGCTAAATTCTCCTGGAGCTTTAGAGGAAAATACATTCCTTACCTTTCCCAGCTTCTAAAACACTTATATCCCTTGGCTCATGACAACATCACTCTGACCTCTGATTCATCCTCACATCTCCTTTTCTAAAAATCTGATCCTCTGACCTCCCAGTTATAAGAACTCTTGTAACTACATTGGACCTACTTGAATAATCTGTAATGTTCTTTTTTTTACAAGGACCCAAATTTAATAATTTCTGTAAAGTCCCTCTTGACATATAAGGTAACATGTTCATAGGTTCAAGGAAAAAGCATTTTTTGACATCTTTGGTCGGGGAGAGGGTGTTGCTGTTAAGTGGCTCAGTCATATCTGACTCTCTTTGTGACCCCCATGGACTGCAGCATGCCAGGTTGGTGGGGAGGGACACTGCATATTCTGCCTATTATACCCCTTTCTTCAATTTCATAAGTGTTTTCTGTATTTACTTATTACTGAGTCATATTGTAAGAAAGTAAGATATGAACTGATTAATATTTTTCTGATTGCCTGATATTTAGAAATTTTTGATTTGTAAATATAGGCCACAATTACTTGTTTCACGTATTTTAAATGTAGGACCTAAAAAATAAATGTCATCAATATTTATTGAGTGAATTCTCTGACATCAAGATGTAATACATTTCAACACAGAGGTTAGAAATACACAAAAACTAAAGTTATAATAGTGTGCTAATTTTAAGATATCAAAATATTACCATTAATATATAAAATTACACTACTTATTGAAAACTATTACAGAATAACTTAATAAATTAATTTAGAAGATAAACATTCAAAACAATATTGTCATTGTTCAGTTTCTCATTGATATCTGACTCTTTGCACCCCATGGACTGCAGCATGCCAGGCTTCCCTTTCCTTCACTATCTCCTGGAATTTGTTCAAAATCATGTCCATTGAGTTGGTGATGTCATTCAACCATCTCATCATCTGTTGTCTCCTTCTGCTCCTGCCTTCAATCTTTCCCAGCATCAGGGTCTTTTCCAGTCAGATATTCACATCAGGTGGCCAAAATATTGGAGCTTCAGGTTCAACATCAGTCCTTCCAATGGATATTCAGAGTTGATTTCCTTTAGGACTGACTGGTTTGATTGCCTTGCTGCCCAAGGGTCTCTGAAGAGTCTTCTCCAACACCCTAGTTCAGACATTTCGGTGCTCAGTCTTTTATATAGTTCATCTCTCATTCAAACATAGATTATAGTGTCAGCCTTTTATTAGTTCATCTCTCATTCAAACATAGATTATAGTGTCAGAATGCATGAATGGTCTATAACTTCAACAGAAATCTCTGCTTGCTCCACAGGTCACTCCCCTGCATTCTGACACTACAATCTATGTTTGAATGGTACATTCAAGTCAAACAATCTATGTTTGACCTGAGGAGCAAGCAGAGATTTCTGTTGAAGTTATAGACCATCATGTGTTATATATTTTGTCTTATGCTAAACTATGTGACTGTCATATACTAATATTAAATGATAAATAATATCATCAAGCCCACTTTCTTTCAAGGGCTGTAAGCCCCAAACTCCTTTTATTTAAGATATATGAAGATATTTAGTTTATACTGGTTTTCTTTTTTTTTTTTCTTTTCTTTTCTATCCGCCCCCCCAAGCAACCTTTTTTTTGTGTGTGTGTGTGTGAGGGGGTCCAAACTCTACACAGTTGATTGAAATTCTCCAAGTGTAAGCTTTATCTTTATGGTTTCAGTGAGCATAGATAAATGCATCTAAACTCACAAAGCCAAATATAAGATTAGGAGTTGTCATGTTTCTTTCCAGGAATACTTTTGAGAGCAGATTGACTCCCATTTTGAACATAGATTGTAGTGTCAGGATGCAGGGGAGTGACCTGTGGAGCAAGCAGAGATTCAAATGTATCTAGCTGATGTTTCATACAAGAGGTACTAGAAAAACAGAAAGGTTGAGGAAATACAAGCACTCTTGAGTTGGAGAGACTAAAGCTAGATCATCTATAAGTTTCCCAACAAAAGGCAGGAAGCACGAATAATGCAATTGTCAGCTACCTACTTGAAGTGGCAATTAAACTTCAGAGAAGGGATGGCAGAAAGATAACTTTATTTAAAAGTGCTTATATCTGCAAACAACCACGAGGTTCTTCTAAAGCTGGACAGATAAACAAAATGTGGTACAGCTATGTAAGAGAATATTATCCAGTGATTAAAAGATATGAGTTATCAAGCCATGAAAAGACACAGAAGAGCCTTAAATATATATTTGTATAGGGAAAGAAGCCAGTCTGAAAGACTGCATACTATAAGATTTCAACCATCTGACATTCTGGAAAGGGAAAACTATAGAGATATTAAAAATAACAATGCTTGCCAGAGATTTAGAAGAGGGAGAAAGGGAGGAGTGAATATATGAAGCACAGATAATCTTTAGGGCAGTAAACTGTTTTGTATGATACTGTAATGGTGGATAAGTAACATGTTTTTGTCAAAACCCATAGAAATACAACACTAAGAATGAATTCTAATATGAACAATAGATTTTAGTTAATAATAATGTATCTTATTGCTTAATCAATTATAACAAATGTGCTAAACCAATGTATGTTAATAAGAAGGGAAACTGTGAAGGAGGAGGGAAGGATATATTGGAATTCTCTGGGAAAAAAGTACATAGATCAGAGGTCTTGTTAGCTGGAAACAATGTCCTAATCACAGAGTCAATTGCTAGACTAACACCAAGATTCTGAACTCTTCCAAAGGAGTAAATTTCTAGGTTTTGTTTTGGTGGAATGTAATCTTTCTATGAAGGATCCTCATGAAGCCTGGTTTCTTAACTTCATGAGATATTACTCTCCAATTTTTTGTTACTGCAGTTTGGATACTCTGTACATGGATTATCTGAGGGGAAATTATTTTTATGTCCCTCACTAATCTCTTGAAGCAAAGAGCATATTGAGTAAAACTGAGGCATAGCCATTTGACTTCTATCTACACATGAGAGTATTTTATTAAATACCTTGAGATACCTTGAATTTGCCATTTGTAGCCCAATTATGACAATATATATCCCCTTCTTGTGCAAAAGTCTTATATTAAAGACTTCAGATTACTTGAAAGTGTTTTATCTTAGAGACACTATTGGTTTGAATTAAATCACTTGTGAGTCACCCACAAGGAGATGAAGTTTCCAGTGTTAATCAAGAATAACCACTCCACTGTTAGAAAATATGGCTAAATTATATGCAACAAGGAGATGTTGTCATCAGTATATATAAATATGTGTGAACCTGTGCTCTCTGAGTTAAATATCCTATAAACACGAAAAAAAGTTTAATATAAAAGTTAAACCTGTGTTAAGTGAGTATATACGACATAAGAAAAACAGATTGAATTTTTCCCAGAAGATTTAGATCTGTAAATAAGACAAAAGTTTTTCTTAGGAATTATTCTTTCTTGATTTATATATAAAATTAATTGCATATTTATCTGAAATCAACATTAATAATTTTTCTTTAATCCTGTGTACATAAATACTTGTAGTTTTAAAAATTATGAAATTGTAAATATTGCTCAAAATAAAATGAATAATTCAAAGAAGCACATGGTGAAAAATAAAGATTTCTTTCATAAATCCACAGCTCTCCAGTCATATATCCCAGGGTATTATCTCCATAACAATTTTTAATGTGTCTTTCCAGAATTATCTTTGCATGTACAGTGTTGTATATGTATGTGAATGTGTAATGTATATCTGAGAAAAATATGATGAATTACACACTATATATAAACATGTACATATTTCAGTATCACCACATGTAATGCTCTACCATTCATGTGTATATGGGTATGGATGTGTTATGTATGTACATATGTATGTTTTTATAGTTTAGGAGTATACTTTATTGGAATGTACTTCTAATGATAAACATCTGACACAGGAAACAGCTTTGTATAGAGTCACGTAGTTCAAGTCTTGAGAATAGAGTAAAAAATATTATAAATCACTAAGATTCAATAATGGATTTCCTGAGCCCCTGTCCATCAGTCTTGGCTTCACAAATTAACTGCAGTCTTGGAGTACTCTGAACAGGACACTTACAACATTTCTAAAGTTAACGTCTGGCTGTTAGCCAAATAATACAATCTTGGTTTGACTGTCAGTGGAAAATATTCAATTAGATGAATGTACAGTGGAATGAGCTCTTCCTATAGGATTCAAACTCAACAAAACATTGCCATATAACTTCAGTATGACTACATTTCTCATAAAAAAATGCTACTCTGAATGTTAAATGAAATTAAATAGACTTCATTTTCTGGCACTAGCCCTGTGGATAGATTGTAAGCCTCCTTCATTCCAAAGATGTCTTATTTTTATTCCAAAAATCCAGAATTAGAAGGCAGCAAATTGTGGTCTTTAAAATCCTCAGGAGAGGCCTCAGTAAGTGGAACTATTTGTATTTTTTGGCTGCATCATAGGCAGCTCAACAGTTACTCAGTAACGCACTCCATTTTTCCAAATAAGAAACCCTTTGCGTATTTGTACGGTTTGGAATGGGAAAGCAGATTCAAGAACCAGTTCATGAGTAGATATTTATAAGCTCTATTAATACCAGTAAAAGTTTATTCACCATACAGGAGAAAGTGTTAACCATTTATTTTAGAGACAGTGGCTTTTAAAGGCCTATGATCACCAGAATATTTTTTCTTGCAAACCCAGCTACTCTGTGCAAAACATTAAGAGCACACACACCTCAGGTGATTAACAAGGAAAACTCAATTTTAGTCATTTAGCACAAATGAAAGCCATTTGTTAAAATGGAAAATGCATAAAATGTGGAAGTCATGGGAAGTAAAAACTAGCATTTAGTTGCCTGTATATCATTTATTTAGAGTTGCTTTGAATTTCAGATGTAGAACTTCTGGTGGTAGGATAACAACAGGGAAGGGGAACATGAATGAATCATGAAAGAGGTTGGTGGTGGGTAGGACAAATTGTGCTTTTCCCTTGTATTTACTTTTGTGTGAGAGATTCTTTTCTTAATTGTATCTTTTGGCTTTTTCAAACAGGAATTACATTGCTTGATGTTGTTTTACTGTTGAAACTGCTTGCAGAAATGGCTTGTGCTAACTCTAGATATCAGAAGAAATGCCAGGAATTGGATACTTCATTCTATTAACAGGTTCAAAAGCAAGATATCAACTCAATTTTAACACTGGTGTAGGAAAATACACGGGAGAGCCATGTCAGCTTATTCTTTTGATGTAATTCTCTTAATTCTGGCTCATTAGAGATTACTTTAAATGTTTTAAGACACCTCAAATTTGGGCTTCCCTGGTGGCTTAGATGGTAAAGAATCTGCCTGTAATGCAGTTCGATCCCTGGGCAGGGAAGATCCCCTAGAGAAGGGAATGGCAACCCATTCCAGTATTCTTGCCTAGAGAATTCCTCGGACAGACCAATGGGTTACAGAGTCATACATGACTGTGTGACTAACACAACAATGAATTTTGAATAGTAAGTCTTGCTACCTGCAAAAATTGGAGCGTAAACAAATGATTGTCCAAGTTTCTCTTAACCTCACTATACATCTCTCTTTCATTTCTTTCTTCTTCACTAAGCACCATCCTGTATTTTTTTCCTGCCCTTTTATAAGGACTTGTTTTGCATACATTCCTTCATTTTCATGAGATTATAAAAGTGCTTTAAATATTGACTAGTTACTTTTACATAATCCATGTTAGAATGGCAGTGAATATCAGAAGACTGAAGAAAATAATATTCAGGGGACCTTTCTTTTCTCATTTGTTTCCTTCCCTGGTGGCTCAGATGGAAAGCATCTGTCTGCAATGCAGGAGACCCAGGTTTGATCCTTGGGTTGGGAAGATCCCCTGGAGAAGGAAATGACAGCCCACTCCAGTGTTCTTATCTGAAAAATCCCATGGGCGGCAGAGCCTGGTAGGCTACCGTCCATGGGGTCACAAAGAGTCGGACACGACTGAGAGATTTCATCTCACTCACTTGTTGAAATAAAATGTATGCATATATATGCTTAATTGTATGCTATTAAAATATAAAAGTTTATAAAGGGGAAGTCTTCATAGTTTTTTAGCTCTGAATGATAACATCTGTTAACAATCTAATGTCTACCCTTTAAGTTTTACATCTGAAAAAAATGAATGAAATCATATTATATATGTTCTTGGTAATCTTTTCAATTATTTTGAACAATTTTAATACACATAATTCTCCTAAATTCCTTTTAACTACTGTGTAGTGTTTTGGGATACAAAGACCTTTACTTTAATTACCCACTCTTCTATGAATAGGTATTTAGACTATTTTCACATTGTCATAAACAGCAGCAAAAGCAACAAAACTATTACAATGAGCATACATATCTTTGCACACTTCTCTGAATATATATTTAAACACCCAAATTTGAATTATTGATTCAAGGAAATATAAAACGCTTATTTTGTAAACTATAATGGAAAAGAACAAAAATGAATATAGATATATGCTGTATCTCTGTACACTTTCTTATACAGCTAAAACTAATGCAATATAGTAAAATCAACTATACTTCATTAAAAAATAAGCTTATTTTGTTACTTATCATCAATTTTCCCTACAGAAAATTTCCTTGTCTATACTCCTATGTGCAAAATTTTTTTCAGTGGTCTTTTGGACAAAGACCTTTTCAGTTGTGCCCAACTCTTTGCCAACCCATGGACTGTAGCCCACAAGGGGCCTCTGTCCATGGGATTCTCCAGGCAAGAACAATGGAGTGAGTTGCCATTTCCTTCTCCAAATCTTGTTATCAGAATATACTAAATCTACTAAAATGTATAGTAAATCTACATTCAAGAAATCCAGAATGTAAAAAATTAATATTTCAATGTTACAAATCAAATAATGATATAAAATGAATAATGGTATATCTGATTGTACTATATTACTTAGGAATACATTAACATTGATTATTGTGATTTCACTAAAAAAATGAAGAGAACATTTTATGAAGAGAAAGTTTTATTATTTTATTCAAGGAAGGAAATTAGCAAAAAATTGCTATTTAGGATATTTATAATATTCTGTTCCTTTTTAGATGATGAAGACTGGAATTTGTTTTATTAATGGTTTTAAACTTTATATTTTATTTTGTTCTATTTTTTCTATAATATCTCATGATTTTACAAATATTGAAAAATACCAGTTCAGTTCAGTCACTCAGTCATGTCCTACTCTTTGCAACCCCATGGACTGTAGCACACCAGGTTTTCCTGTCCGTCACCAACACCCAGAGCTTGCTCAAACTCATGTCCATCGAGTGGATGATGCCATTCAACAATCTCATCCTCTGTCGTCCCCTTCTCCTCCTGCCTTCAATCTTTCCCAGCATCAGGGTCTTTTCAAATGAGTCAGTTCTTCACATCAGTTGGCCAGAGGATTGGAGCATCAGCTTTAGCATCAGTCCTTCCAAAGAATATTCAGAACTGACTGATTTCCATTAGGATTGACTGGTTGTATCTCCTTGCAGTCCAAGGTACTCTCAAGAGTCTTTTTCCAACACCACAGCTCAAAAGCTTCAATTCTTCAGTGCTCAGCTTTTTATAGTCCAACTCTCACATCCATACATGACGACTGGAAAAACCATAGCTTTGACTAGACAGACCTTTGGTGGCAAAGTAATGTCTCTGCTTTTTAATATGCTGTCTAGGTTGGTCATAGCTTTTCTTCCAAGGAGCAAGCGTCTTTTAATTTCATGGCTGCAGTCACCATCTGCAGTGATTTTGGAGCCCCTCAAAATAAAGTTTCTCACTGTTTCTGTTGTTTCTCAGTCTATTTGCCATGAAGTGATGGGACCAGATTCCATGATCTTCATTTTTTGAATGTTGAGTTTTAAGTCAGCTTTTTCACTCTCTTCTTTCACTTTCATCAAGAGCCTCTTTAGTTCTTTGCTTTCTGCTATAAGGGTGGTGTCATTTGCATGCCTCATTGAAAAATATGCTTCATATCAAGATTTGTGTTAAAATTAAGAATGAAATTTTAATGTTATTGTATTGCTATCATTCTTAATCCAAATTGCCTGAGTCATGAATCTTGCCAAGTATCTCCCTTTATACTTCATGAGATTCCTACAGAAGGTGCTTAGTTAATTAAATTACTTATTTAGAATTAATTATTCAATACCTGTGTAATTTCTTAATCTTATAATGCAGATTACTAGGGAAAATTCTAAATCATAGCCTTGGCATAGGCCTGAGGGCCAAAATGGATCTGCTACTCTTGCACCATCTCTTGTTATTTTTCAGTTGCTAAGTTGCATCCAATCTTTGAGACCTCACGTACTGCAGCATAACATGCTTCCCTGTCCTTCACCATCTCTTGGAGTTTGCTCCAACTTATGTCCATTGAGTCAGTGATGCTACCTAACTATGTCATTCTCTGCTGTTCCCTTCTCCTCCTGCCTTCTATCTTTCCCAGCATAAGACTCTTTTTCAATGAGTCAGCTTTTTGCATCAAATGACCAAATTATCGGAGCTTCAGCCTCAGCATCAGTCCTTCCAATGAACATTCAGGATTAATTTCCTTCAGAATTGACAGATTTGATCCCCTTGCAGTGCAAGGGACTCTCAAGAGTCTTCTCCAGCACCACAATTCAAAAGCATCAATTCTTTGGTGCTCAACCTTCTTTATAGTGCAACTCTCACATTTGTGCTATAGAAATCAAAGAGAGACTGAGTCAAAGCTGCCTCAGGAGGTAGGCATATTTCCACTACAGCCAGGCCATAGTGAGCACAGCGTTCAAGAGGAAAGCTGAAGCAAGGCTTTGGTGAGGCAGAGTGGTAAAACGAAACCTAGAGTGCCCAGGTTCTCATCATAATACTGATGAAAGTAACGTTTACATAGTTTACCTCATGCACACTAAAACACAGATGCCATATAGATGTACTTTTCTAACATCTCACGTATGACAGCTCTTTTAATCCTCAAAACAATCCTGCAAGGTAAGCACATAGGAGAAAACTGAGGTCCAATGAAGGTATCTGCTTCCAAACCATATTAAAAGTTGTGACTTGAATATAGCCAGTCTGGTTCCAAAGCCAATGTGCTTCACCATTTTACTGTACTTTTTTATCCAAAGAAGACTGTTAGGGTGGAACAGATGAAGAATTTGGTATAGGTTGACACGAGTTAATAAGTTTAATTATCTCCCAAATTGACTGAGTTATTATAACATATTTGGTACCTTGATTTAATGCTTACAATTGTTTGAGGTATATATTTATTAATCCTAGTGTGAAGATGAAAAAAATCTAAGCAGAGGCTAAATAACTTATTAAAGGTTGAATGTTGATAACTTGTGAAACTAGGATGATAGCAATGTTTTCATTCACAATGCTAGATTGCTATGCTAGGCTACGAAAAGGGGAAAGTATTCTTTCCTGATTTTCTGTGCCTGTCCTCTCTTAGCTCATTAGGATACCCAGAGAGACTATGGTAATCCAGCTTGTGGAACCTCCTTTTGGTCTGGGAAGACAGGTCTGGGTCCATCTAGCGCTTCTGGTTGATATGCACATGCACACACAACCTCTCTCTCTCTCTCTCATACACACACACAAATACCAAAATGAGTAGTTCTATTCTCAGAAATTTAGTTTTTGAAATTGATTTAAATAGAACAGTAATTAAAGACAATTCAAAGAAACTGTACATTAAGCTGAAATTTTAACCAATTAGATTATTTCAACTTAAAAAAAAATAAAATAAAACTTGCTCTTCCACCAGAAGATTTGAGAGCCCTGAAAAATGAATCCAATCATACTGTGTAGGAGAGGACATTTTACAAGACAAATCATTCCTCCCTATACATTTTCAGAGTAAAATTATAATACAAAATTAAATTCCCTTATTGATTGGAGAAATTCAATTTCAAGGATGTTAAATCCTGAATTCATCCATAAATATTAACCCTTTCAGCAATATAACTCTTAATTATATGCTAATATTAGGGGCTTCTCTGGTGGCACAGTGGTAAAGAATTTGCCTGTCAGTGCCGGAGATTCCAGAGATGTTGGCTTGATTCCTGGGTTGGGGAGATACTCTGGAGTAGGAATGGCAACCCACTCCAGTATTCCTACCTGGGAAATCCCAAGGGCAGAGGACCCTGGTGGGCTACAGTCCATGGAGTTGCAAGAGTCAGACATTACTGAGAGACTGAGCATGCACACACATGTATTAATAGTTTTAGCCTGGGCATTCTTCCACTCCAAAGGGGAATTACTCTAACCCCAGACTTTTCCTGTTTTTCAGTTTCAAAATTTCCATGATTGAATAAAAATAAAAGTTCTACATTAGCTCCACACTACAAAGCTTGGCTTGCTTTCTGGTATCTTCTACACATATGAGTAGGATACTTCACCTTTGTTGCAGCTAGCTCTTCAAGTGATCCAAACGATTATGATTCCACACAAGCCCAAACAAATGCTTGTATTTGTACTTTTCAGCACAAATGGAACCCCCCATTTTTTGCCTTGTATTACCAGGCTTCCTCCTGGTATTCTCACTGCTAAAAAGAGGACCATTCTCAAGAGTCCTGAATTTAAGGTGCTGTTATTGACATTTCTAAACTTATAGGTTCAGTGACTCAGGGAATGAAAAAAAAAAAAAAAGATGTATTTTTTGCTACTTCACAAATATGTGCTTCCCTTCAGAGTTTTAATTTTCCAACCAATAATATCTTTTATTAACTATTTTAAAGGCACCTGAAAAACTCTTTACTTCCTTTACTTCTAAAGCAAAGGTCCCATTTCCCAAGGCTTCAACTTTTCCCTAATATACCCCAATCCTCTCAAATATTTAAGCTTAAACATATCCAATCTACTTTTTAATTGTACATGCTTCTTTTACGTTTTTTGATAGGAAAGAATATAATATTCCTGGCAGAATTAAAATGTTTCCTTTTTCTTTGTTTCAGGTTTAAACATTTATTTTCTGAGCATACTTTTCTATATTTTTCCTTGGTTTCTTTAAAAACCAATGAATAGTAGGTGTCTCCAAAGCATCTATTATGGTAAACAAACAGACTAACTAAACAAAAGACTTTCTCCTTATCTTTTCCCTGATTGTGACATTTTCACACAGGAGGCACACTTTTATAATAGTTTTGGATAAATTGTTTCATCTGGCTTGCTTTTAGTGGATTTGGCCACTGCTCTTTCTTCTCTTCACCTTCCGTGGACCTTCAACGAGGCAGAACTGATTCCCCATGTACAACAAACTGTCCCTTTGAAACTACTAAATGGCTTCAAAAGTAGTCATCCAGGATTTTCTAGTTTTCCTTCTTTCAAATATGTTCCCCTCTAATGAAGTCAATCTATTCATGAAAAATAAGTTCCCCAGTTGCTCCAAATACTAACTCTTTTCTATGGGTTCAGTTCAGTTCAGTTCAGTCGCTCAGTCATGTCCGACCCTTTGCGACCCCATGAATAGCAGCGCGCCAGGCCTCCCTGTCCATCACGAACTCCCAGAGTTCACCCAGACTCACGTCCATGGAGTCCGTGATGCCATCCATCCATCTCATCCTCTGTTGTTCCCTTTTCCTCCTGCCCCCAATCCCTCCCAGCATCAGGGTCTTTTCCAATGAGTCAACACTTCCCATGAGGTGGCCAAAGTACTGGAGTTTCAGCTTTAGCATCATTCCTTCCAAAGAAATCCCAGGGCTGGTCTCCTTCAGAATGGACTGGTTGGATCTCCTTGCAGTCCAAGGGACTCTCAAGAGTCTTCTCCAACACCACAGTTCAAAAGCATCAATTCTTCGGCACTCAGCCTTCTTCACAGTCCAACTCTCACATCCATACATGACCACAGGAAAAACCATAGCCTTGACTAGATGGACCTTTGTTGGCAAAGTAATGTCTCTGCTTTTGAATATGCTATCTAGGTTGGTCATAGCTTTTCTTCCAAGGAGTAAGCGTCTTTTAATTTCATGGCTGCAGTCACCATCTGCAGTGATTTTGGAGCCCCCAAAAATAAAGTCTGACACTGTTTCCACTGTTTCCCCATCTATTTCCCATGAAGTGATGGGACCGGATGCCATGATCTTTGTTTTCTGAATGTTGAGCTTTAAGCCAACTTTTTCACTCTCCACTTTCACTTTCATCAAGCGGCTTTTGAGTTCCTCTTCACTTTCTGCCATAAGGGTGGTGTCATCTGCATATCTGAGATTATTGATATTTCTTCTGGCAATCTTGGTTCCAGGGAGCCTCAAACGTTTCTTCATCTTGTCTTCTTCTTGGGATGTCAATTCAGCTTACTTTGGCAAATCTTATTATCCTTTTAAAGCAACTTGAGTCCTGGGCACTTTTTCTAAGAAAATAATTTGGATATCTTCACTTTTCTATATTCATCTTTAAAAGGATTTGTAATTGGATACATTATTTTTCTTTTTCTTATCTGTCTAGTTAGCCCTCTAGGATCTCGAATTTTTACCTAAGGAAATTTATGATTTTTCACAGGTCAATAAGTGTTTCTGCCTTCAGCTCCCCTTCCATTATTCTTATCAAGAATGTATAGCAAATATTCTTTTGAAAAAGAGCATATTTTAGTCAGTATTAAAATAGAAGAAATGTGAAAGACAGATTGTTGGTTTTTCTCTCTGTTCTATACCAGACTGGCTGCTATCTAAATTGGCTATCTAAATCTGGATTGATCTAAATGGTGCACTTAATTAAACTATTTAGTTTGTATTTAGGAGTGCCTCTAGGAAAGTTAATGCCACTGGCTTACATCCTGACCTCAGCTGTGGAGAGTTTGATATCCTTTGATTGCTCTCCTCCTTAAAATTGAGTTTGAACTATTGGAAATAGAAAAGTACCCATATTACTCTCTATATCCTCATGTGTTTTACTGAGAACTATTCTACTTCCTCGTCATAACTTAAACTTTGAGGACTAATTTCCTGTATAGTGCTTTTCAGTGAATGTCTTCTCCCTTTTTTTTTTTTTTTGACCATAGTCCATGAACCTCAGGGCCAAGAATAGGGGTTGGAATTTCCCTATTGCTGCTCTATTCTTCCCCTATTTCCCCTATGTCAGTTTTCTGCCACAACAAAATACCTCAGATTGAGCAGCTTAAAAACAGAAAGTTATGTTCTCACAGTTCTGGAGACTAAAAATCCTAGGGGGAGGTGTCAGCAGGGTCGTTTCTTCTGAGGCCTTTCTCTGACGTATAGGTGGCTATCTTCTCCCTGTTATCTAGATATTGTCTTCCCTCTGTGAGCATCTGTGACCTAATCTTCTCTTCTTATAAGAGCACCAGATTAGATTAGAGCCCACCCTAATCACCTCATTTAATCTTAACTCCCTTTTAAATCAACTCCAATAGAGTTATGTTCTGATGTACTAGAGGTTAGAACTTCAACATTTATGTTTGAGGAGGGGGTAGCAATTCAGCCCATGACAGCCTCCTACTTATTCTTGCATCTTTGAAAATCAAGTTTTATTCTCTCTCTTATCATGTTATTCATTCTTATCTAGCAGAAATATAAACACCTTATTTATATAAGCTTTGCCTTCATCTTGAATCATTTCAAATCCACATGAATTTATCATCCTCCAATAATCTGTTTCATGCAGTTCTTTGATTTCTTAAGTTTTTCTCTTCCACAGTAACATTTTGGACTCTATCATCACCCATAATGGCCCTGTCTCCAAAATTTCTCACTTAAACGTCACTTTGCTCTCTTCCACCTTTCTAGTTCTACAACTGCCATTTTAATTCTTCCTCAGCACCATAAGAAAACAGTTATAACTAATTTTCTCAATATTTAAGGCTTCTTTTTCCTGTTTTCTTTTTATCCAAATTAAAGTCAATGATTGATAATTTCAGTTGTATCTTACCAAGATACAACACTTCCTTGTTTCACTTTTGTTTTTCCTTCCAAAAAATCATGGATGAATCTAATTATGTCTTGTCTATGACCCAACACTGAAAGAGAAATCCCAGTGGAAATAAGTTCCACTCTAAATGCATGGAACTAATCTCCACATTGCTTGCCAACCTTAACATATTAATATTTCCTTGACCAATTTGTTCATTCAGTTATTTAAAACTTTTATTTTCTTCACTAACTCCAATTTCCTTTATTTCCTACTCCATTTCTGATGTTATATTCCACTTCCCAGAGAAAATAGAAGTGCTCACCTTTCTGAGGTCAAGCTTATTAGTCTATTTGGATCACACTGTATATCCAGCCACCTATGAGATCTTTCTTCTTGTAGATCTTAAAGGAACAAAAGAATGACCTTTCCCCAAATGAAACTGTCCCCTTCCAAAGTTGTCTATCTTAGTAAATGGTAGTTCTCTCCACATAGTAATTCAAGCCAGAAATCTTGATAACCTCCCTTTTCTCCCTCCCTTTTTTATTTTTTTGCTAAACTTTGTAGCTTATGTCTTCTAAATATATTTATCTATTCTTCATATTCTTCATTTCACTATTCACTATTCACTGCTGCTTAATACCATTAAATATATCCCCTAAAAGCACTCTCCTATTTATTTTCTTAATAACCAGCAATCTATTTTTTCGCATTGTAGCCAGAATAACCTTTTCAAAACACAAATGTAGTAATGGCACTACCTTTTTCTCCTCTGCTTAAAATTCTTGGAAGTTTGCCAGTTTTTCTTAGACTAATTATAAGTAATATGTTGAATATAGGTCTTAGCATGGTCTCTCAGTCAGCTCCTACTTGCATCACATTTCCTTTGCATTTTCAGTACTTATCTTCTACCTTTCTAAGTTCACTGTACATGCTGGGTCCCTACTATCACATTTGCACATTTTTTTTCTTCTTATCTTCTTTCTCTTTTTAACTAGTTATGCCCCATTTACCTTGAAACTGTATGGAACCATGTTTATTTGGATGAATCTCAATAAATACTTGACAGATTAATAACTGAATGAATGCATGAATGAAGAAAGAATCAATGTTTGAATTTCTTGGGGAAATAACCTGTATATCAAATTAATAAGCTAATTTTAAGTATGGAAATAATAAATATATATGATGAGTGTCCATGTAGCTGAATGATTTTGACATATGGTGAATCTGAATTATCATACAGGTTCCTCAGTGCCATTTATAATATTCTTTTCACCTACCTAAGTATCAAATCAATCACTTTAGTAAACCTTTTCTAACTCTTTTGTTTTGTCTCACATCAAATTACTTCTTTTCATCTTTATAATCATGATTTTAGTTCCAGACACTATTCTGTTTTATCTTATTTCCTGAAAATATCCTCCAACTGGTCTTTTTACTTCTAGTATTTTGTTTTTCTATTCTATTTTCCTTTTTTTCCCAAACTTTCAATGAGAATGATCTTTTGTAAAAGGAAATGCGTTAAGTTACTTCCCAGCTTATTCACCCTTAGTGTCTTCCTGTTATCTGAAGGATAAAGTCTGAAATCCCTAAGCATGGTCCCTGCTCTCCATCTTCTTTGAGATGCCCCCCTTAATTCATCTCCTATAATGAAACTGCCTGCTCTCCTGTCTGTCTTCCTCTCTAGTTTGTTGGATCTTTATGCTTATTCACCACAGCTAGCGCAGAATTACGTCACATGGTAGATGTTCCATAACCATTTATGAAATTAATGATGAATCAATACATTTAAGATGTTTGCCAAAACATAAAAAGCATTATTATGAAGCACTGGAGTTATTCATGTTTCCTTTCATTTTTTGATAAAGTTAATTGCAGTGCTCTTTGAATGGGAAATTGTGTTGTTAGCATTCATTGGTGACATACCCAGTGCTAGTGAATTAATTTTGATCCTGAATTTGTATTATCAGTTTCACCAAATACACATTTTTGTCAAATAGAGAGTAACAAGGCATATCTTCTGTGCCCTCTAATCAAGCTGAAATTAATTGGCCTTGACTCTAGAAGTCTGATTCTAATAACATGTTTTCACATGTTAGTAGAGTGTCTTATACATAGAAATTACTCAGTAATTATGTATTGAATAAATAAAATTTTAAAGGGAATAAATTAATGAACTAAGTAGATTCTGTCTTAAATTTATATATAAATCATCAGATGGTTGTTTTAAATTTTGAAAAGATATGTCTCAAATTCATATTTTTTTGCTTATTTTTCATTTTATATGATTATTTTTATTTGCTATGTTTCTCATTTGCTACCCACCAGGTAAAATATGCTAACAACACTTTATAATTCACAGTTTTCCCTTTACCTTTTAAAATATTTGAGCTGGAAGAAGAGGGGATGGTCCTTTTTTGCTAAATCATTTAAAAGTATTGGCAAGAATTGTACAATTCTGTTAAAGAATGAAATAGAACTAATGGTCATGTATGTAAAGAATGAACTGTTAGTTTTGAAAAATGGTACTTTTTCTGCTCAATAATGTGGTATTTTTCTTTCTTGGAAAGAAAGCATAATAATGTATAAGTCAAGTAAATTTCCTTCTAGGAATTTCAACTCAAAATAAACTGTAAAGAAATATATATTCAAAAATCTGTATTGAAAAATATCCCCAGAAGATATGAGTTTGAAGTGGATGATTACTTTGAGCCTTCCCTATTATAATTCTTTCTTTGGTCTTTACAAGGTTGCTGAAGTGACCAGATTGCCCTTTACAAATCTAGTGTGAAGAGTTAAAATCTTCAATGCTTTCCTAATCTTCAAATCTCTTTCTGGTATTGATGTCACCACTTGACTTGAAATCTTGACATGTGTTAGGCAAGTATCTAATACTTTAAAAGTATCTTTTATATGTTTAAATATTATGATGATTTAAATCTATCAAGGAATTTGGAAAACAATACAACTTTGAGAGAGCTGCTGCTGCAGTGTATTGAACATTAACTACATGATAGAATATCCACATAAAATATATTTTGTTGTATCACAAAGTGAAAGGACAAGTTTCAAGAAGAAAACAACTACCATTCTCTAAGTTTAAGTTTCCATTAGTTGAAATGATATAAGAGAAAACAGCAGTAACTATTTTTATAGGCAGAAATGTTGAAGTCATAATGTTCAGGTTGAGTCTAGTTCATATGGAATAATTTTCATGAGTGGCTATGAGAGTAATGTTTGGTTGGCACTCTTAAAAAGAATACCAACAGTATGAACAAATGAAAGGCTGATGCACAGAAAACAATACATTGAAAGAATAATATTCAACAATAAAATTAACAGTTGAGAAACATTCACAATAATCAGATACTGCTTGGCAAGAATACAAAATCATTGATGGAATAAGAAGACAGTAAACTTATTGCATTATTCTCAGCTAGTCAATTATTTTGGCATAGAAAAATGACTTTTGCTAGGTGGCTCTTTAATTTAAAAAAATATACAGATTTCTCAAACCATACAGACAATGAGATGAGGGGATGAGATGAGGAATGCTGGAGGATAAAAAGGGGGGATTTGCACCATATGCTTTCATTTGGATTTGGACGGCTTTTTGGATGTCTTTGGTAATAAACAGGATTTCTGCTTTTTGTCTTCTTGATGTGGGGTTTACATTTGAGGAGAAAAAAAAAATCTACTAGTTTAAGGAAACAAATGAAAGGCCTTCTGGTTTGAATATTTATTTGAATGAGAAAAAAGCCCATTTGGATGAAAAAGGTGAAGAAAAAGCAAGTTTATGCTCCCCTGATGTGCTCTATGATCACGTCTGTCTTATCCAGCTCTAATTTTCTTTGATTTTAGCTCATCTCTATGACCAGACATCTGTGAGTATTTATGCCTTTTTTGGTTATGTGCTGTCCCATTCTGGCTATCCATCAAATCCAGAACAGACTTCCCAGCAATGTTTTGTACAAAATGTAGAGTAGAATGATAACTGATTAGCATTACGTGATAAATGGACATTCTTCAGCTGAAACTGTAAAGTGCAAAACAGCTGAGACAACATATGAGCAGGAAATATAGTGCACAGTCTGTCTTTTGGTTCCTGTTCACATAGCTAATTTTTTACTGCTACAATTCAAAATTATACACAGCTCAGGCACTATATATTCTATATAACAATTTAAAAAATGCCCTTTTGTCTGCACATATTTAGAGGAAAAAATTTGTTTGCATATTGTTAGGATGATATGTTTCTTAGTGACAAATAGAAAAAGGTAATAGTTAAAGTTGCTGATTTCACGTTTTCTGCTAGAGTTCCTGTAGGACATCACTCTCCCTGATGACCAAGTCTCCTTTTATTCTCTCAACTCACATTAATCACTTGATGTCCCTTTGAAATAGATTATGATCTAAAAACCCAAAGCCTACAATGTAAACAAGAAAGTGAGGCTGAGTGGGAACTGAGGTGACAACTGCTCTATCAAAAAGCCACAGCTGCCTTCATCTGCCAGTTGTTTTTCTGTATTAATGAGTGGACCAGTTTTTCCAAACCTTCCATTTTTTGTTTAAAGAAGTTAGAATCCTTATTTTTAAATCATAAGTTTCCTAATTTAAAAGGAATTTAATTTATTCCTAATTTATTTTTTTTATGTGAACACAGAGCTAAACATCAACTGCTGAAGAGATTAAACTCTCACACTGCTGGTTTTTAAATTCTATTTTAGATATTTTTAGAAGACTTAGTTATGTAGTACTAACAAGAGCTGACAATTAAATATGTTCTTAAAAATATATCAAACAACTGTCAAAGTTTAAGCATAAGTCTTACATTACATTGCATTTATTGCCAACTGTCTTGACTGATTTATTAAAGCATCAGTGTACAGTAGATTATTAAATCAAATAGTCTAGAACAGTAATTTTAGATTATTACTTCATCGGTTCAGTTGGAAAATCGGTGATACATTCTCTTATTCAATGCCCTCAGTATAGAGGTGAAAGCAATTAGAGTCAAAGATAAGGTGATGAGACCAAAGCATTACTGCAAACTAGTGGTAAGCAATGACCTGCACCCAGGTGCTTCTCTCATGTTTCCTTTCAGTGCCCTTCTCACTACCTCAGGCATCTCTATTGTGACAATGCATTGGGTCATGAAGAGTCAGACAAAACTGAGCATGCAAACTGAGCATGAACAAGGATTAGATTATGTTTTACTTAGCTTGACATCAAGATTTTCTGTTTGTAATAATGAGAGAAGTGCAAGGGTTAAATTACGGTTTCAGTTCAGTCAGTTCAGTCGCTCAGTCCTGTCTCTTTGCAACCCCATGAACCGCAGCACACCAGGCCTCCCTGTCCATCACCAATTCCCGGAGTTCACTCAGACTCACGTCCATTGAGTCAGTGATGCCATCCAGCCATCTCATCCTCTGTCGTCCCCTTCTCCTCCTGCCCCCAATCCCTCCCAGCATCAGGGTCTTTTCCAATGAGTCAACTCTTCCCATGAGGTGGCCAAAGTACTGGAGTTTCAGCCTTAGCATAATTCCTTCCAAAGAAATCCCAGGCTGATCTCCTTCAGAATGGACTGGTTGGATCTCCTTGCAGTCCAAGGGACTCTCAAGAGTCTTCTCCAACACCACAGTTCAAAAGCATCAATTCTTCAGCGCTCAGCCTTCTTCACAGTCCAACTCTCACATCCATACATGACCACAGGAAAAACCATAGCCTTGACTAGATGGACCTTTGTTGGCAAAGTAATGTCTCTGCTTTTGAATATGCTATCTAGGTTGGTCATAGCTGTCCTTCCAAGAAGTAAGTGTCTTTTAATTTCATGGCTGCAGTCACCATCTGCAGTGATTTTGGAGACCCCCAAAAATAAAGTCTGACACGGTTTACTTAGCACCAATTGTGAAGAGGCAGGTTTTAATGCAAATAGCCTCAGGCAATGTCAAGGAGCTTGTTTACCCTCAGGAAAGAAGGCACTATTTTTAAGCATTTTAGCTAATTTTAGTGTTATAAGAAACTGAATGGCAGGACGGTACTTTGATGTGCCAAAACATTTTTTTTTTAGTTAAACAAGCAGAAATTCTTGTTTGATTTTTCTTAAAAGTTATACAACAACTTCTGTAAATAACATTTAGACCTAAGTAAATTTAAATTCAAATATACAGACTATCCTTTTTAACTAATCAAAACTAGAAGTATTTTTAAATTTTCAAAAATTGGCTCATATAATTGTGCTTCATAGACTAAACAAATCATATTTGTCATCATAGCAGTCCGTTTGTTAATGTCTAGAGTCTAATAACCGTGTCAAAGCTTTAATATTTCTAATTGTTGTAATTCTTTATTGGGCCTTGTCCCATGAATCAGAGTAAATTAAAATTTAGGCAATTATATCTATTTCATTAAGAAATACTTTTTTTTTTCCCGTGAAACATAAAGCTAATGTATGCATTTTTTTTTTTTTTACTTTTTTTTAATTGGAGGATAGTTACTTTACAATACTGTGTTGGCTTCTGCCATACAAAAATGCATGTACATATATCCCCTCCCTCTTGAACCTTCCCCCTACCTCCCACCCCATTCTGCCCCTCTAGCTTGTCACAGAACACCAAGCTGGGCTACCTTGAATCAGTCCTAATGAGGTGAACCTAGAGCCTGTTATACAGAGAGAAGTAAGTCAGAAAGAGCAAAAACAAATTTCTTATGTTAATGCATATGTATGGAGTTTAGAAAAATGGTACTGATGAATATATTAGCAGGGCAGGAATAGAGAAACAGACATAGAGAACAGACTTTGGACACAGTGAGGGAAGGAGAAGTTGGGACAAATTGAGAGTAATATCAAAACATATACATTACCATAAACAATAGATAACTAATGGGAAGTCTCTGTATAACATAGTGTATATATTTTTATACATGAAGGCTGTGGACATGTATCTTCTAGTTAAATTATACACTTTTTGCAAATCATGAACCCATTACTCTCAAGTAGGATTATATAAGATTTTGTGCATATTTTTGTTTTGTTTGGAGAACAATTTGCAATAGCATTTAAAACCTTTGAATATTGTCTATTGAAATTTTGAAGACATATTTAAGTCTAGCACTTGATCTTTGTTAAAGAACATATTTGAAATTTTGTTAATGTTTTCTTAAAACATCATTTTCCTAAGCTGTTTTTGTAATCTGATAAATCTTTTGTTATGGCCCATTTTCAGTTCTAAAATATTAATGACAATTTATTGAGGAAAACGTATATTTTTATGCAGACAAAGATGACTGTAATCATGTATACATTTTGTCCTTTGAGTTATCACTTGCCTCATGCTGCCCCAGGACTTATCAGGTACCATATTTTAGATGTCTCGCCTTAAGTATGATTTATGTTCTGGCCCTAACCTTTATCTCTACCACATATTTTGTGCCCCATTTTTCAAAGATTACATAATAAATCACTTTTAATATGCTAATGGCTGTAAAATATTAGATCAAGTAAGCTTTGGACATTCACAAATAGTGCTCTAACATAACACAGAAATCCAGTTTTATAGCTGTGTTAACCTTGAAGTTTCATCTCAGGGCTGTCAGCTGCCAGATAATGAAACCTATCCTTTGTCTCTTTTGTCATAGACCTGGTAACCATTACCTTATTCTACCTTACTTTCCAAATTGCTTCTAAAATCCTCAGCCACTCCTACCATGAACACTATTAATGTCTTGGATCTTAATTCACCCATCAAAACTGGGTTTTAGTACTGTTTCCCCTCTCTTCATCTTCATCTTTCCTCTTTGATTGTGATTTGCACTACGTTTTTGGAAACAAAGCAGGTTTGTGTTAAAGAAGAAAGATGAGAAAATGGAAGCAAAGTTGAAACACTCAACAGTATTTTTAGAAAATAATACACAAAATGAAATCATAGGTTTCCAGTGTTGAAATATTACTTCCATACTTAGAATGTAAACATGTATGACCCAAGTGAACTCAGCTACCTTTAATGTCAGAAATATATTGATTTCATGGAGGCGCAATAAATTAGTTTATTATTTCATGAAATGGTTTCATTGCCATTTTCAGGGAAATGTAAGTAAAAATAATCCTAGAGGAATGCATGAAATGATAAACATTTATCTTCTAATATTATCTATCTTGAAAAATCTCTAAACAATGTTCCCACGACATTTGGTAACATTTCATTTTAAACTCTCTTCATTACTGTTTCAGAACCATGCAATTTTTTGAACAGTATTTAGAGTTTTGATTTTTTTTTTTTAACAGGAAAACTATTGATGTTCTCTGTGTAGTGCAGTCAGTGGTCAGATTTTCTGTAATCCCCATAAGTAATTTCTTCAACTAAACTATACAGTTAAAGATATAGTGCTGTAATTAGCAGGTGTGAACTTCAAAGACACAGACAAAAGGAGAGCTTAAATGTTCCTTGCATTCTGCTGCTGCTGCTAAGTCGCTTCAGTCACGTCTGACTCTGCGACCCCATAGACAGCAACCCACCAGGCTCCTCTGTCCCTGGAATTCTCCAGGCAAGAATACTGGAGTGGATTGCCATTTCCTTCTCCTTTGCATTCTATTCTCCCACATATCACCTGGGGCAGAGTGAGAGGAGCTACCTAGACATTGCACATCACCTCATTCTTTCCTCATTATTTTCTATTATTTCATAATCATCTTTATTGGTTAATACATTACATGTTCAGTTCAGTTTAGTTCAGTCACTCAGTCATGTCTGACTCTTTGCAACCACATAGAGTGCAGCACGCCAGGGCTCCCTGTCCATCACCAACTCCCAGAGTTTACTCAAACTCATGTCCATTGAGTAGGTGATGCCACCCAATCATCTCATCCTCTGTCGTTCCCTTCTCCTCCTGCCCTCAATCTTTCCCAGCATCAGGGTCTTTTCCAATGAGTCAGTTCTTTGAATCAGGTGGCCAAAGTATTAGAGTTTCAGCTTCAGCATCAGTCCTTCCAATAAATATTCAGGACTGATTTCCTTTAGGATTGATTGGTTGGGTCTCCTTGCAGTCCAAGGGACTTTCAAGAGTCTTCAACACTACAGTTCAAAAGCATCAATTCTTTGGCACTCAGCTTTCTTTATAGTCCAACTCTCACATCCATACATGACTACTGGAAAAACCATAGTCCCCTTATTTTATTCTCATATAAAAAGTCAGATCATAAATCACAAAGACACTTTTCACTGATAAACATGTATTGCTCTTCCGTAACATGAAAGAACTAATATGTTCTTCAAATGGATGAAAGAATAACCATGTTTGTATGTGACTGTGAGGTTATGGTAACATCTGTCTGTAAACAGAAACCTACCAGGTAATGTACGCTTGGCAAATAAGAATTGCTCAAAGACTACTACATATATATTTTATAATTTAAGAAAGGATAAGAACTCAAAGATATTTCTGAGGTTTTGGAAGGTCACCTACTTTCCTTCCCCTACTCCAGTTATCCACAATCCTCTTTTATACACTAATGTATGCTTGCAGTTCTGCTGTCACAATTTGATTTCTAATTTACAAATTTTTGGCCTATTGGCAATAAATTATTATTGGAAGATTAATACCATAAGTGGTTAGTCATTCATGAATGAAAATAGAGGACATATTTTAGTGGGAAGCTTATGGAATAATTATGAGAATCCTAGTAGTCATAGAGAAAAATGGATGCTAAACATTTCTGTATATGATTGCATAAAAATCGAGGAAAATAATTAAAGATACATTCTAGAGTGTTAATATTTGTTATCATAGAGTTGGGATTTGGCTGGTATGAATATTGAGGGGGATGGATAAGCAATTTTATTTTATTTTTTTTTTGCAATTTTAAAATTTACATATCCTTGCAGTGTTTTGCTTGTTATAAAGAATGTATCAATTTTTATGCAATAAAAAGAAGAGTGAAATCAAAAATAGAGTGGCAAAAAACAGAGCCATTAAGTGGGAAGGGGTCATTATGAGAGATGTCAATTCTTATAGTTTTCATAATTTTACTCAGGACTATACTATGAAGGTTTTATGAATGTAGTATGAATGTTGGAAAGCTCAGCTCTGATGATTTCCAAAACAGATAGTATTACAGATTATTCTGGAATACTGCTAGTTTAATTAGCCTACTATTGTAGTTTAATAGAATCATCTGGAACAGCTCTCTAGGAGGGCCTAACTTGACATCTGTTTAAGCAACAACACCAAAACAAAAAATACAATTTTGACCATTAAACATTGTATTATGACAACATTAATCTAGCAAAAATAATTGATGGCCATGATAATATGCTTGTGAAGAGTGGCAAAAATTTTACATAAATAACAATGATATTTAGATTAGTACCACCTTTTCTGGGAAGGAGAGTTGTGTGCAATGCAAATATTAAAGATTTTGACTCAAAAATCACTTCTGGAAGATAATCTTAAGGAAAAAGTCTATGACAAGAAAGTCTATGTGCACCAAGACTCTAATTTTAAGATTATTTCATTATTGAAATATTAACTTGTTAGTAATAGATATTTTACTTGTTAATTTCAACACAATGTAATTTTATGATGATTAAAGTATTTAAATGTATAACATAATTACATTTATAAGGGAAAGAATAAGGATTGAAAGGTATTTAAAATGGAAATAATTATGTTATAATTGTGGGATGATGAGTAATTAAACATTTTTTAGCACTTATAGTTTTCCCCTAATATAAAAAATAATCATGATAAACGAAGGAGATATCTCAAAGTAATTATGTAATAAGGAGGCTCATACATTTGCCTATGAGGAAATGGGCTACTTGTATCAGTTTTTATTTGAAAGTATTCAAAATGTTAACACTCAGCCTATCTTTAGAAATTCTGATTTCAAGAGTCTATGTAATACCCAATGCTGGAAATCATAATAGTTTATTTGCTAGCACTATTATTTATTTATTTTAAAGTGTATAATTCACTTGCATTACTTTAAAAGTGTATAGAGTGGAATATTGATAAAGTTGTACAATCATCACCATCTAACTCCAAAATATATCACCCCCCAAAAAACCACTTACACATGAGCAGACATTCCCACCTAATGATAACCATTAATCTACTTCTGTCTCTATGAATTTCCCTATTTTGGGCTTTTCATATAAATGAAATCATACAGTATGTGGTCCTTGTGTTTGGTTTCATTCATTTAGCATAGTGTCTTCAAGGATCAACCATGTTGTAGCATATATCAGAACTTAATTCCTTTTTAATCTGAATAATATTTCACTGTATGTTTTGTTTATCTTTTCATTAATTGATGGACACTTTTTTGGCAGTAATGAATGATGATGCTATGAACATTCATGTTTAAACTTTTGTTGGAGCAGGTATTTTCAATGTTTGAATATATAGTTTAAAGTGGAATTGCTAGGTCATATGGTAGAGACAGTGGCCAACTGTTTTCCAAAACATCTATAGTATTTTACATTCACAGCAGCAATGTCTGAGATTTCTAATTTTCCCACGTCTTTGCCAATGCTTGCTATCATCTGTCTTTTTTACCACAGTCACATAATGAATTTTTATTATGACTAATGATGTTACTGTTTTATATGCTTATTGGCCATTTGTAGTATGTCTTTGGAGAAATGTCAAATTCAGTGTCAATTTTTAATTTTTTTTTTAAGTTTATATTAGGGTATTGGAGAAGGAAATGGCAACCCATTCCAGTATTCTTGCTTAGAGAATCCCATGGACAGAGGAGCCTGGCAGGCTATAGTCCATGGGGTTGCTAAGAGTCAAATAAGATTGAAGTGACTCGGCATGCATTGTTGATTTACTATGTTGTTAGTTTCAAGTGTGCAACAAAGTCAGCCAGTAATACATATAGATATATTCACTCTTTTTTTATATTGTCTTAGGTAAGCTACTACAGAGTATTAAGTAGAGTTCCCCATGCTGTAAGGTAGGTCCTTATTAGTTATTATGTATAGTTGTGTGTATACTTCAATCTCAATCTTCCAATTTATTCCTCTCCCACTTCGCTCCCTGGTAACCATAAGTTTGTTTTCTACATCAGTAATTCTGCTTTGTAGATAAGTTTATGTGTACCCTATTTTTTAGGTTCTACATATAAGTGATATCATAAGATATTTGTCTTTCTCCGTCTGACTTTCACTCAGTATGACAATCTCTAGGTCTATCCATTGTAAATGGCATGATTTCATTCTTCACTATGGCTGATAATATTCCATTATATATATGGAACACATCTTCTTTATCCATTCCTCTGTTGATGGATGTCTAGGTTGCTTCAATGTTCTGGCTGTTGCAAATAGTGCTGCAATGACCATTGGGGTGCATATATCTTTTTAAATTATGGTGTTATCTGGATGTATTCCCAGGAGTGGGATTGCTGGATTATATGATAGCTCTATTTTCAGTTTTTTAAGGAACTTGCATACTGTTCCACATAGTGGCTATACCCGTATATATTCCACCAACACTGTAGGAGAATTACCCTTTCTTCACACCCTCTTTAGCATTTATTGTTTGTAGATATTTTGATGATGGCCATTCAGTCTTCTGTGAGGTGCAACTTCATTGTAGTTTTGCATTTCTCTACTAATTAGACGCTGAAAAACTTTTCATGTGTTGGTTGTTTATCTGTATGTGTTCTTTTGAGAAATGTCTATTTAAGTCTTCTGCCATTTATTTATTTATTTATATTGAGCTTCAGGAACTGTTTGTGTATTTTGGAGATTAATCTCCTGTTAGTTGCTTTCTTGCAAATAGTTTCTCCTATTCTGAGTGTGGTCTTCTCATTTTGTTTATGATTTACTTTGCTGTGCAAAGTTTTTAAGTTTAATTAGGTCGTACTTTTTTATTTTTGTTTTTATTTTCATTATTCCAGGAGGTAGATTGAAAAAGGTATGGCTAGGATTTATGTCCAAGTGTGCTCTGCCTAATTTGTTGAGTTGCAGTGGTTCTTCATATATTACAGATACAAGTCTTTTATCAGCTATCTGATTGCAAATATGTTCTCCAATATATTGAGATATATTTTATCTCCATTATATTGAGATAAACTGAGATAAAATATATCTCATTTTGATTTCTTGGTTCACTTCATTGCAATTGCTATGATACTAAATATATAAGAATTTATGTGTAATATAATCTTACTTATACAGATAGGCATAAAATTAGAAGATGATGTTATAAAAATAATTATGATGGAATTACAAATAATTAGAATTTTTGTGAATAATAATTTTTTGCTTATGTCTAAAAATAATCCAAAAGATATGTGCATATGAAAAGGCAACATGAAAAGGAAACACAAAAGTGAAACAATGTCATCCTATTTCTCTATTGTATCTTTTGCTACTTATACTTCTGGTATCATAGCTAAGAAACCATTACCTAATCCAAGATAATGAAGGTTTACATTTCTTATGTTTTCATCTAATAGTTTTATAGTTTTAGCTTTTATGTTTAGTTTCATGATCTGTTTTGAGTCACTTTTGTATAAGATAAGAGGAAGGGATTCAGCTTCATTCTTTTACAGATGGATATCCAGTTGTGGGAGAAGGCAATGGCACCCCACTCCAATACTCTTGCTTGGAAAATCCCATGGACGGAGGAGCCTGGTGGGCTGCAGTCCATGGGGTTGCTAAGAGTTGGACACGACTAAGGGACTTCACTTTCACTTTTAACTCATGCATTGGAGAAGGAAATGGCAACCCATTCCAGTGTTCTTGCCTGGAGAATCCCAGGGACAGGGGAGCCTGGTGGACTGCCATCTATGGGGTTGCACAGAGTCGGACACGACTGAAGCAACTTAGCAGCAGCAGCAGCATCCAGTTGCCATGACACTATTTGTTGAAAAGACTGGCCTTTCTCCTTTTTATTATAGTGGCCACCTGGGAAGCCCAATTATTGGGGCACCCTTGTTAAAATCAGTTGACCAAGAGTATAAGGATTTATTTTGGATGCTCAGCCTATTTCATCTGTATGTATGCTTAGACTTATTCCAATCCATGTTGTACTTAATTATTGTGACTTTTTATGTTCTGAAATTGGAAACATGTTTGTTCCTCTTTTTCTTTTGGATATATTAAATCTCACAAATTACTCTATGAACTTTTTTAGATCAGTTTGTCAATTTCTGCAAAAAAGGCAGCTGGAATACTTCTTGTAATTGTATTGAATTCCAATACAACTGAATCAGCAGATAAATTTTGAGAGTATTGCCAAATCTACTAATTTATTGAGATTGCTGTTCAAAGTATCACAAACTGACAAATTTCTTAAACACCAGCAATTTATTTTCTCACAGTTCTGGAAGCTAGAATCCTGAGAACAAGGTGTCAGCAGAACTGGTTCCTTCTGAAGGCTATGAATTAAAATCTGTTCCATGCCTCTCTCCTAGCTTTTGGTGGTTTGCTGGCAACCTTCGAGGTTCTATGTAGATGGCATTCTTCCTGTGCCTTTGCATGACTTCTATACACATCTCTTTCTCTTCACAGGGCATTCTTCTCATGAGGAAACCAGGTTTTATTGGATTAGGAACCCATGCTCCTCCAATATAACCTAACCTTACTTTAACTAATTACATGTGCAATGACTTTATTTCCAAATAAGGTCACATTCCACTGAGGATTAGGGTTTCCACAAAGAAGTTTTAAGTTCTTTCCACAAAGAAGTTGCTATACCAGCTTCAATATTTGATCCTCTCATCCATGTAGATGGGATATTTTTTCTATTTATTTAGGTCTTCTTTATCATTTTTCAATGATGTTTTGTAGTTTTTCAATGTATGTCTTACTTTCTATTGTTGAGTTATTACTTATTTGTAATTCTTTTTATGCTATTATAAATAGAATTACCTTCCTAATTTCACTTTCAAATTGTTCATTGTTAGTGTATAAAAACAGATGCAAAGATACAAAAAAGATACAAAATTATCTTTGTATCTTGATCAAGTATCTTGTAAGCTTTCTGTGCTTTTTGATTAGTTTTAACAGTATTTAAGTGTAGATTTGTAATTTTCTTTATATAAGATCATGCCATCTGAGGATAGAGATAAGCTACTTCTTCCTTTTCTATATGGGTGTCTTTTATTTTTTATTCTTTCCCAATTACCCTTGCTGGAACCTCCAATTCAATGCTGAATAGAAGTGGTAAGAACAGATATAATTATGTTTCTTGATTATAAAGAGAAGTTTTGCAGTCTTTCTACATAAAGTACAATATTAGCTGTGAGTTTTTTTTTGGTTCTCCTTTAACAATCAGACTGAGGAGTTACTCTTTATTCTTTGTTTAGTGTTTAGTTGGGAAAGAATGTTGAGTTTTGTCAATTTTTTTTTCCTGTATCTATTTAGATGAACATGTATTTTTTGGTTTAGTCATATGGGGTATTAAGTGGTTCATTTGTATATTGAACAAATCTTACATTCCTGGGATAAATTCTACATGGTCATGGTATACAATCTTTTTATGTTGCTGGGATTAGGTTTGCTAGTATTTTGTTAAATATCACTTGCAATTATATTCATAAGGGATATTTTAGAAGGGCCTTACTTAACCTTTCCAGAAGTAGCTCCTCAAAACTGGCAATTCTTAAGAACTATTCAACTCTTTTTAGTCTTGGTTTGGTGAACAAAGCTGACCATATCTGTACGTCAGATGTGAGCTATGCTTATTCTTTATGAAGCAAGAACTGTATTTCTTATTGAATCAACACATTTCTAGTATTTTAGTATAATTTAGAGCTATTAGATTTTTGTTTCCTTCTCCATTTCTGAGCAGGTCAGACCTCTTTATCATTCTTCTCCTGTATCCCTCTCTTGTTATTTTATCTGTACTTTGGGTTTTATTTCTCATTTCTGCCAGAGTCTCAGAACATGTTTGAATATATTTGCATACATTAGTGCCAACTTATTTTATTTTTACTGGAATAATCTAGCAATATTATTTTACTCATCACAAATTATTAGTAAACTTGATCCTGCATGCCCTACACATAGTTTCTAACATACTGGTTTTCAGAATTTGCTTTTACTGGAAAAGGAAACTGAGCAGGAATTCTTTAATATTCTTATAACTTTTTAGATTCATAATGATGTCCCAAATCAATTCGATGTGTTCAGTGACAAAATAAATCCCCACATAATCCTTATTCAAGCAGTAACTTTGCAGTCATAAATCACCTTTTCTTAATTCCACTTTACATAAAGATACATTCTAATTGTTCTGAATCATGTTAAAATATTAGAAATCCCTCTTGTTCAATAAGAAGTATAGTCCTTGCTTAGTAAAGAATAAACCTCAGTAAAGATTGAATATGTTAACATAGGATTCTCACTGCTGTACAGTCTTCTTTCTTACTTAGTTACCAAACCTCCAAATGGGACGGGATGTTTGACTTAGAACCGTGAAAAGCAATATATGTAGTGGAAAAGGAGAGAAGAGAAAGGAGAGAGATATGCTGTTTGTTTGTTTGTTTTTAGGTGGTTGAGGGGTGGAGGATGGAGTAGGGAAGTGGTGGAGATTTGTTTATTTCTGGAGTATCATGCATATCCTGGATATGTGTTTCCAGCGCAGTTGTGAGAAAATGGCTCTGCCTATCTCAGTGCAGCTCTGCTCTAGGTACTAAGTGTTTCCCAGTGTTCTGTGAAAATATTTCCCATAAATGAGTGGATAAATAAATGCCATGGCTGAGTATTTCAATGGAAATATGGTGTACTCTTCAAACTGAAACAATGGATAAGTCTTCCTGATTCTACCATTTCACTAGAGGGATTGAAACAAGGAATAGTGTCCGTGGAAAACAGAAGGTGAGAGAATGGCCAATAATAGCATCCTAGTGAATCTCTAGGAGAACAGTGAAAGGCTTAAGTCCATGTCATGTTTTAGTGGGGATTTACCAGCCAGACCTCTTTCATTGAAAATGTCTGCAAGTTACTGGTGGAGAAAACCTGATGGAACAAGATGGGACAAACTGAGAAATACCTGTTACATAAATATTTGTTGCTGTTGTTTGGTCCCTAAATTGTGTCTGACTCTTCTGTGACAACTTGGACTGTAGCCTGCTAGGCTCCTCTGCCCATGGAATTTCCCAGGCAGAATACTGGAGTGGGTTGTCATTTTGTTCTTCAGGGGATCTTCCTGACCCAGGGATTGAACCCATATCTCCTACCCTGGCAGGCAGATTCTTTATCACTGAGCCACCAGGGAAACCCTACATACATATTTACCTGTGTGTTTCTACAGTTTTCCTGCTTCACTTCATTTTTTTCAGTTATTTTAGTCTATAGATTTCTTTCCCCCACCCTATTCTACTACTGAAAATGCTCAAGTCAACAATGACTTAACTGTCAAACCAGTTCATGATTTTCACTCTATTATTTATCTAATCTCTTTGCCACATTTAACAGTTAATCTCTCTCTTCTTGAAGTGCCTTCTTTCCTTGGCTCCAAGCCTTTTATTATTTCTCCTCTCTTCCTTTCACATTTACTACTGTTTGTAAGACTTTTTCTTACTTTTCTTCTCCTATGTAGGCCTTACTTATAGAACACACAAGAATATTATCCTTGATCCTCTTCTCTATGATTTTACCTGGCTACTTTAAAGCTGATGACTTCCAAATTGTAGCTACTAGACTAAACTTTTTTTTTTTTTTCCGAGCTCTATATTCATATTTCCAATGACCTTTTTATTGTTCCTTCTCAATGATAAATGATGTCTTATCTAAAATTGAATATATTCTGCATTTTGAAGACTGTCTCTCTTTCTGTATTTGTTAATTTGTTCTATGGCACTACCTCTCCAAAATATCACCCAGACTACTGTCTTAGAGGCTTCTCTAGTTTACTATCTACTACTCACTTACCACCAATCAGCCACATGGCCATGTTTAGTCTATCTTCTTAGTACCTCTTAAATCCATTCTCGTCCTTCTTTCACTGCTAGTTAAAATAAATTATTTTATGGAATACATGGGGTATGAGTAAGGGAAGGAAAGAGAACATGTCGGTGGACACAGTATCTAGCTGGCTGCCACTAAGTGTGACTGCTAGTCCTCAAAACACCATCCCTGAGAAGTCCTTTGACCTGCATTTATAGGAAAGAGCATGGTTAAGGAAGTAAGAATTATTAGAACTATAATAGATTATAAAATTAGAATAATACTAAATAACTAATAAACTAAAATTAGAAGAATACATCAACTTGTTCTCATCTCCCATTAGTCAAAGATTTATCATGGGGCTTTTACAGCCTTACACTTTGGGGTTGCACATATGTGGTTATCAAGTGGGACCACAAAGGTCAACAGGGAAGCCTCAGGACTAGCAGTACAAAGCATGTGATCAGAGTAGGCCATGTGGAAAAGTGCTGTCAGCCTGCAGCTGTCTGAGGTCAGACGGAGCCATACAAAGACAGCTGAGCCTAAGAGGATCTGAAGCGTTTCCTCAGAGGTGTCTAACACGGCTCCTAACTCCTTTTCCTTCTTTATTTCATCTAGTCTGTTTCCTACAGTGCCACCAGCTACATCTTTTAAATTTTAAATCCTACCAATCCAGTCTTAAAGTTCTTCCATAATTTCACAAAGCTCATGTGATACATTTTAAAATTCTTAATATCACATGCAAGGGATTCTTGATCCAATTCTTGCTTATCTTTGCAGTATTTGTGATACTTATGAACATTTCTCCTAGAAGATAACCACAGGAAATGACCAATATTTTATGCCTCCTCACTGACCTGTGGTTTCTTCTGCTTAAGATGCTCTCTTATTTGTCATTTACAGTGACTCAAATGTCACTTTTTGAATGATACATTCTCTGTCATCTCCTGACTTAACTAGGCTTTATAAGATTTTCTGAACTTCTCTAACCTTTGGTTCACATTCAAATATAGCAGAAAACAAAATGGTTTACAAATTAGTTCACATGTAGAAGACAGGAAATACATTCTTTTCATCTTGGTTTTTTCTAACATTAGCAAAAAACCTACAATATATCAAAATGTATTTAACAAAGTAGGTTATATGAATGAATGAATATTATATTTGCCACTGTCCCAAATTCTTGTATCTTGAATTTTAACTTGCACTAATCAACTTTTCTCAGATATGTGTATTTTTTTATGGTGTCCATTATTTGTTTTGTTTTTGCTGATCCATTCATATTCCAATGTTTTGATTCTTCAGCCAGATGTCAAATTTTTAGGAACAAAATGTTTCTTTGTGTCTTCCATAATATTGTGCACAGAAAATAACCTCAGTAGTCACTATTGATTTCATTCAAAAAGTGAAAATAAATGAATATTTCACTTCCATTAAATGTTTTACTTAAATAATTCTTTTTTGAAAAAATTACAAAAGTTTGAGGCTGAGTTAAAAGAAACTTGCTTTTCAGTTCTCTCAATTACAAGTAATTCTGCTTTATTTCATTTGTGAGTTGGTAAAATTAGCTCTGGGACTCCCCAGGTGGTGCTAGTGGTCAAGAACCTGCCTGCCAATGCAAGAGACATGAGTCACAAGTTCGATTCCTGAGTTAGAAGATTCCCTGGAGGAAGAAATGGTAACCCATTCCAGTATTCTTGCCTGGAGGAGCCTGGTGGGCTACAGACCATAGGACCACAAAGAGTCATACGTGACTGAAGTGACTTACCACAAAAACTTAGTTTTGAAATACCACCAGCAGTTACTTCTGCCCTCTCTGAGGGTTTTAGATATTGAGCACCATGTAACACTACAACATAGACAGCACATTAAAAAGTAGAGACATTACTTTGCCAACAAAGTTCTGTCTAGTCAAAGCAATGGTTTTTTCCAATAGTCATGTATGGATGTGAGAGTTGGATTATAAAGAAAGCTGAGCACTAAAGAATTGATGCTTTTGAACTATGGTGTTGGAGAAGACTCTTGAGAGTCCCTTGGACTGCAAGGAGATCAAATCAGTCCATCCTAAAAGAAATCAGTGCTGCATATTCATTGGAAGGACTGATGCTGAAGCTGAAACTCTAATACTTTGGCCACCTGATGCAATGAACTGACTCATTTGAGAAGACCTTGATGTTGGGAAAGATCGAAGGTGGGAGGAGAAGGGGACAATGGAGGATGAAGTGATCACTGACTCAATGGACTTGAGTTTGAGTAAGCTCTGGGAGTTAAGCTCCTTGGATGTGGGGTTGGTCCTCCTGGCAACCACCCCTGGCCTCCGTCTTGCGGTTGCTCCTCCCCGCCACTGCCCTTGGACTCGGGCTTAGGGGCATGGGGTATCTCCTCCAGCCCGCCATCCCTGGCCTTGGGCTTGGGGCGTGGGGTATCTCCTCCCGGCCGCTGCCCCTGACCTCGGACACAGGGTAGCTCCTTTAGGCCCTTCCTGCGCCATCGCAGTCCGGTACTCTCGGCCGCTGCCCTGACCTCGGATGTGGGGTAACTCCTTTTGGCCGCTGCCCTTTGGGCATGGGGTCCTCCCGGCTTCTGCCCCTGACCTCAGACGTGGGGTGGCTCCTCTTGGCTGTGCTACGGCGAGCCCATCGCAGCCGCCAACCCAAGATGGGCGGGTCATGGTGGAGAGATTTGACAGAATGTGGTCCACTGGAGAAGGGAATGGCAAACCAGTTCAATATTCTTGCCTTGAGAACCCCATGAACAGTATGAAAAGGCAAAATGATAGGATACTGAAAGAGAAACTCCCCAGGTCAGTAGGTGCCCAATATGCTACTGGAGATCAGTGGAGAAATAACTCCAGAAAGAATGAAGGGATGGAGCCAAAGCAAAAACAATACCCAGCTGTGGATGTAAGTGGTGATAGAAGCAAGGTCCGATGCTGTAAAGAGCAATATTGCATAGGAACATGGAATGTCAGGTCCATGAATCAAGGCAAATTGGAAGTGGTCAAACAAGAGGTGGCAAGAGTGAATATCGACTTTCTAGGAATCAGCGAACTGAAATGTACTGGAATGGGTGAATTTAACTCAGATGACTATTATATCTACTACTGCAGGCGGGAATCCCTCAGAAGAAATGGAGTGGCCATCATGGTCAACACAAGTCCAAAATGCAGTACTTGGATGCAATCTCAAAAACGACAGAATGATCTCTGTTCATTTCCAAGGCAAACCATTCAATATCACAGTAATCCAAGACTATGCCCCAACCAGTAACGCTAAAGAAGCTGGAGTTGAATGATTCTATGAAGACCTACAAAATCTTTTAGAACTAACACCCAAAAAAGTTGTCCTTTTCATTATAGGGGACTGGAATGCAAAAGTAGGAAGTCAAGAAACACCTGGAGTGACAGGCAAATTTGGCCTTGCAATACGGAATGAAGCAGGGCAAAGACTTATAGAGTTTTGCCAAGAAAATGCACTGGTCATAACAAACACCCTCTTCCAACAACACAAGAGAAGACTCTATACATGGACATCACCAGATGGTCAACACTGAAATCAGATTGATTATACTCTTTGCAGCCAAAGATGGATAAGCTCTATACAGTCAGCAAAAACAAGATCAGGAGCTGACTGTGGCTCAGACCATGAACTCCTTATTTCCAAATTCAGACTTAAACTGAAGAAAGTAGGGAAAACCACGAGACCATTCAGGTATGACCTAAATCAAATCCCTTATGATTATACAGTGGAAATGAGAAATAGATTTAAGGGACTAGATCTGATAGATAGAGTGCCTGATGAACTATGGAATGAAGTTCGTGACATTGTAGAGGAGACAGGGATCAAGACCATTCCTATAGAAAAGAAATGCAAAAAAGCAAAATGGCTGTCTGGGGAGGCCTTACAAATAGCTGTGAAAAGAAGAGAAGTGAAAAGCAAAGGAGAAAAGGAAAGATATAAACATCTGAATGCAGAGTTCCAAAGAATAGCAAGAAGAGATAAGAAAGCCTTCTTCAGCAATCAATGCAAAGAAATAGAGGAAAACAACAGAATGGGAAAGACTAGAGATCTCTTCAAGAAAATCAGAGATACCAAAGGAACATTTCATGCAAAGATGAGCTCGATAAAGGGCAGAAATGGTATGGACCTAACAGAAGCAGAAGATATTAAGAAGGAATACACAGAAGAACCGTACAAAAAAGATCTTCATGACTCAGATAATCACGATGGTGTGATCACTGACCTAGAGCCAGATATCCTGGAATGTGAAGTCAAGTGGGCCTTAGAAAGCATCACTACGAACAAAGCTAGTGGAGGTGATGGAATTCCAGTTGAGCTATTTCAAATCCTGAAAGATGATGCTGTGAAAGTGCTGCACTCAATATGTCAGCAAATTTGGAAAACTCAGCAGTGGCCACAGGACTGGAAAAGGTCAGTTTTCATTCCAATCCCAAACAAAGGCAACGCCAAAGAATGCTCAAACTACCGCACAATTGCACTCATCTCACATGCTAGTAAAGTAATGCTCAAAATTCTCCAAGCCAGGCTTCAGCAATATGTGAACCGTGAACTTCCTGATGTTCAAGCTGGTTTTAGAAAAGGTAGAGGAACCAGAGATCAAATTGCCAACATCCGCTGGATCATAAAAAAAGCAAGAGAGTTTCAGGAAAACATCTATTTCTGCTTTATTGACTATGCCAACGCCTTTGACTGTGTGGATCACAATAAACTGTGGAAAATTTTTCAAGAGATGGAAATACCAGACCACCTGATCTGCCTCTTGAGAAATTTTTATGCAGGTCAGGAAGCAACAGTTAGAACTGGACATGGAACAACAGACTGGTTCCAAATAGGAAAAGGAGTTCATCAAGGCTGTATATTGTCACCCTGTTTATTTAACTTATATGCAGAGTACATCATGAGAAACGCTGAACTGGAAGAAATACAAGCTGGAATCAAGATTGCCAGGAGAAATATCAATAACCTCAGATATGCAGATGACACTACCCTTATGGCAGAAAGTGAAGAGGAACTCAAAAGCCTCTTGATGAAAGTGAAAGTGGAGAGTGAAAAAGTTGGCTTAAAGCTCAACATTCAGAAAATGAAGCTCATGGCACCCGGTCCCACCACTTCATGGGAAATAGATGGGGAAACAGTGGAAACAGTGTCAGACTTTATTTTTCTGGGCTCCAAAATCACTACAGATGGTGACTGCAGCCATGAAATTAAAAGACGCTTACTCCTTGGAAGGAAAGTTATGACCAACCTAGATAGCATATTCAAAAGCAGAGACATTACTTTGCCAACAAAGGTCTGTCTAGTCAAGGCTATGGTTTTTCCTGTGGTCATGTATGGATGTGAGAATTGGACTGTGAAGAAAGCTGAGCACCGAAGAATTGATGCTTTTGAACTGTGGTGTTGGAGAAGACTCTTGAGAGTCCCTTGGACTGCAAGGAGTTCCAACCAGTCCATTCTGAAGGAGATCAGTGCTGGCATTTCTTTGGAAGGACTGATGCTAAAGCTGAAACTCCAGTACTTTGGCCACCTCATGCAAAGAGTTGACTCATTGGAAAAGACCCTGATGCTGGGAGGGATTAGGGGCAGGAGGAGAAGGGGACGACAGAGGATGAGATGGCTGGATGGCATCGCTGACTTGATGGACGTGAGTGTCAGTGAACTCGGGAAGTTGGTGATGGACAGGGAGGCCTGGCGTGCTGTGATTCATGGGGTTGCAAAGAGTTGGACACGACTGAGCGACTTGTCTGACCTGATGTGATATAATAATTGGTGAGAAATACTATTATAGAGTTTGGGAGCTGAACTATTATTCAGGAATTTATTGTGTATAATATCTGCATGCCCATGAATGATAATCTCTCAATATTTTTGTTGTAATAAAAAGAATAATTCTCTTTCTCAATCAATTTATATGGAGTTTTCATCATTCTCTCTTCAACAGGTAAAACATGCCTCATTTGAAAAACTGTAGTACATCTGACATGTGACAGAGAAGCAGTGCTAATTTAAGGATGGTTCTATATTTATTTATAGTGAAGCCTCTCTATATGTACGTGTATACTTTTTATAATTATGAGTAGTAGAAAATGGCTCATTGGTTAGGTACTTTTCAAGTTACAGGAAATATGATACCTAATGTATATAAGCCCCAAGATTAATTAATGACACTTGTTAGTTGTGTTTTTAAATTCACATGTTGGGAACAGGGAGACTAATTTTAAAGAAGGATAATTAGGTTCTCTCTTGCTTCTTTCCTATCTAAACTATCCCAAATTATAAAACCTCCTTTTCTCCCCACTTTTTCCTTCTCTCTTGATTTCCCCTTTTCTTGTCTGAAGATACAATTAATTAAGAGCACCTTGGAGAGAATGGGGAATGAAAGGCCATCACAAAAAATAATTATCTTCTATTAAACTCTGAATTTTTTCCAGTTGTCGTGGTTAGTTCTTTACTAATAATTTCTATCACTGATTACTAATCCATCATCTTTTTTCAATTTTCTTTTCTTTCAACAAATGATTATTTAAAATTAATTAATCTTTTTACACTAAGTCCTAGCTAGTTATCAATTTTAACTATAACAGAGTGTATGTGCCAATCTCAAACTCCCAATCTATCCCTCACCACTGCCATTGTCTGATGATCATATATACTACTCCTTAATAGTTCAGAGTAGGCAATGGCACCCCACTCCAGTACTCTTGCCTGGAGAGTCCCATGGACGGAGGAACCTGGTAGACTGCAGTCCATGGGGTTGATAAGAGTCAGACACAACTGAGCGACTTCACTTTCACTTTTCACTTTCATGCCTTGGAGAAGGAAATGGCAACCCACTCCAGTATTTTTGCCTGGGATGGGGGAGCCTGATGGGCTTCCATCTGTGGGGTTGCACAGAGTTGAACAGGACTGAAGTGACTTAGCAGCAGCAGCAACATTAATAGTTAATACCCTGTTTATAATTGCCATACATTTTTAAAAACAATTGTTTAGGAATAATTTTATTTTATTATTTTTAAAATTAATTTATTTATTTTAAAGGAGACTAATTACAACATTGTGGTGATTTTTGCCATACATTGACATGAATCATCCACGGGTGTCCCCCATCCCAAACCCCCATTTCACATCTCTCCCCAACCCATCCCTCTGGGTTGTCCCAGTGCCCCAACGTTGAATGCCCTGTTTCATGCATCAGACTTGGACTGGTGATCTATTTAACATATGGTAATATACATGTTTCAATGTTGTTCTTTCAAATCATCCCACCCTCACCTTCTCCCACAGAGTCCAAAAGAATGCTTTTATATCTGTGTCTCTTTTGCTGTCTCAGATATAGTGTTGTCATTACTAAGTTTATAAATTCCATATATATGTGTTAATATAATGTATTGGTGTTTTTCTTTCTGACTTACTTCACTTTGTATAATAGGGTCCAGTTTCATCCACCTCAGTAGAACTGATTCAAATGTGTTCTTTTTAATAGCTGAGTAATATTTCATTGTATATATGTACCACAGTTTTCTTATGCATTCATCTGACAATGGGCATGTAGGTTGCTTCCATGTCCCAGCTATTTTAAACAATGCTGTGATGAACATTGGGGTATAATGTGTCTCTTTCAATTCTGGTTTCCTCGGTGTGTATATTCAGCAGTGGTACGGCTGGGTTGTATGTCAGTTCTATTTTCAGTTTTTCAAGGAATCTCCACAATGTTATCTATAGTGGCTGAAATAGTTTACATTCCCCACAGTGTAAGAGGGTTCTCTTTTCTCCTCACCCTCTCCAGCATTTATTGTTTGTAGACTTTTTGATAGCAACCATTCTGACCAGCGTGTGATGGTACCTCATTGTAGTTTTGATTTGCATTTCTCTGATAATGAGTGATATTGAGCATTTTTTTTTTCATGTGTTTGTTAGCCATCTGTATGTCTTCTTTGGAGAAATGTCTGTTTAGTTCTTTGGCCCATTTTTTGATTAGGTCTTTTTTTTTTTTTCTTGTATTGAGTTGCATGAGCTCTTTGTATATTTTTGAGATTAATTCTTTGTCAGTTGCTTCATTTGCTATTATTTTCTCCCACTCTGAATACTGTCTTTTGCTTATAGTTTCCTTCATTGTGCAAAAGCTTTTGAGTTTAGTTAGGTCCCATTTGCTTTTATTTCCATTATTCTGGGAGGTGGGTCATAGAGGATCTTGCTGTGATTTACGTCAGAGAGTGTTTTGCCTATTTTTCCTCTAGGGTTTTTATAGTTTCTGGTCTTACATTTAGATCTTTAATCAATTTTGAGTTTACTTTTGTGTATGGTATTAGAAAGTGTTCTAGTTTCAGTCTTTTACAAATGGTTGACCAGTTTTCCCAGCACCATTTGTTAAAGAGATTGTCTTTTCTCTATTGTATATGTCTGTTTCCTTTGTCAAAGATAAGGTATCCATATGTGTGTGGATTTATCTCTGGGCTTTCTATTTTGTTCCATTGATCTGTATTTCTGTCTTTGTGCCAGTACCATACTATCTTGATGACTATAGCTTTGTAGTATAGTATGAAGTCAGGCAGGTTGATTCCTCCAGTTCCATTTTTCTTTCTTAAGATCACTTTGGCTATTCGAGGTTTTTTGTATTTCCTTATAAATTATGAAATTATTTGTTCTATTTTTCTGAAAAATACCATTGGTAGCTTGGTAGGGATTAGATTGAATCTATAGATTTCTTTGGCTAGTATACTCATTTTCATTATATTGATTCTTCTGATCCATGAACATGCTATATTTCTCCATTTATTTCTGTCATTTTAAATTTCTTTCATCAGTGTTTTATAGTTTTCTATATACAGGTCTTTTTGTTTGTTTAGGTAAATTTATTTGTAAGTGTTTTATTCTTTTCATCACAATGGTGAACTGGATTATTTCCTTAATTTCTCTTTCTGTTTTCTCATTGTTAGTGTATACAAATGCAAGGGATTTCTGTGTATTAATTTTATATCCTGCAACTTTACTGTATTCATTGATGAGCTCTAGTAATTTTCTGCTGGTGTCTTTAGGGTTTTATATATAGAGGATCATGTCATCTGCAAACAGTGGGAATTTATTTCTTCTTTTCCAATCTGGATTCCTTTTATTTCTTTTTCTTCTAGGATTGCTGTGGCTAAAACTTTCAAAATTATGTTGAATAGTTGTGGTGAGAGTGGGCACCCTTGTCTTGTTCCTGACTTTAGGGGAATGCTTTCAATTTTTCACCATTGAGAGTAATGTTTGCTGTGTGTTTATCACATATGGCTTTCAGTATGTTGAAGTATGTTCCTTCTATGCCTGCTTTCTGGGAGGGTTTATATCATAAATGGATGTGGAATTTTGTCAAAGATTTTCTCTGCATCTATTGATATAATCATATGATTTTTATCTTTCAATTTGTTAGTGTGGTGTATCACATTAATTGATTTGTGAATATTGAAGAATCCTTGCATCGCTGGGATAAAGCCCACCTGGTCATGATGTATGATTTTTTTAATATGTTGTTGAACTCTGTTTGCTAGAGTTTTGTTGAGGATTTTTGCATCTATGTTCATCAGTGATATTGGCCCATAGTTTTCTTTTTTTGTGGCTTCTTTGGTTTTGGTATTAGGTTGATGGTGGGTTCATAGTATGAGTTTGGGAGTTTACCTTCCTCTGCAATTTTCTGGAAGAAGTTTGACTGGAATTCACCTGTGAAGCCATCTGCTCCTGGGCTTTTGTTGGAAGATTTTACAGTTTTGATTTCCATGCTTGTGATGGGTCTGTTAAGATTTTCTATTTCTTCCTGGTTCAGTTTTGGAAGGTTATGCTTTTCTATGAATTCATCCATTTCCTCCAAGCTGTCCATTTTATTGTCATATAGTTGCTGATAGTAGTCTCTTATGATCCTTTGTATTTCTGTGTTGTCTGTTGTGATTTCTCCACTTTCATTTCTAATTTTGTTGATTTCATTCTTCTTCCGTTTTTTCTTGATGAGTCTGGAAAATTATTTGTCTATTTTATTTATCTTCTCAAAGAACCAGCTTTTAGTTTTGTTGATTTTTGCTATAGTCTTTTTTTTTTTTTTTTTTTGCATTTATTTCTGCCCTAATCTATATGATTTCTTTCCCTGGGGTTCTTAATTTCTTCTTTTTCTAGTTGCTTTAGGTGTAAAGTTAAGTTATTTGTTTGATTATTTGATTTTTCTCTTGTTTCTTGAGGTAAGCTTGTAATGCTATGAACCTTAGCCTTAACACTGCTTTTACTGAATCCCATAGGTTTTGGGTTGTTGTATTGTCATTTTCATTTGTTTCTATGCATATTTTGATTTTCTTTTTGATTTCTTCCATGATTTACTAGTTATTCAGAAGTGTGTTATTTAGCCTCCACATGTTTGTACTTTTAATAGTTCCCTCCCCCCCCTCCAGTCCCCCCGTGGTTGACATCTAATCTTACTGCATTGTGATCAGAAAAGATGCTTGAAATTATTTCATTTATTTTTTAATTTACAAAGGCTAGATTTGTGGTCCAGGATGTGATCTATCCTGGAGAAGGTTCCCTGTGCACTTGAGAAAAATGTGAAATCCATTGTTTGGGGGTAAAATATCCTATAGATATCAATTAGGTCTAACTGGTCCAATTTAAAGTTTGTGATTCCTAACTAATTTTCTGTTTGGTTGATATATCCATAGGTGTGAGTGGAGTATAAAAGTCTCCCACTATTATTGTGTTACTGTTAATGTCCCCTTTCATACTTGTTAGAATTTACCTTATATATTGAGGTGCTCTTATGTTGGGTGTGTATATATTTATAATTGTTATATCTTCTTCTTGGATTGATCCTTTATTCATTATGTAGTGTCACTTTTTTGTCACTTTTCATGTCTTTTATATCAAAGTCTATTTTATCTGATATGAGCATTGCTACTCCTGTTTTCTTTTGGTCTCCATTTGCATGAAGTATCTTTTTCCAGCCCTTCCATTTCAGTCTGTAGGTGTCCCTTGGTTTCAAGTGGATCTCTTGTAGACAGCATACATAGGGGTCTTGTTTTTTGTAGCCATTCAGCCAGTTTTTCTCTTTTGGCTGGAGCATTCAACCCATTTACACTTAAGATAATTATTGATAAGTATGATCCCATTGCCATTTACTTTGTTGTTTCGGGTTTTAGTTTATAAACCTTTTCTGAGGTTTCCTGCCTAGAGAAGATCCTTTAGCATTTGTTGGAGAGCTGGTTTGTTGGTGCTGAATTCTCTCAGCTTTTGCTTGTCTGTAAAGCTTTTGATTTCTCCTTCATATTTGAATGAGATCCTTGCTGGGTATAGTAATTTGGGTTGTAGGTTTTTCTCTTTCATCCTTTAAGTATGTCCTGCCATTCCCTTCTGGCCTGAAGAGTTTCAATTGAAAGATCATCTGTTATCCTTATTGGGATCCCCTTGTGTTATTTGTTGCTTTTCCCTTGCTGCTTTTATTATTGGCTCTTTGTGATTGATCATTGTTAGTTTGATTAATATGTGTCTTATGATTTTTCCAGTGGTCATGTATGGATGTGAGAATTGGACTGTGAAGAAAGCTGAGCGCTGAAGGATTGATGCTTTTGAACTGTTATGTTGGAGAGTCCCTGAGAGTCCGTTGGACTGCAAGGAGATCCAACCAGTCCATTCTAAAGGAGAGTAGTCCTGGGTGTTCATTGGAAGGACTGATGCGAAAGCTGAAACTCCAGTACTTTGACCACCTCGTGACTCATTTGAAAAGACCCTGATGCTGGGAGGGATTGGGGGAAGGAGGAGAAGGGGACAACAGAGGATAAGATGGCTGGATGGCATCACCGACTCAATGGACATGAGTTTGAGTAAACTCCGGGAGTTGGTGATGGAAAGGGAGGCCTGGCATGCTGCAATTCATGGGTCGCAAAGAATTGGACACAAGTGAGCGACTGAACTGAACTGAATTGAACTGGGGTGTTTTGCTTTGGGTTTATCCTGTTTGCGACTCTCTGGGTTTCCTAGACTTGGGCGGCTATTTCCTTCTCCATTTTAAGGAATTTTTAAACTATTTTATTTCCTCAAGTATTTTCTTGTGCCCTTTCTTTTTTGTCTTCTTCTAGAACACCTGTGATTCAAATGTTGGTGCATTTAACATTGTCCCAGAAGTCTCTGAGGTTGTTCTCATTTCTTTTAATTCTTTTTTCTTTTTTCCTCTCTGCTTCATTTATTTTCACTATTCTAGCTTCCACCTCACCTATCCTATCTTCTGCCTCAGTTATTCTACTGTTGGTTCCCTCCAGAGGGCTTTTGATCTTAGTTATTGCATTATTCATTATTGATTGACTCTTCTTTATTTCTTCTAGGTCCTTGTTAAACATTTCTTGCATCTTCTCAATCTTTGTCAGTAATTTATCTATAACTCCATTTTCTTTTCGAGATTTTGGATCATCTTTACCATCATTATTCTGAATTTATTTTTCAGGTAGAATCCCTATCTCCTCCTCTTTTGTTTGGTTTGATAGGCATTTATCATGTTCCTTTACCTGCTGAATATTTCTCTGCATTTTCATTTTGTTTAGATTTCTGTGTTTGAGGTGTCTTTTTTGTGAGCCCGAAGTTTGTGGTTCCTCTTTATTGTGGAGCTTGCTTCCTGTGGGTGGGGTTGGACTAGTGTCTTGTCACGGTTTCCTGGTTAGCGGAGCTTGCGTCTGTGTTCTGGTGGGTGGAGCTGGATCTCTTCTCTCTGGAGTGCAATGAAGTGTCCAGTAGTGAGTTTTGAGGTGTCTATGGGTTTGATATGTCTCTGAGCCACCTGTCTTTTAATGTTCATTGCTGTGTCCTGGTTTGTTGGAGAATTAGTATGGTATGTCTTGCTCTGGAACTTGTTGGCTCTTGGGTGGAGCTTGGTTTCAGTGTAGGTATGTAGGCTTTGGATGAGCCCTTGTCTGTTAATGTTCCCTGAAATCAGGAATTCTCTGATGTTCTCAAGTTTTGGAGTTAAGCCTCCTGCCTCTGGCTTTCAATCTTATTGTTACAGTAGCTTCAAGACTTCTCCATCCATACAGCATAGATGATAAAACTTCTAGGTTAATAGTGAAACAATTCTCCACAGTACGGGACACCCAAAGAGGTTTACATAGTTACATGGAGAAGAGAAGCGGGAGGAGGGAGGTAGAGGTGATCATGAGGAGAAGATGGAGTGTCAAAAGGGGTGAGAGCAATTTAGCCAGTAACCAATTCTATATGTACCCTCTACAGTCTGGAACACCCTTAGAGATTCACAGAGTTACATAGAGAAGAGAAGGGAGAGGAAGTAGATAGAGGTGACCTGGAAGAGAAAAGGGAGAGACAAAAGGAGAGAGACCAATCAAGCCAGTAATCACACCCCAAAGAGAAAATGGATACTGAAGATCAGATTCTTAAAAGTACAAAATTTATAACAAATACCAAAAACAAAGATTAAAATATACAGTAGGGGTTAGACCCTCAAAAATCCAATATTAAAAATACAAAACAAAATCAATCACAAAAATTATAAATATATATATATATATACACATATAATATGAAATTTGCTTTAAAAATAGGGTATTTTTTGCAAGATTATAGTAGGTTATAAAAATGGAAATTAAATGAGTACTGAATAATTTTATTTTTTTAAATTAAGTGATAATAGTAAAAATATATCTAGGAATTTCTCTGGGGCTGTTGTGGACACTGTGGGGTAAGTTCAGTTTCAGATTAGCTCAATTCAGTTCAGTCACTCAGTCATGTCCAACTTCTTGTGATGCCATGAACTGCAGCATGCCAGGCCTCCCTGTCCATCACAAAACTCCCAGAGTTCACCAAAATCCATATCCATTGATTCAGTGATGCCATCCAAACATCTCATCTTCTGTTGTCCCTTTCTCCTCCTGCCCTCAATCTTTCCCAGCATCAGGGTCTTTTCAAATGAGTCAGCTCTTCACATCAGGTGGCTAAAGTATTGGAGTTTCAGTTTCAACATCAGTCCTTCCAATGAACACACAGGACTGATCTGCCTTATAATGGACTGGTTGGATCTTCTTGCAATCCAAGGGATTCTCAAGAGTCTTCTCCAACACCACAGTTCAAAAGCATCAATTCTTCGGCACTCAGCTTTCTTCACAGTCCAACTCTCACATCCATAAATGACTACTGGAGAAACCATAGCCTCGACTAAACAGACATTGTGGACAAAGTAAAGTCTCTGCTTTTTAATATACTGTCTAGGTTGGTCATAACTTTCCTTCCAAGGAGTAAGTGTCTTTTAATTTTATGGCTGCAATCACCATCTGCAGTATTTTAGAGCCTAACAAAATAAAGTCACCACTGTTTCCACATCTATTTGCCATGATGTGATGGGTCCAGATTCCATGATCTTAGTTTTCTGAATGTTGAGCTTTAAGCCAACTTTTTCACTTTCTTCTTTCACTTTCATCAAGAGGCTTTTTAGTTCTTCACTTTCTGCCATAAAGGTGTTGTCATCACATATCTGAGGTTATTGATATTTCTCTGGGCCATCTTGATTCCAGCTTGTGCTTCCTCCAGCCCAGCATTTCTCATCATGTACTCTGTATATAAGTTAAATAAGCAGGGTGACAATATACAGCCTTGATGTACTCCTTTTCTTATTTGGAACCAGTCTGTTGTTCAATGTCCAGTTCTAACTGTTGCTTTCTGACCTGCATACAGGTTTCTCAAGAGGCAGGTCAGGTGGTCTGGTATTCCCATGTCCTTCAGAATTTTCACTGTTTATTGTGATCCACACAGTCAAAGGCTTTAGCATAGTCAACAAAGCAGAAACAGATATTTTTCTGAAACTCTGTTGCTTTTTCGATGATCCAGCAGATGTTGGCAATTTGATCTCTGGTTCCTCTGCCTTTTCTAAAACCAGCTTGAACATCTGGAAGTTCACGGGTCACGTATTGCTGAAGCCTGGCTTGGAGAATTTTGAGCATTACTTTACTAGCGTGTGAGATGAGTGCAATTGTGTGGTAGTTTGAGCATTATTTGGCATTGCCTTTCTTTGAGGTTGGAATGAAAACTGACAGTTTCCAGTCCTGTGGCCACTACTGAGTTTTCCAAATTTGCTGGCATATTGAGTGCAGCACTTTCACAGCATCATCTTTCAGGATTTGGAATAGCTCAACTGGAATTACATCACCTCCCTAGCTCTGTTCATAGTGATGCTTCCTAAGGCACCCTTGATTTCACACTCCAGGTTGTCTGGCTCTAGATGAGTGATCACACCATTTTTATCTGGGTCATAAAGATCTTTTTTGTACAGTTCTTTGGTGTATTCTTGCCATGTCTTCTTAATATCTTCTGCTTCTGTTAGGTCCATACCATTTCTGTCCTTTATTGAGCCCATCTTTGCATGAAATTTTCCCTTAGTATCTCTAACTTTCTTGAAGAGATCTCTAGTCAGTTCCAAATAGGAATCATTTTAAATGAAAGTGCATTAAATAGTAGATGAAGTCAAAATAGAATAATTAGGTTTAATTATGAATGAATTGAGCTTCCCTGGTGGCTCAGAGGTTAAAGCATCTGCCTGCAATGCGGGAGACCCAGCTTTGATCCCTGGGTTGGGAAGATCCCCTGGAGAAGGAAATGGCAACCCACTCCTGTATTGTTGCCTGGAGAATTCCATAGACAGAGAAGCCTGGTGGGTTACAGTCCATGGTGTCGCAGAGTTAGACAGGATTGAGCGACTTCACTTACTTACTCATGAATGAGTAGAGGGGTCCATATTTTATAGTTAAAATTGTAAAACTGTCTAACATTGACTGCTAATAAATCATAAACTTAACCAAGATATGCTAGGTCTTCCTAATCCTGATGCATTAGTGCATGGAGAGATTTCCTATTTATAGAAAACTTTGCCTGTGAATCACGGACACCTCTCATTTTAATGTTTAAATAATCTTTCAGTCAGTTCAGTTCAGTTACTCAGTCATGTCCGACTCTTTGCGACCACATGAATTGCAGCGTGCTAGGCTTCCCTGTCCATCACCAACTCCCGGAGTTCACCCAAACTCATGTGCATGGAGTCGGTGATTCCATCCAGCCACCTCATCCTCTGTCGTCCCCTTCTCCCCCTGCCCCCAATCCCTCCCAGCATCAGGGTCTTTTCCAATGAGTCAACTCTTTGCATGAGGTGGCCAAAGTATTGGAGTTTCAGCTTTAGCATCAGTCCTTCCAATGAACACCCAGGACTGGTCTCCTTTAGGATGGACTGGTTGGATCTCCTTGCAGTCCTAGGGATTCACAAGAGTCTTCTCCAGCATCAGAGTTCAAAAGCATCAATTCTCTGGCATTCAGCTTTCTTCACAGTCCAACTCTTACATCCATACATGACCACTGGTAAAACCATAGCCTTTACTAGATGGACCTTTGTTGGCAAAGTAATGTCTCTGCTTTTTAATATGAACATAAATGAACCATTTATAAGCTACACATATTTTTAAAATCACAATCATAAATGTGGTTCCAGAGCCAAATAATTGTTGATATCATTGCACTCTCACTTTGTCTAATTAGAGAAAGTGTGATGATATCTGGAAGGTAGACATCAACCTGATTCTCTTCCTACAGACACTATATGCTGCTGCTAAGTCACTTCAGTTGTGTCCAACTCTGTGTGATCCCATAGATGGCAGCCCATCAGGCTCCCTGGTCCCTGGGATTCTCCAGGCAAGAACACTGGAGTGGGTTGCCATTTCCTTCTCCAATGCATGAAAGTGAAAAGTGAAAATGAAGTCGCTCAGTCATGTCCAACTCTCAGCGACTCCATGGACTGCAGCCTACCAGGCTTCTCCATCCATGGGATTTTCCAGGCAAGAGTATTGGAGTGGGGTCCCATTGCCTTCTCCGACGGACACTATATAGTACTTTACTAATTTTTATCATAAGATTTTCAACATTTTCCATTACAAAAAATGTTGCAGTGAATGCCTTTGTGAAGCCATTTGTCAGTGTCTCCGATTACCATTATCTGCTAAAGACTCCGAAATACATATTTTTAATTCTGCTGTCTCCATGGACAGACTGTTTTATCCAGTCACGATATTAGCATATGCTCTAAAACATAAAAGTAAACACTTCTTAATATTTTTCCAAACCTTTTTCTCTGCCTCCATATTGCACTCACTAAACAATAACACTGACTACTTAATTTGTAAAACCACAGGTAGTTTTCCTTTTTACTCACTCAATATGCAATCCTTTACTTCAAATATATGTTCCGTATTTATCCATGTATTTTACTTTTGCAATGGCTCTTAGTTTGAATCACTCTCAACTCTTACCTGGATAACTCTAAAAGTGTCCCTGCTAATTCCCCTAATTACACACTTCCCTCCTCCTTTCTCCTCACCACAGCTTTCACAGTGACATTTAAAATTAAAATTAGAGTGTTGTTTTTCTCTTAAAACTCTCCAGGTTACTTATCACTGGGACTCTGAGCAAAGTTCAGACTCCTCTTTATGGTGGCCTTCAAGGCTCTACTTGAACTGGTTCCTAAATAACTCTCTTTCTTTTCTATATCTTTTGCCTTTTGTTGAATTTGGCCTATAAAGAAATACAACTATCACAAATCTGTTTGGGTTTGAGTCTATAAATATTAGATTCTGAGAGACCATCCCTCACTATCCTAAGTAAGTTCATTCTGCAACCATTATTTGAATTGATTTTCATTTAAGTGCTATATTACTTGATTATGTATATTTATGCATTTTTCTGCCCTCTTGAATATAAATTCCATATTAGTAGTGACATTATCTTTATTTTCTTCTTATGTGTTCTGAGGTTCCTCCCCCACGACACACCTTTTTTTTTTTTTTTTTTGACTTTTAATTGCAGATTTTTATTCTGGACTAATGGCTAATCCTTACCCCTGGTGCCCCCCACCCCTGCTACCAAATTTTCTTTTATCAGTGTGAAGTCAATAATAATGTTACTGTAAACCTCCAGTATATACAGATTTTTGAGTAAATAACTTTATTCTTTTTTAAAATTTTACTGGAGTAAAGTTGATATACAGTGTTGTGCTAGTTTCAGGTGTGCAGCAAAGTGACTGCATTATACATATGCATATATTCATTTTTTAAAAGATTCATTTCTTATATAAGTTATCACAGAATACTGAGTAGAGTCCCCTTTGCTATACAGCAGGGGTCCTTAAATTCTGGGATCTAATGCTTGATGATATGAGATGGAGCTGATGTCATAATGATAGAAATAAAGTACATAATAAATACAATGCACTTGAATCATCTTGAAACCATACCCCGTCCTGGTCCATGGAAAAATTGTCTAGAGTGGTCCAAAGTGCCAAAAAGATTAGGACTGCTGCTAGAACAGGTTCCTGTTTGTCATCTACCTTGTATACAGTAGTATGTGTATGTTCATTCCAAGCTCTTGATTATTGCCCTGCCACATTTTCTCCTTGGTAACCATATACATTGGTTTCCTAAGTCTGTGAATCTATCTTAAAAAAAAAAAAATTAGTGAAAAAAGTTCATTTGTATCTTTTAAAAAATTAGATTCCACTTATGAGTGATATAATATGGTATTGCCTTTCTGTGTCTGACTTCACTCATTACAATAATCTCTAGGTCATGTTGCTGTGAATGGCAATGTTCCATTCTTTTTATGGCTGGATAAAATTTCATTGTATACATGTACCATTTATTCTTTATCCATTCCTCTGTCATTAAACATTTAAGTTTCTTCCATGTATTAACTGCAGTAAATAGTGATGCAGTAACATTGAGGTACATGTATCTCTTCGAATTATGCTTTTCTTCAAATATATGTCCAGGAATGTGATTGTTGTATCATATGGTAATTTATTTTTAGTTTTGCTAAGAAACCTCCATACTGTTACCAACAGTGGCTGTATTGATTTACGTTCCCACCAACAGTGTAGGAGGATTCCTCTTTCTGTACACCCTCTCCAACATCTATTGTTTGTAGACTTTTTGATGATGATGATGCCCAGTGGAAGGAGATACCTCACTGTAGTTTTGGTATGTATTTTTCTGATATGTAGTGATCAGTATCTTTTCATGTGAATTTACTGGAAAAATGCCTATTTAGATATTTCTATTTCTGAATGTCTATTGAGCCTATTTTTTGACTCTTTTTGGAATTTTAAGTTTAATTAGGTTCCATGTGTTTATTTTTGTTTTTATTTTCATTAATCTAGGAGGTGGGTCAAAAAAGACCTTGCCGTGATTTATGTCATGTAACATTCTACCTATGTTTTCCTCTGATTATTTTGTCTGGCCTTACATTTAGGTCTTTGATCCTTACATTTTGATCTTCAGTCTTTTGAGTTTATTTTTGTGTGTGGTGTTAGAAATATTCTAATTTCATTCTTTCACTTTTAGCTGTTCAGTTTTGAAGAGACTGTCTTCTCCACCATATATTTTTGCCTCCTTTGTCATAGATCAATTGACCATAGATGCATGGGTTTATTTCTGGGCTCTCTATCCGGTTCCATTGATCTATATTTCTGTTTTTGTACTAGTGCCATACTATTTTAATGACTGCAGCTTTTTAGTATAGTTGAAGTCAAGAGGCCTGATTCTTCCAGCTCCTTTTATATTTCTTAAGATTGCTTTGGCTCTTTAGGGATTTTTGTGTTTCCATATAAATTAAATATGTTTTTTTTTTTTTTTGGTTCTAATTCTGTAAAAATATCATTGAAATTTGATAGGAATTGCATTGTACTTGTAGATTTCTCTGGATAGTATATTAATTTTGAAAATATTAATACTTCGAATCCAAGAGCATGATATATCCTTCCATCTCTTTGTGTCCTATTTCTTTCATCAGCATCATATAGCTTTCAGAATACAGGTCTTTTGTCTCCTTAGGTAAGTTTATTCCTAGATACTTTATTCTCTTTGATATGATGGTAAATGAGATTCTTTCATTAGTTTCACTTTCTGATATTTCATCATTAGCACGTAGCAATGAAAGATTTTTATATATTAATTTTATACCCTGCAACTCTACCAAATTCATTAATTAACTCTAGTGATTTTATAGTAGTGTCTTTAGGATTTTCTATGTATAGTATCATGTCATCTGCAAACAGTGACAATTTTACTTCTTCTTTTCCAATTTGCCTTCCTTTTATTTCTCTTTCTTCCTTGATTGCCATGGCTAGGACTTCCAACATTATGTTGAACAAGAGTGGTAACAATGGACATACTTGCCTTGTTCTTGATCTTAGAGAGAATATGTTTAGCTTTTCAACATTAAGAATAATTTAGATGTGGGTTTGTCAGATATGGGCTTTATTATGTTGAGGCAAGTTTTCCTTCTGTTCCTGCTTTCTGGTGAGCTTTTATCATCTCAGTTCTTCTAACACCATCCAGTTGCATAATAACATTTCAGTAACATTTGGTAAATAAATGGGTGAATGTTCTTGGAATGAATTTCTAGAAGTCAAATCTCTGAACTAAATGGTTAAAAGATTATGTTCTGTAACAAATAGCTAAATTTCTTTCATACAGATTTTCTTAAATTTTAGAAAATATCTGTTTTTCAAACGTTCATCAAATAAAATGGTATTATATTAAAAACAATTACTGTCAACTTCTTGGGTAAAAACATAATGTCTTGTACAGTTTGAATTTTATTATTGAGGTTGAATTATTTATAATTTATTTTTGAAGTCTCATTTTTGTTGCCAATTTATTTCTTCAATCTGGTTTTATAAATGATTCTTAACCTGGGTTGAACATGAAAATTATTTTGTCAATTACAAGAACACAATAATATCTACTTCTGAAAGTTCTGATTTTCATCTGTTCACTGTGAATCCTGGCATTTACATAAAGTACTTCAAAGGTTAGTCATCTTAACCCAGGATTGAGAATAACTAAAGTTCATTAATATTTTGTGTTCTAATATATGCAGTTTCAGACTTGAGACTTCCTCTATGAAATTGGGAGAATAAATACTGGTGAGAAAACCTATCAGAAGATTTTCATTATTTCTTTACATTCTCTTTATATGCCACAGTTGTTTAAACAGTGTGTCTTGCTTCAAACCTATCCTTTCACATGCTGCTTGGTTATGCTGGGGCTCAGACGCTCAAATCATGCTTTTCCCTTTGCCAGCTGGTTCCTGTCAGGTTCTGACAGTAGGGGACGCCACAGGGAGGCTAGAGTGTTGAGGGTGGAAGAGATTTTCTGTCTGTCAGTGTCCCCATTGCAACATTCCTTCACTGAAGGGCAGCACATTTTAAGTTCTGGTTTTCTTAGCAATACTAGAGCCAGCCTCATTAAAGACATCCTTTTATGAATTTTGAATCACAACTCTGTAGGTTCCATCCTATGAGTTTCTGAGGCTACAGTGATACCCAAGCAGTGCTCACTCTCTGCTAAGAGATCTGAGTCCTGGTTCCCCTGAGGCTTCTTCTCCAAGATTTTAATCTTTAATAATTCTAAACTTTTGTTCTCAAAGCCCTGGGTTAGCATCTGCTTCTTGCAATTACTACTTCATGATACCCCAGTGTTCCTTTTTCCCTTTTCAGTTCTATAATACCTGGTTAACAATTATTGATATTAAATATTCTCTGTTGCATAACTCTTCTGACCTCTACCTCATGACTGGATTCTGACAAAAAACATAGGACTGGATCACTGCACGGGCTAGTTAAAATGTCTAAGGCACAGACAAGGCTACATTTGAGATTCTGAAAGAGATTTCAGAATTATGGAAGGAAAAAGTTAAGTGGCCTTCTGATATCGATCCTATAGGCACAAATTTCAACACTGGTGAAAAAAATAACCCATTTCTTAATAGTAATCTCATCCCAGCCACACATTCTTATATCCTTGAATTGCCTGGTGAGGTTCTTCATTGCAGACTAGGCAGAGTAATGAGTAGCATATGTTATAATAAGAGTGCAGTGCAAAAGAAAGATGATGAGATTATAATATTAAAAAAGAAATTGGTAGTGTACACTATTTCTGAAGTTGTGTATGTTTAAATTATATTTGTTTTTCTTCAAAAACAGTATATATTTTTACCCTGTTTTCTTGAAGGTGGGTTTGATAGAATTAATCCATCTAAAATATTTTGAAAAATAGGAATTGCAATATTAATAAAAAAAAATATGTATGTCTATGGAAAAAGGAATTTGTATAAGAAAGGGTCTAGGCACATTGTTAATAGTTTGTTGATGGTGTCACTTTCTTACTTCAAAAGAAAGAATTACAAATATAGTTGTATTTAACATCTCTCCCTATTGAAGTGCATATAGATATTTATACCATTTTGAATCATGAGTTTACCATGAATTCTTATTTGAAATGCTAGTCTTTGGAAGTCAGAGACCTTGTCTTATATTCTTATTCAGTCATCCTGGTATAATATCCTCTACATCATAAGGGGAAAAAAAAAAGTGTTTTGTCCTGATAACTGATACCAAGAAAGGAGAGGGTGTCTCAGAAATCTATAGCAACTTACAAAGAAGAAAAAAAAAAAAAATCTATAGGATTTTCCAGGAAATGATTGAAACAATGTATAAATGTTTAAATACAAAATTAAATACAAAAGAAATGAATTTGAAGTACTTTGTAAAATATATGGCACATAATAAACACTTTTAAAAACATTTAAAATTAGTCTCTAAGTTTGTTGGCATTTTGTTCTTATTTGAAGAAATACTCACATGATAGTATAGCAGTTTTAATGCTGTTGTCAAGGTTGAGCAAGTGGGACAACAATATTGTGGCATCTAAGGACCTAAACCTAAAATGCCAGTTGTCCAATCAAGACATTACTACTGATTTTGAGAAAGAAAAAAATAAACCTCTTCCTTTCTCTTAGAAAAATAAATCAAATATTATGGTCTGTCAAATGCTTACATTCCATTCTGAGAATTTAGGGGACTAAATATTTAAGAGCTGCTTTTGGACATAATTTCCCCTCCTTCCTGCTTCTGGTAATTGGCTCCTGGTCTCTGCTGTGTATATCAGCTGCGGCTGCATCAACTGGCACCAAAGAAGGCTCATGTGGAAATATATAGAAACTTTCCATTTGGAGTGCAAATTCTACCCCTTTGCCAGATTTTGTGCCAAAAAAAAAAATATGAATGCAATCTTATCTATGGCACACCAAATATAGGAAAAAATCATCCCAAGCATAGCAGAAAACATTATTTATTGAATTTGTAATAATCCCAGACTTTTCCCCAAATCAGCATTTAGAGTATGAGGGGCATACTTGGGTGGGAATCAACCCTTCCTAAACAAAAGGCATTGACAGCACAGCATGACACCTGACAGTCCCGGCTACATCCTGCCAGGTGACTGAAAACTCTACTGCTGCATCCCCTTGTCCAAGCTCCCTTCTGCTTCCATTCTGGAGAGGCCCTGATAGCAGTAAGCCTTGGTTATTGGAGTCATTTTGGAATGAATAGTCAGCTGTTCTGTTCTCTGGCTGCTCCTCTGACTATTGGCAGACAAAGGATGAACAGGCTGCAGAATCAACCCCATTAGTGTCAACCTAATCCTCTGTAATGGGATCCACACTGGCCAAGATCAGGCACCATTCCTCATCCCCACCCTCGTGTAGTATGTCAACCTAGCACAATATGAAGCAGCTAATAGCAGTAATGATAACACTGTGTTTGCCGCCTCTTTTTGAGGAAACCCAGAACAATGCCATTGGGAGTTTGGTGTTGCGCAAGCAAAGACTGGGGGATTGCTGTATTTTTATTGTGAAAATAGGTTATTGAGATATGTTCACATATATATTCCTGGATGTGCTTTTTTTAGAACAATGTTATTGGAGCTAGTGATATTATAATACTAATATCCAAGAGAAAATATTCTAAGGTATTTGAACAGAATTATGTGTATGTGTGTAAGAGGGGGAGAAATATGGAAGAATGAGAATGGTGAGCTCTTAAATCACATGTTCACTGTGGGAGGGACAGGCAGGAGAAGAAGGACAGGCAGAAGTTTAGAGTTCCTGGGGTAGAAGTTTGAGATTGACAAGAGGTGGTAGACAGTATTTCTGACTCTTAAGAGTTTTTAGATTCATTTATTAAATGAGAAATGTTTTTATTTTTATTTATTTATTTTGGCTGTGTTGGGTCTTAGTTGCAGTGTGTGGTATCTTTATTGTGGCACTCTTGATCTTTCATTGCAGTGCACAGGCTTCTCTCTAGTTGTGGCACATGGGCTCTAAAGCATGTGGGATCTCTAGCTGAGGCACAGCCTCAGAGGCACACACAGCCCCTGTTGCGTGTGAGATCTTAGTTCCCCAACCATCCCCTGCCTTGGAAGACTGATTCTTAGCCACTGGGCTGCGAGAGAAGTCTGAGAAATGTGTTTTTAGATTAAGTTCTGTTTCAAGAAAAGAGGATGATCTTGATGAACTTTTGCAGCCCCTAACCATAGAGTTAAAATTGCCTTTTATGGCCCATTAGGGTTTTTTGCTCACTTTTTCTGCTTTTTTGGTTCTGGTCATTTTGAACATCAGAATACAAAATCATAGAAACCCATGCGTTTGGCAATAATACACAGCAGCCAAAATCTAAATATCAACGGATAAACATTAAATCACCATGAATGTTGTTCACCCATGACACTGGACTTGCATTTTCAGAATATAATGAACAAGGGAAAGAGAGAAGCATCAGAAGATGAACAGCTTGTCTCTGGAAACTTCCACAATGACAACAAAGCCACTGACAGTCCTAAGTCCTCAGGATTTCCATGTTCTGTTTATGCAGTTATGATCCTCACTGATACACTCCAGTAAACCCTGACCCCTTCTGGTTCAGCTGCTCCATGATATAGCAACTGTATGTGTACTTGTGTGCCTAAAAATAGCAAAACCCAAAATTACATGGAAATGAAAAGCAAATCCTGTTGTGTTCACAGTTTGTGTTTCCATCTAACTACTTGTAGAGATACCCACTTAACACACTTTCCCAGATTTTATAGACAGCTGCAGCACTGGATTCTGTTTCTTTCCATATGAGCTTTTTTCCTTTAAAAATTTAGAGTTTTAGAAAGCTGAGTCATATTTGCCTAAATTTTCCAGATTATGTGGGCCTTCTCTGGAAGCTTTGCATAGTAAGATTTTTAATGGAAAGATATAAGGAATGGTGCAGACCAAAGTTAGTGTAATTAAAAATAATTGAAATCCTCAGAGACTTCTTAGCTTAGCAGGTATAGCCATGGAATATTCCTGAAGTGGTCTCCATTTACCTTCTGAATCCTATCTATACTTACCAAAACTGGGAAAATTAAGAAAATTCTTGAGTTTAATGAGGAATATGTTCGGTTTAGACCCTTAGAGAAGGCCCAAGACACTGTTTTTTAGCTTTTGTTCCTTCAAATTTAGGCTCATTTGCTTTAACTATGACTTTACCCAATTGAGGTCATTGGTTGAACAAGTGGAAGACAAAGAGTATAAAGGAAGTTTGAGTTACTAATGGAGTTGCCCCTTTTAAGCGTGGTTACAGAGTATGAAAGGTAGGAGCATAATAAATAAACTTCACTAGAATTTTTATTTCCCATTTCAATATTCATTTCTTTTTATAAAAATGTCACATTATCCATCTGGAATTCAATTTTGTGATAAGAACTATGCCAAAGAATCACAGGCTCATGAGCCAAGAAGATTCCATGTTCCTTTTTCTTTTTTTCCTACCAAAAAGAATAATAAAAGCCAATGTAAATATATTAATTGTGGTGAAAAGAATTGCATAGTACCATACACCTCAGCAAGGAACTCCCAAATTTCCAAAATCAACACTTACTCTTGATTCTTCTTGGGGCTCCTCCACCCAGCCTTTCCCCGCCTTTCTATTACCCTCGTTGTTTGCACCTAAAACAGCAAAACACTACAGCTGTTCCTTGGATCATCCCCTAAAATACATCCAAGAGGCAGAGTTAGTTTTAGACACCACAGGAGCCTGGCAAGGATTGTCATACTGGGAAAAAGCAACTAACTACATATAACTCTACAGTTCTCTTAGGGAGTTCAGTACTTTCTATGACACCATGAGTGCAGAGATGAGAAACATTGTACTCTGAATAATTTGATTTGATTATTCATGAAAAACTCCATAGCTATCTTCCGCGTCTCATGCAGATCTATAATTGGCGGAATTTAGGCTACAGACATTTCTGACTTCTTATCACATATATTATTCAATTATAATAATAGCTAATTCTTTCTTATCACATTTATTGGTCCATCACAATGATAGTTCATTTATTTTGTGTGCTTAACCTAATACTTTAGAGATTCTTCTGTTGATGGAATCAATCACTCATTTTGTAAACTGCTTATATTTTATACATATACTACTTATATTGTCCATTCACTTGCTGGACATTTGGTAGTTTTCAGTTAGTGACGATTATGAACAGCTATCAACATTTTTTTCATAACTCTTTCTGTGTATGGATGTCTTCATGTCCCTGGAGTATATAATTAAGAGTAAAATTAATAGGATATAGTAAAGGTGATGAAATACCTAGCATTCCAAATAGTGCCACATTATACTTAAACAGAAATTTGAGTGCTTAATTTTGATAAAGCTAAATTTATTTTGTGGTTATAACTTTCAGTATCATCTTAAAGGAAGTTTTACCTACTTTAAAGTCATATGAATTCCCCAAGAAGTTTATTTTTTATCTTGCATGGTTAGGTTTGTGATCAGTTTCAATTATATATATATATATATATATATATATATATATATATATATTATATGTTATAAAGTGTGATATTGCTCTTGCAGTTTATCTTGTTTGATATATTTATCTAATTGTTCCAATATCATTTGTTGATTTCCCTTTCCCCATTGAATTGCTTTGCACCTCTGATGAAAATCAAGTTTCTGCAAGTTCTATTTCTGAACCCTCTGTTGGATATATTGAGTTACTTTTTTTCTCCTTATACCAATACTACACTGTGTGATTACAATACTTTTACAGAAGTTCTTGAAATCAGACAATGAAAATTCTTCAAATATTCATATTTAAAAAAACACATTTTTTCCATTCATAAGATGATTAGGTTCTGGGCATATAATGTACAGCATGATGATTATGCTTCATAATACTGTGTTACATATTTGAAAGATGCTAAGAGAGTAGATTTAAAAGGTTTCAACACATATACATAAACATAAACACACAGATTGTGGCTAAATGAGATGGCAGATGTGTTAATTAAAAATTTTATGGTAATCATTTTGCAATACATACATACATCAATTTATTTCATACTTGGTGCAGGAGGGCCAAGAGAAGCTACTTGACATTCATTAGGAGGGGCGGCCGTGAGGAGATACCCCTCGTCTAAGGTAAGGATCAGCAGCTGCGTTTTGCTGGAGCAGCCATGAAGAGACACCCCACATCCAAGGTAAGAGAAACCCAAGTAAGATGGTAGGTGTTCCGAGAGGGCATCAGAGGGCAGACAGACTGAAACCATAATCACAGAAAACTAGTCAATCTGATCACACGGACCACAGCCTTGTCTAACTCAATGAAACCTAGCCATGCTGTGTGGGGCCACCCAAGATGGATGGGTCATGGTGGAGAGGTCTGACAGAATGTGGTCCACTGGAGAAAGGAATGGCAAACCACTTCAGTATTCTTGCCTTGAGAACCCCATGAACAGTATTAAAAGGCAAAATGATAGGATACTGAAAGAGGAACTCCACAGGTCGGTAGGTGCCCAATATGCTACTGGAAATCAGTGGAGAAATAACTCCAGGAAGAATGAAGGGATGAAGTCAAAGCAAAAACAATACCCAGTTGTGGATGTGACTGGTGATATAAGCAAGGTCCAATGCTGTAAAGAGCAATATTGCATAGGAACCTGGAATGTTAGGTCCATGAATCAAGGCAAACTGGAAGTGGTCAAACTGTAGATGGCAAGAGTGGACGTTGACATTCTAGGAATCAGTGAACTAAAATGGACAGGAATGGGTGAATTTAACCCAGATGACCATTATATCTACTACTGTGGGCAGGAATCCCTTAGAAGAAATGGAGTAGCCATCATGGTCAACAAGAGTCCAAAATGCAGTACTTGGATGCAATCTCAAAAGTGACAGAATGATCTCTGTTCGTTTTCAAGGCAAACCATTCAATATCAGAGTAAACCAATCCTACGCCCCAACCAGTAATGCTGAAGAAGCTGAAGTTGAATGGTTCTATGAAGACTTACAAGACCTTTTAGAACTAACACCAAAAAGATGTCCTTTTCATTATAAGGGACTGGAATGCAAAAGTAGGAAGTAAAGAAACACCTGGGGTAACAGGCAAATTTGGCCTTGGAATATGGCATGAAGCAGAGCAAAGGCTAATAGAGTTTTTCCAAGAGAATGCACTGGTCATAGCAAACACCCTCTTCAAACAACACAAGAGAAGACTCTACACATGGACATCACCAGATGTTCAACACTGAAATCAGATTGATTATATTCTTTGCAGCCAAAGATGGAGAAGCTCTATACAGTCAGCGAAAACAAGATGGGGAGTTGACTGTGGCTCAGATCATGAACTCCCTCTTGCCAAATTCAGACTTAAATTGAAGAAAGTAGGGAAAACCACTAGACCATTCAGGTATGAACTAAATCAAATCCCTTATAATTGTACAGTGGAAGTGAGAAATAGATTTAAGGTACTAGATATAATAGAATGCCTAAAGAACTATGAATGGAGGTTCATGGCATTGTACAGGAGACAGGGATTAAGACCATCCCCATAGAAAAGAAATGCAAAAAAGCAAAATGGCTGCTATGAGGCCTTACAAATAGCTGTGAAAAGAAGAGAAGTGAAAAGCAAAGGAGAAAGGGAAAGATATAAACATCTGAATGCAGAGTTTTAAAGAATAGCAGGAGAGATAAGAAAGCCTTCTTCAGCGATCAATGAAAAGAAATAGAGGAAAACAACAGAATAGGAAAGACTAGAGATCTCTTCAAGAAAATTAGAGATACCAAAGGAACATTTCATGCATAGATGGGCTTGAGAAAGGACAGAAAAGATGGACCTAAAAGAAGCAAAAGATATTAAGAAGAGGTGGCAAGAATACACAGAAGAACTGTACAAAAAAGATCTTCATGACCCAGATAATCACAATTGTGTGGTCACCCACCTAGAGCCAGACATCCTGGAATGTGAAGTCAAGTGGGCCTTAGAAAGCATCACTATGAACAGAGCTAGTGGAGGTGAAAGAATTCCAGTTGAGCTATCCCAAATCCTGAAAGATGATGCTGTGAAAGTGCTGCACTCAATATGCCAGCAAATTTGGAAAACTCGGCAGTGGCCACAGGACTGGAAAAGGTCAGTTTTCATTCCAATCCCAAAGAAAAGCAATGCCAAAGAATGCTCAAACTACTGCACAATTGCACTCATCTCACACACTAGTAAAATAATGCTCAAAATTCTCCAAGCCAGGCTTCAGCAGTACATGAACCATGAACTTCCTGATGTTCAAGCTGGTTTTAGAAAAGGCAGAGGAACCAGAGATCAAATTGCCAACATCCGCTGGATCATGGAAAAAGCAAGAGAGTTCCAAAAAAAACATCTATTTCTGCTTTATTGACTATGCCAAAGCCTTTGACTGTGTGGATCACAATAAAAAGAGATGGGAATACCAGACCACCGGATCTGCCTCTTGAGAAATTTATATGCAGGTCAGAAGCAACAGTTAGAACTGGACATGGAACAACAGACTGGTTCCAGACAGGAAAAGGAGTTCGTCAAGGCTGTATATTGTCTCCCTGTTTATTTAACTTCTATGCAGAGTACATCATGAGAAACGCTGGACTGGAAGAAGCACAAGCTGGAATCAAGATTGCTGGGAGAAATATCAATAACCTCAGATATGCAGATGACACCACCCTTATGGCAGAAAGTGAAGAGGAACTCAAAAGCCTCTTGATGAAAGTGAAAGTGGAGAGTGAAAAAGTTGGCTTAAAGCTCAACATTTAGAAAACAAAGATCATGGCATCCAGTCCCATCACTTCATGGGAAATAGATAGGGAAACAGTGGAAACAGTGTGAGACTTTATTTTTCTGGGCTCCAAAATCACTACAGATGGTGACTGCAGCCATGAAATTAAAAGACGCTTACTCCTTGGAAGGAAACTTATGATCAACCTGGATAGCATATTCAAAAGCAGAGACATTACTTTGCAAACAAAGATCCGTCTAGTGAAGGCTATGGTTTTTCCTGTGGTCGTGTATGGATGTGAGAGTTGGACTGTGAAGAAGGCTGAGCGCCGAAGAATTGATGCTTTCGAACTGTGGTGTTGGAGAAGACTCTTGAGAGTCCCTTGGACTGCAAGGAGATCCAACCAGCCCATTCTGAAGGAGATCAGCCCTGGGATTTCTTTGGAAGGAATGATGCTAAAGCTGAAACTCCAGTATTTTGGCCACCTCATGCAAAGGGTTGACTCATTGGAAAAGACCCTGATGCTGGGAGGGATCGGGGGCAAGAGGAGAAGGGGACGACAGAGGATGAGATGGCTGGATGGCATCACTGAATCGATGGACATGAGTTTGAGTGAACTCCGGGAGTTGGTGATGGACAGGGAGGCCTGGTGTGCTGTGATTCATGGGGTCGTAAAGAGTCGGACACGACTGAGCAACTGATCTGATCTGATCTGTTCAAAACCTTGATGTTCATTCCCATTTCAATTACAGTAAAAAAAAATATATATATATATATATATACCTTGCAAGGCCTCTAAATTTCTGCACAATTCACATGCCATCTTTCTCTAGCCAACTCATTACTTTTCCTCCCACTGTTGTCAGTATTTTGTTACTTTAGCCTCATTGTTGTTCCTCAAACTTTCCAGACAAAATCCAATCGTTCCTTTGCTCAAATGTTCTTTCTGTCTATGATAATCTTACACATATGTCTGTTTGGTTGATTCTCTATCCTCCTTCAAGTTTTTGCAGATCAAGTTTTTGAAGATCCCTCAGAGGGATCTTCCTGATCTCCCTATTTAGATACTGGAAACTGGCATTTTTCTGCCCAGAAATACCAATATTTCTCACCTTTCTATTTCTTTTTGCCAATAACATGGGCCATCATCTTGCATACTTGTAACTTATATTTTATAATGTTTGTTCTTTTTTGTTTTTCTGAGTGTAGCATATCTGTCAGTATCCTACCTATACCTAGTAGACCTTTTATTGTATTTCTACTCCTACCTGAGGGCCAGTTTCTGAAACTATGGACTTTATGACCTTCCTCTGGATCTGTGTGGCAGACTGAATGTGTGGAGACACCAGCACCCCCAAGCCAGCTCTCCACCAACTCACTAGAGTTAGTTCATAAATATGTGAGCTCTCTGAATCCTCTTGTGGGTAATTCTCAAGTCTATATTTTGCACTCTGAGCCAGACATTCTGAACAAGATTGACAGTCTCCCATCATGATAAAAAACATAAAAATCCATCACTGAATGGTTGTTTTTCCATTTCTAATTCAATTACTCACTACCATATCTTCCAAGTCAAAGAAGATACAAATTATTTGCACTGAAGTATCAATATATTTTTCAGAATCTGCTTCTGAAGGAAACCGAGCTATCAACAATAGTGAAAGTTTCATAAAGAAAGAATTTTTTCTTTTATTATTATTAGTATTTTTAATTGTCATATCTCAAATGCTTAAAATAGCATCAAGTGCAGAGTACATATGCAAATATTTATGGAATGAATGAAAAAACTTAGAAAATACTTTCCAGAAATGGTCTCTATTAATGATACTGACAAAAATGTCAGCATTATCATTACTTGTGTTTAGAATTCTGAGTGCCAATATTAGGGAAGTAGAAGTAAACTTCATTGCTACAAACATCTAAAAATTTCTTTAGTAATTAATCATTTTTAATTTTAAAAGTTTCTCATAGTTATTAACATTTATTTTGTAAATTGGCTTGTTCTTTGTAATTTTTATTTTGGGGATGCAAAATATTTTTAAGATTTACTTCTTGCAAATGTTTTTGCTTATTTTTTAATTTTTCGATGTATTTTATATCTAGAAATTTTGTAGTTATATAGTTAGGTCTTTGATCTTCGATCAAATTGATCTTTTCTGTGACTCTTCCTATATGTATATTTATTTATTTATTTGTAAGTTGCTCAGTCATGTCCAACTCTTTGTGACCCTATGGACTGTAGCCTGCCAGGCTCCTCGGCCCATCAAATTCTCCAGGACAGAATACTGGAGTGGGTAGTTGTTCCTTTCTCTAGGGGATCTTCCCAACCCAGGGAATCAAACCCAGGTCTCCTGCATTGCAGGTGAATTCTTTACCTACTAAGCCACAAGGGAAGCCCATGGCATGCTTAAAATTTTAACTTAGATTTTCTTCTAATGTTTAATAAATTTTTAAATTGATGTTTACTCTTTATTTTATTCAGTATCAATTTTTTTGAGATGAATGTTTTCCCTTTGATACAGATAGCCAAGCACCACAGCACCATTTTGAATAATTAATAGGGATTAACTATGTAGACAAGAAAGGGATTTTCAGCAAATGCAGTCACATGGTGGAAGACAAAAGCACAATTAATAAAATAGTGGAATCTAGAACCTATAATTAATTTAGCACATAAGTGGAAAAATTAGTTTGGAACTCTATACTTAGTTCAGGACCCCATTTCTATTACAACACAATGTCTTCTAAAGGAACAGATGGTGACTGTAGCAGAGATGGTAGTGTTCACCAAGTAGTCCATGTGTGAAAGTGAAAGTGTTAGTCACTCAGTTGTGTCCCGACTCTTTGTGACCCCCATGGACTATAGCCCAACAGGCTCCTCTGTCCATGAAATTCTCCAGGCAAGAATACTGGAGTGGTTTGCCATGCCCTCCTCCAGGGGATCTTCTTAATCCAAGGATCAAACTCACATCTCTCAGGTCTTCCTGCATTGGCAGGCAGGTTCTTTACCACAAGTGGCACCTGGAAAACCATGTGCTCACTTACATATCCTAGCTTTCCTTGCAACTAGTGTGTTAAAACCATGTGATACATTTTGTACAAAAAACTGTGAGAGGAAGGGATGCCTGTGCTGTCTGGGCTGTTGCAGTAAAAAATGCATACACCTCCATTCCTATTTTCTTTTTGTGTGGATCGTTCAGAAGTCCTCTGTTTCAGATGTAAGATAAAAGAGAACCTTTACCATCCAGGTACTGTATAGGAAAAAGTCCCCAGTCTTTGTGGGACATTTAATCAGTGTGAAGAATAAACCTGCATTGGATTTGATTTCTAAAATATGGGCAATAACTTTTTGCAGCCTTGCTTATCCTAGCTTGACTAAAACTGTTTCTAAAACCACAAAATTGAAGCAGAACTCATTATCCTTCACTCCAAATCTACTCCCTCATTAAATTCTCTAATTTCTGTTAATGGCACACTGGTTCCTCAGCTTCATATAAATGGTCTCAGGAATACACACATGAATACATTTGGGGCACTGATAATTTAGCAACCTCTCAGAAAGTGTTAGGTATTGTTTTTATTATTTTTACTAACCTGGCTACAGAATATTGGACTTGCTTTGGTTTCAGCTTTATTCTAATCTAATTAGCTACCAATGTATTAATTTTATCTCTAAATTTAACATTAAATCAACCTTGCTTCTCTTTCACTTCCTGTCATTCTGGTAGGCTTATAACTGGTTTGCCTTTCATTATAAGATTTGTTTTCCCATTATACAGGCAGCCATATGCCTCTCAAACTTAAATTGTTGAATGCTTACCTATTGCCTAATAGGGCAATATTTTAATTTCAGGTTCCCTGTGATCAAAGCCCAAATTATGCTTAAGTTTGATCTTATACCATTCCATTTGGACCTTTTCCTCTCTCCTTACTATATTTATTTTCTCAAAATACATCCCATATTTTTTTTTGCTTCTGTGTTTTATTGGGATACAAGCTGTAGTAATTGTATAATATATTCCAAATCTTATTCAAGTTCCAACTCAAATGTCATCTCTTCCTAAAAGCCTTCCATGATTTTCCTAGTTAGAAGAAACTTCTGCTGGCTTCTTAAAGCATATTGCATCTTCCTGTATTATCATACATATCGTATACATCTATAAGGCCCTACACATTTAATGTAGGAATTCACCTTTTGTTTTCATGCTCAGTCACTTGTCATGTCCAACTCTGCACAAACCGAAGGACTACAGCCTGCCAGGCTCCCCTTTCCTTGGGATTCTCCAGTCAAGAATACTAGAGTAGGTTGCCATACCCTCCTCCAGGGAATCTTCCTGACCCAGGGGTTGAGCCCACATCTCTTAAGTCTGCCTGCATTGGCAGGAGGGTTCTTTACCACTACCACCACCTGGGAAGCCATCTTTAGTTTTTATCATCATTTAAAATAGCATTGTAAATCTGTGGATAAACAATACATGTTTCTTGAATATAGATATAGGTGAAAGTCAAGATATCACAAGTTAGAAACTTTGCATGAAAATCCATGTTTGTTTTGCAGAACTTAGGTGCTATTTATTTATTTGTGGAATATTTTAAAATCTAACTCATTGAATCGAGTCCAGTGCATTTTATTGGTTATTAAATAAAACATTCAAGTTATCTGCTTTTACATTCCTAAGGTGACATTCACGCCATTACTGTCTTAACAGAAGGTCAATGACAGACTTAACTTTCCTTTGTAGAAAAGCCTACATTAAGAAAATACACTTACAAAGGCAACATGGAATAGAACAAATTAGAAAAAATAATTAGAAACATTAAACATTAAAGATAAATACTGCTACCCTTTGAGAAGAAGAGGGAAGTATGGAAGGTCCTTAAAGCAGCTGCAATTGAAAATGTTAATAAGAATTCATGAAAGAACAAGAACTGTAAATGAGTCTTTTAAGAGGTAGAGAGATATGATAAATTGTGCTACTCTGGATAATCACAATTAGCAAAATGGAGAATAATTAAAGAAATCAAATTAGACCACATATAGTGATAAATGAGGTTAGGCTTGTTAAAGAACTGTGTCATTAGCAGGTTTTTTGTGCTGGTGAGGAAAAGAATAAGGAAAGAGAATTTTTTGTGAAAAAAAGGGATGTCTGTGTCCTGTTACACTTGGTCTAATGGTGAGCTGTCTACAGAGATGAGAATCTGCAAACAGGCAAGTGTTCCTAAACCCTCAGCAATGCAGTCTTTGTTTGATGACTGCCACTCAAGAAAGTATTTGGAAGATTCAGGTCACTAAATACTAACCTTTTCCTTGCCAAGTGAAGCTCTGAATTACATAGCAGAGAAAGGGTTTCTTTGTGCTTATTAGAGATACTCAAGGTTGATCACATATTGTTTCCAATACTGTGGTAACTCTTTAGAAAATTCTTAAGGAAATTGTGTCCGATTATATTAGTAATCCTTAAAGATATGCCAACAATAGTGTAAATTATTAGAGGCAATTTTAGATTTTTAAAAAACAATAGGAAAATTGACTCTTGACCTAGGAAATGCGGCCCAGTCCCAAATCTCAAGATTTGTGTTGTGTCCATTTATCAGTAGAATGACTTCTGGAAGAATGAAACTATCAGGCCTGTGCCTGGAACTCCCCAAAACTGAGCTTGCCAGTGAAATTGTATAGAAATGGTTGTCCTGACTTGTCTTATCCAATTCTTCCTGTTCCGGTTAAGTTAGAGACAGAGACTTAATTATGGAGTCATACTTATATGCCAACTAGCATGACTGTTAACAAGCCAACAGTTATTGACCCTTAGACACTGCTTTTCTCTAGCATCTATTGCTTTTAGTGGCTGCCTGTGCATGTATTCTTAGATAGCAAGAATACACAGAAGAACTGTACAAAAAAGATCTTCACAACCCTGATAATCATGATGGTGTGATCACTGACCTAGAGCCAGACATCCTGGAATGTGAAATCAAGGGGGCCTTACGAAGCATCACTACGAGCAAAGCTGGTGGAGGTGACAGAATTCCAGTTGAGCTATTCCAAATCCTAAAAGATGATGCTGTGAAAGTGCTGCACTCCATATGCCAGCAAAGTTGGTAAACTCAGCAGTGGCCACAGGACTGGAAACCGTCAGTTTTCATTCCAATCCCAAAGAAAAGCAATGCCAAAGAATGCTCAAACTACTGCACAATTGCACTCATCTCACACACTAGTAAAGTAATGCTTAAAATTCTCCAAGCCAGGCTTCAGCAATATGCGAACCATGAACTTCCTGATGTTCAAGCTGGTTTTAGAAAAGGCAGAGGAACCAGAGATCAAATTGCCAACATCTGCTGGATCATGCAAAAAGCAAGAGAGTTCCAGAAAAACATCTATTTCTGCTTTATTGACTATGCCAAAGCCTTTGACTGTGTGGATCACTATAAACTGTGGAAAATTCTGAAAGAGATGGGAATACCAGACCACTTGATCTGCCTCTTGAGAAATTTGTATGCAGGTCAGGAAGCAACAGTTCTAACTGGACATGGAACAACAGGCTGGTTCCAAATAGGAAAAGGAGTACGTCAAGGCTGAATATTGTAACCCTGCTTATTTAACTTACATGCAGAGTACATCATGAGAAACACTGGACTGGAAGAAACACAAGCTGGAATCAAGATTGCCGGGAGAAATATCAATAAGCTCAGATATGCAGATGATACCACCTTTATGGCAGAAAGTGAAGAGGAACTAAAAAGCCTCTTGATGAAAGTGAAAGTGGAGAGTGGAAAAGGTGGCTTAAAGCTCAACATTCAGAAAACAAAGATCATGGCATCCGGTCCCATCACTTCATGGGAAATAGATGGGGAAACAGTGGAAACAGTGTCAGACTTTATTTTTCTGGGCTCCAAAATCACTGCAGATGGTGATTGCAGCCATGAAATTGAAAGACGCTTAATCCTTGGAAGGCAAGTTATGACCAACCTAGATAGCATATTCAAAAGCAGAGACATTACTTTGCCAACAAAGGTCTGTCTAGTCAAGGCTATGGTTTTTCCTGTGGTCATGTATGGATGTGAGAGCTGGACTGTGAAGAAGGCTGAGAGCCGAAGAATTGATGCTTTTGAACTGTGGTGTTGAAGAAGACTCTTGAGAGTCCCTTGGACTGCAAGGAGATCCAACCAGTCCATTCTGAAGGAGACCAGCCCTGGGATTTCTTTGGAAGGAATGATGCTAAAGCTGAAACTCCTGTACTTTGGCCACCTCATGCGAAGAGTTGACTCATTGGAAAAGACTCTGACGCTGGGAGGGATTGGGGGCAAGAGGAGAAGGGGACGACAGAGGATGAGATGGCTGGATGGCATCACTGACTCGATGGACATGAGTCTGAGTGAACTCTGGGAGTTGTTGATGGACAGGGAGGCCTGGCGTGCTGCGATTCATGGGGTTGCAAAGAGTCGGACACGACTGAGCCACTGATCTGATCTGATCTGTGCATGTGTCCTCATTGGCTCAGTCATGTATGACTCTTTGCCACTCCATAGACTGTACCCCACCAGGTTCCTCTGTCCATGAAATTTTGCTGGCAACAATACTGGAGGGCGTTGCAACTTTCTACTCCAGGGGATATTCTTGATCCTGGTATCAAACTTGTGGCTCTTGCATCTCCTGCATTGGCAAGCAGATTCTTTACCACTATGCTGCATGCTAGAATTGCTTTGGTGTGGGAAAGACATTCTTTAGAAAATATATACATGTTCTAAAGACAAAAAAAATCATTTCTTCTATGCTGTTCACAAGTACTAAAAATTATTGATTTCTGATTATTACCAAATTATATAAATCTCCTCTTAGCCTAAGCTAAGTTGCCATTTTGATAATTTCCTGGAGACTATTCAAGCCTGCTCAAATATTTGATACAATTTTCATGCATATTGTGAATAAATACATCTATATATACTTGCACTTCTTTCCTTCAACATATATAGTTTCCTCTGAGACAAATACTATTTTAGATATTAAGTATAAAAATTAGGTAATCTAGACAAGGTTCTGTTTAGAGATTTTAATTGACAGGGAAAGTTGACAATAATCAAATAGTTGAATATATAATGAAATGATTAGTACTATATATGTTGAATATAAAGCAGGATGATGCAGATAGTACAGGTCACACTCAGGAGATAATTTTTCAGCTGATTCCTGAGTTTTAAGAAATCACCTATTCTAATATACTACGATAAGACTCTAATATTTGAGTGATGTTGATATATTCCATGAACAGAGAGAAAGCCAGTATATTTAGAGTGTTCTGAACAAGGTGTAGAGTGGTAGCAGATGTGGTCAGAAACCAGCGGGGGATAGATATTGAGTGCTGTTATATGTACACCATATTCTAAGTTTAAAGGGAAGATGTTGGTTGATTTATCAGAAATTGAAAGTGTAAGTCACTCAGTCATGCCCAACTCTTTGTGACCCCATGGACTGTAGCCCACAAGGCTCCTCTATTCATGGAATTCTCTAGGCAAGAACACTGGAGTGGGTTCCCATTCCTTTCTTCAGGATAACTTCCTGACCCAGGGATCTAACCCGGATCTCCCCAGTTTCAGGCAGATTCTTTACCATTCTTTACCATCTGGGCCACCAGGGAAGCCCAGATTTAATCAGAGAACAAGACAATTTGATTTATATTTTGAAAAATGTTCTTCTGTTTGCTCTGTTTTGAACAGATTGGAAGATCACAAGAGTTGAAACAGACAGATTAGAAGCTTCTTGCAATAATCTGGATGAAAGATAATGGTTTCAGTGAGAATTGCAAATGTAATGAGATTAAGTTCATCAGAATTAAATTAAGTTCATCAGAACATCAGAATTGTTGGAGAGTGGGGCTGGAGGAGGGTGAAAACCGTTCTTCCTTAAAAACATTAATTCTGGATGTCTGTTAGAATCCTAAAAGGATGTATCAAACAAATATAGGCATATGAGTCCGCAGTTCAGCTAAGACCTCAAATCTAAATGTGTGCGTTTAGAGGTCAAAGGCATATCATTGTATTTAAAGCTATTAGATAAATGAGATTGTCAATGAAGATTCAGAGAAAAGAATGAGTTCTAGATAATATCCATGAACATTGATAACTAGTAGAACTGAAGTTGACGTAGGAGATTAAGGAGTAGTGCATAAAGAAGGAAGAAAACTAGGAAAAGATATCCTGGATGTCTATAAAGAGAAAAAAAAAAAAAGAATGGCCAGCAGTATTAAATATTGCTGGACGGCCAAATCATATAGACACAGAGAAATGATACTAGGGCCAATTGGGAGGGAAATGGGATAATGATTATAGGAGGACTCAGGGTCTAGAGATTCTGAGTTTTATTCAAGGTTATTTGTGTGCGGACTGACAATGCTCCCACAGAGATAAATAGATTGTGCAGAAAAGAGAATCATTACAGAATTTGAATATTATAGAGTATATCAAATCCCTGGGATTTGTCTGTTTGTTTTGGCTGAATTGATAATTTAAACTTGTGCACTGCAAAATTAAAACAAAACTCAGAATTTCCCACCACGGCGTTAATCCATAACAGCTAACCCGAAAAGGCCAGCGAATGTGATTCACTACATTTCTACAATAGTAGGGGTGGTGAATTGTGTTGGCATAGATTAATTTATTATCCTATAGAGTGGTAATTTTGTGGGATAGAAGTAATAGTCGATGTTGTGCTAATTTTATATTATTTAATTAGGAAAATTAATAGAATAAGGAGAGGATTTCTGTATTTTACTATAACTTAGAGAATTTCTATTGTCTCGTATTATAATAGGTAGAAATTTGGCTGTAAATTGCCCAAAATCACACAAGGCAGTCAGGGCTGGTAAAGAGGTTATGGAAACATGATCATCATATATCCTACCTTTTTTACCTCCTTCCTAGTAAATACGTAGAGCAGAGTAAGTGGAATATGCTGATTCATATCTGTGTGTCTTCTGAATATCCAACTGTATCATTTAAAAACTTATTTGTGGTTTACTATAAAAAATAGATATTTTATATACACACAGAGCTTAGTTTTTTTTTTTTTATTCTCTTCAAGTATTTTTGTAATGCATTTTCAGAAATGTGTCTTCAGAAATATAAAAAATTGTTTCAAAGTGGTAGCAGTATCTAATGACTGCCTTTGGAGTAATCTTTACTCAGCAACCCTGTTTTTTGGAGCAGCCATTCACTGAGCACTTTGATGCTACATGTGTATACATTACCTTGAAACTTGACAGTGGTCAACAGGTTAAATATTATTTCAAAATTTTACAAAATGAGGAAATAGAATTCTAGGGGCTTGAAATAACTTTCCTAAGCTCATGTACGTTGTTGGCAGCTGACTTTTTTTTTTCCTTTTATACCATCATTGTCAATGTCTGAATTTCTCACTGAAAAAGATTATTATGTATTATGTATCATTACATAAGTGCCCTTAGATTTGGGTCATTTAAAAAGAATTTTTATTCTGAGAGAAAATGATATGAAGGAGGAAATTAATTGAAAAATTCTAGTATCTTCTATTCTGTTCAGTTGCTCAGTTGTGTCCGACTCTTTGCGACCCCATGGACTTAGAAATGCCATAAACATTCATTTGTTGGAAAGTGGGATAATAGGACAAAACATCAGATCTGGGTTTGTGTCCTTGCTTAACAACTTAACACATGTGTAATTTTTGGCAGATAATTTTAACTCTTTGAATCTGAGTTCCTCATCAGCAAAAGTTTGTTATAATAACTACTTGAGAGTGTGTGAAGTTTAAATTACAGATATTTTTACAGTGCAGAAGGAAAACATAATGCACTATTCCTCAAAACTTGAAGATAATGTTTCATTCTGAGACTAAAATTATGGATGAGCCACATGTAAGATTTATCAGAGGAAACAAAAGTGATTATATAAAAATAATTTTATGGTGGCTGGAGCACACTGTAAGATTCTAGCTCTAGTGAAGTTGTAGACTTTTCAGTTTGTAGCCATTCTTTAAAAGAAAAAAATATATATTGATATGGGGGAAAGCACCATAGAATGATTCAGCCATTGAAATAAGCAGAATTTAGTTTCACACTTTTTCAGGTTAGTCTATAAAAATGGATTTAAAAATTTTGTGCATGGAGGATGTATATATTTTTGAGAACTGGAGACAGGTAATCAGCCTGAACTATAGCTTGAATAGAATCACTAAATTTTTCAGGGCTATTTTATTGTAAATTGAGATGTATATTGAGTAAATTCATACTAGAAAGATATATTAATTGCAGAATTTAGAGTGTACACCTTGAAACATGTTGACATATATATACACCCATGAAACCATCATTACAATGAGTAAAGTGAAAATATCCAACACTCCCCAAAGTTTTCCCATGCTCACTTGTTACATTTTTCCATTCTCACTTGTAATCCCTCTCTTCTGTTCCCCAGCCCTCCCTCAATCCTTACTCTTTTTTTACACCATAAATTTGTTTACATTTCTTATAATTTTGCATAAATGTGTAAATTTGCATGTATTAAATTTATGAATTTTTATCTGGCTTTTTAAAATCCATCACAAGTATTTTTAGATGATCCATGTTGCATATATAAGTACTTTATTATTTTTATTTTTTTAAATTTTATTTTATTTTTAAACTTTACGTAATTGTATTAGTTTTGCCAAACATCAAAATGAATAAGTAGAGTGATATTCCATTGTGTAGATTTACCAAAATGTTTTTATCCATTTGCCCGTTGGTGGATATTTGTGCTGTTTTCAGTTTTGACTCTTACAAATAGTCATTATGAAGATTTAGGTACAAGTCTTTATATGCTTTTATTTTTCTCCATTTAATGTCTAGGAAAATACTGAGTTAAAAGGTAGGTATATATTTAACTTTTTGACATACTTCCAAAATGCTTTTGAAAGGAGTAGTAATATTTTAAATTTTCATCGACAGCAAAGTTGTCCATATCCTCACAAAAATTTGGTTATGGTCAATGTATTTAATTTTGGCTATTTAAATAGATTATTAGTGGCATGCCATTGTCATTTTAATTTGCATTCCCTTAGTGTCTCATTGTGTTGACCAGCTTTGCATGAGCTTATTTGACATCCCTATGTTGTCTTTGCTGAAATGTCTGTTTAAATCTTCTGCCCATTTCTTAAGTTGGATTGCTTATAATCTTAATTAAATTTGAGAATTATTTATATATACAGAATAAAAGTCCTTTATCAAATATGTGTTAGGTGAATATTCTCTCCTCATGGTGTCTGTCTTTTCATTCACTTAACAGAATAATTCGAAGAGCAGAAGTTTTTAAATTTATAAAGTCCAATTTATCAGTATTTTGTGAATTGTGCTTTTGATATTATAAACAGCTTGAATAAATGCATAATACAAGTTGATGAACACTACTATGATTCTTCTAGAAATTAGATTTTTATTATGCAAATTTCAAACATATACAGAAGAAAACATGATGTGATGAGCTGAAATGGATTCATCACCCATCCTCACCCATTATCAACTCAAGGCCAATCTTGCTTCATCTCTATTTCTTCCTACTTCTACATATGCCCAAGTTATTAATATCTTAAAGCATATTATTGATGCATACATAGAAGCCCATATATCATAAGTGTCTAATTCAAGTTTTCACAAAAGTGAAAACATTTCACTGTATGTTTTATTGTATACATGTCTGTATATTCTGGACTTCCCTGGTGGCTCAGATGGTAAAGAATCTGCCTGCAATGGAAGAGATTTGGGTTTGATCCATCAGTCAGGAAGATACCGTGGAAGAAGAAATGGCAACCCACTCCAGTACTCTTGCCTGGAAAATTCCATGGACAGAGGAGTCTGTCCAGCTACAGTCCATGGGGTCAAAAAGAGTAGGACATGACTGAGTGATTAACATTTTTGCTTTTACTATATATTCAGAATCTCAGTCAAATATTTAAATAGAATTAGCTCCCCAGAAGACCTACCCCAAAAGCAATCTCTATCCCTGCAAAGCCATTCACGAATTTTGCCTGTGGTTAGAGATTTATAATGTATTCATAGAGTGTGTCTTATATTGTGTTTTAATTCTTTGGTTAACTGTGTATGAATTTATCCATGGTGTTTCATATAGTAAATTGTTCATTCATCTGGTTGCTGTTTGTTATTCCTTTGTATGAACATAGCATCATTTATTTATTAATTCTAGTATTGATGGATGTTTGGATTGTTTTTATTTTTGACTTTTCATGTAGTGTTGCTCTAAATATTCCTGTACATTTTCTTGTTGCTACTGATCACATACATAGACTTTTGTTGAGTAAATAGCTAAAAACAAAATTGCTGGATGACCATGTATTTTTCTAAACCTATATCTATATATATGAGATTAATTTTAGCAGACAATGGCAGTTTTTATTAGTTATAACATTAATGTATAAAAGAATAATTGCATATAACATACCACATAATATTTTGTGTAATTATTTTTAATCCCCTGATTGCTTTGTTACAGTACTCTTGCATCGGTAGCCACTGGAAAAAATACTATTGTATTCTGTTATTCATTTAGTTGACATTTGCACTTGTTTCTCATAAGTAATTTCTGTGAATTTATCCAAGTCTTTGGTCCAACATTTGATTTTCTGGAAATGCAAAGTTGAAGACTAGATTCTGAAATGAGGAAACCAACCAAAGTCCTTCAACTTTCTCTTGTCTTAACAAAGTGTTATTTGGTCTCCATAGATATAATTTTTGGTTCATTTCATTATAACTGCAACAGCTTTTAAAAAAACAAAACAAAACAAAATACTATCTTAAAGCCTGGTACATAGATATACAATAAATATGATTCTCTTTCCTTCTATTACAGTAATTGTTTTATAATTTCCTTTAGCCTTTTCATTATTGTTAGCATCTAGCCTTTTACAGAAACTACCTCCATGGCTATAGCTTTAGTACCATCTAGACAAAAAGTAGAAATCCACTGCTATGTAAGCCTTCAAGCTTTAATGACAAATCAATACCACATCTCTATGAAACAAGTGTACCTTAATAGTGTTTTCACAAGGGATCCGACATACTCCATCTTTATGTAAGTTCGGAACCAATCCAAAAGCAGTATAGATCTGAGTAAAATATTCCCATGTCAAGAAATGTTGTTGAAAACTTTGAAATATCTCTTAATGATAAGAAATAAGGTAATAATTTTGAAAATTGGAAACCTCATTTTTGCTCTTGCAAATAAGCCAGTTACTGACTCATGGTTTTCAGTATAGTGAATAAGGTTACTCGAATTGCTCATCTAGACTTATCCTATGCTTCAGTTCAGTTCAGTTCAGTCCCTCAGTCTTGTCCAACCTTTTGCAACCCCATGGACTGCAGCATGCCAGGCCTTACTGTCCATCATTAACTCCTGGAGTTTACTCAAATTCGTGTCCATTGAGTTAGTGATGCCATCCAATCATCTCATCCTCTGTCATCCCCTTCTCCTCCTGCCTTCAATCTTTCCCAGCATCAGGGTCTCTTCAAATGAGTCAGCTCTTCACATCAGGTAGCCAAAATATTGGAGTTTCAGCTTTAGCATCAGTCCTTCCAATTAATATTCAGGACTGATTTCCTTTAGGATTTACTGGTTGGATGTCATTACAGTCCAAGGGACTCTCAAGAGTCTTCTCCAACACCATAATTCAAAAGCATCAATTCTTCAGTGCTTAGTTAGTTATTATTTTAAAACCATTGCATTTAGGTGTATTCATGCCTATCTAGATTTGAATTTATTCCAGTGAACTGACAGAAGTCTACAGAACCCAGTGTATACAGTAATATAGTGCAGTGTGTCTTCTGTATGACTTTGCTAATTATTGCCACTTGTAAATAAATATTTTTGCATTGGGTAATGAAAGACTAAATTGATTACAAGTTATAAACTGATTAGGTGTCCCTGAAGTGAATGAGGAACGTAAGCTTAAAGTTGAAACAATATGAAACCTGATTTGCACATAAATAATGTAACCTAAAAGATATTATTGTCAGTTAAGTAAAACCACTTGCCCTTTTCCTTAAGAAACTCACTAATTTATATGTAATCTTGTATTCAAACCTATTGTAAAGCAAAGGGCAAATGATAACACTTGGTCTTTTGATATTTATTGATTTCCAAGTAAGTACTAATTATTGTTGGAGGCTGTCTTAGAGGAGGAAAAATGTTGCCTCAGTGTTTATGCTTCAGTTGATCATAGGTAGAATGCATTTGTTACAGGAGAAAATTTAAGAAAACCTGCAAAACAATGTAGAGTTTCTGAGCTGTTGAGTCTAACATTCATTTTATTGAATTTTTAATGAGATAGATGAACTATTTGTTCTATTTCAAATTAAAACTATTTTTAAAAGTTTTCTGAATTAGTCTGTGCTCTAAGGGCTATTCCCATTTCTGTGTGTTATTAAGTCTTTTCAGTAGTCTAGTTAGTCAGCACCTGTAGAAGAGTTATCATTCCTATGAGCAGAATCATCTGTGTAACTATTAAATTCTATAGCTAGATGTTTAGTTTAAGAAGGTTTATGATAATGCTTCAGGTATTTGCATTTTAAAAAAGCTCCAAAGGTATTATGATTGTAAAGGCTAATTTACCATCCAGTTCATTTTGCGTATGTTTGTGTGCATAGTGGGTGTGGTGGGCGGGTGTGGAGCAATAAACCCATTCTAGCAGCTGCACACCAGAATCATTGTTCTCTTCCTGACAGATTGAACTTCTCAGTCTCCTTTACAGTTAGAAGTGGTCATGCGGCCAAATTCTGGCCAGTATGGTATGAACAGAAGTGATTTGAGATTTCAACAAAATAAATCTTTCTAAAAAAGCATATCCACAGTTTTCCCTTTCTGTCAGTTGAAGATTTCTTCCATAACCAATTTTTATTGCCTTTAAAGATTCCAACCTCTTCTTCCGCTGTCACTAAATCAGTTTCTGAAGCAGAGCTTCCCTGCTGAAGTAGAAATTCGTGTGAGCAAGAAACAAATGTCTATTGTTTTTAAGCCATTATTTAAATTTAAGATTGTTATAATTAACCAGCTCCAATTATGGTGGCACTACTGGTAAAGAATCCACCTGCAATGCAGGAGACACAGGAGACTCAGGTTCAATCCTTGGGTCAGGAAGATTCCCTTGAGAAAGGCATGACAACCCATTCCAGTGTGCTTACCTGGAGAGTCCCATGTTTCAAGGAGCCTGGGACTACCGTCCACAGAGTCATAAAGAACTGGACACAAGTGAAGTGACTTAGCAATTATTATAGTACCAAACAATCTACTTGGTAATAAAATATGTAGGAGAAGGCATTATTTCTGTCATTTAAGAATGCCAATGTGTAAAAGTAGACTAAATAGAACTCCAAGTAATGATGATGAAATGTGGAGAAACTTTTAATAGAGTGAAAAATGCAGAGAAACAATCAACTTTTCTAAGGGAGTGAAGGCAGGTCATCAAGAGATTTAGGGAGGTATACAGGGGACAAGGAGTTAAAAATGAATAGACCTTTCTCAAGTAGACAGGGCACTTTATACAAAGTTTTCAGACACAGACGTGGTCTAAGTAAACAGGATTGGGACACAGGAATACAATGCTAGGAAAAGATTGGATTGTGACCTTGGAACAATGCTACGAAATTTGGAATTTATACTGAAGTCAATCAGCAGATGCCAATTTTGAAAGAAGTAACTGATTTAGCTCTGTTTTGAAAAATATCACACTCATGGAAGAAGAGAGAATATAGACAGCATGATTCAAACGTTTTTAAAAAATACTTTGGCAGTAAGTGGTGGAATTATGGCATCAAAAAAAAGAGAATTCATAAAGGATAAGATGATAAAAATGCCAATGTAGCAGATACTTTGAGAAATATGAGAGTAGAAAGAAATCGGTGGTGATGATGATCAGGTTGATATTAATATACAGGAATTGAACTGGAAAAAATTGAAAATACCTTCAGAAAGGTGAGAAAATGAAAGCAAAAAAGTTTTTAAGACTTTTGGGGAGATGGAAGTCTCCAGGGAAGGGATTTGTAGGATGAATACAACTTGAGCCTATTTTTAAGCTGTATTTTTATAATTATGTCAACTTCCAATGTTTAAAATATCTTCAGAATTTTGACTTTATAGTGTCAATTGCTCATAGAATCTATCCTGTCATATAACTCTCAGGGATAGTTATTTCAGTCATTTTACTTAAATCTCTCCCTTTGCAGTTATATTCTTTGTCTTTTCTGAGATAACAGTTGGGTATTGTCCCTAATCATTTGCCATGTCTGAGAACATTGCGGATTTGTACTAATTTAAGTCAACTTCCAGAGCTAAGAGAATGGTAACTGAAAAAGAATTTAAACTTAGTGGTCCATTATAAAGTTTAATTTATAAAGAGACACCTGGGGTTTAAAACAACTTGAAACAATGGGAAAAGAGGTAAATAGAAATTTAGACTTAATGGACTAAACCAAATTCTTGAAAGAACAAAGTTTTATTAATTAGTATAAAGGTTGTTAGAAATAATTGGTATATTAACAACCAAGCTAATAAAAACTTCTCTCCTTTAAACTGTTAAATTTATCTCTCTGGCTTAATATATGACTAGATTAGGCAAATTACAATTATACGAACATTAAAACTGTAGGAGTTTTATATGAAGAAAAATCCATATATTAGTTATCCTTGGAAGTTGGTTTTTGCTTTTCATTTATATGTTGGTGTGAAGGAGCAGGTAAAAAAAGATATAGTACTCAGAAAATTGCCACTGTCATTTTCTATATCATTAATTCATTATTTTATGTATTTATTGATCAGTTAGGCCACATAATAGGATATTCCCAGGTGGCTCAGTTGGTAAAGCATCTGCCTACAATGCCTACCATGTGGTAGACCCGGGCTCAATCCCTGGGTTGGGAAGATCTCCGGGAGAAGGAAATGGCAACCCACTCCAGTATTCTTGCCTGGAAAATTCCATGGATGGTGGAACCTGGTAGGCTATAGTCCGTGGGATCAGAAAGAGTCGGACAGGACTGAGCGACTTCACTTCATTTTAGGCTGCATAAATAAAATTGAAAAACCTTTGTCTTTGAGAAAAACATACTGTAATGGTGATGACAAATGTTAAAAAAAAAAAAAAAAAAGGAACAAATTTACCATACACTGTGACACATGGCATATGAAAGAAAGGATAGTGATAAATCAGTCCTGGAATAAATAGTTCTGCCCCAGTGGATTCTATTGTATTCTCAACTGACAAATTGCAAAGAAAAAAATAACTTCCATAGTTAATTATATTGCAATCTAAAAGAAAGTTGCGGGGAGGGGATAGCACAGAGACAGAAATACAAGTGAGGTGCTGGCCAATTTTCTTTTTAAGCAAGAGAGTCTAAAAGTATTTGGTATGACATTTGTGTTCCTTCATTAGCTCTTGAGCTGTTTCTAACATCTGAAGATTTAGGATCAGTACCATGGGGTCACAAAGAGTCAGACACAAATGAGCACACATACACATACATAGACACACACACACACACATACATCCACACAGAGTAAATAGAAATTTCTGGGAAATTAGTAAGCAACTAAGAGATCTCCCCACTCCAGTACTCTTGCCTGGAAAATCCCATGGACAGAGGAGTCTGGTAGGCTGTAGTCCATGGGGTCACTAGGAGTCGGACACAATTGAGCGACTTCACTTTGACTTTTCACTTTCATGCATTGGAGAAGGAAATGGCAACCCACTCCAGTGTCCTTGCCTGGAGAATCTCAGGGACAGTGGAGCCTGGTGGGCTGCCGTCTCTGGGTCGCACAGAGTCGGACACGACTGAAGTGACTTAGCAGCAGCAGCAGCAGCAGCAAGAGATCTCAGCAAGAATTTAGGTGAGAAACAGTGAAAGTGGGGTGAATGGTGGAAATTTAGATAAAGAAAGATTTGTAATAAAAAAATCATATATATCAATAATAGTATGCTACAGATAATATTCAGTTCAGTTCAGTTCAGTCGCTGAGTTGTCTCCGACTCTTTGCAACCCCAAGAACTGCAGCACGCCAGGCCTCCCTGTCCATCACCAACTCCCAGAGTTCACTCAGACTTATGCCCATCGAGTCGGTGATGCCATCCAGCCATCTCATCTTCTGTCGTCCTCTTCTCCTCCTGCCCCCAATCCCTCCCAGCATCCGGAGTCTTTTCCAATGAGTCAACTCCTCGCATGAAGTGGCCAAAGTACTGGAGTTTCAGCTTTAGCATCATTCCTTCCAAAGAACACCCAGGACTGATCTCCTTCAGAATGGACTGGTTGGATCTCCTTGCAGTCCAAGGGACTCTCAATATTAATTTGTTGTAAATGAGTGAAATTTCTAGGAACTCCCAAATTCCTGTCTTGGGTAATACTAGAAGCAAAAGGAGAGATGAATTTGGACGAGATACATTGAGTTGGAGGTGCCCGTTGGAAATCTGAGTGCCTACTGTCCTTGTCTGTTTGGATTACTTTAACACATGCACTATACACTTGGTGAATTAAATAGCAGTTTATTTCTCATGGTTTTGCAGTTGGGGAAGCATAAACTCAACACACTGGCAGACTCAATGCCTGGTGAGAGGTCACTTACTTTTTCACAGAAGACCATTCATTAGCTAAAACTTCATGTAGAGGGGAGTGTTCTGGGTTCTCTAATAAGGCAATATTCCCATTTATGAGGGCCCCACTCTTATGACCTAATCACATTCTGAAAACCCCACATCCTAATAATATCACACTGGGAGTTGATATTCAACATATGCATTTAGAAGGGAACACAAGCATTCAGTCTTATAGCACTGACCTAAGATAGGTAGTAACTTCCCTGATGGCTCAGACGGTAAAGCGTCTGTCTACAATGCGGGAGACCTGGGTTCGATCCCTGGGTGGGGAAGATCCCCTGGAGGAGGACATGACAATCCACTCCAGTACTATTGCCTGGAAAATCCCATGGACAGAGGAGCCTGGTAGGCTACAGTCCATGGGGTTGCAAAGAGTCAGACACGACTGAGCGACTTCGCTTTACTAAGATAGATAGTAGGTATTAAAATGTAACTTATGCAATTGCTGATGGAGCCCATGATATTTACCAATAATAAACAACCTTGACCTTAACTTAGGAATATGAACAAAGAAAAACAAATGAATAATCTAAACAAGACTTTCATTGAGACAAAGGAAAAAAAAATAAAAATAATTATACTATTTATTCTCAGAAATATTTTGACTCATAAACAGATATCAGAAAAATAACTTCAGGATATATGGTGAATTGTTTTAAAAATATAAAAGATATTTTGCTATTTGGAAAGTGACATTAATAGGGAGTAATGAAATATACAGTTCTAAAAGGTGAAGAAATTAAACAAGGAAGAAATAGAATTCTACTTGAAGAAGGAACAGAAAAAGAAGTTTTAAAAGAAAAAGGAAAAAAAAACATGGAATTTAGAAACATAATTTGTTATTTTGGAGAAAGAAATTGCAAACCACTCCAGTATCCTTGCCTGGAAAATCCCATGGATAGAGGAGCCTGGTAGGCAGCAGTCCATGGGGTCCCAAAGAGTCAGGCACTAAGCGACTAAAACAATTTGTTATTTAGGTACTTTGAAGAAAGAAAGAATGAAACAAGTGAGAGAGAGGCTATAATGAAAGATACAAGAGAAGAAAACATTACAAAATAGCAAAAATAAATAAATAAATAAAAGGACTAAATACAGGATTTTCTCTTTAGGTCTTAGTTGCCAGGCAAGATTGACAATTAAAAACAGCTATACTAGACATTTACTAATGTCATGTCTTTATTTTTTAGAGAAAATAGTTCTTTAAGATAAACTAAGAAAAAATTTCTACAAAATCCCATCAATAACCAAACTGATAAATAAGAAAGAAACAAATATATAAATATAAAAGAAACTGATATTCAGACTGACTTTAGATATCTGATATAGTAACAAAAGTTTGCATGATATGGAGGAATAATTATTGAACTTTGAGTTTATTTCTATACCCAGAAAATCCACTTCACTTTGTGAATTTGATTTTAAAAGAAGGTATAGTTTATCCTCATTTGTGGAGTCTGCATCTGTGGGTTTGAATAATCACTAGAATTTCATTGTAACCCTGAAATCAGCATTCATGATTCTTCCATAGTCATTCAGGGACATCCACATATTAGAAAGAGAAAAAATTGAAGCACCCAATGCAAACATTCTCATCTGATATCAATGAAGGAGACCTCAGTGTTTTGGTTTCAGCTCTAATACTACAAATAAGTATCCTTTTCCAGTCTATTTAGTGCCATGTTTTCTACATTTTTGAAATTTTATTGAAAATTTTGCTGCTTAAAATAATTTCCAAGTGTAGTATTGAAGTACTGTCTATTTCTCCTAAGTGAGAGAAAACTATGCAGAGTCTTAACAGAAAATGCATGTGTTGCTGTTCAGGTACTCAGTCTTGTCCAACTTTTTACCACTCCAAGGAACACATCATGGCAGGCTTCCTTGTTTTTCACCATCTGCTGGAGGTTGCTCAAACTCATGTCCATAAAGTTGGTGATGCCATCCAACTGTCTTGTCCTCTACTATCCCCTTCTCCTCCTGCCCTCAATCTTTCCCAGCATCAGGGTCCTTTCCAATGAATCAGCTCTTCACATCAGGTGGCCAAATTATTGCAGCTTCAGCTTCAGCATCCGTCCTTCCAATGAATATTCAGGATTGAGCTCATTTATGATTGACTGGTTTGCCATCCTTGCAGTCCAAGGGACTCTCAAGAGTCTTCTCCAATACAGTTCAAAAGCATCAATTCTTTGGCGCTCAGGCTTCTTTATGGTTGGACCCTCACAACCATGACTACCGGAAAAACCATAGCTTTGACTAGACAGACCACTTTTGGCAAAGTAATGTCTCTGTTTTTTAATATGCTGTCTAGGTTTGTCAAAGCTTTTCTTCCAAGTAGCAAGCATCTTTTAATTTCATGACTGCAGTCACCATCTGCAGTGATTTTGTAGCACAATAAATTTAAGTCTGTCACTGTTTCCATTGTTTCCCCATCTATTTGCCATGAAGTGAATGGACCAGACACCATGATCTTCCTTTTTTGAATGTTGAGTTTTAAACCAGATATTTCACTCACCTCTTTCACCTTCATCAAGAAGCTTTTTAGTTCTTCTTCATTTTCTGCCATAAGGATGGTGTCATCTGCATATCTGAGGTTATTGATTTTTCTCCCAGCAATCTTGATTCCAGCTTGTGCTTCATTCAGCCTGGCATTTCACATGATGTGCTATTTCAAATCTTTTAGGATTTGAAATAGCTTAGCTGGAATTCCATCACTTCCACTATCCACTAGCTTTGTTAGTAATGATGCTTCCTAAGGCCCACTTGACTTCACACCCCAGGATATATGATTTTAGGTGAGTGATTGCACCATCATGGTTATCTGGATCATTAAGATCTTTTTTGTATTGTTCTTCTGTGTATTCTTGCCTGGAGCATTCCATGGACAGAGGAACCCAATTGAGTGACTAATACTTTTCTGTGTATTCTTGCCACCTCTTCTTAATATCATCTGCTTCTGTTAGGTCCATACCATTTATGTCCTTTATTGTGCCCATCTTTGCATGAAGTGTTCCGTTGGTATCTCTAATTTTCTTGAAGAGCTCACTAGTCTTTCGTATTCTACTGTTTCCCTCTATTTTTTGCATTAGTCACTCAAGAAGGATTTCTTGTCTCCCCTTGATATTTTTTGGAACTCTGCATTCAGATGGGTGTATCTTTCCTTTTCTCCTTTGCCTTTAACTTCTTCTTTTTTCTCAGCTATTTATAAGTCCTCCTCAGATAATCATATTACCTTTTTGCATTTCTTTTTCTTGGGGATGATTTTGATAACTGCCTCTGTAACAAGTATATGTTATGAACTTCCATCCATAATCCTTCAGGCACTCTGTCTGTCAGATTGAATCCACTGACTATATGTCACTTTCACTGTATATTTGTAAGATATTTGATTTAGCTCATAACTGAGTGGTCTAGTGGTTTTCCCTACTTTCTTCAATTTAAGTTTGAATTTTGCAATAGGGACAAAACATAATAAGCTTTTTTTAGGAGAAAGTTATAGTGCTCTGCTATTAATGCAATGTTAATAAATCAAAAATATATTAAATAAGGGGCCTTTAAACTGAAACACACATAAGCAAGGTTAAAGTTTCTGCAGATACAGAACTAACAATTACTGAATCATTATTCCAAAGGAAATACAGGTTTAGGTTCCTGTGATTCTCAGACTGCAATATAACTCCAGTAGTCATGGATGGATGTGAAAGTTGGACCATAAGGAAGACTGAGTACTGAAGAATCGATGCTTTTGAATTGTGGTTCTGGAGAAGACTCTTGAGAGTCCCTTGGACTGCAAGGAGATCAAACTAATCAACCCTAAAGTAAATAAACCCTGAATATTCATTGGAAGGACTGATGCTGAAGTTGAATATCCAATACTTTGACCACCTGATTTGAGGAATCAAAAAGACCTGGAAAAGACCCTGATACTGCTAAAGATTGAAGCAAAAGGAGAAGAGGTTGGCAGAGGATGAGTTGGTTCAATGGCAGCATCGACTCAATGGACATAAATTTGAGCAAACTCTGGGAATTGGTGAAGGACAGGGAAGCCTAGCATGCTGCAGTCCATGAGGTCACAAAGAATCAGACACGACATAGTGACCTAACAACAAGAAAACATGTAAGTTAAAATTACGAAAGAATCCATATAAAGGATAAATATTATATTCAGGAGAGTAGGTAAGTTGGGAAGAAAAAGAAAACATAACCAGATGTGGTGCCATGTCCTCCTCCAGGGGATCTTCCCTACCCAGGGATTGAACCTGGGTCTCTTATGTCTCCTACATTGGCAGGCAGTTTCTTTACCAGTATGGCAAACTGGGAAGCCCAAAGTATTTAGAAGCTTTTAAATATATTATGATGTGACCCTTTATTTCTTTAGATAAATGGTAGGTATAGATGATCTATTTGCCTAGCCATCTATCGCAATCATTTCACATTTCAGATGAAATGTTTCATTATATTAAAAAGGTACACTTTAAAATGAATCTTATAGGAACTTCTGATTACATCTCAAACTTATGCAGCTAAAATATACAAAAGCAGTGTGTTTAGAAGTGTTTTCTCTTCTGTTATTTAGTCTCTAAATCATGTCCCACTCTTTGCGATCCCATGGACCGTAATCCACCAGGCTCCACTGTCCATGGAATTTTCCTGGAAAGAATACTGGAGTGGGCTGCCATGTATTTCTATATGACACTAAGCAATGGCATTAATATTAGGGGATTAGATGCAGTTGCAAATTAAAAAGAAAACAACTTTTAAAATTCAACTTTGCCGAAGAGTGAAAAGAGCTCAGGTAGCAGTGGATGATTACCTCAAGCAATTTTCAGCCAAAGCATACAATGCAATTTAGTGGGCATTTAATCATATATGACTAATAATAGAATCTTGAAATTTTGTGACATAGCACAAATAAGCCTTCCAGATTTTTATTTATCCATAAAGATTTTTCTGTCTCTTTTAATCTCCATATTTGCATTTATAAAACTGATATTGAAAAGCATTTATCACATGAACAGGTAATGAGGATTAACTCAGTTCAGTTCAGTCACTCAGTTGTGTCCAACTCTTTATGACCCCATGGACTGCAGCACGCCAGGCTTCCCTGTCCATCACAACTCCCAGAGCTCACTCAAACTCCTGTCCATCAAGTTGGTGATACCATCCAACCATCTCATCCTCTGTCATCCCCATCTCCTTCTGCCTTCAATTGTTCCCAGCATCGGGGTCTTTTCAAATGAGTCAGTTCTTATCAGGTAGCCAAAGTACTGGAGTTTCAGATTCAGCATCAGTCCTTCCAATGAACACCCAGGACTGATCTCCTTTAGGATGGACTGGTTTGATCTCCTTGCAGTCCAAGGGACTCCCAGTAGTCTTCTCCATCATCACAGTTCAAAAGCATCAATTGTTTGGTGCTCAGCTGTCTTTATAGTCCACATCTCACATCCATACATGACTACTGGAAAAACCATACTTTGCCTAGATGGATCCTTATTGGCAAAGTAATGTCTCTGCTTTTTAATATGCTGTCTAGGTTTGTCATAGCTTTTCTTCCAAGGAGCAAATGTCTTTTAATATCATGGCTGCAGTCACCATCTGAGGATGAACTAACAAGAGCAAAAATACTAGAGTTTAAAAATACCTGATGAATTCTAAAGAATGATTTAAAATTTTTGTCACCTATGGGAGTTTCTTATATTTGTTCAACTTTATGTAACTACATGATTTAATATAATACTAAAAGAGACTGAGTTGGTTCACTTTTGTGCTTATTTTTTGTATTGCTGTTGTCATTAGCCATGCCAGGTAAAACAAGAAACTTGCTCTTAATTCATGGTAAGAACAATGAATTCACCTTTACCAAAAGAGTTTAGATGAAATTCATCCTTTTCTGATAATGGTAAAAATGAGGTTAGAAAGATTCCTCTCCCTGCTTTTAAAAAAATTGACCACTGCCTTAGGAAGGACGTTAGACTAAATGGATCATTAGTATGATTTGGAATGACAAATCCTTCCCTTTTATGCACAGATAAACCAGCATTCTTTGAAATATGACCGTTAGCTTGGTGACCTGGGGACAAGCAGTAATCTGTAGACAGACCTGGGATAAAAACAACTCTTTTTCATGTGGTCATCTTGCCAATTACCCTTCCTTGGGTGCTTAAGCTAGCTTCTCATCATGCAACTCTGCCACCTCTAACTACTTGATATTACATGTTAATATTTGTAACATTATAGATGACACCACAGGAAAAAAAAAATAAAGTGATATTTCATGAGGAATCTGAAAGTAAAGTAAAACGGTTTTTAAAAACTTTTCTTGGCCTATCATGGTTTATGTTCCCCATTTGCTTTTGGCTATTAAAATGTTACACAAAGCACCAGGCTAAATAAGACAGATTTTCAAGGAGCTGAGCTATAAATTTTTGACATATTATTTGATGAAGGTAAATAGTGTCATTTTCTACTTTATTAACTTCATGTGATATGCACTTTGATCTTAAAAAATTTATTATATTTGGAAGACAGAGGAGATAGCTTGTTCAGAATACCCTCTATCCATAATTTATTGAGCTTCCTACTACTGCTATGCATCTCAAACTCTTATCTGTTTATACTATCTAATATTTGGCTAGTGGGATACATTTTGCCTTTTCTTTATCTACAAATGTGACAAGACAAAACAAAGGGATGTCTTATTGAAGGGCAATGGGATTTGTGAATCATCACATAGGTGAATCACTTTTATTTATTTATTCTTTTGGCAACAACCTATTTATATTTCAAACGTTGTCATTATCCTAATTCTGTCACAGTTTTTCTTCTTGTAATTTATATCATTTCTAAGCAGTATGTGTGAATTTGACCTTGACATTGTTAATCCTGGATGTGCTTTGCTATAACTTTATCTTCATTTCCTCCCAAAGAGCCTCAGTAAGTAGATTGTATTTAACTAGGCAACAGAATAATTTTCAGCTTATATTTGAGCCTAAGCAGTTAATGTGCATGGGAATTATTAAACAGGGTGTCCACTAATATCAGGGACATTTTTCCTTAATAAGGATGCTAAGTATATATTTTCAATAAAGAGAGATAATTTGCTAGATCATTTATCCTCACCATTTATTATTTTCTGTAGAAATACATATGAAAGATGTTCTTACAACCAACATGCTCGTGTGGGTTTATGCCGAAGGACTCTCAGTCCCTCATTTGAGTTCACTGTTTTCCACATGTTCAGAAATGTTCAACTACAAGACAGCAAACTACTATTTTAGGAATAAATACAACCAAATTTAAACATTTTTTTGCAAAATAAAATATTTGGGAAAAGCAATGTTTTATATATTATCAGCAACAAATCATTTAATATGCCTTTCTCTCACCAGTGTGGCATATCAATACCTTGGCTGTAGTTGAGAATTGCTGTTCTAGGTGATATCCAAGACACTAGGCCAAAACTTGACACTGAAAATTCCCAGAGACTAGAAATGGCTTTACCTCATTGATTCATGTTAGGAAGATGGACAAACATTCAATTCCTAGAAATCTTTGTAATACCAGTGAAGAAATTAAAGAATATTGGTACTTACTATGCTCTTGTTATTGATTATACTATGACTTTCAATAGTCAAAAGAATGAGGATCTTATCAACCTGAAGGAGTATAAGGATGGAATAGTCTTGATCAGTAAAAACAAAAGCAACAAAATCTTGTTTCCTCATTTTGATGAAATCCTGATTATTGAAGGAATTGTCTGCTGAAATGATACTTAAAGCAAAGTATGCTTTTAAGTATTTACTGAATTATTAGGTGCTGTGTTTGACTAAATTTCTTTGACAGTCTCCAGTTCATTATTTAGTAAGAAGCAAAACCCACTTAAAACCAGTGTTTGTGTTCTATTAGATGCACAAAACAAATGCAAGTGAAAAAGACAGTCGATCTAAAAAGAAAGGATGAGATTCTTTTTCACAGGCCTCAGGGATTTCAAAAACCCTGAAAATCTATGCAGAATCATGTGCGTATGCACGTTTTTGATGAGATAGTATTTGAGTTTTATTGGTTTCTTAGATGGGGCTTATGATCTATGTAAAATAGCACTTCATGGCAAATAGATGGGAAAACAGTGGAAACAGTGGCTGACTTTATTTTTCTGGGCTCCAAAATCACTGCAGATGGTGATTGCAGCCATGAAATTAAAAGACACTTACTCTTTGAAAGAAAGTTATGACCAACCTAGACAGCATATTAAAAAGCAGAGACATTACTTTGCCAACAAAGGTTCGTCTAGTCAAGGCTATGGTTTTTCCAGTGGTTGTGTATGGATGTGAGAGTTAGAGTATAAAGAAAGCTGAGTGCCGAAGAATTGCTGCTTTTGAGCTCTGGTGTTGGAGAAGACTCTTGAGAGTCCCTTGGACTGCAAGGAGATCCGACCAGTCAATCCTAAAGAGATCAGTCCTTGGTGTTCATTGGAAGGACTGATGTTGAAGCTGAAACTCCAATAATTTGGCCACCTGATGAGAAAAGCTGACTTTTGGAAAAGACCCTGATGCTGGTAAATGTTGAGGGCAGGAGAAGAAGGGGATGACAGAGGATGAGATGGTTGGATGGCATCACCGACTCAATGGACATGGGTTTGGGTGGACTCTGGGAGTTGGTGATGGACAAGGAGGCCTGGTGTGCTGTGGTTCATGTGGTTGAATTGAGTCAGACATGACTGAGCAACTAAACTGAACTGAAAGACTAAACATCAGTTTAGTACTCACGTTTTATAAGAGACCACAATTATAGTTTTCGTAGACTGGGGAATGCAAAGGCCTTAGGTTGCCAAGGCCACTTTTCAGCCATTCTGACTCAATTTATCACATTAATTTTTCTTTAGTTTAAAGTTGGACACAACACACCAAATCAAAACTTTTCATAATATAAAATAGAAACAAGTCTAGGGCTAACCATCATGTGACTATTGTCTGTTACATCTTCCATTCAGTTGAACAATTGATAAGTAAACTGTGGCCTGTGGACCAAGTCTGGCCTACAATCTGTTTTTATACTGTCTTCCAGCCAAGAAATTTTAACATTTTTAAGGAATGCAACAGAAATGATATATGGCCTATAAACCTTAAAATACATACTATTTAGCACTTAATAGAAAAAGTTCACCATTTCCAATCTGTCAATTAGACTACTCATTAAGTCTTTTCAATGGTATCTAAAACTTACTGAGGACTACCAATTGCCTAGTTAAGTCCTAGGGTTGGTTAGAAACAAAAAAGATCCAAATTACTTGCTTTTATGAATCTCACATCAATTTAGGATACAAAGAAATTAAAGAAGTGAATAAATTATATAACATGTCAGAAAGTAATAAGTGATGTGGAGAAAAACAGAGCAAGGTATGGAAATTTTGGAGTGTTGAGGGGAAAGTGAGTTATGCTATTGAATAGGAAAAAGTTGATCACACTGAGAAGGTAATATTGGTGTCCACTTGTAGGAGATAAGGTAGTGAGGCCTATGGCTCTTTGGAGGGAGAGTGTAGCAAATAGGCAGTGCAAAGGCCTTGTGGGATCTTGTGTTTAAGGATGATGGAGAAAAATTAAGAATTCACTTTGTATATCATGACATATTTTAACTCTCTTTTAGACATGCATTATCTTAAACATATTTGCTTTAAGTCACATGCAAATCTATCCTTATGTTAATAACGTTCTCCCTAGCTTAATAAAACATCTGGATTTCTGATTTAAAATGTTATGCCACAAGTATTCTGATCTGGTATTAATAATTCTGCTGATTTGCTCAGTTCCTAAAGGGGTATGATAAGGCATAGATGAGAATTTAAACTGTCAATAATTCTTACGTTTAGGGTAGTACAAAATGAAATAAATAAACTTAACTGCTGCAAAATATCTCCTTGCATAAATATGGTTAAACACACAAAAAATTTTGTCTTATGAATCATGGCTGAATAAGTTGCTAAGACTTTGTATGAATGTCTTTTACCTGCACTGTCCAACCTAGTACTAGCCACATGTGACCATTTAAATTTAAATCAAAGCTAAATAATTAAAATTAAGTAAAGTTAAATATTAGTTTCCTAGTTGCACTAGCCACATTATAAGTGCTTGATAATAAACATGTCAGGCAGTGGTTACTGTACCAGACAGTGTAAGCTATAAAACATCTTCATCTTCACAGAAGGTTCTATTTCTGCTCTAACAGAAGTACTGAATATGAGAACACTTCACAGAAATTTAATGGAGAGTTAGGACAGCAAATTCATAAAAATAAAGATGTATCTAAAGACTAATATTCACCTAAGAAAATAATATATGGGGGAAAATTCATCAATCAACCATTTAATACTAGGTAATTTCTGTAAATTAATAAATGGCATCTAAATGAGAAACAATTTCACAGTATCACCAAATTATTCTAATAGCTTTCATGAGAGGTACTCCAGCATTATCCTTTTTTCCAAGAAAAACATCACTTTCAATTCAATGATTTTAAATAAATTAAGTACTGTCATTATAACTGCTTTATTGACTTTATTCTTTTTTGAATCTGTAGTCTTTGACAATAATTAGAAAGTTTCTAGATATGTACATATGCTACTTACATATGAAGTAAGTGGAAATAACCCTATTCCAAAAATCTGGCCAGGATACATGTAAAAACAGAATATTTTATATTTATCTGAAGATGTAAATTTAATCACCCACCCCTTGAAATGGAATGCTGAGTGCTCCCAGACAGCACTGTGATTCCTTTAATTAAGAAAGGATAATTTTCTAGCACCATAATTGAGGCCAGCACTGGAGCAGGAAGTCATTTTGGCTCCAGATTAAAGAAATATTAAATGCTTGCCCCCTGGGGATTCACAGGACAAGTAAAAAAAAGATAAACTTCAAAGTACCATCTATAGATTGTGATGGTCTTTGAAGAAACCTAGACTTAAGAATAATGGCTTTACCCTAGACATTCCAAAGTTCTTCAGCTACTGAAAATTTTAAGATGAATAAGGAAAAGACGATGAAATAGGCTTTTCATATAAAGAGCAATTAAAAGTCAAAGCCCTGAGATTCATATATTAGATTGGTTGTGACTATTGTAATAGAGACCACACGATAATGTTCATAAACTCAAGCTGGAGCAAATCTTACATTTTAAAAGGGAAATTAACAAAGATGGACTCAAGAGCTCACAGTTAATATTTTCCTAATTTTCTAGATTCACAAGAAAAATATTAAAAGCTAACATTTTTATGTTTAGGTATGAAGTCTAGTGGAGAGAGCAATGGCAACCCACTCCAGTGCTCTTGCCTGGAAAGTCCCGTGGACGGAGGAGCCTGGTGGGCTGCAGTCCATGGGGTCGTTAAATGTCAGACATGACTGAGCGACTTCACTCTCACTTTTCACTTTCCTGCATTGGAGAAGGAAATGGCAACCCACTCCAGTGTTCTTGCCTGGAGAGTCCCAGGGATGGGGGCGCCTGGTGGGCTGCCGTCTGTGGGGTCGCGCAGGGTCGGACATGACTGAAGCGACTTAACAGCATGAAGTCTAGGGAATGATATAATACTTCTAAAGAAACTTTAATACAGCCATATAATAGCATTTATAATCTAAGACATAGTACACTGTGGTTCACATTCAATCCATTACTCAGGGTACCAAGAAACATAGCTACATACTGACTGGGAAATGGTCAGAACCCTGGTGATTAGATGTGGGAAAGTATTTTCATATTAAAATGTACACTTGATAAATGGAAATGTCAACAATAGGATTGTATTAAATCTGTCATGAGTTTCACACAATGAGCACTTACTGATTTTATAAACTGAGTAGAGTACAGAACTGAATATATTACAAATGAAAGCTCTAAACTCATTTTCTAATGTAATTTTTTTCTTCTTAGGTTAACAGAAATATCTGGGGGAAAAATGGGCACAGAACTTGAACGTTTCTGTTTGATTATACCATGGTCGGGAAATGGATCCTAATATATGACTGAACATACCTTTCAAATGTATCTGAAATGTTTACATTATAAATATGTACAAAGCTTCCTAGATAAGGAGTAGTCTTTGAAATATAAACTACCAAGTTTTCATCAAAAGCTTGAACAGAACAAAAAGATAAAACAAAAAAATTTTAGTTAATGAATACTGCCCTCCCCCAACCCCCGCCACCACCAAACCTTGAATCTCAGCCTTTAGTAAAATGTTGCTAAAGAAAAAGAAATTCCTGATCCTTTCACTGAATTGTGTTGCGTTTACGCCCTAGTTCTCCAATGGTGGTGCAGAAGGACAAGTAGACAATCAGAAAAAATTGTGAAAACACACACAAGCAGAGACAGCAACAACTAATACCTAGGCAGGCTTGCACACTGTAGATTTAACATTAAATCATTACAAAATCCTTTTGTGGCACTACAGAACTTGGTGGAAGAAAATACAGTCCTAATTCAGGTCACATAATTATTTTCCATTAAATGTTTAGAAGTCCTGCTTTCTTCCACAGCACAGCAATTACACAGTAGAGAATAATTATTTTACAGTCAATTGAGTACACCAAATGGGCATATTTGTAAAACCTGATTTATACTTCACACTTGTAACACTGTATGAAACACGGCTTTACCTCCCACCAAACCTGCAGCCAGTGAAATGATCAAAAAGATTCTGCTTTGGCTCCAAAGCAAAACAATTAAAGTTTGAGCAATCCTTTTGAAATGAAGCTACTGCACTTAGCTTTTTCCTACCAACTGCATTGCAAAGAGTGAGGCATAGAAAGCAATGTGGTATCTGTGGAGAAGCTCTATAAAACTTTCATGGCTTTAGTTCATGCCCTGATTCTTGCTGCGGTGAGCAAGTACATTTTTCATTAGCTTATCCCACAAAGCAGTGAGAAGGTCTACATTTAAGTAATGACCTTCTCTATATAAACTAAAACTTGTTTTCCTTGTACTTCAATAACCAATAATTATTTATGAAGGTTTGCATAATTACCCAAGATAGTACAGGAGCTTGGTCACATTATGACTTTCATAAGAACTTCTCTGAATGTGTCATTTTCAAGTTTCTGAGGTGATACCCCACTTCTGTATCTTTCTCAGACATTTATACAGTTTGTGAGGCTTCATCTATTTGCAGTGATGGCTTCTTAGTGCCATTAGTGACTTTGATATGGCCTCTGTAAAACGTGTAAAACAGGTATTTCTCTTTGAGATGCAAAACAATTCCAGACTGATGTTCTGAGGCAGTTTCAGAGCAAGTTACAGAATTCAATCATAGGTGATATTGTCGAATTTGCTAATTAGCTACATGCAATGTATATTTTCTTTTTAATTGTATCATTTTAGCCAGTTGCTCAAGAATATAGTCTTCTGATTTCACTCAGAACTAAAGGAAGGGAAATAGGTATTTAGAGTTAATGAGAGCACTGTGTGGTCCCTGGTTCGTCTATAATTCTTTATCTTCAGGGTCTGAGCAGGACTTGATATGGGGACTATGAAACAAGAGTCCTCTATCTACTGTTGACTTTCAAATGAAAAAAGATTATTCATTCCTTTCGTAATACCTGTGCACATAGCAGCTCATATTGATGGCCTCCAAGCACGAAAAACTAACACATTAGTGTAAACAGATGTTTTCTCTATTAACAGTATCAACCATCTGGCTTCAGGCCAAATCAAGCCTGGGGAGTGATTTCAACTGGTCTGACTGTTAATGTGAAAACTGACTAAAGAGTCTGTCCTCTGCTAATCTTCCCAATTCTGCAGATGATGTTTCTTCTAGTGTATTATTCATGCGAGAACAGGAAGGAGAGAAGTGATTTAAAAGGTTTAATTAGTTATTGGTTACAATTTTATTCAATTACCTGCTTAAATATAAAATGTACAGCTTTCAAGATGCTAAAATCTAAACTGAATATGATGAGAAGACTTAGAGAAAATCTAGAAATAATTATTTTTTGTAATACTGGAATCAGCTGTGGTATGTAATTTAATCTTTATTTAAAGAACCTCAGTCCCTGAGAGACTATGAAACTAGGTTATAGACTGCCTACTAAAAAATAAAAGACAAAAAGTAACTTTGGCCAAAAATAGAAACATGACCATCTCACATATTACTTATTTTCAGCCATTAAATATTGTTTTTCTCCAATATAATTGCCTTAGCTCATTTTATTCTTTCCTTGAATGATTCTTGAATTATATGAACACAATATTAATACTGACTTTGTGTTTGTAGTCTAGCCTAAACTGAATAACAAAGATAAATTTTAATTCATCATAGGATTATTTTCATTGATAAAAAATCCTCAAATATGATTTATTAAAATTTAGTTCAATTTATTCCTTGGCATTTATGATAAATACCCAACTTTGAAGAACTTCCTTTTGTTCTTTTATATTAGTCAATTTTTGCCTCCTTTATTTCTATTAACAGGTTGACTCTGCATAGTAGGAAACTATAACCCAAAAAGACACACTCTTATAAATGAATGAATAATACTTTGGGGTTAGGAATTATTTAACTGATATTGACTCACAAAAATGATATCTTCATGTGGCTAATAACTAATACAACTATTTTTATTCTATGTTTTTTTTTTTTTTAATTATATTCAATCTGTCCGTCTCTATATTTCTTTCAGTGTTGTGATTTTGTTTAAACAAGTCTTGCAAATTTTGTGATGGGTGTTTATAGAGAATGGAATTATTTTAAACACTTTTTTAAGAGGGAAGCTATTTTTAATTTATTTTGAAGGGTAAAACAAATGGCATTTACTTATTTGGCTATACTGAGTCTTCGCTGCAGCATGCAGACGTGCAAACTCTTAATTGTGGCATGTGGGATCTGGTTTTCTGACCAGGGATGGAACCTGGGCCCCCGGCATCAGGAGCGTGGGGTCCTAGCCACTGGACCACCAGGGAAGTCCCAATAATTTTTCTATTGGAAATACTTTTTGTTCCTTTTTCCAGATTAGCTCAGCTGGTAAAGAATCCACCTGCAGTGCGGGAGAACTGGGTTTGATCCCTGGGTTGGGAAGATCTCCTGGAGAACGGAAAGGCTATACCCACTCCAGTATTCTGGCCTGGAGAATTCCACAGACTGTATAGTTCATGGGGTCGCAGAGTCAGACACGACTCAGCGACTTTCACTTTCACTTTCCAGAGTAGATTTTTTTTTTTTTAATTTATTTTTTTCCCCTAATTTTATTTTATTTTTAAACTTTACATAATTGTATTAGTTTTGCCAAATATCAAAATGAATCCACCACAGGTTTACATGTGTTCACCATCCCGAACCCTCCTCCCTCCTCCCTCCCCATACCATCCCTCTGGGCCGTCCCAGTGCACCAGCCCCAAGCATCCAGCATCATGCATCGAACCTGGACTGGCAACTCGTTTCCTACATGATATTTTACATGTTTCATTGCCATTCTCCCAAATCTTCCCACCCTCTCCCTCTCCCACAGAGTCCATAAGACTGTTCTATACATCAGTGTCTCTTTTGCTGTCTCGTACACTGGGTTATTGTTACCATCTTTCTAAATTCCATATATATGCATTAGTATACTGTATTTATGTTTTTCCTTCTGGCTTACTTCACTCTGTATAATAGGCTCCAGTTTTATCCACCTCATCAGAACTGTTTCAAATGTATTCTTTTTAATGGCTGAGTAATACTCCATTGTGTATATGTACCACAGCTTTTTTATCCATTCATCTGCTGATGGACATCTAGGTTGCTTCCATGTCTTGGCTATTATAAACAGTGCTGCAATGAACATTGGGGTACACGTGTCTCTTTCCCTTCTGGTTTCCTCAGTGTGTATGCCCAGCAGTGGGGTTGCTGGATCATAATGCAGTTCTATTTCCAGTTTTTTAAGGAATCTCCACACTGTTCTCCATAGTGGCTGTACTAGTTTGCATTCCCACCAACAGTGTAAAAGGGTTCCCTTTTCTCCACACCCTCTCCAGCATTTATTATTTGCAGACTTTTGGATTGCAGCCATTCTGACTGGTGTGAAATGGTACCTCATAGTGGTTTTGATTTGCATTTCTCTGATAATGAGTGATGTTGAGCATCTTTTCATGTGTTTGTTAGCCATCTGTATGTCTTTTTTGGAGAAATGTCTATTTAGTTCTTTGGCCCATTTTTTGATTGGGTCGTTTATTTTTCTGGAGTTGAGCTGTAGGAGTTGCTTGTATATTTTTGAGATTAGTTGTTTGTCGGTTGCTTCATTTGCTATTATTTTCTCCCATTCTGAAGGCTGTCTTTTCACCTTGCTAATAGTTTCCTTTGATGTGCAGAAGCTTTTAAGGTTAATTAGGTCCCATTTGTTTATTTTTGCTTTTATTTCCAATATTCTGGGAGGTGGGTCATAGAGGATCCTGCTGTGATGTATGTCGGAGAGTGTTTTGCCTATGTTCTCCTCTAGGAGTTTTATAGTTTCTGGTCTTACGTTTAGATCTTTAATCCATTTTGAGTTTATTTTTGTGTATGGTGTTAGAAAGTGGTCCAGTTTCATTCTTTTACAAGTGGTTGACCAGATTTCCCAGCACCACTTGTTAAAGAGATTGTCTTTAGTCCATTGTATATTCTTGCCTCCTTTGTCGAAGATAAGGTGTCCATATGTGCGTGGATTTATCTCTGGGCTTTCTATTTTATTCCATTGATCAATATTTCTGTCTTTGTGCCAGTACCATACTGTCTTGATAACTGTGGCTTTGTAGTAGAGCCTGAAGTCAGGTAGGTTGATTCCTCCAGTTCCATTCTTCTTTCTCAAGATCGCTTTGGCTATTCGAGGTTTTTTGTATTTCCATACAAATTGTGAAATTATTTGTTCTAGCTCTTTGAAGAATACCGTTGGTAGCTTGATAGGGATTGCGTTGAATCTATAAATTGCTTTGGGTAGTATACTCATTTTCACTATATTGATTCTTCCAATCCATGAACATGGTATATTTCTCCATCTATTAGTGTCCTCTTTGATTTCTTTCACCAGTGTCTTATAGTTTTCTATATATAGGTCTTTAGTTTCTTTAGGTAGATATATTCCTAAGTATTTTATTCTTTCCGTTGCAATGGTGAATGGAATTGTTTCCTTAATTTCTCTTTCTGTTTTCTCATTATTAGTGTATAGGAATGCAAGGGATTTCTGTGTGTTGATTTTATATCCTGCAACTTTACTATAGTCATTGATTATTTCTAGTAATTTTCTGGTGGATTCTTTAGGGTTTTCTATGTAGAGGATCATGTCATCTGCAAATAGTGAGAGTTTTACTTCTTCTTTTCCAATTTGGATTCCTTTTATTTCTTTTTCTGCTCTGATTGCTGTGGCCAAAACTTCCAAAACTATGTTGAATAGTAATGGTGAAAGTGGGCACCCTTGTCTTGTTCCTGATTTTAGAGGAAATGCTTTCAATTTTTCACCATTGAGGATAATGTTTGCTGTGGGTTTGTCATATATAGCTTTTATTATGTTGAGGTATGTTCCTTCTATTCCTGCTTTCTGGAGAGTTTTTATCATAAATGGATGTTGAATTTTGTCAAAGGCTTTCTCTGCATCTATTGAGATAATCATATGGTTTTTATTTTTCAATTTGTTAATGTGGTGTATTACATTGATTGATTTGCGGATATTGAAGAATCCTTGCATCCCTGGGATAAAGCCCACTTGATCATGGTGTATGATCTTTTTAATGTGTTGTTGGATTCTGATTGCTAGAATTTTGTTAAGGATTTTTGCATCTATGTTCATCAGTGATATTGGCCTGTAGTTTTCTTTTTTTGTGGGATCTTTGTCAGGTTTTGGTATTAGGGTGATGGTGGCCTCATAGAATGAGTTTGGAAGTTTACCTTCCTCTGCAATTTTCTGGAAGAGTTTGAGCAGGATAGGTGTCAGCTCTTCTCTTAATTTTTGGTAGAATTCAGCTGTGAAGCCGTCTGGACCGGGGCTTTTGTTTGCTGGAAGATTTTTGATTACAGTTTCAATTTCCATGCTTGTGATGGGTCTGTTAAGATTTTCTATTTCTTCCTGGTCCAGTTTTGGAAAGTTTTACTTTTCTAAGAATTTGTCCATTTCTTCCACGTTGTCCATTTTATTGGCATATAATTGTTGATAGTAGTCTCTTATGATCCTTTGTATTTCTGTGTTGTCTGTTGTGATCTCTCCATTTTCGTTTCTAATTTTGTTGATTTGATTTTTCTCCCTTTGTTTCTTGATGAGTCTGGCTAATGGTTTGTCAATTTTATTTATCCTTTCAAAGAACCAGCTTTTGGTTTTGTTGATTTTTGCTATGGTCTCTTTTGTTTCTTTTGCATTTATTTCTGCTCTAATTTTTAAGATTTCTTTCCTTCTACTAACCCTGGGGTTCTTCATTTCTTCCTTTTCTAGTTGCTTTAGGTGTAGAGTTAGGTTATTTATTTGACTTTTTTCTTGTTTCTTGAGGTGTGCCTGTATTGCTATGAACTTTCCCCTTAGGACTGCTTTTACAGTGTCCCACAGGTTTTGGGTTGTTGTGTTTTCATTTTCATTCGTTTCTATGCAAATTTTGATTTCTTTTTTGATTTCTTCTGTGATTTGTTGGTTATTCAGCAGCGTGTTGTTCAGCCTCCATATGTTGGAATTTTTAATAGTTTTTCTCCTGTAATTGAGATCTAATCTTACTGCATTGTGGTCAGAAAAAATGCTTGGAATGATTTCTATTTTTTTGAATTTACCAAGGCTAGCTTTATGGCCCAGCATGTGATCTATCCTGGAGAAGGTTCCATGTGCGCTTGAGAAAAAGGTGAAATTCATTGTTTTGGGATGAAATGACCTATAGATATCAATTAGGTCTAACTGGTCTATTGTATCGTTTAAAGTTTGTGTTTCCTTGTTAATTTTCTGTTTAGTTGATCTATCCATAGGTGTAAGTGGGGTATTAAAGTCTCCCACTATTATTGTGTTATTGTTAATTTCTCCTTTCATACTTGTTAGCATTTGTCTTACGTACTGTGGTGCTCCCGTGTTGGGTGCATATATATTTATAATTGTTATATCTTCTTCTTGGATTGATCCTTTGATCATTATGTAGTGACCTTCTTTGTCTCTTTTCACAGCCTTTGTTTTAAAGTCTATTTTATCTGATATGAGTATTGCTACTCCTGCTTTCTTTTGGTCCCTATTTGCATGGAAAATCTTTTTCCAGCCCTTCACTTTCAGTCTGTATGTGTCCCCTGTTTTGAGGTGGGTCTCTTGTAGACAACATATGTAGGGGTCTTGTTTTTGTATCCATTCAGCCAGTCTTTGTCTTTTGGTTGGGGCATTCAACCCATTTACATTTAATGTAATTACTGATAAGTATGTTCCCGTTGCCATTTACTTTATTGTTTTGGGTTCGAGTTTATACACCGTTTTTGTGTTTCCTGTCTAGAGAATATCCTTTAGTATTTGTTGGAGAGCTGGTTTGGTGGTGCAGAATTCTCTCAGCTTTTGCTTGTCTGAAAAGCTTTTGATTTCTCCTTCATACTTGAATGAGATCCTTGCTGGGTACAATAATCTGGGCTGTAGGTTATTTTCTTTCATCATTTTAAGTATGTCTTGCCATTCCCTCCTGGCTTGAAGAGTTTCTATTGAAAGATCAGCTGTTATCCTTATGGGAATTCCCTTGTGTGTTATTTGTTGTTTTTCCCTTGCTGCTTTTAATATTTGTTCTTTGTGTTTGATCTTTGTTAATTTGATTAATATGTGTCTTGGGGTGTTTCTCCTTGGGTTTATCTTGTTTGGTACTCTCTGGGTTTCTTGGACTTGGGTGATTATTTCCTTCCCCATTTTAGGGAAGTTTTCCACTATTATCTCCTCAAGTATTTTCTCATGGTCTTTCTTTTTGTCTTCTTCTTCTGGAACCCCTATGATTCGAATGTTGTAGCGTTTAATATTGTCCTGGAGGTCTCTGAGATTGTCCTCATTTCTTTTAATTCGTTTTTCTTTTATCCTCTCTGATTCATTTATTTCTACCATTCTATCTTCTAATTCACTAATCCTGTCTTCTGCCTCTGTTATTCTACTATTTGTTGCCTCCAGAGTGTTTTTAATTTCACTTATTGCATTATTCATTATATATTGACTCTTTTTTATTTCTTCTAGGTCCTTGTTAAACCTTTCTTGCATCTTCTCAATCCTTGTCTCCAGGCTATTTATCTGTGATTCCATTTTAGTTTCAAGATTTTGGATCAATTTCACTATCATTATTCGGAATTCTTTATCAGGTAGATTCCCTATCTCTTCCTCTTTTGTTTGGTTTGGTGGGCATTTATCCTGTTCCTTTATCTGCTGAGTATTCCTCTGTCTCTTCATCTTGTTTAAATTGCTGAGTTTGGGGTGTCCTTTCTGTATTCTGGCAGTTTGTGGAGTTCTCTTTATTGTGGCGTTTCCTCACTGTGTGTGGGTTTGTACAGGTGGCTTGTCAAGGTTTCCTGGTTAGGGAAGCTTGTGTCGGTGTTCTGGTGGGTGGAGCTGTATTTCTTCTCTCTGGAGTGCAATGAAATGTCCAGTAATGAGTTATGAGATGTCTATAGTTTTGGGGTGACTTTGGGCAGCCTGTATCTTGAAGCTCAGGGCTGTGTTCCTTTGTTGCTGGAGAATTTGCTTGGTATGTCTTGCCCTGGAACTTATTGGACCTTGTGTGGTGCTTGGTTTCAGTGTCGGTATGGAGGCATTTGATGAGCTCCTGTCAATGAATATTCCTTGGAGTCAGGAGTTCCCTGGAGTCAGGGTTTGGACTTAAGTCTCCTGCTTCCGATTATTGGTCTTATTTTTACAGTAGTTTCAAAACTTCTCCTTCTATACAACACCATTGATAAAACATCTACATTAAAGATGATAAGTTTCTCTACAGTGAGGGTCACTCAGAGAGGTTCACAGGGTTACATGGAGAAGAGAAGAGGGAGGAGGGAGTTAGAGGTGACCCAAATGAGATGAGGTGAATCAATAGTGGAGAGAGTGGGCTAGCCAGTAGTCACTTCCTTATGTGCACTCCACAACTGGACCACTCAGAGATGTTCACGGGGTTATACAGAGAAGAGAAGAAGGAGGAAGGTAACAGAGGTGGCCAGAAGGATAAAAGGGGGGAATGAAAAGGAGGGAGACAGATCCAGCCAGTAATCAGTTCCCTAAGTGTTCTCCACCGTCTGGAACACACAGAAATTCACCGAGTTGGGTAGAGTAGAGAGGGGTTAGGGAGGAGACACAGGCGACCTGGTGGAGAAAAAGGAGGGTCCAAAGGGAGAGAGAGCAGTCAAGCCAGTAATCTCACTCCCTAGTGAAAAATGGGTCCTGAAGATTGGGTCCTTAAAGGTACAAAATTGGTAACAAATACATAAAAGCAAAAATTAAAAATCTAGAGTAGAGTTTGGAATTTCAAAAATACGACGTTAAAGAAAAGAAGAAGGAAAAGAAAGAGAGAAAGAACGAACAAACAAAAACAAACAAGGTCGCGAAAATTATAAAGAAAGTACAGGTACAAAATTGATAACTAATACCAGAAAGCGAAAATTAAAAATCTAGAGTAGAGTTTGGAATTTCAAAAATACGATGTTAAAGAAAAGAAGAAGGAAAAGAAAGAGAGAAAAAACGAACAAACAAAAACAAACAAGGTCGCGAAAATTATAAAGAAAGTACAGGTACAAAATTGATAACTAATACCAGAAAGCAAAAATTAAAAATCTAGAGTAGAGTTTGGAATTTCAAAAATACAATGTTAAAAAAAAAAAAAAAAAGAAGAAGAAGAAAAATAAAGAGAGAAAACAAACAAACAAATACGAACAATGTCACAAAAATTATAAAGAAAATACAGGTACAAAATTGATATCAAATACCAAAAAGCATAAATTAAAAATCTAGAGTAAAGTTTGGAATTTCAGATATACAATGTTATATAAAAGAAGAAGAGAAAGAAACAGAGAAGAAGAAGAAAAAAAAAAGTCACAGAAATTATATTAAAAAAAACTATAGGTACAAAATTGATAACATATACCAAAAAGTGAAAATTAAAAATCTAGAGTAGAGTTTGGAATTTCAAAAATATGATGTTAAAGAAAAGAAGAAAAAACAAAAACAAAACAAAACAAAAAACCAAGGTCAAAAAATTATAAAATATATATATATGAAGTTTGCTGAAGAAGAAAAAAATAGGGTCTCTTTTTTTTTTTTTTTTTTTCAAAGTAATAGGTTATAAAAGTGAAAATTAAAGGAACAATAGAGGACTTAAATTTTTTTTTTTTTAATTAAAAAAAAAAAGAAAGAATGATCGTAAAAATAATAAAACTATATCTAGGACTTTTTTTTTTTTTTTTTTGTGGGTGTTGTGGGTTCAGTTCATTTTTGGCTAGTTCCTTGGTCAGATTTATATTTCTCAAGATCTATAGGCCCCTTCCTATGTAGTCCGTAGTAACCACAGGGTTTTGATCTATTGCCTGTAGCTTCCAAGGCGTTTCCCTCTGTTATATCTTCTTCTGTTTGCTAGTCTCTTCAGTATCTGGTTTCCGCCCTGACTCAAAGGGCACGGTGGAGGACACTTTTTTTTTTTTTTTTAGGCTTACTTGTTCAGTCGCGCTGTGGGGAGGGAGGGAGGGATGCTGCAAACAAATAACACTGGCGTGGGCTTGCAGTGCCTCAGCCACCCTGGGTCTGCCCCCGCTCACGGTGCGTGTAGCCTCCCTGTCCACGCTGCTCGGACTCTAGGTTGTTCCGCCGGGAACAATCCGAGGCTGGCCCTGGGCTGCATGCACCTCCCAGGTCCAAGCCGCTCAGGTTCAGGCACTCGGGTAGTCCTCAGAGGCGCAGACTCAGTTGGGCCTGCGTTTTGTGCTCTTCCCAGGTCCGAGCGCCAATTTGCTCTTCCCAGGCGAGTGCCAATGCTGCGACTTATCGCCTCCCCGCCACTCGGTTATCAGGATGTAAAACCGGCGCACCTTCTCAGGCAGATGTTGACCGTCCAGACCCCCAAGAAGTTTTAGTTAGCAAAGAAGCCTGCTTACAATTTTATAGATAATGTCTCTCTGGGGCTGCGATTGCCCCCTTCCGGCTCTGGCTGCCTGTCACCGGAGGGGGAAGGTCTGCAGTCGGCTATCTCTGTTCAGTCCTTTGTTCCGTGCGCGGGCCTGGCGGTCTTAGGTTAGGGCTGGCTTTTCGCGTGGTAGGTATCCCACAGTCTGGTTTGCTAGCCCAAATTATTTCGCTCAGATAGCGCTCAGGGTATTCAGGCCAGATTCTTACTCTCAGCGATGCAGCCCACGCCGCGCCTCCCTGCCCAGCCCCGGTTTGCTAATGGCGGATGCAGGCGTCTGCGCAGCTTCTCTGCTGGGGGAGTTACTGTAGGGCTCGCAATCTGCGAGTTTTAAATTGTTTATTTATTTTTTCTCCCTGTTATGTTGCCCTCTGTGCTTCCAAAGCTCGGCACAGATTCGGCAGTGAGAAGGTTTCCTGATGTTTGGAAACTTCTCTCTTTTTAAGATTCCCTTCCCGGGACGGAACTCCGTCCCTCCCTCTTTTGTCTCTTTTTTTTTGTTTTTAATATTTTTTCCTACCTCCTTTCGAAGAGTTGGGTTGCTTTTCTGGGTGCCTGATGTCCTCTGCCGGCATTCAGAAGTTGTTTTGTGGAATTTACTCGACGTTTAAATGCTCTTTTGCTGAATTTGTGGGGGAGAAAGTGTTCTCCCCGTCCTACTCCTCCGCCATCTTGGCTCCTCCCCCCTATTCTATGTTTGAAAAAATGAAAGTCTGGAGGAATATCTAGAAATTCAATTTCAAATCAATACAATTTCAAAATTGTATTTTTAATGGTTTTCAATGGTCACATAAGATTTCTTGAATGACTCAACTAACAAGGAGTTGCAGTACAATGACTAACAAATAAAGCATGTTTCATAGCATAGAGAGATTTGGAGTGGATACAGATTTAAGTCTTGAATTAGATACTTACATGTTTTCCATTCATTGAACTCCTTCAAAATTATTAAAATGCTTGCTATGTGCCAGGTACTGCATTCAATCCTTGATACACAGTAATGAAAAAGACTGACATGTATTTTGATCTCACTCGGTATCTATTCTAGCAGAGAAAATAGACATAAGCTGCCAACCAGTAAAATAAATATAAGTTAACATTGAGATCCATGCTATGAAGAATGACATGAGGGAAAGTAATGGGACTTGGAGTTTGTAGCTTAGTTGGTTGATCCAAAAGTGCTTCTCTGAAAAAGGGGCATATAAACTGAGATTCTGAAAGGTAGTGAAGCCAGCTATTTGGGAACTGGAAGGAAGAATGATTGAGACAATGGGGGTAAAATCTGACCTTTAAGCCCCATGATAAGAAAGAGCTGAACACATTAGAGAACTGAATTAAAGAATATGCAAAACATTTTTGGCAAGATTTTTAATCTTCTCAGAAACATCAGTAAGAATCTGTTAAAAATAGATCTCATGTGATCTAGCCCATATATCAATACTTCTTTAGGAATGTACTTAATGTACATTCTGAAATCTTATTTACCAAGTATTATATTAAGCAGGAGGAAAAGAGGGTAACAGAGGATGAGATGGTTGGATGGGATCATGAACTCAATGGACATAGTTTGAGCAATGGTGAACAGGGAAGCCTGAAGTGTTACAGTCCGTGGGGTCACAAAGAGTCACATATGACTTAGCAACTGAACAGCAACAATTTTAAGCACTTGCTCTGAATCTATTCATTTAAACCTTATATTCAAAATTCTCCAAGCCAGGCTTCAACAGTACGTGAACTGTGAACTTCCAGATGTTCAAGTTGGATTTAGAAAAGGCAGAGAATCAGAGATCAAATTGTCAACATCTGCTGGATCATGGAAAAAGCTAGAGAGTTTCAGAGAAACATCTACTTCTGCTTTATTGACTATGTCAAAGCCTTTGCTGTGTGGACCACAACAAACTCTGGAAAATTCTTCAAGAGATGGGAATATCAGACCACCTGACCTGCCTCTTGAGAAATCTGTATGCAGGTCAGGAAGCAACAGTTAGAACTGGACAAGGAAAGATAGACTGGTTCCAAATAGAAAAAGGAGTACATCAAGGCTGTATACCATCACCCTGCTTATTTAACTTCTATGCAGAGTATATCATGAGAAAGGCCGGGCTGGATGAAGCACAAGCTGTAATCAAGATTGCTAGGAGAAATATCAGTAAACTCAGATATGCAGATGACACCACCCTTATGGCAGAAAGTGAAGAAGACCTAAAGAGCCTCTTGAAAAGTCAAAGAGGAGAGTGAAAAAGTTGGCTTAAAGCTCAACATTCTGAAAACTAAGATCATGGCATCTGGTCCCATCATTTCATGGCAAATAGATGGAGAAACAGTGGTAACAGTGACAGACTTTATTTTTGGGAACTCCAAAATCACTTCAGATGCTGACTACAGTCATGAAATTAAAAACACACTTCCTCCTTGGAAGAAAAGTTATGACCAACCTAGATAGCATATTAAAAAGCAGAGACAATACTTTGCCAACAAGGGTCCGTCTAGTCAAAACTATAGTTTTTCCAGTAGTCATGTACGGATGTGAGAATTGGACTATAAGGAAAAGCTGAGCGCTGAAGAATTGATGCTTTTGAACTGTAGTGTTGGAGAAGACTCTTGAGAGTCCCTTGGACTGCAAGGAGATCCAACCAGTCCATCCTAAAGAAATCAGTCCTGGGTGTTCATTGAAAGGACTGATGTTGAAGCTGAAACTCCAATACTTTGGCCACCTGATGAGAAGAACTGACTTATTGGAAAAGACCCTGATGCTGGGAAAGATTGAAGGTGGGAGGAGAAGGGGTGGAGAGAGGATGAGATGGTGGGATGGCATTACTGACTCAGTGGAGATGAGTTCGAGTAAGCACTGGGAGTTGGCTATGGACAGGGAGGCCTGTCATGCTGCAGTCCATGGGGTCGCAAAGAGTCGGACATGACTGAGAAGCTGAACTGAACTGAACTGAAACCTTATAACAAGATTCTCTCGCTTGATGAGGAATTAAGATTTTTTGTTAACCCCATAGCAAGTGAATGGCAAACCTAAGTTAGAATCCAGCAGTCTGACTCAAGAGATCGTACTCTTAGCAATAACACTGCATTCCTGGAATGCCATAATGTAGAAAAAGTGTTTAAAGATATCATGTTTGCTCTTATAAGTGTAGAAATTGTTATTATCATTATCTGTGCTCAATATGATATATAAATATCTCAGCCTGACCCAGCATTGACTTCTCCTATATTTATAAGATTATTTTTTACAGTTTTTCTTTCAAAATAGACTGATTTTGAGGATGAAAGTGTTTAATTACTTGGGGATCACAGGCGTAATCTAACATTGTCCTGGTCAAACTGGGACAGATGGTTGTCATATAGAAAATGTAAGTTTGTCAATATTGGCCTGAGTCATTTTTTTTTGTGAATATAGTAGCACTGCTGCTGCTTCATGAATTTCTTAAGCTAGAAGGGAATTTAGAGGCCATGAATTTCAATTTTTTATTTATTTTTAAGGACCAGAGAGATGAAATTACTTGCCCAAGATAACATCTATTTAGTACCATGGCTAGACTAAAAATCCAATGATTTTTTTATGCATTCAGTCTGCTTTAAGGCAAATGTGTATTTCTTTGGCTCAAATTAAAAGGGATGTATAGAACCTTAGTTATTTTACCATGTACTTATTCCATCACATACTGGCAGAGATTTTCTTCTTTTTTCTTTTTTCAAACTAGTGACCTGTGTGATGGTACTGACTAGCTTTCACAGACAGTCCGAAAAATATTTTAGAAAGAAACATGGGAAGTTTCATGGAATGTGGAATCAGCATAACTTAGAAGAATGTTGTTAGCTTTGACTTTGTCACTGTTTTATTTAATGGTCTTAGGCCAGTCATTTACTATTTAAAGCTTCAATTTCCTTACAAAGAGAAAAAATACATGAAAAAAAAAAAAGTAAAGTCCTTTTCTTTTTGCTTTAAATTTTATAAGAACAGTCTGTTTCAGAAAGGATAGCTGGTAAGGAAAAGTGAAGACATCACAGACAGATTTCAAATTTGCCAAGGGCTAGTCCTGAGTCCAGTGCATGTTAAGTCACACAGTTTTTGAACTGGATTAGTGAGTAGATAGATAGAGATATTGATTAGGACACTAGTGATTATCCAGTAAATTATGCATGACTGAGTTTAAGTAGACCAACAGGATATTTTGGACTGTTTCCTACAAGATGGACTAACATTGACAGCTCATTTTCTAGAATCATGTGGGGCTACTCTAGGCTTTACAAATGGGCAATAATGGGAATTTAAAAATTTAAGTCCTAAAATAAAAGACAACTAAGTTACTGGAAAATGAGTTCTAACATTATTGGAATTTTTTAAAGTTATTAAAATCTTGAGACGTCCATTGATATTTCATATATAATATGGAAAAGTGAAAGTATTAGTCCCTCAGGAAGTAATTGTTGCATGTTTGTGCTGTTCAATATTTGGTAATAACAGTGAAAGAAATACAGGTAAATTTTAGGTACTTAGTTCTGGAGCCAAATAATTGGGTTTAAAGAGTTGATTGCCTGAGTTAGCAAATTGTGGTGAGAATCAAGAGAGAAAATACGTAGAGAGTGCACACTCACCTTCATTGTCTTTGAGCTATATTGTTTTTTCCCCACTGTTTGATTGCATTACACTCTCTTCAGCCACAGAGCTTGTGGACAATATTGTAGATTGGCTCATTCGACCCCAGTTATGCCTCCTGTAGCCCACTTTCCTTTAAACCAGAGGCTAGGGAATTCCCTGGTGGTGCAGTGGTTAGGATTCTGTAGAATTAAATTCCTACAAGTCAAGTGGCACAACCAAAAACAGAGACTAAAACATCAAAGCTACATTTCTTAGATTCAAGATTCCAATGACACTTTCTTTCGCCAAGTAGACACACACACATATGTATATATATACGAGATTGGAAGGCAAAAATAAACACTGGGGGAAAAGGCTAGCTGTTTCTTTCATGAGCATAGTCTGGGAGTCCTTTGATTTTACAACATCTGTTAAGAGGATTCTGATGTTTGAATATATGTACTGTTGAACAGCAGGTGGTAAAATCAGCTACATTTTGGGTAGTAATGTTGGATACATCTTTTCATTGTGTCATTTTGACTGTTTACCATCAAGTTTAGTTCCCTGAACTTTCACCAATTTTGTGAGTTAATGCTAGGTTGTAATAAGGGCTCTTCTCCTTAAACCTGCTGGAGTGGACTCTGTCATCTACAACTAAGAATCCTAAAGTAATGCAGCAATCTCAAACATTGAAAGAAGGGTCCCTTTCTTCTCATTAAAGTTTATTAATATAAGATAGTCTTCATTCATATATATATATATATCCATTCAACATAATTATTGAGCATAAGATACTGGGTTAGACACTGCACATAAACTGGTGAATTAAAACAGGTAATTCTAAGTGTAAGAAGTAAAAACCTATCAGGAGAGACATAAATAACAAGTAAATAGACAAATAAATATATGCTAAAATAATAATTAGTGCTAAGAAGAAAATCAGTGAGATGAAGGAAAAAGATTAAAAAAAAAAAAAAAAACTAGCTAGATCAAAAGAGTTTATGAAAGGAAGCCAACTAGCAAGCATGTGGTGGTACATACCTGTAGTTCCCAAGGTGAAAACTGTGTTTAGTGCCCTAAGAACTTATGGTGAGTTTTGCATTCATTAGTAATATAATAGAGAGTTAAAGAAAAGAGTGGTTAAATAAGTAAAAGCCATTATATGTCTGATATTGATGGATGATAAATCAATGCTGCTGCTGTTGCTGCTAAGTTGCTTCAGTCATGTCCGACTCTGTGCGACCCCAGGGACAGCAGCCCACCAGGCTCCTCTGTCCACGGGATTCTCCAGGCAAGAATACTGGAGTGGGTTGCCATTTCCTTCTCCAGATAAATCAATGAAAGGAATGCAATTCAATGACCTAGCAAAACCATCAATAATTATTTATTTCTGATAACTAACTACTTATGTAATTGTTGTATCCAAATACCATAAACAAACTTTTTTTTTTTTCCCTTAAAAGGCATGGTGATAATCTCTCAGATGACTAGATTCTCTGGAAAAACATAATTCAGGTGAATGTCATACTTTCATTGAAAACTGTATGACATATTATGGTGGTGGAATTCTCATGTGACAGAAAAATAAGTTGAGGAACTAATGTAATTATAAATAGCAAGCCAAGTAATATAGAATATAAAACGATCACTTTGAACATGATAACCTAGCCATTATCAAGAAGTATGTGATTACTGAATGTTCTGTTATTCTTCTACAACATTACTAATTTTATATATTAACATTTATTATATAAATTTACCTTTACAATGACTTACTGCTCTTAAAATCTAGGCAGTTTGCTGAAGAGTCAGCAGTTAGTTTCTGCAGTTTTAATGAAAGAGACCTATGGTTAACATTTTGGGGAACAAACTGAATCTTCAAATCTTTTCAGGCTATTGATGATGCTAATCAATTGGTATGAAATGTGTCCAGTGTTCACAGTTCAGATTGACGTCTTTCATGCTTAGGCATATTTTCTTATCTTGGCATGTTCACTTGCAGGTGAAGTAAATATCCTTTCTGACCTCTTTTTTGCTATATCTTTGTCCAGCTAAACCTGGCAGAGCATTTTATGAATGGGCATACTGCCATCATGGCAGATGGACCTGGGCAAGCACATTCAAGAGCCAGAATGTATGTTGTATTTGACTAAGAAAGGCACATTGACACCAGTTTGTATGGAATCAGCATTTGGTGTGCAATCTTGCTCCCTATGGCTGAGGGGATATGACCTACCACTCTAGCTGAGCAATGAATCAACTTTGTAAATCTCAAACATTTAAGCCTCATCATTACAGCTCTTTTGTGTAGGAAAGTAAGGCTAGAAATCACTGCTTGTTGGAGGAGACAAAAATGTAAAGCTTTGTCCACAAGATATTTCTTGAAAAAAATATTGGATACAGATATTTTTCCCAAATAAGTATCATATCAACTACAAAAAGCATACTGATCATTTACTGTATCCATGCTGCTTGTAACGTTTTTGTTGTTCAGTCACTCAACTGTGTCCAACTCTTTGTGACCCCATGGACAGCAGCACACAATGCTTGCATGTCCTTTGCCATCTCCCCGAGTTTGCTCAAGCTCATGGCTGTTGAATGGGTGATGTCATCCAACAATCTCATCCTCTGTCATCCTCTTTTCCTCCTGCCTTCAATCTTTCCCAGCAACAAGGTATTTTCTAATGAGTTGGCTCTTTGCATCAGGTGGCCAAAGTATTGGAGCTTCAGTTTAAGTCCTTCCAATGAATATTCAGGACTGATTTCCTTTAGGATTGACTTATTTTGTCTCCTTGCAGTCCAAGGGAGTCTCAAGAGTCTTCTCCAACACTGCAATTCAAAAGTATCAATTTTTCGGCTCTCAGCATTCTTTGTGGTCCAACTCATACCTATACATGGCTACTGGAAAAGCCATAGCTTTGAAGATATGGACCTTTGTTAGCAAAGTGATGTCTCTGCTTTTTTATGTGCTGCCTAGGCTTGTCCTAGCTTTTCTTCCAAGGAGCAAGTGTCCTTTAATTTCCTGGCTAGAGTCACTATCTGCAGTGATTTTTGGAGCCTAAAACAATAAAGCCTGTCACTGTTTCCACTGTTTCCCCATCTATTTGCCATGAAGTGATGGGACTAGATTTCATGATCTTAGTTTTTTTTTTTTTTTTAATGTTGGATTTTAAGCCAGCTTTTTCAGTCTCCTCTTTCACCTTCATCAAGAGTCTCTTTAATTCCTCTTCACTTTCTGCCCATAAAGGTGGTGTCATCTGCATATCTAAGGTTATTGACATTTCTCCCAGTGATCTTGATTACAGCTTGTGCTTCATCTAGCCCAGCATTCCACATGATGTACTCTACATATATTTTAAATAATCAGGGTGACAATGTACAGTCTTGAAATATATTCTTTTCCCAATTTTGAACCAATCCATTGTTCCATTTCTGGTTCTAACTGTTGCTTCTTGACCTGCATACAGTTTTCTCAGGAAGCAGGTAAGGTGGTCTGACATTCCCATCTCTTTAAGAATTTTCCACAGTACTACTTGTAAGGTAGTACATTTATAAACCGTTTTTCAGAGAAAAGATTTATGATTTCCTCTTCACATAAGCACAAGTAATTTATCTGAGCAATAGCAATTTTATACTTTATATCTCTTTCATCTTTATATAATCTATTTATATATTCTAAGCTACTCTTTTCCATTTCTTCAACTTTACCTTTTCTCTCCAACTTCCCTAATGTAATTTACAAAACATCTACTTCTGCTTCATTGACTATCCTAAAGCCTTTACTGTTTGGATCACAACAAAATGGAATATTCTTAATGAGATGGGAATACCAGACCACATTACCTGCCTCCTAAAGGACTGATACTGAAGGTTAAGCTCCAATATTTCGGTCACCTGATGCAAGAGCTCACTCATTGGAAAAGACCCTGATGCTGGGAAAGATAGAGGACAAGAGAAAGCGGTGACAGAGGATGAGATGGTTGGATGGCATCATGACTCAACGGACATGAGTCTGAGGAAACTAAGGGAGATAGTGAAGAACAGAGAAGCCTGGTGCTGCAGTTCTTGGGGTCTCAGAGTAGGACACAACTTAGTGACTGAACACCAAAAGGAAAATGTGATTTACAGTCTACTTCATCGGAAATGAATGTTCTGAGAAACATATTTTAAATCATTATTCACCTCACCTCCATCCTCTTAATCCTTCTTTTCTTATGATCTCTGCCACTGATGCTATAATTACAATGGTTAAAAACATTACATTCATCTTTGATATTTATCTTTTACTTCTATATCTATTTATTCTTCAGTATTAGACAATGCTGTCACCAATTCATCTATGTAATAGATTCTCTCCTTTGCATACACATTTCTGTTAATTTAGTTCTTAGCCTCATCATATCTCACCTGGAACAGGAAAGGCCTCCCTTAAATATTTAGCAGAATGGCTTCAAAGTCAGACAGCACAGGTCATAAATCCTGGCACAGCCATTTAAAGTCTGTTGGATCCTTAAGAATTTGCTAAATGGTACTTATAGCTAAAGAATATGAGAAGGAATAAAATGGTACTATATATACAAATATAAAATATATATTATCTATAACAAATAGTTATTATATATTATCTTCATAAGCATCATTATTAATGCTTTCTGACTGCCCACTAATTTGTGATAAAATTCATTACTCAAAAGCCACATTTAGCCATAAAATGACCAAATATCATTCCCAGTCCACATCAAATTTATCTGAGATAGTCCCCTATTTTTATGAAAATAAAACTGAAATCTCTTAGCATGTACTGCAAAAGGTAATGTAATTTTGATGTCTAGAAGACTGGATTTAGATCTAAGCATGACCACTTAGTCAACAAATATTGATTGTTGAGCTAGGGCATATCTGACACTTTGAAGGCTGAGGATTGAACAATTAACTAAACAGACACAACTTCTCCCTATTATGGCTACAGATTGATTTATACACTCTGGGCTGTAGTTTCCCTACTTATAAGACAGGGATAAAGGTACCTAGATTTGGGGCTTGTTTGATAAGTTCAATGTGATAGCAGGTGGATTATTATAATTTTGTGAATACATGCTTAATGATAATTAAAAGTAATCAGTTTGAAGTTAGGAACAAAAGTTCAGATTCTAACATAGAGAGAGGGTTCCAAATGGCAGGAGAAAGCAAAGACAGAGTGTTCTGCTTGTGCCTATAGGTACAGGAGTAATCTCATTCTTTGGATACATGTATATCCATTTCTCAGAGAAGGCGATGGCACCCCACTCCAGTACTCTTGCCTGGAAAATCCCATGGATGGAGGAGCCTGGTAGGCTGCAGTCCATGGGGTCACGAAGAGCCAGACATGATTGAGCGACTTCACTTTCACTTTTCACTTTCATGCATTGGAGAAGGAAATGGCAACCCACTCCAGTGTTCTTGCCTGGAGAATCCCAGGGTTGACGGGGGGTGGGGGTGGGGCGGGCCTCGTGGGCTGCCATCTCTGGGGTCGCACAGAGTTGGACATGACTGAAGCGACTTAGCAGCAGCAGCAGCAGCAGCAGCATATCCATTTCTGTTCATTTGTTTGTTGCTGTTGTTTTTAAAGGCGATCATCTCTAATATATGTGTATCTGTTTTCCACTTACATAGTGTACTGTTTTCATTCAGTGTTTTAATATTAGTAAACTAACATATTGTAGTTATTTTATATACAATGTAACTATAGTGTTTTATTTAAATCAATGGATCATTCTTTCCTAACTGTTTTGGAGGATAATGGCCTAAGGCATATTGTCCTTTGAAAGTTAGAAGGAATTGATACCAGGATATTTCTGTGTTACAAAGAACAATGACAAGAAAAGAAGAGAATTAAATGGAAAATTGGATTATGGGGAGAGAGTGGAAGGAAAGAGGATTTCATGTAAGTGAAAAAAAGGCAAAAGTATTTTTTTTCACATATATGGCATGGTATGAAAAAAGCCTTTTATTTAGGGCTTTCTTTTTCATTACTACATATAATTTCAGTATTTTGTTTCACATTCTCTCACTGTGGAAATATTATTCTGAAATACCTAGAAAGAAATAAGAACAACAGAAAACTAATTAATTATTTTAAAGTCAATTAATTAAAAGATCTAGGGTAATGATATACCCTTACTACTCTGAGGATATCTATTTTAGGTAAATGAAGTTTACTATCCAACCAGTCCATTCTAAAGGAGATCAGCCCTGAGTGTTCTTTGGAAGGAATGATGCTGAAGCTGAAACTCCAGTACTTTAGCCACCTCATGCAAAGGGTTGACTCGTTGGAAAAGACTCTGATGCTGGTAGGGATTGGGGGCAGGAGGAGAAGGGAATGACAGAGGATGAGATGGCTGGATGGCATTACCTACTCAATGGACATGAGTTTGAATGAACTCCTGGAGATGGTGATGGACAGGGAGGCCTGGCGTGCTGCGATTCATGGGGTCGCAAAGAGTCGGACATGACTGAATGACTGAACTGAACTGAACTGATGAGTAAGTTATAACATAGTCATAATTTACATGTATGTATGTGATTTGGTTCATTGACATGTATTTTTCTCATTAGATTGTAAATAGATCAGGCCTGAGAAATTTTGGTCACTATCATCTTCTACCACAGATCCTGAAACTAAATAGTCAATTCTCAGAATTAGAATCCAAGTTTCTTATGTCCTAGAAGATTAATCTCACCTGGCAAACCTTTGACTATGTCTCCTACTTCTTTCTTTCTCTGAAACTGTAACCATACTTTTCTCTTTGCTATTCCTGGAAAACACCAAGCACACATCTGCCTCATTGCTTTTGTATTTCCATTCACTCTCCCTGGATCTCTCATCCTGTAGATATCTGAATGGTTTTGTCCATTACTTGATTCAAGTATCTGCACATATTAGAGAGGACTTTCCTGACACCCTTATATAAGATGTCACTTCCTGCCATTCCATATGTAGCTGCTTTATATTTCTTCCTACATTTTATAGTTATTTTATTGATGATGTTTATGGAGCATGTACTTTATAGCAAATACTTACCTAAACATAGGGATATGATACACACAAACATGTAAAAATTACTAGTTTTGAAGAACTAAAATTCTAGCTCAGAGATATAGAAGATAAAATTTTAAACTAAAATATGTAATATTTATGTGAGTGATAAATATCATGAAAAAAATAAATAAGGGAGGGGCTTAGAAAACATTGGGTGATCAGAACAGCCCTCATTTACAGGTTAGCATCTAAGTTAAGACTCAAAAAATGTGAGAGAGAAAGCCCTGCAGTGGTCTGACAAATAAGCTTTTGAGGAAGAGAGGATATTAAGTAAAAAGGCCCTCCTTTGAGAGCCTAACAAATTTAATCCAGGTTTACAGTAGAGCCACTATAGCTAGAGCAGTGATTGAGGGGAGAATATTAAGAAACAAAGAAGAAAAAAGTGGGTTTCAGACCTGCACTTGGGAGATCATAGTAAACATGAATTGTTACTCTGAGATGATGTGGTTTTAAACAGAGTGGTAGTATGATTGAACTCGGGTTTTGACTGAATATCTTAGATTACTTTGTTAAGAATAGAATGAAGTGGGGCATAGGAATAAAATAAAGAGCATAGGAAGCTCTTGCAGTAATCCCCTAGAAGGTGATGCTGAAACAGTGGAAATAGTAAGAAGTGATGACATTCTGGATATGTTTTGCGGGTAGAACCAAAAGATTTGTTGATGGATAGGAAGCAGGATTTGAGAAAAATGTGAAAAAGAAAGGATTCCTTCAAGTAACCAGAGGTAAAGAGGTGCCACTGTTAGACTGTGATAGAGCAGATTGTGAATGGTGGGGTGGATGACAGTGCATGCTTCAAGTAATGGTGAAAAAACAGCAAACAAAAGCAAAACAGGTTATCTAGCATCATTCATTTTATGATCTACTGGGGAAACAGACAGCAGATAAATTAAGGGTAATAGATGGAGATCATAGGCTTTCTATTGTACATAAGACAATGTAGTACTGAACGTATACAGCAGCTATTGTAACAGATAAACATCCATGGCTTATACAAATAGAAATTTCTTGTTCACATTTAGGTATAAATGGCAGTGGTGGCAGTGAGATATTTTGCTCTTTGAAGTACTTCTCTACTCAGGTTAAGGAGGCCTCCTCTATTTTCAAAGTGTGGCTCCTGATATTGCCTGGAACATCAATATCTAGATGGTTGGTAAGTGGTGTAAGTATAGAGATCTAACAGGAGATTTTATGGGTTCAGCATAGATCTGATGGACTTTACTCTCCCTTCGCTGATTTCACTGAGTATTATATGATCACATGGTTCCATTAGATGCAGGGTTACTTGGAAAATGTAGTCCCTATTAAGGCAGCCACTTGCCAGCAATAGCTCTACGTCAAGAAGAAGAAACGCATCTTTGGTGGAGGGCTAGCTCTGTTTGTTGCATGAGATCAAGACATTTTTGACCAAGAATTTAACATTTGCACAGAGACTTGAAGGAAATGGTAAAGTAAACCATGTAGGTCTGTAAATGAAGACATTTTAGGTAGAAAGAATAGAAAATGTGAAGATCTTGAGCAAGTGAGTGAGAATGTTTTTTCAGAGTAGTGTCAAAAAAGTCATTGTAGTGGGTGTGCATTGGCCAAGGGCAAGTCAGAGAACCAAAAGTCAGAGATGACCAGATGACTTTGAGCCTTTTAAGCTATGGTCAAATTTTAAGCTATGATGGAGCCAAGAAGCCATTAAAAATGTTAAGCATAGAATGATGTGCTATAGTTTTGAGGAAAATTACTTATGCTACAATTGAAAATAGATTATTGGGTTTTATGAGTAGAAGAGAAGTGTTGTAAGGCTACTTTGATAGCCCAGGGAGAAGAAAAGGGTAGCTAATAACAAGCAATAAGGTTTGGTAGGAGGTGGTAGGATGTGGTTGGGTTCTGGAAAAAAAACAACTATATTTCAGAATCAGTATTTCCCCCAAACTACATATTCTAATATTTTAAACCTATAAAAATAAAATACTAGGAAGTATTTTGAAGGCAAAGCTGAGAGTATTTCCTGAAGGGATTATTTGTGAGATGTAAGAGAAGAAACAATGATATTTCTCAAGATTTTGGTAGGAACAATGGGAAGTATGGAAATACCATTTACGTAGATGAGGAAACCTGCAAGAAAATATGGTTTGGGGGTCATAAAGATTTAATTTCCCACCATTCTTATCTAGATATTAGTTGGAGTAGGGCATAATCTAAAAGTTTATGTTGTGGAAGGTTTCTCATTCTCTGGAGGAGGAAATGGCAACCAATGTCAGTATTCTTGCCAAAAAAATTCCATGGAAAAAGCAGCCTCATGGGCTACAGTCCAAGGAGCCACAAAGACTTGGACATGATTGAGTTATTGAGCACACATGTTTCTTATAATCACTAAAATCTTGTTTGGGGTAGCATAAAATAGGAAAACCCAGGTACTAGTATGATTTTATTGGAATAATGTTTACAGGAATCCCAATGAAGAATGGAGGCATTCCATTTAGCTTGTTTTGACTTTCTGCCCCAGATTATCTCACACAGTCTGCTGCATATTGGCTAAGTATATAAAGTTCAATATGAAGAAATACAGGGAAAGGTAGTCTCCAGAGTTAGTTAATGGCTAGGCTGTGACCAAAACCCAAGTTCCTTCTACATCAATGTACCATCATTCTAACTGTAGATTTCACTTTGATACTGGTTCTCATCATATTCTTAAAAGACTTGATAGAAATACCTGAGGTAACGTTCATTTGTTCATGTTCAGTGAAAGAGCAACAGAGAAGGCTCTAACATAAAAGTGGATTGTAATTCCCTCTTTTTAAGTGTGTTAGGTCCACTTGAGCTGTCATTTCAACAGTTACAGTCAGCAAGATCCCTCTCTGGAAATAAGAATAATATAGATAACTATGAATGAATGAATGGATAGATGAAAAAATTAATTAAAACTGAAAGATTTTATTAGGAAGAAGAAAGGGTAGGCAAACAATAGAATGTGTTATCTGGAAAGAAAGTTCTTTTACCTCTCCAAATGCAATCAGTTCCTTGTGACAAGTATTTTAAATTGTTTCACCATAAGTTATTTTTCATGTTCAAGAAATTCACATATATTCACATACATAAATTGAGTATACATTCATTTGGGTGGAGCTTCCCTGGTAGCTCAGCTGATAAAGAATCTGTCTATAAGGTAGGAGACCCCAGTTCTATTCCTGGGTTGGGAAGATCCCCTCGAGAAGGGATAGGCTACACACTCCAGTATTCTTGGCCTTCTCTGGTGTCTCAGCTGGTAAAGAATCCATCAGGAATGCAGGAGGCTGGGGTTCGATCCCTGGGTTGGGAAGATCCCCTAGAGAAGGGAATTGGCTACCATTTCCAGTATAATGGCCTGGAGAATATCATGGCCTGTATAGTCCATGGGATCACAAAGAGTCTAACAGGACTGGGAGACTTTGTCTTTCACACTTTCACTCATTTGGGTATGATTTTTTTTTTTTTTTGGTTCTATAATATCTGTGAGATTTATTACATTAAATGCGTATGTATGTATTTATCCTTTTTATTGTTAAGTAGTATTCCATTGTATGAATGTACACATAAGCATTAGGTTGTTCACTGCTGCTGCTGCTGCTAAGTCACTTTAGTTGTGTCTGACTCTGTATGACCCCACAGATGGCAGCCTACCAGTCTCCCCTGTCCCTGGGATCCTCCAGGCAAGAATATAGGAGTGGGTTGCCATTTCCTTTTCCAATGCATGAAAGTGAAAATTGAAAGTGAAGTCACTCAGTCGTGTCCAACTCCTAGCCACCCCATGGACTGCAGCCTACTAGGCTCCTCTGTCCATGGGATTTGCAAGGCAAGAGTACTGGAGTGAGTTGCCATTGCCTTCTCCCAGGTTGTTCACAGTTTTGGGTAATGGGGTAAAGCTACAATGATTATCTTAACAAGTCTTTCAGAGAGGGAACTATACATGTATTTTTGTCTCTTGCAAAAATATCTAGAATTTGAATTACTATGTTATATGTTTAATCTGATAGAAACTACCAAACTTTTCTTCAAAGTGGTTGTACGTACATAGTTCAGTTCAGTTCAGTTGCTCAGTCGTGTCTGACTCTTTGCAACCCCATGAATCACAGCACGCCAGGCCTCCCTGTCCATCACCAATTCCCAGAGTTCACCCAGACTCACGTCCATCGAGTCAGTGATGCCATCCAGCCATCTCATCCTCTGTTGTCCCCTTCTGCTCCTGCCCCCAATCCCTCCCAGCATCAGAGTCTTTTCCAATGAATCAATTCTTCGCATGAGGTGGCCAAAGTACTGGAGTTTCAGCTTCAGCATCAGTCCTTCCAATGAAAACCCAGGACTGGTCTCCTTTAGGATGGACTGGTTGGATCTCCTTGCAGTCCAACAGACTCTCAAGAGTCTTCTCCAACACCACAGTTCAAAAGCATCAATTCTTCAGTGCTCAGCCTTCTTCACAGGCCAGTTCTCACATCCATACATGATCACAGGAAAAACCATAGCCTTGACTAGACGAACCTTTGTTGGCAAAGTAATGTCTCTGCTTTTGAATATGCTGTCTAGGTTGGCCATAACTTTCCTTCCAAGTAGTAAGTGTCTTTTAATTTCATGGCTGCAATCACCATCTGCAGTGATTTTGGAGCCAAAAAAAAAAAAAAAACCTGACACTGTTTCCACTGTTTCCCCATCTATTTCCCATGAAGTGATGGGACTGGATGCCATGATCTTCATTTTCTAAATGTTGAGCTTTAAGCCAACTTTTTCATTCTCCACTTTCACTTTCATCAAGATGAAATGAATGTTCATGCAATGAACAGTCACACCCTCTGATTCACCTGTACAATCCTTCACTAAAATCAGACCAATAACATCATGTCTATTTATGTGATACCACTGCTATGTACTGAATATTTGTATCCTCTCAAAATTCATATGTTGAAATCCTGACGTCCCAGCGTGATGGTACTAGGAGGTGGGCATTTTGGCAGTGATTAAGTAGGTCATGAAGGGGGATCACTCATGAATGGTATTAGAGCCCTTATAAAAAGAGACCCCAGAGAGCTCTCTCACTCCTTCTGCCATGTAAGGACAGAGCAGCAGAAAGCTGTTTGTGAACCAGAAAGTAAATCTTCCAGTGTCTTGAACTTGGACTTTCCAGTTTCCAGAATTGTGAGAAATAGGCATTTGTTGTTTAAACTCCCCAGTCAGTGGTATTTTTGTTATAGTAAACCAAAAAGACTAAGACATCATACATGTGGGGTACAGGTGAAGTAACTGTAAGACATGCATTTCTAATACAAGTATGTGAAAGTGAAGTGGAAGTGAAAGTCGTTCAGTCATGTCCGACTCTTTGCGACCCCATGGACTATACAATCCATGGAATTCTCCAGGCCAGGATACTGAAGTGGGTAGCCGTTCCCTTCCCCAGGGATTTTCTCAACCCAGGGCTCGAACCCAGGTCTCCCACATTGCAGGTAGATTCTTTAGCAGCTGAGCCACCAGGGAAGCCCACTACAAGTATATAGAGTTCAGGAAAGTGTATTTGTTATGGCAAGATAGTTTTGTTTATTATCTTTATCTCTGTATGAGTCTTGGAAAATGGACATTTACAGATAATAAACTCTTTCTCTCCTATTTTAAAAAAATTCTTTTTTTTAAACTAACTTTAATTATTTAAAGCTGGGTTTTCGTCTACATTTTATTTTTGTAAACATATATATAACATAACATGTGTCTGTCTCCCTTCTTTTGTCTTCTAGATAAAAACTGTTTGGTTTATATGACAATTTCTTTTCTTTTTTTTATTTTTTATTTTTAAATTTTATTTTATTTTTAAAATTTACAATATTGTATTGGTTTTGCCAAATATCGAAATGAATCTGCCACAGGTATACATGTGTTCCCCATCCTGAACCCTCGTCCCTCCTCCCTCCCCATACCATCCCTCTGGGTCATCCCAGTGCACCAGCCCCAAGCATCCAGTATCCTGCATTGAACCTGGACTGGCAACTCATTCCGTATATGATATTATACGTATTTCAATGCCATTCTCCTAAATCATCCCACCCTCTCCCTCTCCCACAGAGTCCAAAAGACTGTTCTATACATCAGTGTCTCTTTTGCTGTCTCATATACACGGTTATTGTTACCATCTTTCTAAATTCCATATATATGCGTTAGTATACTGTATTGGTGTTTTTCTTTCTGGCTTACTTCACTCTGTATAATAGGCTCCAGTTTCATCCACCTCATTAGAACTGAGTCAAATGTATTCTTTTTAATGGCTGAGTAATAGTCCATTGTGTATATGTACCACAGCTTTCTTATGCATTCATCTGTTGATGGACATCTAGGTTGCTTCCATGTACTGGCTATTATAAATAGTGCTGCGATGAACATTGGGGTACATGTGTCTCTTTCGATTCTGGTTTCCTCAGTGTGTATGTCCAGCAGTGGGATTGCTGGGTCATAAGGCAGTTCTATTTCCAGTTTTTTAAGGAATCTCCACACTGTTCTCCATAGTGGTTGTACTAGTTTGCATTCCCACAACAGTGTAAGAGGGTTCCCTTTTCTTTTCTAATATACCAAAAATGTTTCACCATGAACTCAAAAATGTATTCTCATTACTTCATTTATTCATGTGCTCACAGGCATCCTGGTCACTAAATGAAAGGTGATGCACAGCTAGACCTTAAAACTGTCAACTCTGTTTAAAATTTGTTTCCTTTCCTTCATGTATGTGATACTTCTATGTGTTATTGGCAGACAAAGGTAAACAATTACAGGCCTAATACAATATTTTCCCACTGTTTTGAATAAAGCTATTGGATTGAGGTCTTTGTTTTTATTTGAGAAAAGATGATAACATTATTATCATATCCCTAGTTTGAGATCCTGGTCTGTGTTTTGATGCAGTGACTACTGTGAGTGTCATCCCCTCCGGCTCTTTCTATTGTTATTCATGGGGGTAAGGGTGAGGTGGGAGGGCGGACATCATCCTTTGTGGCCCCTTTATTAAAATAATTTCAATTCCTTAAAAGAATAAGCACTACCTTCTATTTTCTCCCTCCTTCCCTCTCTCTCTCTCTTTTTTTTTTTTTTTTGTCTTTCTCTGTCTGACTTTCTAGGGTCACATCACTTTCAGGGGGCTTGCAGTCCTTTTCTAAAAGTCACTGCACCTGGCTTCATGAGTTAAGCTCATTCTTATCATCATTCTAAGCTCCTGCAACTGCCATCATGTCAGACCCAGCTCTTCATTTTCCTAAATCACCTCTGACTCAAGGTTATTGCCGATAACAGACACTTACTAAAGATGTAGCAAAGGGTAATTAGAGCCCAAGGAAGAACAAAACCCAAATTCAAATAGAAACTGCCGTCCTAAATTTGATCATCTCTCCCACATTCTAAGGAATTTCTTGTCAGCTGTATTCTTCATTAGAACCCAGCTTATCACCAACTCCTGAGGCCTTTTCTCTGCCTGATGCCCTTTGCTGCTTCACTAGGCCACCAAACTGCAAACCGTCACAGTACTCTTACATTCCTGGGCAGAGCAATTTCATCTCCTTGCTCTCACTCATGCTCAAATGATGGGCTCAAATGATGGGCTCATGCTCATGATGGGCCCTGAAACCATCAACTTTTCCAATAACGTGGACACAACAGGTCTCTACTAAGTATTTAATATGTTGAAAGACATTGAAAAACTGTTTTCTTTTTTAAAAGCAATACTTGATCCTGATACATCTCTAGTTATACCCTTCCCCTCCCCCACCACCTACTGAGATTGCTTATCCATTTCCTCATTCCAGTTATAATTTGAATCAGAGCTCGGAACTCAATGATCTAAATAATTTTTGAAGATTTTCAGTAAAAAAAGAAACAGCAGACATGCACCACATTGCATTCTGATTAAATTTGCCTTCAGATTGCTCAGAGTAGTTTCCCCTTCATATTTAAATATTGAACTGGGCATATAAGAAGAGAGTGCCAAGTGGGATAAAGCAATTGTTAACAAAATAGTAAATTGCAGTGAATTGAAATATGAACACCAATCTTGCACTGTGTTTCCTAACATTGTAAGGGGCATGGTTAGCCTTAATGATGTGAACCAGGACACCACTTTCATCCAGGTAAACGATACATTTGCTTCTCATTCCTAAAGTCCATCATGGAAAAGTGGACTGACAACTATACTGGGTTCTACTGTTAGAGGAAGCACACTGATTGAAACCACCCACCCTGGCCAGGCACCATAGCAACCATTTGCATGAGTTGTTTTACAACAGGAGGTCCCGGTAAGGAACACAGAACTAATAAGCCTCCATCAACCAGCAGAGTTTGGGAAAGGTCAAAAGGAGACACCACATGTCTGACCACCTCCCAGAGTCCTTCTCTCTGGCATCCATCTTCGCTGAACAAGGCATGCACCACCAGGAAGGATCTGAGTCAGAATGATTGGCTAAAGACAACTCAGAAACTAATACCATCACCATAAAACCCGAGACTGCAAAGCCATGTGACAGAGCTGTTCTCCTGGGTTCCCTTACCCTGCTGCTCTCTGCCCGGGTGCCTTTTCCCAATAAAATTTCTTGCTTTTTCAGCATATGTGTCTCCTCGGACAATTCATTTCCATGTGTTAGACAAGAGCCCAGTGTTGGGCCCTGGAAGGGGTCCCCCTTCCTGCAACACTACCACTTTTACATGATGTGGATATCTGGGAAAGTAAGATTCTTCCTCAGTCTGCTAAGCACATCGGAAAGAGACAGCTACTCAGGGCCCCACTTTTGCAGAGTACTTAGAAAAACCCTAGAAAATGCTTAAATATTAATAATGTTGGCTATCATTACTGATGAAAGGAAGCAGAGTATAGGAGTTAAGAGACAAGACTATGGAATGAGATAGCCTGGGTTGAATCTTAACATACCACTTTATTTGTTGTGATCTTAGGCACTCAGCTTAAATTTTTGAGGACTCAGTTTCCCCATCTGTGAAAAAAATGTCACTAATGATGACAATCATATTAGGAAGTGGCTCAGAGGTTTAAAATACATTTGGAATGTTGGATGGTGCTGGCACATTTAGGTGCTTAATAAAAGATCCCTTCCTTTGTTTTTGCTTTTTCCAGAGGTGTCCTGGACTCCCTTCCTCTGTACTTAATGGCTTTGATCTTTCAGCATTTGGTGAAAAATATGGAACCTGGGAATGAGCTGGCATTAACAGCATTCCTGCTACTGCAGATTAGGTGGGGCTTCCCAGGTGATGCAGTGGTAAAGAATCTGCCTACCAACGCAGGAGACACAAGAGACCTGTGTTTGATCCCTGGGTTGGGAAGATCCCCTAGAGAAGGGAATAGCAACCCACTCCAGTATTCCTGCCTAAAAGAGTTCCACAGACAGAGGAGCCTGGTAGGCCACAGTCCATAGGGGGTCACAGAAGAGCTGGGCACGATTGAAGATACATACACATGAGTGCACAGATTAGGTGTAGGCCTGGACAGAAAATTTTGGAAAGGGGTCTCACTGGGGAATTTGAAATCTGTGTGTAACTAACAATGTTAGTGGGGATTGGCAGTGTAAACCCAAAGTCCAAATTGAAAAAAGAAAAAGTGTCCAGGCCTGAAAATCAAACGTCTTTTTTCTGGGGATCCAAAGATAGTTCCAGCTTGAAACAACTCATTTCAGTATAGAAAGAAAAGAAAAAAAAAAAAAAGGAAATCATGCCATGTGGACCATCTCTCCTTTTTCTTTATGGCTCATATTTGGAAAGTTTGCTCATATAAATGTGTATAATCCATCACATTCATTCATCATGCTCATGCTTTGGCAAGTGAGAGTCATGAGGATTTTACTGGGGTTTTCTGAATGGGTTTTGAGAAGCTTCTTTATTCTGCTCTGATAGTGTTTTCCCTAGCTTCTGGCACTTGTTAGTGATGTTTATACCTGGAAGGGGTCAGGTGAACCCTGGTAATGGTTCAAATATCTTACTGGGAGCTTATTTTGGTTTTATTCAGTACCATGAGTCTCTCTTTCTTCAGTTTCTGGAATGTGTTGGCTCTATATGCAGAATTCAGGTCTGATTTGTAATGGAGGGCTGGGGAAATATCCATACATCTGCTGGGAGGTAGGAACTGAGCCAGGGCAACTGCTGAAAGCATTTGACTTTTGACAGCACAGACCAGTCATCTGTGCTTCCACATATGCAACTCTGCAAACAAAGGCAGAGAAGGGAGGAGTGAGTGGTATGTGGCCTCTTATTTACTAGGAAGGGACTGTGCAATTTATTGGCATCTCCAAAATTCTAGCTGTGTGACTCTGTGGTTATATGTGTGGAAGTGGGTATAAAACTGACAAATGGGCAACAATGAACAAAAATCGTAGTGTTTTCAGTCCTTGGCTGTATGAAACAAAACAAAAATTAGATTCAGAAGGGAAAGAAAGCCAATGTGATACCACAAAACCCAGATGAAATGTCTGATCTTTTATCATGCTGCTCTAACATTTTAAAAGTAGCAAGCATCATAGAAGTGTTATTGGAAGTTTTTATCTACAGGAAATTTGTCCTTTACATTATCTTGCAATCAAGTTGCATGTTTTAATTGAAATCAGACTTTCAATCTTAATATGTACAGATTTACATTCTTAAATGGAAATTCCAGGATAATTTTTTGATTGTGTCAGACAGGGTACTATGTGAATTGCCTGTTAGTTCATTTCACTGATGCTAAGGAAAAGATTTACTTCAGCCTTAAAAAAAAAAACAGCATAAGTGGTGAAAATTTAAATCTTTAATATTGGGAATAGAGATGGCTTTAGACTGTATTCCTTTGGTTGTATTTAAGAAAGTGAGAATTGGGACACCCAGTTCAATTAATAATCCATCAATGTGACTTTTGAATGCAGGCACTTTACTGGCTTTAAAGTTACTGCTGCATATGGCTTGTTTCTTGGTCCAGAGAGTATCACAAACTAAGGGAAAACCAACACTAAATAAGTAATCATGATAAAACAGAATTATGCAGTCTCTCACAGAGGCATCAAATATGTATGTACAGACTGTCAGCTGGTTGGAGTTCAACTCCAGCTTCCAATGCTTACAAATACTTTGATTTTTTTGTTAGTTACTTACTTCTCTGCACCTCAATTTCCTCTCTCTCATATGGAGATAAAATTAGTACCTGTCTCTTAGGGTTATCATAAATACCAAATAAATCAATCCCTGTGATATATGTAATACCCAAGTAAATCCTTATTACATATTTTATTATTATTAGACTTGATAATCAATCTCAGAAATTGGAAACCTATTACAAACAATTTGCTTTCCCTTAATATCCTATATATTATAATAAAACCTGTGTATTTATCTTATTGGTTCAGAAATGTGGTAATGATGACTGTATGCATTCTAAATATTCATCCATTTCCTGCCTTTGAATAGTATATATGTGCTATTTATAACTCCACATGACACATATAACTCATATCTAATATAAATGGCATATTTGATTAGCTAGGCTATATGTGATAAAAGCACATAAATAAGAGTGTGTAAGCAAGATAAAGTTATATTTTTTCCCCATGTAAGAAGAGTCTGGAGGTAGGATACCCAGGATAACCTGTTATGATCAGGAACCCAGGCTCTTTCTAACATTCTGCTTGCTCCTTAAAGTTTAGGCCTTTTCTGCAAGCTCCATGATGTCCACTCAAACACTTGCCATCATGTCTGTATCCCAACAATCAGGAAGGGAAAAAAAAAAAAAAAAACAAGTCAAAGGCACCCTCTAGACATCTGGTGAAGAAGTTCTCATTTAGGTTCCTCAGAACAATTCTTCTTACATCTTTTTGGCTATAACTTAGGCACATGACCAACAGCTAGTCCCAAGAGTGGTTGGGCAGTATGACCTTTTCTGAGGTATCCATGTTTCAGGCTAAGGGTGGGAGTGTAATATTAAGAGGTCAAAAGAAAAAAGATAGTGGAGAAGCATACAATTATCAATCAGGTAGTTTAAACAGAGTTGAAGCAGAGACAAAGTTTATGAACTCCACAGTTGACTGCTACCTACTGGTTAGGTGGCTTTGGGTAAGACTTCATTTCTCTACTCTTTAATTTATTCATGAGGAGCAGAGGTATGTTTCAGAAAAGTCAGTCAGTGCATGTCAGCACTTAGAACTGTGTTGTACACGTGAAACCTGCTTATTTCAATGTATGGGAAGCCACTGAGTAGGACTGAGTAGTAGGCACAGTAGTAGGCTGTGAGGAGAATGCTGCCATCTCTCCATATTTTTAAAGTGATCACTCTGGGAAATTATATAGAAAGAAGGTAAGTGTAGATGTAGGGGAAAGAGTTAGAACAACACTGTTATAGAAGTGATAAGGGAAGAGTTTGGTGCCAGTGGAGTCGTGAGAAGTGGTTGTATTTAGATTTATTCTGACAGTGAACAAATACAATTTACTTATGAGGACTGGGAGATAGTTAAAATGACTGTGTATCCTTTTATCCTTTTTATCTCTATGCTATTATAACCATCATTTCCCTGCACTCACATTAAGTACCACCACAATCTGTTGCACATGATGAGGGTTGCATAAACGCTATGAGTGAGTGAGTGAAAGTTGCTCAGTCGTGTTCAACTCTTTGTGACCCTGTGGACGAGAACCCACTAGGCTTCTCTATCCATAGAATTCTCCAGGCAAGAATAATAGAGTGGGTTGTCATTTCCTTCTCCAGGGGATCTTCCTGACCCAGGGATCAAGCCTGGGTCTCCAGAACAGCAAGTGGATTCTTTACTGTCTGAGCCACCAGGGAAGCCCTGACATAAATGTTATAGTCAATTCAATTGGAAAGTTAGCTGCTCCTAGTTATTTTGGGTATCCTACATTAATTCTCAAACATATTGATTTACACAATGATCATAATGTTATAATCTTCTAAATATAATGAAAGATGTTCTTATTAATATATAATGAAATTATGTAATTTAAGTAAATTGAGTTTTAAATAATCATCTCAATCCTGTGCTGTGTGCTAAGTCACTTCAGTCATGTCCAACTCTTTGCGACCCTATGAACTGTAGCCCACGAGACTCCTCTGTCCATGGGATTTTCCAAGCAAGAATACTGGAGTGGATTGCCATGCCCTCCTCCAGGGGATCTTCCTGACCAGGGATAGAACATGTGTTTCTACGTTTCCTGCATTGGCAGATGGGTTGTTTACCACTAGCGGAACCTGGAAAGCCCAACTAACAGCTTAAAGCCACGGTTCTAGTTTTTGCTGCTTTTCCATACTTTTAAGAGCACACATCAAAAACAGATATTTTTCCTATTAATTTTCGAGTCAGTATGGTGGAGTGAGTGGACTGCCCCAGTGGCTCAGCAGTAAAGAATCTGCTTGCACTGCAGGAGACCTGGGTTTGGTTCCTGGGTTGTGAAGATCCCCTGGAGGAAGGCATGGCAACCCGCTCCTGTATTCTTGCCTGGAGAATCCCATGGACAGAGGAGCCTGGCAAGCTATAGTCCATGGGGTGGCAAAGAATCAGATGCAACTGAAGTGACTTAGCACGCTTGCATGTATGGTGAAGCGAAAATAATAACTTTATAAACATGTTGATTGAGACTCAAATACCAGTTAAAATATATATATGTTTTAAGTTTTTTATTATTTGAGTTTTTGTTTTAAAAGCACTTCCAATTCAGACCTCTGTATGGCACATGGTCTTACCTGTCAGGGATTGTTGTTGTTGTTATTATATCATCAATTTAAATAATAATATCAAATTGTTGGCTCAATAGCTTTTCTTTTAATATCTTCAAAATATTTTTCTGTCTTCCTGTATCCACTGACCTGAAATTCTTTGATCCTTGTACTTTAGTAGGTGATCTCTTGTGGTACACTTATAGAATTTTCTTTTGTCTTTGCTGTTTTTCCATTTCACCTTGTCTATCTTTTTGTTAATGTATCAGTTCAGTTCAGTCACTCAGTCGTGTCTGACTCTTTGTGACCCCATGAATTACAGCATGCCAGGCCTCCCTGTCTATCACCAACTCCCGGAATTCACTCAAACTCATGTCCATTGAGTCAGTGATGCCATCCAGCCATCTCATCCTCTGTTGTCCCCTTCTCCTCCTGCTCTCAATCCCTCCCAGCATCAGAGTCTTTTCCAATGAATCAACTCTTCGCATGAGGTGGCCAAAGTATTGGGGTTTCAGCTTTAGCATCAGTCCTTCCAAAGAACACCCAGGATGGATCTCTTTTAGAATGGACTGGTTGGATCTCCTTGCAGTCCAAGGGACTTTCAAGAGTCTTCTCCAACACCACATTTCAAAAGCATCAATTCTTCAGTGCTCAGCTTTCTTCACAGTCCAACTCTCACATCCATACATGACTACTGGAAAAACCATAGCCTTGACTAGATGGAACTTTGTTGGCAAAATAAGGTCTCTGGTTTTGAATATGTTATCTAGGTTAGTCATACTTTCCTTCCAAGGAGTAAGCTTCTTTTCATTTCCTGGCTGCAATCACCATCTGCAGTGATTTTGGAGCCCCCCAAAATAAAGTCTGACAGTGTTTCCACTGTTTCCCCATATATTTTCCATGAAATTATGGGGCCAGATGCCATGATCTTAGTTTTCTGAATGTTGAGCTTTAAGCCATCTTTTTCACTCTCCTCTTTCACTTTCATCAAGAGGCTTTTTAATTCCTCTTCACTTTCTTCCATAAGGGTAGTGTCATCTGCATATCTGAGGTTACTGATATTTCTCCCAGCAATCTTGATTCTAGCTTGTGCTTCTTCCAGCCCAGAGTTTCTCATGATGTACTCTGCATAGAAGTTAAATAAGCCAAAAAAAAAAAAAAGTTAAATAAGCAGGGTAACAATATACAGCCTTGACGTACTCCTTTTCCTATTTGGAACCAGTCTGTTGTTCCATGTTCAGTTCTAACTGTTGCTTCCTGACCTGCCTATAGGTTTCTCAGGAGGCAGGTCAGGTGGTCTGGTATTCCCATCTCTTTCAGAATTTGCCAGAATTTATTGTGATCCACACAGTCAAAGTGTTAATATATAGATCATTTAATTTGGGGTTTTTCATATTTTATCTGTCACTTATGCTTTTTATCTTTTGGAAATGATATGATCTGATATTGGCATATGTATCTTCTTCCGTATGTCTCTATATCTCTATCACTTTCTGCTAAATTTGTCTTTCATCTTATCTCTAGCTCACTACTTTGTTCTTCATCAGGCTATATCTTGCTTACTCATCTAATACATTGCATACATTATATAATTTGTTTCATCTATTTTTCTTCCTTTTGATTATTATATTTTCTTCCTGATTTAATTTTGATTATATCATTTCTTATCTCCTAAGAATAAATTTTGGAGAAGGAAATGGCAACCCACTCCAGTACTTTTGCCTGGAAAATTACATGGATGGAAGAGCCTGGTGGGCTGCAGTCCATGGGATCGTGAAGGGTCAGACATGACTTCAATGACTTCATGACTTCACGAAGAATAAATTTATGTCATTATTATTTAAAATTATTTTACATCAATTTCAGTAACTTGCTCTGAATGATTTGTTTTCCAGTAAGCTATGTTATACTTAAGGTAGTTATGTACCTCAGGTGTGACTTCATGCTCCTCTATCGGAGAAGGCACTGGCACCCCACTCCAGTACTCTTGCCTGGAAAATCCCATGGACAGAGGAACCTGGTAGGCTGCAGTTCACGGGGTCGCTAAGAATCGGACATGACTGAGCGACTTCACTTTCACTTTTCACTTTCATGCTTTGGAGAAGGAAATGGCAATCCACTCCTGTATTCTTGCCTGGAGAATCCCAGGGACAGGGGAGCCTGGTGGGCTGCCATCTCTGGGGTTGCACAGAGTCAGACACAACTGAAGCAACTTAGCAGTAGGGAGGAGTATCAGCTGCACCATCTGGATTTTGTATGAAAAGGGCTAAAAACAGGCATTAGTCTGTGTCTGGCTGGTGGAACTTAGGAAGAAGTTAGCACTGAGTTCTTGAGTGAATGACTCCACAGCCATAACATGCCAAGAATTGTCTTGGCTGAGGTTGTCATTATAAACCCTTAAAGAGAAGCAGCTTTGTGAGCACCACTGTCTCCAGGCTGTAATTCAGTCATACTGAAATTTGAATAGGACATAGGGTAGGAGTGAATCCTCTTGTGTTTCTGGTCAGTCCTCTTCTGTTTCCTTCAACTCCCTCAGTAGGGAGCAGGGCTTTTGTTTGTCTGACACTTTTCCCATGGAGATACTCTCTTCTGGAGATACTCTTTCATGCTTATATCTAGATTGCTCTGGTGAAGGACCCAGGAAAATTTTCTAGACTCCAGACTGAGGGAAAGGCAAGAACAGAATGTAAACCTCTGTGACTCTCCTTGCACCTATGTTGGTTCACTGATCCTTATTGTTCCTGAATCTAGTATACTATAGCTCAAGAAATTGTCTGTCTCCCCAGGGGCTTGACATTTCTGTTGTTACTATGGAATTTCTGTTGCTGTCATTTTTAATTCCTGGTTTAGGACTAAGTTCTCATTGGCTTCTTACCTTCTCCAGATTAATTTCATAAGAGCGTACAAGTAGTTCTTGCCAGATCTTTATCTTGTATGATCCCTTATTATTTAAGTATAGGAGTACCCAGGCCTTCAGAAGGAGAAGGCAATGGCACCCCACTCCAGTACTCTTGCCTGGAAAATCCCATGGACGGAGGAGCCTGGTAGGCTGCAGTCCATGGGGTCGCTGAGGGTCGGACACGACTGAGCGACTTCACTTTCACTTTTCACTTTCATGCGTTGGAGAAGGAAATGGCAACCCACTCCAGTGTTCTTGCCTGCATAATCCAGGAACAGGGAGCCTGGTGGGCTGCTGTCTATGGGGTCGCACAGCGTTAGACACGACTGAAGCGACTTAGCAGCAGCAGCAGCAGGCCTTCAGAAATCTTTAGAGAACACATTCTAAATTGAGCATACCATCTTATAACAATCTGACCTTTCTTTTTCACATATTTTAGGCTTTGATTTATTTTTAAAAAGTTGCTTACACCCCTCCTCAGCATTTTCCCTCTTTTTATTCAGTCATTGCACAATAAACGTTCAATATTTGCTTGTAAAACTGCCTATCTTTATGCATTTTGAAAAATGAATTAATTTTCTAAAATAAGTATCAGCTCTATTTCTACTGTCACACTTGTGAGATGATAAAACAGTGGTCCTGCAATATGATGCACTGTAGTTATACTTTATTTGTCTCTATTGTCATAGCCTTGCAAAAAAGTACTTCAACAAATAAAGTAGAGAAAATAGATTTGCCTACAGAAAAATTGCAAATAAAGCTGGAGAAAGTGACAGAATTTTGCTTTTCCAAATATTGCAGGAACAATTGCCATTAAAAAGTCATTTTTTTCTACCTATCCACTTATTTTTCTTCTTTCTTGAATTTGTTGAAATGGGGTTTTGTTTGATCATGGAATGGTACATATTTCAGTGACCTAAGCATATATGGGACATCAGGTTTGTAAAGATTCATTTAATTCTTGAAGCTTTTTTTTTTTTTTTTTTTTAGTTTTAAGTGTCCAAAGCCAATTATAACATATTCATTAATGTGCTTATCTATATGAAGATAATGGACATGATTCATTGGAATTTAAGGAAGCACATTAAATAATAATGGGAATTTCTTAATGATTAAGAAACATCAAAGCCTCTATTAGAAAGAGTGAGGTTGAAGTGGAAAAAACAAATATGTGCCAGCTTTCTAGGCTAGCTTCCTACTCTGCTGTGTAATTTGGAGGTTAACCTGGCACATTCAGCAGTTGTTTAAAACACATTTATTGAATGTTTTACAATTATGTGTTTTCCCTGTTTGCTTGGGTAGGTGACCTTTGGTTCAGCTTCTGTGTATGTACACAATTTAATTGAAGCTTTTAGAGAGTTCTAAGGAAATGGAATTAGTTTTCAAGATGTTGTCTCAGAGAAATCTGGCTAGGAGGCGTGAAGGTTCTTGGGTTAAATAACTGCCTATGTAATGGTAGAACTGTATCTTTTATTTACTCTATTCCATTTTCTTTCTGATTCTTTCTTGCCATGTATTTTATATTTCTCTTGTTGGTAAGTATGTATTGTGAAATAACTAGAAACTACAATAAAAAGAAAGGATCGCATAGGATGTAACAATACCTAAACAAATCAGTTTCAGATTAGATTTTTTTTTTAAGAAAAAGAAATTCATTTATATATATGAATACTACAACCATGAATTGTGGTACAATCAAATGATACTGGTTTCAAAAAGTCACACAGCAAAATTTATACTTAGGAATTATTTCCAAAGCCAATACTGTTTTAAAAAATCCTTTTTAGGGGAAAAATCATCTTTACAATATGGATTGGAATTTTTTTTAATGTGAAGGTTATATACAGCAAAGTCTAACAAATTATATAATTAAACATCTTATTATCATTGCTAATATTTTATATGTTTAGTAAAAAAAGTTTGTTTAGAGAAAAGAGAATAAGCTTGTAGGCTCTCAACTGATTGACAAGGTGGTTTCTGAAAGTTCTAGATGTGATTGAACACAAATAGGTATCATTAAAATAACATATAGACTTCAAAGGAGACAATTTTTAGAGCACTTATTTGTATATTTAAGTACTATTATGTTTGTAAATAAATCAAACTCACATCTTATAGAATAAAATTTTCTGCATTTGTTCTATGAATGCAAGATACTCCCTATAAGTTTCATATATTGGGAGAAGATACTGAAAAAAAGAGAATGAAAGACTTGTTAAGCCCTATTTATGAGCAAATATCAGCTGGACTGAACACTTTGAAGTGAGGAAACAATCTTCCAGGCACAAATAATATACTTAATATTACCCAACAATTGTACCTGATGCATTGAGATTGCTGGTTGTTTCATGACAAAAGTTCTCTATTTTGACTCACTATGTAGGCTCTTTCTAAATAGAGGTCAGAAACATGGGGAGACTGAGTAAAGCTAGATGTTAAAAGGAAAAAAAAAAAAAAAGAAAAATGCAATCTAATCTGTTTAAGATTATCAACATGCAGAACTTGGATATGAGTTCTAAAGGAAATTTGTAATTACAGGCTGGTCCACAGAATTACATTGTTTAGTCATGTAAAAGATGAGTAAGTTACCATGTTCACTTCTAAATGCCTGCTGTTAATATGTGGCAATGAAGTCTTTTTGACATTAAGAAGTTATAGACGACATTTGTCTCTTTTTCTTCTTCCATTCTCCCTCCCCATCCCCTTTTTTCTCTTTCCCCTTCTTTTTCTTCATCCTCCTCTTCTTCCTCATCTTCTTTCCCTTCTTCCCTTTCCTCTTCCTCTTCTTTTACTGCTACTAATTCCATCTCATCCTACCTGCTCCTCCTCCTTCTTCCTCTTCTTCTCTTTCTTCCCCTTCCTTCTTTTGTATATGAACTCCCTTCTTATATTTTGTGTATTTTCTATTCTATGGGCCTTGGTTGCATAGAATCTATATGCAATTATAGAACTTGAGCAAGATATTTTGAGCTTTATGCCAGTTAAGAAATGAATTTGTGACTTACCATCAACATTCAGAGTGTGGTATTGGGGACAGGGAGAGTAGAGCATTCAACATGGCCATGGAAGGAATAGCTATGTGTTCCAGTTGCAGATGTGCTGCATTGCCAGGGGCGGTATCCAGTGTCTGATGGTACAAAGTGTAGAAATCAATGCACAGGAGATAGTATGGTTGTTATCTCCATACTTTCATTTGTTCTTTTGAATATTTCCAGAGATTTCACTGTTCTAAACATATTACATTGTTTAAGCCCATCTATTCTTTATAGTACTCTTGCCTAGAAAATCCCATGGACAAAGGATCCTGGTAGGCTGCAGTCCATGGGGTTGCTACGAGTTGGACACGACTGAGCGACTTCACTTTCACTTTTCACTTTCACACATTGGAGAAGGAAATGGCAACCCACTCCAGTGTTCTTGTCTGGAGAGTCCCAGGCATGGGGAAGCCTGGTGGGCTGCTGTCTATGGGGTAACACAGAGTTGGACACGACTGAAGTGACTTAGCAGCAGCAGCAGCAGCGTTCTTTATAATAAAGTTTTCGGAGAAAGGCACTATTTTTACCCTCATTACACAGATGAAGTAATAAAAGAACAGAAAAAAATAAGCAATTGGCCTCAAATCAGGCAGCTATTAAGTGGCAAACTTGAGATTCAAACTCAGGTAGCATGATGTTGGTATCTGAGTGTTTAGCCAGTGTGCTGTCCAGCATCTTTTGTTGCTGCCCACTATTGAAGCTTGGTACCAGAACCTTCCAATAATTCTATGAGTAACCCAATATTTTTAATGTTCTATTCTTATGTTTAAAATATTTAGATTCAGTTTAAGTTGCTTACAGCTAAGGATGCTGCCAATACCATAGTTATCATAGTGATGCCATAAATGAATTAGCCTTATGATGATTAATAGGCCAATTAAACTCTCAATGCTCATATGTAAAAGTTTACATATTTGTAAATATTACTTATTACCCTAGCCTTCAAACATTGTAAGAATCAGATAAAATAATGTTTTACTTTGTAAACCAATAAGATTAAATACATTTAATTTCAAATCAACAAACATTATTCCTAACCTCTTAGATGTAATCCCCTTCTCGTAGGTATGGATCACACGATGGTAGATATCACTCACCCACTGATGTTCACAATATATCTGTTATTGTCCATACAGGAAAACAGAAACTGTTGTACGTTTTCAAACAGAGAGGTATTTATTGAAAGCAATCACTTATAACAGTACTGGAAGGGTTTAAGAAGCGAATAGTAGGGAGCTGTGTCTTACTAAAGTTCAGTAATTATGGGAAGCCCCTACTGTGCCTATTGCTGGAAGAATATAAGCGAGAAGGATGTATAACCCAGAGATCAGTAATTATAGAAAGCTCGTTCTTGCCCTGGAACTGAAAGCCTGGGGTCAGGTTGACTACCAAAAGATAATACCTGATACATCACATTAAATTTTAGAACCATTTAAATGTATATCCATTAAAATGTTACTTTTCTTAGTAAGTTACTTTTATTAATGTGTTGATTATATTGTTGTCAGTTTCAATTAGATTTTTAGATGAAATTCTACTAAGGATGGCCACTATACTCTGCTTTTTATTTCAATAACAAAGATAATAAAATTGTTTTAAATAGTTTGTCATTTCATTAATTCCATATATTGAATATCTTTTGGTCAAGCTTTATAGTATTGGCCAAGGATGCAATTATCCTTCAAATCTACCAACTTAACACTGTCAAGATTCAGAGTGGGAAAGAGGCCTTTTTGACTGTGTGTTAATTTAACATGGTACAGAACTCGGTGATTCCTGATTCTTTCTTTCAATTTACATCTGCTGCTGCTGCTAAGTCGCATCAGTTATGTCCGACTCTGTGCAACCCCATAGATGTCAGCCCACCAGGCTCCTCTGTCCCCGGAATTCTCCAGGCAAGAATACTGGAGTGGGTTGCCATTTCCTTCTCCAATGCATGAAAGTGAAAAGTGAAAGTGAAGTTGCTCAGTCATTTCCGACTCCTCTCGGCCCCATGGACAGCAGCCTACCAAGCTCCTACGTCCATGGAATTTTCCAGGCAAGAGTACTGGAGTGGGTTGCCATTGCTTCTCCCAATTTACATCTGGAAACTAATCAAAATGATTTCTCCATGTCATAGTATATAGAAAGGGGTCTGGATCCTTCTGTCCATTGATGACATGCTTTATTATTAAGAAATAAATGTGGACTTAAATTGTAGTTATGTGGACTTAAAATGTTGAAGTGTGGACTTAAAATGCTGTCATTTTATTAGTATTATGAAAAAATTTTAATGTCAGCTCTGCTAACAAATTTTTTGGGTAATTATTCTTCAACACATAAATGAGCAAAATAATCTAAAATGTAATTCAAAGTACCATCAGTTCAGTTCAGTTGCTCAGTCGTGTCCGACTCTTTGCGACCCCATGAATCGAAGTACGCCAGGCCTCCCTGTCCATCACCAACTCCCAGAGTTCACCCAGACCCACGTCCATCGAGTCAGTGATGCCATCCAGCCATCTCATCCTCTGTTGTCCCCTTCTCCTCCTGCCCCCAATCCCTCCCAGCATCAGAGTCTTTTCCAATGAGTGAACTCTTCACATGAGGTGGCCAAAGTACTGGAGTTTCAGCTTTAGCATCATTCTTTCCAAAGAAATCCCAGGGCTGATCTCCTTCAGAATAGACTGGCTGGATCTCCTTGCAGTCCAAGGGACTCTCAAGAGTCTTCTCCAACACCACAGTTCAAAGGCATCAATTCTTCAGCGCTCATAGTTAGTAGTTAGTAATACTGCTTCTATTTTTAGAAGTTTATAACAGAGTAGATCTTAAAATTTCTCATCACAAGGAAAAAATTATAATTATGTGTGGTGATAGACATTAACTAGACTTAACATAGTTGATAATTTCACATTATATATAAATATTGGATTACTACACTGCATACCTGAAAATAGCATATGGTATTTTCATATATTCATATGTTATTTTCATATATGTCAACTACATTTCAATTTTAAAAAATGCCATTTGAGAGTGTATTTATTACTCACTGTGCTGGACACTTTAGGGTTGAGAGCCATTAAAAATCAACAGATTACTTTAAATTAATAGCACTCCTTTCTTCTCTTCAGGTAACAATTCTAATAATCTCTTTTATACATTTTTTTACTCTCAAGTAAACAAAATTTTATTAATCTTTGTTCTGTGTATAACATGGGGTAAGGGCATTCCTGGATACATTACATATGCTATTTGATTTTACTTACTAACAACCCTGTGGGGGTATCAATGACCATTTTTACATTAAAAATGGAAACTCAAGGTTAGAGCTAGGAAGTGAAGGAGATGAGATCATCTGATTTCAAAGCAAGTACAAAATTCAACATAAAATCTATGTGAGATATTCGTTGGAGGAAAAACATATTAAAAACTTTCAAATAATAGGTTCATGTAATTTGGTTCCTCTATTTCCAAAACACAAAGGGAATTTTATGGTATCTAAAGAAACAGTGTAAGACTTTATTTTGGGGGCTCCAGAATCACTGCAGATGGTGATGGCAGCCATGAAATTAAAAGACGCTTACTCCTTGGAAGGAAAGTTATGACCAACCTAGATAGCATATTCAAAACCAGAGACATTACTTTGCCAACAAAGGTCTGTCTAGTTAAGGCTATGGTTTTTCCAGTGGTCATGTATGGATGTGAGAGTTGGACTGTGAAGAAAGCTGAGCGCCGAAGAATTGATGCTTTTGAACTGTGGTGTTGGAGAAGACTCTTGAGAGTCCCTTGGACTGCAAGGAGATCCAACTAGGCCATTCTAAAGGAGATCAGTCCTGGGTGTTCTTTGGAAGGACTGATGCTAAAGCTAAAACTCCAATACTTTGGCCACCTCATGCGAAGAGGTGACTCATTGGAAAAGACTCATGCTGGGAGGAATTGGGGGCAGGAGGAGAAGGGGATGACAGAGGATGAGATGGCTGGATGGCATCACAGACTTGATGGACATGAGTTTGGGTAAACTCTGGGAGTTGGTGATGGACAGGGAGGCCTGGTGTGCTGCAATTCATGGGGTCACAAAGAGTCGGACACAACTGAGTGACTGAACTGAACAGAACTGAAAGGGCATGTTTTTAAATAGATGAGAAATATTGAAGTTGGGAGCACATCCTTTTTCTAGAACATATCTTGATGGCCAGGTCGCACTGCTGAGGTCCCTGATGTCTGCAGAGGAACAAACCAGACCATCCTGGGACCTGAATTCAGATTTATGTAAGAGAATGGAGAAGAGGCCACAGAAACAGTAATAAGTATAAAGAACTTGAATAATGTAGAAAGAATATGGTTCTGGGGAATATAGCAGTAGACAGAAGTCCAGACCTGCTCTAAGTGTGGGAGCTTGCCAAGAGCTGGGAGGAGCCAGAGCTGCCCGGGTTCAACAAGCCAAAATCAGAGTAGCGATCACACCTTTAATCACGTACTGTGATATAAGCAAGAGGCTAGATAGGTGAAAACGCTGCTCTCATGTTTTCATTTCCCCCCATGCTGCTGCTGCTGCTAAGTCACTTCAGTCATCTCCAACTCTGTGTGACCCCATAGACGGCAGCCCACCAGGCTCCCCCATCCCTGAGATTCTCCAGGCTAGAACACTGGAGTGGGTTGCCATTTCCTTCTCCAATGCATGAAAGTGAAAAGTGAAAGTGAAGTCACTGAGTTGTGTCCGACTCTTAGCGACCCCATGGACTGCAGCCCACCAGGCTCCTCTGTCCATGGGATTTTCCAGGCAAGAGTACTGGAATGGATTGCCATTGCCTTCTCGGCATTTTCCCCCATGAAATGCACCAATTTAAGATGAGATGGATCAGCGTCCTTGTAGGGATGCCTTAGTCCCAGTGGAGCTCTGACAGAAGTCTCCTGACATTGTATGTCACTGTGGTCTGAAAAGAGAAAGAGAGAGAAACTAGCAGTGGAAAAGCACTGACTCAGAGTGGGGACAAATGTCTTGACGTTTCCTCCTCATGCATCGGGCGGACTCAGCAGAGGCACCTGGTAGAGGGCTCAGCTGAAGACAGCCTCTAAAGAGGCCTCTTAATGAAGGCACCTGGGCTAGGAACGTCATGATGGGGGAAGAGCAAGGTCAATTGGGTAACCTGAGACTCTGGTCTTAACTTCCAGGTTCTGCTTTGAACTGGAGAGATCTCCCAGCTAATGGTTTTACTCTTGCCTGAAGTCAGGCCTGAAACCTCGGGCTCAGAGTCGCTCTTGGAGCCAGACATGTCAGAGGTAAGAGGGCTGCCGCATTCCTAGCACTAAACAGAACTCAGGGTTTAATACTACCCACGGATAGTACCGCACTCAGCTACCGGCTCTCGACTTTAAAGGAACATTTTGAGGCAGTAGAGTATGTTTTCCCCCTTTCATTTATTTAGAAGATGGATGGGGAAAGAAAGATAGGAAAAGTTTTGTGGCTTTTCTTTCCCACTAAAAATGTAAACTCTGAATTAGGAAAAGGATTTAAAACTGACATGATGAGGGGAAAAGGATATTTTTCTTGTGGAAATTAGTCTGTCAGTGAAAAACTAGAAGGGAGAGCACATGGAAATATGGGGGTTCCTAAAACAGAGAGATAGCAAAGCCCAAGAGCCGAGTGCTGGCCTGGAACATCTCAGCAGAGAGAACCCAGGGCAGCATGACCAATGTTTCCTAGCCACTGTGTAGCACAGAAGATGAAGGCAGTTAATAAAGTCTGCTGATAACAGGGAACCTTATCTCCCCAGCCTCCTCCCAAGTCAAGAGCTTGCCACTACAGACGGCTCTAGGCCCCTGGCAAACCCCTAGTGTAGGGATGAAAACTGAGGTTATGTGCTTAGCCATCTGAACAGAATGGATTTGGAGTAGGTAGTTAAGCTGGGTTGGAGAAAATGAAGTTCTAATGTGAGTTGAATTCCACATATGCTGCTGCGAGACTGGCAAGGATTAGTGTAATAACAAGCACTTGGTGTTAATGAGAATTTCAGTTCAGTTCAGTTCAGTTCAGTCGCTCAGTCGTGTCCGACTCTTTGCAACCCCATGAATTGCAGCACGCCAGGCCTCCCTGTCCATCACCAACTCCCTGAGTTCACTCAGACTCACGTTCATCAAGTCAGTGATGCCATCCAGCCATCTCATTCTCTGTTGTCCCCTTCTCCTCCTGCCCCCAATACCTCCCAGCATCAGAGTCTTTTCCAATGAATCACCTCTTCACATGAGGTGGCCAAAGTTTTGGAGTTTCAGCTTTAGCATCATTCCTTCCAAAGAAATCCCAGGGCTGATCTCCTTCAGAATGGACTGGTTGGATCTCCTTGCAGTCCAAGGTACTCTCAAGAGTCTTCTACAACACCACAGTCCAAAAGCATCAGTTCTTTGGCACTCAGCTTTCTTTACAGTCCAACTCTCACATCCATACATGACCACTGGAAAAACCATAGCCTTGAAAAAACCATAGACGGACCTTTGTTGGCAAAGTAATGTCTCTGCTTTTCAATATGCTATCGGAAAAGGTTGGTCATAGCTTTCCTTCCAAGGAGTAAGTGTCTTTTAATTTCATGGCTACAGTCACCAGTGACTGCAGTGAGCATTTACTGAGTGCCTAATATTTTAACTATTTAAATAAAATATTACATCTGATGGTCTTGAAAATCCTTTGAGATAGATACTGTTAATACCTACTTTTTACCGCTGAAGACATTGAATCTTGTGTATGTTCAGTAATATTCTCATACTTTGGAAAGCTGGTTAATGGCTGACTGAAGATTTGACTGTAAGAATTTACCTAGAGATTTTGCTGTTTACATTCACAATGATGTGAAGAAATTAGGTGAAAAATGGGACTAGCTTTTACCGCCCCCCCAAAAAAAAATTACTTGCTCTTGGATAAAATATTGGGCTTCTCTGATAGCTCAGCTGGTAAAGAATCCACCTGCAATGCAGGAGACGCCAGTTCAGTCCCTGAGTTGGGAAGATCCCCTGGAGAAGGGAAAGGCTACCCATCTCTTAAAATACTAGAGACAAATTTTCAGAACATGTTCTTTGGTGTCTTAGATCTGTCTGTAGAGGTTTGTCTTGGCATAGAGATAAAAGTTGTGCTGAGCCTTGTAGTGGAAGTCAGATAACCTGGCTTGAGGAAGGATTGATTTATGTGGCGGGCCTGGCTTAGAGACCACTTCTGTCTTGCTCTCACTTATCAGTGTATCTCCACTACAAACACAGCACCTAGAATGGTTGAAGGGAGAAGAAAACGTAGTGAATAGATACTTAATACCAGTTGAATAAATAAACTAATCCAGAAAACCCCCTTTTCTCTAAAGGTCTAAGTTTACTTGTTTAAAAATTAATGTTTCTTTTTGGCTGTGCAGGGTCTTCCTTTCTGTGCATTGGTTTTCTCTAGTTATGGAGCGCGGGGGATATGCTCGTTGGGGTGCACAGGCTTCTCACTGCAATTGCTTCTCTTGTTGCAGAGCTCAGGCTCAAGGGCATGGAGGTTCAGTAGTTGTGGTGCTCTGACTTAGTTGCCCCAAGGCATGTGGGATCTTCCTGGATCAGGGATCAAACCCATGTTCTCTGTATGGGCAGGCGAATGCTTAACTACTGAATCATCAGGGAAGTCCAAGGCCTCAGTTTTCTTATCTGTAAAATGGAAAGTAAAAATTTCTATAATCCAAGTTTTTTTAGATGAGATGATATAAAAAAGGTTTTATAAAATATAAATATCTATAATTTGCTCTTGTAACCATTTTACAGGGTCAAATTCTATAGAAATAGGAAATTGAACTTTGAATCTTGTGTAATCTAGCACTTGCCAAAATCTCTGTGCAAACATCTGGTGTCTGAAAAAGAGTCTAAGGAGCAGGTCAGATATGCTATCCTCTTTAGTGAGTAGTTTATTGAAATGCATTCCTTCAATTTATTTAGAGCATGATAATTAAAATACCTGGGTTATATTATTTTAGTTGTTTATACAAAGGCCTTTTTAAATTATTATTTAGTTTCACATCCTGGACTTTATTTTCTGAGGCTTATTATAAGACATGGCCTTTTGAAGAATGTTTCTATATCTTTTATAAAATCAAATCTGAAGATACTGTTCATTATGATAACCTTACTTTGGGAAGCACAGTATGAGTGCTGCCCAGATTTTAGTGTGAAGAATGTGCTTGCTGTCAAAATGCACTTTGATGTTCTTATTTGTCTAGCAATGAAATCTGTATTTACTGTATTTTCCTTATTGCCTTGTTTGACAAGAAAAATAGGAGCTAAATTCAGAGCTTAGTTGCAATAAGTAGTTTATCCCATGTCCCTGATTTAGTTTTGAACTGTCTTGTTCATCCACAAAATTTCTAGTATATCTTAGGCACTTGCTGATAAATGACAAAAAAAAAAAAAAAAATCACCATTGCTAATTATAGTTTATATTTGTGCTTATTTTGCATATAACCTTTACAATCTTTAAGTTGATAATACAAAAAATATTCAACTCAATGTCTAGCAGACAGTATACCTTAGAGCAAAAACTTCAGTATTCCCCTCCCTGTCTGGTTCTCACAGATTTCAGGTCCTAAGTTTTGCTATTGTGCTTCATTTTTCACCATTTAATTAGTTTAGGAGAAGGATTGTGATGACCTATTTGTCATATGATATTGGGAAAAGATAATTTCATAAATTACAATACTCTAAATCACCAGTGAGCTTAAATACTAGGAGCAATATAAATAATGCATTATATTAGAGTCCTAGTTAATTTCCATAGACACAGAAAATAGTATATGTAACGTTTGTAAATTATTATTTTGAGAAAAGAGGATTTAAAAACCTATAATGCTACATTTGGGTGTGTTTTAAGGCTAGACAATGCTATAAATATGCTTACTATGACTATAATTATGCCATGGAAACAGTTGCTAGAAAGCACAAAGCCCAACTAGTTGAAATTTTGAAGTAGCCCTAAGGTAGAATGTGAAGATACCTTCTGCTAGGTGAGGAGGGTTAGAGGACACATTAAGATGACTATTTATACTTGGTTGATGTTCTCTTTCATTTTAATTAACCATTTAGCAAGCAAAGAGTAAAAGAGATCAACATCAAAGTATAGGCCAGTTCTGCTTGCCCTATAAATTCTGAGTGCACACTCCAAGTTCAGTGGTCAGTGTGACTCCTACTTGTCAGTCACTAAGTTGTGCCCAGTTCTTTGAGACCCCATGGACTGCAGCACACCAGGCTTCCCTGTCCTTCACTATTTCCCAGAGTTTGCTCAAACGCATGTCCATTGAGTTGATGATGCTATAAAACCATTTCATCCTTTGCTGCCCCCTTTTTTTCCCTCTTGCCCTCAATTTTTCCCAGCATCAGGGTCTTTACATCGGGCTTTGCATCAGCTAGCCAAAGTATTGGAGCTTCAGCATCAGTCCTTCCAGTGAATATTCAGGGTTGATTTCCCTTTGGATTGACTGCTTTGATCTCCTTGCTGTCCAGCAGACTCTCAAGTGTCTTCTCCAGCACCATGATTCAAAAGCATCAATTATTCAGCACTCAGCCTTCTTCATGGTCCACCTCTCACATCCATACATGACTACTGGAAAAACTATAACTTTGACTATATGGATGTTTCTTTGTGAAGTGATGTCTTTTCTTCTTAATATGCTGTCTAGGTTTGTTAGCTTTCCTTCCACAGAGCCAGAGTCTTTTAATTTCATCCCTGGAGTCATTGCCTGCAGTGAGTTTGGAGCCCAAGAAAATAAAATAAACTTTCTCTATTTTCTCTCACTGTTTCCACTTTCCTCCATTTTATTTGCCATGAAGTGATGGGACCAGATGCCATGATCTTAGTTTTTAAAACGCTGAGTTTTAAGCCAGCTTTTTCACTCTCTTCTTTCACTCTCATCAGGAGGCTTTTTAGTTCCTCTCCATTTTCTGCCATTAGAATGGTATCATCTGCATACCTGAGGTTGTTGATATTTCTCCCAGTAATCTTGATTCCAGCTTGTCATTCATTTAGCCTGACATTTCACATGATGTGCTCTGCATAGAAGTTGTTACATAGAAGCAGGTGACAATATACAGCCTTGTTGTACTTCTTTACAAATTTTGAACCACAGTAAGGAATCTATCATGTTAAAGCAGACCATGAGAGCAGGCTTAAAAAAAATTAGTCTGGAGACAGGTCCAGATCATAATTAAAGGTCTCCTCTGTTACTAGTAAAGTCATTCTACCATTCTTGCTTTGACAGTGTTATCTAGATCTGTTTTCTGTTTCTTAATGGTATCATCTGGCTTAAGGTAGACTGGTCCAGAACCTACTACAAACAAAAGAATGAAAAAAACAAAACAAAACAAAACCTATGGGATAGAGAAGTAAATACACTGTTACCTAGATATTTATTTTCTGGGATTTCTTCACCTAGAAGAGAAACAAAGCTTATTTGAGCAAGGCAGTCCTATTGGTGGTGGTTATTGTTTGGTCATTAAGAGTTTATCCAACTCTTTTGTGACCCCATGGACTGTAGCCCTTCAGGCTCCTCTGTCTATGGGATTTCCCAGGCAAGAATATTGGAGTGGGTTGCTATTTCCTTCTCCAAGGGATCTTCCCTACCCAGGGATTGAACCCGAGTCTCCTGCATTGCAGGTTTATTCTTGATGGTGATGGACAGGGAGGCCTGGCATGCTTCGGTTCATGGGGTCACAAAGAGTTTGACATGACTGAGCAACTGAACTGAACTGAAATGAACTGAGCTACTGGAGAAGCATGCAGTCTATTGGTGCAGGTGAATAATTTTTTCCAAGTCAAAAAAATTAAAAAAAAAACACTGAAAATATTACTTGCAACTAAAGAGTATTGTAGATTACATTGAAATGGCTTATGTGTTCATGCTTAGTCATGTCCAACTCTTTGCGACCCCATGGGTAACCCTCCAGACTCCTCTGTTAATGGAATTTTCCAGGCAAGAATACTGGAGTGGGTTGCTATTTCCCTGTCCATTAAATGGCTTAGAATTGAATAATAGTAGTGAGAGTGGACAGCTTTGTCTTGTTCCTGGTCTTAGAGGAAATGCTTTCAGTTTTTCACCATTAAAAATAATGCTTGCTGTGGGTTTGTCATATATGATCTTTATTATGTTGAGGTAGGCTCCCTCTATGCCCACTTTCTGAAGAGCTTTTTTTTTTTTTTTTTTAATCACAAATGGGTGTTAAATTTTGTCGGAAGCTTTTTCTGCATCTGTTGAGATGATTGTATGGTTTTTATTCTTCAGTTCTTATTATGATATATCACATTGATTTGTATACATTGAAGGATCCCTGCATCCTGGGATAAATCTCAATCATTGAGTGTGATCCTGTAATATGTTGTTGGATTCTATTTGCTAGTGTCTTGCTAAGAATTTTTGTGTCTATGCTCAGTGAAACCAGTCTGTAATGGATCAATTACAAAAATGAACCACATAGGATGTGATTTTGATTCTTTTCTCTGAGAGATTTACTGTCAGACTTCAGACAATTTCTTGACATTTTTTAAAGATTATCTGGTGCTTGTGACCATAAGCAGTTACAATAAAAAAAATACCAGTAGATATTATGCATATGATTCACATCATGCTTTATAATAATTTATATTATTTATTAACTAGATCTAACACTTAGATGTCTATAGAACATTAGTTGCCAGAAGAAAACAGTCAAGTGAACAATGATATGATTATATTTTTAAGTTAGTTAATTATGGAGTCATCATTTTCCAGTATTTTTCTACTACCAAAAGCTAAAATGGTTTTAAATCACAGAGCTCTGTTAAATGTAATTTTTACATTGTTAAGTTCTATTATAACTTTCTGAGTTAGCTAGTTTTTATAATGGTTATTGTTTAAAATTGATAGGATTCTATAAAGCACATTTGCTTTCAGATGTTCTAGAAATACATACAGGTGTTATGATCAGATTTAGCAGTAGATCAACAAAAATGATATCACTTAAAAATATGTACTTCACATTTTTTTTTTCCTTGTTTCTGAACTTCCCCTTGTTTCTTTGATCTTTCTAAGGTGGTTTGAGATTTTGGATAGACATTTTTTTTTTGTGGTTGAGATGAAAAAAGTACAAAACAAAACATAGAGGAGAATAAAAGAAGTTAAAGAATAATTAGTTCTTGGTGGCAAGAAACAAGATATAACTTGTTGGTTTGCAGCTGTATGCAGCACCGTTGTCTTTTCTGCTTGTCCATCACACAAAAAAGCAAGCAGCTATCTGTTCGATCAGTGGCATTTCAGACTAGCCCCAAACAGAAAACAGCCACCGTTGTGTTTGTTCACAATCCTCTGGGTCAGCTTCTAGGCAATTCCAATGCTTTGCTTTAGCACAGTTGATCTCTGTGTTGACTTGACTAAAGCTGAGGTGTATAGGATGATTTGATTTTCATTTTGGCAGTTGGCAGTCTAGGGAGCTTAAACTGGTATGGCTTGTTTCTGTTTCATGTGTTTCTTTATGATTTAATAAGCTAACCTGCGCTTTTTCACAGGGTGATTAAAACACTCCTAAGAGCAAGATGGAACAAGCTGCAGTGTAAAAACAGTTTTAAAGACTCTGCTTACATCCTGCTAGCTAACATCTAATTAGTTAAAGTAAGCCACATGACCAAATGCTGATGCAACAGGTAGAGAAATAGAGTTCACTACTTGAAAGTAAGCCACAATACAAAGATGGATGCATAGAGGGATTTGTGGCCTTTTTTTTTTTTTTTTTTTTTGCAGTCTACCAACATATGATGTTACATAATAGGATTTTACACATTCTTTAGAATTAATTATGCAATTCTTTGTAACAAACAACAATATTTTATTTCTAAGGGTAATCACTGGGATCTGAATATAGCTTTATTATACAGGGCATTTGTTTGTACTTATAGACATTCTCATGGAACTTCCCCTTATTTTATTCTATATTGTGTAAGAGAAAGCATAAGAATAAAATAATGTTATGAATAAAGTTAGATAAATATGAGGGCCTTTGCCTCAGTTGAAAATGAGATGCTCAGTAGTAAATTTTGATTGCATAAGAAGGAAACAACTATAATGTGGTATTATTAGGAAGAAAAGGTACCAAAGTTGAATGAAGGTAACTGCTTGTCTGACCAAATTGAAGCCTCATCACTTAAAAATAATAAATGAAATTGATACAAAGAAGCCATATTTTGTCAGAAAATACACCAGCAGCAATGAAATACCTAAATTAACTGTGAGTGAACTATATAGAATTTTAGTATGTAGTGGAAAAAAAAACTATATAGCATAGTACATAGAAATAAATAGATGTGATGACTATTTTAGATGAAGAGGAAAAGGGAAATTGGAATTTCTACCACTTTGATGCAAATCAGAGTGCCCAAAATGATTGTGACATTCAGAATCATAATTTGCTTTGTAGCTCTGTTCATGCTGTTCTTTTACATTACAGCTACCGGATGGTTATTATTATTTACTGTTTAAGGCAGAAAATGTACTTGGTGGACCAATCCTAGACAAATAACAGGTTGCTGCCCCAGGGAGTTTGCAGTTAAGAGACACGGGCACGTATAATGTAGAACAAACAAAGCAAGAATACTGACTGTTCCCTGCAGCTTAAATACTTAATGAGGCAGGGAAACATTTTGGAAATTAGTGAAAGAAAAGAGAGAAGAATTTTGGAAAAAATACATAAGGGATTTTTATTAATCCCATCACAGTTCTATGATTTATAGTGAGTGCTGCATAGAATGCTGGGGTGTCATGTTACCTAGGCTAAAACATCTGTATATCTAGGAATATCAAAATCATCACTGGGAAAAAAGAGTGAGAAAAAAGATAAATGAAAAATTTATGGATTTTATGAGTAGATGTAGTAGGGAGTAAATCTGATGATAATGTTAAAATCATGGAAGAAATTACTCTACAATTTACTTTTAATAAATAGCTCATGATACCTACATAGAAGACTGTTGATATTTTATAGCAGAATTTTGGGAGTATTTATACATTCTCTTGGGGTCTATAAATTCGTAATAAAACTGGGTATTCTTAATCTAAAATATTATTAGAAGGGACCTTAGAGTCTAAAATTTATTCTAAAAGGTATCCCAATGAAATTAACAGATTTTCAAAAGGGTAAACTTGATCAAATTTCATTCTAGAAAGATCACTGTAGTAACAATGAGATGAAAGTTAGTGGAATTAGAAAAGGATATGACTATAATCCAGTTAATTAAGAGCCTTGGGAATGGTAGAGAAATAGCAATTTGAAATGATTTCAAGGTACTTAGAAGGGGAAAATCTATAGGTCTTTGTAATTAATAAAAGGAGTCAGTAATTGAGAAGGGGGATATCTAGGGTAATCAAAAGTTAATGACGTCAGTTGTGGTAGTGCCATTTCCTAATACAAGGAGCATGGAAAAAGGGCATGCTTTGAAACTTTGAGCTGTCTGTGAGACATTCAAGTGAAAAATATTCAAGAGGTATTGAATGTAGAGATTTGTGATCAACAGAAACTTTGAAACTAAATGCACAATTATTGAAAAGAGAGGCTATTCATTCCAGATTATCGCATGTTTATAGTGTGCCATAGTTACTGAGCCAGGTGTGGAGAGTCAGTGGTGAACTAGACACCTTTCCTGAAACTGTTTGCGGTCTGCTGGGCAATGAGGTACAGTGTTTAGAGGTACAATTAGAAATTGTTGCAAGAGAAAAATATGGTTGAATCGTCTAGGTAAAAATGCACATCCCCATTCATCTGTCTTGCAAAAACTGTTAATTTGGGGTACCATCAGTTCAGTTCAGTTCAGTCACTCAGTAGTGTCCGACTCTTTGCGACCGCATAAATTGCAGCACACCAGGCCTCCCTGTCCATCACCAACTCCCGGAGTTCACCCAGGCTCACGTCCATTGAGTCAGTGATGCCATCCAGACAGCTCATCCTCTGTCGTCCCCTTCTCCTCCTGCTCCCAATCCCTCCCAGCATCAGAGTCTTTTCCAATGAGTCAGCTCTTTGCATGAGGTGGCCAAAGTACTGGAGTTTCAGCTTTAGCATCAGTCCTTCCCATGAACACCCAGGACTGATCTCCTTTAGAATGAAGTCGTTGGGTCTCCTTGCAATGCAAGGGACTCTCAAGAGTCTTCTCCAACACCAAAGTTCAAAAGCATCAATTCTTCGGCGCTCAGCTTTCTTTACAGTCTAACTCTCACATCCATACACAACCATTGGAAAAACCATAGCCTTGACTAGTTGGACCTTTGTTGGCAAAGTAATGTCTCTGATTTTGAATATGCTATCTAGGTTGGTCATAACTTTCCTTCCAAGGAGTAAGTGTCTTTTAATTTCATGGCTGCAATCACCATCTGCAGTGATTTTGGAGCCCCCCAAAATAAAGTCTGACAGTGTTTCCACTGTTTCCCCATCTATTTCCCATGAAGTGATGGAACCAGATGCCATGATCTTCGTTTTCTGAATGTTGAGCTTTAAGCCAACTCTCTCACTCTCCTCTTTCACTTTCATCAAAAGGCTCTTCAGTTCTTCTTCACTTTCTGCCATAAGAGTGGTGTCATCTGCATATCTGAGGTTATTGATATTTCTCCTGGATTTATTAAAAAAAAAACTGATTTCTACTGTTTCCTTTTAATGTTTGTATTTTTTAATGCTAAAGTGATACATGCTAATTATACAACATATATGTAAGCAAAATAAAATAACTTATCCACAAATATTTATAGTGTGCCTAATGCATGTAGAATTTTCTTCCCTGGTGGCTCAGACAGTAAAGAATCTGCCTGCAATGCAGGAGACTATGGTTTTATCTCTGTGTTGGGAAGATCCCCTAGAGAAGGAAATGGCTACCCACTCAAGTATTCTTACCTGGAGAATCCCATGGACAGAGGAGCCCAATGGATTACAGTCTATGGGGTCACAAAAAGTAGGACACAACTGAGCAACTAACACTTTCACTTTCACAACATATGAGGTACTATGGTGTGTGCTGCCAACTTCTTATCCTCTCTGTTCTAGTCAAAGGAAGGTTCCTTCCTGTCATTCTAGAGTTTTGCATCTGTGGTTTCCTCTTATTTCTTCTTTGCCACTTTTACCTTTTTTACTCCTATTTGTTCCCCCAGTTTCCACCTCATGTATTTCTTACTCTGGGACTTCTCCTTTGACCCATTGTACCTCCCAGGCAGATTGGGTTATGAGCTTGCTTGGCATCTTACACTTACCGAGCCTTGGTGTATTTCCCAATGCTTGTAATTGCCTGCCTTCTAGTGCCAGGTGATTTGGCTAAAAACAATTTGGCCAAAAGCATATTGGCCAACCGGATAGTATGTCTAAAATGAATCTTTGAAAATCAATATATCTAGTTATAGGGTTTGATTTTTTCTATTTATACTTAAAATACAATTTTATTAATTTTCTGAAACAAGTTTGAAAAGTTAATTTTTTAAGAACACAAATTAAGAACAGAACTCTTCCAAAATGTCAAGTTTGTCTTCTTTGTGTGTATTTTGAGTATTTTATCTTTTGACCTAGAATGTCAGTGAAGCGCCTGCTTAACTGTGTTTAACTTCTGCTTTAGAGGACAGTTTTTTCCTTAAACTCAGAAAACATTAAGATGCAAGTACTTTCCTCATGCAGAAGGAGTATGGAGGGAACAAAATATTTTTTAAAGTGTTTTATTCTTCCGTTAATTTCTCAGTGAATACCTAAACTCAATATTTTATGAGTAGGCATGCTCATGATTCTAATATTTCAGTTTTCATTGTATAGGATGAAGTTTCTACACAGTCCTGGGAAATCACTTCCTAGGTCAAATTTCCTATTTCAACAACCTTCAGTTTTGTAGTCTCCACTGATTACAATTCAGTGCTGTTTTGAGCTTGGCAATACACAAGAACTTTGAAATTGATATTTTAATTTCATCCAACATTTGAAAAATGCTAACAGCAACAAATTTGGAAAACTCAGCAGTGGCCACAGGACTGGAAAAGGTCAGTTTTCATTCCAATCTCAAAGAAAGGCAATGCCAAAGAATGCTCAAACTACCACACAATTTCACTCATCTCGCCAGGCTTCAGCAATACATGAACTGTGAACTTCTAGATGTTCAAGCTGGTTTTAGAAAAGGCAGAGGAACCAGAAATCAAATTGCCAACATCCACTGGATCATGGAAAAAGCAAGAGAGTTCCAGAAAAATCTCTATTTCTGCTTTATTGACTAAGCTAAAGCCTATGACTGTATGGATCACAATAAACTGTGGAAAATCCTGAAAGAGATGGGAATACCAGACCACCTGACCTGACTCCTGAGAAACCTCTATGCAGGTCAGGAAGGAACAGTTAGAATTGGACATGGAACAACAGACTGGTTCCAAATAGGAAAAGGAGTATGTCAAGGCTGTATATTGCTACCCTGCTTATTTAACTTCTATGCAGAGTACATCATGAGAAACACTGGGCTGGAAGAAGCACAAGCTGGAATCAAGATTGTCAGGAGAAATATCAATAACTTCAGATATGCAGATGACACCACCCTTATGGCAGAAAGTGAAGAGGAACTAAAAAGCTTCTTGATGAAAGTGAAAGAGGAGAATGAAAAAGTTGGCTTAAAGCTCAACATTCTGAAAACTAAGATCATGGCATCTGGCCCCATCACTTCATGGCAAATGGGGAAACAGTGGAAACAGTGGCGAACTTTTTTGGGGGTGGGCTCCAAAAATCACTGCAGATGGTGAAATTAAAAGACACTTACTCCTTGGAAGGAAAGTTATGACCAACCTAGACAGCATATTTAAAAGCAGAGACATTACTTTGCCAACAAAGTTCTGTCTAGTCAAGGCTATGGTTTTTCCAGTGGTCATGTATGGATGTGAGAGTTGGACTGTGAAGAAAGCTGAGTGCCGACTAATTGATGCTTTTGAACTGTGGTGTTGGAGAAGACTCTTGAGAGTCCCTTGGATTGCAAAGAGATCCAACCAGTCCGTTCTAAAGGGGAGAAATCCTGGTTGTTCATTGGAAAGACTGATGCTAAAGTTGAAACTCCAGTACTTTGGCCACCTCATGCAAAGAGTTGATTCATTGGAAGACTCCAATGCTGGGAGGGATTGGGGGCAGGAGTAGAGGGGACGACATAGGATAAGATGGCTGGATGGCATCACCTACTCGATGGACATGAGTTTGAGTAAACTCCGGGAGTTGGCGATGAACAGGGAGGCCTGGCGTGTTGTGATTCATGGGGTCGCAAAGAGTCAGATATGACTGAGTGACTGAACTGAACAGCTACTCTCTACTTACAGTGATTCTTCAACCAAGTCATGACCTCTAATCTTTCAATGACTTCATGTTTTCATTATCCACCAGCTCCATTTTGTGTTCATTTTGCTTCATAACTTGCTTAGAATCCATGTTTCACTATTACAATCATTCAGCCATTTCTTTTAAAATACCCAGTATTCTACTTCTCTTTATGCTTCCATCAACCTTTGCAAAAGATAACTCATTTTTAGCACTGTTTTTGGCAAATGTAAGCATCATTTATATTAATTCATGAATCATCTTTGTTTTTCAGTCACTAAGTCATATCCAACTCTTTGTGAACCTGTGAACTGGAGCATGCTATGCTTCCCTGTCCTTTACTTATCTCCCAGAGTTTGTTCAAACTCATGTCCATTGAATCAGTGATGCCATCCAATCATCTCATTGTCTGTCACCCCTTTTTCCTCTTGTCCTTTATCTTTCACAACCTCAGGGTCTTTTCTAATGAGTCATCTCTTCACATCAGGTGGCCAATGTATGGGAGCTTCAGCATCAGATTTCCTTTGGGATTGACTGGTTTGATCTGCTTGTTGTCTAAGGGACTCTCAAGAGTCTTCTCCAATGCCACAATTCAGTATGCCCATTCACAATTGATCATATATTTTGCCTATTCTTTTACTAATTATTTCTGATTTTTATTCTTTTAAATTCACTTTTTCTCATTTTCAGCCAATCTTCTTTCTTTACAATCTTTGCAACTGTAAAATGTTGACATAAATTAAAGAATTATTTCAAGAAAATTAAGTCATTAATTATAGTGACTCAGATGAGAAGCTGAAAGGCTTACTGGGTCTTACAAGCCACTTGAGATATGGATTTCAGCAGATGACTTGATCAATTTCTAGTAATTGACCTTCACTGTTGTCCAGACCTAGTGACATGAATACTAAGATGATAAGCTTAGTAAATGATACATATAACTGGTCTTCATTTAATGCATAAACCAACATCAGGGAACATTTCGCATTTAACTAATTTTAAGGAAATCTATGAATTGATGTTCCATCTTTTAAGTCAGATGGCTTGAATATGAAAACTCAAATACAGAGGACTGAAAGAACATGAGAGCCAGCATTCAAAATCCTCATTATCCCCAAATCAAGGTCACAGTCCCAGCCAGAGGATGGGTTATTGCCAAGAAGGGGAGTGTGACCTTTTTGCTTCATTATATGTTAGGTCTTTCTATAAGCTACATGAGGTCCCTATGAGATTTTATCCAACTGTGTCTTATCTCTACACCACTCTTAACCTAAATTATTTTGTTGGAAATTTATAATAGATATTATGACTTTTAAACATGTAGTTCACCAATTATGTCTATATTGCCTGAGTCATGGATCAAAACCAGAGTGATGCCACTTTCTGCCTTCCTGAAGTGAGGTACACTGAGTTTCTTAACCAGCTCCAGAGGCCTGACTGAAGGCTTAGAGATACACAGAGGCCTGATACCTGGGCCTTCCAACAACCAGGATGCATTTCTTTTAATTATAAGTATATTCCAGAATATCAGAACTATCTCTTCCTATTTCAAACGAAGGACATTAAATACAGTTAGAGATTTTTTATTTGTTTAAAACATTTGCCAGAGCATAGACACTGGAGTTCTATGTTGCATATTGAGAGGAAAATAAAATCAAGATTTTAACCCAAATTTTAGAGCCTCATCCCAATGGCTGGTGCCCTGAAGGCAGAATTAGTGATTTACTCTGTATCATGGGGTTTAGAGTAGTGTCTGGTCCTTCTGAAATGTAATTACCAACTCTCTTCTCTGCATCCCACTAACAGCATGTTCATACTGTCATGTATTTATTAAATCAACGAATATTTATTGAGCCTCTAAAATGAATGTGAGAGTTGGACTGTGAAGAAAGCTGAACGCTGAAGAATTGATGCTTTTGAACCGTGGTGTTGGAGAAGACTCTTGAGAGTCCTTTGGACTGCAAGGAGATCCAACTAGTCCATTCTAAAGAAGATCAGTCCTGGGTGTTCTTTGGAAGGAATGATGCTAAAGCTGAAACTTCAATACTTTGGTTACCTCATGCAAAGAGTTGACTCCTTGGAAAAGACTCTGATGCTGGGAGGGATTGGGGGCAGGAGGAAAAGGGGATGACAGCGGATGAGATGGCTGGATGCTATCACTGACCCGATGGACGTGTTTGAGTGAACTCTGGGAGTTGGTGATGGACAGGGAGGCCTGGAGTGCTGCAATTCATGGGGTCGCAACAAGTTGGACACGACTGAGTGACTGGACTGAACTGAACTGAACTGAAAATATACCCAGCATTTTTCTATGTGTAGGGGATATACCAGTGACCAAAAATACAAAGTTTCTGCCCACATGGAGTTTATAGTTTTGTCTTATTCAGAAATAAACAACCATAGACCATGTTTTAATGCTTCATTAGGACATGCCTATTATCCAACTGTGATTACTTAAAAGACAGGGACATCACACACTGTCACATTTCTCTTTATGGTCTGGACATCAAATATGTGGTCAAAAGTAATTTGCCATCAGGGCATAAACTCTTCAAGAATTTCAGTTTAGCTTGTGCACAGGAACTGGTAAGCTGACAGGACTTGGTCTGTTCTTGCCATTCTTTTCATTGATGACACCAGGTATATGACAAGAATGGGTTAGAGTCAGGGAGCATTTGTCATTGAATTAAAGATTCTAATACTTATAGATAAGTGCTAGAAGGTGATGGTCAGGTCATCTGCTGACATGAATGTCTCACAGTCACTGATGATGAAATGGTAGACCATTGATAAGAATTCTCACTTCTATCATTACATCTCTATTCAGCATAGTGACAGGAAGTAATGTTACTGGGGAAAGTTATTTTCTTTCTTAATCATTTAGGTTATGGTTCTTAGGCCTTTTTTGTTTGTTTGTTTGTTTTTAATCCTTTGCAGTAACTCTTCATAATTTGATCATCTTTAATTTTAGTGGTGATAGTGAGGAGGGACAGTGAGAGGCATTTTATTGCAGGAGCTATTTGATCTTGTGATTTTTGCCTGCCTGCCCCCCCCCACGCCCCCCGCCACCAATCCAAGCACTCAAGATAGTCAAGTTTATCTTGTTGTTATATAAGAGTACAGTAAAACCTACATTTGCCTAGAGTGTGAGGTGTATTTTTATTCTCTGTTTCCTGATAACAAGTGATGACCCAGTGCCTCTTTGCCTCTTTTGTCCCTGATGACTGCACTAAAGTAGAAAAATTATGTCAGATTTTTTTTAAACTCATGCTAGAGTAGCTGGGCGGAGAAGGCAATGGCACCCCACTCCAGTACTCTTGCCTGGAAACTCCCATGGACGGAGGAGCCTGGTAGGCTGCAGTCTATGGGGTTGCGAAGAGTCAGACATGACTAATCGATTTCACTTTCATGCATTGGAGAAGGAAATGGCAACCCACTCCATTGTTCTTGTCTGGAGAATCCCAAGGATGGAGGAGCCTGGTAGGCTGCCATTTATGGGGTTGCACAGAGTCAGACATGACTGAAGCGACTTAGCAGCAGCAGCAGCAGTAGAGTAGCTGGGGTCCCAGACATACTGGAAAGAAGGAGGACATGGGGTGGGAGGAGAGAAGATAGCTCAGATTAGAAAAGATGTCTCAGACCAGAGTCATATGATAACATTACCCAATATATGGGACAAAAGGCCACTGAAAAAGAGGGATATGTTATATACATACAAACACATGTATAAATAAAACAGTGAGATGCAGGAGCCATCACAGGGTGATAAGTCTGCTCACAGGGACAGAAGGGTTTGCTAAGTAGGGAAACAAAAGGTGTGGAGGTTGATAAGTCTTCTTATTCCACTGCAACTACCATTTTAAACAGAAAGAGGCAGGGCCACCAGCTTATTTTAAACCTGAGAATGACATCATCAGCATTACACTTCGGAAGTATTAGTCTTGCTTCAGAGTGAAGACCTATTGTGTGCTAATAATTTAGCTAAAGTATTTATTAATTTCTATGATGCAAATACTTGCACCATGGCCAATTTCAAGCTACCTGTGGTTTGAAAATTGACTTAAAAATATCCCTGAATACTTAGCAGTTGGTTCTCATGAACCAGTCAGAGCCATCTCCAATATACCACTGGCTAGAGAGTGGAATTTTCAGTATTATTGTTCTTTTTCCCCCCAATATCTCAGGTTTAGAGGTAGGATATTCGAATAAAAGTTTGGCGCTGCTAAGTCACTTCAGTCGTGTCCAACTCTGTGCGACCCCATAGACGGCAGCCCACCAGGCTCCCCTATCCCTGGGATTCTCCAGGCAAGAACACTGGAGTGGGTTGCCATTTCCTTCTCCAATGTATGAAAGTGAAAAGTGAAAGCAAAGTCACTCAGTCGTGTCCGACTCTTAGCGACCCCATGGACTACAGCCTACCGGGCTCCTCCATCCATGGGATTTTCCAGGCAAGAGTACTGGAGTGGGGTGCCATTGCCTTTTCTGAAAAGTTTGCTGCAGCTCTTCAAACATGAGAATATGGATGACATTACATAAGGTAGGGCACTTTTAGGGAGAGTGGGAAGAATATTTGATTTAAACAAAATAAAATGTTTTAAATTAAAAGTGGCAAATTATGAAGTGTTAGTATTCAAGGCTGACTTCAGGTTTAAGCTTGGGTAACTGCATAGATGGTGGTCTCATTCACTAGGATAAGAAAGAGATGGAGAAAATTGGCTTATGAGGTTTAGTGACCAAATCCAGTTTGGGATATTCTGGGTTTGAGGTACTTCTAAACCTCCAAGGAGATTTGTTTCAATACAGAGTTGATGATAGATCAGACTCCAAAAAGGTGAGTTGTGATGACACAGAAAACACAACTGATGATTATTCTCTCATTGAATGAGAAGGAAAAAGGGAAAGTGTGGATTCTGTAGCTTTGTTATTAGCCTGGAAGGAAGTTGAAAGAGGGCTTGGTTGTTGTTCTTGACTTACTGAGTAAAGTAAACTTAACCTGATAAATAAATAATTAAGCACTTTGAAAAGACAGGTGACAATTTACATATATGTACTAAGGATAATGAATAGGAGAGATACTTGAAAGAAAGTTTCCTAGGGAATATTAAAGACCCAAATTTTAGATTTGTAGTGGTTTTTACTCAATGCTTTAAATAGCTATATGTCATTTTAGTAACTATATTATAAAATAGTTTCTAATTCAAACTATTGATTCATTCTAATATAATCTCACACTAAAAACAAATCACTGTATATTCCAAAAGCAAACACTTTTTTTGCCCACAAATATTCTTTAAAGCAATTTACTTAGTTGTAACTAATATATCCCCTTCATGGATCACAGTCTTGTCCTGGCAAAGGGGCTTGGATAACTCAATGAAGCCAGGAGCCATGCTACACAGGGCCACCCAAGATGAACAGTTCATGTGAAGAATTCTGATACAGCATGGTTCACTAGAGGAGGGAATGGCAAACTACTCCAGTATTCTTGCTGTGAGAACCAGATGAATAATATGAAAAGGCAAAAAGATACGACACTGGAAGATGAGCCTCTCAGATTGGAAGGTAACCAGTATGCTACTGGGGAAGAGTGGAGGGAACTTACTAATATTAATAGCACCACAAAGAATGAAGTGACTAGGCCAAAGCAGAAGCAACACTCAGTTGTGGATGTAACTGGTGGTGAAAGTAAAGTTCGATGCTGTAAAGAACAATATTGCGTTGGAAACTGGAATGTTCATGAATCAAGGTAACTTGGACATGGTCAGGCAGGAGATGGCAAGAGTGAACATTGAATCTTAGGTATCAGTGAACCAAAATGGATGGGAATGGGTAAATTTGATTTAAATGACTATTACATTTACTATTATGGGCAAGAATCCATGAGAAGAAATGGAGTAGCCCTCACAGTCAAAAGAATAGTCCAAAATGCAGTACCTGAATGCAATCTCAAAAACAATGGAATGATCTTGGTTCTTTCCAAGGCAAACCATTCAACATCACAGTAATCCAAGGCTGTGTCCCAGTCACTAATGACAAAGAAGCTCAAATTGACCCATTCTATGAAGACCTATAAGACTTTCTAGAATTAACATCAGTTAGTCAATACTGAAATTAAATTAATTATATTCTTTGCAACCAAATTTGGGAAAGTTCTGTGTAGTTAGAAAAAATAAGACCTGGAGCTGGCTCAGATCATAGGCTCCTTATTGAAAAATTGAGGCTTAAATTGAAAGTTGGGAAAACTACTAGGCCATTTATTTATGACCTAAATCATAATGATTATAAGTGGAGGTGATGGATAGATTCAAAGGATTAGATCAGATAGAGTGTCTGAAGAACTATGGTCAGAGGTTTGTAACATTGTACAGGAGGCAGTGACCAAAATCATCCCAAAGAAAAAGAAATGAAAGAAGGTATATTGGTTGTTTGAGAAGGCTTTAGAAAAATCTGCAAATAGAAGAGCCGCAAAAGGCAAGGATATATTTACCCAACTGAATGCAGAGTTCCAGAGGACGGCAAGGAGAGAGAACAATGCCTTATTAAATGAACAGTGCAAAGAAATAAAGAAAAACAATAGAATGGGAAACTAGCGATCTCTTTAAGAAAATTGGAGACATCAGGGGAATATTTCATGTAAGAATGGGCATGATAAAAGACAGAAACAGTATGGACCTAACAGAAGCAGAAGAGATTAAGAAAGTCAAAGTGGGGCTTAGGAAGCATTGTTGTTCAGTCACTTACCTATCCGACTTTTTGTGACCCTATGGGCCATAGCACGCCAGGCTGAAGCCATCCAACCATCTTATCCCCTGCTGTCCCCTTTCTTTTTGCCTTCAACCTTTCCCAGTATCAGGGTCTTTTCCAATGAGTCAGCTCTTCACATCAGGTGGCCAAAGTATTGGAGCTTCAGCTTCAGCATCACTCCTTCCAATTAATATTTGGAAATCAAGGACTGATTTCCTTAAGGATTGACTGGTTTTACCTCCTTGGAGTCCAAGGGACTCTGAAGAGTCTTCTCCAACACCACAGTTCAAAAGTATCAATTCCTCAGTGCTCAGCCTTCCTTATGGTCCAACTCTCACATCCATATATGACTACTGGAAAAACCATAGCTTTGACAAGATGGACCTTTGTTGGCAAAGTAATGTCTCTGCTTCTTAATACACTGTCTAGGTTTGTCATAACTTTTCTTCCAAAAAGCATGAGACTTTTAACTTCATGGATGCAGTCACTGTACCCAAGAGCCCACGAAAATACAATCTGTCACTGTTTTCCTTGTTTCCCCATCTATTTGCGATGAAATAATGGGACCAGATGCTATGAGCTTCATTTTTTAAATGTTAAGATTTAAACCAGCTTTTTCACTCTCTTCTTTTACCTTTATCAAGAGGCTCTTTAGTTCCTCTTCACTTTCTGCCAAAAGGGTGGTGTCATCTGCATATATGAGGTTATTGATATTTCTCCCGGCTATCTGGATTCCAGCTTGTGCTTCATTCAGCCCAGCATTTTGCATGATGTTCTCTGCATATAAGTTAAATAAGCAGAGTGACAATATACAGCCTTGATGTACTCCTTTCCCGATTTAGAACCAGTCCTTTTTTCCATGTCTGCTTCTAACTGTTGTTTCTTGACCTGCATACAGGTTTCTCAGGAGGAAGGTATGGTGGTCTGGTATTCCCATCTCTTAGAACTTTCAATTTTGTTGTGATCCACACAGTCAAAGGCTTTAGCATAGTCAATGAAGCAGAAGTTGATTTTTTTTTGGAATTATCTTGCATTTTCTTGCAAGTGATTTTTTTTTGGAATTATCTTGCATTTTCTTGCAAATGATCCAACAAATATTGGCAATTTCATCTTTGGTTCCCCTGCCTTTTCAAATCCAGCTTGTACATCTGGAAGTTTTTGGTTTACTTACTGGTGAAGCTTAGCTTGAAGGATTTTGAGCATTTCCTTGCATGCATGTGAAATTAGCACACTTGTATGGTTCTTTGAACATTCTTTGGCATTTCCCATCTTTGGGGTTGAAATGAAAACTGACATTTTCCAGTCCTGTGGCCACTGCTGAGTTTCTGAAATTGAGTGTAGCACTTTAACAGTATTATCTTTTAGGGTTTTAAACAGCTCAGTGGAGTTCCATCACCTCCCCTAGCTTTGTTTGTAATAATGCTGCTTAAGACCCATTCAACCGCATCTTCCAGGAATTCTGGCTCTAGGTGAATAACCACACCATGGGGGTTATCTTGGTCATTGAGACCTTTTTTTGTATAGTTATTCTGTGTATTCTTACCACCTCTTCTTAATCTCTCTGCTTCTATTAGGTCCTTGCCATTTCTCTCCTTTATTTTGCTCATCTTTGCATGAAATATTCCCTTGGTATCTCCATTTTCCTTGAAGATATCTCTAGTCTTTCACTTTCTATTGTTTTCCTCTATTTCTTTGCATTGTTCACTTAAAAAGCCCTTCATGATCTGAGCCACAGTCAGTTCTATGCCTTGCTTTTACTGACTGTATAGAGCTTATCCATCTTTGGCTGCAAAGAACATAATCTTATTTCTGTATTGAGCATCTGATGATGTCCATATGTAGAATTGTCTCTTGTATTGTTGGAAGAAGGTGTTTGCTACGACCAGCATATTCTCTTGACATAACTGTTAACCTTTGCTCTGCTTCATTTAAACTATGCTAAGAGGATATAAAATCAGAAGATATAAACCAAAAAGAAAAAAAGAATAGTGTGACACTAAATGAGCATATTTCTTTAGTTTCATTTATTGTAACTAGTGGAAACACTTAATAGTTTAACATAGGATATAATCACAGATGACATAACCTTTAAGAATGGAAGAAACATCTATGATTCTCTGTGGAAGGTGTTTTACTCTAATCAGAATCTTAGAAAAATCTATAAATTCCCTTTCATCTCAGCATGGAAGTCATTCCCAGGCAATCAGATACAACTATGGTATTTAAGTTAGTCCCTGAAGGATTAGTAGTAATATAAAATGGTAGGACCATATAAGCACACTTGATGAAATTTGTATTTTAAGGGCTAGGTATTCTGTAATAGATTGAGCTATCTCTGAAATTAGCATGTCAGTTCTATTGTAAAGATAAGATCATTCCAAGTTAGGCAAAATACAAGATAAAAATTTGACAATTCCATAACGGTTCATGTTTTATAGCTAAGAACCCAATCAATTTTATATCACATATGTTATCTTTATATATACGATTATACTGTGTGACTCATTGAGACTCTATGGACTATAGCCTTCCAATCTCTTATTTTCATGGGATCTCCCAGGAAAGATACTGGAGTGAGTTTCCATTTCCTTTTCCAGGGGATCTTCTAGACACAGGGATTGAACCTGCATGTCCTGCCTGGCAGATGTCTCCTGCTTGGCAAGTCAATTCTTTGCCACTAAGCCATCTGGGAGGTCCTATCAATACACTAACATTATAATTTATTGTTTAGATAATGTCTTATAAGGACTCTATTAATTTCAACTCATCAAGTAAAAACACTAACAAAAATTTAAATATTTTAAAAATGAAACAAGGAGACCAAGCTGACATCAGTAGTTAAGATTTTAGTGGTCAGAGAGCATTGATCAAGTAAGTTGCATTCCTCAGAGAATTTTTTTCTGTTTCATAAATCTTAAAAAATTACAATATTACTACACTTTGTCATATTTTAGGTTTTATTAATGTTATATTTAAAATTGTATCTGACTTAGATTTGTAGTGTGATTATCTACACAGTTGAACTTTTGTTATGTCAGCCTATCTCTTTGTAATACCACTAAGCTTGCATTGACTCTAGTCTCACAACCACTTAAAGCATCAATTTAAAGGACATTGTGCTTTTAAAAATGGACTGTGGCATCCCAGACTCATTAATATTGTATTTTCTACTAATTCAGTAATGTGCTGCTTTTTTGTTGATTTAATAATGTGAACAATAAGCTTGAAAAAAATGTTATGGTGCTTACTTAAAGGTGAAAACTTGGTACATTTATAAATGAGAGTTTTCCTGCTTCTATTTCTCAATATGTTAATCCACAGCACAAATCAGTTTACCTCAAAAAGCATCATTAAGGGTACTCTATGAATCCAAAAATGTGTTAAATGCTAGTGATATAATGCTAGGTGAGATATAATAAGAGTATTTCATGAGTTCATTGTGTTATAAGAAAGTGTGAGTCACTCTATTGTCAAAATACATTCATTAAACACAATTATTGGACACCTACTGTGTGCCAGACTCATATACATAGTGTAGTTGCTGAAAATGAAATATTTAACTTCAAGAAAGTTAGATGGATTTTCTAGAAGATGATATCTAAGCTAGGTGATACTGCATGGTGGTTCCCAGGTAGCTCAGTGGTAAGGAATCTATCAGACAATGAAGGAGACATGGAGTTCAATCCCTGGGTCAGGAAGATATTCTGGAGGAGAAAATGGCATCTTACTCCAGTATCCTTGCCTAGGAAATCCCATGGACAGAGAATCCTGGTGGGCCACAGTCCACGGGGTTTCAAAAGAGTCAGATACAATTTAGCAACTAAACAACAACATATGCTCAGATACAGGGATGTGAAAGAGTAAAAGTTGGGAATATTTTAAGTAGTTTAACATTGCTGAATTACAGAATATGAAAAACAAAATGGATCACATCTTCCTTAATTATCCCCAAATCACTATCTTATGCTCTCATAACTTCAGATGTTCCCCATTACATATCAGGTCAATCCTGGATATCTACACATAGAATTTTTTTTTTTTTTCAAAAATCTGGTGCTAGCCTATCTTTCCATTCTTAGTAACTCAATCTTTTACTCCAGGCTAATTTAATATTTGCTGATCTCCTAAAATATTCAACACTCTCTGTTTGCCTCTGTTCATGCCATTTCCTGTGCCTGAGAGGCTATATATATTTGCCATAATTCCATTCTTCCTTGAAGACATAGTTCAAAAGGCACAACTGCAAGAAATGTTCAAAGATTTCCTAAGAGTGAATTATCTTTTGACTTCCTGGAAACTCTTTGAGTTCTGATAATTCATGATATTTTTCTTTTGGAAGTGTCTCACAACATTAAGCTTTTAATTTGTGTCTTTTTCTGCTTCTCATAAGCTTAAAATTTCCTTTAACAAAATGATGTATATTATTGATCTTTTATTTCTTGCCATCTATATTAACTAGAAAAGCATAGGGTATATAATAGTTAAAAAAAAAATCTTCCAAAGTAATACCTCTACTCAATAGAAGCTTATTTCATGCCCATGGAAAAGTCCTGGGCGAGTGTGCAGGTTAACTGGGCAGTTCTCTTGTACACATTCAGGAACCCAAGCTGTCAGAAATTCTCAAATCTTTACCAAAGTACTTTACAAAGCGAACACTGGCATTGATATTCAAGCCATCCAGAGAGGGAATGGGCATGGGATGTAAGGAAATTTTTATAGAACTTGCCAAACTCACTTATATTCCCTTAGCTGCAGCTTAGTCATATGGCACAGTTAACAGAAAATGAGTCTCATATATTTATAATCCATATAATTTGGGTGTTCACCTACTAATCTCTGTCAAGTTTGGTGGTTATAACTCCCTCCATAGAACATATAGTCAGTATTTGTAGAGCATTTGCTGTGCCAGTTTTTCCTATGTGATTTATATGCATTAACTTATTTATGCATGAATACATGCAAAGTCACTTCAGTCATGTCTCTTTGCAACCCTATGGATGATAGACTGCCAGGCCCCTCTGTCCATGGGGATCCTGCAGACAAGAAGAGGAGTGGCTTGCCAGGCCCTACTCTAGGGGATCTTCCTGACACAGGAACTGAAGCCTTGTCTCAGGCATCTACCTGCACTGGCAGGCAGGTTCTTAACCACTTGTGCCACCTAAGAATCCCTAACTTATTTATAAAACCTGATAAATGTAGGTGATCTCATATCTCCTAAAGTTGAAGAGACTGAAACAGAGGAAATATAAAAAAAAATTGTACCTGGGTAACATAGCTAGTATGTGGTAAAGCAAGGGTTTAAATCCAGTTTGTATGACATACTGCATTTAGAAGACTGAATTCTCATTAGGGGTCCCCTGAATGACTACAGTGTAGCTATTTCAAATAGCTGATATACTCCAGGACCCAAAGTTGAAATATTAACATTCACATTTCAATTTCCATATTTGCAGAATGGAAAAATGGTTTATTTGAGGAAACCTCAAGAAAAATGCTAGGGTCTCCTTGTAAAATATTTACAAAGCAGTTTTAAAAGGACTATGGACTAGTTTATAGTATCATATTGAGTTTCATCATCAACATATTGTATGAAAATACTAGGCAATAAGTTATTTTTCATATTTCAGTATTTACTATAATTCTTAATCAATAGATGAAAGTCTATAATAAATATAAAGGCCATTTATCCACTCTTCATTTAAAACACTGCCTGGAGGCGACTGGTGTGCCAGACATCCTGGAGACGCTGTATTGATAGCCAAGTCCCTCAGTGAATCAATGTATTTGTGCCTTGAAACCCATTCAAAAACCATTTTTCCAATTCATTGAAGAATACTGAAGGCGAAAGTATAATGGAAAGGCCTTTAGTGAGTGGAGTCATCCATTCTTATAGTTTGTTTTTACTTTTTAATAAAAGGTATCCAATATGTCTTAATAGGTCAGCACTTTTTAGTGTGCTTTAGACTTAGACTTCATCCCCTGTGATCCCCACTACCAAGAAAAGCATTTATTGATTTCACTTTGAGCAGACAACTGCAAACTTGGAGTTTCTTGGCTCAATCAACGAAACCCAAAGCAATTTGCAAAGCATTAAACCCAAATGATTGTATGGGATGTTTATTCAGTCTTCTGTTTATTGAGAGAAGTGTGTTTATTGCTTCATAGGTATGACTTAAATATTAAAAATGGGATTAATATGTATGTTTTTATTACATAGACATACAGCAGTGACTGCCACTTTTGAGTTCCTAACAACTGTACTGCATTCTTTTGATAATGATACTTGAGTTTTCATCTAGGGTACTACCCATTCTTGCATCCCTGATTGAGGTAGGCTTTTATCTTGTGAGTTTGCCCTACATCTACTACTGTGGGCAAGAATCACTTAGAAAAAATGGAGTAGCCATCATAGTCAACAAAAGAGTCTGAAATGCAGTGCTTGGATGCCATCTCAAAAAGAACAGAATGATCTCTGTTCATTTCCAAGGCAAACCACACAATATCACAGTAATCAAAGCATGCCTCAACCACTAATGCCAAAGAAGCTGAAGCTGAATGGTTCTATGAAGACCTACAAGACTTTCTAGAACTAACACCCCAAAAAGATGTCCTTTTCATTATAGGGGAATGGAATGCAAAAGTAGGAAGCCGAGAAACACCTGAAGTAACAGGCAAATTTGGCCTTGGAGTACAGAATGAAACAGGGCAAAGGCTAATAGAGTTTTGCAAGAGAACGCACTGATCATAGGAAACACTCTCGTCCAATAACACAAAAGAAGATTCTACACATGGACATCACCAGATGGCCAACACTGATATCAGATTGATTATATTCTTCACAGCCAAAGATGGAGACGCTCTATACAGTCAGAAAAAAAAAAAAAAAAGACTGGGAGCTGACTGTGGCTCAGATCATGAACTCCTTATTGCCAAATTCAGACTTAAATTGAAGAAAGTGGGGTAAACCACTAGACCATTCAGGTATGACCTAAGTCAAATCCCTCACGATTGTACAGTGGAAGTGAGAAATAGATTTAAGGGACTAGATATGATAAAGTGCTGATGAACTATGGACAGAGGTTCATGTCATTGTACAGGAGAGAGGGATCAAGACCATCTCCAAGAAAAGAAAATGCAAAAAAGTAAACTGGCTGTCTCAGGAGTTCTTACAAAGAGCTGTGAAAAGAAGAGAAGCAAAAAGCAAAAGAGAAAAGGAAAGATATACCCATTTGAATGCAGAGTTCCAAAGAATAGCAAGGAGACATAAGAAAGCCGTCCTCAGTGATCAGCCCAAAGAAACAGAGGAAAGCAATAGAATGGGAAAGACTAAAGATCTCTTCAAGAAAATTAGAGATACCAAGGGAATATTTCATGCAAAGATGGACTCAATGAAGGGCAGAAATTGTATGGACTGAACAGAAGCAGAAGATATTAAGAAGAGGTGGCAAATATACACAGAAGAACTGTAAAAAAAGATCTTCACAACCCAGATAATCACGATGATGTGATTACTCATCTAGAGCCAGCCATCCTGGAATGTGAAGTCAAGTGGGCCTTAGGAAGGATCACTATGAACAAAGTAAGCAGAGGTGATAGAATTCTGGTTGAGCTATTCCAAATCCTAAAAGATGATGCTGTAACATGCTGCACCCAATATGCCAGCAAATTTGGAAAACTCAGCAGTGGCCACAGGATTGGAAAAGGTCAGTTTTCATTCCAGTCCCGAAGAAATTCAATGCCAAACAATGCTCAAACTACTGCACAATTTCACTCATCTCACATGCTAGTAAAGTAATGCTCAAAATTCTCCAAGCCAGGCTTCAACACATGTGAACCATGAACTTCCAGATGTTCAAGTTGGTTTTAGAAAAGGCAGAGGAACCAGAGATCAAATTACCAACATCTGCTGGATCATCGCAAAAGCAAGAGAGTTCCAGAAAAACATCTATTTCTGCTTTATTGACTATGCCAAAGCCTTTGACTGTGTGGATCACAATAAACTGTGGAAAATTCTGAAAGAGATGGGAATACCAGACCACCTGACCTGCCTCCTGAGAAATCTGTATACAGGCCAGGAAGCAACAGTTAGAACTGGAAATAGAACAACATTTTCGTTCCAAATAGGAAAAGAGTACGTCAAGGCTGTATACTGTCAGCCTGCTTATTTAACTTATATGCAGAGTACATCATGAGACATTCTGGACTGTATGAAGCACAAGCTGGAATCAAGATTTCTAGGAGAAATACCAATAACCTCAGATATGCAGATGATACCACCCTTATGGCAGAAAGTGAAGATGAACTAAAGAGCCTCTTGATGAAAGTGAAAGAGGACAGTGAAAAAGTTGGCTTAAAGCTCAACATTTAGAAAACTAAGATCATGACATCTCCCATCACTTCATGGGAAATAGATGGGGAAATAGTGGAAACAATGGCAGACTTTATTTTGGGGGGCTCCAATATCACTTCAGACATGAAATTAAAAGATGCTTGCTCCTTTGAAGGAAAGTTATGACCAACCTAGACAGCATATTAAAAAGCAGAGATGTTACTTGCAAGCAAATGTCCATCTAGTCAAGGCTATGTTTTTTCCAGTAGTCATGCATAAATGTGAGAGTTGGACTATAAAGAAAGCTGAGCACTGAAGAATTGATGCTTTTGAACTGTGGTGTTGAAGACTCTTTATTTTCCCTTGGACTGCAAGGAGATCCAACCAGTCCATCCTATAGGAGATCAGTCCTGAGTGTTCATTGGAAGAATTGATATTGAAGATGAAACTCCAATACTTTGGCCACCTGATGTGAATAACTTATTCATTGGAAAAGACCCCGATTCTGGGAAAGATTGAAGGCGGGAGGTGAATGGGACAATAGAGGATTAGATGATTGCATGGCATCACCAACTCAATGGGCATGAGTTTGGGAAACTCCGTGAGTTGGTGATGGACAGGGAGGCCTGTCATGCTACAGTCTATGGGGTCACAAAGAATCGGACATGACTAAGCAACTGAACTGAACTGGACTGTGTCTGGATAGAGAATGGCATTGTTTGGTTCAGAGATGGACTAAGGGAATTCATGAGCTTTGGACTAGGGATACTGCTACATATGAAGCAACTGTTCTCTGCTGAATGAAACTGGGAGAGTTGGAAGCTGGTTATACTACATCTGTTTCTCTTTAATTAACTTATTTACTCACTCAACAAACTATTATACACTTATCATATGTCTAGCACAGGCATTTTGGAAACATAAATGAACAAAATATAAAAATATCCTGGTCAAATAGATGTTAAGAGTCAGTCTGAGAATGGAGCTAATGCAGATGAGGTAGAGCTGAGAAATTATGGAATTAAGGTGTTTTGAAATTGTATCCCAGAATCAAGCCTGCTTTAGAAGTTCACAGTGGCAGGAAAATTCTGTTTGACAAGCCAATACATTTCCTTCTTAAGTTAGTATAGGTTAAATCTGTCACTTTTTCCCAAATATTATTTACTTTGTTGGATTATCCAATTAATATATGCTATTACAGAAAGTAGAGATAAGTTTATGTATACTTATGGTGGATTCATTATGATATATGGCAAAACCAATACAATATTGTAAAGTTAAAAAATAAAATAAAAATGTAAAAAAAAAAGGAAAGTAGAGAAAAGTTTAAACAAAAATCACTTCTAATGCTGCAATCAACTGATACTCTGGTGTTTTTATTTTCAGGAAGTACATTTAAATAAATAGGTATTTATTTAGTGTTTTAAATGACTGATTTCTTAATTAAAGTAGTAAGTTCTTGTTTCCATCATGTACTCCTACATTTTGAGCATTTTCTCTTTTTTATTATAAGAAAATGGGATTTTAACCCCTTCCCCATCATTCTATCTTAAAGACAGCATTAATTTTCCCTAGTATGGAAATTTAGATCCTTCTTAATTTTCATCATTGTAAACAACACTGCAATGTTCTTTGTTGTACCACCTATTTTTTGTATCCATAATTATTTAATAATGAAAATTTCTAGAAGCTTACTTTTTAAATGTGAAGATTATTTTTGTACTTAAATTCATTTCTTAGTTTATTACTACATAAGTAAACTGTCTTTGAAGTTCTTTCCTCACTTTTCCATTGACATGCTTTCTTTTCAACTTTGTATTCTTTGCATAATTAAATTAACCTGTCTCATGTTCACTGCCAATATTTCTTTCAATTTTTTTTCTCTCCGTTCTGATAAAAGAGATTGTAGGCCAAAAAAAACAAGACAATCTTACATTTGCATGTGACAATCTTTATTTTTCTTTGTGATTTGTTACAGTGACTTTTTGTTCAAAAAAGTCCATGCCCATTTTTTTCTTTTATTACTTTAATTGTATTTTTTAATTTACACATTTCATTTGTTTGTAAAACAATTTACAAAATCTGTTATGAAATAAAATACAGGCATAATTCTATTAGAATAACTATTGCAGCTATTAGACAAGCAAAACAATCTTTCTGGCAAAAACAATGCCATTTAGATAATGTTTAAATAGAACTTCAACTTATTCTTTAGTATATGTGATATCAATTTCTAAGTTCAGTTAATCAACCTGGAACTAAATTTGAATTATGGTATAAAGCACCAGGTAAGCCCTTTTGTTTTTATTTTCCACCAAATCATTTGTTGCTTATCTTTTATTTTCCTTATTGATTTTGATAATTTCTTTATTGTATAATTACTTAAATATAGCAACATTTTTTTCTGACATTGATTCTGGCTCTTGCATCTATTTACAGATTTTTCTCTACCATATTAATATCTTGATGCATCTTAATATCTAGTACTATATCTATATCACTTTTTGGAATACTTTATATCTATACTTAACTACTTATGTTTACAGGTAAACTTTATAAACCTGTTTTTAAAAATGTCATAAAAATCCTCCTAGTACTTTGGGATTTATTTAACACTACATGTTAATTAAGAAGACATTTTATACTTCTCCTGAAACATGATATGTATCTCCATTTATTTATATCTTCTATAATATCTTTATGTATATACTTTTTTATATATATAGATATATGTATTTATGTTTCTTTGTTAATATCCAGTGTATTTTTCTTTCCTATCAGTAAGTATAGAGGGAAAATATGGCCCCTTAGATATTTCAATTACTAGGATTTTTATACAGGTAATTAATTACTTAAAGCATGATTGGAAGGGCTGAGTGGAGGGGTCACCTCATTTTAAGAACCCTCCCCTGCCTGCAACCCAGAGATCAGGAAACTGCTGCTACTTCATCTACAATTTCTTCTGTTTTCTGTGAAGGTTTGCTCACTAGATATAGAGTATGGCCACTAAAATTATCTCTCTGTACTGATGTTGCTATGATACTGCTTGCAATCAGAATGAATGCCTGAAAGTGAGCTTCTGCTTGATTTCTGTCTTTCAAAACTGACAGGAGTGCAGTTATTCAGTGAAATCAATTCTACCTCCAAAACTTTAGTTTAAAAGTAGCGTAGGAAATGTAGTTTTTAGGTTGTGAGTATCTGCAGAATTGGGAGTGAGTCAATACATGAAGTCAACCATGATGTTCTTTCCCATCAAGCCTTTCACAAATTACTAATGATGTATGGGAGATCTGTGTTTGAATATTTCTTATGTTGACTCTTTTTTTGTTCAACTTGAATTTTGCAACACTATTTATAAAAAGAATATACATAATTTAATATTATGGAAGAGTAGTTGCCCATGAAACCTACTAAATTTAGGATAATTTATAGTTCAGATTTTACATATATAATTTAGATTAGTAAAACATGGCAAGTTATAACATCAGAAATGTAAGAGTAAAGTAAAAATGTGATTTGTGATTGGTACTTATTTGATATATTTCATTCTCTTCTTTTTCATATTTCTTTTCCTCTTGACCTGAAAACAAGTTGTTCATTTTCTTGGTTGTATAGTAATGTATAAGAGGATTTTGTTGTTGCTGTTTTTTATTTGCTGTGCTCTTATTTGGTTTATTTTACTGTGACTCCTGAAAGACATCAATAATGAATTTGATGATAATTTTCCTACACAGTGATTTGATATCCCAGAAATCAAATCATCTTTTATCAATAAAACAAATATTTTAAATGTGACAAGGATATAGAAATTTCACTTCAGCAAATGTTCAACATGTAGATGATTTATTCAAGTAACTGTTAAAATGTTTTAAACTTAGTATTTTGTAAATTAAAAAAATACTGTGTTAACATATCTTTTTTTTTTGAGAAGGCTTTTTTAATTTTCAAGCTAACATATAATATAAAAATTAGGAAAAATATTGTGATAGAGCATTGCTTCTATAATTTTCATACTTCTGTATTTTTAAAATACAAAATTTAAAAATGAGTGTTACAAAGAAGTATTCTATGCTGATATTTATTATTGACCATTCTTTGTAATGATTGATGTTGTGATGGGAGAGAGAATTTAGAACTTGCTATTACCGGTAATTTCCCTGTTTCTCTATTATACCCCTGCTTTCAATTCACACTGTAGTCAACAAACAAACAAAAAGCAATGATAGCACCAACTATCACTTAAAAGAATTTCCTTTCATAAAATGCCTCTCTCTATTCTTAGTGTGTCATTTCATTATGTAATATTTATGTGAGTAATGCAAGTAATATTTGGATACTGTTCAGCATTCTGTTCAATTTCAGTATAATTCAGTGCAACATCCTTATGAAGTGAAGTGAAATGAAGTGAAGTCACTCAGTCATATCTGACTCTTTGCGATCCCATGGACTGTAGCCCACCAGGCTCCTCTGTCCATGGAATTCTCCAAGAAAGAATACTGGAATGGGTTGCCATTTCCTTCTCCAGGGGATCTTCCTGACCCAGGGATCAAACCCAGGTCTCCTGCATTGCAGGCAGACGCTTTACCATCTGAGCTACCAGGGAAGTTACAACATCCTTATAGTACAGTAACATTTGATGATGTTTGCTTTAATATTTCTAATTTTGCTATCAGAGGGAAAAGTTTATGAGTGGAGGCTTGGTTTCTAATTTTTTAATTATGTGCCTCCAAGGTATTGTCTTGATTATATATGATGTCTGGATATTTTTATGTATAGTTGTGTATGTGAGTATAAAATTATAATCCTTTACTAGGCATTACCTTTATTTATTACTATTCCTATTTTCTTATTCCTAATCAGAAGTCCTTTGTTTCTTGTCTTTTCTGAGTCAAATACACTAGCCACTTTAAGGGACAATACTATGAAAACTGGGTTTGTAGAGTTCAAGCATAAACTGAGCAGAAAATTTATAAATCAAATTCCCACCCAACTATGTTGCTCACAGCTGCTTTGTTATTCCCATATTCCCTTTTGTCTGTACTTTCTGAATTTGAAGAAGACTGTATAGATGTTGATGTGCGACTATGAATGTCAGAACTTTCTGTGGACATGGTAGCTAAAGTTCATTCAATGGTATTAAGTTTGTAATAGAGAGAAAACTGAACTGGGAATCAGAAAATTGAATTTCTAGCTTCCTCTGATGTGTTGAAGTAAAGAAGATGTTTTATTTCCTGCCTCTTATACTGAATAAAGACAGAGTTGGAGGGCGAATACTGTTGAGATTAACACTGTGATGGAATATGACAGTAACACACAAATTGAAAACAAAGAGGTTTTCTGAAGGGGAAGAAACATTTAGAGTAAGGCTTCATGATGGGAAACATAAATGGAGCTCTAGAAGTTATCTATGTGAATCGAAAACAATTAAACAATACACTTACCTCAAACCTGTTCTATCTCCTGGATAATCAATAAAAAAGCAACTATTTAGATAGTTGTATAGTTCTTAACAAGTTATTACATGATCTGAACTTCTGTATCCTATAAAGTATGTATTACAATGACTATATCATGAGGGACACATAACAGACAATCTATTGAATCTATGAGGGCTCTACCTTGCAAGTACAGTTCTGTATGTCTTGAAAGCAGTTTATTTTCCTGGTAAACAGTAGCCCTACTAAATTAATATTTGGAAAATAAATGAAAATTGCATATGAGTGTTCAATACATGGTTTATTATATATCATATTTTAGAATGTATAGATCTTATTGAATCCTGACTGTTCTCTGAAGAATGCATTAACACTTCCAGATATAATAATCCAATTTCTCAAAATTAATGTGCAGAATCACTATTCCAACTAAAGATATTGCATACCGAATTTATACTTCTTTCTGATTCTAGAGTAGCAAAATAGATGGTTGTTGTAAATATCTGTAAAGAAACAGTCTTGTGGACTTTTAGGACTACAAATGGTCTTCATGAATATTTATCCAAGTCTCTGACTGTCAAACATCCTTGCAAACTTTTCTTGAATATATCTAGTACCAGGAGTCTCCCTAACTTGTCAGTACTCACTCTGTAAATCCACTGCAATAGCTGTTAAATATTCCTCATATTGATTTCAAAACTGCCTCCAAAATAAATTATAACTTCTAGAGTACCAAAGAGTAGGTCATATTCACTTCTTCATGACAATCCTTCAGCAATATAAATACAGCTAAGTATTCATATGGTAAGAATTTCTAGATTTCTCTCTGTACTGTTTGTCTGCCTTTGATTTTGTATTTCTCAGAACACTGGTTCTCAGTCTATTAGTGATTATCAAAGACTATAATAAGACTACTCTGATATAAGTTTAGTTCTGTCTTTGGTTCAGCCTATAATTTTGTTTGTATTTTAATAGCCACATAGCAATATGCATCTATATTTGCATTAGATAATTTCTTCTTCAAAATTTGTCAAGAGGCAATTCACACAGGTTCTACTAGGGTTATAAGTTCCACAGTAGTATTTAAGGAAAAAAAAGAAAAATTACAAAAAAAATTATACCATCTTCACCCATTTTACCTACCTCCTATCCTACCCCTTGCTTCTTGTAACTGCTAATCTGCTCTGTTTCTGAAACTATTTTTTTTTTTTTAGATTACTCATATGTGTGAGATCATACAATATTTGTCTTTTCTCTGTCTCACTTCACTAAGCATAATGCTCTCAAGGTCCATCCATGATGTAATAAATGTCAGGATGTACTTCCTTTCTTTGGTTGAATAATATTCCATCTTATATACACCATACTTTATCCATTTATCCATCAGTGGACACTTAGATTATTTTCATGTCTTGACTCTTGTAAATGATACTACTGTGAACATGTGGATGCAGATATCTTTTCAAGTCTGTGTTTTTGTTTTCTTGAGATAAATACCTGAAAGTGGAATTGCTGTGTCATATGATAGTTCTATTTTTTGATTGCTTGAAAAACCACCAGATTGTTTTCCACAGTGGCTGCACTAATTTATATTTCCCAAGTGTTTCCTTTTTTCCACACCCATGCCAGCACTTGCTATTTCTTATCTTTTCAATAATAGCATTTCTAACAGGTTTGTGTTGATAGCTCACAGTGGTTTAGATTTTCATTTCCCTATGCCAAAGCCCTTGACTGTGTGGATCACAATCAACTGTGGAAAATTCTGAAAGAGATGGGAATACCAGACCACCTGACCTGCCTCTTGAGAAACCTGTATACAGGTCAGGAAGCAACAGTTAGAACTGGACATGGAACAACAGACTGGTTCCAAATAGGAAAAGGAGTACGTCAAGGCTGTATATTGTCACCCTGCTTATTTAACTTCTATGCAGAGTACATCATGAGAAACACTGGGCTGGAAGAAGCACAAGCTGGAATCAAGATTGCCGGGAGAAATATCAGTAACCTCAGATATGCAGATGACACCACCCTTAGGGCAGAAAGTGAAGAGGAACTAAAAAGCCTCTTGATGAAAGTGAAAGAGGAGAGTGAAAAAGTTGGCTTAAAGCTCAACATTCAGAAAACTAAGATCATGGCATCTGGTCCCATCACCTCATGGGAAATAGATGGGGAAACAGTGGAAACAGTGTCAGACTTAATTTTTGGGGGCTCCAAAATCACTGCAGATGGTGACTGCAGCCATGAAATTAAAAGACACTTACTCCTTGGAAGGAAAGTTATGACCAAACTAGACAGCATGTTGAAAAGCAGAGACATTACTTTGCCAACAAAGGTCCGTCTAGTCAAGGCTATGGTTTTTCCATTGGTAATGTATGAATGTGAGAGTTGGAATGTGAAGAAAGCTGAGCGCCAAAGAATTGATGCTTTTGAACTGTGGTGTTGGAGAAGACTCTTGAGAGTCTTTTGGACTGCAAGGAGATCCAACCAGTCCATCCTAAAGGAGACCAGTCCTGGGTGTTCATTGGAAGGATTGATGCTAAAGCTGAAACTCCAGTACTTTGGCCACCTCATGTGAAGAGTTGACTCATTGGAAAAGACCTTCATGTTAGGAGGGATTGGGGGCAGGAGGAGAAGGGGGTGACAAAGGATGAGATGGCTGGATGCCATCACCGACTCGATGGACATGAGTTTGAGTGAACTCCGGCAGTTGGTGATGGACAGGGAGGCCTGGCGTATTGTGATTCATGGGGTCGCAAAGAGGCGGACAGGACTCAGTGACTGAACTGAACTGAATTGAATGATTAGTGATGTTAAGCATCTTTTCATGTACCTATTGGTCATTTATATGTCTTTCTTGGTAAAATGTTCAATGAAAAAAAAGTTACTATTCAAGTTCATACTTCTTGTGAAAATCATGGTGGTTGAATTCATTCATTCAACAAATATTTACTGATTGCCTGTTAGGTCAGTACTTTTTTTATTGCTGGGGATATTTTACTGAATAAAACAAAGAGTCCTGCCACCAAAGAACTTATATTCTAAATAAGGAAAGCATCACCTAAGACATAAAATGGTGAACTGTCATGTACTTTTCAGAACTATGTTTTTTTTATGAATAAATTTAGTGCTCCAAGTATCAATTATTAGCTTTTATAGTTAATAAAAGTATGCTCTGATATTTAACAAAGGTTATTAAGAATCATATCTTTAGTGAGCATAGTCCAATGAGTTAATAGCTTTCTGTTGTTTATAGTCAAATAAACTTTTTATGTAATTTCATTATTCTTTGAGAAGAGCTATAATTAAAACTCCAATTTTCAAGCCCTCCAAATGTTGATCCTGGAGTGGATGGAAATCCTTATGAATTCTATTTAAAATGGAAAATTACTTCAATGATTCTTTTAAATTAAGTAAAAATTGAGGGCATGTATTGTTAAATAAGGACAGACATCATAACTCCAAGCCTCATTGTTTGAATTTCTACCCAGCAAAACTGTGGCATATTAATCTAGTTTAAACATACAATTCTGGTTGTTGCTCTAGTTAGGGTTTAGATTCTCACAAATGAGAAATGGGAATAAAATGTACCAGTGGAGATTGTATACACTTCCCATTCTATTTTAAGATTACATTTATCTAGTCCAAAATATTAGGAGGAGGAGGGGCATTATGCAAAGGTATGGACACATGGAACTGTTTCCTACTTTGAAGAAATAGTTATAAGTAACAAGTTGTATAATAATTTGACTTCCAAATTAAGTAGATTACAAGTGTTAATGACTAACCTCAGTCACCACTACATGACTAACCTCAATCACCAGTACATGACTAACCTGTCACCACTACATGTTTAAAAATAAAAACATATCCCATTTAAATGAAACAATATATCAAGTAAAACCCTTTAGTACTATGAAATGCTAAAAACACGTAAACATTAGATGTAGATGAGTTACAGTTCCAGTCATTGCATAAGCCCAATTCTTTTTCTTTAAATGCTAATCTTGTTCATTGTTCAAAAGCAGTTCCCCAATGATAGACAAGGCATTCTATTTTTATTTCAGTTGTACCTCAAATAGCTTATCTATTAATGTGGTGGGGGAGGGGGTGGTGGTGGGGGGGAAAGAGGGAAAGAGAGGGGACGGAGGACGGAGGAAGATCTCTGGTGACTCTTACTTATAAGGATACCAGCTCTTGTGAATTCTTTCAACTTTAATTACTTGTGTAAAGATGCTGATTTCAAAAATAGTCATATTGGGAGTTAAAGGCATAATCATATGAATTTGTAGGGGCAGGGGAGGATACAATCAGTCCATAATAGATTGTTTAAATAATATTTTAACATTAATTTTAATTTTAAAATAGTTATGGGTATACAGAACATTGCAAAGATAAGTATAGAATATTCCAATATGCCCCTCACTCAGTTTGCCCTAGATTTAACATTTTACATTAAAGTGATACATTCATTACAATTAATGAATCAGTTTCCATACATTATTGTTTATTAAAGCCCATAATTTACTCAGAGTTCTTTAGTTTCTACTTACTGTTTGTCTTCCTTCTGTCTCAGTCTCTTTTAGCTTCTTAATTTCCTTTCACCTTTTCTTTGTTTTTTTTTGGTCCCATTGTCCCATTCAGGATATCACATTACTTTTAGTTTTTTTTTTTTAATATAAAATTTATTTGTTTTAATTGAAGGCTAATACTTTACAATATTGTATTGGTTTAGTAGTCATTTTTCATGAGGCTCCTACTGACTGTGACACTTTGGCAGACTTTCCTTGTTTTGGATGGCCTTTACACTTCTGAGAAGTATGAATTTAGGTATTTTGTAGAATCAACAGAAATTTTTCTGATAGTTAACCCGTGATTGGTCTGGGTTATGTGTTTCAGGGGAGGAAGACCACAGAGGTAAAGTGCTGTTTTCATCACATATCAAGCATACATACTATCACAGTGACATCGTTGTTGGTGTGTTAACCTTGATCACCTGGCTATGGTAGTGCTTGTCAGAGTTCTTCTTACTCCTTTGCCTCTACCCTTTCATATTTTATTTTCTATGAGGAAGTAGCATCTATTCAAGCAATGCCAACCACTCATCTGTTTGCATCTCTATAGTTTTAGTGTTTACAGAATTAATACAGTTGCATAATTGAATATGTAAACTTTTCAGATAGGCTTTTTCTGCTTAGTAAGATGGTGACTGCAGCCACGAAATTAAAAGATGCTTGCTCCTTGGAAGAAAAGCTATGACAAACCTAGTGAAGTGAAAGTGAAGTCACTCAGTCGTGTCCTACTCTTTGTAACTTCATGGTCTGTAGCTTACCAGGCTTTTTCCTCCCTGGGATCTTCCAGGCAAGAGTACTGGAGTGGGTTGCCATTTCCTTCTCTGGGGATCTTCCCAACCAAGGGATTGAACCTGGGTGTCCCCCATTGCAGGCATATGCTTTACCCTCTGAGCCACCAGGGAAGCCCATGACAAACCTAGATAGCATACTAAAAAGCAGATACATAACTATGCCAACAAAGGTCTGTCTAGTTAAAGCTATGGTTTTTCCAGTAGTCTTGTATGGGTGTGAGAGTTGCATCATAAAGAAAGCTGACCACCGAAGAACTGAAGAACAACTGTGGTGTTGGAGAAGACTTTTGAAAGTCCCTTGGCCTGCAAGGAGATCAAACAAGTCAATCCTAAAGGAAATCAATCCTGAATAATCATTGGAAAGACTGATGCTGAAGCTGAAGCTCTGATACTTTGGCCACCTTATGCGAGAAGCTGACCTATTAGAAAAGACCCCGATGCTGGGAAAGATTGAGGCAAGAGGAGAAGGGGATAACAGAAGACAAGATAGTTGGATGGCATCACCAGCTCAAGGGACATGAGTTTGAGCAAGGTCCAGGAAAGTGTGAAGGATAGAGAAGCCTGGAGTGCTGCAGTCCATGGGGTTGCAAAGAGTCGGATATGACTGAGCAACTGAATAACAATATGTATTTACATGCCATCTATGTGTTTTAGTATTTTGAGAGCTCATTTCATTTTGTTGCTGAATAATACTCTGTTGTACACTTACATGTTTCATTTCTGATACTGAAATTTCTTTCTCTTCTCTCTCTTTCTCTGGTTAGCCAGGCAACAGATTTATCAATATATTTGTCAAATAATTGGCACAGCCTACAGTGTGTATTTTTATGTTAATCTGGCTAGTAATTGGCTGTGTTTAAAGTTTCCTCCAAGGATAGGTACCACAGGCTTCATATTAGGTTGATGCAAAAATAATTGTGATATTGCATTGTTGAATTTTGTCATTATATGTTGGAATATATTCTTAAATAAACGAGTTATGCATCATTTTAATGTGCATTTCTTGCTTTATGTTTTTTTGCTAATGATTTATTACCTGCCATTTATTTTATATTTATTTAAAATATAGGGATGATGTTAGACATAAAGCAAATTTGAGCGATTTTTGCAAATTTGAGCGATTTTTAAAAATTTGAGCTCAAAATGGGTTGTAAAGCAGCAGAGGTAACTCACAACTTCAAGAAGGCATTTGGCCCAGGAACTGCTAACACACGTACAGTGCAGTGGTGGGTCAAGAAGTTTTGCAAAGGAGACAAGAGGCTTGAAGATGAATAGCACAGTGGCTGGCCATTAGAAATTGACAATGATCAATTTGAGAGCAATCATCAAAGCTGATCCTCCTACAACCACACAAGAAGTTGCCAGATAACTCAACGTCAACCATTCTATGATCATTCAGCATTTGAAGCACATTGAAAAGGTGAAAAAGTTCAAGTGGGTGCCTCATGAGCTGACTGGAAATCCAAAAAATCATAGGTTTAAAGTGTAGTCTTCTCTTATTATATGCAACAACAATGAACCATTTCTTGATTGGATTGTGATATGTAATGAAAAGTGAATTTTATACAACTGGTGATAATCAGCTTGGTGGCTGGACTGAGAAGAAGCTCCCAATCCCTTCACAATGCCAAGTTCAGTTCAGTTTAGTCATTAAGTCATGTCTGACTCTTGCGACCCCATGGACTTCAGTACTCCAGGCTTCCCTGTCCATTACCAAATCCCGGAGCATGCTCAATCTCATGTCCATCGAGTCGGTGCTCCCATGCAACCATATTGTTCTCTTCTCCTCCTGCCTCAATCTCTCCCAGCAGCAGGGTCTTTTCTAATGAGTCAGCTTCTCACATCAGGTGGCCAAAATACTGGAGTTTCAGCTTTAGCATCAGTCCTTTCAATGGACATTCAGGATTGATTTCCTTTAGGATTAACTAGTTTGATCTCCTTGCAGTCCAAGGGACTCTCAAGTATCTTCTCCAACACCACAGTTCAAAAGCATTAATTCTCCATCACTCAGCTTTCTTTATGGTCCAATTCTCATATTCATACATGACTACTGGAAAAACCACAGCTTTGCCTAGATGACCTTTGTTGGTAAAGTAATGTCTCTGCTTTGTCAGTAAAATAATGTTTCCCAATGCCAAACTTGCACCAAAAAAAAAAAAAAAAAAAAAAAAGGTGATGATCACTGTTTGGTCTGCTGCTGGTTGGATCCACTTATAGCTTTCTAAATACTGGTGAAACCATAATGTCTGAGAATGATGCTCAGCAAATCAATGAGATGCACCAAAAACTGCAACACCTGCAGCTGGCATTGGTCAACAGAAAGGGTCCAATTCTTCTGCAGGATGATGCCTGACTACACATCACACAACCAATGCTTCAAAAGTTGAATGAATTGGGCTATGAAATTTTGCCTTATCCACCATATTCATCTGGCCTCTCACCAGATGACTACCACTTCTTCAAGCATCTTGATAAATTTTTGCAGGGAAAATGCTTCCTCAACCAGCAGGAGGCAGAAAATACTTCCCAAGAGTTCATCAAATCCTGAAGCATGATTTTAATGCTACAGGAATAAACAAACTTACTTCTCTTTGGCAAAACTGTGTTTATTATAATGGTTTCTGTTTTGATTAATAAAGTTATGTTTGATCCTACTTATAATGATTTAAAATTCATGGTCTGAAACCTCACTTAGTTTTGCCCAAGTCTAATGTATCTTGTTTTTGTTTCTGCTCTTGACTTTAAACTCTCTTACGTATTCCTCTTCAGAAAGGGGCTACATTGATCAGTGGTAATTTCCTTTTAATATAATATAACCTTGTTGGTCTGGTGGCCTGGAGGTGAGAAGGGAAATGTTCTGTCACCTTCTGATTAAACTTCAGTCCTTTCTTGGGCCTGTGTCTCTAGGCTGGTGCTCTCACAAGTGTTTTCCAGTATATAGCATCAGCCCCACCTTAGTTGAGAAAGGAAAGCTTTGGGGAGTGAGAGGAGTTCTCTCCTGTAACTGGATGCATGTATGTGTGCTAATTCACTTCAGTCATGTGCAACTCTTTTCAATCCTATAAGGACTGTAGCCCACTGTGCTCCCCTGTCCATAGAATTCTCCAGGCAGCAATACTGGAGTGGGTTGCCATGCTGTCCTCCAGGTGACCCTCTGGACCCAGAGATCAACCCCCTGTTTCTTATGTCTTCTGCATTGTCAGTGGGTTCTTTACCACTAGTACCACTTAGAAACCCATAGCTAGAATAAGACTCTGGCAAAGTCTTTCCTCTGGAAAGTAAATATTTGTTATAGAGAATCATCTCAGCATATTTCCCAAGCACTCTTTTCCTCCTCCTGCCAGAACCACAATAAGAGCTTGCTTGATTCTTCACTATGAGATCCTAGTATAGAACCTCGTACAGATTTTACCCTTTTACAGAGGATAAAATCTATGAAACTGGGGATAACTCCCTAAGACTGCAGATTCCAGAAATTTCTTACTCTCTTCATCATGTATGTGTTCCTACCTATTTGTGGCTCTAGCAGCTTCTGTTCTAGCTGAACTGATCTAGGCACTGTGACTGTATTTTCTCTTCTGACTTTTGGGATGATAATTTGTCCTGAAACCACCATTGTTTGATAAGTTAAAAATTATTGATCTTTCATTTATTCAGATTTTTCTTATTTTAAGGATGGAAGTGACAACTGAAAATCTATTTTCATGCCAGACCTAAAATCTGCAGTCTCATAGTTGTCTTTTAAAGATTTAAGTAGCAAACTGTTTACCTTTATTGTTGTTCAGTCATCATGTTTGACTTTGTGCAACCTCCTGGACTGCAGCACACCAGGCTTCCCTGTCCTCCACTATTTCCTGGAGTTTGCTCAGACTCATGTCCCTTGAGTTGATGATGCCTTCCAGCCATCTCATCCTCTGTCGCCCTTTTCTCCTTTTGTCTTCCATTTTCCCCAGCATTAGGGTCTTTTCCAATGGGTTAGCTATACATCATTTGGCCAAATAGCTTCAGCGTCAGTCCTTCCAATGAATATTCACGGTTGATTTCATTTAACATCAACTGGTTTGGTTTTGCTATCAAGAGACTCTCGAGAGTCTTCACCAGCACCACAGTTCAAAAGCATCATTTCTGACTCTCAGAATAAACATCTGTAGCTATTTAGACAGTTCAACACAATGCTAATAATTTTATATATGTACTTGGAGCAAATAACCTTTAATTGCTATTGTCAGTTAACATTGTACATAATCTTTATAGGTAGCAACTTCTGAGTTCATGTTAAAAGCTCAAGTTTTGTTCTTGAACATTTGAGAGTTTGCTGTTTAGCAGCTATCATAAAGATTCAATATACTAAATTGGTCCCCAGGATTCTCATGAACTTGGTGTACATACCCTGTATAACATCTCCTCCTTTTGAAAGGTACTTGTGAAATATCACTCCTGTGATTGTTGCATTATATGGCAAAGAGATTTTTAAGATGAAATTAGAATTCCTAATCAGTGACTTTGAGGTAATCAAAAGAGAGATTATTCTGGTTTACCCAGTTTAAACATGTGGGCCATTAAAAAGGGGGCTAAAAATATTTGAAGCAGGAGAAATTTCTCTTGTTGACCTTCAAGAAGCAAAATTCACATTTGAACTGCCTATTGAGGAGATTACATGGCATGAAATTCAAGGTGGTCACCAAAACTGAGGGTGACCTCTTGTTAATATGCAGAAGGAAAAAAGGGATTTCAGAACTATAGTTTTTGGAAACTAAAATCTGCCAACAACCAGTAAGATCAGAAGAGAATTTTGAATAATACAGGAAAACAAAATGATAACCAACATCTTGATTTCAGCCTGGTGAGACCTTGAACAGAGGTCCTAATTAGATCATACCCAGCTTTTTGAGCCATGGATAATTAATATATGTTGTTTTGTACCTATATGTTTGTGGTAATTTGTTACATAGCAATAGAAAGCAAATACAAAAGGTGAAAAAAGCACAATGTAAAAATTTTTAGATATTTTGCTAACATTAGCCATGATGGAAGCATGTTCAAGATTTTAGAATTAATGAAGTCCCATGTTTATTCCTATAATTACAATAACTCACACAAAATGTATTGACTTAATTTATCTAAAGATAATGTTCATAATATCTTAGTTCATCTGGGCTGTTGTAACAAAATACCACAGACCAAGTGGCTTATAAAGAACAGAAATGTATTTCTCATAGTTCTGAGGGCTGGAAGTTCAAACTCAGGGTATCAGCATGATCAGGTTCTAGTGAATGCTCTCTTTCAAGTTACAGAGTACCACTTCTCACTGTGTCCTCTATGGTGGAAGGAACAAGGTTGCTCTCTAGGGTCTTCTTTACAAGGTTGCTAGTCTCATTTGTTTATGAGGGCTCTACCCTCCTGATTTAATCATCCTAATGTCCCTACCTCCTAAAACTATTATGTTAGGATTATGTTTCAACAGTTGAATATGACTTAGCTGCTGATAAAAGTTGTCAGGATGATCAGCTTGGAATATTTGATCATTTATGATTGCTTTTTGGACTTCCCTGGTGGCTCAGATGGTAAAGCATCTGTCAAAATGCAGGAGGCCTGAGTTCAATCCCTGGGTCGGGAAGATCCCTGGAAAAGGAAATGGCAGCCCACTCCGAGACATTCCACTTTCTTTTTCTTTCTTTCTATGTGTACTAAAAAAAATAAGAAAATAAGAAAAAATAAGAAAAGTTGTACACTGGCAAGTCCAAAGAGCAACAATGTAATAAAATAGTAACAGTTCAGGTCAGTCGTGACTGTTTGTGACCCCATGAACAGCAGCATGTTAAGCCTCCCTGTCAATCACCAAGTCCCGGATTTTACCCAAACTCATGTCCATTGAGTCGGTGATGCCATCTAACCATCTCATCCTCAGTCGTCTCTTTCTCCTCCTCCCTTCAGTCTTCCCCAGCATCAGGGTGTTTGCAAATGAGTCAGCACTTCACATCAGGTGGCCAAAATATTGGAGTTTGTTTCAACATCAATCCTTCCAATGAAAACCCAGGACTGATCTCCTTTACGATGGACTGGTTGGACCTCCTTGCAGTCCACGGGATTCTCAAGAGTCTTCTCCAACACCACAGTTCAAAAGCATCAATTCTTTGGCGCTCAGCTTTCTTCACATTGCAAATCTCACATTTATACATGACCACTGGAAAAACCATAGCCTTGACTAGACGGACCTTTGTTGGCAAAGTAATGTCTCTGCTTTTCAATATGCTATCTAGGTTGGTCATAACTTTCTTTCCAAGTAGTAAGTGTCTTTTAATTTTATGGCTGCAATCACCATCTGCAGTAATTTTGGAGCCCCCCAAAAATAAAGTCTGACACTGTTTCCACTGTTTCCTCATCTATTTTGCATGAAGTGATGGGACCAGATGCCATGATCTTAGTTTTCTGAATGTTGAGCTTTAAGCCAACTTTTTCACTCTCCTCTTTCACTTTCATCAAGAGACTTTTTAGTTCCTCTTCACTTTCTGCCATAAGGGTGGTGTCATCTGCATGTCTGAGGTTATTGATATTTCTCCCAGCAATCTTGATTCCAGCTTGCTTCTTCCAGCCCAGCGTTTCTTACGATGTACTCCACATATAAGTTAACTAAGCAGGGTGACAATGTACAGCCTTGACATACTCCTTTTCCTATTTGAAACCAGTCTATTGTTCCATGTTCAGTTCTAACTGTTGCTTCCTGACCTGCATACAGGTTTCTCAAGAGGCAGGTCAAGTGGTCTGGTATTCCCATCTGTTTCAGAATTTTCCACAGTTTATTGTGATCCACACAGTCAAAGGCTTTGGCATAGTCAATAAAGCAGAAGCAGATTTTTTCCTGGAACTCTCTTGCTTTTTCTATGATCCAGCAGATGTTGGAAATTTGATCTCTGGTTCCTCTGCCTTTATGAACTATCTTTTAATATAAAATAAATTTTAAAATGAGTAGAAAAACCTTGATTTAAGCCTTGGTTCTACTATTAATTATGTGACTTTCAACATTTATTTAAAGACTCTAAATTCTGATTCCTCACTTGTAAAATGTAAAGACTGAGAAAATATTCTAAAGCTATTTATAGGCTAACTTTTTCTAGAAACTATGAATAAATTCTAGTCATCAGAACTATTATTACTATGCTTATATAACTACTTGAATCTAATACATTTTTAAATTTATTATTTGATTGAAGGATAATTGCTTTACAGAATTTTGTTGTTTTCTGTCAAACCCCAACAGGAATCAGGCATTGGTATACATATATCCCCTCCCTGTTGAGCCTCCTTCCCATCTCCCTCCACATCCACCCCTCTAGGGTGATACAGAGCCCCTGTTTGAATTTCTTGAGCCATACAGCAAATTCCCATTTGTTATCTATTTTACATATGGTAGTCCTCTTGAGAAACCTATAAACAGGTCAGGAAGCAACAGTTAGAACTGGACATGGAACAACAGACTTGTTCCAAATAGGAAAAGGAGTACGTCAAGGCTGTATATTGTCACCCTGCTTATTTAACTTATATGCAGAGTACATCAAGAGAAACGCTGGGCTGGAAGAAGTACAAGCTGGAATCAAGATTGCTGGGAGAAATATCAATAACCTCAGATATGCGGATGACACCACCCTTACGGCAGAAAGTGAAGAGGAACTAAAAAGCCTCTTGATGAAGGTGAAAGAGGAGAGTGAAAAAGTTGACTTAAAGCTCAACATTTGGAAAACGAAGATCATGGCATCAGGTCCCATCACTTCATGGGAAATAAATGGGGAAACAGTGGAAACAGTGTCAGACTTTATTTCTTTGGGCTCCAAAATCACTGTAGATGGTGATTGCAGCCATGAAATTAAAAGACACTTATTCCTTGGAAGAAAAGTTATGACCAACCTAGACAGCATATTCAAAAGCAGAGACGTTACTTTGCCAACAGAGGTCTGTCTAGTCAAGGCTATGGTTTTTCCAGTGGTCATGTATGGATGTGAGAGTTGGACTGTGAAGAAGGCTGAGCACCAAAGAATTGATGCTTTTGAACTGTGGTGTTGGAGAAGACTCTTGAGAGTCCCATGAACTGCAAGGAGATCCAACTAGTCCATTCTGAAGGAGATCAGCCCTGGGAATTCTTTGGAGGGAATGATGCTGAAGCTGAAAGTCCAGTACTTTGGCCACCTCATGTGAAGAGTTGACTCATTGGAAAAGACTCTGATGCTGGGGGCGTTTGGAGGCAGGAGGAGAAGGGGATGACAGAGGATGAGACGGCTGGATGGCATCACTGACTCCATGGATGTGAGTCTGAGTGAACTCTGGGAGTTGGTGATGGACAGGGAGGCCTGGCATTCTGCGATTCATGGAGTCGCAGAGTCGGACATGACTGAGCGACTGAACTGAACTGAACTGAATGTAAGTACATTTTTAAACCACAGAACCATTTGTTGCATGTTATCTGTTAATATCCTGAGAAATTATGTTTTGGTGAATATATTTTATAAAATGTATTTAGAGAAATGAAAAGTCCAGGAAAATGGTAGTTTAAAACTTTCATTGGTATGGTGAAACTTTGATCTGCCATTATTTTCACTCTTAACTTGGCCTTTAAGTGTTAGAGAGACACAAAAGCAAATGTCAGGATGTGCTTATTCTAGACATAAAAGTTTCTCAGTAAAACAGACAAAACTGTGATTGGAACAAGAGAATTATTAGCTCCATCTTTTTTTTTTTTTTTTTTAAGAGAGAATGATTGCTGGATGTCTTGAGGGAAGATTTATATGTATATAGTTGGCTTAAAGCTCAACATTCAGAAAACTAAGATCATGGCATCTGGTCCCATCACTTCATGGAAAATAGATGGGGAAACAGTGGAAACAGTGTCAGACTTTGTTTTTTTGGGTTCCAAAATCACTGCAGATGGTGATTGCAGCCATGAAATTAAAAGACACTTTCTCCTTGGAAGGAAATTTATGACCAACCTAGATAGCATATTGAAAAGCAGAGACGTTACTTTGCCAACAAAGGTCTGTCTAGTCAAGACTATGGTTTTTCTAGTAGTCATGTATGGATGTGTGACTTGGACTGTGATGAAAGCTGAGCACCGAAGAATTGATGCTTTTGAACTGTGGTGTTGGAGAAGACTCTTGAGAGTCCCTTGGACTGCAAGGAGATCCAACCCAGCCATTCTAAAGGAGATCAGTTCTGGGTGTTCTTTGGAAGGAATGATGCTAAAGCTGAAACTCCAGTACTTTGGCCACCTCATGCAAAGAGTTGACTCATTGGAAAGGAGTCTGATGGGAGGGATTGGGGGCAGGAGGAAAAGGGGACGACAGAGGATGAAATGGCTGGATGGCATCACTGACTCAATGGATGTAAGTTTGAGTGAACTCCGGGAGTTGGTGATGGACAGGGAAGCCTGGCGTGCTGCAATTCATGGGGTTGCAAAGAGTCGGACACGACTGAGTGACTGAACTGAACTGAACTGATAGTAAGAAGATAATAATAAGGAAATAATAGTAATGACAATACCATAGAGTTCCCAATCACCATTCAGTTTCAGAGAAGTTTCATATTTCTTACCTGATTTCAAAAAATGATTCATGGCCTATGAAACAGTACACTTGATCCAGCCACATAGTTGCAGACTGCTAGAAGGTTTTGGGCAAATAAACTATAAAGGAAGCAGAAAGAAGTTTGCTCCTTTTGCTCGAAGGTCACAACATCTTGCCTGTGCAGAGTAAAACTCAATCTGGCAAACAGCAATTAACACTGACAAAATGGATCACACCAGAATATAAAGACTACAGTTTCTTGCTGAATAGTTTTTCTGTCATTGCTACTAAGTGGAGATGGTATTTTAAAAATATTCTCCTGAAAGTGAAAGTTGCTCAGTCGTGTCTGACTCTTTGCGACCCCATGGACTATATAATTCATGGAATTCTCCAGACCAGAATACTGGAGTGGGTAACCTTTCCTGGCTCCAGGGGATCTTCCCAACCCAGGGATCAAACCCAGGTCTCCCGCATTGCAGGTGGATTCTTTACCAGCTGAGCCACAAGGGAAGCCTAAGAATACTGGAGTGGGTAACCTATCCTTTTTCCAGTGGATCTTTCTGACCCAGGAATCAAACTAGGGTCTCCTGAATTGCAGGTGGAATCTTTACCAACTGAGCTACTCCAACAAAATTCAATAATGAAATATTGGATGTATTAAAGTATTTTTGAAAGGGAGTGTATCTAGTCCCTTTAATACCTCTACCCAATAAAACATTTTATTAACGACCATTTTACTGATGTATTAAAACATGATGACTCTAATATTTGTAATGCTCATTCTTTTACTAATACTCTAGTTAGCTTAGAATTAATATAGGCTTCTGACATTTTGCTCATTCTTTTTATTTCTGTGGTCTCTTAGCATATTAATGAGACAGCAAGAAAACTTCTCTAGCCATTATGTTAAGGTTCATAAAAAGTTACTATTATGTTCCTAAGTGAAATATAAAAATATATTAATTTTTAAATTATATGATCTTAAAATTAAAAAGATATGCAGAAATATTGACAACTTTGTATACCAATTGTCAGTAAGTAGTAAAAATGCCTACTACCAATGTCTACTTTTTTGATCTCTATACTTACATTGTCCTGCCCCTTGACTACAGACTTTAGACCTAATCTAGAATAATTATTTTTTGCATTATCATTTTTTCCCCAAAGTCTCCAGGACAAAAGTTATTTAGAAGAATCTCTATGAACTCTAAATCTCTCTTGGGACAATAAATTAATGTGCATACCATATTGAGAGGGAGGATATGAGAGCTTTATTTATTAAAAACCAAAGAGATAATTCTATAGAATTGTCTAGTATGAAACTTGATATTTAGTTACCCCTTTTCCAAATATATTTCCTTAATTCACCTTGCCATTCCTTTCCTTCCATAGATCCTATGATCCAGTTCAAATCCTTTGCAGAACTTTTCCTGAAAAGTCCACTGAAAGGTAATCATTTTCTTTTCATCTTCAGCATCAAAATTTTCTATCCTGCTTATGTTACCTTTTTTAATATGTGAACAATGTCATAGTTTAGGACATGAGCCATTGATCTGAAGAGTCAAGGTTGAGGTACTCTCTCTACATTTATTCACTCTATATATCTGGGCAGGTTTTGGTATCATTAAGCCTTCCTAGTGTGAACATCCATGGGGTAGGAAATGTTTATTTGCTTTTTCAGTTTGTTTTAAAACAAAAAGTATACTAACTTGTATATAGTCTGCTTTTTATAAGATGATACTGTGTTTTATCCTCATTACTCTCAACATCATTTTTGTAACTATGTTTTATGTCCAAGTGGATAAGCATAAGCTCTTATAGTATTTTTATAACCTCCACATTTCCTAGAAGTATGTCTTGCTCAAGGTAGGTGCACAGAAAATTATTGATTAATAGCTGACTGATATTAATGAAGAAAGAGGAGAAAAAAAAAGAAAGATAAAAGGTAAGATGACTTTATGTGGACAGTAAAATTAATATCTTGGAGTCAATATTTAGTTTTTATGTTAGATCAACAAAGTAAATACTTAAGTTGTAGACAAAGACTCTTTCAGCTCAAATAAGCTGTGATTCTGCTGCTATGAGCAAAAGGTTCTGTAAAGTAGAAGAGTGCCAATGAATAAATGATCTGTAGTGTTATGAATGTTTAAAATGGGGGGGATACCTAGTTACACTTAGATAATCATCTGCAATTTTCTAGGCACTACGGTCAATGATGGGAATAAAACGATTACAGAACATTGCCCTAAAGCAGCTCATATCAAAAGCGCAGATGACTAAGCAACATATTATGAAAGGTTGATATGCTTTATATAAATATTTATGCAGGATGCTAAAGAGGCACAGAAGAAGGGCATGAAAGCCAGGCGAAGGAGACTGGGAAGCATTTTGGAAAAGATTCTATTTGAGCTAAATTGAAGATGCAGGAAAACAAACTGAGAAGCTGCTGTAAATGTCTAGGAAAATCATGACAAGTATCTTTAAAAAAGGAAGCTAAAATTAGGCATGAGCTAGAAAAATAATGCAGCAAAAACCCTGTGGTAGTCTTCCCTGAGTTAATCCAAGTTTATCCAAGTTGGAAATAATGACATTAGTGATTAGTTCTTATTCTGTCCCCAAACCACATTCTTGAATAGGAATAAAGTCTTTTCATTCTAGAGGGAAGACAAGACCAAGCAGGGAACTATCAGGCAGCTGTATCTTGAGAAATTATGTCTTCATATCCTCATTATTCTTCTAATCCAATTGCTCAACGGTGGGGCAACAAAATGAGTCCATTCCTAGGCAGATTCCTGGCATCACTGCTTCTATCCCAGACCCAGAGTTATCCCCATTTACTATTTCAGCTACTTTGGACAACTGCCACCAGGTGGCACCAGACTGTAGGCGGGACTTGGAGGAAGCTGGATCTCCCAGACTCTGATGTTTCTGACCAACTAGCTGCATGGGTTTATCCTACTCATTTCATTAACCTCACAAAAACATGACTCAGAATTTTATATGAATGAATTTTTAGACCCTATATCTCACACTTTATAGGGTTGCATTTTCAAATAAGAAAAGAAAATTAAAGCTTGGAGAAGAAAGATGTATGTAAGATAATCTGAATTTGTTGACTCTCTGCTGAGTAAAGTGGTTTGTTGGTGGAGAGGTAAGATGGTTGGGTTCACGACGGAAGGATGGAATCCTGGCTGATAGCATTTTGAGCTTTTGGAATGGGTATTCTTAAAAAGTGAGGAGCAGAAAGGGGGTAAGGAAGGCCATCTGAGTCAGAAGAAGACTATCCCAATGGTTTATTTCATAAGCAATAGACACAGAATGGAGAAGTGGTGGAATCAACATTAGGAAAAAAAAGAGCTTATAATGGTTTTGTTTTTGTTTTGTTTCCCAGTTCAGGAATCTGTGGTTAGTTTTTAAATGTATAAAATAACTTCTATTTGAATCTCTTGCAGAGAGTGCTATGTGAAACATTTCTGACCTTTGATAATAGAATTTGCAATATTGTTAGCCCCAGGTCTTAATGCAGAATAATTCAAGATGCCTGATTTTTGTGCGTGCATGCTAAGTCGCTTCAGTTGTGTCCAACTCTTTGCAACTCTATGGCCTTTAGCTTGCCAGGTTCCTCTGTCCATAGGATTCTCCAGGCAAGAATACTGCAGTGAGTTGTGACGTCCTCCTCCAGGAGATCTTCCCAACCCAGGAATCGAATCTGGGTCTCCGACATTGCAGGCAGACTCATCTCCATATGTTTGTTTTTCCTGTGTAATACTGAGTATGAGCTCTGTGTAGAAACATGCCTTTTTCAGTCTCTTGATCAGGCATTTCTTGTCCTGCTCGCTGGTGAATGTAATCTTCTCTTGTTCTGGAATTGCCTATTCTGTGAAACTTGTGTCCCAGGGAAACTTGGCTCCCAGTCCCCATAAATGCTCCTTCTGTGGAATTACTCCCTGAAGATTCCTGAGTTGAAGGAACTCTTAATCCTTCTATAAGGGTTCCATTAGTGGCCCAAGTACACAGCAGCTTTACCATGACTGTCTTAAGACATTGTGTTTTCTCGGCTTTATGCATGGCACTCCACTCCATATCTTTGTGCAAGAGTAGTAATACTCATATCAGATAAAATAGACTTTAAAACAAAGGCTGTGAAAAGAGACAAAGACGGACACTACATAATAATCAAAGGATCAATCCAAGAAGAAGATATAACAATTATAAATATATATGCACCCAACATAGGAGCACCACAATATGTAAGACGAATGCTAACAAGTATGAAAGGGGAAATTAACAATAACACAATAATAGTGGGAGACTTTAATACCCCACTCACACCTATGGATAGGTCAACTAAACAGAAAATTAACAAGGAAACATAAACTTTAAATGATACAATAGACCAGTTAGACCTAATTGATATCTATAGGACATTTCACCCCAAAACAATGAATTTCACCTTTTTCTCAAGTGCACACAGAACCTTCTCCAGGATAGATCACATCCTGGGCCATAAATCTAGCCTTGGTAAATTCAAAAAAATTGAAATCATTCCAAGCATCTTTTCTGACCACAATGCAGTAAGGTTAGATGTCAGTTACAGGAAAAAAAACTATTAAAAATCCCAACATATGGAGGCTGAACAACACGCTGCTGAATAACCAACAAATCACAGAAGAAATCAAAAAAGAAATCAAAATGTGCATAGAAACGAAATAAAATGAAAACACAACAACCCAAAACCTATGCTGCTGCTGCTGCTAAGTCACTTCAGTCGTGTCTGATTCTGTGTGACCCTATAGATGGCAGAGCCCAAGTTCTGCTGTCCTTGGGATTCTCCAGGCAAGAACACTGGAGTGGGTTGCCATTTCCTTCTCCAATGCATGAAAGTGAAAAATGAAAGTGAAGGCGCTCAGTCATGTCTGACTCTTTGTGACTCCATGGACTGCAGCCTACCAGGCTCCTCTGCCCATGGGATTTTCCAGGCAAGAGTACTGGAGTGGGGTGCCATCACCTTCTCCACCCAAAACCTAAGGGACACTGTAAAAGCAGTACTAAGAGGAAGGTTCATAGGAATACAGGCTTACCTCAAGAAACAAGAAAAAAGGCAAATAAATAACCTAACTCTACACCTAAAGCAACTTGAAAAGGAAGAAATTATGAACCCCAGGGTTAGTAGAAGGAAAGAAGTCTTAAAAATTAGGGCAGAAATAAATGCAAAAGAAACAAAAGAGACCATAGCAAAAATCAACAAAACCAAAAGCTGATCCTTTGAGAAGATAAATAAAACTGACAAACCATTAACAAGACTCATCAAGAAACAAAGGGAGAAAAATCAAATCAACAAAATTAGAAATGAAAATGGAGAGATCACAACAGACAACACAGAAATACAAAGGATCATAAGAGACTATTATCAGCAACTATATGCAAATAAAATGGAAAACTTGGAAGAAATAGACAAGTTCTTAGAAAAGTACAACTTCCCAAAATTGAACCAGGAAGAAATAGAAAATCTTAACAGATCCATCACAAGCATAGAAATTGAAACTATAATCAGAAATCTTCCAACAAACAAAAGCCCAGGACCAGACGGCTTCACAGCTGAATTCTAGTTATTTTTTTTGAAGCACCCTAGGTGAGTATGTGCAGTGTTAAGAACCACTTTCCTACTACTTTAGAAATGATCAGATGAGCCTTCTTAACATTTTAACCTGCTTCTTGGGTTCACCCTTTTCCTCATTTTAAACACATGTAGGGATATTGTTTGTTGAAGTTGAGTCCTTCTTTTGTTTTACAATTTCTATGATTTTATCTGATAGGTTATTATTGTTTTTAACATGTTATTCTAGATATTTTTCCTTGTGGGTCTCCCTTCATGAGAAATACAGGCCTGCCAGGTATATCCAGTTCAAAATAGTATTTTCCCTTTGCTTCATTCTAAGTCAGATAATCCTACCTAGGAACTATATTCCCATTACCCAAACATCTACTTCAATCTTAGAATGTATTTACTATAGTTCTTCCCTATGACTTACTTTCAGTGTGGTTAGTTTCAGAGTGTTGAATTTGCTTTTTAGATGAGGAACTGCAAAAGGAGGTGTTCAACCTGTGTTTCCATCCTAGGGCTTTATGTCGGTACATGGCACTGTGTCTACCCAAAGCACAGCACACTTTTTGCCTTAATTTTAATTTACTTACTTTTGCCTTATGGAAAAGTTGTGGCCATGCTTAAAGTTTTCTCCATCTTTTATTGGAATCCTTATTTAATACATTTTCAGTCATGTGTGTCCAGGGTACAGGTAACCCTGTACTCTACCCTCTAGTAAAGTTCACTTTTGAATCAGTATTTTACAATGATCTTTCTGGTCTTCTCTAAAATTTGCTCAAGTTTTCAACAGCCACTGGATATGCTGTAGCCATCCTTAGGTTTGTTGTTCCTCCTATGTTAGACATGTCATCTGCAGGCATAAGGGACTGTCCTCAATATTTCTCTAGACCCTGAATCTTGCTTGGGAAGTCATATTAATCTGCGTTCTGTGATCTTGACACTCTTGGGCCAGAGTAATACTATTTGATAGAAAACAATTAGAGAAACATAATCTTTCCAGATAGTCTCTAAGAGCAGTTACATTCAAATCGACCTCATTTTCACCTTTGTATATCTTTATCTTGATCTTGCAGATCATTTTCCAGTTTCTATCTGTTTAACAGCTTTCTAAGGAAGGAAAGTTATGACAAACCTAGATAACATATTCAAAAGCAGAGACATTACTTTGCCAACTAAGGTCCGTCTAGTCAAGGCTATGGTTTTTCCAGTGGTCATGTATGGATGTGAGAGTTGGACTGTGAAGAAAGCTGAGCACCGAAGAATTGATGCTTTTGAACTGTGGTGTTGGAGAACACTCTTGGACTGCAAGGAGATCTAACCAGTCCATTCTAAAGGAGATCAGCCCTGGGTGTTCTTTGGAAGGACTGATGCTAAAGCTGAAACTCCAGTAGTTTGGCCACCTCATGCAAAGAGTTGACTCATTGGAAAAGACTCTGATGCTGGGAGGGATTGGGGGCAAGAGGAGAAGGGGACAACAGAGGATGAGATGGCTGGATAGTATCACCGACTCGATGGATGTGAGTTTGAGTGAACTCCGGGAGTTGGTGATGGACAGGGAGGCCTGGCATGCTGCAATTCATGGGGTCACAAAGAGTCAGACATGACTGAGCGACTGAACTGAACTGAAGGTTCAACTTTCCCCGCATTAGGAAATTTCTCTCTTTCCATATTGGCTGAAAGAAAAATGCTCAGCCTAGAAGTGGTAAGCTAAGTTTTATTTTGAAGACTTACTAAGGACTTTAGCCTAGGTCACAGCCTCTGTGGTAGTTTGGGTGAAACACTCTGAAGAGGTAAGGGAGGAGCCAGGATACATATGAATTTTTTTTTACTGCAAAAAATCATGCAGTAAACAAGCATAAAAAAAGTGACTGATAATCAGAAAAAAGAGACATCTCAAGTAATGATTTAGTGCTTTTCTCTTTATGGGAAGAGGCAAGACTCTGGGGTCATAAAATTTTTCCACAGATACATATTGTGACTGTCTAGGGGCCAGTATAAACAAGGCACAAAATGCTTCCTGTTTCTCTCTATCCTTGTTCCCCTCAACTGTTTTTGGACAACTGCAGTGACTAATCACTGGATTTTGTAGAATTGGAATAGCAGGAGGCATCTTTTTCTTTACACCAGAATAAATGGCATTTCTTTTAACTCGTTTTAACTCGTTTGTTATCTTTTATCTGATGAGAGAATTGAATCATGTTTTTCCGATTACCCCAGGTTCACCTTGATTCTCTGAGCAAGCATTACTCTTAGAGGCTTAAGTTCCAAGCACAGGTTTTGTAAGAACCTCTTCAGCCTTTAGATTTCCAGTCATTTCATTGTTTATCTGCTTTAATATAAGTAGATATGATATTTTCATAGTCTCTTTCTTTAATACTGTGTTTATTAGGAAAAATCTGCCATTTGTGAATGAAGTTACATAATATTACTAGAAAACTAAATCCATGATAGCTGCTGCTAAGTCACTTCAATCGTGTCTGACTCTGTGCGACCCCATAGACGGAAGCCCACCAGGCTCCCCCATCCCTGGGATTCTCCAGGCAAGAACACTGGTGTGGGCTGCCATTTCCTTCTCCAATGTATGAAAGTGAAAAGTGAAAATGAAGTCGCTCAGTCGTGTCTGACCCTCAGCGACCCCATGGACTGCAGCCTTCCAGGCTCCTCTGTCATGGGATTTTCCAGGCAAAAGTACTGCAGTGGGGTGCCATTGTCTTCTCTGCCATGATAGCTATATTTAGCTATATATTTAATCATAAAATTAAATATATAATGAGAACTATATTTAATCATAAAATTAAATTTTATGATCAGCTGGAGACCAAGCAGAGAGGGTAAGACCTTTGCTACCAGGAAGATCCCACATATGGAGAAGGTAAGAATCATAGGTCTATCTCATTCTTCATCAGAAAAGTCAAGTATTTGCTGGCGAAAAATGAATGAATAGGTGATGATAAACTAGGAGAGTTTTTCTAATGGAAAATGCTATTATGTAGAAAGAAACTTTAGGACAGAAATAGATACATTTTTCTCTAATGCTTAGGACTAAGTCTAATGGCATTTTCTCAGGATGAATGAAATGTGGAACACAGAGTTGGGGGTAGTAACCATAATATTAAATGTCTCAAAGTCCTTCTGAAAATGGTCTAGAAAGATTGCCTTTTTAGAGATTAATGATAGGATGGATCATAGTTTATAAATGTTGGTTAATTAGATTTTTCTTCAGTCCTATGGTTGACAATTTCCTCACTTACAGTGATAAGGAAAATTTCTGACAGAATTCAAGTATATGTAGAATATGGTAACATTTCAAATATATTAACTCATACTTTTTTATACTTTATTTCAAATTACAAAAAAAATAGATTTACTGTGGAAAATGTTTACAATCTGATGGTCTAATTTAATCAGTTATAAATAACACAGTTCATGGTCACCATATACAAGATTATTCACAAAAACTGATTGCATTTCCATACTATAGCAGTAACAAACAAGAGATTATAATAAAGACACCATTAATATAAGCATTCATAAAAATAATTAGAATTTGCTAAGAATATCTAACTGATATGGAAAATATTAAAAATCCCCCAAAGCCTAAAGATTTAAATAATGAGAAATGACATTGCTATAAATTAATAAAAATTAATTACAAAAATTAATTTGTGAATATGTCATTCTGAACTTCTGGTTGTATTTATTTGAGAGATTTAAGGAAATTATTTTAAGTTTTTATGGAAGAATAAAGGGCTAAAATAGAGTAAGTTAACTTAGAAAACATGTTGGTAGAATGTAGGGATATGGGAACTCAACTTCACCTGCTGGGAGAAAAGGGTATACACAAAGCAACATGTCTAGATTTTTAAAGCATGTTGATGTGTGAAACATGCAAAAATTGACTTATTTTTATAGCACAGCACTAGGCATACAAATGAATACAAATATACTTGAAACAGTTAGACATAAAATAAGAAAATATGCTTTAGAAGATTTATTATATGCCAGAATAAAATAATATAAATAAATAAACCAAAAGCAATTCTTGAACTCACAATACAGGTTATTGAACAAAAGTGAAAGTGAAGTCTCTCAGTCATGTCCGACTCTTTGCAACCCCATGGACTATAGCCTACTAGGCTTCTCCATCCATGGAATTTTCCAGGCAAGAGTACCGGAGTGAGGGTGACGGGGGGATAATTTGGGAGAACGGCATTGAAACATGTATAATATCATATATGAAACAAGTCGCTAGTCCAGGTTTGATGCTGGATGCTTGGGGCTGGTGCACTGGGACGACCCAGAGGGATGGTACAGAGAGGGAGGAAGGAGGGGGGTTCAGGATGGGGAACATGTGTATACCTGTGGCAGATTCATGTTGATGTATGGCAAAACCAATACAATATTGTAAAGTAAGTAACCTCCAATTAAAATAAATAAATTTATATTAAAAAAAAAGAGTACTGGAGTGGGTTGCCATTTCCTTCTCCATGGTATATGCTTAATACAATTTCCTTGACAAAGTCACAAATACATAAAACATAGTTTAACCATACATTTCCATTTATGTCTTAGTTTTTTCAATTATAAAAGTGAGAGTTTCTTTTAACTGAAAATCAATAGAAGTATTGAGAATCAGAACACAAAACTATAACCAGCATAGTCTTCCCACAGTCTTGCAAAGGGAAACTATTAAATAATTTTATTTGTTTAGAAATACATTTTTTTTAATTCATTTAATTTTACTTCTTTGACTGTGCTGGGTTTTCATTGCTGTGTGTAGGTTTTCTTTAGTTGCAGCAAGTGGGGGTTACTCTTCAGTTGCAACAAGTGGCTTCTTGTTGCAGAGCATGGACTCTTGGGCAGATGGGCTTCAGTAGTTGCAGCTCATGGGCTCAGTAGTTGAGGCTCCCAGGCTCTAGGGAATGGGCTCATTAGTTGTGGCCCATAGGCTTAGTTGCCCCACAGCATGTGGAATCTTCCCGGACCAGGGATCAAACTTGTGTCCTCTGAATTGACAGGCAGATTCTTAGATCATGGATCACCAGGGAAGTCCACCATTAAATTTTTGACATATTTTTCACTCAGGTTTTTCTTTAGATATTATTCTATGTTTTCCTCATAATATTATTGACGAAATATTCTCCAGTATTAACACATTCTCTAAAAACATTTCAATGGCTGTAATAATATCATAGTCTCCATCACTAGGTCCAGACTAAATGTTACATAGGCTGAATAGAAATTACCTGTTAATTACGAATACCCAGGTTCTTAGAAAACTTTGAAATTTTGAGTTTCATATGAGTATAATCTGTGGCAGAGGAGAATGGGATTTTATAATGTGAAGTGTGTTTATTCGGTTGGTCAAGACATTCACTTGGGTTTCCCATAAGATGTTATGGAATACATAACATGCAATACAATGCATGGAGAGAAGCCTTACACACAGACACAGTAGAAATAGAAGTTATCTCTTCTTTTCAGGATGATTAGCATGTGAGAATCACTGGAACCTCAGGGTTGTGAGTCCCACTCCCCACCTCTACCCCCAGCAGAAATGCCCACTTCTGATTCAAAAGTTAAAAAAAAAAGTGTGTGTGTGTGTGTGTGTGTGTATATGTGTGTGTATATATATATATATATATATATATATATATGAACAACTCAGGAACGAATTACCTGTATTTATTTTAACTCTGACTGTACTTTTGACTTTGTGTCTGGGTTATACCATATACCTAAAATTGTGGGGAAATTGCTCTTTACTCTCAGGACTGTGTTTATCTGGGAAGAAATTCAGCTTGTGTGGGTGGGAAATAACACGAGGAAGTTGAAATACATTTTTTGAAAAGATGATTAGTGAATCATCTGCTTAGTGGTAACAACTGAGAAGAAGAAGTTGACTCAGAGAGAGTCCTGAGAAAGAATAGATACTAGAAAATGGGTAATGGCTTTGGAGAGAGGTCTGTGCTCTTTTAGTTAAATTTCAGAATGAAATAAAGGAAAGCGAAAAAAAAAAAAAAGAAGAAGAAGAAGAAGAACAAGCTACTAATACCCAGAGGAGATGCAGTAATGTGTAGTACTATGTTACATGCTATCAGGACTGTCAAATACCAAGGAGAAATCAAAGAGAAGGAGAACTTAAGAAATGTCCCCTGTATTTTAAGATCAGCTGTGGAAATAGATAGAATGTAATGTTAAACTTTGTAGAAAAGAAGAAAATATATTATGCTGGGAATTGAGATCTCAATTCCACATTTGAAACTCCCAGAGTTTTGAGTCTGGGGAAGAAAAAGTCCCATATTTTGCTATATATCTTAGCTTTTAAAACCATTTAAAAAATAAAAGGATTTAATGTATTGATTTTCAAGACTCATTTTATTTATAAAATGTTAGAATTTGTGACCAAATGCAAGAGATTATATTAATAATGTAAATAATTTTGACTTGTCATACACACAAGCACACATAATTATTTTAATAAAATTACTTATCCATTTCCATATATAAAATTTGAGCTATATATATTCTATAAAATTATTTTTGTACCTTTGTATTTTCTACCTGTTATAAAAGAGTATCTTAGAATTTAAACCAAACATAAAGGGAGAGAAAAGCAAGACTTTGAGTCAAAGCAGCCACATACCTTGCCTATTTGAAAGTAGCCAAGGGACAGACTTGGGACATATTCCTGGGGACAGACATCACAATGAAAGCCCCTGAAACTTTCCTCTGGCCAGACATGTACAGAAGGCACATTCTTCCTTCATACATTTGTATCCAATCCTAGAGAGGATTCAGGGTAAGAGGTAGATGCCTGAGGTATTTGAATGACTGAGCAATTTTCCTAGTAAGACTGATCGTCATTTAAATGGAGTCTTTAATCGTGGACTTGGATTTAAATTATTTAAATTATTAAATAGCCTCTTTAAATTATTGAATTGGATGAAGTTTTAAACCAAAAGTTTCCAAATTGAAAGTTTTCTCTAATTCAGGAGTGGAGACTTGAGGAGTAATGGTCGTTGGTTATAGGCAAACTAAATTAGGCATATTTCCCTTAGTATATATGAAGTATTGTGAGTTAAATTTTGACACCCACATATGTCATTTTATACATCAAAAATCTCAGATTTTATTCTGTTTCTATCGTGTTAAGGTATATTGCTGCCTTCTAGAATATAGTTTATACAAACAGATTTATTTTTCTAAGCTGTGAAGTCCAAGGCAAGGGACCTCAGTGAAATCAATCAAAAATGCATTAATTGAGATTCACAAACAGGCAGTTTGAACTACATGGCAATGCACTCTAATAGCTTATATAGCTGTTTCATTTTATGCTGAGTAAATTCCTTCTTAAATTCTTTCTCCAAATTATTCTTGATGAGATGCTTTCCATTTCCTAAGAACAGCCCTATTAATAGAAGATAGGAATTCAAGGAGGATAAGATGAAGTAGACAACAAGATACAAGCAAGTCATGTATGACCCTTATTTGTTTTAAACAATAACTATTGACCACCTAGCACATGTTAGACAACATCTTGTGTGGTGGGAATAAAAGGATGAATAAGATAGACATGAAGTTTACATTGTAATGAAGGTGGTAAGAGACTAAAACAGTAGGATGACTTCAGATTACAATCAGTACTGTAAAGAATAAATTCCAATAGCCAAGAGTCTGAAGGGCACATAAACTTCTTTGGAAGGACTCTGATAAAAGCAACCATTTTAACTGAAATTAGAATCATACAGAGGAGTCACACAACAAGGAGGCCAGCACGTTCAGGAAGAGGGAATAAAGCCACATGGATCAAACTTGGTTGGCTAAAGCAAGAGAATGTACGTGGATTAGTTTGGGTATGGGAAACTAATTGGGTTGGGGTGCGGCAGAGTTACAGGAAGAGGTTACAGAAGAGTCAGGGCTAAATCTCACATAGCCATTCTTTTCTAAGTGAGATTATGTAATGAACAATGTTGTTGTTCAGTCACCCAGTCGTGTCCAACTCTTTGTGACCCCATGGACTGCAGCAGGCCAGGCCTCCCTATCCTTCTCTCTTCTTTTCTAAGTGAGAGTATGTACTGAATGATATTGGTGCCCAAATTCCCTGGGATCTGTATGACCATTTTTGTGCATATTTCAGCTTCAGTGTGCTTTTTTTCCAAGAACTGGTGCCTGTGACTTTTCACTTTTCCTTTTTAGGGATGAATGTCTAAAAGTGGCAGTGGCCTGCTTTGTCCACACTGCAGAAAACCATCTGAAAATTTATGTCTGTGACTCCTATCACTCATTACATTCATGGGTGCAGTCTCTGTTTGAGAAAACACTGAGGGTTACTTTTCTCTCAAGAGTTCTTCTCTGGAATCAGGCTGAAATGACCCTTTCTGGGACTTTCCTTGTGATAGAACCCTGCCTGGATTTCTTTCTTTCTCTGTTCTTCTCTCCCAGTTTCCCTTGGGAACAGCTTCTTACCAGTTTCCCTGGGAACATTTCCTTATAAAATCACTTGCATACCAAACCTCATCTCACAGTCTATATCTGGGAAACTCAAACTCTGATAGTTGGAAGGTTTGGAGGAATCTAAAGCAGACACAAATTGACTAATCTTTTAAAATATCACTGTGGTTGCTGTGTGAAGAATGTTAGTAGGGGCAGAGTGTGGCCAGAAAAGAAGAAACAAAGACAGCAGGCTGTTTCAATAGTCTGGACTAGATAGTAAGCTATATGTTACCTAAAGTTCTCCAAGAAATATGTGTATTAAAGAGACTATCATAAATAATGCATTGAGTTATAAAAAGAAAATAAGAATTCTTTCCATGAGTCTAGAAATTAGGAAGTAAATTGTGCTTCACTACTTTTGTCAGTACACACATTTATACTTTGAAATAAGTTTTGATATTGGGGGATGCACTCAACATTTTTTATTGAGGAGATAGGCCATCAAAAATATTTGAAGAATACTGGTTTTAGAGGCCAGCCAGCTTTGTGTTTTCTATTTTTCATTCTTGGTAGTCTTATGTAAGGTTTTTCTTGTGCATGTGTCTCTAGTTAGATGTCTTCACTTCCAATCCTTCATTTTGCAGGAGAGGATTTAATTATTTGTGTGCTCCTATAGGTTAGGTATTTTGAAGAATGAGACTATTCAATTTTTTTGAAGAAATGCATAACTAGTTATAGGGGCAAGTCTTATTATTATTATTTTCTGAGGATAAGAAAATTAAAAGTGCTCCAGATGCTTTGAATGTAATTTTCCATCTACCATAAATTGACTCAGAATGCTTTCCTCACACAAGGTTAGGGCATTAGTGCTCATTAAGGACTATATACATGCAAAGCTTGAGTATTCATCAGAAAACCAATCAGTTGTTTGAACTCAAAGAAAGTCTATGAAAAAAGAAATTGTGAGCTGCCTTTTTTTCTCTCATTCAGCAATCACTGCCAACTTTCACATCAGATATTACTATTTTAAAAGGTGGATTTTATTATTCAGGTACAGTCAGGCCAACAAATCTGAGTACAATTGCCATTGAAGGCATAGTTTGTTTCTCACAGCTCCCAAGGCAAGAGCTTTGCCATGCCACACAGAGCCATGTGGAAGAACACCTGAGTCAGGCAGGAGGCAGAAGAGAAGTAAGAAGAGGCTGGAAGAGTCTTTATTGTAACTTTCACAGGAAAGGCAAGGCAGGGTGGGCAAGTTCAGGATTGGCAAGTTTGAATAATTTCAGTAGACTCGGGATATAAGGGCTGTGTCTAAATGTTTTTACCTGGCACTGGGGTAATTCGTATAGAAAGAAAGTGGCTTGAGATCTGGACAAAGGAGAGTGTTTAGGGTATAGGCTTTGGATGGATTTATTTGCATGTGAAATGCACGTTTGCAGGCTAGTCCATTCTGATGTCTAGAATTTGGCTAGCACTGGGAATGTCAGTCCCAGTGCTGACATGTCAGTAAGCCCCCAGATATCAAAGCATCAGAAAATAAAAGGCATCATTAATGCATTCATGCATAAGGAAAGAAAATGATTCTATGATAGAATGATAGAAGAACGTGAGAGAGAAATAGAAAGGAACAAAAGAGAGTGGATGATAAAAGGGCAAGAAAAGGGGTAATGAAATAAATAACAGAAAACAAATCAAGGAGAAAGAATGGAAAAAAACAAAAAAAAACAAAGCAAAATTGTTCTTTGGGACTAATTCTTAACTTAGGATGATTTTAAAAAGATATTCTAATGACAGTTTAACAGTCCAGGTTCGATGCACAATACTGGATGCTTGGGGCTAGGGCACTGGGATGACCCAGAGGGATGGTATGGGGAGGGAGGAGGGGGAGGGTTCAGGATGGGGAACAAATGTATACCTGTGGCGGATTCATTTTGATATTTGGCAAAACTAATACAATTATGTAAAGTTTTTGTAAAATTTATAATTTTTACATTTTACAAAATTTGTAAAATTTACAATTTATGTAAAATAAAATAAAAAAAAATATTTTTAACTACTGTTAATGTGGACTGACTCACTTAAGTGAAGAAATATGGCTAGGTAGATTTGAAACAACTAAATGACTACATAATTCATAAAGATAACTATGTTGAAAATATACTGAATGGATTTCAACTTAAGCTTTTACATAATTTCGTTTTGTAAATTATACATGCGTGAATTATTTCTTCCTTAAATGAATAATGGAGACTTCTGGTGGTCAAGAATTGAGAACTTGATGTGTGTTTGAGAGAGAAGCTAGAACTGTTGTTTCTGATAAAATATGGAGAAATTATTTTTTAAAAAAAACATGTATTTTGTTACTGATTTTATTTGTTTCCATTTTATTCTTTCTTGTTGGGCCAAGATTGCATACTGGCTTGAATAATCACTTCAGTGATTTTAAATATTCTAGGTTTAACAGGTATCACAATTTGCTTTTTCTTTTAAACTTTATTTATTGTCGCCTGTGCTTGGTCTTCATTGCTACAACCCAGGCTTTTTTCTACTTGGGGACAGCGGAGGTGACTCTGTGTTGCAGTGTGCAGGCTTCTCATTGTGGTGGCTCCTCATGTTGTGGAGCACAAGCTCAGTGGTGCATGGGCTTCAGTAGTTGTGGCTCATGGGCTCTAGATCACAGGCTCAGTAGCTGTGGTGCACAAGCTGAGTTGCTCTGCAGCATGTAGGATCTTCCCAAATCAGGGAGGTTCAGGGGTCAAACCTGTGTCTCCTGCATTGGCAGGCAGATTCTTTACCCCTGAGCCATCAGGGAAGCCCCACAATTTGCTTTTAATGTCATCTTGGGTTTGACTCATATTGAAACTTTTGCCACTGCCTGAAAACTTCCAAGGTACTTTCTTTCTCCCATTTATTACTAATTTGATATTTCTAAACATTTCCAGGTACTTGAGTGTACAATGGATAATATGTAATAACTGCACTTGGATCTATAAAGCAAACAGCCCAAGAAAACAAACCATAATTTCTGAAGCATTCGGCATGGTCAAGACTTGGTCAATGACTGCCAACCTCCCACTTTTTGTTCTGTAGGACCAACTAGAGAAAGTCAAGTACAATGCCCAAACCAATCCCATAGGAAAATATGATGCTCCACTTCCAAGTGGCCTGTGATTATATTCCTATGCCAACAACCTCCAATAAGAGCACATCAGAAGCCTTCTCTGTTCTCCTTTACTATAAAGCTTTCCCACACCCCTTCCTGACTTTGAGTCTTGGCCAGGCAGATGATGTAGTTGACTCCTTTGTTCAGAAAGCTCTGGATAACTAATTTTTGAATGGTCTTCACTTATTATTTAATGCTTTTTCTTTTTCTTGAGACGGATTTCTTTTCCTCTCACTAGTCTTCATCCGTTTAGTTCAGTTGTTCAGTCATGTCCAGATTTTGGGAACCCATGGACTGTAGCCTGCCAGGCTTTCCTGTCCATCACCAAATTCTGGAGCTTGTCCAAAGTCATTTAGATCAAGTCAGTGATGCCATCCAACCATCTCACCCTCTGTCATCCCCTTCTCCTCCTACCCTTAATCTTTCCCAGGATCAGGTTCTTTTCCAATAGTCAGTTCTTCACATCAGGTGGCCAAAGTATTGGAGTTTCAGCTTCAGCATCAGTCCTTCCAATGAATATTCAGGACTCATCTCTTTTAGGATTGACTGTTTGGATCTCCTTGCAGTCCAAGGAACTCTCAAGAGTCTTCTCCAACATCACAGCTCAAACGCATCAATTCTTTTTTGGTCTGCTTTCTTTATGATCCAACTCTCACATTCATACATGACTACTGGAGAACCATAGCTTTGACTAGATGGACCTTTGTTGGCAAAGTTATATCTCTGCTTTTTAATATGCTGTCTAGGTTGGTCACAGCTTTTCTTCCAAGGAGCAAGCATCTTTTATTTTCATGGCTGCAGTCACCATCTGCAGTGATTTTGGAGCCCCCAAAATAAAGTCTTTCATGGTTTCCTTTATTTCCCTGTCTATTTGCCATGAAGTGATGGGACTATATATTATGATTGTAGTTTTTTGAATGTTGAGTTTCAAGCCAGGTTTTTCACTCTCCTCCTCCACTTTCATCAAGAGGCTCTTTAATTGCTTTTTGCTTTCTGCCATAAGGGTGGTTTCATCTGCATATCTGAGGTTATGGATATTTCTCCCGGCAATCTTGATTCCAGCTTGTGGTTCATCCAGCCCAGCATTTAGCATGATGTACTTTGCATGGAGTAGGAAATGCAACCCACTCCAGTATTCTTGCCTGGAGAATCCCATGGAAGGAGGAGCCATGAGGTAGCAAAGAATCGGATACGACTGAGCGACTTCACTCACTCACTTTGCAAATAAGTTAAATAAGCAGGGTGAAAATATGCAGCCATGATGTACTCCTTTCCCAATTTTGAATCACTTCTTTGTTCTATGTCTGATTCTAACTGTTGCTTCTTGACCTACATATAGATTTCTCAGGAGACAGATAAGGTGGCCTAGTGTGCCCATCTCTTTAAGAATTTTCCAGTTTGTTGTGATCCGCACAGTCAAATATTTTAGTGTAGTTAATAAAGCAGATTTTTTTTTCCCTGGAATTCTCTTACTTCTTCTATGACCCAGTGGATATTGGCAATTTTATCACTGGTTCCTCTGCCTTTTCTAAATTCAGCTTAAACATCTGGAAGTTCATGGTTCATGTATTGTTGAAGCCTGGCTTGGAGAATTTTGAGCATTACTTTGATAGCATGTGAGATGAGCGCAATTGTGTCGAGACTGGCATGACAAGCAGGGTTTCTGAAAGTGCAATACGGCAAGAGAATGAGAAACAAGACACAAGAATTCGGTGAAAAGCGAGGATCAGGGGACCAACTTCACCATCACTCCAAGGTGAAAGTGCCAAAACTGAATCCAAATCAGCTTTATTATTATTTCAGTCATGAAGGAAAGAATATGTAGGGAGTTAAGCTATAGCTTATGCGACCTTCAGGGCCAAAGAGCAAAGTGATCATTAACCATTGAGTAACTAAGAAACAGTAATCAAAAACAAATCAGTAACTCAGACTAATATTCTTATCTATAGATTTTCCGCCAGATACATGAAACATGTGACTCTGAGACGCCAGTTGAGAAACAGTCTGGGGTCAATTTTCCAACACCAGAATCATATCTTGTTTTCAAGGCTATGAACTGTTCCCTCTGGACTTGTTCCAAGAGTCTCGTGCCTTATAGCATCAATAATTATAAATTTTTTGCAGCCCTTACTGGGGCCTGCTTTTCTTTTATTCTTCTTGTCTCCAACACAATTGTATGGTAGCTTGAACATTCTTTGACATTGTCTTTCTCTGGGATTGGAATGAAAATTGACCTTTTCCAGGCCTGTGGCCACTTCTGAGTTTTCCAAATTTGCTGGCATATTGAGTGCAGCATGTTCACAGCATCATCTTTTAGGATTTGAAATAGCTCAACTGGAATTCTATCACCTCCACTAGAATTGTTCATAGTGATGCTTCCTAAGGCCCATTTGCCTTTGTATTCCAGGATGTCTGGCTCTAAGTGAGTGATCACAGCATCATGGTTATTTAGGTCATGAAGATCTTTTTGTATAGTTCTTTGTGTGTTCTTGCCGCCTCTTCTTAATATCTTCTGCTTCTGTTAGGTCCATATCATTTTTGTCCTATATTGAGCCCATCTTTAATTGAAATATTCCCTTTGCATCTCTAATTTTCTTGAAGAAAACTTTAGTCTTTCCTATTCTATTGTTTTCCTCTATTTCTTTGCACTGATCACTGAGGAAGGCTTTCTTATCTCTTTTTGTTATGCTTTGGAACTCTGCATACAGATAGATATATCTTTCCTTTCCTCTTTTGTCTTTTGTGTCTCTTTTTTTTATCCACTATTTGTAAGGCCTCCTCAGACAATCATTTTGCTTTTTGCATTTCTTTTCCCTGGGGATGGTTTTGATCTCTACCTCCTGTGCAGTGTCATGAACCTCCATCCATAGTTCTTCAGACACTCTATCAGATTCAATCCCTTGAATCTATTTGTCATTTCCACTATAATTGTAAGGGACTTGATTTAGGTCATACATGAATGGCCTAGTGGTTTTCTCTACTTTATTCAATTTAAGTCTAAATTTAGCAATAAGGAATTCATGATCTGAGCCACAGTCAGTTCCAGGTCTTGTTCTTGCTGACTGTATAGAGCTTCACTGTCTCCAGCTGCAAAGAATATAATCAATCTGATTTCGGTATTGACCATCTGGTGATGTCCATTTGTAAAGTCATCTCTTGTGTTGTTGGAAGAGGGTGTTTGCTATGACCAGTGTGTTCTCTTGTCAGAAGTATGTTAGCCTTTGCCCTGCTTCATTTTGTATTCCAAGGCCAAATTTCCGGTTACACCAGTCTTCATAAACCTTGCTTATACTAAGGTGAGTGATATTCTCCTTCTTAACTACTAGATATTTCTTGAAAAAATGGAATAATATTATACCAGGGAGGGAGTAACACATGTAAAAGTGTGACTTGAAATATGTGGATTTTTCCCCTTTAAATATCATAAATATCATCTCTACAAACAAAGCTAGTAGAAGTGATGGAATTCCAGTTGAACTATTTCAAATCCTAAAAGATGATTCTGTGAACGTGCTGCACTCAATATGCCAGCAAATTTGGAAAACTTGGAAAGTGGAAAATTGGAAATTTGGAAATCGACAGATGAATGGAAAACTTGGAAATTTGGAAAATTCAGAAAGTGAAGAACTAAAGAGCCACTTGATGAAAGAGGAGAGTGAAAAAGTTGGCTTAAAGCTCAACATTTTGAAAACAAAATTATGGCATCTGGTCCCATCACTTCATGTCAAATAGATGGGGAAACAGTGGCAGACGTTATTTTTGTGGCTCCAAAATCACTGCAGATGGTGACTGCAGCCATGAAATTAAAAGATGCATACTCCTTGGAAGAAAAGTTATGACGAACCTGGACAGCATATTAAAAAGCAGAGACATTACTTTGTCAACAAAGGTCTGTCTGGCCAAGGTATGGATGTGAAAGTTGGACTATAAAGAAAGCTGAGCCCCAAAGAATTGATGCTTTTGAACTGTGGTCTTGGAGAAGACTCTTGAGAGTCCCTTGGACTGCAAGGAGGTCCAATCAGTCCATCCTAAAGGAGATCAGTCCTGGGTGTTCATTGGAAGGCCTGAAGTTGAAGCTGAAACTCCAATACTTTGGTCCCCTGATATGAAGAGCTGACTCATTGGAAAAGCCCCTGATGCTGGGAAAGGTTGAGGGCAGGATGAGAAGGGGACAGCAGAGGATGAGATGGTTTGATGGCATCACTGACTCAATGGGCATGAATTTGGGTAAACTCGGCGAGTTGGTGATGGACAGGGAAGCCTGGTGTGCTGTGGTTCATGGGGTTGCAAAGAGTTGGACATGACTGAGTGCTTGAACTGAACTGAACTGAATATTCCATTGTATATATGTACAACAATTCTTTATCCATTCACGTATTGATGGACATCTAGGTTGCTTCCATGTTCTACCTATTGTAAATAGTGCTGCAATGAAAAATGGGATAGGTGTGTCTTTTTCAATTTCAGTTTCCTCAGGGTTTATGCCTAGGTGTGGGATTGCTGGGTCATATGGTAGTTTTAATCGTAGTTTTTTAAGTAACCTCCATATCGTCTTCCATAGTGGCTGTATCAATTTACATTCCCACCAACAGTGCAAGAGCATTCCCTTTTCTCCACACCCTCTCTGGCATTTATTGTTTGTAGACTTTTTGATGATGGTCATTCTGAAGAGTGTGAGGTGATATATCATAGTTTTGATTTGCATTTCTCTGATAATGAGTGATGTTGAGCATCTTTTCAGGTGTTTGTTAGCCATCTGTATGTCTTCTTTGGCGCAATGTCTGTTTGGGTCTTTTCCCCACTTTTTGATTGGGTTGCTTGTTTTTCTGGTATTGAGTCGTATGATCTGCTTGTATATTTTGGAAATTAATGCTTTGTCAGTTTTTCATTTGCTGTTATTTTCTCCCATTCTGAGCGTTATTTTTTCACCTTGCTTTTAGTTTCCTTTGCATTCAAAAACTTTTAAGTTTAATCAGGTCCTGCTTGTTTACTTTTTTCTTTATTTCCATTACTCTAGGAGGTGGGTCACATAGAGGATCCTGCTTTAATTTTTGTCATCAAGTGTTCTGCTTTTGTTTTCCTCTAAGAGTTTTATAGTTTCTGGTCTTACATTTAGATCTTTAATCCATTTTGAGTTTATCTTTGTTAACGGTGTTAGAAGTGTTCCAATTTCATTCTTTTACATGTAGTTGTCAAATTTTCCTAGCACCATTTATTGAAGAGGCTGTCTCCCCCCCCCCTTTTTTTTTTACTTAGAAAATTTTATTGTGGTAAAGTACACATAACATAAAACTTACCTTCTTAACTATTTTTTAGCATATGATTGATTCAATAGTGCTAAGTACATTCACGTTGTTGTGCAACCAACCTTAAATTTTCTTTTTGTATAATCACTAAAACTCTGTACCCACTATGCAAGGACTCATATCATATAATTTCTAAGAATATCTGTAAATTAATATATGGTAAAGCCTTTAATATCAAAAGATGCTGTCACGAATGTGGATTCAGAATTCATCGCGAAGGGAGATTTCGATGGGCATGGAACCATTTTACCCTGCTCCTTAAAATGGGCCTATTCTGGCTTCCTTTACCATTTATTCATTTTGATGACTCCTATCTCACATTTTTCTTGTCCTTCAAAAGTGAATACAACTTTAATGGAGTGAGGTGTTAATTGAGTACAGAGAGACACATTGTATTGCAATACATATCTCAATGGAAACACATATGAAAATAATGCCTACTTTTCTTTGTATCAGAACACAGACCAAGGACTCAAACTCTATTAGAATTACAGTGGCTGCATCTGAGTAGTGCAGTTTTAAAATACTAAGGATATAAGTGTCAGCTGAGGAAAACTTTCAAGCACACAGAAACATTACCAATTGTTTAATTTATTCTTGTTTAGAGACTTGACTTTTTCATGTTAATAACTATTCCTGAAACAAGGAGTTTTTAATCATATATAGTGCCATTTATTTTGTAATTCTATTTTCTAAGTGGGGATGACAGACAATCAAACCAAAGCATACAATACTTAAGTATTTTCATAAAGTGTAACACATAGCTTGAAAGTGGGGTTACTATTATACCAACCTGTTTTTTTTTTCTCCCTGTACATAAAAGAGAGAGTGGTACAATGAATTATTAATACCATGAGAATGTTAAATTATTTCTTTATACTCTGGAAAACCCATTGTGCTGAAGCTTAGCAACAATCTTAGAATGGAATGTGTAGAAATTTGGTCATTGTTGTCAAGTATTTTTAGGTTCTTTACTGTGATTTCATTAAGGAAGAGGCACTCAATCCAGAGAAATTATGCGCCACTTGTCAGAACAATTTAAAGTCATGGAGATACAGAGGTATACAGAAGAGAGGCAGGAATATTTTCTTCAGGCAACTAGCTATAACTTTGTGATTTATCATAGCAGGCATGAGTTACCATGCTGGTAAAACCACATCCTGAATTTTGACAGATTTCTGGAAAGTGAAATCATATTGTTCTAATTAAATATAAAGAGATGAACCTGGTAGCCTTTTTCTGTTATAATTTATGTATTAATGTATTAATCATTTATGTATTAATCCACAGAAATTAATTATTGAAACTGAAATACTTAAGATTTAAGAATCTAGAAGTTATTTTTCAACAAGTTATTATTTCAACACAAGGAAAAAAAATCATTAAATCAGGCAGGGAATGACAATATTACAATAGTTATACTTTTTTTTTTTCAATTATGAAGTGATTTTTTGGTATAGAATATATACTTATCTTTAAAGTATTAGCTCTTTTGTTGTGATTTCCCATAGTCTATCGAAGGTTCGTAATTTCAAAGCTTTAGAAAAAAAAAATCCACCATTTAAGATTTTGCTTAAGAGGGAATAACTGGTTCAAAAGACAAGTCCATGTTACTCAATGTGGTGAACAAATCTCGCCCAGAAGTCTGAACCCACATATCCTTCATTCTTTCCTATACTCCAGAAACAACAAAGTGCTGGCATTTTCTGCCCATATGTTATACTTCTTGAACCTAAATTTCTATTGATAAACTCACCTGTATTTGAACTTTTTACTGTCATCTGATTATATCACTGAAAATAAATTCAGATCGAAAATTGTATCAATTAAGTAAATGGGAAAGCTTGTAAAATACAGTAACAATTGTATAGTTCCTTGGTGGCTCAGATGGTAAAGCATCTGCCTACAAATACCAGACCACCTGACCTGCCTCTTGAGAAACCTATATGCAGGTCAGGAAGCAACAGTTAGAACTGGATATGGAACAACAGACTGGTTCCAAATAGGAAAAGGAGTACATCAAGGCTGTATATTGTCACCCTGCTTATTGAACTTATATACAGAGTACATCATGAGAAACGCTGGGCTGGAAGAAGCACAAGCTGGAATCAAGATTGCCGGGAGAAATATCAATAACCTCAAATATACAGATGACACCACCCTTATGGCAGAAAGTGAAGAGGAACTAAAAAGCCTCTTGATGAAGGTGAAAGTGGAGAGTGAAAAAGTTGGCTTAAAGCCCAACTTTCAGAAAACGAAGATCATGGCATCAGGTCCCATCACTTCATGGGAAATAAATGGGGAAACAGTGGAAACAGTGTCAGACTTTATTTTTGGGGGCTCCAAAATCACTGCAGATGGTGATTGGAGCCATGAAATTAAAAGACGCTTACTCCTTGGAAGAAAAGTTATGCCCATCCTAGATAGCATATTGAAAAGCAGAGACATTACTTTGCCAACAAAGGTCCGTCTAGTCAAGGCTATGGTTTTTCCAGTGGTCATGTAGGGATGTGAGAGTTGGACTGTGAAGAAAGCTGAGTGCCGAAGAATTGATGCTTTTGAACTGTGGTGCTGGAGAAGACTCTTGAGAGTCCCTTGGACTGCAAGGAGATCCAGCCAATTCCTTCTAAAGGGGATCGGTCCTTGGTGTTCATTGGAAGGACTGATGCTAAAGCTGAAACTCCAATACTTCAGCCATCTCATGTGAAGAGTTGACTCATTGGAAAAGACCCTGATACTGGGAGAGATTGGGGGCAGGAGGAGAAGGGGACGACAGAGGATGAGATGGCTGGATGGCATCACCGACTCGATGGACATGAGTTTGGGTAAACTCCGGGAGTTAGTGATGGACAGGGAGGCCTGGCGTGCTGCAATTCATGGGGTCGCAAAGAGTCGGACACGACTGAGAGACTGAACTGAACTGAACTGACAAAGTGAGAGACCCGAGTTCGATCCCTGAGTCGGGAAGAGCCCTTGGAGAAGGAAATGGCCACCCACTCCAGTATTCTTGCCTGGAAAATCCCATGGATGGAGGATCCTGGTAGGCTACAGTTAATGGGGTTGCAAAGAGTTGGACACAACTGAGTGACTTCACTTTCACGTTACAAAATGAAGAATGTAGAGTAAAATTAAAACAATAGTGAAAGTGAAAGTCCCTCAGTCGTGTCTGACTCTCTGACCCCATGAACTATACAGTCTACGGAATTCTCCAGGCAAGAATATTGGAGTGGGTGCCCTTTCTCTTCTCCAGGAGATCTTCCCAACCCAGGGATCGAACCCAGGTCTCCTGCATTGCAGGTGGATTCTTTCCAGCTGATCCACAAGGGAAGCTCAAGAATGCTGGAGTGGGTAGCTTATCCCTTCTCCAGGGATCTTCCCCACCCAAGAATTGAACAGGTGTCTTCTGCATTGCATGCAAATTCTTTACCAACCAAGCTATCACACAATTTAAGCTTTGTGTGATGCACAAGAATTAAAACTCCCTAAAATCTTTTTCCTAATTTGTAAAATAACATAATATCACTGAACTTGAAAGCCTATTTTAAAGTTAAAAAAGAAAATATATGAATAAAATCCACTTCTTGGTATATTATAAAACTTGGAGTTACCCTGGATTTGTCACATTTTTTTCAAGCCTATCTCTTATTTATCAACAAAACAAATTGATTATGATTTCAAAACATATCTTTGAAATTACCATTTCTCAACACCTAGACCAATATCCCTTTAGTCAAATGAACAGTCAATGCACATTACTCCTACCTAGATGCTAAGTATTCAGTCTTGAATTCAAAAGTATTTATCCAAAGGAAAATAGACCACTCTCTGGGATCCTTTAAAATAAAGTTGGTTTATATCATTCTACTTTTTAAAGATCTAAAATGATTTCTTTCCAACCTTAAAATAAAAAAGTAGTCTGCCTGGTACCTATAAGACTGCATTGTTAGGCATCTGACTTGCTAGCTAATCTCTAAACAAACAAATTATGCAAAACCAAAGCCAAAAACCAGCCAAAAAAAAAAAAAAAAGGCAATAACACTCACCTCAGGTATTTTTCATTGTTACCTCTGAATGGAATATTCTCTTTGGATATTCCAGTGGTATATTTCATCGTTTCATTGAGGTCTTCATACAAATGAGTGAGTGGAAGTCACTCAGTCGTGTCCAACTCTTTGCTACTCCATGGACTGTAACCCCCCAGGCTCCTCTATCCATGGACTTCTCCAGAATGGATTGCCATTTCCTTCTCCAGGGGGTCTTCCAGACCAAGAGATTGAACCCAGGTCTCCTGGATTTCAGGCAGATTTTTTATTACTTGAACTACCACAAATATGACCTTTTCAAGAGTTCTTTGATTATCCAAGTTAAAATGGTATGTCCTCTTAATTTTTATTTCCATTATTTGTTTTTCATAATGTCACAGTGCAACCTGACATTAAGTTATCTATCCATCTATTTACTTATTGTTTTACCCTCAGAATCTAGGCTGTAGGAAAGCATTTAAATTTAATATTGTTTTCAATTAATCACCAGCATCTGGCATATACTAAAGTCTTATTGAATTAATATAAAAACAGTTGAATTAATGAATAAAATATGGTTGCTGCTGCTGCTGCTAAGTCGCTTCAGTCATGTCTGACTCTGTGCGACCCCATAGATGGCAGCCCACCAGGCTCCCCCGTCCCTGGGATTCTCCAGGCAAGAACACTGGAGTGGGTTGCCATTGCCTTCTCCAATGCATGAAAGTGAAAGTGAAAATGAAGTCTGTCAGTAGTGTTTGACTCTTAGCAACCCCATGGACTGCAGCCTACCAGGCTCCTCCTCCCATGGGATTTTCCAGGCAAGAGTACGGGAGAGGGTTGCCATTGCCTTCTCTGAAAATATGGTTAGGATGTGGCTATTGTAACAAAGCCCCCACCTCTTATACACTACCACCTGTATTATTTCAAACAGTAATGTGAGGTAGGCATTCGTTCTATTCCAGGTTTTATAGATAAAATATGAGTACAAGAAAGCTTAAATTACATGTTCAATATCTTGTATGAAATGATTTTTCTAAATCTAACTTTTTTCTTTCTAAATGAACCTTTTTTCTTAACTGGGATACCATTCATCTCCAGATAAATAAAGGCAGAGCAGGAGCTAGTCAGTGATTCTCAGATCAGGCTGTACATTACAATTACTTGAGGAAATTAAAACAAAAATTACTGAGAGTCACACATGATTTTAGGACAACTGAATCAGAATAGCTAAGAATAGAGTGTGGGCCTTTACTTGTTTTATATACAGTGAATATATGCGTGCTTATAACTTTTGTATTAATGTTTTGTTTCCTTTGGATAAATACCCAGAAGTGGAATTGCTGGATCATATGATAGTTCTTTTTAAAGATATTTTGAGAGACCTCTATGTTGCTTTTTTATAGTATTGAAAAAATTTCCATTCCCAGCAACAGTGCACAAAGTTCCCTTCTCTTCACATGCTCACCAACACTTGTTATATCTTGTCTTCTTGATGATAGCTATTCTAACAAATATGAAGCTTTAGTTTTGGTTGTAATAGAGCATTCATTTCCAGCATAGTGAAGGGAGTTGTGGGTTTAGCAATCAAGGTCTAGGGGGTGCTCAGCAATCCAGTGGCGAGATCCTCTAATGGGGTACTCCTAGAGCTCTGTGACTGTAGAAGGGCATGGCAACCTACTCCAGTATTCTTGCATGGAGAATTCCATGGACAAAGGAGCCTGGTGGGCTACAGTCCATGGAGTTGCAAAGCATTGGACACGACTGAGCAACACTAGAGATCTGTGAGTTGACTTCCTGTAAGTCCTGAAGTAGACAGTAGGAACCAAGATTCTTTAGTTCCCTTTGATATTCTTCTCTGCCTCCTTCTTTTTCTTTTCTTACCTCCTACCCTTATCCCTGGTGATAGAATTTGCTCCTCAGAAATCAGAGTTGTCATGGGGAGAAACAGATTTCTCCAGCCACAACATGTACAACTGGAATAGGCAGGGTGACTCATCACTTTGACTTTTCATTTCCTCTCTGGGAAAGGTCTCTGGTTTCCACTTCCCCTATGGGAAAGGTCACCACCACCACTGCCAAACATTTAAGCCCTTTGACATATCACCTTAGGGTCAGGATCAATTCTGGTAAGTTCCTCCTCTCCCTCTACATCCAAACTCTTTTGTTTCAATAATATGCTGGACTCTCCCCTCAGGCATGCTGCACATTTTGTCTCTCATGGGTGACTCTCTGCTCAAGTTTGCTCTCTTGAGAGTATTTTCAGGGTATTTTTCTGATCATGGTGAATGGGGATAGGGTAAGTTCATTGAATTTTTTGGATATGAAGTCCCTACTGAAGTTGCATTTATTTATTTTTTTTGATTCACAGATAGGCAAGAATATTCCTTAGTCTTTTGCTATAAGCCATTTTGTTCAGCTATGAATGCCCCTAATTGTTAAAAAAAAAAAAAAATGGGGGAGAGAGAAAAAAGAAAAAGACAGGAATTGTGATCTCTGCTTAAGAGATGAAGTATAAACATCTTTCTGAAGTCTTAACTCTGACTAAAGAGCAGTGTTGTGTTTGTTTCTGTGTTTGTGGGTAAGTAAGTAAATGGATGTTTAAATTGATAGTGAATTGAGTACTTAAAGGAGTTGAAAGAAAAGACTGTTCAGGTTAAAATGAGAAACACATAAGATAAATGAAAACAGAAAGTTGTATAATGTCAATTAGAAGGAAAATGCCCATGCCCAAATCAATAGGGTCAACATTAGTATCTGATCCAGTGTTTGAGAAGGTAAGAAATAGGCAATAAGAAAAGGGTTATATTACAGTAATAAATGGAATAGTACATTCTGAAGATATTACAGTATCCAGTGTATTGGATGACATAAAACATATAAAGTAAAAATACATAAAAATACAGAAGTGGCAGATATTTAATAGCAATAACCTTGATCATCATCATCCCTTCAGCATAAAATAGACAAAGAATAAAGATTATAGTTTTTAAAAAGGATCTAGTAAGCTTTAGTTAAGTGTGACATGGCTGCCTGAAACAGGATATATTCTATTGCAACTTTGCATTGTTCCACATTCTTGTTAAATCTTGTTATTATCAACCTTTAATTTTAAGTCATTTGGAGGTATGTATAGGAGTATCACCTTCCCAGGTGGTGCTAGTGGTAAATAACCCATCAGCCAATGCAGGAGACACAAGAAATGTGGGTTCAATCCTTGGGTCAGGAAGATCCCCTAGTGGAGGGAATGGCAACCCCCTGCAGTATTCATGCCTGAAGAATCCCACAGGCAGAGGAGCCTGTAGAGCTATATAGTTCATGGGGTTGCAAAGAGTCAGACACTACTGAAGCAACTTAGCATGCATTCAGGCATAGGAGTATCATATTGACATTTTATTTTCCATTTTCCTCATGATAGATGACATTAATAGCTCAATTGGTAAAGAATCTGCCTGCAATGCAGGAGACCCTACTTCTATTCCTGGGTCAGAAAGATCCCCTGGAGAAAGGATAAGCTAGCCACTCCAGTATTCTTGGGCTTCCTTGTGGCTCAGCTGGTAAAGAATTCCCCTGCAATGTAGGAGACCTGGGTTAGATCCCTGGGTTGGGAAGATCCTCTGGAGAAGGGAAAAGCTACCCACTCTAGTGTTCTGGCCTAGTAATTCCATGGGGTCACAAAGAGTTGGACACAACTGAGTGACTTTCACTTTCACTGAATATCAGCTATTTAGATAGATTCTTTTATGAAGTTCTTGTTCAATTATTTAATCCATTTTTAAAATTGGTATTTCTCTTACTGACTTGGTAAGAGTTTTTAATGTATTCCAAGGTATGATTTATTTGAAAACAAACACACAGGGAGATTTAAAAGTGGCAGAGAAGTAGGTGGATGTGGAGTACATCTCTCTCCACAGATACATTAGGAATACAACTTCAGAAACAGAAGTGCATGTAGAACACCAGCTCAGAGCAGATAGGAGTACCTGACAAGCAGAAATAAATAAATAGAACCACACAAAACTCTGTAGGATGAAGGAACTAGGAGGGGGGGACAGGAGTGTTAGTAAGATTGGATCTTTCCTTGGTGGGTGGGGGAACGGAAGCAGGGGTCTGTTCCCCACAGTGGGGCAATTGTCTGACTCAGAGGAGAAACATTTAAGGCTGAGAGTGAAACAATTGATCTGTGGCAGCTTAAATGGAATGAGAATCAGATAGTCCTTGTCACAGCCATACATACCCTGGACAGGGACACAGGTCCTCTGGAAGGCACGGAAGCTGGGAGGTGGAGTTTAGGAATTGTGGAGCAATCCCAGGGTGAGGGCTATTGTTGACTGAAGAGAGATGGATTGAAGGGATGTGAGGGGGGAGATTGTGGTGGAAAATGCCAGTGGAGGAAAGCCAGGTAGCCATGGAACCAAGGTGATACTGCTGAGTCACACGTAGGGGATGGAGCTATCACCATAGCCTCTCTTTCCCCTGACAAGCCAGCTTCAGCAGCTGAACAATAGAGAGGCTGGCTCATAGAGTGCCTGAAGCACTGAACTACAGAGTAGGATCCCACCCAGAGTGCTCTTTTAAGTGGCTGATGTACCAATACAGAGTAGGACCCCAGCCAGGGGGGCCCTTCTATGTGCCTGATGCAATGAACAACAGAGAAGGACCCCAGGTAAGGGAGCCCTCTAAATGCCTGAAGGGGTGGAGCTATGGATAAAGACTAGCCAAAGAGGCCTTCTGATTACCAGCTACAAGACGGTTGAAAAAAGACTGATAGGGCCATAACTCCTGTAGTGCAGGCAGTCCGTATAACTGCACACTTGGTGCTACCAGGGTCCCTGTAAGCCAAGAAGCTGCATCAGCTTCACGCTGTACTCTCACTGGGGCAGAGCTGCCACAGGCAAAAAAAAAGCCTTGTGTCTATGCACAAAGGGTCACTTTGGTCATGTCCAACTCTTTGCGGCCCTGTAGACTGTGGCGTGCCAGGCTTCTCTATCAGGGGGGTTCTCCAGGCAAGAATACTGGAGTGTATTGGTCAATACTGGTTGCCATACTCTTCTAGAGCACTGTATTTCCTGCTGCCATAGCTGCCAACTCCCGTGAGAATCTGGTGCTACCAGAGCCCCTGCGACCCAAGCAGCTGCACCACCTCCATACCTGGATCTCACAGCGGCAAACCCAAGTCCTCCAGGGAAGTCTCAGGAGCAAACTTCAGTGGACAACCCACAAACAGAGGTGAAAATAAAACCACAGTTGAAACCCAGGGATAGTCTGGCTAAGGAAGAAGACCCAAAACCTTCCCACCAGCTGTACAGGCTTCAAATTAAATCCACACAATCAACTAGGCAGACTCTATGACTATGGAATATATAAAAAGCCATTGAGAGCTCTCACCAAAAAAAAACAAAACAAAACAAACAAACAATAACAACAACAACAAAAACGCACTCATTCTGATAGCTGTGGACATTGGAGGCAAGAATACATAGTTAGAATCTGAGCTGCCCCCACAACAGGGCCAGAGATCAGCACAACGTTGGAAGGCATCCTAGGGAGGTGAGGTGGACTGTGACTCCCAGCAAAGGAAAGGACTCTGATAGCAGTGACTCAAGAAAAACATTTTTTATTCCTATGTTTTGACTTCTGTTTATTCCTTTGGATTTTTTTTCCCCCTATTTTTCCAACCTCTGTTGTAGATGTCAATTTTATTGGCACTATGGAATCTAATTAAGCGTTTCAGCTTTTTTTTTTTTACTCACATTTTTTAAAAATCCATACTTTATTTTTTAATTTAAATTTATTTTAATTGGAGGCTAATTACTTTACAATATTGTATTGGTTCTGCCTCACATCAACATGAATCCAGCATTTTTTATTGTTGTTATAAACCTCTACCTATATGTTGGGCTTTTGAAGTTCTTTGGAGTTTTCCTTTTTTTCTTTTTCCTGATTTTTAATTTTTTAAACCTATGATTATTTTTTCTACATTTATTCCTTTGTTTGCTTTTCCTACTGTTCTTTTCCCCTTGCAGCTAATCTTTAATGTATATAAATCTACTTTATCTACCTCTATTTAACTTTGCATATCTATTTTTTCTTTTACTTTCCTTTCCTCTCAACATATTTGCTAGTTTTGTTCCCATTGTTTTATTTCCCACTTGGCACCTTGCTTTAGTTTTGATTTCCAGTTTGTGCTTCAGTTAGTTTTGTTCTTAACTGGTACGTGTACTTTTTTTATTTTTTCTGTTTGCCATGACAATCTACTGTACTTTATTTAATTTGGACTGTTTTGACTTCACTTATGGGTGTATATTCAACTATTTTAATTATTAGTTGCCTGATTTTATAACTGCAATTTGTCTGGGGTTCATATTTGGTTTCTTGCTTTTGGATATTTGTTTTAAGCTCAATTAATGCCATAAAAAACCACTTATGGAATCTTCATTCACACCAGAGATCAAACCCTGAGCCTTTGGAGTGTGAGCACTGATTCCAAGACTCTAGAATACCAAAGAACTAACCCTAGGGAGTATAACATAGTGAGAACTCACACAAAGGAAACCACTTGAATACAACACCCAGGATCATCCAACCACCAGTAGCACCCTGTGCAGGACAACTCATCTAAACAATAAACAAAATAAAAATACAAGCCCAATCATCAGCAGACAGGATTACCATCTCACTCAGCCTTGCTCGTGAGGAAAATCAAACAAACTAACAAACAAACAAAAAAAACTCAGCACAAATCTCACGCTATACAAACCACCGGACCAACCTTAGGAGGGCAGAAACCAAAAGGAAAATAGAATTCAACCTTGAAGCCTGGGAAAGGAGACCTCAAATACAATAAGTTAAAAAAAAAGAATGAAAATGCAGAGAAATACTACACAAATGAAGGAACAAGTTAGAGACATAGAAGTCCAAATGAATGAAGAGGAAATAGGCAAACTACCTGAAAAAAGAATTGAGAATAATGATAGTAAAGATGATCAAAAACCTTGAAAACAAAATGGAGAAAATACAAGAATCATTTAACAAACCTAGAAGGATTAAAGAATAAACATACAGAGACAAACAACACAATTACTGAAATTAAAAATACTCTGTAAGGAATCAATAGCAGAATTTATGAAGCTGAAGAACAAATCAGTGAGCTGGAAGATAAAATGGTGAAAATAACTGCCAAAGAGCAGAATAAAGTAAAAAGAATGCAAAGAACTGAGGATAGTCTCAGAGACCTCTGGGACAATATTAAATACACCAACATTCAAATTATAGGGTTTACAGAAGAAGAAGAGAAAAAGAAAGGGCATGAGAAAATTTTTAAAGAAATTATAGTTGAAAATTTCCCCAGCATGTAAAAGGAAATAGTCAATTAACTTGAAGAGGTACAAAGAATCCCATGCAGGTTAAACCCAAGGAGAAAGACACCAAGACACATTTGAATCAAACTAACAAAGACTAAACACAAAGAAAGAATATTAAAAGTAGCAAGGGAAAAGCAACAAGGAACACACAATGGAAACCCATATGTTTAACAGCTGATCTTTCAACAGAAACTCTGCAGGCCAGAAGGGAATGGCAGGATATATTTGATGTACTGAAAGGGAAAAATCTACAAGCTAGATTACTGTACCTGGCAAGGATCTCATTCAAATTGATGGAGAAATAAAAACTTTTCAGACAAGCAAAAGCCAAGAGAATTCAGTACCACCAAACCAATATTACAACAAATGTTAAAGGGACTTATATAGTCAAGAAATACAAAAGAGGAAAAACGATCTACAAAATCAACCCCAAACAATTTTTAAGAAAATGGAAATAGAAACATATATATCAATATTTACTTTAAATGTAAATGGATTAAGTGCTCCAAACAAAAGACACACACTTGCCGAATGGATACAAAAATAAGACCCATAGATATGCTGTCTAAAAGAAGCCATCTTCAGATCTAAAGACACATATGGACTGAGGGGGAGAGGATGGAAAACTATATTTGATGTAAATGGGAAGCAAAAGAAAGCTGGAGTAGCAATCTTCATATCAGACAAAATAGATTTTAAAATAAAGAAGATGACAAGAGATAAGGAAGGCCACTACATAATGAAGGGATCACTCCAAAAGGAAGATATAACAAATGTAAATATCTATGCACTCAACATAGGAGGACCTCAGTAACACAATAATAGTTGGAGACTTTAACATTCCACTCACACCAGTGGATCATCAAAATAGAACATTAATAAGGAAACACAAGTCTTAAATGATACATTAGATGAGATGGATCTCACTGATATTTTCAGGACATTCTATCCAAATTCAGAGCAATACACTTTCTTCTCAAGTGCACATGGAACATTCTCTAGGAGAGACGACATCTTGAGTCACAAATCAAACCTCAGTAATTTAAGAAAATTGAAATCTTATCAATCATCTTCTCAGACAAAAACGTTATGAGACTAGATATCAATCACAAGAAAAAAACTGTAAGAAACACAAGCACATGGAGATTGAACAATACATTTCTAAATAACCAACAGGTAACAGAAGAAGTCAAAAGGGAAATAAATTTTTTTATAAAAGTATATATATTTTTAAATTTTTATTTTATTTAACTTTAAAATATTGTATTGGTTTTGCCATATATCAAAATGAATCTGCCACAGGTATACATGTGTTCCCCATCCTGAACCCTCCTCCCTCCCTCCTCCCCATACCATCCCTCTGGGTCGTCCCAGTGCACCAGCCCCAAGCATCCAGTATCGTGCATCGAACCTGGACTGGTGACTCGTTTCATATATGATATTACACATATTTCAATGCCATTCTCCCAAATCATCCCAACCTCTCCCTCTCCCACAGAGTCCAAAAGACTGTTCTGTAGAAAAAAATGACAATGAAAACACGACAACTCAAAACCTATGGGATGCAGCCAAAGTAGTTCTAAGAGTGAAGTTTATAGCAATACAATCCTAACCTCAAGAAACAAAAAAAACACATTGAATAGACAACCTAATTTTACCCCTGAAATAACTGGAATAAGAAGAACAACTGCTGTTGCTGCTAAGTCTCTTCAGTCGTGTCCAACTCTGTGCGACCCCATAGAGGGCAGCCCACCAGGCTCCCCCGTCCCCGGGATTCTCCAAGCAAGAACACTGGAGTGGGTTGCCATTTCCTTCTCCAAAGAACAACAACAACAACAAAAAAGCCCAAAATTAATAGAAGGAAAGAAATTATAAAGATCCGAGCACAAATAAATGAAAAAGAAATGAAAGAAACAATAGTAAAGATTACTAAAACTAAAAACTGGTTCTTTGAGATGATAGACAAAATTGACAAACCTTTAGCCAGACTCGTCAAGGAAAAAAGAAAAGAATCAAATAACAAAATTAGAAATGAAAAAGGAGAGGTTATAACAGAAAAAGCAGAAATACAAAAGATTATAAGAGACTATTATGAACAGCTATATGGCAATAAAATGGATAACTTGGAAGAAATGGACAGATTCTTAGAAAATTTCAATCTTCCAAAACTAAAACATGAAAAAACACAAATTATGAACAACCCAATTACAAGTACTGAAATTGAAGCTGTGATCAAAAATCTCCCCCAAAACAAAAACCCAGGACCAGATGGCTTCACAGGAGAATTCTGTGAAACATTTAGAGAAGAGTTAATGCCTATCCTTCTAAAACTCTTTCAAAAAATTGCAGAGGAAGGAACACTTTCAAACTCATCCTATGAGGCCACCAACACCCAGATACCAAAACCAGACAAAGACAACACAAAAAAAGAAAACGACAGGCCAATATCACTGATGAACATAGATGCAAAAATCCTCACCAAAATTTTAGCAAACAGAATTCAGCAACACATCAAAAACTCATATATCATGATCAAGTTGGGTTTATTCCAGGAATGCAAGGATTCTTCAATATATGCAAATTATCAATGTGATACACCATATTAACAAACTGAAGATGAAAACCATATGGTAATCTCAGTAGATGCAGGAAAAGCCTTTTACAAAATTCAGCACCCATTTATGATTAAAACTCTTCAAAAAATGGGCATAGAAGGAACCTATCTCAACATAATAAAGGCCATATATGATAAGCCTACAGCAAACATTCTCAATGGTGAAAAACTGAAAGCATTCCCCTGAGATCAGGAACAAGACAAGGGTATCCACTTTCACCACTATTATTCAACATAGTTCTGGAAGTCCTAGCTACAGCAATCTAAGAAGGAAAAGAAATAAAAGGAATCCAGATTGGAAAAGAAGAAGTAAGGCTCTCATTGTTTGCAGATGACATGATACTGTACATAGAAAATCCTAAAGATAGGATCAGGAAATTCTAGAGCTAATCAGTGAATTTAGCAAAGTTGCAGGATACCAAAATCAATATACAGAAATCAGTTTCATTTCTATATACTAAGAATGAAAAATCAGAAAGAGAAATTAAGGAATCAATCCCATTCATGATTGCAACAAAAAGATAAGATATCTAGGAATAAACTTACCTAAGGATACAAAAGAAGTGTACATGGAAAATTATAAGACACTAGTGAAAGAAATCAAAGATGATATAAACAGATAGATATTCCATGTTCATAAGTAGGAAGAATTATGAAAATGACTATACTGCAAAATGTGATCTACAGATTCTATGTGATCCCTATCAAATTACTAAAGACATTTTTCACAGAATTAGAAAAAAAAATTCAAAATTCATATGGAAACACAAAAGACCCAGAACAGTCTTGAGAAAGAAGAATGGAGCTGGTAGAATCAAAATTCTTGACTTCAGATTAAACTGCAAAGCAACAGTCATAAGACAGTATGGTACTGACACAAAAACAGAAATTTAGACCAATGGAACAAGATAGAAAGCCCAGAAATAAATCCATGCACCTATGGGTACCTTATTGTTGATGAAAGAGGCAAGAATATACAATGGGGCAAAGACAACCTCTTCAATAAATGGTGCTGGGAAAACCGGACAGCTACATGTAAAAGAATGAAATTAGAACACTTTCTTTCTTTTATTTTTTAATTTTATTTTATTTTTAAACTTTACATAATTGTATTAGTTTTGCCAAATATCAAAATGAATCCGCCACAGGTATACATGTGTTCCCCATCCTGAACCCTCCTCCCACCTCCCTCCCCATACCATCCCTCTGGGTGGTCCCAGTGCACCAGCCCCAAGCATCCAGTATCGTGCATTGAACCTGGACTGGCAACTCGTTTCTTACATGATATTTTACATGTTTCAATGTCATTCTCCCAAATCTTCCCACCGTCTCCCTCTCCCATAGAGTCCATAAGACTGTTCTATACATCAGTGTCTCTTTTGCTGTCTTGGACACTGGGTTATTGTTACCACCTTTCTAAATTCCATATATATATGTGTTAGTATACTGTATTGGTGTTTTTCCTTCTGGCTTACTTCACTCTGTATAATAGGCTCCAGTTTCATCCACCTCATTAGAACTGATTCAAATGTATTCCTTTTAATGGCTGAGTAATACTCCATTGTGTATATGTACCACAGCTTTCTTATCCATTCATCTGTTGATGGACATCTAGGTTGCTTCCATGTCCTGGCTATTATAAACAGTGCTGCGATGAACACTGGCATACACGTGTCTCTTTCCCTTCTGGTTTCCTCAGTGTGTATGCCCAGCAGTGGGATTGCTGGATCATAAGGCAGTTCTATTTCCAGTTTTTTAAGGAATTTCCACACTGTTCTCCATAGTGGCTGTACTAGTTTGCATTCCCACCAACAGTGTAAGAGAGTTCTCTTTTCTCCAGATAAATTCAAAATGGATTAAATACCTACCTAAATGTAAGACCAGAAACTATAAAACTCTTAGAGGAAAACATAGGTAGAACACTCGACATAAATCAAAGCAAGATCTTCTATGACCCACCTCCTAGATTAATGGAAATTTAAAAAAAAGAAGTAAACAAGTGGGACCTGATTAAACTGAAAAGTTTTGGACAACAAAGGAGACTATAATCAAGATGAAAAGACAACCCTCAGAATGGGAGAAAACAATAGCAAATGTTTTTCCAAAGAAGACATACAGATGGCTAATAAACCCATGAAAAGATGCTTAACATCACTCATTATAAGAGAAATGGAAATGAAAACTACAACGAGATATCACCTCACACCAGTCAGAATGGCCATCATCAAAAATTCTATAAGCAATAAATCCTGGAGAGGGTGTAGCGAAAAGGGAATGCTCTTAAACTGTTGGTGGGAATGTAAATTGATACAGCCACTATGGAAGACGGTATGGAGATTCCTTAAAAAACTAGGAATAAAACCACCATATGACCCAGCAATCTCACTCCTAGGCATATACCCTGAGGAAAGCAAAACTGAAAAAGACACATGTATCCCATTGTTCATGCAGCACTACTTACAATAGTTAGAACATGGAGGCCACTTAGATGTCCACTGACAGATTAATGGATAAAGAAATTGTGATACATATACACAATGGAATATTACTCAGCCATAAAAAGGAATACATTTGGGTCAGCTCTAGTGAGGCGGATGAACCTAGAATCTATTATACAGAATGAAGTAAGTTAGAAAGAGAAAGATAAATATATTCTAATGTATATACATGGAATCTAGATTGTAGCTTATAGTGTTTCTTTCAATTCTAGTTTCCTCAGTGTGTATGCCCAGCAGTGGGATTGTTGAGTCCTAGGGCAGTTCTATTCCCTGTTTTCTAAGAAATCTCCACACTGTTCTCCATAGTGGCTGTACTAGTTTACATTCCAATCAACAGCATAAGAGGCTTCCCTCTCCACACTTTCTCCAGCATTTTTTATCTGCAGAGTTTTTGATAGCGTCATTCTGACCAAAGTGAGGTGATATCTCGTGGTTTTGATTCATATTTCTCTAGTAATGAGTGATGGAAAAGGCAATGGCACCCCATTCCAGTACTCTAGCCTGGAAAATCCCATGGATAGAGGAGCCTGGTAGGCTGCAGTCCATGAGGTCGCTAATAGTCAGACATGACTGAGTGACTTCCCTTTCACTTTTCACTTTCATGCATTCAGTTCAGTTCAGTAGCTCAGTCATGTGCAACTCTTTGCAGCCCCATGAATCGCAGCATGCCAGGCCTCCCTGTCCATCACCAACTCCCGGAGTTCACTCAAACTCATGTCCATCGAGTCGGTGATGCCATCCAGCCATCTCATCCTCTGTCATCCCCTTCTCCTGCCCCCAACCCCTCCCAGCTTCAGTGTATTTTCCAATGAGTCATTCTTCTCATGAGGTGGCCAAAGTATTGGAGTTTCAGCTTTAGCATCAGTCCTTACAATGAACACCCAGGACGGATATCTTTTAGAATGGACTGGTTGGATCTCTTTGCAGTCCAAGGGACTCTCAAGAGTCTTCTCCAACACCACAGTTCAGAAGCATCAATTCTTCAGTGCTCAGCTTTCTTCACAGTCCAACTCTCACATCCATACCTGACCACTGGAAAAACCATAGCCTTGACTAGACAGACCTTTGTTGGCAAAGTAATATCTCTGCTTTTTAATATGCTATCTAGGTTGGTCATAACTTTCCTTCCAAAGAGTAAATGTCTTTTCATTTCCTGGCTGCAATCACCATCTGCAGTGATTTGGGAGCTCCCAAAAATAAAGTCTGACACTGTTTCCACTGTTTCCCTATCTATTTCCCATGAAGTGATAGGACTATGAACAAAGCTAGTAGATGTGATGGAATTCCAGGTGAGCTATTTCAAATCCTGAAAGATGATGCTGTGAAAGTGCTGCAATCAATATGCTGGCAAATTTGGAAAACTTAGCAGTGGCCAGAGGACTGGAAAAGGTCACATTTCATTCTAAACCCAAAGGAAGGCAATGCCAAAGGATACTCAGGAAATGGCAACCCACTCCAGTGTTCTTGCCTGGAGAATCCCAAGGATGGGGGAACCTGGTGGGAGGCTGTCTATGGGGTCACACAGAGTCAGACACGACTGAAGTGACTTAGCAGCACCAGCAGCAGCAATGAGTGATGTTGACCATATTTTCATATGTTTATTAGCCATCTGTATGCTTTCTTTGGAGAAATGTCTGTTTAGTTCTTTTGCCCACTTTTTGATTGTGCTGTTTGTTTTTCTGGTATTGAGCTTCAGGAGCTGTTTATATATTTTGGAGATTAATTCTTTGTCAGTTGTTTCATTTGATATTATTTCTTTCACAACACCACAGTTTCAAAGCATCAGTTCTTCAGTGCTCAACTTTCCTTATGGTCCAACACTCACATCCATACATGACTACTGGAAAAAACACTGTTTGACCATACAGACCTTTGTCAGAAAAGTCATGTCTCTGCTTTTTAATAGAGAGGTTTTAATGTCTGCTAAGTCATTTCAGTCATGTCCGACTCTGTGCGACCCCATAGATGGCAGCCTACCAGGCTCCCCCGTCCCTGGGATTCTCCAGGCAAGAACACTGGAGTGAGTTGCCATTTCCTTCTCCAAAGCATGAAAGTGAAAAGTCAAAGTGAAGTCACTCAGTCGTGTCTGACTCTTAGCGACCCCATAGACTACAGCCCACCAGGCTCCTCTGTCCATGGGATTTTCCAGGCAAGAGTACTGGAGTGGGGTGCCATTGCCGTTTGTCATAACTTTTCTTCTGAGGAGCAAGCGTCTTTTAATTTCCAGGCTGTAGTCACCATCTGCCATGATTTTGGAGCCCAAGAAAAAAAGTCTGTCACTGTTTCCATTGTTTCCCCATCTATTTGTAGTTAAGTGATATGACCACATATGTAATCTTAGTATTTTGAATGTTGAGTTTTAAGCCAGCTTTTTCACTTTCCTCTTTCACCTTCATCAAGAGGCTATTTAGTTCCTCTTCACTTTCTGCAATTAGAGTTGTGTTATCTGCATATCTGAGGTTACTGATATTTCTTCTGGCAATCTTGATTCCAGTTTGTGCTTCATCCAGTGTGTACTCTGCATAGAAGTTAAACAACCATAGTGACAATGTATACATACATACATTGACGAATGTATACATACATTCGTCCTTAATGTGTATACATACATACATTTGACGAAGGTTGAGAGGAAGACTGAGAGGAATGTATTTGTAAGAGACTTAAATCATCATCCATTATAAAGGAAGCATATGAGGTTTTAAAATTAAGCAACAGCAGTGTATTGTTTAAATTATGAAGTTAAATATCAGGTAGTAGGAATAGCCAATTATAATATTATGTAGGTTATAATATATGTAATATTATGCAGAACAGCTAAATCAATTCTTATTAATAATAATTGATTGAAAACTATCAATATTTTCAATTAATTCCTAAGTTTTATCACTTCATAATTCCACTAAAATAACTTTATGTATGTATGTATACACATATATATGTCTATGGACTACATATATATATATGTATATAAAATGTATATATTCAGTGGGACAATAAGTCATCAATTTATCAATAAGGAAATGTTTACTAGACACTTGATATGGCAGGTTCTCATTAACTTGAGGTTATATGCACCCTTTTCTAGTGAAATTAATTAGCATTCATACAAAGAGTGATTGCTAGCAGTGACCAAGACTGAGAAATTGAAATGACAGATGAGAATATTAATATTTTAACATTATTCTGGTTAATATGCTATGCAATACTTAGGGGAATTGGAAAGCATGAAGAATGTGAGTAATTGAAATCATTTTTCATATGAATCTGGAAATCTGCAGAGATCAAAATGGAGAGATTCCTTTGTGTTTGCTGTTGTAAGCCAAGAAATAGCCCTACTAATAATTAGAAATAAAGAGGACTGTGAGGAGATAATGCTAATATAAAGATCTATAGGATTTCTTTAAAGTTTGGTAGAAAATGAAAGTGGAAGTCAGTCAGGCATGTCCGACTCTTTGCAACCCCATGGACTCTACAGTCCATGAAATTCTCCAGGCCAGAATATTGAAGTGAGTAGCTTTTTCTTTCTCTAGGGGATCTTCCCAACCCAGGGATCGAACCCAGGTCTCCTGCATTGCAGGCGAATTGTTTACCAGCTGAGCCACAAGGGAACCCCAGTTTGGTAGAAATATGACCCAAATGCTAAATTATCCATAGATATTGGACCTATAAGATATGGTCATTTTTTTATTAAGGTTAATTGGACAAACTTAAAGAGACTTCTCTGAAAATATCTGGTGTTTGTAATATTCTTAATCTATTCTGTAATTTTTAATAGTTTCTGATTTTAATGGAAGATTACTGTTGTGTTTTTTTTTTTTTCATTTCAATAAATTCAGTTCAGTAAATTAGAACCTTAAATATTGGGTTGACCAGAAAGATTGTTTGGAGTTCATCATACTATGTTATGGAAAACCCTGAACAAATTTTCACCAATTGTATACGTACTTATTGGAGAAGGAAATGGCAACCCACTCCAGTATTCTTGCCTGGGAGACACCATGGACAGAAGAGTCTGGCAGGCTACAGTTCGTTGGATTGCAAAAGAGTCAGATACGACTTAGCGATGAAACAACATATGTGGTCATATATGTGAAACAAGTAGTTCTTTAATCAATGGCTACAATAACTCCATTTCTTTTTTCTTTCCTTCCTATTAGTCACCATACTGAGCATCCATTGGATGGCAAGCATTGGGCTTGCATTTTGAAATATACTTATATTTAAATAACTCAGGGAGTTGCAGGAATATTCTGCAGATGAGGAAATGTATGTTCAGAGATGTTAATTAAATTGCCCATCATCACAGTATTAGCAAATAGAAGATGTGTCTTTCTAAATGCAAGTCTTTTCTATTACATAATGGTGCATTGTTTTAAACACACATATATATATTTTAATCTACAAGTGTTCAGTATCTACAAGTGTGAGTGCCTAGTATCTGCCATGCTTTACTCTTGACACTGGGAGAAATAAAATACAGTCACTTTTCTTATGATTCTCACAGTCTGGTAGAGAAAGTATTCATATAAACATATTTCTGAATCTGCTGCTGCTAAGTCGCTTCAGTTGAAGCATGGAAATTTGGTTTGACCTTATTATTCCTTTTTGGGAATTCTGTACCTGTTGAAAAATTGATTTAAGGGAAGAATGCCACCATAAAATTTCATGAGAAAGTTTCCCCAAATATCTATGATAAATTATCTTTAATTTTGACATTAAAATAATGGGTAAGAAGATAAATTTAAAAACTAGAGTAAATGGTGAACTAAAAAATGTATTTTGTTTTCATTTATTGAACTTTAAAAGAGTTTTCACAAATGATTTAGGAATAGACCTTCTGATGATTTTAAGCCTAAAGAGGCAAAAATTTTGAGCAAAGTCTTACTGAAATGACTGCAATAGAATAGGAAGCATTTACTATGGATGAAGATCAAAGAACTTTTAGTTTAAACCAGCCTGTAAATTTTAAGTAACAGAATTCTATTATAAGACATGTGACTGAAACACTAGTTCTTGACTTATATTCTGCTATGCATATTAACAAAAATGTTAGCAATATTACTGAATTGATTTTTTTATAATCACCTACTTACATGTAAAGGTACAACCATATATATTTAATTTTTTTTCTATGCTGAGTTAATAAAGAATTTAATTATTCTTCTGCTTTACTCGTTGAGAAGTTTCTTGGTCTCACATAGCTGACAACAGGGTGGATCTGATTGATGGACTATTTATGGAATGGAAAATCAGTAAAACAGATGTCATATAATTGTGACTGACAATGAAACAAATGCAGCAAAGATGGGAATGACATGTAAATAATCATATGATGAATATTTTTTCACATCTTTCAGTTATATATTAGAAGAGTAATTATAACACAAAAAATGTAACAGAATTACTGCCCTTAGGCAGGAAAATAGTGAGTCAATGTTGTCACTCTACCTAATTCAAAAACATCTATTAATACACGACATAAAAGAGTCGATGGAACTGCTTTGTCAGATATCAGATGCTTAAGCAAGATGGAATAAAAGCTATTACATTTTTTTTAAATGTTTGAATTAAAGATTTAACATTGCACTCTGACAATAATAAGGCCAGCTTTCAAGACAGCTTGCTTATAAAGAACATGGTTTATTAGAACTGGATTAAAAAATAAAAAGAAACAGTTGTGACTTGAGAGCAAAAGTATTTCTTACATTGTGCCTGCTCTAAGGAGTTTCCCAATATTTTGCTTCACAGAACATGCCGAAATTGGTGTGTATGAAATGAAAGTTGAGATGTAGGTAGAAATTTGGAGATTTGTCATATTGAAACCAAATTTCTCCATGACTATATTTCTAGATCCAAGATTGGGGGATTTTTCCCCCGACAAGTGAACTTAAAACAGCATCTAATGAAAAATATTCCTAATTAAATAATATGTGAAGATGTAACTCTTCCAAAACTATAGAGAATCTCTTCAAGAAGTGCAGACATCTGTAATTTGAGGAATTGATTAGATGAATTTACAGGAATTTAAAGCTGACAAATTGTTACTTTGATGATAAAAAAATGCTTTCAAGCTTAGTGGCAATATACCATCAACAGTAGACTCACTCAGGTCAGTTGCTCAGTCATGTCTGACTCTTTGCAACCCCATGAACCACAGCACGCCAAGCCCCCCTGTCCATCACCAACTCCCAGAGTCCACCCAAACTCATGTCCATTGAGGCAGAGATGCCATCCAACCATCTTATCCTCTGTCATCCCCTTCTCCTCCTGCCCTCAATCTTTCCCAGTATCAGGGTCTTTTCAAATGAGTCAGCTATTCGCATCAGGTGGCCAAAGTATTGGAGTTTCAGTTTCAACATCAGTCCTTCCAATGAACACCCAGGACCGATCTCCTTTAAGATGGACTGGTTGGATCTCCTTGCAGTCCAAGGGACTCTCAAGAGTCTTCTCCAACACCATAGTTCAAAAGCATCAATTCTTCAGGGCTCAGCTTTCTTTATAGTTCAACTCTCACATCCATACATGACCACTGGAAAAACCATAGCCTTAAATAGACGGACCTTTGTTGACAAAGTAATGTCTCTGCTTTTTAATATGCTGTCAGAGTTTGTCATAACTTTCCTTCCAAGGAGTAAGCATCTTTTAATTTCATGGCTGTACTGGCAGAATTATCTTCAAACATTTACACACCCACTGACCTCATTTGGAAGTGAGTGGAGAAACTGTTCTCTCTAACTAAATCTTCAAACTATTAGAATTGGCTTTTAACAATTTTAATAGTGAAAATACAATCATAATTACCTTTTTGGAAACATATTCAGAGTTTTTTTTTAAGTCCCATTCTGTGATGATATTAGTTGACTTCCTGTAATATTGATTTTAACATTAAACTATTTGGCATTCAAATAAAGAGTGTATTGACAGCAAGTCTCTGCTTAAAATGGGGTGCAATAAATTTAGCAATAGAGACTTAAGCACAAGGTTATGTGGTTCATGGGGTTGCAAAGAGTTGGACACGACTGAACTGAACCATCAGGTAGTAGATATAGTAGGTAGTGGGTTCTGTGGCAGGGGATGAAGAAAAGACCTGAACAGTGTTTTGAATAATAGTTTGTTGAAAGACAAAGACACTTTTATGATAAAAGTTAGAAAGAAACAAAGAACCCATGATGATAATCAACTTCACAGAAAAAGTTAATATAGCTGTAAATACAACTCTAGTAAAACTGTATTCTTTTTGGACAGTTATCATTATGTCTTCTATGTTGTCTATACAACCAATCAAATGTGTATTATAAAAATAAAAGTCACATCATAGTGTAATATATGTAATACGTGCTATGCTCAGTCACTCAGTCATGTCTGACTCTATGACCCTGTGGACTATAGACCACCAGTCTCCTCTGTCCATGGGAATTTCCAGGCAAGAATACTGAAGTGGGTTGCCATTTCCTTCTCCAGGGGATCTTTCTGACCCAGGGACTGAACCTGCATTTTAGGCAGATCTTTTACTTAGCCATTCGAGAAGGTTATGTAATATACTGCATCTAAATATATACACAAATATTTGGTCTCACCATTAAAGGAAGCAAGACACTTCTGTTTATATCTATTGTGAGTAACCAAAGATTATACCTATACTTACATGTTCTAGAAAATACTAATAATTTTATTCTTTTTAGGCTCAAAGAAATAAGCTTGTTTCTCCTGAGATCCTTGACATTTATGGGAACTGTCAGTCTACAAATATAGATAAAACAGTATTGCTGTATTTTCTCTTCATTAAGTTAAATGAGAAATTTCTATTTGCTTTTCTCTACAAGTAATATGATAGATTAAGATAAGGGAGAAAAAAAGAAATAAAAACAGTTTTGAGCAGTTGATTTTCAGTTCCAACTCCACAGTCATCTCCAGTGTGAAAATGGAAGACTGGAAGTAGCAGGTTCCCCCTTCACCCCAAAAGGAAGCCAAATGAGTTTCTGTGGTGAAACCTTGTAAAGGTCAGTTGTGTCTTTTGCTACTTAAAATGACATCACAGTGCTCAAGAGGAAAATTAACTTGCATGGATCTAACCCAGTTCTTCCACTGTGAGATTTACATTAATATTTTGTGTATAACTTGATCTATTATCCTCTTGACCAGAGGTTTAGAATACAATATAGTTGTTTTTTTTTTTTTTTTCTAAACCCTTCCAGACTTCATCCAAAGTGGACTCAACTGGAACACTAAATTAAGCTCCATTTCTAACTCTTTTATAGTAATTTGGATGTGATTATTCTTTAGCAGTGCAAGAGAGAGGACACTATAATGAGGGCTTCTGGGAGCTGAGCTATCCAGCATTTGGCTAAACTCCCACTGTGTTCTTGATTTGCCTCACTTTTATGGTCACAAGAATATAACTGTTTTACATTTCCCGCCCCCTTTTATGTTAGCTATTTTTCTCAAAGGTCTTGTAAACTCTGTGTTTCCAGAATGCATGGACACCTCGTGTTATATTTGTAATAACCAACTCTCATGGTTTGCCCTCCAACGATGCAGTAGATTTCTAGATTGTCTGTACTACCTAATGTATTAAAGATATTTGCAGAATCTCCCTGAATACTTGTATGATCAGTAATCCCCTGTAACAAGACAGGCTTCATTAGAAATAATTCTCTTTACCATTATGTATATTTTATTAGGAAACAACAAAGCCTTTTGTGGTAAATTAAAACAGATAATATTTGGAGAAAGAAATGGCATCCCACTCCAGTGTTCTTGCCTGGAGAATCCCAGGGACGGGGGAGCCTGGTGGGCTGCCGTCTATGGGGTCACACAGAGTTGGGCACAACTGAAGCGACTTAGCAAAACAGATAATAACTAGTAAATAGATAATTTAATCTAGACTTCCCAAATAGTTTATCATGTTATTTTTTCCTCATTTCTAAAGCTATCCCTCTACACATATGATCTCTATATTTTATGTGCCTCTTTTCAAGTATGTTAAAATGACATAACATGAAAGAAGCTAATGTTATTGATATTTAGCTCACAAGGGTCTCAGTTGTTTAGTAAAGCTTTTAAAAAAAAGGAAATGATGGTGCATTAGTTCAACTGCAAAAGTTTTATCATCAAAAAATGTGATATTTAATTTAAAAATATACACTATTCCAGAAGGGCTGTATAGCATCAATGCTTTTCTCTAAATCACTGTGCTATTATTTTCGAGGCAGCCTGGCCTGAGGTAATTAGTTTTGCTTCTCTTTGTGAAATCCATTGAGAACAGGTCAGTGGATAATGAATGTGAATCAGAAAATCTTCAGCACATTCATTTTTAAACAATTCTCCACAATGACTAGTTGTTTCTGGCGTGGTACCCACTGAACAAGAGCAGCACAGGGGGCCAGGATGCCTGACCCCGGCTCCCCAGCACTAGGTGATGTGAAATCAGTTTTCTCCAGGTTGTTTTAATATTTCAGTTTCATCTCTAGTTAGACACACATAGACATTTTCTCTTCATTAATTTAAATTATGAAAACAAGATGAGATTGATATCAAGTAATTTAAGAAGTCTGTTAGAAACATAACTCTTTGCCATCGTTTGGGGACCAAGAGACTGGAATGTTGCATTTAAATTGAACAGTATGGAAAATGATCTAAGAGGGAAAATGGGAGGGTAAAGTGGGTTAGGTTTCACAATTTGTGCCTTAAAGTAGTATTAACTTTATTTATGTGTTCCAAAAAAAAAGGGGCTTCCCTGGTGGCTCAGAGGTTAAAGCATCTGCCTGCAGTGTGGGAGACCTGGGTTAGATCCCTGGGTTGGGAAGATCCCTTGGAGAAGGAAATGGCAACCCACTCCAGTATTCTTGCCTGGTGAATCCCATGGATGGAGGAACCTGGTGGGCTACAGTCCATGGGGTCACAAAGAATTGGACACGACTGAGCGACTTCACTTCACTTCACTTCACTTGAGTAAAAAGAGTAGTAAAGATCATTTACAAAAAGAGTCCAAAGTGATCTGGTTATTTTCTCAAAGTAATTTTCAGATTTCATAGGAGGAATGTTTCATACAAAGCAAATATGAGAAATTTTTGATGATTCTACAAATACCGATGATAATTACAGAAATTTTAATATATTTGTATTATATTAAATTATTACAGTTAAGTAACTAGTAACTTACATTTTGTTAGTGACTACTTAATGAGAATTATTTTTCTCTTTTTTTCAATTGAAGTATTGTTGATTTATAATATTGGGCTAGTTACAAGTAGAACAAAGTGGTTCAGATATTTATAAATAAATATATACCCACACAAACACATATTTTTCTCAGGTTATCCTTTATTATAGATTATTATAAGACTGAATATTATTCTGTCTTATGAAGTAAATCATTGTTGCTTATCTATTTTATGTATAGTAAAGTTGTATATACTGTATCTGCCAACTCAAACTACTACTAATTTTTCTCTCCTCTGCCCTTTCCACTTTGGAAACCATAAGTTTGTTTTCTATGTCTGTGATTCTATTTCTGTTCTGTAAATAAATTCATATTTATCATTTTTTAGATCCACATAAAAGTAATATTGTATGATATTTGTGTTCATCCAAATTACCTCACTTAGTATGATAATCTCTGGGTCCACCTATGTTGCTACAAATGGCAATATTTTATTCTTTTTTACGACTAATATTTCACTGCATGTATGTATATGTATGTATACATATATACATTATGTGAACATAAATATGCACTCAATATGCCAGCAAATTTGGAAAACTCAGAAGTGGCCACAGGACTGGAAAAGGTCAGGTTTCATTCCAATCCCAAAGAAAGGCAATGACAGAGAATGCTCAAACTACTACACAATTGCACTCATCTCACACGCTAGTAAAGTAATACTTAAAATTCTCCAAGCCAGGCTTCAGCAATATGTGAACCGTGAACTTCCTGATGTTCAAGCTGGTTTTAGAAAAGGCAGAGGAACCAGAGATCAAATTGCCAACATCCGCTGGATCATGGAAAAAGCAAGAGAGTTCCAGAAAAACATCTATTTCTGCTTTATTGACTATGCCAAAGCCTTTGACTATGCCAAAGCCTTTGACTGTGTGGATCAAAATAAACTGTGGGAAATTCTGAAAGAGATGGGAATACCAGACCACCTGACCTGCCTCTTGAGAAATCTGTATGCAGGTCAGGAAGTAAGAGTTAGAACTGGACATGGAACAACAGACTGGTTCCAAATAGGAAAAGGAGTGTGTCAAGGCTGTATATTGTCACCCTGCTTATTTAACGTATATGCAGAGTACATCATGAGAAACCCTGGACTGGAAGAAACACAAGCTGGAATCGATTGCCGGGAGAAATATCAATAACCTCAGATATGCAGATGACACCACCCTTATGGCAGAAAGTGAAGAGGAACTAAGAAGCCTCTTGATGAAGGTGAAAGTGGAGAGTGAAAAAGTTGGCTTAAAGCTCATCATTCAGAAAACAAAGATCATGGCATCCGGTCCCATCACTTCATGGGAAATAGATGGGGAAACAGTGTCAGACTTTATTTTTGGGGGCTCCAAAATCACTGCAGATGGTGATTGCAGCCATGAAATTAAAAGACGCTTACTCCTTGGAAGGAAAGTTATGACCAACCTACTTAGCATATTCAAAAGCAGAGACATTACTTTGCCAACAAAGGTTTGTCTAGCCAAGGCTATGGTTTTTCCTGTGGTCATGTATGGATGTGAGAGTTGGACTGTGAAGAAGGCTGAGCACCAAAGAATTGATGCTTTTGAACTGTGGTGTTGGAGAAGACTCTTGAGAGTCCCTTGGACTGCAAGGAGATCCAACCAGTCCATTCTGAAGGAGATCAGCCCTGGGATTTCTTTGGAAGGAATGATGCTAAAGCTGAAACTTCAGTACTTTGGTCACCTCATGTTAAAAGTTGACTCATTGGAAAAGACTCTGATGCTGGGAGGGATTGTGGGTAGGAATAGAGGGGGACGACAGGGGATGAGATGGCTGGATGGCATCACTGACTCAATGGATGTGAGTCTGGGTGAACTCTGGGAGTTGGTGATGGACAGGGAGGCCTGGCGTGCTGCAATTCATGGGGTTGCAAAGAGTCGCACATGACTGAGTGACTGTACTGAACTGAATTGAACTGAACTGAACATATATATGTGTATGTGTGTGTGTGTGTGTGTGTGTGTATATATCTAAGCTCCTCTCCAACTCTAAACCTGAACACTTTTAGAAGTTGAGTTAACTGCTTCAAAAGTTAATAGTGAGATACTCCATCATGAAATTGCCCCTTGGTATATTAAATAGCAGGCCACAAATGTGTAATCACTGATATGTAATCCATTTGTAACTGAGAAATTATGATGGGGTTGCTAGTAGTCAGGCACGACTGAGCGACTTCACTTTCACTTTTCACTTTCATGCATTGGAGAAGGAAATGGCAACCCACTCCAGTATTCTTGCCTGGAGAATCCCAGGGACAGAGGAGCCTAGTGGGCTGCTATCTATTGGTTTGCACAGAGTAGGACACGACTGAAGTGACATAGCAGCAGCATATATATCATATCAATTCATTCATCTGTCAGTGGACACTTAGGTTGCTTCCATGACTTGGTTACTGTAAACAGTGCTGCTGTGAATATTGGGGTGCATTGGTCTTTCAAATTAGTTTTCATCTTTTCTAGATATATGCCCAGGAGTGTGATTGCTGGATCATGTGGTAGCTCTATTTTTATTTTTTAAGTAACTTTCATACTGTTTTCCATAATGGTTGCCCCAATTTACATTCCTACCACAAACAGGGCTTCCCTGATAGCTGAGGTGGTAAAGAATTTGCCTGCAACGCAGGAGACCCTGGTTCAATTCCTAGGTCAGGAAGATCCCCTGGAAAAGTGATAAGATACCTGCTCCAGTATTCTTGGGCTTCCCTTGTGGCTCAGCTGGTAAAGAATCAGCTGAAATGTGGAAGACCTGGGTTTCATCCCTGGGTTGGGAAGATCCCGTGGAGAAGGGAAAGGCTACCCACTCCAGTATTCTGGCCTGGAGAATTCCATAGACTGTATAGTACGTGGGGTCACAAAGAGTTAGACGCTTTCAGTTCAGTTCAGTTCAGTCTTTCAGTCGTGTCCAACTCTTTGCAACCCCATGAACTGCAGCACGCCACCATAATGTTAGGCCTTTCTTTTCCCCCTGTTACTTGCTTACTAGGAAATAGAGCCCAGAAAACAGAAGTGCCATGTATAATGTCCTCAAGCTACTAAATGTTGTAACTATAAGCTCAGTTCATTTCAGTCGCTCAGTCGTGTCCGACTCTTTGCGACCTCATGAATTGCAGCATGCCAGACCTCCCTGTCCATCACCATCTCCCGGAGTTCACACAGACTCACGTCCATCGAGTCAGTGATGCTATCCAGCCATCTCATTCTCCATTGTCCCCTTCTCCTCCTGCCCCGAATCCCTCCCAGCATCCGAGTCTTTTCCAATGAGTCAACTCTTTGCATGAGGTGGCCAAAGTATTGGAGTTTCAGCTTTAGCATCATTCCCTCCAAAGAAATCCCAGGGCTGATCTCCTTCAGAATGGACTGGTTGGATCTCCTTGCAGTCCAAGGGACTCTCAAGAGTCTTCTCCAACACCACAGTTCAAAAGCATCAATTCTTCACCATTAGTAAATACTCCATATGATTGAATTAACAATGATTTAAAATAATCTTTTGCTTCTATGAAATCCCATATAACCAGGCAGAGATATCATTTTCTTATGCTTAGTATGGCAATGAATTTCGAAGTAGGCCACATCATACAAGTTTCTCAAATGATTTCATTTATATTGCCTAAGCTTACATTTGTAAGAACAAATTCTTTTCCATGTGAGTTTTTTTAGAAATCAATGATTTAGTGATATAAGTTCGTCTTTATACACTTTTATTTTTGAAAGTAAATTGAATAATCATAAAATACTGAAACAAAGTACTGTGTAAAATCTATGATACCAACCAGTCTTTGACTCCATTTTTAAAAATAGGACACTGTGATTGCCACTCCACCAGCTAAGTCTACATTTAGTAAGGGGTTAATTTGTATATTAATTTTGAGTTGTTCAAACCAAAGGTGCCTTTGGATTATTCCAGTATTATATTAATAATATTTTTGTGAAAAATAAAAGGAAAATAATGTTAACAATAAGGCACACCTCCCATTCATATTAATCCTCAGTGACTTATGTAGCATCAAAAGCAGACGGTAAAGCTGAAATATTGCCTAATTCAGAATAGTTGAATCTTGCGTATAGATTGAAGGTGAAGCAAACTTGATAAAAATTTTTTTTTGAAAATTTGAAAAAATCATAGTGTAACAGTCTACCCCCTCCTGTATTATTTTGAAGATAGATATGTCTAAAAAAGACCAAATTATGACTGGGAGCCAAAGCTGTTCAGGACATCAGATTAGCCTCTTTTGTATATTTTGCTAGGTTTAAAATTCCAGCCAACACAAATTGTAAGGCAGTTATCCTCCAATTAAGAATAAATACATTAATTAAAAATTCAAGCCTCTACTGAAGTACACATTCTTTTAAAATGATTCAGCCATTGCTTTTGCCATAGGGTTGAGTTTTTCTAATGTTTTTTTTCCCTCCAGAATTCCACAGTTATGCTTCATGACTTACAGTAACTATTATACAAAATATTTGGGAAAATCATATAGTATTGTTAGATGAAATATAAAATAATTTCATGCACATATAAATTTGAGGCAAATATTCATACAGGTGAGAACTGTAGTCTCACTCAAAATCTGCTGAAAAAAAGTGTCTTATGAACTTAGTTTATCTCCTCCATTAGAATCTAAATATCATTTTTCTTAGATATAAAGTGATTTTACGTGTAACTTTTTTCAGCATTCTAATCTCTATAACAATTTGTCCTGAGTGATACTATTATTTAAAATTTAAACCATACATTAAGTGAGAAGGAATAGAATAATATAGATAACCATGACTTAGAGTGTATCTATGACTGAGTTTTAGAAAAGAAAGATTGAGTGTTCAATTTCAGATTGACCACTTTTTCAAGGAGATTTTATATATCCTTTGCACTTATTTTTTCCAAATCCTACAAGGTTGATATTATTATATGTGTTTTTAATGGGGAAGGTGAAGGTTAAGTAAGGAAAGGTGAGCCACTAATGGGTACACACTTCAGAATCTGCTGCCTAACCCTGTAGTCTCAGGTCTAATTTTCTAAGGAATCAGGGAGAGAGTCAGATCTTCATGCAAGAACAAGAAATGGAACAGGAGGGTGAGGACAGAAATTAAGAGAATGTTGGGAGACCGAGAAAGGGGAAATACATTTATCTTATTAGTCTTGATCTCCTTTGAGATTGTTAGGATAAAGAATTCTAAGCTGTCTCCTCTGACAGTGCTCAGGGAATATGGTAACAGGAGTGGTTTGTTTCATGAGATTCTGTTACTCTGTTATTCGTCTGAGTGGGAAAACAGGGCATATTTTCTCCCTTGATATAAGTACTTCTTAATTATGTCTGAACCATAAATTATTTTGAACATTACTAAAATAGATATGTTTTTACCAAACAGTGTCATGTGTTAGTGAGTTGGATTTTGTTGTTTAATGACTTTAATACATTAATATTTAATGGAAAAATGACTTTCTATAAAATTGAAAAATTCCATATAACATATTAATAGATTTTAATAAGTGAGAGACCAGGGGAATTGTAGAAAAGTGCTTTGCATGCTCCACCTCTTCAATGGGACCATTTTTACTTCTTTTATTTTCATAAGGTTAAAAACTCAAATACTTGATTTTTTGGATGCTTAGCTTGTCTTCTAATTATTGAAATAACTAAATTTTATTCTGTCATAAAACTATCAAACAATGGATCTTCTTGATATTAAAAATGTTATTATTTTTCTTTTTGTATTATTTTCTGTTTATCTGTATATGATAGATTCATGGGATTTTATTGTGGAAACTGACTTTAAAAGTCTCCTTTATGACATGCCTGGCTGGATAAATGATAAACTGGAATCAAGATTGCCAGGAGAAATATCAGTAACCTCACATATGCAGATGATACTACCCTAATGGCAGAAAGCAAAGAGGAACTAAGGAGTCTCTTGATGAAGGTGAAAGAGAGGAGTGACAAAACTGGCTTAAAACTCAACATTGGAAAAAAACCAAGATCGTGGCATCAATTCCTATCACTTCATGGCAAATAGATGGGGGAAACAATAGAAACAGTGCAGGTTTTATTTTCTTGGGCTCAAAAATCACTGCATATGGTGACTGCAGCCATTAAATTAAGTGACACATGCTCCTTGGAAGGAAAGCTAGGAAAAACCTAGGCAGCATATTAAAAAGCAGAGACATCACTTTGCTGACAAAGATCCATCTAGTCAAAGCAACTTTTTTTTCCAGTAGTCATGTACGGATTTGAGAGTTGGACCATAAAAAAGGCTGAGCACTAAAGAATTGATGCTTTTAAATTGTGGTGTTGGAGAAGACTATTGAGAATCCCATGGACTACAAAGAGATGAAACCAGTCAATCCTAAAGGAAATCAACCCTGAATATTGCTTGGAAGGACAGATGCTGAAGCTGAAACTCTAATACTTTGGCCATGTGATTTGAAGAGCTGACTATTGGAAAAAGTCCTTGATGCTGGTAAAAACTGAGGGCAGGATAGAAGAGGGTACCAGGGGATAAAATTGTTGGATATCATCACTGACTCAGTGGAGATAAGTTTGAGAAAACTCTGGGTGATAATGAAGGACAGGGAAGCCTGGTGTACTGTAGTCCATGGGGTAGCAAAGAGTCGGATGCAACTTAGCAATTGAACAACAACCTTTATGACAATTTCTGGCAAGTTTTCATTAAGCAAGATGAACATCTCTAATGATGAGAAACTTATCAATGTCAGGAGTTAGCATAGAGGGCTGGTTAAGAGTAAAGGCTTCAAAGTAAGCTTTTTTTGTTGCTGTTTGGATTCCAGTTCTGCCACTTACTATGTATCATAAAACTATTATGATGATTTAATGGGGTATGGCACCCTACTCCAGTACTCCTGCCTGGAAAATCCCATGGATGGAGGAGCCTGGAAGGCTGCAGTCCATGGCGTCGCTGAGGGTCAGACATGACTGAACGACTTCACTTTCACTTTTCACTTTCATGCATTGGAGAAGGAAATGGCAACCCACTCCAGTGTTCTAGCCTGGAGAATCCCAGGGACGGGGGAGCCTGGTGGGATGCCATCTATGGGGTCACGCAGAGTCAGACACGACTGAAGTGACTTAGCAGCAGCAGCAGCATGCCAAAATTATTCAGAATAGACTACCACATGGTAAATTTCATTTGAATATTACTATTACATCACAAGGCCACTCATTTCATTTCTGAAATGATATAATTTTAAAACTTAGAATGTATCTTTCATCTAGAATACGGGTTGGCAAACTTCTCTCATCAAAGGCCAAGTAGTAAACATTTTCAGCTTTACCAGCCATAGGGTCTCTGTTGCAACTACTCAACACTGCCATTAAAGCATAAAGGGAAACTTTGAAAATACATAAATGAATGGGTGTTGTTGTATTTAAAAAAAAAAACCTTTACTGACAAAAGCAGGTGATGGGCCAGAATACAGCCCACAGGCCATAATTTGTTGACCTTTTATTTACAAGATTATTTCCATACTTTTATAAAGAAGTTATTCAGATAAAAAAGACACCTTAAACCTGAGTTGGAAAAAATATCCCCAATGGAAGGGATCATGAACTCCCTGCATCCCTTGCAATTAATTCATCAGGGCCACCCCCCGACCATGATTGCCTTCACAATGGCAGAATGATGGCATTTAGAAAGTTACTATCAATTAGAATGAAAATTTGAAAAGGAGTATCAAGTTTGAGTTTATAACTAAAATAATAGAATCTATCAAAAGAATATATTAAGAGTTTTTCAGCTAGCTTTTAAATGAAGATGTGACACCTGCTGTATTATCATTTTGAATAGCAAAAACCATACATATTTATATGGTGTATGAAGACCTTGTCTGCCAGTTTATTAGAAGAACTCATTAGTATAGATTCATTGCACTTTAATTAAGATAATAATATTTTATATAAATAGAAGCTTAAAACACAGCATGCAAAATGGTTTGCAATTTAAATTAAAAATGTAAAATATTTAGACAATTTTTAAAACTTCAATAACAATAGATGTTCTGTTTCAAAATTATGCATAAAGCAGCAGAAAACAAAAGGAATTAGTTAATAATTTAAAATAGCATTCTATTAAAATAAGTGATCAAATGAATTTTGAAACTGAAAATTAGGAATAGCACAAATTGAAAGCAACTGGTTTAACATATATAAGAATAATATCCTGAGAGATTTCCAATCTTGATAAGTACATGTTGAAAGTGCTTTAAATAGCTGATAGTGTAGTTATAAATTTAAATAAGGTTTTGAGGGTCTGTATACACATGAAGTGACATTAAAATATAGCAGGCTGCACTGAAATTATAGTCCTTTTCCTAAGTATTAATTGATCTGTTATAATATTTAATGCAATTTATTAATATAATTGAGAGTGATATTGTACTCTACTTTTTTCATCTTTCTCTGTAAAATGCTACTCAAGCATCCATCTGTGGGGATGGACGAGGAGGGAATAAGATTAGATCTTTGAACAGAGGGAGTGTGTTGAGAAATAGGTACATTATTAATAGTAATATTCAGCTTCTGGCACTCAAAATAAGGACCATGCAATTGGATAACAACGTATCAGGCTAGATATTCTTTCAGGGAGGATTTAAAACATTTCTTTTACCCCCATTTATTCAGTACCTCAATTATCACCTAGTTTGGGGTATTAAGTGCACAGAGGTCAGTAGTATGGTAAAACACTCCAGTATGATTTTAGAACTTACTGAGGGTTTCAAGAGAGGAAATGGTTGAGATATTTAAAGAAAGATCAATTATTTCTGCCTCTGGGAAGTGCCATGTAGAAGAAAGAAAAGAGAAATAGGAGATTGGAATAACCAGGCTAATGCTCAGTTTCCATGGTTCTGACTCTGAATTGAAAGAAACATGTGTAAAGTGAAATGAAGAGAGAACTGAGGAATATTCACCTTTGGCTCCTCTTGGAACTCTGGAACTCTGGAAAGCAGACTTAAGGGTCAATTATATGCCAATCTGAATATTCTATCTGAGAAGACTGAATGTTACCACATTAATTTGACTTTAAACTGTATTAGAAAGAAAAGTGATTCCAAAAATAAAACTGTGATTAAAAAAAAAAAAAAACTGTATTAGATACTCAGGTAAATGTCCCCACCTTAGCTGTATCTATATGCTTTGCTGGAAGACAAGGTTGATTACAGATTAAAGAAATTGCAAAAAAAAAAAAAAAAAGAAAAGAAAGAAAGAAAGAAATTGCACAACTGAAATGTAGTAAAGTTGTATTTTGTGACCCTGTTCCAAGTTCAATTTATAAAAGTCTTCTTGATAGAGTCTGATAAACACCTCAATAGTGTTTGTATACAATTTATTAATTACAGTAACTGAAGATAAAGAATGTGGAATTTATTCAACAAATACATGACATTAAAATAATGCTTTACAATTCTATCAAGTATTAATTTATTCAACAAAAGTAGTTGTTTATTTTAAATGCCTATTAGTATTTTGTGACTGCCTTATCCTGTCATGGGAATTAAAATGATACAATGAAAAGTCCTTGCACTAGGGAAACTTCTATTTTAAGAAGCTAAAATTTGACTGCTAGTAAAATTAGAATGAACTCTTAGAAATAACAGCAGATAAGATAAAATATTGTGTAAGTAATTGTAGAAACTCAGGGGAAATTCACTTTCAGTTGACCAAAATTCAGAGGTGATTTTTAATTATATTTAGGAAAAAAAATTAGATTGAGGTATATATGTGTGGAAAGCAAATATGGAGAGTGACAAAAATATAACACTTAGGAAAGGCATGTGAGTGGGGTTGTCTAAAATAAAAATTTATATTTGGAGTGAATAGTAAGTTTAAAAATAAGAGTAATATCTGCAGTGCACATATTTAATAATAATGGCTCTATTATTGGATTATTTTCTTATAATTTGTCATACAGACTAATACAGTGTCAAATAAGAGTGTACATTATAATGTTCGGGGCTTCACAGTGGTAAAGAATCCTCTTGCCAATGTAGGAGACACAAAAGAAGCAAGTTCAATCCCTGGGTTGGGAAGATCCCCTGGAGTAGGAAATGGCAACCCACTCCAGTATACTTGCCTGGAAAATTCCATGAACAGGGGAGCCTAGTGGGTTACAGTCCATGAGGTTGCAAAGAGTTGGACAAGACTGGCATGCACACACATTGTAAGCTAGGTTGAAGAGTTTAGAATTAATGAAATAGAAAATGTGGTGACAATCATATTTGCATAAAAAGTAAATTTTACTAGAGTTTATATTTAGAAGATATGACAAATGAAAGGTAATATAACATCAATAAATTTTGAAGCTTTTGGTATATTATACCTGGCTTGCTATTGGCAATCTTTATTATTATATATATATTGATGTCACTAATCTATATAAAGTGACCATAATATCTACACCATAATATTAAGAGACTCTAACACATCAGTAACAAATAAATGTGAAAATGCTATATACACTTAAGAAATAGCATAGTTTTCAATGCTAAGGTTTCTATAGTATTTTTTTAGCATGTTTTCTCAAATTAAAAATAATTGTATTAGCTTTCCTTTATTTCTTAGTCCTTATTCAGTTGAGTTCAGTCTCTCAGTCGTGTCCAACTCCTTGGAATCCCATGGAACAGCATGCCAGACCTCCCTGTCCATCACCAACTCCTGGAGTTTACCCAAACTCATCTCCATTGAGTTGGTGATGCCATCACACCATCTCATCCTCTGTCGTCCCCTTCTCCTCCCACCTTCAATCTTCCCCAGCATCAGGGTCTTTTCCCAGTTGCAAACAGAGTCAGCTGTTTGCATCAGGTGGGAAAAGTGGATTTCAGCTTCAACAGCAGTCTTTCCAATGAACACTCAGGACTGAGCTCCCTTAGGATGGACCGGTTGGATCTCCTTGTAGTCCAAGAGACTCCCAAGAGTTTTCTCCAACACCACACTTCAAAAGTATCAATTCTTCAGTGCTCAGCTTTCTTTATAACACTCATATCCATACACAGCTACTGGAAAAAGAATAGCCTTGACTCGATGGACATTTCTTGGCAAAGTAATGTCTCTGCTTTTTAATATACTGTCTAGGAAGGTCATAGCTTTCCTTCCAAGGAACAAGTGTCTTAATATTTTTTTTTTTATGAGTGTTTAAAAACACTTAAAAATAAGTGTTTTTTAATATGATGGCTGCAGTCACTATCTGCAGTGATTTTGGAGCCCCAAAATATAAAGTCTGCAACTGTTTCCACTGTTTCCCCATCTACTTGCCATGAAGTGATGGGACCAAATGCCATGATCTTTGTTTTCTGAATGTTGAGTTTTAAACTAACTTTTTCACTCTCCTCTTTCACTTTCATCAAGAGGCTCTTCAGTTCTTCACTTTCTGCCATCAGGGTGGTGTCATCTGCATATCTGAGGTTATTGGTATTTCTCCCAGCAATCTTGATTCCAGCTTGTGCTTTTTCCAGCCCAGCGTTTCTCATGATGTATGATGCATATAAGTTAAATAAGAAGGGTGACAATATACAGCCTTGATGCACTCTGTTTCCTATTTGGAACAAGTCTGTCGTCCCATGTCCAGTTCTAACTGTTGCTTCCTGACCTGCATACAGGTTTCTCAAGAGGCAGGTCAAGTGGTCTTGTATTCCCATCTCTTTCAGAATTTTCCACAGTTTATTGTGATTCACACAGTCAAAGGCTTTGGCATAGTTAATAAAGCAGAAATAGGTGTTTTTCTGGAACTCTATTGCTTTTCGATGATCCAGCAGATGGCAATTTGATCTGTGGTTCCTCTGCCTGTTTTAAGACCAGCTTGAACATCTGGAAGTTCATGGTTCACATATTGCTGAAGCCTGGCTTGGAGAATTTTGAGCATTACTTTACTTGTGTGTGAGATGAGTGCAATTGTGTGGTAGTTTGAGCATTTTTTGCCATTGCCTTTCCTTGGGATTGGAAAACTGACCTTTTCCAGTCCTGTGGCCACTTCTGAGTCTTCCAAATTTGCTGGCACATTGAGTGCAGCATGTTCATAGTCTCATATTTTAGAAATTGAAATAGCTCAACTGGAATTGCATCACCTCCAGTAGCTTTGTTCGTAGTGATATTCCTTAAGGCCCACTTGACTTCACATTCCAGGATGTCTGGCTCTAGGTGAGTGATCACACCATCATGATTATCTGAGTCGTAAAGATCTCTTTTATACAGTTTTTCTGTGTATTCTTGCCAGCTTTTCTTAATATCTTCTGCTTCTGTTAGGTCCATACCAATTCTGTCCATTATTGAGCCCATCTTTGCATGAAATGTTCCCTTGGTATCTCTAATTTTCCTGAAGAGATCTCTAGTCTTTCCCATTCTTTTGTTTTCTATTTCTTTGCACTGACCACTGAGGAAGGCTTTCTTATCTCTCCTTACTATTCCTTGGAAGTCTGCATTCAAATTGGCATATCTTTCCTTTTCTCCTTTGCTTTTCACTTCTCTTCTTTTTACAGCTGTTTGTAAGGCCTCCCCAGACAGCCATTTTGTTTTTTGCAATTTTTTCTTGGGGATGGTCTTAATCCCCGTCTCCTGTACAATGTCATGGACCTCTGTCCATAGTTGATCAGGCACTTTGTCTATCAGATCTAGTCCCTTAAATCTATTTCTCACTTCCACTGTATTCTCGTGAGGGCTTTGATTTAGGTCATACCTGAATGGCCTAGTGGTTTTCCCCACTTTCTTCACTTTAAGTCTGAATTTCTCAATAAGGAACTCATCATCTGAGCCACAGTCAGCTCCCGGTCTTGTTTTTGCTGACTGTATAATGCTTCTCCATCTTTGGCTGTGAATTATATAATCAATCTTATTTTGGTATTGACCATCTGGTGATGTTCATTGTAGAGTCTTCTCTTGTGTTGTTGGAAGAGTGTGTTTGATATGACCAGTAAGTTCTCTTGGCAAAACTCCATGAGCCTTTACCTTGCTTCATTCTGTACTCCAAAGCCAAGTTTGCCTGTTACTCCAGGTGTTTCTTGATTTCTTACTTTTGCATTCCAGTCCCCTATGATGAAAAGGACATCTTTTGGGGGCATTAGTTCTAGAAGGTCTTGTAGACTTTCATCAAACCGTTCAACTTCAGCTTCTTCAGCATTACTGGTCAGGGCATAGACTTGGAGTAGTCTGATATTGAATGGTTTGCCTTGGAAATGAACAGAGATCATTCTGTTGTTTTTTAAGATTGCATCCAAGTACTGCATTTCAGACTCTTGTTGACTATGATGGCTACTCCATTTCTTCTAAGGGATTCTTGCCCACAGTAGTTGATATAATGGTCATCTGAATTAAACTCACACATTCCAGTCCATTTTCGTTCACTGATTCTTAAAATGTCGACATTCACTCTTGCCATCTTCTGTTTGACCACTTCTAATTTAGTTACTTTAAAATTCTGTTGTTTCAATACATTAACATTTTGCATGACTTTTATTAGATTCTTCTTACTTCCTTATTTTCTAATCTTATCTTTCTAACATATTTTAAAAGGTATAGATGTCTTTTAAATCACAGATTCAGCTAAATCTTACAAATTTGATTATTGCAATACCTTTTAAAAATTTCACTGTGAGTTCTTCTTTGAACATGATTTTAGTTATCTTTTTGTTTTATTGTTAATTTCAGATTGCAATACATGAGTTTGCAATTTGCCAGCACTTACTATTTGAACATACAAACTGCCAATTAATATAAATGTTCTAAGAACCCTAAAAATCAATGTGCATTCTAAATTTCAGTGCCATATTTCATATGCTCAGGTCAGTATGGCTACACCTTTCCAAACCATTTACATCTATGTCTCTTGTCAGTTATTGGAAAAAATAAGTTAACCCTTATTTTTGCTGTACTTTAAAATATCTTTTTATTCCCTTAATTTGTATATTTTGATGTTATGATATTAGATGCTTACAAAATTAAATTTTTTTATTTGTCTGGTAGAATTTTTTTTACTTGCCTGGTGGATTATTAAAAAAACAATTCCTTTCTATTATTTCTAGTAATGACTAGAAATAATAAAACTTTAAAGTGAACTTTCAATTAGTTATTTATACCTTTTTCCTCTACTTACTGTTGGCTCATTTATATCCTGACAATTGGGAATAGCTCTTAAAGGAAGAATAAAACTGGGTATTGTTTATAAATCCAGTGTGAAAATGTTTGTCTTTTAATGATATTCTTTGTCCTTTTGTAGGTGTTTGGATTTAAACCTACAATCTTATTTCTTATCAATTAGTGCTGCTTGTATACTTTCCTTCCTGACATTTTTGAGACTACTTAGGATTTATGTTAATATATTTTCCTCTATTTATATATTCTGTAACTATTATTTTGAGATTAGTAAATAGATTACAGTATGCATTGAAAACTAATTCTAACTATTGTGTGTAACATTATATTAACAAATTCCAGATTGTGCTAGTACATTAGACTCTTCTCCTGCAAAGTGTGGTCTGCAGAGCAGCAATATTGGCATCTCCTAGGTACATGGCTAGAAATAATGCAGAATTTTCAAGCCACACCCTATACCACTGAATCAGATCCTGTGGTTTTACAAGAATCTCCAGTGGAACTTATGCTCATTAAATTCAAGGGTTATGGTCTTGGAATACATTTTTCTCTAATTATCCAGCTTCTTGCCTTTTTCCTGTCATTATGTCTATGTACTTTAATTCTAAAATCCTTTTAAATCCTAGGCACTATTATTTAATTAGCAAATAGATTTATCCACCCACTTACCCTCATATTAGATTGAATCACGTTGCTCTTCCTCTCTCCCTCCTTTGTCATTTCACACAGAATAATTTTCTATATGCCAGAAGAACTCCTTTAATATTTTTATTAGTGTGGATCAACTGGTGTATAATTCTATCATTATTTGTTTTCAAAATCTGTTTATTACCTTTCGAATTTGGAAAGATACAGTCAGTAGGTATAAAATTCTAGTTAATGTTCCTGAGAGTGCCTAGCACAATGTATATGCCATAGTAGTTGCTGTATAATATTTGGTAAATTGTTATTATTAACAATACAATTAACTTGTGCTTGACATGCATATTTGGCAAAACCAATACATAAAGTTTAAAAATAAAATAAAATTAAAAAAAAAGTGAGTAGTTTTTTTTTTTTTTTAAAGTGAGTTCTTGCTGAATGTAATAATTAAGCAATTAATTCTACCTCTCTAACCCTTTCTGATTGTGGAAATAATCTTTATAAATCCTCATACTGATTATAAGAGAATCAAGGTGTCTATGAAAGTCAAAGTCGCTCGATCATGTCCAACTGTTTGCGACCCCATGGACTATACAGTCCATGGAATTCTTTAGGCCAGAATACTAGAGTGGGTAGCCTTTCCCTTCTCCAGGGGATCTACTCAACCCAGGGATCAAACCCAGGTCTCCTGAATTGCAGGCAGATTCTTTACCAGATGAACCACAAGGGAAGTCCCAGGTGTCTATATGGAGATCATAGAAGTTAAGTAATTGATTATATTTGAGTTAAAAACTTTACAAAATCAAGTGAATATGCAAAAGTATAGCTCAATGAAGGAATATTTAAGTTAAAGCTGGAATACTAAAATACATTGCTTTTAATTTGTGATGAGCTCAGATTTAATTATACTTGATCCTGAATGTCCATGCTCAGTCATTCTGTTGCTGCTAAGTCGCTTCAGTCGTGTCCGACTCTGTGCGACCCCATAGACGGCAGCCCACCAGGCTCCCCGTCCCTGGGATTCTCCAGGCAAGAACACTGGAGTGGGTTGCCATTTCTTTCTCCAATGCATGAAAGTGAAAATGAAGTCGCTCAGTCGTGTCCGACTCTTAGCGACCCCATGGACTGCAGCCTACCAGGCTCCTCCGTCCATGGGATTTTCCAGGCAAGAGTACTGGAGTGGGGTGCCATTGCCTTCTCCTGCTCAGTCATTCAGTTGTGTCCAACTCTTTGCAACACAATGGGTTGTAGCTCCCCAGGCTCCTCAGTCCATGGAATTTTCTAGGCAAGAATACTGAAATGGGTTGTCATTTTCTACTTCAGGGATCTTTCTGACCTAGGGATGGAACCCGTGTCTCCTGCGTCTCCTGCGCTGGGAAGCAGATTCTTTACTATTATCTCATAAATAGCTCTCAGCAAATATGGACTAAAATATATACAAGGAATTAGTTTCTTATGATATGTGTGTACTTTATTTGGAAAAAAGTAACTGAGCCTTATAGCTACAGAAGCATTGTTAAATACACAAAATACACTAAAAACTTAAGCCACTGCTGCAAATCTTACTGCATAGTAAAAGAAACATCTGCTGCTGCTGCTAAGTCACTTCAGTCAAGTCTGACTCTCTGCGACCCTGTAGACGGCCTCCTACCAGGCTCCTCTGTCCCTGGGATTCTCCAGGCAAGAGTACTGGAGTGGGGTGCCATTGCCTTCTCTGAAAAGGAACATCTAGATTTGGCAATATCTAGTTTTCTCTTTTTAGCATGTGTTATCCCATTTTAGTACCATTTCTGTTTACAAGTGACAGCTGTCAGTGTTCAACAAACAAAATATAAGTTCTTGTTAAACTTGTCTTATTTTAATAATTTTATATTCATTATTATGGGAAGAATAAGAAAAGAGCAAATTAATGTTTTCCTGAAGCTAATTTTAATTACTATTTTTACCCAAATAACTAAAGTGATCACAAATGACCATACATTGTTTATTTTTAACAAACACATATTGAACATATATTATGTCATAGGTAGGTAGAATTTTGGATGATTGTTAAGGCTTAATTTCCATCACTTTAATTATAATCTATTTTATAAGACAGCCAAGAAAAGATATATGTCATTCTAACATTTGACTGCTCTTATAAGGAGTAAATTCTTTAATCAACCTAAATAGTTACATAATGTAATTTAAGGTCCTTTCCTTTGATGTGAACTACTTGAATATGAATGACTATATCACATATTATTACATACTTTTTCACAATTTTACCAGATGAGTGAGATGGTTTTCATCAGAACCATTTAGGTCATTGTCAGACATAAAAACAATTCTTTTGAACAACAGAGGGTTTGAACTGTAGGGTCCACTTAAATGCCAATTTTTGTTTATCCAAAGTGGGTTAAATCCACTAATGTAGAGCCTTGGATATGAAGAAACTGTTGGTACAGAGGGATAACTAAATTATGCAGAGTTTTTTTTTTTTTTTGACTGCACAAAGGATTGGTGCCTGTAAACCCTTCGGGTCAACTGTAGTTTTGAAATTCTTGTTTCTAGTAGACAACCACCTACTTCAGTACTGGTATCTGTCATCTCAGCGGAGCTAATGAAGATGTAGCCAGCTTTTACCTTATGACCTCTTTTGGGTAACAAGATATGACTTTTTCCTCATTAGCAAGCTACTACATAGTACCAATAAGTAGAAGGTTAACTTTTTGGATTGTGTAATTACAGAAAAATAAATCAATAATGAAAAGGTACTAGAAATGGGCAAAAAGTAGAATAGTATCACTGAATATTATCTCTTGGTTTTCTCTTATTTTTTATAGTGTTTAGTGTTTTCAATGTTTATTCTCTAATTTGGGTTAAAAATGATCTATAAGGACCCCCCAACTCCTTCCCATATTAAATTACAAATCTCTTAATTTGGTTTTATTTTAAATAGAGTTAATGAGAACTTAAAGTCATGGATTCATATCTCATTTTCCTGATTATTGGTATTTATATTTCATGATACCAGCTTCTATTTTTTTAGCTTTTTTTTTTTTCAATTGCCTGTGTGTTGGAGACTTTATATCCATTTCTTATGAAAAACAAAACAAGGCAAAAACAAAATCCCCCATAAAATACAAAGATTTTTTTATTCCTGATTTAAGGAGGAAATATCCTTGGAGAAGTTTTGATATATCTCTAATTACCAGAGAGATATGAAAACATGTGTCACTGACTCACACACTGAAATTAGGCTACATTAATTTTTCCCATTGCATCATACTTTTGAAGAGAAAATACATCAATCTGATTCCACTAAATTTTCCATGGTAACATTGAGAAGATTAGGTTTAAAAATGAACTCAAACATATTCTTTCCACTTGAAACTTGAAATTTGGTAGCAAAATCAGCTTATCTTTGCAGATTTATTCAGTCTTTCTAGAAATAATAGTGTTTTTTTTTTTTTATTCAGTGCTGAATTTAAACAATAAAAAAAATCACTTGCTAATATTTTAGAAAAAAATCTAAGAAATGCTGATATTAAAAAAAAAGTATAGTGGAGTCTGTCTTTTCATCCAGTCTGCAAAAATTTTAATAAGAAATATAGCAATGATTTATAAAGCCATTAGTTGGCAACATATCTAAGAAATATTTATGTTTTATACCTACTCACAAAAAATCCTTTTATTACTTAAAACTTCTGCTCTTTAGTTTTGATTAGTTTATTTTTAGCTATTATAGGCAGAAAATGAGTAATGTAATAAAAGTTACAATAATCAAAAAGACATAATTATTCTCCAAAACTACATTATTGGTGCTACAATTTTCAAAATTTGATATTAGGTGATTTATACAATTTAAGATAGAAAAAGAGCATTTATATTCTTTCATTCTATTTAAGAAAGGAATATGGATATGTATAACATATACTATTACTAACTTACTAACCTCATATATACAGATGATACCACTCTAATGGCAGAAAGCAAAGAGGAATTAAAGAGCCTCTTGTTAAGGGTGAAAGAACAAGAGTGAAAAAGCGGGCTTAAAATTCAACATTAAAAAAAAAAAAATAAGATCATGGCATCCAGTGTCATCACTTCATGGCAAATAGAAGGGGGAAAAGTGGAAGCAGTGACAGATTTTTTCTTGAGTCTCAAAATAATTGCAGATGGTGACTGAAGCCATGAAATTAAAAGACGTATGGCCAACCTAAATAGGGAATTAAAGAGCAAATACATCACTTTGTCAACAAAGGTCCATATAGTAAAGCTTTTTGGTTTTTCCAGGAGTCATGAATGAATGTGAGAGTTGGATCATAAAGAGGCTAAGTGATGAAGAATTGATATTTTTGAACTGTGGAGTTGGAGAAAACTCTTAAGAGTCCCTTGGACTTCAAGGAGATCAAATCAGTCAATCCTAAAGGAAATCAGTCTTGAATATTGGAAGGACTGATGCTGAAGCTCCAATACTTTGGCTGCCTGATGTGAAGAGCGGACTCATTGGAAAAGACCCTGATGCTGGGAGCTACTGAGAGCAGGAAGAGAAGGGAGAGACAGAGGATGATATGGCTGGATGGCATAACTGACTCAATGGACATGAGTTTCAGAAAACTCTGGGAAATAGTGAAGACAGGGAAGACTGGCGTCGCATGGGGTAATAGAGTTGGACATGACTTAAGTACTGAGAACGATAGTGATATTATCAACATTAATAATAAACTTAATATTCATTAGGGATTTGTATTTAACATATGATCTAATTTAATCCATAAAAATACCCACCTGAATATTATTACTGTTACTCTCCACTTTACAAATGAGGAAACAGCCCCAGAGAAGGTAAGAAATTAGTGGACCCAAGACGCAAACATTGGTAGAATTTAGAATATATGATTTTAAGATTAGCAGCACTGACTTTGTTATGATATTGTTTTTATATTTTTATACTTATTGGATTACAGTGATATTACCTGGGCAAGATTCTATACTACATCATTACTATTTTTTAAAGCAGTTTTGATTAATTAGCAGAGTTAATGGGAAACATCAAAATAAACTGTTTGAAAATTGCAAAGAATTCATGTCCAAATAAACCACAGAGCTGAAAATGCTGAACATAAGTCCTGTACTAGATATCCTTTGCTGGGTAAAAGTTAATCACAAACTTTGAGGCTTAAAACATGCCACACTTATTTAGTGGCTTAAAACAATTCACATTCTCATAGTTTCTGTGGGTCAGCAGTCCAGTCACAACTTAACTGAGTTTTCTGTTCTGAGTCTCTCAAGGCTACAATCAAGGCATCGGTGGAACTGTTCTCATCTGAAGGTTCAACTGGAAATATTCTACTGGACGCTTATCCATATAAAAAAATGGGAGCAACTAAACTCAGAAGCTTTTGTACAGCAAAGGAAACCACAAATGTTGATAGACATTTAGGTTGTGTCTGCGTCCTGGCTACTGTAAACAGTGCTGCAGTGAACACTGGGTGTATGTATTCTTTTGAACCATGTTTTAATCTGGATATATGCCCAGGAGTGGGTTTGCAAGATCACATAATAGCTCTACTTTTAGTTTTTTTTTTTTTTTTTTAAGGAACCTCCATACTGCTCTGCATAGTGGCTGTATCAATTTAATTTCCCACCAACAGCATAGGAGGGTTCTCTTTTCTTCACACCCTCTCCAGCATTTATTGTTTTTAGGCTTTTTGACGATGGCCATCCATCCTGACTAATGGAGAAGGAAATGGCAACCGACTCCAGTACTCTTACCTGGAAAATTCCATGGATGAAGGAGCCTGGTGGGCTACAATCCATGGGGTCACAAAGAGTCGGACATGACTGAGTGACTTCACTTTCACTTTCTTTCATCCTGACTAATGTGGAGTGATATCTCACTGTAGTTCTGACTTGCATTTCTCTAAACATTAGTGATGCTGAGCATCTTTTCATGTGCCTATTGACCATATGTATGTCTTCTTTAGAAAAATATTCAGTTCTTCTGCCTATTTGTTGATTGGATTGCTTGTTTATTTGATATTGAGCCTCATGAGAAGTTTATAAATTTTGGAGATTAACCCATTGTTGGTAGCATTATTTACACATATTTTCTCCCATTCTGTGTGTTGTCTTTTTGTTTGGTTTATGGTTTCCTTTCCAGTACAAAAGCTTTTGAGTTTCGTTGTTCCCATTTGTTTATTTTTGTTTTTATCTCCATTTATTGTTGGAGATGTACTGAAAAAGACATTGCTGCAATTTATGTCAGAGAGTATTCACTCTATATTTTACTCTAAGTGTTTTATAGTATCCAGTCTTATGTTTAGACCTTTAATCTATTTTGAGTTTATTTTTGTATATGGTATAAAAGAATGCTCTAATTTTATTTTTTTACATGTAGCTGTTCTGTTTTTCAAGGGCTATTTATTGAAGAGATAGTAATTTCTCCATTGCATCGTCCTTCCTCCTTTGTCATAGATTAATTGAAACCATAGGTGCATCAATTTATTTCTGGGCTTTCTGTCCTATTATATAGATCTTAATTTCTGTTTTTGTGCCAGTAACATATAGTTTTGATGACTGCAGCTTTGTAGTAGAGTCTGAAGTCAGGAAGCCTGGTTCCTACAGCTCCGCTTTTCTTTCTCAAGTTTTCTTTGGCTATTTGGGGGTCTTCTGTGTCTCTATACAGACTTTAAGATTTTTTTTTCTTAGTTCTGTGAAAAATGACATTGGTAATTTGATACGGATTTCACTGAATCTCTACATTGCTTTGGGTTGTATAAACATTTTCACAATATTGATTTTTCCAATCCAACTGTTTGGATCATCTTCAATTTCTTTATTCACTTTCTTACAGTTTTCTGAGTACAGGTCTTTTGTTTCCTTAGGTAGGGTTATTCCTAGATATTTTACTTTTAATGCAATGGTAAGTGGATTATTTTTAAATTTCTCTTTCTTCTCTTTTATTGTTAGTATATAAAAATGTGACAGATTTCTATGTATTAATTTTGCTTCCTGCAACTTTACCAAATTCATTGATAAGCTCTAGTAGTTCTCTAGTAGTATCTTTAGGATTTTCTATGTATAGTATCATGTCATTTGCAAATAGTGATAGTTTTACTTCTTTTCCAATTTGTATTCCTTTTATCTCATTTTACTCTGATTGCTGAAGCTAGGACATCCAATACTATTGAATAGCAGTGGTGAGAGAGGACTTTGATAAGGGTTGGAATGAATTCTTCTTTAAATATCTGATAGAATTCACCAATGTAGCCATTTTGTCTTGGAGTCTTCCATGTTTGGAGGTTTTTGATCAATGATTTAATCTCCTAACTAGTTATTGATTTGATCAGATTTTCTGTTTATTTATGATTCAAGATTAGCAGATGCATGTTTCTAGGAATTTATTCTTTTGGTTATTCCAATTGTTAGCATATAGTTGTATATAGTAATCTCCTATGATTCTATATATTTTTATGGTATAAGCTACAATGTCTCCTTTTTCATTTTTTATTTTATTTGACTTTTTAAGTTATTCTACCTAAAGGTTTGTCAGTGTATTTGTAACTCTTAGCTTTGTTGATCTTTAATTTTTTTTTCTATTATTTTCCTTATCTTTATTTCCACTCTGATTTTTTGTTTTTATCTTCCTTTGGCTAACTTGGGCTTAGTTTGCTTTTCTTTTTATAGTTTCTTAAGGTATAAAGTTAGCTTGTTTATTTGAGATGTATTTTCTTGATATTTGCATTTATTACTATAAACTTCCCTTTCAGAGCTGTTTTTTTGGCATGTTTTGTTTCCATTTTCACTTTTTTTGATATATGTTTTTAACTTCCCTTTTGATTTCTTCCTTAACACATTGATTACTCAGAGGTGAGTTGTTTAATTTCCATATGTTGTAAATTTTCCACTTTCCTCTTTTGTTGATGTATAGTTTTATACCACTGTGGTCAGAAAAAGCATTTTGTATGATTTCAGGCCACTTAAATTTGTTACTACTTGTTAAGAGTTTCAATTGCTTTCAGTTTAAGGATTTTCTTACTCTTATTTCTCTTAAGGGAATCTTAGTTGTCAAGTAAAAGTTCACTTTTCAAAGCAGCATTTAGCAATATTGGAACTGATTTTTCTCAGTCTATTCTCCTATCCACCTCTCATTTATACACTGCTTTTTACTTGATCTTGGGAACTTGTTTCTCTACTAAAGCATCTGCTGCTGTTGTATAAGAATGTGACTTGATTGTCTTTAATCCATTGTATATTATTGCCTCCTTTGTCAAAGATAAGGTGTCCATATGTGCGTGGATTTATCTCTGGGCTTTCTATTTTGTTCCATTGATCTATATTTCTGTCTTTGTGCCAGTACCATACTGTCTTGATGACTGTGGCTTTGTAGTAGAGCCTGAAGTCAGGCAGGTTGATTCCTCCATTTTCATTCTTCTTTCTCAAGATAGCTATGGCTATTTGAGGTTTTTTGTATTTCCATACAAATTGTGAAATTATTTGTTCTAGCTCTGTGAAGAATACCGTTGGTAGCTTGATAGGGATTGCATTGAATCTATAGATTGCTTTGGGTAGTAACTCATTTTCACTATATTGAGTCTTCCAATCCATGAACATGGTATATTTCTCCATCTATTAGTGTCTTCTTTGGTTTCTTTCACCAGTGTTTTATAGTTTTCTATATATAGGTCTTTAGTTTCTTTAGGTAGATATATTCCTAAGTATTTTATTCTTTTTGTTGCAATGGTGAATGGAATTATTTCCTGAATTTCTCTTTCTATTTTCTCATTATTATTGTATAGGAATGCAAGGGATTTTATATCCTGCAACTTTATTATATTCATTGATTAGTTCTAGTAATTTTCTGGTGGAGTCTTTAGGGTTTTCTTTGTAGAGGATCATATCATCTTCAAACAATGAGAGTTTTACTTCTTCTTTTCCAATTTGGATTCCTTTTATTTCTTTTTCTGCTCTGATTGCTTTAGAAGCAACCTAGATGTCCATCAGCAGATGAATGGATAAGAAAGCTGTGGTACATATACACAGCCATTAAAAAGAATACCTTTGAATCAGTTCCAATGAGGTGGATGAAACTGGAGCCTATTATACAGAGTGAAGTAAGCCAGAGAGAAAAACACCAATACAGTATACTAATGCATATATATGGAATGTAGAAAGATGGTAACAATAACACTGTACATGAGGCAGCAAAAGAGACACTGATGTATAGAACAGTCTTTTGGACTCTGTGGGAGAGGGAGAGGGTGGGATGATTTGGGAGAATGGCAATGAAATATGTATAATATCATATATGAAACGAGTTGCCAGTCCAGGTTCGATGCACGATACTGGATGCTTGGGGCTGGTGCACTGGGATGACCCAGAGGGATGGTATGGGGAGGGAGGAGGGAGGAGGGTTCAGGATGGGGAACACATGTATACCTGTGGCAGATTCATTTTGATATATGGCAAAACCAATACAATATTGTAAAGTTAAATAAAAAAAATATTAAAAAATTAAAAAAAAAAAGAATGTGCCTTGATTTTAGGTTCATTTAGCCTAATATACCTCCCATGAAAATGCCTTTATTTTCCAAACTTTTGAGTTTTTCCATTTTACTGATCATTTCAGATACTCACATATATTCTTGAGGGAAGAACACAGAAACTTTAAACAAGAGATGGCAGGATTTTTTAAATTGTCCTCAGAATAGTTTATGTATTGTTTCAGATAGTAGAACTAGGCAGATATGTGGTACCTTATTTACCTTCAATCTCCAAACTCATAGCCTTGTTTCTGATAGTTAAACATGACAAGCTATCTGCCAAGATAGCTCTTAATCCTAGCTCTTCCTCACTCTGGGTAGCTCTCCTTAAGACTTTCTTCTATTTATAATTCAAATCTCACCTCAAATGTCCCTTCTTCCAAAAAGCCCTCCCTAAATACTTCACCTCAGAAGTTCCCCAGTCACTCCTTATCTTTCACTCTGCTTTACTTTCATTAAAGCATATACATGATATCTGTAAATTATTTTGTCTTTCTCCAATTCATAGGAAGATTAAGAGGTTTTACCTGTCTCATTTGTCTCCTAAATACAGACCAAGGTTGGGCATAAATTGTTGCTGAATGAATGAATGACATATGAAGAAACATATGTGATTATTATCTGTTATTTAATTTTGACAATGGCATGAGAAACACAAATATTTCTGAAAATATTTTGTATTGACTGCTATTCAGCTGTATATAATACTTTATATTATTAGGTATTTTGGATAAAAAATGGATCTAAATCTACTATACCAAAAATGCTGTTAACTTTATAATTATAGAAGTCTGATGGCAAATTTTAAAATAGGCTTTGTACCAGAATTTACTTTGTTTTAACACAATAGAACATTACTTTTACGTATCAGAGGAAATAATATTTGACTTCAATTAGAGAAAGTTAAGGGAATTAAGGCATTTATAATGTGTAACAAAGAAAAGATAAGTATGAAAATCTGGCAAATTAGAAAATTATAAAAGACACTATATTGTGAATAGATTAAATTAAAATTTAACTTCTAAAAAGTGACTTATCAAAAGGCTGCTATAGAAAGAAATGGGAATATATATTCTGAAAATGGAACAAAGAGATGAAAAGAAACATAATATAAAGTTACCTAGAGTTTAAGAAAGAACAGTGAAGTAGAAATCCAAATATAGAATGACTGAATTGTTCATAAATGGCTTTTAAGATTATAATAAAGAGCATTTACAAAGGTATCATACTCAAGGGAAATATTCTAACAGAGAACTACTCCAGAAAGTAGGAACATTAATGATGATGTTAAAGTGGAACAGTACTGTTATGCTATTTGTCAATTTTCTCATTAAACGGTAGATAAGTGAGAAATAAAGAGCTTGAGAAATCGTCAGCTGAAAAAAGTAGATAAAATAGTAGTAATTAGAAAAAATTGCTATATGCAAATCAGTGGGAACCATTGACCTTATTTTCTATGATTTTTCAAAGGATTGTTTTATGCACTTACCATTTCTGAAATGTCCCTAAGACATAAGACTGTATTGTCCTGCATATGAAGTCATTTTTTTCTGAAAAGCTCCTGAAATCTGCCAACAGCCACAGTGAATCTAATTAGAAGCAAAGTCTAATGGGGTACCAGAGATTTGTCACTCTATTGTTATACTTAAAATCTTCAACAGTTTGGAAAAAGCAAGAGTTAACTATTTAAATGATCTTTGTAAATATTAATAAATAAACAGGCGGTATGAAAATTAGTGGAAATAGAAATACTATAAAAAACTTTAAGCTATTAGTTCAATTTGTCCGATTTTGGCCTGCTGTAAATAACAAATCTAAATCTCACAAAGATTTCTGAATCTTCAACTGAAGACTGAATATTTTCTTATATTTTACATCTTATCTTCATTATCACTATTGGAAGGTGAAATACAGTTATAAAGAAGAGAGGAATAAAAAGATAATGAAGCTTGAGCAAAGATGGTGATAGGATATTACATTCCACATGAGAAGCATTTTCTGTTTTTCTTTCTCAGTTCCTTGGTTAAATTTTCATCTATTTTATTGTTCCTAAAGTGAAAAGTGTTAGTGTTAGTTGCTCAGTCATGTCAGACTCTTCACAACACTATGGATTAGAGCCCACCAGGCTCTCTGTCCATGGAATTCTCAAGGCAAGAATACTGGAATGGATAACCATTCCCTTCTCCAGGGGGTCTTCTGGACCCAGAGGTTGAACCTGGGTCTCCTGTATTGCAAGTAGATTCTTTACTGTCTGAGGCTACCACAGAAGTCCCTCCTAAAGAGAAACGTATATTGAATAGAAGCAAAATTATCCAACATACTACCTTCCAGGAAAGATTGGAATACATATCTACCACTTTCATAACAAAACAAGATTGAAAGGGAAATAGACAAATCATGAAGCTGGTAAAAGACATTTGTCATATGGAAGCAAGATTTATTTGGTCTATCAGATCAGATCAGATCAGTCGCTCAGTCGCGTCCAACTCTTTGCGACCCCATGAATCGCAGCACACCAGGCCTCCCTGTCCATCACCAACTCCCGGAGTTCACTCAGATTCACATCCATCGAGTCAGTGATGCCATCCAGCCATCTCATCCTCTGTCGTCCCCTTCTCCTCCTGCCCCCAGTCCCTCCCAGCATCAGAGTCTTTACCAATGAGTCAACTCTTTGCATGAGGTGGCCAAAGTATTGTGGTTTCAGCTTTAGCATCATTCCTTCCAAAGAAGTCCTGGGGCTGATCTCCTTCAGAATGGACTGGTTGGATTTCCTTGCAGTCCAAGGGACTCTCAAGAGTCTTCTCCAACACCACAGTTCAAAAGCATCAATTCTTCGGCGCTCGGCCTTCTTCACAATCCAACTCTCACATCCATACATGACCACAGGAAAAACCATAGCCTTGACTAGACGAACCTTTGTTGGCAAAGTAATGTCTCTGCTTTTGAACATGCTATCTAGGTTGGTCATAACTTTCCTTCCAAGGAGTAAGCGTCTTTTAATTTCATGGCTGCAGTCACCATCTGTAGTGATTTTGGAGCCCAGAAAAATAAAGTCTGACACTGTTTCCACTGTTTCTTCATCTATTTCCCATGAAGTGACAAGACCGAAAGCCATGATCTTCGTTTTCTGAATGATGAGCTTTAAGCCAACTTTTTCACTCTCCACTTTCACTTTCATCAAGAGGCTTTTTAGTTCCTCTTCACTTTCTGCCGTAAGGGTGGTGTCATCTGCATATCTGAGGTTATTGGTATTTCTCCCAGCAATCTTGATTCCAGCTTGTGTTTCTTCCAGTCCAGCGTTTCTCATGATGTACGATGCGTATAAGTTAAATAAACAGGGTGACAATATACAGCCTTGATGAACTCCTTTTCCTATTTGGAACCAGTCTGTTGTTCCATGTCCAGTTCTAACTGTTGCTTCCTGATCTGCACACAAATTTCTCAAGAGGCAGATCAGGTGGTCTGGTATTGCCATCTCTTTCAGATTAAGGAACCCCTAATCCCCAATGTGATGATATTTGGAAGTGGGACTTTTGGGAGTTTATTAGATTTAGATGAAGTCAAGATGGTGTAGCCCTATGAGGTAAATAACGTACTTAAAACAAAATGGTGGCACACTCTCTCATTGTCAATCATACAAGGATAACACAAGATGCATAGTTCTGCAAACAAGAAAAAGGGTTCTTACCAGACAATGAATCAGTTGGAATATTGATTTTTAACATTTCAAGCTCTAGAACTCTGAGTAATAAATATTGTTTAAGCCACTGTGTCTATGATAATTTGTAATATCAGCTCAAACTAAGATAGCTTAAATATGATAGTACATAGTCTTAGTAAATTTAAGAAAACTAAAATTATATCATGGATATTTTCTAAACACAATGCCATAACACTAGAAATCAACTACAAGAAAAACTGCAAAGACCTCAAAACACATATAGAGACTAAACAATATGATACTAACAATTAATGGATTACTGAAGAAATCAAAGAGGAAGTCAGAAAACATGTAGAGAAAAAAAAAAAAAAAACCCAAGAAGAAAACACAACAATACAAAAATCTTTGGCATGCAGGATGAGTTTCACTCATCTGTGGCATGAGAGAAGTATATAGAGACACAAGCCTACATCAGAAAATAAGAAAAATCTAAAATAAACAAGCTAACCTTACACCTAAAAGAACTAGGGAAAAAAAAAAAACATGTAAAACACAAAATTAATAAAGAGATCAATCATAAAAACTAGAGCAGAAAATGAAATAAAGACTAAAACAGTAGAAACAATCATAAAGTGAAAACCTGATTTTTTGAAAAGATAAAAATAACAAGAGAAATGTCAAAATCAGAAATAAAAAAGAATTTACAACTGAGACCACAGAAATACAAAAGATCATGAGACTATTATTAACAATTATAAACCAATAAAATGGACAGCCTACAAGCAATAGAAAAATTCTTAGCAAAGTACAATCTCCCAAAACTGAATCAGGAAGAAATAGAAAGTATATTCAGACCAATTACCAGTAATGAACTTGAATCAGTAATAAAATAAACCATCAATAAACAAAAGTCTAGAAACAGATGACTTCATGGGTAAATTTACCAACATTTGGATAGTTATGACCAACCTAGATAGCATATTGAAAAGCAGAGACATAACTTTGTTAACAAAGGTCTGTCTAGTCAAGGCTATGTTTTTTCCAGTGGTCATGTATGGATGTGAGAGTTGGACTGTGAAGAAAGCTCAGCGCCAAAGAATTGATGCTTTTGAACTATGGTGTTGGAGATTCCCTCAGACTGCAAGGAGATCCAGCCAGCCCATTCTGAAGGAGATCAGCCCTGGGATTTCTTTGGAAGGAATGATGCTAAAGCTGAAACTCCAGTACTTTGGCCACCTCATGAGAAGAGTTGACTCATTGGAAAAGACTCTGATGCTGGGAGGGATTGGGGGTAGGAGGAGAAGGGGATGACAGAGGATGAGATGGCTGGATGGCATCACTGACTCGATGGACGTGAGTCTGAGTAATCTCTGGGAGTTGGTGATGCACAGGGAGACTTAGCGTGCTGCGATTCATCGGGTCACAAAGAGTCGGACATGACTGAGTGACTGAACTGAACCCTTCTCAAACTATTGCAAAAAATTTTCACAGGAAGGAATGCTTCCCAACATATTCTAGGAGGTCAACATCACCCTGATACCAAAACCAGACAGAGATATCACAAAATAAATAAATGAATAAATTAATTAATTAAATGCCAATATCAGTGATGAAGGAGCAAAATTCTTCAATAACATATTAGCAAATCAGATTCAAGAATACATTAATAGGATCATATACCATGATCAAGTGGGATTTCTTCCAGGGATACAAGGATGGTTCAATATCAGCAAGTTACTCAGTGTGATACACTACATTAACAAATTGAACTTAAAAATCAATCATCTCATTAGATAAAGGAAAATCTTTTGACAAAACAACATCCATTTATGATAAAAACTCCCCAGAATGTAGGTATAAAGGGAACATACATTAGCATAATAAAGGCTATATATGCTAGTTCAGTTCAGTCCCTCAGTTATATCCAGTTGACCCCATGGACTCCAGCATGCCAAGCTTCCCTGTCCATCACCAACTCCTTGAGGTTGGCCGATAGCTAATAATATTTTCATTAGTAAAAACCTGAAAGCATTTCCACTAAGATCAGGAAAATGATAGGATGTTCACTCTCACTACTTTTATATAATGTAACATATTATATAATTGTTATATAATGTAAGTACCTGGCACAGCAAACAAAAAGAAATAAAAGGAATCCAAATTCTAAAGAGAGAAAACTATTACTGTAGGTAGATGATATGATATTATAAACAGAAAATCCTAAAGACATAACCATAAAACTTAGAGGATGTCCCTGGTGGCTCAGATGGCTAAGAATCTGCCTGCATGGAATGAGATGTGGGTTAGATCCCTGTGTCTGAAAGATCCTCTGGAGAAGGAAATGGCAACCCACCCCATATTTTTGCCTGGGAAATCCCATGGACATAGGAATCTGGCGGTCCGTAGTGTCACAAACAGTAAGACACGACGGAGTAACTAACACACACACATAAAACTTAGAATGAAGCAACAATAAATTCTGTAAAGTTGCAGGATACAAAATTAACATACAGAAATTAATTGCATTTCTAAATACTAACAGAAAACTATTAGAAAGAAAAATTAAGGAGAGATGCCCATTCCAGGCTGCATTTCTAAATACTAACAACAAACTATCAGAAAGATAAATTAAGGGGAGAATTCCATTCCAGGCATCAGTTTCCCTGACTTTAAGAGTATACTACAAATTAAATAAAGATCCATGAAACAGGATAGAAAGCCCAGAAATAAACACAAGTGTCTACTTAATCTATAACAAAGGAGGCAAGACTATACAATGGAGAAAAGACAATAACTTTAGTAAATTGTGCTGGGAATACAGGACAGCTACATGTTAAAAAAGAAAGAAAGAAAGAAACTAGACCATTCTTTAATACCATACATGAAAATAAACTCAAAATGAGTTAAAGACCTAAAGGTAAGACTGGGTATTATAAAACTCTTAGAGGAAAACATAGGCAGAAAACTCTCTTTTTTAAAAAAAATTACTTAACTGGAGGCTAATTACTTTACAATATTGTACTGGTTTTGCCAAACATTCATATGAATCAGCCATGGGTGTACATGTGTTCCCCATCCTGAGCCCCCCTTCCACCTCCCTCTCCATCCCATCCCTCTGGGACATCCCAGTGCACTAGCCCAGAGCACCCTGTCTCATGCATCAGACTGGTGATCTGTTTCACATATGATAATATACATGTTAAAATGGTATTCTCTCAAATCATCCCACACTTTGCCTTCTCCCACAGAGCCCAAAAGACTGTTCTATACATCTGTGTCTCTTTCACTGTCTTGCATATAGGGTTGTGGTTACCATCCTTCTAAATTCCATATATATATATATATATGTTAGTAGGAACTAAAAAGCCTCTTGATGAAAGTGAAAGTGGAGACTGAAAGAGTTGGCTTAAAGCTCAACATTCAGAAAACGAAGATCATGGCATCTGGTCCCATCATTTCATGGGGAATAGATGGGGAAACAGTGGAAACAGTGTCAGACTTTATTTTTTGGGGCTCCAAAATCACTGAAGATGGTGACTACAGCCATGAAATTAAAAGACACTTACTCCTTGGAAGGAAAGTTATGACCAACCTAGATAGCATGTTGAAAAGCAGAGACATTACTTTGCCAACAAAGGTCTGTCTAGTCAAGGCTATGGTTTTTCCTGGGGTCATGTATGGATGTGAGAGTTTGACTGTGAAGAAAGCTGAGCACCAAAGAATTGATGCTTTTGAACTGTGATGTTGGAGAAGACTCTTGAGAGTCCCTCAGACTGCAAGGAAATCCCACCAGTCCATTCTGAAGGAGATCAGCCCTGGGATTTCTTTGGAAGGAATGATGCTAAAGCTGAAAGTCCAGTACTTTGGCCACCTCCTGCGAGGAGTTGACTCATTGGAAAAGACTCTGTTGCTGGGAGGGATTGGGGGCAGGAGGAGAAGGGGACGACAGAGGATGAGATGGTTGGATGGCATCACTGACTGATGGATGTGAGTCTGAATGAATTCCGGGAGTTGGTGATGGACAGGGAGGCCTGGCGTGCTGCGAGTCATGGGGTCACAAAGAGTTGGACATGACTGAGCTACGGAACTGAACTGAACTGATACTGTATTGGTGTTTTTCTTTCTGGCTTACTTCACTCTGTATAATAGGCTCCAGTTTCATCCACCTCATTAGAACTGATTCAAATGCATTCTTTTTAATGGCTGAGTAATATTCCATTGTGTATATGTACCACAGCTTTCTTATCATTTGTCTGCTGATGGACATCTATGTTGCTTCCATGTCCTGGCTATTATAAACAGTGCTGCAATGAACATTGGGGTACACACATCTCTTTCAATTCTGGTTTCTTCAGTGTGTATGTCCAGCAGTGGGATTGTTGGATCATAAGGCAGTTCTATTTCCAGTTTTTTTATGGAATCTCCATACTATTCTCCATAGTGGCTCTACAAGTTTGCATTCCCTCCAACAGTGTAAGAGGGTTCCCTTTTCTCCACATCCTCTCCAGCATTTATTGTTTGTAGACTTTTGGATAGCAGCCATTCTGACTGGTGTGAAATGGTACCTCATTGTGGTTTTGATTTGCATTTCTTTGATAATGAGTGATGTTGAACATCTTTTCATGTGTTTGTTAGCCATCTGTATGTCTTCTTTGGAGAAATGTCTGTTTATTTCTTTGGCCCATTTTTTGATTGGGTCATTTATTTTTTCTGGAATTGAGCTGCAGGAGTTGATTGTATATTTTTGAGATTAATTATTTTTCAGTTGCTTCATTTGCCATTTATTATTTTCTCCATGGTCTGAAGGCTGTCTTTTCACCTTGTTTATTGTTTCCTTCATTGTGCAAAAGCTTTTAAGTTTAATTAGGTCCCATTTGTTTATTTTTGCTTTTATTTCCACTACTCTGGGAGGTGGTTCATAGAGGATCTTCTTGTGATATATGTCGGAGAGTATTTGGGCTATGTTTTCCTCTAGAAGTTTTAAAATTTCTGGTTTTACGTTTATATCTTTAATCCATTTTGAGTTTATTTTTGTGTATGGTATTAGAAAATGTTCTAGTTTCATTCTTTTACAAGTGTTTGACCAGTTTTCCCAGTCCCACTTGTTAAAGAGATTGTCTTTTCTCCATTGTATATTCTTGGCTCCTTTGTCAAAGATATGGTGTCCATAGGTCCATGGATTTATCTCTGGGCTTTCAATTTTGTTCCATTGATCTATATTTTTGTCTTTGTGCCTGTAGCATATTGTCTTGATGACTGTAGCTTTGTAGTAAAGCCTGAAGTCAGGCAGGTTGATTCCTTCAGTTCCACTCTTCTTTCTCAAGATTGCTTTGGCTATTCAAGGTTTTTTGTATTTCCATACAAATTGTGAAATCATTTGTTCTAGTTCTGTGAAAAATACTGTTGGTAGCTTGATAGGGATTGCATTGAATCTATAGATTGCTTTGGGTAGTATACTCATTTTCACTATATTGATTCTTGCAATCCATGAACATGGTATGTTTCTCCATCTATTAGTGTCCTCTTTGATTTCTTTCACCAGTGTTTTATAGTTTTCTATATATAGGTCTTTTGTTTCTTTAGATATATATATTCCTAAGTATTTTATTCTTTTCATTGCAATGGTGAATGGAATTGTTTCCTTAATTTCTCTTTCTGTTTTCTCATTGTTAGTGAATAGGAATGCAAGGGATTTCTGTGTGTTAATTTTATATCCTGCAACTTTACTATATTCATTGATTAGCTCTACTAATTTTCTGGTGGAGTCTTTAGGGTTTTCTAGGTAGAGGATCATGTCATCTGCAAACAGTGATAGTTTTGCTTCTTCTTTTCCAATCTGGATTCCTTTTATCTATTTTTATGCTCTGATTGCTGTGGCCAAAGCTTCTAAAACTATATTGAATAGTAGTGGTGAGAGTGGGCACCCTCTCTTTGTTCCTGACTTTAAGGGAAATTCTTCCAAGTTTTCACCATTGAGGATGTTTGCTGTGGATTTGTCATATATAGCTTTTATTATCTTGAGGTATATTCCTTCTATGCCTGCTTTCTGGAGGGTTTTTATTATAAATGGATGTTGAATTTTGTCAAAGGCTTTCTCTCCATCTATTGATATAATCATGTGGTTTTTATCTTTCAATTTGTTAATGTGGTTATTAGATTGATTGATTTGAGGATATTGAAGAATCCTTGCATCCCTGGGATAAAGCCCACTTGGTTATGATGTATGATCTTTTTAGTATGTTGTTGGATTCTGTTTGCGAGAATTTTGTTAAGGATTTTTGCATCTATGTTCATCAGTGACATAAATGGCAAGATCTTTTTAGATCTGTCTCCTAGAGTACACAGGGGGAAAAAAGAAAAGAAAAATAGGGATGTAATTAAACTCAAAAGTTTTTAAACAGCAAAAGAAATCATAAACCAAATGAAAAGACAACCCACAGAATATGAGAAAATATGTGCAAAAGATGTAACCAACAAGATTGTAATATCCAAAATTTACAGCACATGAGGCTAAATATCAAAAAACCAAATCAATTGAAACATGGACAGAACTAAATAGACATTTCTCCAGAAGGGAAGACATACAGATGACTATGAGGCACATGAAAAGATGCTCAATTTTGCTAATTATTAGAAAAATGCAAGTCAAAAATATAACAAGATATCACTTCACATCAGTCAGAATGGCCATAATCAAAATGTCTATAAACCATAAATTCTGGAGAGAGTATGGAGAACAAAGCACCCTCCTATACTTTTGGTGGAAATATAAATTGGTATAGCCACTATGTAGAACAGTATAAAGGTCCCTTAAAAACTAAAATAGATCTACTGTGTGATCCAGGAATCCAACTTCTGGGCATATATCTAGAGAAAAACATGATTTAAAAGTACACATGCACTCTAGTGTTTATTGCAGTACTGTTTACAATAGCCAAGGTATGGAAGCAACCTAAATGTCCATCAATGTATAAATGGATAAAGATGTGTTTTATATATACAATGTAATATGATTCAGGCATAAAAAAGGATGAAATGATGGCATTTGCAGCAATACAGATGGGCCTGAATATTATCACACTAAGTCAAGTAAGTCAGGCAGAGAAGGACAAATATATGATATCACTTAAAAGTGTAATCTAACAAAAATGACACAAATGACTTATTTTTTAATTTTATTTTATTTTTAAACTTTACATAATTGTATTAGTTTTGCCAAATATCAAAATGAATCCACCACAGGTATACATGTGTTCCCCATCCTGAACCCTCCTCCCTCCTCCCTCCCCATACCATCCCTCTGGGTCGTCCCAGTGCACTAGCCCCAAGCATCCAGTATCGTGCATCGAACCTGGACTGGCATCTCATTTCATACATGATATTTTACACGTTTCAATGCCATTCTCCCAAATCTTCCCACCCTCTCCCTCTCCCATAGAGTCCATAAGACTGTTCTATACATTAGTGTTTCTTTTGCTGTCTCATACACAGAGTTATTGTTACCATCTTTCAGACTCACAGAACAAATTGATGGTTACCAGGGAGAAACAGTGAGGGGATAGTGAAAGATTAAAGGGCCAGAAAGTTTGAGATTGACATGTACACACTGCTATGTTTATTAATAAAATAGGTAACCAACAAGGATTTACTGTATAGCAGAGGGAACTCTGCTTAACACTGTATAATAACCCAAATGGGAAAAGAACTTGAAAAAGAATAGATACATATATACCTATAACTGAACCACTTTTCCACACTCCAATGTGAAATAAAATTTTAAAACAGAAAGAAATAGAGGGTGGAGGAGTAAGGATTGGCTCAAGGTGGTCAAAAGACACAAACTTCCAGTTGCAAGATTAGTAAGTACTAGAGATGTGATGTGCAACCTGATAGATGTAGTTAACATTGCTATATAATGTATATGAAAATTGTTAAGAGAAAATTCTAAGAGGTCTCATTACAAAGGAAAATTATTTCTTCTTATCTATCTGAGATGATAGTTGTTCACCCGAGTTATTGTGGTTATCATTTCATGATGTATGTAAGTTAAATCACTGTGCTATATACATTAAATATATAATACCGTATGTCAACTGTATCTTAATCAAACAAAGAAAAATTGTTAACTCATCATTGCAGCTAGGTAAAATTGCTTTTCTCTGCATAATATGGTTACTTGAACATCTGTCTTTACTTAAGCTATCATGGGAAGCTGAATAAGAAGGTAGAAGAATTCCTTTTAGCAGTGGATGCCTGTGCATATCTTTTCCAAATTCACTGATTTCAAGTCATTTTTGAATCTAATCATCAAGGATGTCTTAATACCTGTTACAACTATTTCAGTTATAACTAGTCAACATCATTCAAAGTTTTGGATAAATTTCATATATTACTTTCCTGCCTTCCTTGGTCCACAAATAATATCTTTCAATTATCTCTTAGTTAAGATTACAAAGTAAAAGTCAAATACTTACTGGGTAACTTGTGATTGCTAGTTTTATGTGTAAACTTGGCTAGGTTATGGTACCCTGCTGTTTGGTCAAACACTAGTCTAGATGTTTCTGTGAAAGTATTTTGTAAATGTGATTAACATTTATAATCACTTTTTTTTAAGTAAAGCAAATTACTCTTGATAGTGTGAGTGGGCCTCATTCAATTAGTTAAAAGCGGTAAGAGAAAAATTGAAGCTTCCTGGAGAAGAAGGAACTCTTTCTCAAGACTGTAACATAAAAAGCTTGACTGAGTTTCTAGTCACCTGGTTTATTCTATAGATTTTGGATATAAGACTTCAGCATCAATTCTTAGTGGGATTTCTAGCCTATTAGCCTAACCTACAGATTTTAAATTTACCAGTTTCCACAATTGTGAGGCAATTCCTTAAAATAAATCTCTCTCTCTCTTTATTGACAGCTTATATATATATATATATAAGCTGTCATATATATATATGACAGCTTTATCTATATCTATATCTGTATATATGTGTCTGTATATCTATATCCTATTGTTTTAGATAATATTGACCGATAAAGGGCTCAGTGCTTTTCTAGGAACTATGAGATATACTAACATCTATAAGAAAAATTTCCTTCTTTCTACTTTTCATCTCTTAAGCAGTGCTACAAAAGCTTGAAGCCTAGAGACAGAATTTACAGTGGTAAATTTCTTTCTTTCTAAAAAAAAAAAGTTCTTCAAAATGAACATGAAGGTAATACTGCTGCTGCTGCTGCTGCTGCTGCTAAGTCGCTTCAGTCGTGTCTGACTCTGTGCGACCCCAGAGACGGCAACCCACCAGGCTCTGCCGTCCCTGGGATTCTCCAGGCAAGAACACTGGAGTGGGTTGCCATTTCCTTCTCCAATGCATGAAAGTGAAATGTGAAAGGGAAGTCGCTCAGTCGTGTCCGACTCTTAGCGACCCCATGGATTGCAACTCTGTTATATATAATGTTACTGATAGAATATCTAAGAATGTAATATTGGCACCTCATCATGAATTTGTTCTTTTTTCTATATAACAAATCATCTTTAATAATTATATTATCTATACCCACAAACTCATTAAATACTTATCAGATATTCACGTTTTCCATTATCCTTTCTAATTAATATTCTTAGTGAATGGAGTTTCTTAAATATACTACTCTCTTCAATTTGCCATATTTATTTAAGCTGTCAATAAAAAGAATTTGTGAATATTTTGAACAGTAACTAAGAAGTATCATATGATATGTCACAATTTTGTCTATCAATAATGGGATAAAATTATAAGAATTCTCACTGGAAACATTATAAAATGCCAAAATTTGTTTCTCAATTCAAGCCAGGAAAGAGGGCATGAAAATATTTTTTAAAACAGATGGTAATATGTGGGAGGGTGAGAGAAGTCATCTCCAGTTACTGTTTCTAATTTAAAAAACGCTGTGGAATATTTTAAAGTTTACGAAACACTTTAACACACATTGTTTCTTGTTTTCTTATGTACTTATGATGTAGAATAAGTTCAGCCAACCAGCATATTTTTAAATAATTGCCCCAATATAGACAAACAATTCAAAGTGGGTATAATCCAGGAAGTTCTACTCAAGGAGACATTTGTCCACACTTTACTCTTCAGGAGAAAATGCTATGGTAGTATATGTTAGCTAACATATTTTTATTTCTTAAAACTACAGCACAGAATAAACATACAGCAAAACATCAAGCACAAGAAAAGAGTTAAGATTGTACATTTTTCTTATTCCTTTCCTTATATGAATTTCTTCTTGTGGGAAATAATCTTTATTCACTTCACAGAAAGCTGCAAAGATTATTACATTTGATGTCAATAGGGAAATATTAGGGTCATGTGGTACACACACTTAATCAGTCCTTTATTTCTTGAAAATGATTCTTAACTTAGCACTCTCATAGAATATTTTTCATGCATTTTGAGCTGTTTCCTGTAGTAGAAGTCACTGTTTTTAAACTTGACTATCTTGAATTGTAATTGTTTTGTGAAACTAGGCTTCTTTCAGATTTGCTATCAAGATCACCATCTGTCTTATTCATAAAATGTTAATAGATTATAACTTAATTTCCCAAGGTCAAAATGTTAGCCACAAGGATAGCTTTGTATTGTAAACATTGACAAATATTTTGTTCAATTTGCAACTGTCTTCATGCCTTCTTTATGTTATTTTTCACATTTCACATTCTGATCTTCACTGTAAGTCAATTTTCATGAGTCTTTTCACTTTTCAAAAGTCAGGTTAAAATGAGATTGACTACATTATTTAGCTTTGATAAATGGAAGTACACTGAAGCTATTTTACATCAACTTGTACAAATCTTTTCAAATTAAAATAATTTAATAAATGATTAAAGAACAAAATGTAAATTTCCAGAGAGGCTATATATTCTTGGTAATTCGGGGAAGATAATTCCTATTTTCCACCTCCAGAAGGCCTGCATTATGTCATTAAATTATCTGAGGATAGCAAGGCCTATTGCCACCTATTATTCACTTACAAAATGTTTATTTACAGCATCTGGGACATTCATATAGCTATTATGGTCTTTCTTCTCTTCCCTCACTCTCAGGTAAACATTGCAATGCCTGATAACATTTTTCAAATGCATCCTTAGAGATCAGTATGTATGAATACCAGAAAATGTGTGAAATTTTGTATATGTTCTCATTGTAGCATTTTCCTGAGGAGTATTATTAAATTTTAAGATGGATGTATGATATCCCTTATTTCTCACTACCACCAGTTAAAGATTTTCTTGAGAAAACAAAGTTGTTTTATTAGTAGATTAAAATAATATAGTACAGCTAACTAGGCAATATGGCTGGTATAGAAAAATACATTTGTGAATTATTTATTGGAAATACCATGGTAGAAATGTGAAGGTGCTGATAAGGGTTATTCAATAATTTCTCTCTTAAGTTTATATCTATTTAGATATAGAAAGCATATTTTGATACCTATATAAAATATGAGTTAATGAATATATTTAACTCATAAAATTCATTTTATGATCAAATTCTATATGAAAAATGAATAAATACTGAATACTGGTTCAGGATGGTGATGGAGGAAGATTCTGAACTCATGTCTTCTCATGGACACACTGAATCTTCAGCTGTATACAAAACAATTTCCTCTAAAAAAACAAAACAAACCAAAACAAAACTAGTTGAGCAATTCCTAAATATCAGGTAAGTGAAAAGAAACCCACATCAAAGCAGATAGGAGAGGCTGAGATACCATCTTAACACAAACTCCACCCCTGGCATAGTGAATCAAACTCTAGGGAACTGGCCACCTGTTTTAAGACCTGTACCTGAGAGATGATTCCGCAATACATATAACTTTGAAAGCCAGTGGGGCTTCTGTCCAGGAGACTCACAAGTCTGCAACAAATTGAGAAACAGTTATTTATTGACTCACAAACAGACACACCCACCTTAGGGTCCAGCACAGAAGCAGCCCATTGTGAGATGCTCAGACTTTAGATGAAAAAGCCTTGTTTATCTAAAAGGATTTGCCTGAGGGGTAGGCATCTCATTTAAAACACATACAGAAGCCTACTGAAATATTCTTCCAGTGGGTGCCTTATTTTACCCTCTCATTCTATGTCTCCTACCCTAGAAGGGAGCTTGTATTTTTGTCTGGCACCCAAGTTTTTATGATTGCTACCCAGGGGACACCTCTAGATCACATTGTTCTGGTCGTTAGAATAGCTTTATGCTTACAGGTTCCACAGGACTAAAACAAATGGAGAAAGATTTCTTAAAAAGCTACTACTCTCAAGACACAGAAGAGAGACAACAGACTGAGGAGTCCAGTCTTTCTGTGAAAGAGGCCTACTAGCTTATCCTCATAGCAGTGGCCTAAAGAGCAGGCTTTTAACTAAACACACAACTAAGGGCTCACTGTACTCCTCTCCAGAGACATGGAAGGGTGGATTCTATCTTCATCTCCTCCCTCCACTGCACTCTAGATTGCCAGTACCTCCTGGGGAATTTATGTACATGTCTGATACTGCTCTTGTTATTATTGTCTGGTACCCTGGTTTTGTGGTTGCTACTTAGGGGATACCACTTGATTGCCTGACTGGTGGTCAGCAAAGTTTGTGTTCATTAGTTAAATTGGACTGCAGCAAAAAAAGGAAAGAGTTATGAACTATATATCAACCCTAGGATCAGTGCAGAGGGAGCAGACAGAAATGCTCATTTCCCAGTCTTCCTCTGAAGAAGGTATATTTGCTACCTCAGGGTTTGGCTTCCAGTCAGCCTGATTCTAGGTGATGACAAAGATCCCTACCCTTTGGGACACTGACAGGTTTTAACACATCCTGAACTATTAGGAGCCACTAAAAGTAAAAGCTGCTTATAAAATCACCAGTGTCTGGGAAACAACTAAGAGTTAGAGTAGGGTTGAATAATAAGACGTATCCCCTACATGAGGCTACTCTTTCAAGACCAAGAGAGGTGTCTATTTTGTCTAGAAACCAACACGGAGAGTTGAGAAAAATGAAAGAGCAGGGAGTATGTTCCAACGAAAAGAGCAAGATAAAACCTCAGGGGAGGAAAAAACAACAACAACTTAATGCAGTAGATATAAATGGCTTACCCAACAAAGAGATTCAAAATAATGGTCATATAAATGTTCACTCAACTCAGAAGAATGAATAAACTAATTGAGAATTTAATTAAAAAGAAAATACAAGAAAGTACCAAAGAGAAGTCGTAGAACTAAAGAATATTCATACAATAACTGAAATGAAAAATATAATTTAGAAATTCAAGAGCAAAGTAGATGATGTGAAGAAAGCAACTGTGAACTTGAGAAAAGGCAGTGGAACTCACACAAGTACAGCAGGGGAAACATAATGAAAAAAAGTGAGTAGAGCTTAAGGAATTTGTGGAACAACATCAAGTAGATCAACATTTATATTATAAGAGTCCAAGAAGGAAAAGAATGAGATAGAAAATTTAATTGATGAAATTATGGCTGAAAACTTTCCTAACCTGGGAAGGAAACTGACATTCAAATCCAAGATGACTGGAGACTTCCAAACATGATGAATAACACATTATAATTAAATGTTGCATGTTAAGGACAAGGAGAGATTCTTGAATGCAGCAAGACAGGAAAAAACAAACTTGTTATATACAAAGGAACTTCCAAAAGATTATCAGTAGATTTTTTCAGCAGAAACATTATAGGCCAAAAGAGAGTGGAACAATGTACTCAAACTGTTGGAAGAAAAAACGAAAGAAAGAAAGAAAAAAAAACCTGCAAACCAAAAATGCTCTACATGGCAAAGTTATTTGTCAGAATTGAACAGAGAATGAGTTTTCTAGAGAAACAAGAGCTAAAGGAGTTCATCACTGCAGACCAGCCTTTAGAGAAATGTTAAGGGGATTTCTTTAAGGTAAAATGAAAAGGTACTAATTAGTACCAGGAAAACATAAAACCATAAATCTCACTAAAGAGGTTAAGTATTTAGTATATCTCAGGATAATATAAAGTTGGTGAGTTAATAAATTATAAAGCTATTATGAAAGTTAACAAATATAGTAAGAATAACTACAATAATTTGTTAATGGATATACAAGATAAAAAGATGCAAATTGTGACATCAGAACATAAAACTTGAGGGGCTGGAGAGCTTTAGAACGTGTTTAACCTTAAAGGGTGATTGATTTGAAATACTATTATCTAATTTTATGTAAACTTCTTGGTAATCACAAAACAAAACCCTGTATTAGAGATATAAAAGAAAAAAGAAATCTAAACTTAACACAATAGAAAATCATCAAATCACAAAGGGAAAGAACAGAAGAAGAATAAAGGAACACAGAAATTACTAAATATTCAGGAAACAATTAACAAAATGGCAATAAGGTTATACAATCAATAATTACTTTAAATGTAATCAGACTATATTCTTCAATCAAAAGACTTAGAGTGGCTTGTGGATAAAAACAACAACAGCATGACCCATCTGTATGGTGCCTACAAGACATGAACTTCAAACCTAAAGATACACAGAGGATGAAAGTTACATGATGTAAAATTATATCCCATACAAATGGAAACAAACAAACAAAAAACCTGGTGTAGTCATACTTATATGAAACAAAATTACCTCAAGACAAAGATTGTAATAGGAGGCAAAGAAGGTCATTATATAATAATAAAGGAGTCAACCTTATAAGAGGATATAATATTTGTAAATGCTTCTGCACTCCACTCTGTTGGGCTTCTCTGATGGCTCAGATGGTAAACTGTCTGCCTACAATGCAGGAGACCCAGGTTCAATCCCTGGGTTGGGAAGATCCCCTGGAGAAGGAAACGGCAATCCACTCCAGTATTCTTGCCTGGAAAATCCCATGGACAGAGGAGCCTGGTAGGTACGGTCCATGGGTTAACAAAGAGTCAGACATGACTGAGCGACTTCACTTTCACTTTCTGCACTCAACATAGGAACACCTAAATATATAAGGAAAATATTATAGACCTAAAGAGAGAAAAAGAGAGCAATCTAGTAACAGAGGGGAAATTTAATAACTCACTTTTTATCAATGGATAGATCATCCAGACAGAAAATCATTAGGGAAACATTGGCCTTAAGTGACATATTAGGCCAGACCAACTTAACAGGTTTATATGGAACAGTCCATCCAAAAGCAAAAGAATATATAATCTTCTCAAGTGCACATGAAACATTATCCAGGATAGATCACACACAGGCCACAAAACAAGTCTTAATAAATTTAAGAAGACTGAAATTATATCAAGTACCTTTCCTACCACAATGGTATGAAGTTGCAGCTAGAAAACAATACAGGAAAAAAAAAAAAAAGCAAATTAACCAGTATGTAGATATTAGCAACATGATATTAACCACCCAGTGATTCAAAGAAGAAATCAAAAGAGAAATTTAAAAAATACCTTATAAATGGAAACACATCATACCCCAAATTGTGGTATGCATCATACCTCAATGAACTGGAAAAAAAGGAAGATATAAAGCCCAAAGTCAGTGGAAGACAGAAAATAACAAAGGCCAGAGGGCAAATAAACATAAAAAAGAGACCAAAACACAATAGAAAACATCAGAAACCATGTACTAGTTTTTGAAAATAAATCCAAACCAACAAACCTTTAGATATGCTTACCAATAAAATAAGACAGGGGATTCAAATAAAATCAGAAATGAAAGAGGAGACTTGCAGCCACTATCATAGAAATAGAAAAGACTATAAAAGAGTAGTATAAATGTATACCAACAAATTGGACAACTTAGAGGAAATAAAGTCCTAGAAATAAAACCTGCCAAGACCAAATCTTAAAGTGGAAAACCTGAATAAACTGATTAGTAGTATGGACATTGTCTCAGTAATTAAAAACCACCTAAAATACAAAAGACCAGGACCAGAAACTGGTGAATTTTACCAAATATTCAAAGAGAATTAAAAACAATTCTTCTCTCTCTTTTTTTTTTTTTTTTTGAAAAAATAGCATAGGAGTGACCACTTCCAAACAGATTTTATGAGAAAGCATTAGAAGAAAATAAAATTACAGGTCACTATCCCTTATGAACTTAGAGGCAAAAATACTAAAAAAAATTAGTAAAACAGATTCAACAATACAATAAAGTCACATATACCATGATCAAATGACATTTATTCCAGGATTGAAAAATGGAATAATATACACAAATCAATGTGACATATCAGATTAATAAAATAAGGACAAAATTCATATGAACATCTAAATAAATATAGGAAAAAAGCATTTACAAACCTTAATATCCATTTATAATAAAAACTCTCAAGGAAATGGTTTTAGAGGAAACATGTCTCAACATAATAAAGGCCAAATATAACAAACCTATAGCTAACATCATACTCAATGGTGATAATTTGAAAACATTTCTTTTAAGATAAAGAACAAAACAAGAATAGCCACTCTTGCCACTTAACATAGTTTGAGAAGTTCTAGCCAGAGAAACTAGGAAAGAGAAAGAAATAAAGAGAACCAATTGGAAAGAAAAAAGTAAAACCATCGCCATTTGCAGATAATATAGTATTATATAGAAATCCCTAAGAATTTGACCAAAACACTGTAAGAACGAATAACCAAATTCAGTACAGTTGTACTGTGCTAAGTCACTTCAGTTGTATCTGACTCTTTGTGACACTATAGATCATAGCCCACCAGGCTCTTCTTTATATGAGGTCCTCCAACAAGAATACTGGAGTGGGCTGCTGTGCCCTCCCTCCATGGGATCTTCCCAACCCAGGGATTGAACCTGCAATTCTTACATCTCCTGTTGCAGGATACAACATACATTTCTATATATTACATTTTTCTATACACCAACAATGAACTATTAGAAAAAAATTAAGAAAAATTTCCCATTGACATTTCCATAAAAAAAAAATTTAAAAATCCTAGGAATATATTTAACAAAGGATGTAAAAAAGATCTGTACCCTAAACTATAAGAGACTGAAGAAAAAGTGAAGAAGTAACAAAAAAATGGAAAGATATTCCATGACCATGGTTGGAAGAATTAATATTGTTAAACTGCCCATACAGCAATATACAGATTCAACCCAATCCTTACTAGAAGACCAGTGGTATTTTAAAAAAATAAAACAAATAACTCTAAAATTTGTATGAGATTATGAAACACCCTGAATATCCAAAGCAGTCTTAAGAAAGCCAACAGTACCATAATGTCTTGAATACTGTAACTGTATGTTACTCCTTGGAAGGAAAGTTATGACCAACCTAGATAGCATATTCAAAAGCAGAGACATTACTTTGCCAACAAAGGTCCATCTAGTCAAGGCTATGATTTTTCCAGTGGTCATGTATGGATGTGAGAGGTGGACTATAAAGAAAGCTGAGCACCAAAGAATTGATGCTTTTAAACTGTGGTGTTGGAGAAGACTCTTGGGAGTCCCTTGGATGGCACAGAGATCCGACAAGTCCATCCTAAAGGAGATCAGTCCTGAGTGTTCATTGGAAGGACTGGTTGAAGCTGAAACTCCAATACTTTGGCCACCTGATGCAAAGAGCTGACTCATTGGAAAAGACCTTGATGCTGGAAAAGATTGAGGGCAGGAGAAAGGGATGACAGAGGATGAGATGGTTGGATGGCATCACCGAATCGATGGACATGGGTTTGGGTGGACTCCGGGAATTGGTGATGGACAGGGAGGCCTGGCGTGCTGCAGTTCTTGGGGCTGCAAAGAGTCGGACATGACTGAACGACTGAACTAAACTGAACTGAACTCTATGTTATAGTCTGAAGGCAAGAAGCAGTTTTTCTCCAATTCTATTCTTTCTCAAGTTTGCCTTGCCTATTCAGGGTCTTCTGTGTTTCCATACAAATCTAAATTTTTTTGTTCTGGTTCTATGAAAAATCCCATTGCTATTTTGATAAGGACTGCATTTAATCTGTAGACTGCCTTGAGTAGTATGGTCATTTTAACAATATTGATTCTTACAATCCAAGAACATGGCATATCTTTTCATCTGTGTCATCTGAAATTTCCTTCACCAGAATCTTACAGTTTTCAGAGTATAGGCCTCTGCCTCCTCAGTCATTTTTCATTCCTAGTATTTTCTTCTTTTTGATGTGATGTTAAATGGGATTGTTTTCTTAATTTCCCTGCCTGATATTCCATTGTTAGTGTACATAAATACAACAGATTTCTATATATTAATTTTGTATTCTGCATATGTACCATATTCATTGATGAGTTTTAGTAGTATGGTGGTACTGGGCTTCCTTGATGGTCCAGTGGGAAAGAATCTTCCTGCCAATGTGGAAGATATGGGTTCAATCTCTAGGTCAGAAAGACCCCCTAGAGAAGGAAACAGCAACCCATCCCTGTATTCTTGCCTGGGAAATCTCATGGGCAGAGGAGCCTGGTGGGTTACATCCCATGGGGTCACAAAAGAGTTGGATAAGACTTAGCGACTAAGCAACAACAACAACTGAAACAAAAATGAACACGTAGATCAATGGAACAGTGTAGAAAATCCAGAAATAAGCCTAACTACTTATGGTCAATTCATTCATTAGAAAGGAGGCAAAAAGACATCTCTGTTAAATAAGTGGTACTTAGAAAACTGGAAAGCTACATGTAAAAGAATAAATGAGAACATTCTCTAATACCATATATGAAAAGAAACTCAAAATGAATTAAACACCTAAATGTAAGACTCGATATTGTAAAACTCATAAAGGAAAATATAGGCATAAGAGACTTTGACATAAATAATAGTAATATTTGTTTTTGGTATGTCTCCTAAGGTAAAGGAAATAAAAGCAAAAATTAAAAAATAGGACCTAATTGAACTTAAAAGTTTTTGCACAGTGAAGGAAACCATAACAAAATGAAAAGGTAAACTACTGAATAGGAGAAAATATTTGCAAATAAAATGACTGATAAGAAATAAGAAATTAATATCCAAAATATATAAACTCATACAACTAAACATCAAAAAATTAATTAAAAATAGCAGAAGAGCTGAACGGGCATTTTGCCAATGAGAAAATGCAGATGGCCAATAGGCACAGAAGGGATGCTCAACATTGCTAGTCATCAGGGATATGCAAATCAAAACCACAATGAGATGTCACCTAAAACAGGTAACAATGGCCACCATCAAAAAGGTCTACAAATAACAAATGTTGGTGAGAATTTGAAAGAAAGGGTGTCCTTACACACTTCTGGTGAGGTGTAAATTGGTGCAACCACTGTGGAAAACATAGAGGTTTCTAAAAAGCTAAATGTGAAACTACCATAGGATCCAGCAATTCCAGTCCTGGGTATATATCTGAAAAAGTCCCACTAATTCAAAAAGCTAAATGCACCCAATGTTCATAGTAGCATTATCTGAAGTTTCTAAGACATGGAAACAATCTAAGTGTCCATCAATAGATGAATGGATAAAGAAGATGGGCTATGCATATACAATGGAATACTACTTGGTCAAAGAAAAGAAACTTTGTCATTTGAGCAACATAGATTGACTTGAAGGACATTATGCTAAGTGAAATGTCAGACAGAAAGATTAATACTATATGATATGACTTATATGTGGAATCTAAAAGATTCAACAAACTAATAAATATAACATAAAAGAAGCAGACTCATAGACAGAGAGAAGAAACTAGTGGTTACCAGAAGGGGAGAGGGGCAATATAAAGATGGGGGAATGGAAGGTACAAACTATTGTGTACAAGAGAAACTCAATGATGCATTGTACATCATGAGGAATCTAGCCAATATTTTCTAATAGCTGAAAATGGAAAGTAACTTTTAAAATTGAACAAAATAAATATTTAAAAAGGCAATCAGCCATGAATATAATTAGAACCTAAAAAATAAGATTAATAAAAGTTACAAAAAAAAACCCACTCCTCTGCTGCTGTTATTCACAAGTGACATGCATTGGTTGCATGATCTTGGAAAGACCTCTTTACTTTTTACTAAATGGGATCAATAATAAATGGTGGAATGGATTCATTGAGGTAATATATGTGAATGCTCTGTAGAATGTTATACCACACAGCTGGCGCCTATGAAGTTTTTTTTTTAATTGTAAATAACATGGTTTTCCATGTTATTTACATCCATCCATGTAATTATTCCATGTAATAATCCATGTTATTATTCCATCCTAATAAGGATTCCTTATGTCCATATTGCAAATTGAAATTTTTTTTTAGTATGTTGTATGTGCCAGACACTACTAAGTACCTTATAAATACTAATTTAGTTAAAACTCATATCTACTTTATTTTGAAATAAATCCTATTATTATCTTCACTTATAGATTAAGAATGTAAGGTAAAGTGAAGTTAAATAGCATTATTGTTGTTCAATTGCTCAGATGTGTCTGACTCTTTGCAACCCCATGAACTGCAGCATGCTACAGTTTCCTGTCCTTCACCATTAAAACTACATGACTAGGAAGTAGTGTTATATTTGGAAAGTAATGGCCTCATTCTAGGAAATTCTAATTCTTAGCTAAAACTCCACCTCTCTAACTTACCTTGCACCCATGAGATATAAACTCTATGAGAAAAAGAAAGATAACAAAGCTGAACGCATCACGCTTCTTGATCCCAAACTCCACTACAAAGTACAGTAATCAAATAGTATGGTATTAGCATAAAACATATAGATAGGTTAATAGAAGAGAATAGAGAGTTCAGGAGGAAAAACCCCACATACATATGGTCAATCAATTAATGACAAAAGAGCCAATAGTATACAGTGGTGAAAAGGCAATCTCTTCAATTAATGATGTTAAGAAAACTGGACAGCCGCTTATAAGACAAACTGGCCTACTCTCTTATACCATACACAAAAATTAACTCAAATGAATTGAAGAACCAAATGCAAGACCTGAAATCTTAAAACTCCTAGAGGAAAATATGAATGTTAAGCTACTTGACTTGGGTTTGGTGATTCGTTTTTGGATTTGATATCAAAAACAAAAGCAACAAAAGCCAAAGGAAACAATTGTGACAATATTAAACTAATTAGCTTCTTCACGGCAAAGAAAACCATTAACAAAATAAAAATACAATCAATGAATGGAAGAAAATATTTGCAAATCATATATTTGATAATAAGTCAATATCCAAATATACAAACTCATACAACTCAATATCAAAATCAAACAATTTGACTAAAATTGGGCAGAGGTTCTGAATAGACATTTTTCCAAAGAAGAAATACAGATGGCTAGGCTTATGGATACTTGAGAAAATGTACAGTGTCATTAATTATCAGGGAAGTGAAAATCAGAATCACAGTGAGATATTACCTCACACTTATTAGAATGGCTACTATTAAAAGGACAACAGAGAAGTTTTGGAAGGTATATGGGAAAAAAAAAAAAACCCAACTTTTTTGCACTGTTGGTGAGAATGAAACTTGGTACAGCCATCATAGAAAACAGAATGCAGATTCTTCAAAAAACTGGGTAGTTGTCCAAAGGAAACAAAAACAAAAACTTGAAAAGTTATATGAACCCCCATGTTTACTACACCATTATTTATAGTACTCAAGACATGGAAATAGCTTAAGTGTCTATCAAAGAATGAATGGCTAAAGAAGATGGGATATACACACCACACACACACACACACACACACACACACACATACCACCATGGAATATTATATAGCCATAAAAAGGAAAGAAATCTTTGCCATTTATGACAACATGCACGGCCCTTGAAGGTATTATGGTAGGTGAAATAAGTTGAATAGAGAAACAGTGTATGATCTCATTTATATGTAAAAGCTAAAAACAAACCAACCAGTAAACAAATTCCAAACTCACAAATAATACAGATTGGTGGTTTCCAGAGGAATATGGTAGGTAATGGACTAAGTGGATAAAGAATGACCAAAGGTACAAACTCTTTTTTATATAGTGAATTATTAATGGAGATGTAATGCACATTATAGTGACTACAGTTAACAATCCTGTATTATACATTTTAAAGTTGCTAAAAGAGCAATCTTAAAAGTTCTCACAAGAAAAAAAAAAAGAAACTGTGTGTGGTGTTGGATGTTAACTAGTCATATTGTGGTAATCATTTCTGCAGTATATACAAAAATCAAGTCAAAAGGTTATACATCTGAAACTGATACAATTTTATGTCAACTGTATCTCAATAAAAAAGTCATTGCTAGGCCAAATGATTATTCCACACATGAAGCACAAGTTTTTCTACTTAAGGAAAATAATTTTAGAGCATACTTAAAAATTTTTAGATAAATATGCTCTTTATTAGGTTTTGACTCAGTCTAGAACAAAGTACTAGAATAATTCTCTAGACTGAGGTATTTTATATCACAATATGAAAAAATAACTTGCTCAAGGGGAGCACCCACTTGAGATTGTAGGACAAAATTTTCAAAGTTGAAGCTAGTTTTTTAGATAGGGAATGCAATGTTTGGAAATTTATGATCTATATGCATGATATTTTGAAAAATTAAGTGGTCCTTTTGTCAGAATGTTCTATTCAAAGAGCCATCTATTTGTGGAAAAAATGCTGTGATATAGATGTTGTAGTTAAATATTTTGGTAAATGTATACACACTAGTTACTGCTAAAATATGTGAATGATTCCTGGGTTTAATTTTTATTTGTTTGTTTTAAGATGCAATACTGTGCTTTTCTTATGTAATACATATCTGACAGAACACTTATATTTCAGTGATAATTTAAACATTTTTTTTTTAACCTTGAATTGCGTAGCTTTTAAAATGAAGTACCATTAAGGAAAAGTACAAGTATTACAGGAAAGATAATGTGTATAACATTTGGTTTTGATGTATGCATCTTGCAATATTATAATAGCTTAAACATTAAAATAATTTGTATACATATTTTTATAATGAAAAAGAATTTTATTCCATCATACTTAAAATAGAACATTGTCATTCTATAAAATTTTCAACAATATTCAAGTATTTTACACACATAGAGAAATAAACTACAAAAAATCTAATGAATACCCTCAGAAAATTTTCCCAGAGTAATTTTCCTTCACATTTTCACTGTAGATAACCACTTAAACAATAACATCATTAAAATCTTATATTCAATGTAAATGGAAAAACCCTTTACTTTTTAAGAATTAGATGGTTTATCACTTTCAGATCTTAAGGCAAAAGAAACAGGCTATTATTTCTGTCTTAAAATAAAGAAGTTTTAATAGCACATTCTAACAAGAATTCCCCTTTGAAAAACAAATCAAAACAGCTAACCATTTATATTTATTTTAATACCACCCTGACTGATAATTCCTCCTTTGCAAAATTCTGGTGCAGTGAACATACCCTCTGTATATCTATTTAAAAAATATAAAACTTTAGGACTTAATGATGTGAACACTTTCATCCTGAGTATAATAATGTTGTCTAGGGCAGGGGGTAGGGACTTAGAAGATACAGGGACAATAATGTTAATAATAGTGGAGTGTATCAGCTGTATTTCTCAAGAGATGCCTCAGAATTTCCAGGAGATATTTTGGAAACAAGAGATTCATTTTGAAGCCGTTTGCCTTTTTAACAATACATATATATTTTGTGGCCTAGAGGAGAATTGTGATTTGGGATAGTGGCTAAAGTCAGCATTTACCACTTAGAATCTTGCAATGCAACCTTAGGAGAGATAAGGAATCTGAATCTTGACATTTCAATCTATGTAGAAAGGAACTGGGGTTTGTAAAGGGCAGTATTCATTCATGGTAGACTTTCGTTATGTGATCTCTGGAATGACAGCATCATGATCAGAGCTAAGGCCAAATAAAGCTTCTTATTGAGAAAGGAATTTGAATATTTCTCCTCATTGCATATAGGTTAACTGTTTCTCAAAATACTTATTTTAAAAATTTTGCTTCTTTTTGAGGTTCTATAAGATCAATTGTTAATCCCTAGTAACAGTTTCAATAGGCATGTTTAACATCAAGATGGCAAACTGGGCATGTTTACTTAGCTTCAGGTTTTCCTCTAATTATACTAAAATAAAAAGTTTAAAAATATGAATGTGATTTAATTTCTGCTAAGTGAAGGAGAAGTTAGTGGGCTATTCAATAAAGGATGAGACATTTTAACGTAGTTCTCTGGGAAGAAAAACTTAGGGAATGATTGAGGGTAAGGTGAAAAAGAAATGGTTGCAAGTGGGTGTTGGATGAGGAGGAAAAGGTGTGTCATTGGAACCCCTAAGATGCTCTTATGTCTGTGAAATTTAGAAGTGGGAAGAAGGCAGAAAAGAGTGACATCAAAATATTACAGAAGATTTGATAAAGGTAAAGCTTTTAATGTATATTTCTGTTGTTCCAGAATAAAGAATATACAATAAATGATTAGGAAGAGAACCTATTGAAGAATAAACATTTTTAAGGGACAGAGAGATTAAACACACACACACACACAAAATAACAAAGAAAAATTGGCGTGAGTTTGGAGATATGAGAATTTGTAATTGATAGGAAGCCTATTCTAAAATAAGACCTGTGAATTGGCACGGCTTGTCTGCTCACACTACTTTCCAATCAGGTAGATAGTATTAAAGAAAGTGATTCCTTCTCTAACATGGGAAAGGAAATAGACAACCAAGTCTAGGAAGCACAGAGTCCCATAAAGGAGGAAAACTATAAGACACATGCTGCTGCTGCTGCTGCTAAGTTGCTTCATGTCCGACTGTGTGACCCCATAGACAGCAGCCCACCAGGCTCCTCCTTCCCTGGGATTCTCCAGGCAAGGATACTGGACTGGGTTGTCATTTCCTTCTCCAACAAGACAAATATTAGTCAAATTAATAAAAAATAAATACAAAGAAGAAATATTAAAAGCCTCAAGGGAAACGTGATGAGTAACATACAAGGGAAATCTCATTTGGTTATCAGATGATTTTTCAGTAGAAACTTTGAAGGCCAGAGGGAGTGGCAGGATGTATTCAAAATTATAAAACAGAGAAAGATACAACCGAGAATACTTTATCCAGCAAAGCTGTACCTCAGAGTCAACAGTCAGTTCAGTCACTCAGTCATGTCTGACTCTTTGAGACCCCATGGACTACAGAACATCAGGCTTCCCTGTCCATTACCAACTCCCTGAGCTTACTCAAACTCATGTCCATCGAGTCGGTGATGCCATCCAATTATCACATCCTCTGTCCCTTCTCCTTCTACCACTTCTCCTCTCACCTTCGATCTTTCCCACCACCAGGGTCTTTTCAAATGAATCAGGCTCTTAGCAACAGGTGGCCAAAGTTATGGAATTTCAGCTTCAACATCAGTCCTTCCAATGAATATTCATGACTGATTTCCTTTAGGATTGACTGGCTGGAACTACTTGCAGTCCAAGGGACCCTCAAGAGTCTTCTCCAACACTGTAGTTCAAAAACATCAATTCTTTGGTGCTCAGCTTTCTTTATAGACCAAATCTCACATCCATACATGACTACTGGAAAAACCATAGCCTTGACTAAACAGACATTTGTTGGCAAAGTAATGTCTCTGTTTTTTAATATGCTGTCCAGGTTGGTAATAGCCTTTCTTTCAAGGACCAAGAGTCTTTTAATTTCATGACTGCAGTCACCATCTGCAGTGATTTTGGAGCTCAAAAAAATAAAGTCTCTCACTGTTTTAATGTTTCCCCATCTATTCCCCATGAAGTGACAGGACCGGATGCCATGATCTTAGTTTTCTGAATGTTGAGCTTTAAGCCACCTTTTTCACTCTCCTCTTTCACTTTCATCAAGAAGCTCTTTATTTCTTCTTCACTTCCTGCCATAAGGGTGGGGTCATCTGCATATCTGAGGTTATTGATTTTTCTCCTGGCAATCTTGATTCCAGCTTGTGTTTCATCCAGCCCAGCATTTCGCATGATGTACTCTGCATAAAAGTTAGGTAAGCAGAGTGACAATACACAGCCTTGACGTACTCCTTTAACTTCCAGATGTTCAAGTTGGTTTTAGAAAAGGCAGAGGAACCAGAGATCAAATTGCCAACATCCCCTGGATCATCAAACAAGCACAAGTGTTCCAGAAAAACATCTATTTTTGCTTTATTGACTATACCAAAGCCTTTGACTGCATGGATCACAACGAACTATGAAAAATTCTTCAAGAGATGAGAATACTGGACCACCTGACCTGCCTCTTGAGAAACCTATATGCAGGTCAGGAAGCAACAGTTAGAACTGGACATGGAACAACAGAATGGTCCCAAATAGGAAAAGGAGTATGTCAAGGCTGTATATTGTCACCCTGCTTATTTAACTTATATGTAGAGTACATCATGAGAAATGCTGGGCTGGAAGAACCACAAGCTGGAATCAAGATTGCAGGGAGAAATATCAATAACCTCAGATCTGCAGATGACACCACCCTTATGGCAGAAAATAAAGAGGAACTAAGGAGCCTATTGAGGAAAGTGAAAGAAGAGAGTGAAAAAGTTGGCTTAAAACTGAACATTCAGAAAACTAAGATTATGGCATCTGGTTCCATCACTTAATGGGAAATAGATGGGGAAAGAGTGGAAACAGTGGCAGACTTTATTTTTTGTGGCTCCAAAATCACTGCAGATGGTGATTGCAGCCATGAAATTAAAAGACGCTTACTCCTTGGAAGAAAAATTATGACCAACCTAGAAAGCATATTCAAAAGCAGAGACATTACTTTGCCAACAAAGGTCCATCTAGTCAAGGCTATGGTTTTTCCAGTGGTCATGTATGGATGTGAGAGTTGGACTGTGAAGAAAGCTGAGCACTGAAGAATTGATTCTTTTTTTTTTTTTAATTTTATTTATTTTTAAACTTTACAATATTGTATTAGTTTTCCAAACATCAAAATGAATCTGCCACAGGTATACCTGTGTTCCCCATCCTGAACCCTCCTCCCTCCTCCCTCCCCATACTCTCCCTCTGAGTCATCCCAGTGCACCAGCCGCAAGCATCCAGTATCGTGCATTGAACCAGGACTGGCGACTCATTTCATACATGATATTATACATGTTTCAACGCCATTCTCCCAAATCTCCCCACCCTCTCCCTCTCCCACAGAGTCCATAAGACTGTTCTATACACCAGTGTCTCTTTTGCTGTCTCGTACACAGGGTTATTGTTACCATCTTTCTAAATTCCATATATATGCGTTAGTATACTGTATTGGTGTTTTTCTTTCTGGCTTACTTCACTCTGTATAATAGGTTCCAGTTTCATCCACCTCATTAGAACTGATTCAAATGTATTCTTTTTAATGGCTGAGTAATATTCCATTGTGTATATGTACCACAGCTTTCTTACCCATTCATCTGCTGATGGGCATCTAGGTTGCTTCCATGTCCTGGCTATTATAAACAGTGCTGCGATGAACATTGGGGTACATGTGTCTCTTTCCCTTCTGGTTTCCTCAGTGTGTATGCCCAGCAGTGGGATTGCTGGGTCATAAGGCAGTTCTATTTCCAGTTTTTTAAGGAATCTCCACACTGTTCTCCATAGTGGCTGTACTAGTTTGCATTCCCACCAACAGTATAAGAGGGTTCCCTTTTCTCCACACCCTCTCCAGCATTTATTGCTTGTAGACTTTTGGATCGCAGCCATTCTGACTGGTGTGAAATGGTACCTCATAGTGGTTTTGATTTGCATTTCTCTGATAATGAGTGCTGTTGAGCATCTTTCCATGTGTTTGTTAGCCATCTGTATGTCTTCTTTGGAGAAATGTCTATTTAGTTCTTTGGTCCATTTTTTGATTGGGTCATTTATTTTTCTGGAGTTGAGCTGTAGGAGTTGCTTGTATATTTTTGAGATTAGTTGTTTGTCAGTTGCTTCAATGAGTATGCTACCTAAAGCAATTTATAGATTCAATGCAATCCCCATCAAGCTACCAACGGTATTCTTCACAGAGCTAGAACAAATAATTTCACAATTTGTATGGAAATACAAAAACGTCGAATAGCCAAAGCTATCTTGAGAAAGAAGAAGGGAACTGGAGGAATCAACCTACCTGACTTCAGGTTCTATTACAAAGCCACAGTGTAAAGTTTAAAAAAAAAAAAAAAAAAGACAATATGGTACTGGCACAAAGACAGAAATATTGATCAATGGAACAAAATAGAAAGCCCAGAGATAAATCCACGCACATATGGACACCTTATCTTTGATAAAGGAGGCAAGAATATACAATGGATTAAAGACAATCTCTTTAACAAGTGGTGCTGGGAAAACTGGTCAACCACTTGTAAAAGAATGAAACTAGAACACTTTCTAACACCATACACAAAAATAAACTCAAAATGGATTAAAGATCTCAATGTAAGACCAAAAACTATAAAACTCCTAGAGGAGAACATAGGCAAAACAGTCTCCAACATACATCACAACAGGATCCTCTATGACCCACCTCCCAGAATATTTGAAATAAAAGCAAAAATAAACAAATGGGACATAATTAAACTTAAAAGCTTCTGCACAACAAAGGAAACTATTAGCAAGGTGAAAAGAATTGATTCTTTTGAACTGTGGTGTTGGAGAAGAGTCTTGAGAGTCCTTTGGACTTCAAGGAGATCCAACCAGTCCATCCTAAAGGAGATTAGGCCTGGGTTTTAATTGGAAGGATTGATGCTGAAGCTGAAATTCCAATACTTTGGCCACCTTATATGAATTGTTCACTCATTGGAAAAGACCCTGATGCTGGGAGGGATTGGGGGCAGGAGGAGAAGGGGGACAGCAGAGGATGAGATGGCTGGATGGCATCACCGACTCAGTGGACATGAGTTTAGGTAAACTGGTAGTTCGTGATGGACAGGGAGGCCTGGCGTGCTGCGATTCATGGTGTCACAAAGTTGGACACGACTGAACGACTGAACTGAAGCTGTTTAAAAGAGACCCATTTCAGACCTATGGATAGTACAAACTGAAAGTGAGGTGATGGAAAATTATGTTTCATGCAAATAAAAAGCCAAGGATGGACACTATATAATGATCAAAGGATCAATCCAATAAGAAGATATAACATTTATTCACCAAACATATGAACACCACAATAAATAGGCAAATGAAAAGTCATCAAAGGGGAAATAAACAGTAACACAATAATTGTGGGGGGTTTTAACGCTCTACCTATACTAATGGACATATCATCCAGACAGAAAATTAATGAAACATAAGCCTTAAGTGACACAATAAGACCAGATAGACTTAACTGATATTCATAGGGTATTCTATCTGAAAGTAGCAGAATATCCTGTTGTTACATGGAACATTCTCCAGGATAGGTCACATCTTGGGTCACAAATTAAGCCTTGGTAAATCTAAGAAAATTAAATCATATCAAGCAAGTTTTCTAACCAAAACATTATGAGATTAGAAATCAGTAACAGGAAAAACTAAATAGGAAGAAAACAATGGCAAAGATCAATGAAACTAAAAGCTAGTTATTTGAGAAGATAAAATCAATAAATCTGTATTGACTCATAAAGGAAGAAAAAAGGGAGAGAACTCAAATTGATAAAATTGGAAATGAAAACAGAGAAATTAAAACACACTGCAGAAATACAAAGGCTCATAAGAGACTACTAGAAGCAACTATTTGCCAATAAAATGGACAACTTGGAAGAAGTGGACATATGCCTAGAAAGATACACGCCCCCAATATTGAATCATGAAGAAATAGAAAATATGAACAAACAAATCATGTGTAATTGAAACTGATTTAAAACTCTTCCAACAAACAAAAGTCCAGGGCCAGATAGCTTCATAGGCAAATTCTATCAAACACTTTCAGAAGAGCTAACACCTATCATTCTCAAACTTTTTCAAAAAACTGCAGAAGAAGATACACTCCCAAGCTTATGCAACAAGGGCACCATCACCCTGATTAAAAAACAAGCAAAAACAAACAAACAAACAAAAACACAGAACACAATACCACAAAAAAGAGAAAATTACAGGCCAATGTCACTGATGAACATATATGAAAAAATTCTCAACAAAATACTAGCAAACAGAATTCAGTAATTCATGAAAAGGATTGTACACTGTGATCAAGTGGAATTTATCTCAGTGATGCAAGGATTTCTTAAAAATAATGCAAATGAATCAGTCTGATACACAAGATTAACAAATCAAAGAATAAAAACCGTTATGATACTAATAGATGCAGGAAAAGCTTTTGACAAAATTCAGTACCCATTTATGATAAAAACTCTCCAGAAAGTGGGTGTAGATGGAATATACCTCAACATAATAAAGGCCATATAGGACAAACTCACAGAAAACATTATTCTTAATGGTGAAAAAATGAAAGCATTTGGTTTAAGATCAGGAACAAGACAAAGGTGTCTGCCCTCACCGCAATTATTCAACACACTTTTGGAAGTTCTAGCCACAGAAATCAGAGAAGAAAAGAGATAAAAGTTATCCATATTGGAAAAGAAGAAGTAAAACTTACACTGTTTGCGGATGGCAAAATATTATACATAAAAATACTAAAGATGCCATCAGAAAACTACTAGAGTTCATCAATAAATTTGGTAAAGTTGAGAATTTATCAGTGAATTTTGTAAAGTTGCAGAATACAAAATTAATACACAAAACCACTTGCATTTCTATGCACTAACAATTAAAGATAAGAAAGAGAAATTAAGGAAATAATTATATTTACCATCTCAATAAAAAGAAAATACCTAGGAATATACCTGTCTAAGGAAGGAAAACATCCATACTCAGAAAACTATAAGATACTGATGAAAGAATTAAACATGATGCAAACAGATGAAGAAATATGCCATGTACTTGGAGGGGAAGACTCAATATTGTGAAATGAGTATATTACCGAAATGAATCTCCATATTAAATGCAATCCTTATCAAATTAGCAAGAGCATTTTTCACAGAATTAGACCAAAATTTTATAATTTATATGGAAACACAAAAGAATTGAGTAGCCAAATCAATCTTGAGAAAGAAAAATGTAGCTGGAGAAATCAGACTCTCTGACTTTAGACTATCCCACAAAACTAGAATAATCAAGATGGTATGAAGAAGTGAAGTGAAGTAGCTCAATCGTGTCTGACTCTTTGCGACCCCATGGACTGTAGCCTACAATGCTCCTCCATCCATGGGATTATCCAGGCAAGAATACTGGAGTGGGTTGCCATTTCTTTCTCCAGAGGATCTTCCCAACCCAGGGATCAAACCTGGGTCTTCCGTATTGTAGGCAGATGCTTTACCATCTGAACCACCAGGGAAGTCCTGGTATAGTATTGGCACAATAGAGAAATATAGATCAGTGGAAGAGGATAGAAAGCTGGGAGATAAACCCAGGCACCTGTTAGTCATTCCCTTCTCCAGGTCTATGTTTATCTAGTCTATAACAAAACAGACAAGAATATACAATAGAGAAAAGATAGTCTCTTCAACAAATGGTGCTGGGAAAACTGGACAACTACATGGAAAAGAATGAAATTAGATCACTCCCTATCATGGTACATAAAGATAAACTACAAATTAATTAGAGACCTAAAGGTAAGGCTTAGAGGAAAACCTAGGCAGAACACTCTCTGGCATAAATCAAAGCAAGATCTTTCTGACCTCCCTCCTAGAGTAATGAAAATAAAAACAAAAACTAAATAAATGGGACCTGATGAAACTCCAAAGCTTTTTCACAACAAAGGAAACCATAAACAAAACAAAAAGATAACATTCAGTATGGGAAAATAATTACAAATGAAGCAGCTGACAAGGAATTAACTTCCAAAATATACAAGCAGTTCATGTAGCACAATTTAAAAAAAAAAAAATGAAAAAATGGGCAGAAAACAGAAATAGACTTTTCTCCAAAGAAGTTGTGCAGGTGACCAACAGACACATGAAAACATGCTCAACATCACTCATTAATAGAGAAATGCAAAGCAGAACTACAATAAGGTATGACCTCACACCAGTTAGAATGCCATCATCAAAAATATGCAAATAACATATGCTAGAGAGTATATGGAGAAAAGAGAAGCCTCCTACACTGTTGGTGGAAATGTAAACTGGTACAGCCACTATAGAGGACAGTATGGACCATCCTTAAAAATCTAAAAATAGAGCTAAGGAACTAAAAGCCTCTTGATGAAAGTGAAAGTGGAGACTGAAAAAGTTGGCTTAAAGCTCAACATTCAGAAAACGAAGATTATGGCATCTGGTCCCATCACTTCATGGGAAATACATGGGGAAACAGTGGAAACAGTGGCAGACTTTATTTTTGGGAGTTCAAAAATCACTGCAGTTGGTGACTGGAGCCATAAAATTAAAAGACGCTTATTCCTTGGAAGGAAAGTTATGACCAACCTAGATAGCATATTCAAAAGCAGAGACATTACTTTGCCAACAAAGGTACGTCTAGTCAAGGCTATGGTTTTTCCAGTGGTCATGTATGGATGTGAGAGTTGGACTGTGAAGAAGGCTGAGCGCCAAAGAATTGATGCTTTTGAACTGTGGTGTTGGAGAAGACTCTTGAGGGTCCCTTGGACTGCAAGGAGATCCAACCAGTCCATTCTGAAGGAGATCAGCCCTGGGATTTCTTTGGAAGGAATGATGCTAAAGCTGAAACTCCAGTACTTTGGCCACCTCATGCGAAGAGTTGACTCATTGGAAAAGACTCTGATGCTGGGAGGGATTGGGGGCAGGAGGAAAAGGGGACGACAGAGGATGAGATGGCTGGATGGCATCACTGACTCGATGGACATGAGTCTGAGTGAACTCCGGGAGTTGGTGATGGACAGGGAGGCCTGCGTGCTGCAAGTCATGGGGTCACAAACAGTTGGACACGACTGAGCGACTGAACTGAACTGATGGTCTATCAATCCCATTCCTGGGCATACACTCAGAGAAAACCATAATTCAAAAAGATACATGAACCATAATATTCATTGCAGCATTATTTACAATAGTCAGGGCATGGAAGCAACCTAAATGTCCATCAACAGAGGAATGAATGGAGAAGCTATAGTACATATATACAGTGAATATTGTGCACGCATGCTCAATTGCTCAGTTGTGTATAACTCCTTGCAATCCCATAGACTAGCCCACCAGGCTCTTCTGTCCTTGGCATTTTCCTGCATCTTTTGCATCTCCTGCATTGGCAGGCAGGTTTTTTACCACTGCATCACTTGGGAAACACAATGGGTGTTACTCAGCCAAAAAAGGAATGAAGTTGTGCCATCTGCAGAGACATGGATGAACCTAGAGACTGTTATACAGAGTAAAGTCAGTCAGAACGAGAAAAAGCAAATATTTCATATAATATCACTTATATGAAATCTAGAAAATGTTACATATGAACTTATTCTCAAAACAGAGATATAGATGTAGAGAAGAAACTTATGGAGACCAGGGGGGAATGGAGGAGTGGTTGGATGAATTGAGAGATTGGAACTGACATATATACATTACTATGTATAAAATAGATAACTATGAAATCCTACTGTATAGCAGAGGGAACTCTAGTCAGTGCTCTGTGGTGATTAAATAGGAAGGAAATTTAGGAAAGAGGGGATACATGCTTGTGTATAACAGGTTCACTTTGCTGTACAGCAGAAAGAACCAACAATGTAAAGCAACTATACTCCAAAAAAATTAATTTAACATTGAACAGAAAATGATTCTCATATGCCCACAATAAGCCAGTCTTTCATAATGGAAAATTGATTCCATGGCATATAAAAACAATGACTAATATAAATGACAATGGAGGTAATTAGGAAAATATAAGTAACACCAGAATAAAATGTTCAAGTAATTGAAAACAAAAATATATTTTCAAGAGTTAAATTAACATATTCAGACAAAAGAACAAATAATTATTTTCATAAATATGACTGCTACATAAAAATAGATAAAGTTAAGGAGATAACAGCTGTACAACATTTAAAAGATGATAGGCAATGTGGAAAATGAAAATAAGGAAAATATGTGTTAGAGGTATCCCAAACAGAGATTACAAAGCAAAACAGAGAATTAGATGATGGGACAACATAAAGGACATGGTGGGTCAACTGAGGAAGTCCATTATCAGAACAAAATGAACAAACAAACAAAAAACAGTTTTTCTAGCAAGGATGATAACTAGAGAAGAGAGTTTCTCAAAGTTGACTGCACATATTCAATTTTTAAAACTCTAAGTGCTCACCATAACAGAGTCAATATGTATTTAATTATATCAGTAGGAAACTTCATAACACCAATAATTAAGAAGAGATTCTGAAAGATTTCAGAGAATTAAACCAAATAAAGTTAAGCTAAATGAAATGAAACAAGTTTTCTGGAAAATGAAAAAAAAAAAAAATAGACTAGTATATGTCTTCCCACAGCTTTGCGTAACTTAACGAAACTATAAGCATGCCATGTAGGGCCATCCAAGATGGATGGGTCACTGTGGACAGTACTGACAAAACATGGTCCACTGGAGAAGGGCATAGCAAACTACTTCAGCATTCTTGCCTTGAGAACGCCATGAACAGTATGAACAGGCAAAAAATTATGACACCGAAAGATGAACTCCCAAGGTTGGTAGGTGACAATATGCTACTGGAGAAGAGTGGAGTAGATCTAAAAGGACTGAAAAGGCTGAGCCAAAGCTGAAACAGCACCCAGTCGTGGATGTGTCTGGTGGTGAAAGTAAAGTCTGATGCTGTAAAGAACATATTGCATAGGAATCTGGAATTTTAGGTCTATGAATCAAGGTAAATTGGAATTGGCCAAACAGGAGATGGCAAGAGTAAACATCGACATTTTAGGAATCAGTGGACTAAAATGGACAGGGATGGGTGAATTTACTCAGATGACCATTATATCTACTACTGAGAGCAAGAATTCCTTGGAAGAAATGGAGTAGCCCTCAAAGTTAATAAAAGAGTCCAAAATTCAGTCCAAAATCTGCTAGTTTTAGCAGATTTAGATGAGACAACTCTACACAGCAACATCACCAGATTATTGGCTGAATTATTTGATCTCACATTAATAGTCTTCAAGGTATTTGATTGGCCTTGAAAATAAAATACCGTTATGTGGGCAAGATACAGGTATTTAAAATCTATAACTCAGGAGCATGGTAAAAACAGGCTGCTATTAATATTTTAGACAAGTGCAAAAGGGTCATATTTAAATTGCAAAACATTTTATTGTTCATTTAATCTACAGATTATAGCAGGAAAATAAGTTAACGAACTATGTTAATCTTACTTGGGCCTATAAAAAAAGAGTTCAGAATTTTACATTAGTGGAAAATATCAGTCTCTTGTGTCTAATTTATATCCTATTGGGATAAATAAGAAAACAAATGCTAGTTTTAGCAGATTTAGGTGAAATACAACGTAAAACTGATTTCTTTGGCTTTGTAGCGATAATTTTTACAATCCTAAGGAAAAACTAGAATGTGGGCCACTGAAGAAGGGAATGGAAAACCACTTCAGTATTCTTGCCTTGAGAACTCCAGGAACAGTATTAAAAGGCAAAAAGATAGGACACTGAAAGATGAACTCCACAGGTCGGTAGGTGCCCAATATGCTACCTTAGAACAGTGGAGAAATATTCCAGAAAGAATGAAGCCAAAGCAAAAGTGACACCCAGTTGTGGATGTGACTGGTGATAGAGGAAAACTCCAATGCTGTAAAGAGCTATATTGCATAGGAACCTGAAATGTTAGGTCCATGAATCAAGGCAAATTGGAAGTGGTCAAACAGGAGATGACAAGAGTGAACATCGGCATTCTAGGAATCTGTGAACTAAGATGGACTGGAATGGGTGAATTTTACTCAGATGACCATTATATCTACTACTGTGGACTTAGAAGAAATGGAATAGCCATCACAGTCAACAAAAGAGTCTGAAATGCAGTACTTGGATACAATCTCAAAAAAATACAAAGTGATTTCTGTTCGTTTCTAAGGCAAACCATTCAATATCACAGTAATCCAAGTATGCCCCAACCACTAATGCCAAAGAAGCTGAAGCTGAATGGTTCTATGAAGACCTACAAGACCTTCTAGAACTAACACCCCAGAAAGATGTCCTTTTCATTATAGGGGACTGGAATGCAAAAGTAGGAAGTCAAGAAACACAGGCAAATTTGGCCTTGGAATACAGAATGAAGCAGGGCAAAGGCTAACAGAGATCTGCCAAGAGAACGTACTGGTCATAGCAAACACCCTCTTCCAACAACACAAGAGAAGACTCTACACATGGACATTACCAGATGGTAAATACTGAATTCAGATTGATCATATTCTTTGTAGCCAAAGATGGAGAAACTCTATGCAGTCAACAAAAACAAGACCAGGAGCTGACTGTGGCTCACATCATGAACTCCTTATTGCCAAATTAAGATTTAATTAGAAGAAAGTGGGGAAAACTGCTAGACCATTCAGGTATGACCTATTATACAGTGGAAGTGAGAAATAGATTTAAGAGACTAGATCTGATAGACAGAGTGCTTGATGAACTATGGATGCAGGTTCATGACATTGTACAGGAGACAGGAATCAACACCATCCCCAAGAAAATAAATGCAAAAGAAGCAAAATGGCTGTCTGAGGAGGCTTTACAAAGAGCTGTGTAAAGAAGAGAAGTGAAAAGCAGAAGAGAAAAGGAAAGATATACCAATTTGAATGCAGAGTTCCAAAGAGTAGCAAGGAGAGATAAGAAAGCCTTCCTCAGTGATCAATGCAAAGAAATAGAGGAAAACAATAGAATAGGAAAGACTAGAGATCTCTTCAAGAAAATTAGAGATACCAAGGGAACATTTCATGCAAAGATGGGCTCAATAAAGGACAGAAATGGTATGGACATAACAGAAGCAGAAGATATTAAGAAGAGGTGGCAAGAATACACAGAAGAACTGTACAAAAAAGATCTTCACGACCAAGATAATCACAATGGTGTGATGACTAACCTAGAGCCAGACATCCTGGAATGTGAAGTCAAGCGGCCTTTAGGAAGCATCACTATGAATAAAGCAAGTGGAGGTGATGGAATTCCAGTTGAGCTATTTCAATTCCTAAAAGATGATGTTGTGAAAGTCTCGCACTCAATATTCCAGCAACTTGGGAAAACTCAGCAGTGGCCACAGGATTGGTAAAGATCAGTTTTCATTCCATCCCTAAGAAAGGTAATGCCAAAGAATGATCAAACTATCGCACAATTGCACTCATCTGACATGCTAGTAAAGTAATGCTCAAATATCTCCAAGCCAGGCTTTAACAAACTTGAACCATGAATTTCCAGATGTTAAAGCTGGTTTTAGAAAAGGCAGAGGAACCAGAGATCAAATTGCCAACATCCTCTGGATCATTGAAAAAGCAGGTGAGTTCCAGAAAAAAAAAAAAAATCTATTCCTGCTTTATTGACTATGCCAAAGCCTTTGACTGTGTGAATCACAATAAACTGTGGAAAATTCTTAAAGAGATGGGAATACCAGACCACCAGACGTGCCTCTTGAGAAACCTATATGCAGGTTAGGAAACAACAGTTAGAACTGGACATGGAACAACAGACTGGTTCCAAATAGGAAAAGGAGTACATCAAGGCTGTATACTGTCACCCTGCTTATTTAACTTATATACAGAGAACATCATGAGAAACGCTGGGCTGGAAGAAGCACAAGCTGGAATCAAGATTCCCGGGAGAAATAACAATAACGTCAGATATGCAGATGGCAGCACCCTTATGGCAGAAAGTGAAGAAGAACTAAAGAGCCTGTTGATGAAAGTGAAAGAAGAGAGTGAAAAAGTTGGCTTAAAGCTCAACATTCAGAAAACGAAGATCATGGCACCCGGTCCCACCACTTCATGGCAAATAGATGGGGAAACAGTGGGAACAGTGGCTGATTTTATTTTTCTGGGCTCCAAAATCACTGCAGATGGTGATTGTAGCCATTAAATTAAAAGACAGTTACTCCTTGGAAGGAAAGTTATGACCAACCACATAGCATATTCAAAAGCAGAGACATTACTTTGCCAACAAAAGTCCATCTAGTCAAGGTTATGGTTTTTCCAGTGGTCATGTATGGATGTGAGAGTTGGACTGTGAAGAAAGCTCAGGGCCAAAGAATTGATGCTTTTGAACTGTGGTGTTGTAGAAGACTCTTGAGAGTCCCTTGGCCAGTAAGGAGATCCAACCAGTCCATTGTAAAGGAGATCAGTCCTTGGTGTTCATTGCAAGGACTGATGCTAAAGCTGAAACTCCAGTACTTTGGCCCCCTGATGCGAACAGCTGACTCATTTGGAAAGACCCTGATGCTCAGAATGATTGAGGGCAGGAGGAGAAGGGGACAACAGAGGATAAGATGGTTTGATGGCATCACTGACTCATTAGACATGGGTTTTGCTGGACTCCGGGAGTTGGTGATGGACAGGGCAGCCTGGCGTGCTGAGGTTCATGGGGTTGCAAATAGTCAGACAGGACTGAGCGACTGAACTGGAACTGGAATGTTTACGTACAATTCACACCTGATTAATCTATCAGTTATTTGCTGCTGCTGCTGCTGCTAAGTCACTTCAGTCATGTCTGACTCTGTGTGACCCCATAGATAGTAGCCCACCAGGCTCCCCCATCCCTGGGATTCTCCAGGCAAGAATACTGGAGTGGGTTGCCATTTCCTTCTCCAAAGCATGAAAGTGAAATGTGAAAGTGAAGTCGATCAGTTGTGTCCGACTCTTAGCGACCCCATGGACTGTAGTCTACCAGGTTCCTGTGCCCATGGGATTTTCCAGGCAAGAGTACTGGAGTGGGGTGCCATTGCCTTCTCCAAGTTATTTGCTAGGATATCAAAAAGATATTCTCAATACACAGTGGTCTTGGTACTTTCACCTGACATGTACCTTTCCTAGGGAACTTTTTTGGAATATATCCCAGGAAAACTAGGAAACAAATTAGATGCACTTTACAGAATTCAAGTATAGACCAATCAGCTTGGATACCAACAGGTATACTATGGTACTTGTTCAATAATTCAGTTCAGCTCAGACGCCCAGTTATGTCCGACTCTTTGCAACCCCATGGATGCAGCACACCAGGCTTCCCAGTTCATCACCGACTCCTGGAGTATACTCAAACTCATGTTTACAGTTCTGGAAGCCAGAAGTCTGAAATCAATTTCACCAAACTGAAGTCAAGGTGTTATTCCAAGATATTGTAAGACTGATTTATTCTGGAGGTTTTCGGGGGAAAATACATTTCTGCTTTTTTAAGCTTCTAGTGGCTGCCTGTAGCCTAAGCTTGGGGCCCCTTCCTCTATGTTTAAAGCTCATTAAACACAAATTTGCTTTCATCATCACATTTCTTTCTATCTGTGATTCCTCCTCTGTCACTCTTTCAGTAATCATTCTGCTAATAATTACATTGGGTCCACTCTTATAACCCAGGATAATCTACCTATCTCAAGGCACTCTCTTTAATTTAGAGAATTTAACCACACATTCTCTTTTGCCATATAAGGTAACACAGATTCTGGGATGACATGGACACATTTTATGAGCTATTGTTCAGTATATTCTCCACCATAAATAAAATAAACTACATTTTTCATATGCCAATGCAAGAGAGCAGTCTTGAACTTAGAAATCTAGTTAGACCCCCATACTTTTCTCTATGACCATGCACAACTGTTTTAGCTGGTCTAGAGAAGAAATAAAATTAGGACAAAAAACAGGAAATGAAAAGAGACTTTTATACAACACTTCAGGAAAAAAAGAAAACTAGAATAAAAAATGTTTCAAAGTGTGAACATTCTTCCACCAATTACAAAGACTGAAGTAAAGTGTATCACAACATTGTAACATGAATAAAACACACTAAACAATAATTTTCAAATTTAAAGAATGTCTTAAGTCATAAATTAAAAACCTGATTCAAGGATATAGATGTATAAAAATAGAAAGATATGAAACAAAGTCAGGAAAATATTGAATGAAAATACTACAACATCTTAAAAATGACAACTAAACTACAAGTCACCAAAGGAAGGCTACACTCACTTAAGATGTATTGAATGTATTGAGGAGATACTTGAAAACTAAAAAAAAAGCATGATAATGAAATATAGAAAAGTATAAAGATCAGTAAAAAAGGACATTCATACATAGGTAAAGGAAAACCTACAATACATAAAATCAGAGTACCTGATTTAAAAAAAAATAATATTTTTACCTGAAATAAAAAAAAACATATAATAATAAAATAAATCTTCACATCAAAAGGGACTAAAAAGAAAACTAAGGAATAAAAACATAAAAAAGAAAACATACAAAGAAAACTAAGGAATAAAACACGTAAAGAAAACTAAGGAATAAAATATATAAAAAGTAATATAAAACTACAAGTCACCAAAGGAAGACTATACTCACTTGCAATTTAATGAATGTATTGAGGAGATACTTGAAAACTAAAAAAGAAAGCATGATGATGAAATAGAGAAAAGTATAAAGATCAGTAAAAAAGGACATTCATACATAGGTAAAGGAAAACCTAGAATACATAAAATCAGAGTACCTGATTATAAAAAAAATAATATTTTTACTTGAAATAAAAAAATAAATAACATATAATAATAAAATCAATCTTCACATCAAAAGGGATTGAAAAGAAAACTAAGGAGTAAAACATATAAAAAGTAATAGAATACACATATATAGAAAATAGATATAACAATAAAATAGCAGTTTAGCAGTTGGAACAAAACAAATCATAGATTAAATGTAAATAGATTTAACTCATTTATTCTCAAAGAGACACAGAAAATCCAGCTGTATGTTGCATACAAGAAACCTACTTTGGAGGGACCTTGAAGCCTAAATATTATATATAAGGGCAAATATATACCAGCCTAGGGATCTCTTCAGGAAAATTGGAAACATCAAGGGAGCATTCCACCCAAAGATGGGCACAATAAAGGATAAAAATGGTAGAGACTTAGTAGACGCTGAAGAGATAAGAAAAAGATGGAAAGAATACATGGAAGAACTGTATAAAAGAGATCTTAATGAACTGGATTACTACGATGGTGTGATTAGTCATGCAGAGCCAGACATTCTGGAATGCAAAGTCAAGCAGGCCTTAAGAAGCACTGCAGGGAGGAGGGTTCAGGATGGGGAACACATGTATTCCTGTGGCAGATTCATTTTGATATTCGGCAAAGCTAATACAATTATATAAAGTTTAAAAATAAAATAAAATTTAAAAAGAAAAAAAAATACTTCACACACACACAAAAAAAGAAGCACTGCTGTTAATAAAACTAGTGGATGTGATGAAATTCCAGCAGAACTATTCAAATCCCTAAAGAAGGATGCCACAAAGGTTCTGCATTCATTATATCAGCAAGTCTGGAAGACCCAGCAGTGGCTGCAGGACTGGAAAAGGTCAATCCTCATCCCAATCCCCAAATATAGGTAGGATGTTCCACAGTATGTGCTAACCATTGGGCAATTGCACTCATCTCCCATGCTAGCAAGGTAATGCTTAAAATCTTGCATGCTAGGCTTCAGCATTATATAAACCAAGAACTTCCAGATGTCCAAGTTGGGTTTAGAAAAGGAAGAGGAACTAGAGATCAAATAGAGGTCAACATTCACTGGATTATAGAGAAAGCAAGGGGATTTCAGAAAAAACATCTATCTCTGTTTCATTGACTATGTTAAATCCTTTGACTATGTGGATCATGACAAACTGTGGAAAGCTCTTAGAGAGATGGAAATACCAGACCATCTTACCTGTCTCCTGAGGATCCTGTAGGTGAGTCAAGAAGCAAGGAAATGGTAACCCACTCCAGTATTCTTGACTGGAGAATCCCATGGTCAGAGGAGCCTGGTAGGCTACAGTCCATGGGGTCGCAAAGAGTTGGACACGACTGAGCGACTTCACTCACTTATCAGGATTCTCTGGTAGTTCAGCTGGTAAAGAACCTGCCTGAAATGCAGGAGACCCCAGTTCAATTCCTGGGTTGGGAAGATCTGCTGGAGAAGGGAACAGCTACCCACTCCAGTATTCTGGCCTGGAGAATTCCATGAACTGTATAGTACATGGTGTTGCAAAGGGTCGGACACATCTGAGCAACTTTCACTTTCATGGAACAACTGATTGGTTCAATATTGAGAAAGAAGTACCACAGGGTTGTTTGTTGTCACCCTGTTTATTTAATCTATGCTTGTTTAATCTGTGTTGAGAATATCATGAGACATGCTGGGCTTGATGAGTGACAAGCTGGAATCAAGATAGGTGGGAGAAATATCAACAACCTCGGATATGCAGATGATACTACTGAAATGGCAGAAAGCAAAGAGGAACTAAACAGCTTTTTGATGAGGGTGAAGGAGGAAAGTGAAAGAGCCGGCTTAAGACTAAATATTAAAAAAAAACTAAGATCATGTCATTCAGCTCCATTACTGCATGGCAAATAGAAGGGGAAAAGGTGGACATAGTGATAGATTTCCTCTTCTTGGGCTCAAAAATTGCTGCGGAGGGTGACTGCAGCCATGAAATCAGAAGACGATTGCTTCTTGAAAGCAATGACAAACCTGGACAATGTGCTGAAAAGCAGAGACATTATTCTGCCTACAAAGATCCATATAGTCAAGGCTATGGGCTTCTCAGTGGTCATGTATGGTTGTGAGAATTGGACCATAAAGAAGACAGAACACCAAGGAACTGATGCCTTTGAACTGTGGTGCTGGAGAAGACTCCTGAAAGTCCCTTGCACAAGGAGGTCAAGTCAGTCAGTCTTAAGGGACATCAACCCTGAATATTCACTGGAAAGACGGATGATGAAGCTGAAACTCCAGTATTTTGGTCATCTAATGTGAACAGATGACTCATTGGAAAAGACCCTGATGCTGGGGAAGATTGAAGGGGGGAGGAGAACGAGATGACAGAGGATGAGATGGTTAGATGGCATCACCAACTTGATAGACATGAGTTTGAGCAAGCTCTGGGAGTTGGTGATGGACAGGAAAGCCTAGCGTGCTGCAGTCCATGGGGGTCGCAGTCAGACACGACTGGTCAACTGAACTGAACTGAACACTGCTTTCCTCTTCAGTTCAGTTCAGTTCAGTCACTCAATAGTGTCCGACTCTTTGTGACCCCATGAACCACAGCATGCCAGGCCTCCCTGTCCATTACCAACTCCCGGAGTTTACCCAAACTCATGTCCATTGAGTTGGTGATGCCATCCAATGATAGGTGAAAAACCCTATTATTTTTTTTAATGAAGTTATGTGTGTGTTTGTTATTTGTAGGTAAATGCATCCCTAACTGCTACAAATAGCTCTGATTAAATGCAATTTACCAGTTTACTCTCAGTGATCACAAAATGATCATGTATTATTTTACAGTGACTTCACGTCATATACTGGAGGAGGAAATGGCAACCCACTCCAGTATTCTTGCCTGAAAAATCACATGGACAAGGAGCCTGGCAGGCTACAGTCCATAGGATTGTAAAGAGTCACATATGACTGAGTGACTAAGCACATATCATATACTGTGGACATTAGTAAATATGTTCAGAAGTATTACGCTAGGGAAAAAATTCAGGAAATAGATATTTATAGGATATAGCTTTATTTATATATATTGCATGGCATTTTATTTGCCAAGAGTATAAATATCTTATTTTTATGTTAAAATGACCAGGATGGTATCACTGTTCAATTTGGTCAAACAAAAGAAATGTGAAAGTGAAGTCGCTCAATTGTGTCCAACTCTTTGTGACCCCATAGACTGTAGCCTACCAGTCTCCTCTGTCCATGGGATTTTCCAGGCAATAGTACTGGAGTGGGTTGCCATTTCCTTCTCCAGGGGATCTTCTCAATCCAGGGCTCAAACCCGGGTGTCCCGCATTGTAGACAGACGCTTTACCGTCTGAGCCACGAGGGAAGTCCAATTTGGTCAAACAAAAGAAATGTAATTGATACTAATTGTTTGGAATACAGAGACTAAAGAGTCTATTAAACTTTTCACATGTCAAAGCTCTTTGGCATCATGAAGACATAGTAGATTTAGGATACTATAGAAAATAATAATGACATATTTTTAATGATTCTCTTTGGGGAGGACATTGAGATATGTAATCATGAAAAATTCAATCACGTTTTTAAAACCGCACTATGATAGAGATATAACTTTGCATTTATTATCCTTCAACCAAGAGCAAAATTCACTCTCATTAAGTGTCTCTGCTTAACCAACCTTAAAATAATTTAATTTTGATCATTAATTCCTTATTAAAATACTAAATATAACAAAAGAGGGACAGATTTTATTGAATATTAAGGGACCTTTTGATTAATTCTAAGCTGAAAGCTTGCTGCCTCATCTTTTGCTTGGCATAAGGATACTCTCCTTTTTTATTATGTAAAGTTACTTACATCAGCACATTTATTTAGTAAAGAGTGAAGCAAAATCTTTGTTTTAGTCACTGCATTCAAGTTTTCAGGCCTCCTCCTGGTTCTTCTCTAGGAATTCTCCAGGTTGTAAATATTTAAACATGTAAATGGTTATTATTAAATATACTGTATAAGCAAACACTGACGAAAATATATTTCAAGGCACATGAATTATCCCTGGATCTAACAATCCATCTCACTTATGTTAATTTAAAGGACATTACATTAAAAAATGATCATTTAGATTGACACAGGCACACTTCTTCCTAAAATGAGAATCATCCTACCATAGGTACTATTTCATTATGAACTTGTGGCTTCCAGAGTAAAGTGTGTCAGAACAGAATCCTAGCTTTGCATCTGTGTGTATAGTTTTGGAACTTGAAAAAGACTTATAACTCTCTAGGTTCAGTTTCCAAACAAGTAAAAGAGAATGTTGGCATATTAGAGTGTTTAGAATTTAAACCATATCTAGAAGGCAATGAAATTTATGGGAAGATAGTAGGAAGTATAGTTCTATTCTTAATATATTTTCTGTCCAGGCCATGTTTGAGCTTCATTAGTTATTTCACTCCTCTGTGTTATAGCACAAGCCAGTAGGGAGGGCATAAAGAATGTTGACTTTGGAATCAGAAGATCAGAAAAGAATTGGACTGAGTAACAGTTTTACTGCTTACTGCCTGTTCAACCTTTAACAAAGCAGTTAACTTTTAGACACTCAGTTTTATCATCTGCTAAATGGAGATTACTCTTCTTCCAAATACAAACAATAAATGAGATAATTTTTCAAGGTACCTAATAAAGTAACTGGCACATTATAGAAAGTTGATAAAGATTATACTCATTAACAAGTGTACTTTAAAAACATACAGATAAACTTTGACATGAAATACATTGGCTTATTATGAATCAGTGATAAGTAGTTCAAATGACTTTATCAGATTCCAGGACAGCAGAATTTTGTTTATTCTTACTATGAAGTTCATCTTGATTTACATTTGTCCCTAAAAAAGTTCGCTTCTTCAACTTGAATAATATTAACAAAATAAGCATCGTATGAAACACTAAGTTGGATAGTTCATATATTTTCATAGGCCAGAGTCTTACATAGAAGAGGGTTCTGAAAAATAAATCTATGCTGGGACATTCTCAGAAGACTTGAGTTAGCATGAGCTGAAGAGGTACATCTCAAGGGAAAGAAAATAAATCAACATAAGGACAGTGCACTAAAACATATTTTCCTGTTTTATTTATGGTTAGCCAAATGCATTTGGGGTTTTCTGATGAGATTATTATTACTACCTCTCATGATTTAAATTCCATATATATTATATGAATATTAACTAAAATCAAGGAAAAGTTTAATTTTTTTCCCTGAAAATTGGGTGAAATAGCATGTAAAATTTACTGATTTTGTTTTCCTATAGTGATGAAATTTACTCATTTTTATTGCCTTTTGCCAAAAATGGTTAATACCACAACATTGATGAAGGAAGGGTTTAAGACTTATGTGGCCATTGTTATTAAACCCACGTCTTCTTAGCTAGGATACTTATTTTAATACAATTTACATATTAATTTTTTAAACTATCTGTGACATACAAATCAAATGTAGACTTCTATGAAAAAAGGTTTTCTGCCTCATTGGTTTCAAGTTACCCTCTAAGGTTTGGTAATCACAAAGAATTATGCTAAGGCAGCATTTCCTGTTGTGCCAGAGTCTCATAAAGTCATCTGAACCACTTACCAGTGACTCATAACAAACTAGTGTATTTCACATCAAGATTTATTCTAGGTTTTAATATTGAGTTCAGTTCAGTTCAGTTCAATTGCTCAATCATGTCCGACTCTTTGCGACTCCATGAATTGCAGCACGCCAGGCCTCCCTGTCCATCACCAACTCCCGGAGTTCACCCAAACTCATGTCCATCGAGTTGGTGATGCCATCCAGCCATCTCATCCTCTGTCGTCCCCTTCTCCTCCCGTCCCCAATCCCTCCCAGCATCAGAATTCTTTCCAATGAGTCAACTATTCGCATGAGGTGGCCAAAGTACTGGAGTTTCAGCTTTAGCATCAATCCTTTCAATGAACACCCAGGACTGATCGATCTCCTTTAGAATGGACTGGTTGGATCTCCTTTCAGTCCAAGGGACTCTCAAGTGTCTTCTCCAACACCACAGTTCAAAAGCATCAATTCTTTGGCACTCAGCTTTCTTCACAGTCCAACTCTCACATCCATACATCACCACTGGAAAAACCATAGCCTTGACTAGACAGACCTTTGTTGGCAAAATAATGTCTCTGCTTTTGAATATGCTATCTAGGTTTGTCATAACTTTCCTTCCAAGGAGTAAGCGTCTTTTAATTTCATGGCTGCAATCACCATCTGCAGTGATTTGGGAGCCCCCAAAATAAAGTCTGACACTGTTTCCACTGTTTCCCCATCTGTTTGCCATGAAGTGATGGGACCAGATGCCATGATCCACAGGTGAATTCCAGTTCAGTATCTTTCTTTTCAATTATATTTACTGTTCCTATTTTTATATCTGAAAGTTATCTATTCTAGTCTAGTTTTAGAAGTTTTTGAAGATTCATGATCTTCTAAAGGTCCAAAATAGAATTTTGAAATTGCTTGTCTATTGTTGTTGAAGTTAGATCAAATATGATCACTGAGATATTTCATGCTTTATTTTTTTTTAAATTTAATTTTATTTTTAAACTTTACAATATTGTATTAGTTTTGCCAAATATCGAAATGAATCCGCCACAGGTATACCCGCATTCCCCATCCCGAACCCTCCTCCCTCCTCCCTCCCCATACCATCCCTCTGGGTCGTCCCAGTGCACCTGCCCCAAGCATCCAGTACCGTGTATCGAACCTGGACTGGCGACTCGTTTCATACATGATATTATACATGTTTCAATGCTATTCTCCCAAATCTCCCCACCCTCTCCCTCTCCCACAGAGTCCATAAGACTGATCTATACATCAGTGTCTCTTTTGCTGTCTCATACACAGGGTTATTGTTACCATCTTTCTAAATTCCATATATATGCATTAGTATACTGTATTGGTGTTTTTCTTTCTGGCTTACTTCACTCTGTATAATAGGTTCCAGTTTCATCCATCTCATTAGAACTGATTCAAATGTATTCTTTTTAATGGCTGAGTAATACTCCATTGTGTATATGTACCATAGCTTTCTTATCCATTCATCTGCTGATGGGCATTTTTATGCATCTCTATTCATTTATAGATATAAGGTTTTTAGTAAGCTTATTTTGATAAAATATTATGTATCAGGACAATAGCTGTGAACCTCTTCATGTAAAAACCAACTCTATCTACAGTAACCAGTCCAGGAAGCCATCTTACTATCTATAAATCAAACTTATAGGAAGTCAGACCACTGTCTCTACAAAATAGTCTATATAGACAAACAACAACTCCTACAACAATTAGCTCCAAGTGAATAGGACTGATTAGTAATTGGTTGCTTTCCTAATATTTGTCCTGTTTCCATTTTAATTCCAATTGAGAAAATTAAATATGCAGGCCTATCCAAATACATAATATACACCCTTCTAGTAAGCCTGCCTACAGCTTCTCCATGCCAACACCCTCCAGTCAGGGCATACTTGAAGCTTTCCCTCTTTTCTACTATAAAAGCTTTCCCATTTCTCTCCCTTTGCCTGCCTTTGAGATTCTGTGAAAATGAAAGTAATAGTGGTTGACTCTCTTGCTAGAGCAAGCTCTGAATAAATAACTTCTGCCTGTACTAATCTGGTTGCTTTTTATTTCTACACTTGCCTAACCTACATAAAATGACTTTAGTTTAATACCTTTGATACAAACTATTTTATATGTTAGGCTTTGGGTCAGGTCCAAACTCAAGGCAGTAAACTATATAAATAATGTTCATGTCCTCACTTAGTTCAAAATTGGCAAAATAAATAAGCAGGTAAATGGAAAATATTAATATCATGGGCTTGACTTTGAAGATAAAGCCAGGCATAGTTTGTTAGTTAAATACAGAGTGATTTGTAAAGAAGAAAGATAGTGTAGCTAAAAGAGAATAGTACATACATAACATGTTTTTAAAATAAATATTTGGCAAACTATTTAATAAATATAATAGCCCTTGTTTTATTTTCAATTAATTCTTAACAAAAGTATCATTTTTCCCTTTAAAATATTTGCTATATACATTTCTCAAATATATCTTCAGATTTAAATTTAAGCTGACAGATATTCAGCTCAGCATTTATGTTTCCTTTTGGACTAATGAGTTTAAACACTCCCTTGATGATTATTTAATAGATGTTTCCTCTTAGATTCTCATATGTTTTTGAAATTACATTTGGACCAAAAAGAAAGTTTTGATAATTTGGATTTGGTAATTAGTATTTTCCAACTATCTCACATTTAAGAAAGACCACTTAATTTTAGTTTGTAAAATATTCTCTGCAAAATTTTGAGCATAATATTAAATAAAAATTCCTTTTCTTCTTGGGACTAAGATGAGGGATTTGCTACCCAATGTATTTCTAACTTGCTGAATTCTTTTTGAAATCCTAACACTAGTCAATGTTAAAATATTGCCCCTCAAAATTTGCACTTTAAAAACAATTTGAACTATAGATAACATTTTGCACTTATACCAGATTCACAAACTCTTTTGGATCTATTTGATTAATAATAAACTTCATAAAAGTCTAATATTTGGTCACCATTGACTATCCCAATTATGTTTTGTTTTTCATTTTGTCATTAGTGTCTAAACAAATGGATTGTAGCCTCAGTTGGGTCATATGGCATTTTCAGGGACTAGAAATGCATCTCTCTTACTTCAGTTTTCTTTGATGATATATTTATTTCTCACACTTGGTTACTAGTTACTAAAATTTAGGGATGCACTAAGTGTCTTGGGAACAAAGAAGAGTTGAGAGCTTTTAGGTGGGTTTAAAAAGACATAGCTGGACCACAAATTTTAAGTAAAATGTTATAAGAGAGATAACAAGAGAAGGGAATTAATTTTCCAGAAATATAACTTCTAGATAGTCACTGTTTAGTTATAAATATATTCAATATTAGAACTCACATTTTAAATTAATTAATTAGTTATGAAACCAAAAAAGAGGTGATCACTTGTAAGATTAGAACTAACTGTAGGTATTAATTCAAGATAGCATGGTGATGAAGCCCAGTACTTTTGGAATGCATGTTTAGAACCAAGTAGCTTAACAGTTGTCAAACATTAAGGTTTTTGTATGTGGCTGTGGTTAAACTATCCTCACCCTCAGGATGACAAGCTAGATAAAAGTCTCCCCCTCCTCCACACACAAATAGACTCATGATTCTGCAAATGCCACAATCTGAGCAGAAAAGAAAAAGTAAGTCAGAAGAAAACTTACCCAGTATAAGCAGATAAGCTAGTTCTCTTCTCTTTTGAACTAAATTTTAGATGGAAGTAAAAGGTGAAATTTAAAATAACAGAAACAACAATTGCAACAACATTAACAACAAAACTTTTGTGGAAATGTTCAAAAGTTACTAGCTTATCCTCAGGCTTTTCAGGTAACTTGGTGGTAAAGATTCTGCCTGCCAATGCTGGAGACACTGGTTCAATTCCTGGATCAGGAAGATCCCCTGGTGGAGAGGAAATAAACCCACTCCAAAGTTCTTGCCTTGAAAATCCCATGGACAGAGGAGCCTGGTGGGCTACACTATAGGGTCCCAAAGAGTTGGACATGGACACAACTGAGAGACTGAGCAGGCACAGCTTATCCTCACTTCGGTTTGGAATCTATTTATTTATTTATTTATTTTTTACTTTACAATATTGTATTGGTTTTGCCATACATTGACATGAATCTGGGAACACATGCACACCCATGGGTTTGGAATCTAATTGCCCACTATTTGCATTTCCTTCTCTAACTTCCAGGGCTGACAACAACAACATGAAAAGACCATTATCAACTCTAATGGATCCTTTTTGGAGACTCCCTCAGGATCATAGGAAAACAAGTCCATATAAAACAGGGTCAAACCAGGTCTTCTAGTAACTCTCTGAGGGAATACAAATGAAAATTGAGAATAACTATTTAACTAAAATTAACACAATCACATAACACAAAAATGTCAAGGCACCTTGAGCTGGAGTCAGAAAAATCAGCAAATTTTCAGAAAAAAAATTTTTTTTTAATTTTTAAATAATTAATTAATTTTACATTACAATATTGTATTTGTTTTGCCATACATTGACTTGAATCCACCATGAGTGTACATGTGTTCCCCATCCTGAACCCCCTTCCCACCTCCCTCCCCATCCCATCCCTCTGGGTCATCCCAGTGCACCAGCCCCGAGCACCCTGTATCATGCATCAAACCTGGACTGGTGATTGGTTTCACATATGATATTTTACAAGTTTCAATGCCATTCTCCCATATCATCCCACCCTCGGCCTCTCCCACAGAGTCCAAAAAACTGTCAATACATCTGTGTCTCTTTTGCTGTCTCATACACAGGGTTATTGTTACCTTCTTTCTAAATTCCATATATATGGGTTAGTATACTATATTGGTATTTTTCTTTCTGGCTTACCTCACTCTGTATGATAGTCTCCAGTTTCATCCACCTCATTAGAACTGATTCAAATGTATTCTTTTTAATGGCTGAGTAATATTCCATTGTGTATATGTACCACAGCTTTCTTATCCGTTCATCTGCTGATGGACATCTAGGTTGCTTCCATGTCTTGGCTATTATAAACAGTGCTGCAATAAACATTGGGGTACATGTGTCTCTTTTGATTCTGGTTTCCTCGGTGTGTGTGCCCAGCAGTGGGATTGCTGGGTCAAAGACCCAATCAAAAAGTGGGCCAAAGATCTAAACAGACATTTCTCCAAAGAAGACATACAGATGGCCAACAAACACATGAAAAGATGCTCAACATTACTCATTATCAGAGAAATGCAAATCAAAACCACAATGAGGTACCATTTCACGCCAGTCAGAACGGCTGCTATCCAAATGTCTACAAGCAATAAATGCTGGAGAGGGTGTGGAGAAAAGGGAACCCTCTTACACTGTTGGTAGGAATGCAAACTAGTCCCACCACTATGGAGAACAGTGTGGAGGAAAAAAAAATTTAACAAAAGGGCCAGAATCATAAAAACTTCAAATAAAAAGGTTATATATTATAAAATTAGAAAAAAATATTTTCTAACTTTAAAGGTAAGGAGTTGAATTTTAAACAAATTAGCAATAACAAATTAAAAATAAACCAAAATATCTTAAAAGTAAATTTAGAAATTTTAGAAATGAAATATATCTGAAATTAAAAATGCAATACCAGGGTTAAAATGGCAAATTAGATATGACTGAACAGAGAATTAGGAAATAGGAACATATACCAATAGCATGCTGGAATACTTTTATAATATTCCAGTAATTTTTCAGAAAGCAATGTATTTATTAAAGATGTAGAAGATGGAAAAAATTACATCTGTGATCTAATTGACATATAGAACATTCAGCCAACTATTACTGAATACACATTTTCTTTAAGGATGTGCAAGTCAGTTAAGAAATTGAGAATAAGTCATGTATTAAAGTGTGAACCAATATATCCCAAAATATAGACTTTATACAGATCAAAGTTTTTGCCAAAATGCAGTTGTTATAAATCAAAAAAGTACAAAAAGATTAAAAACTAAATCTTTATAAATCTACATGTCATATGTTGCTAAATAAAATCCAAATCCATATGGAATCAAATGGAAATTAAAGTACTATAATGAAAATACTACCTATCAAACTTGTGAAAGGCTGGTAAAACAGTACTTATAATGAAATTTACAGTCTAAGGTGCATATATTCAATAAGGAGAAAAACTAAACAAATTATAAAACTAAGCAAATGCCTTAAACATTTTGAAAATGAACATCAATATGCCACACAGAGTAAGTAGGAAGAAAACGTAAGTAAATAAATGAAGTAGAAAAACAAGATTAAGTAAGATTTTAAAAACTCAGAAAATATAATTCTTTGAAAATATTAATAGAGTTGATAAATCTTTAAGCTGAACTAAGAAAAATAACTGACATAAATACAAGTATTAGAATATAAATGATATAACTTCAATAACAGTAGGAATTAAAATATTAAAAATAAATTGTATATTTCCTAGAAAAATGTAAATTTTCAAAATTGACTTAAAATCCAAATATTTTCTGTAACTATTAAAAATTAAATCAATAATTTAAAATTTTCCAACAAAGAAAACCCAAATCTAAGAGCATTTAGAATGTGTATAGTACTCTATCAGACATTCAAGAAATAGTTCTAATAGTTTACAAAGTCATAAAGAGAGTAAAAACAGTAGAAGAAATAGAAAAAGAGGGAATTCAAATTATTTAATGCTAGTAAAAATTTAATTCCAGAATCAGATGTAAAATTTCCCCAAATTTTAGTGATTGAAATAATAAATATTTGTTATCTATTTTTGTGGTTCTAGAACCTCAGAGTTGCTTATCTAAAAGGTTCTGGCTCAGGATGTCTGTCTAAGCTGCAGTCACCTCAGGACTTACCTGGAAAACTCTCTACTTCCAAGTTCACTCTTGTAGCTCTTGGCAGGCTTTGAGTACATACAGGTCACTGGAGGAAAACATTATTGCTTTCCACCTGGTTCTCTTCATAGGGCTGCTCACCATATAGCAACTTGCTTCTCCCAGACATAGGTATCTGAGAGAGAAGTATGAGTGAGAATAACCAAGACAGAAGTCACAGTATTTTTAGAACTTGATATTTAAAATGATACCCCATCTCATCCTGCAATACTCTGTCCAGAGAGAGAAGGGTTACACAAGTGTGTGAATTCAAGGAGGCAGGGATTTGCAGGAGAAAGACCACCTTAAAGGCTGCCCGTCATACCAGATAAGGAAACTGAGAAGACTGCATGCAAGTTCATATACATTGACAAAAAACTCCTTAATAAAATAATAGCAATTAGATTGCATCAATAGTTTAAAATGAAATTATATCCTAGCCAAATTGGAATACAAAGATGTTTTAAGATTATTTAAAAAAAATGATTACATTATAATATATTACATTAACATTAAAAAGGTGGGAAACAATCAAATGGATAGGTATAGAAAATAATCTTAAGACAAAATTCAACATTCATTCATGAGAAAAATAGCATATTTTTTATGTTAAGAATGTTAAGAAAAATCACATCATTTAATATGAAAATATTTCACGTTCTATCTTCATTTATCTATTCTTTCATGATATTGATATTAAGCAGTCTTAGTAAAATAAATTTTCATATAAATAAAAAATTTAAAAACCTTAGTCATGAAGAGATAAATTGGAGAGGTTTTCATGAAAAACAAAAATGGTTTTGAATGAATGTCTATTTAAAATAGAATAAGACTTCAAAAAATTAGAGATACCAAGGGAATATTTCATGTAAACATGAGCACTGCTATTGCTGCTAAGTCGCTTCAGTTGTGTCTGACTCTGTGCGACGGCATAGAAGGCAGCCCAACAGGCTCCCCTGTCCCTGGGATTCTCCAGGCAAGAACACTGGAGTGGATTGCCATTTCCTTCTCCAATGCATGAAAGTGAAAAGTGAAAGTGAAGTCACTGAGTCTTGTCCTACTCCTAGCAACCCCATGGACTGCAGCCTATCAGGTTCCTCCATCCATGGGATTTTCCAGGCAAGAGTACTGGAGTGGGTAAAGATGGGCACAATAAAAGACAAAAATGGTATGTACCTAACAGAAGCAGAAGCTATTAAGAGGGGGTGGCAAGAATACATGGAAGACTGTAAAAACAAGATCTTCATGACCCAGATACCACCATCATGTGACCACTCACCTAGAGCCAGACATCCTGGAATGCAAAGTAAAGTGGGCCTTAGGAAGCATCACTAATGAACAAAGTTATTGGAGGTGATGTAATTCCAGCTGAGCTATTTCAAATCATAAAAAGATGATGCTGTGAAAGTGCTACACTCAATATGCCAGCGAATTTGGAAAACTCAGCAGTGGCCACAAGACTGGAAAAGGTCAGTTTTCATTCCACTCCCAAAGAAAAGCAATGCCAAAGAATGTTCAAACTACCACACAGTTGCACTCATCTCACAGGCTAGCAAAGAAATGCTCAAAATTCTCTAAGCTAGGTTTCAGTAATACATGAACTGAGAACTTTCAGATATTCAAGCTGGATTTAGAAAAGGCAGAGGAATCAGAGATCAAATTGCCAACATCCACTGGAGCATAAAAAAGGCAAAAGAATGCCAGAAGAAACATCTACTTCTGCTTCACTGACTATGCTAAAGCCTTTGTATGGATCACAACAAACTGGATAATTCTTCAAGAGATGGGAACACCAGACCACCTAACCTGCCTCCTGAGAAATCTGTATGTGGGACAAGAAGCAACATTTAGAACCAGATATAGAACAAAGGACTGGTTCCAGAGTGGGAAAGGTCAAGGCTTATAGAGTTACCTGCTTATTTAATGTACATGCAGACTACATCATGCAAATTGCTGGGCTGGATGAAGCACAAGTTGGAATAAGATTGCCAGGAGAAATAACAGTAACCTCAGATATGCAGATGACACCACCCTTATGGCAGAAAGTGAAAAGGAACTGAAAAGCCTCTTGATGAAAGTGAAAGGAGATTGAAAGAGCTGGCTTGAAATTCAACATTCAAAAAATGAAGACCATCCATCACTTCAGTCGCTCAGTCGTGTCTGACTCTTAGCGATCCCATGAATTTCAGCATGTCAGGCTTCTGTGTCCATCACCAACTCCTGGAGTTCACCCAAACTCATGTTCATCGAGTAGGTGATTCCATCCAGCCATCTCATCCTCTGTCGTCCCCTTCTCCTCCTGCCCCTAATCCCTCCCAGCATCAGAGTCTTTTCCAATGAGTCAACTCTTCCATGAGGTGGCCAAAGTACTGGAGTTTCAGCTTTAGCATCACTCCTTCCAATTAACAACCAGGACTGATCTCATTTAGAATGGCCTGGTTGGATCTCCTTGCAGGCCAAGGGACTCTCAAGAGTCTTCTCTAACACCATAGTTTGAAAGCATCAATTCTTCGGCACTCAGCTTTCTTCACAGTCCAAATCTCACATCTATACATGACCACTGGAAAAAACATAGCCTTGACTAGATGGACCTTTGTTGGCAAAGTAATGTATCTGCTTTTGAATATGTTACCTAGGTTGGTCATAACTTTCCTTCCAAGGAGTAAGCGTCTTTTAATTTTATGGCTGCAGTCACCATCTGCAGTGATTTTGGAGCCCCCAAAATAAAGTCTGACACTGTTTCCACTGTTTCCCCATCTATTTCCCATGAAGTGATGGGATCAGATGCCATGATCTTAGTTTTATGAATGTTGAGCTTTAAGCCAAATTTTTCACTCTTCTCTTCAACTTTCATCAAGAGGTTTTTTAGCTCCTCTTCACTTTCTGCCATAAGGGTGGTGTCATCTGCAGATCTGAGGTTATTGATATTTCTCCTAGCAATCTTGATTCCAGGTTGTGCTTCTTCCAGCACAGCGTTTCTCATGATGTACTCTGCATAGAAGTTAAATGAACAGGTTGACAATATACAGCCTTGACATACTTCTTTTCCTATTTGGAACCAGTCTGTTGTTCCATGTTCAGTTCTAACTGTTGCTTCCTGACCTGCATATAGGTTTCTCAAGAGGCAGGTTAGGTGGTCTGGTATCCCCATCTCTTTCAGAATTTTCCACAGTTTATTGTGATCCACACAGTCAAAGGCTTTGGAATAGACAATAAAACAGTAATAGATGTTTTTCTGGAACTCTCTTGCTTTTTCATTGATCCAGCAGATATTGGCAATTTGATCTCTGGCTCCTCTGCCTTTTCTAAAACCAACTTGAACATCTGGAAGTTCATGGTATTGCTGAAGCCTGGCTTGGAGAATTTTGAGCATTACTTTACTAGCGTGTGAAATGAGTGCAATTGTGTGGTAGTTTGAGCATTCTTTGGCAATGCCTTTCTTTGGGAATGGAATGAAAACTGACCTTTTCCAGTCCTGAGGCCACTGCTGAGTTTTCCAAATTTGCTGGCATATTGAGTGCAGCACTTTCACAGCATCATCTTTCAGGATTTGAAACAGCTCAACTGGAATTCCATCACCTCCACTAGCTTTGTTCATAGTGATGCTTTCTAAGGCCCACTTGACTTCACGTTCCAGGATGTCTGGCTTTAGTTAAGTGATCACGCCATCATCATTATCTGGGTCATGAAGATCTTTTTTGTACAGTTCTTCTGTATATTCTTGCCACCTCTTCTTAATATCTTCTGCTTCTGTTAGGTCCATACCATTTCTGTCTTTTATCAAGCCTATCTTTGAATGAAATGTTCCCTTGGTATCTCTAATTTTCTGGAAGAGATCTCTAGTCTTTCCCATTCTGTTGTTTTCCTCTATTTCTTTATATTGATAACTGAGGAAGGCTTTCTTATCTCTCCTTGCTATTCTTTGGAACTTTGTGTTCAGATGCTTATATCTTTCTTTTTCTCCTTTGCTTTTTGCTTCTCTTCTTTTCACAGCTATTTTTAAGGCATCCTCAGACAGCCATTTTGATTTTTTGCATTTCTTTTCCATGGGGATGGTCTTGATCCCTGTCTCCTGTACAATGTCACAAACCTCATTCCATAGTTCATCAGGCACTCTATGTATCAGACCTAATCCCTAAAATCTATTTCTCATTTCCACTGTATAATCATAAAGGATTTGATTTAGGTCATACCTGAATGGTCTAGTGGTTTTCCTTACTTTCTTCAATTTAAGTCTGAATTTGGCAATAAAAGATAAAGGACATCTTTTTTGGGTGTTAGTTCTAAAAGGTCTTGTAGGTCTTCATAGAACCGTTCAACTTCAGCTTCTTCAGCATTACTGGTTGGGGCATAGACTTGGATTACTGTGATATTGAATGGTTTGCTTTGGTAACGGACAGAGATCATTCTGTCATTTTTGAGATTGCATCCGAGTACTGCATTTCAGACTCTTATGTTGACCATGATGGCTACTGCATTTCTCCTAAAGAATTCCTGCCCACAGTAGTAGATACAACGGTCATCTGAGTTAAATTCACCCATTCCAGTCCATTTTAGTTTACTGATTCCTAGAATGTCGACCTTTACTCTTGCCATCTCCTGTTTGACCACTTCCAATTTGCCTTGATTCATGGACCTAACATTCCAGGTTCCTATGCAATATTGCTCTTTACAGCATCAGACCTTGCTTCTATCACCAGTCACATCCACAACTGTGTATTGTTTTTGCTTTGGTTCCATCCCTTCATTCTTTCTGGATTTATTTCTCCACTGATCTCCAGTAGCATATCAGGCACCTACTGATTTGGGGAGTTCCTCTTTCAGTATCCTATCATTTTGCCTTTTCATACTGTTCATGGGGTTCTCAATGCAAGAATACTGAAGTAGTTTGCCATTCCCTTCTCCAGTAGACCACATTCTGTCAGACCTCTCCACGATGTCTTGCCTGTCTTGGGTGGTTCAATATGGCATGGCTTAGATTCACTGAGTTAGACAAGGCTGTGGTCTGTGTGATTAGATTGACTACTTTTCTGATTATGGTTTGTGTGTCTGCCTTCTGATGTCTCTTGTAACACCTACCGTCTTCCTTGGGTTTCTCTTATCTTGGACATGGGGTATCCCTTCACAGCTGCTCCAGCAAAGTGCAGCCGCTGCTCCTTACCTTGGACGAGCGGTATCTCCTCACAGCCGCCCCTCCTGACATTGAACGTGGAGTAACTCCTCTCTGCCCTCCTGCGCCCATGCAGCCACCACTCCTTGAATTGTTCCACATTCACCGGCATATCCTGGAGCAAATGCAACTGCCACTCCTACTGGAGCAGTGACCACCAAACGGACCATCCAAGGAATGTTTACAAACATGAGAAGCAACCTGAAAATCCCAAAACCCTCTAAAGAATAAAGCTGCACAGGGCATAGCTGACTGGCTTGCATTGCATCTTGCGGGCTCCTGTGGTTCTCCCCGCGTCTGGGAGTGTGCCCATGCCGGCAACGCACGCCAATCCGCAGGAACCACCACAGGGCAGCAGTGAGTTGTCGGGACCACCGAGAGATGCCAAACCATCCATCACTTCATGGCAAATAGATGGGGAAACAATGGAAACAGTGAGAGACTATTTTCTAGGGCTCTGAAAACACTACAGATGGTGATTGCAGACATGAAATTAAAAGACGCTTGCTCCTTGGAAGAAAAGCTATGACAAACATAGACAGAATAGTAAAAAGTAGAGACATTACTTTGCCAATAAAGGTCCATCTGATCAAAGCTATGGTTTTACCAGTAGTTATGTATGGATGTGTGAGTTGGATCATTAATAAAGCTGAGTTCCGAAGAATTGATGCTTTTGAACTGTGGTATTGGAGAAGACTCTTCAGAGTCCTTTGGACTGCCAGAAGATCAAATCAGTGAATCCTAAAGGAAACCCATCCTGAATATTCATTGGAAGGACTGATACTGAAGCTGAAGCTCCAGTACTTTGGCCACCTGAAGAACTGACTCATTCCAAAAGACACTGATGCTGGGAAAGATTGAAGGCTGGAGGAGAAGCAGATGACAGAGGATGAGATGATTGGATGGCATCACTGACTTAATGGACATAAGTTTGAGCAAGCCCCAGGAGTTAGTGATGGTCTGGGAAGCCTGACGTGCTGCAGTGCATGGATTCACAAAGTGTCGCACATGACTGAGCAACTGAACTGAACTGAATAACATATTTTTTAAAACTGTTGGTAGTAAATTTTTGAAGGATGAAATCTTGTACTACAAACAAAAATGAAGGACATTATTTCAACTTAGTAACAAGCTAAATTAAAATAATACAGATTAATTTTATTCTTAGGAGTCAATTGCCATGGAATTTCCTTGCTTTGTACAACTAAAAGAAATAAAAAGAAAATCTGGAATTATTGTTCATGCTCCATTCAACTGAAGAAGTTAATCACCTATTTGGAATTAGGATCCATATTTTGTATCCTGTACTTTGAATTTTTTTTTTTTACTATATAACCTATAATATATTGTCATAGACAAAAAAAAAAGAGAGAGAGAGAGAGAAAAGAAGCAGCATTTTGTGTACTGAAATGGAAGAGATTTACTGTTATTTGTTCAGAAGTGTGTGAACAAAAATGATGTGGCTCTAAGGATTTGTGCATGGATGTGTAACAGATTCACCGCACTTTAAAGGTGAAAATTCAAGTCACCAAAGAAACCTGAACTTTTTAGATTTATAATTGGATTATATAAAAATTCAGTTAATGAAATTAAGTAAAGTGAAAATTTTTAATTGATGTCCTTTATATTTTGATTCATCCTTTTCTCTTTCTTTACTTTGTAAGGATTCTTTTTCCTTAACTATATTGAAAGTCAGCAGTATTGTTTAAGCACATATCTTAATGGGTGTTAATGAAGCAGGAACAAAGATCTTCTAAAAGATTCAGACTTCTCTATGGAGGATTTTCTTGCAGGGGATTAGTGCCAGTTATGCTTTTTTCACATTGATAATAAATTAAGATTATATGTTACTTCTCTTTGATTTTCTTTGCCTTATTATGATAATTGTTATGATGCTAATTAGCAAATTGTGTGTTTCTTCATCAGTTTAATTTATTTTGATTTTTTAAAGTAGAGGAACAAATTAGCATGGCATAAGACACAAAATCACCATAATAGCATAACAAGCAAAAGAAAATGAATGAATTAGCACATAGTTGAAGTTACTTGGAAGACAATTCTATGTATCCAGATGCAATATGATAATTTATCTATTCTTGGTGAAAATTTTCATTAAAACAAGCAATATTGTAGGCCCTTATGAAGTTTGAAATTATACTTAACATTTCTGTGACAAAGGTGGATTATTTTTTATTAAATAAAGGATTTCCTGCATTTTTCCATTGAAAATGTATACTGCTAGAGGTTTGTCTGTGGTAACATTCCAGAGAAACACTTCACATGCAGAATGTGTCTGCACAAATTATTTATTCAAGGTAGACTAACCAAACACTATGCTAGTGTTTTATGTACAAGACTAAAACCATTAAAAATCCTATAAAATAAAATTTGTTATTTTACTAACACTATATTTTAATAAAAATGAAATCAGATTGTAACCTCTTCATATGCAAAGATATCTGGCATGTAGTAGGCGTGCAGTGATTAAAAAATGAATAAATAAATGGATGAATGGTATCCTAATAACTATTAATGGTTCTTTCTGTTTTCATTAAGTTTCTGTTACATTGGTAGGCTTAAGTTTCACAATGTATGTAGTGTGACAGTCTTTGATTTGTTTTGGGGTAGAATGTACTGAAAGGGAAATGTAATCTCTGGGTGACCAGTCACACATTATAAAGGAATAGCATAAAATGACGTACAGAAATAAAAAAGACAGTATTGACAACCTGTCTGGCATATCATGTGCCAGTTCTTTTCCTTTCAGGAAGTCTCTCTTTAGTGAATGGTCAGTCCAGTTGGTATAGGAGTTTGATTTGTGACTGATGAAGGAAGCTCATGTCTGGGTGCCAACACAATCACCTGGAAAGGAAGGAGATTTGATGTCATTTAGACCCATAACAAAACCTGATATTTACACAAAGACCTTTGGCAAGGGGCACCAATCCTTGAAGCCAATCTACCTCTGCAATAAAATGTCCTAAGAAAGGAAGAGAGATCAGGATGTATTGTGTTCTTTGTTTTGTTTGATCAAGCTGGTGTCTAAAAGGAATTGATATCCTCACAGGCATAAATGGCTCTCTAGCTCATACTGAATTTAGGTTTATGTTGCTGATGTCAATTTTCCTGAGAATTTATTCATTAAAAGAGTTTTCTTTTTTATTCCTTTAACAAAATAAGAGATTCTGAACTTGGCCCCCGAAACCCTCATGTTTGGCTCTCCTCCATAAAAAAGAAGACCCAAGCATGATTTACAACTTACATAAAGCCTGAAATTTCTTTATTTGGAATGAGATTAGTGAATGTTAACAATAGTGGTCCAAATCCTTTTTCTGGGAAAGTTAAAATTTTAGAGTTAGCTAGTCCAAAAGGAATTTCCATAAGTTTCTCAACAGTTTTTTTAACCTCTTTACTGAATTGAACTATGTCCCTGCAAACTTTAAGATCACTTGGAATTTCTGAATGTGACCTTTTGTGGAAATGGGGGCTTGACAAAGATCCTCAAGACTAGGATAAGCTCCATATCCAATGTAAGTCACGTACTTGTAAGAGGAGGGAAATTTGGACACAGAAACAGAAACACACAAGGTCATGTAAAATTGAGACAATGAAACAGATATCAGGAAGAGAAATTTAGGAAACAATCCCATTATCCATCATACCAAAAAAAAAAAAAAAAATCTAGGAATAAACCTACTTAAGGAGGCAAAAGACCTGTTCTCAAAAACTGTATGATGATGATGAAAGAAAGTGAAGATAACACAAACAGATAGAAAGATATACTGTGTTCTTAGATTGGAAGAATTAACATTGTTAAAATGACCATACTACTCAAGGCAATCTACAGATTCAGTGTAATGACATTTTTCACATACCTGGAACAAAAATTTTTTAAATTTGCATGGGAACTCAAAAGATCCCCCAAATAGCCAAAATAATCTTGAAGAAGAAGAATAGAGCTGGACAAATCATGCTCTCTAATCTCAGACTATACTACAAAACTACAGTAAACAAAATATTATAGTACTAGCACAAAAACAGACACATAGATCAATGGAACAGTATAGAAAGTTCAGAAAGAAACCTAGGGACTTAAGATTAATTAATCCACAACAAAGGAGGCAAAAATATACAACATAGAAAAGGCAGTCTCTTCAATAAGTGGTGCTAGGAAAATTGGACAGCTAGAGGTAAAAGAATATAATTAGAATATTTTCTAACACTTTATACAAAAATTAACTCAAAATGGATTAAAAATGTAAACTCAAGGCCGGATACTATGAAACACCTAGAGGAAACTGAGGCAGGAGACTCTTTGACATAAATTACAGCAATATTTTTTTAGATCCATCTCCTACGGTAATGAAAAACAAAAATAAACAAATGTGACCTAATTAAATGTAAAAGCTTTTGAATAGCAATGAAACCATAAACAAAATGAAAACACAACCTATGAACTGGGAGAAAATACTTGAACATGATGCAACTAACAAGCAAATAATTTCCAAAATATACAAATAGCTCATACAGCTCAACATTTAGGGGAAAAACTAATCAAAAAAGGGCAGAAAACCTAAACAGACATTTCTTTAAAGAAGAGATACAGCTGGCCAACAGGTACATGGAAAGATGTTCAACACTGATAATTACTAAAGAAATGTAAAGCAAAACCACAATGAGATGTTACATCACACCAGTTAGAATGGCCATCATTAAAATGTCTACAAATAATAAACCCTAGAGAAGATGTGGAGGAAAAGGAACCATCTTACACTGTTGGTGGGAATGTAAATTAGTATGGAAAATACAATGGTAAGGTTCCTTAAAAAACCCAATGTTATCATATGACCCAACAATCCCACTCCTAAGCATACCTGGAGGAAATCTTAATTTGCAAAGTTATATGCACCCCAGTGTTTATAGGAGCACTATTTACAATAGCCAAACCATGGAAAAATCCTAAATGTTCATCAACAGGGGCATGAATAAATATGTGAGGTGTATACATGACATACACACACACGTGCCCACACATACACAGACATACAGAGAGATATAATGGAATATTATTCGACCATAGAAAAGAATGAAATAATGCCATTTGCAGTAACATGGATGAACCTAGAGATTTTTATGCTAAGTATGTCAGAAAGAGACAACATATGATATTACTTGGATGTGGAATCTAAATAGGACACAAATGAACTTATCTATGAAACAGACACACGGACATAAAGAACAACCTTGTGGTTGCCAAGGGGCTGTGGGGGAGGGATGGATTGGGTGTTTGGGATTAGTAGATGCAAACTATTACACATAAGATGGATAAACAACAAGGTATCACTGTATAGATATTCAATAAATTGTAACTATCTATAATGGAAAATGATCTGGAAAAGAATATATATATATATTCTTTATATACTTTATATACATATGTATATATATATATATATATATATATACACATATGAAGTAGAGTTAATTTGCAATGTTTCAGGTATAATACCTGTAATACTTCAACAAAAAACAGTTAAGAAAAATGGAGACAAAGACGGGAACACCAAAGATTGCTGATAATTAACCGAAACTGGGAGAAGCAAAATTAGAATTCACTCCTCCCCTACCTGCCCACCGAGACTCGGAGGGAACATGGTCTTGCTGACAACTCGATTTGAACTTCTAGGTTCCAGAACTGTGAAACAAAGATTTTTGTTTGTTTGTTTTTAAGCTGCCTATTTGTCTTAGGAAACAAAGTTAGACTTTAGTGCTAGGAAGTTGAATGTTACTGTATCAAATACTCAGATGTGTAAGTATCTTCATTAAACACATGGAGATATTTTTCATTTCCACAAAGAATATATTCTCTTAAAGATAAGGAATAGAGAATGGAAGTGTTTGGAAGCACATGATAGTAAAGTCTAAACCACCTTGAAGAGACTGTTGGTAGAAATACATACATAGTAAAGGTGATTCTGGTGAGTTCTCAAAGAAATAAGCAGAACTGTATAAAAGTTTCTACCACCTTAGTGTATACATATATTATAAATAGAATGTTGCCAGAAACACTAATGGATTTTCTGGTGAGGTATTAGATGGAAAAGAGAAACATGCTGTTGGAAATTGGAAGAAAAGCTATCCTTGTCATAAGTGGCATAAAACAAGGCTAGATTGTTTTCTACTGTTGAATACAGAAAGATAAAACTTGTACGCAGTTAACTTGGATGCTTAGCTGAGGAGATGTCTAAGCCAGGTTTAGAAGGTACAACCTGATTTCTCCTTCCTGCTTGTAGTATATTGTGAGAGAAAATAAATAAATTGAGGAATTAACTGTTTAGTGAAAAGGAACCAGCACTTGATGATTTGGAAAGTTCTCAGCCCATCCAGACAGCATGCTCTGGGAGTAGAGCCAAGAGTGTAGTTGAACAATTATTTACTAAGGTAACAGTTAGGCATGTGATTAGCCATGTGACTTATGTATCCAACAGCAATCTTATTAAAAGCCAGGAATCAAATTGGAGTTATCCAGAAAGGCTCTGTGGAGAATCGTGGTGTCTAATGGCATGGATCTCCTCAAAATTCACAGACGGCAAAGAGGGTTTGAGAATTTTATACCAGTAGAAATACTTCCAGCCTGGACTGAAAGGAACAGAGATGGTATGGATATCTGTTGCTTTAAGCCACCAATTTTGCTTTATCATATCAGTCCTAGAAAACTAATAAAACCTCTAAAAGAAGCAAAACCCATTGGAAGACTTCATGCCTGAGGAAGGAATATGATCTTCCAAAACGAAGGGGAGATACCTGAGATTAGCTATATGTAACTCATTGTCTTGAAAAGTATCTCCAGTGTCTTCCACATTGAGAAGAGTTCAACTGGAAAGATGTGTATGTCTATATCCATATTCATTACTATTGCCATATATGTATCTATATATACATATATAATTATATCTACATTTATATCCCTCTGTAAAAGAATAAATGCATAATAACACAAAGAAGCAAGAACAAAATGAAATCAGGACACGATGTACTGAAAAAGGTAAAAACATGCAAAAGAGTTCAAGAACACTTTGGGTTTGATCACATGTAGACACAGTGATTGACAAATTATAATGCCTATGGGTGCTAGTTGGACAAATTAAGTCAATGAAACACATGGGATACTTATATATTATTAAACACATGGAAATATTTTCGTTTATACAAAAACAAAATGTGTTCTCTGTGAATCTTCCTAAAAACCATTATTTCACAACATTTTTTGATTCCATCAAAAATCATTTCCCCATTTTTGATTGAGGCATTGGTACAGCCACATGATCTTATGGCAATTATTTAACTCTACAGTTATAGAGTAAAAGAAACCATAGACAATACATAAAGGAATGAGCATATTTTATTTACAGAAAAACATAGCAGAATTTGGACCATAAGCCCTAGTTTGCTGATCACTGCTTTATATGTCAACAAAATTAATAATATTTTTCTTCTCAACCAGTGAAATGTGTAAAAACATATGCAATATAGTACCTGACAGTAAATTAGAAATCTAAGGTATACATATGTGTAATATGAAAGTAGTCATCCCACTAGGTGGGCTTCCCTGGTGGCTCAGACAGTAGAGCATCGGCCTGCAGTGTGGGAGATCTGGGTTCAATTCCTAAGTCAGGAAGGTCTCATGGAGTAGGGAATGGCTACCCACTGCACAGAGGAGCCTTATTAATTACCTGATTTTTCACAGAACTTAAAAAATTCTTTGTTAGGCTTTTTTTGTTACTGTAGCCATGTTTCACACAACACACACACATACACACTTTGTACTGTTAAAAAATATTTGATTAAGTATAGGAATACTTAAAGAGAAAGGCTCTTTTAGAATAAAGTGAGGGGATATTCAAGAATAGGACTGCTGAAGTCAACAGCCTTGTCTTTCATCTTGACTCCTTAATTTATTTACTAGCTGAAAATGGGAAAGTTCCTTAAATTCTTAGTTTCATTCTTTTAATCTATAAAATGGATAATAAAAATATCTACTTCATAGGGGTTCTGTTAGAACTAAGGGCTCAGCATAGATGAGGCATATCACTGATACTTGAATTAATTTTGATTTTTTGTATCATTAATCAATAGTAAGTGAAAGTAAAATTCGCTCAGTCATGACAGACTCTTTGAGACTCCATGGACTATACAGTCACAATGAGTCGGACATGACTGAGTGACTTTCACTATACAGTCCATGGAATTCTCTAGGCCAAAATACTGGAGTGCTTTCTTCTCCAGAGGATGTTCCCAACCCAGGGATCGAACCCAGGTCTCCCACATTGCATATGGATTCTTTACCAGCTGAGCCACAAGGGAATTCCAAGAACACTGGAGTGGATAGCCTATCTCTTCTCCAGGAGATTTTCCCAAACCAGGAATCAAACTGGGGTCTTCTGCATTCCAGGTGAATTCTTTACCAAATGAGTTATCAGGGTAGCCCAAATCAATAGTAAGTGGCAGCCATATATATATAAAGAATGTTAGACATAATTCTAAATTTGTACACTTATTATTAATATCACTGTAATAATTTTCACTTTTTAAACAACTCAAGATAGATTATCATCTGTATTGGTTTCTGTGCTCTGTTGGCAAGAGCTATTAACATACTCCAGTAGTCCAAGGCAGCAAATACTACATATGGTTCCTATGTGGTGGCAAAGCACTTCTAAATAAATAAATATTGTACAGAGGCTATAGTTAACTGAGCAATTTAAGTATAACACAAGTTGGAATAAGTCAACATTACTATGGATACCTAGCAAAGCAATTCACACCAAAATGTGAGAAATATTTAATAATTGAAAATTGATCATAATATATTTTAACAAACACCACAAATTTTCATAGTATTTTTTGTCTTTTTCTTTGAAAGTAAACCAATATGAGATGTTTCTTGAATGTCATCTCACAAATTGAAGAAAAAATACTTAAGTTCTTATTTAACAGATTATAGTTAACTTACTTTAGTTCATAAATATAAATCATTAATAAATAAAAAAAAATCATAGGCCACAGCAACAAAGGCAGTACATTCTTAAAGTCTGGAAAAATTATTCCATTTTCATGCTATGGTTAGGCATTTAACAATTCTTTTCTCCAGTGAATAACACAAACTTTCCATTTCAAATATGAATCCCTTGAGGATTAGGATTTTGATAGCTGAGTTATTTTCTAGTTTATGAAGTCACTGCCTTTGTGAGAACTTACAAGCTATAAAGCGTCATAAGCCCACTGGTTGCTACTAGCTACCAAATCATTATTCTCAAAACATGGAACACAATTATTCATGTAACATTTAAATATTTTACTACTTAATATACTCCAGTTCAATAGTGAATCAGATTCTCTACCATATCAAAGTGAAAGACTATTCTCTAAACATGGTTAAATACATGAACGTTTTGTAAGCTATTATTAACAAGGAGCAGAATTTAAATATACAAATTTTGAAAAGTATTGCCAGCCAGGCAACACATGCTACTATAAAAACGCCTCAAGTTCTTCAGTGAGGGAATATCTATTAAATGCAAAAGGCAAGACAGTAAACAGCATGGTGGAACAGTGTAAGTCAGGCAGCCTAAAACTAGATGTATGCTTAGTCGCTCAGTCATATGCAACTCTTTGTGACCCTTCTGTCCATTGTGGATTCTCCAGGCAAGAATACTGGAGTGGGTTGCCATTCCCTCCTGCAGGGGATCTTCCCCACTCAGGGATAGAACCCAGGTCTTCCACATTGCAGGTGGATTCTTTAATATCTAGATAGTAGGCCAGGATTGAAGGAGTGGTGGCCTTTGCATTCCAAAGCCTAAATGAAAAACCTCAAAGAATTGCAGGAGTGTATTGTGGACTGAGATAAAATATAAATGCAGTACCATTACTTCATGGGAAATAGATGGGGAAACAGTGGAAACAGTGTCAGACTTTATTTTTTTGAGCTCCAAAATCACTGCAGATAGTGACTGCAGCCATGAAATTAAAAGATGCTTACTCCTTGGAAGGAAAGTTATGACCAACCTAGATAGCATATTCAAAAGCAGAGACATTACCATGCCAACAAAGGTCCGTCTAGTCAAGGCTATGGTTTTTCCAGTGGTCATGTATGGATGTGAGAGTTGGACTGTGAAGAAAGCTGAGCACTGAAGAATTGATGCTTTTGAACTGTGGTGTTGGAGAAGACTCTTGAGAGTCCCTTGGACTGTAAGGAGATCCAACCAGTCCATCCTAAAGGAGATCAGTCCTGGTTGTTCATTGGAAGGACTGATGCTGAAGCTGAAACTCCAATACTTTGGCCACCTCATGCAAAGGGTTGACTCATTGGAAAACACCCTGATTCTGGGAAAGATTGAGGGCTGGAAGACAAGGGGACGACAGAGGATGAGATGGCTGGATGGCATCACTGACTCGATGGACATCGGTTTGGGTAGACTCTGGGAGTTGGTGATGGACAGGGAGGCCTGGCATGATGCGATTCATGGAGTTGCAAAGAGTCGGACAGGACTGAGTGACTGAACTGAACTGAACTGAACATTCTTGAAGCCTATAGTCTTATAATGCAAGAGATATCTTGTCTAAAACAAATGTCTTCTGTTACAGACATTATATGTTTTTTAATGCCACTAGACTCAAAATCAACCCTGCTTATCTTGGTCATTATTAGCCTGATATATAAATAGTTCTTAAACCTAAAGATCTTTCCTGAAGATTAGGCATTAGGACTTGTAATATTCCCATTCATCACTTTCACTTGGACTTTGAACTACAGTGATCTTAATAAAACTCAAGAATTGCAATTTAAAACAACTGTAAAATAACTTGTACATGTGTATGTAGACATAAAAGTTATGGAAAGAATCCCCAAGACATCACTTGGTAAAAATATTTGCAATTAAACAATGTGAAGAAATTTATAGCAGTTTATCAATGCATTTCAATTTGTTTGATATTGAAAATATATATTAACAGAATAAACTTACTTAAGAAATCCTGTGATAAGATTATGATACTCATTAATTTCTAGATATGAATGAGTGAATTGGAAACAAGTGAGGACATATGCATTTGTCTTATAGTTTATTTGCTATAAATAATATTTTACCATTTATTCATACTTATGTGTTGGGTGGAGAGAGAAAGAGAGAAGGTGTGTGAGAGAGAAGAAAGCTGTGCAGAAGAAGAATAAATATCCTAACTAGGACCAGAAGAATTATGACTCTTAAAATAGTCACAATCATAGTAAGGAAGAGAAGTGAGGTCCACGCGTGCTCAGTCATTACAGTCGTGTCTGACTCTTTGCAATTAGCTCAATGGACTGCAGCCCAGCAGGCTGTCCATGGGGTTCTCCAGGCAAGAATACTGGAGTGGGTTGCCAGGCTCTCCTCCAGGGGATCTTTACGTCCCACTGATCGAACTGGAATCTCCTGCTTTGCAGGTGGATTCTTTACCACTGAGCCACTGGGAAAGCCCAAGAAAAGTGCTAAGAGATCAGTTATTGTAGGCAATAGAAATCCCATCTTCCATGGGCTTGTGTTTCTTTATTAGGAACATTAGAGTTTTACATTAGGAACTCTAAAAATATTTCAGAGTTTGACAAATTTTGGTTAAATCTTATTCCCTCTGTGTGCATGCATGCTAAGTCACTTCAGTGGTATCCAACTTATGTGACCCCATGGCTGTAGCCTGCCAGGCTCCTGTGTCCATGGGATTCGCCAGGCAGGAATACTGGAGCAGGTTGCCATTTCATCCTTCAGGGGATCTTCCTGACTCAGGATCCAACCTGAGTCTCTTCTGTCTCCTATATTGTCTTTTGTGTGTGTGTGTGTGTGTGTGTGTGTGTGTGTGTGTGTGTTTACCACTAGTGCCACCTGGGAAACCCTTACTGCCTCTACTTACAATTTTGTTTGCTTGGCTAAATTTATTAAACAATTTGAGATTTTATTTCTTCAGCTGTAAAATTGGAATAATTTTAACTACCTCAACTAATTATTATAAAAATTAGATAGCATTGGTTTCTCTGGTGACTTTAAAATAGTACTTGATATATGTTTAATGTTGGTGATCTTTCTTTTTCTCCTAACTAATGACAATTAGGACCATACACAGAATTTAAGATTCACAAGCCACCAGTTGGGACTATCTTTGTGTTGATTTGTATAATAATCCTACTATTAATGTGACAGACCTGTGACAGACCTGTTCCTTTTGGGAAGCTTCTTCCTAGTGATTTAGTCATCATTTCTTGTCATTAGTTGAAACCTCAGTCTCTTTCACATGAATAGTAGCAGCAAACTAGTGTTTTCTCCATAAAGTGTTGCTACTTAAATATATAGCTTATTATGTATAACCTCATTTGTTGAGTTAATATAATCCTGATAATGTATAAAAATCAGATTTTCAATTTCTATCATTTTCTAAATTTGTTACTATGCTTAAAAGTAATATGGGGCTATTTATATCATTGTGGTAAGTACATAAAAAGTGTGTCTTAAATTTTTGCAGTGGATGAAGCTTTAGCCATAGTGTTCTGGAATTTCTTTCCAATTGACCTGAGTGTGTTCTTTTTATATAAAACTTCAGACTTTGCCATCATCTAGCTCATGGGTTTTATCTTGTATGTATAATTCCCATGGGACTCTTTAATGTCTTGTTGAAATTCTGAACTATTCTGTGTATAAGAATAAAATGACTTGATCTGCCATTTTAATGTCTGAATCAACATAGGAATTGATGAGAGTCCCATCAATCTAGCATTCTAGTATCTAGCCATTGCTATGTCCCTTTCCAAATATTTACAGGCTCTTCTTTAAACAATCCATTTGAAGATTTTGTCTAGATCCAGGTTCACTGGACTGTAAATTTTTCTATTATTTTTACCCTTTCAAAACTTGAAATATCATCCACCTATCTTTTCTTTCATATTTTCTAGCTAGCCATTGATTACTCAAAAATTCTACCAATGCCTTTACAGTCTCACTACCACTCTTCACAGTGACTTGGTAAGATTGTTTCTGTGTTGGAGATTGAATTCACTAAAGAACATGTAACTTTCTTCTACTATCCCCTCAATCATCTTTTGCTTCTGTTCAGATTATATATTTATCCTACTTTTTCTAGACTGAAGAGTCTGCTCCTTGACAGAGGCAAGGGAAGTAAAATTCAGGCCTTATAACTCCCTCTGTCTGCTACATTTAGTCTGAGCTGTAAGTGTATCCTTTCTTTGTCCTTCTTAATCGAGTGTACCTAGCAACATCTCATTCCCCCTTCCATTTTCTATCTTATTTTTCATAAGACAAGCCATTCTGGGTAGCATAATTGACACGGTATATATCATACTTCTTTTCAGAAAGGGGTCAATCCTTAAGTATAGATAAAGATGTCTGGCATATAATTTTAACTTTAATGTATACTCAAATGTTTGTTCTCTGATAATTATTAGAGATGTTGCTATTTTCCACGTCAAAGAAAATATTATCTGGACTTGCTTAAATATGGTTTGGATGAGTAACTTTGAAAGGATTTGTGCATTCCAACCTTGGTATTTAGAGTTTCCTCAGCAAAATTATATGACAGTATGTCCAAAAGTATTCTAAAAATTCTGAAAGTAAAAATGAATAATCTCTATCTTAAGTAGTTTTTCCTGGGAAACAGACTCAGAGATGCAAATCTGCAAGCTTGTAGTGATTAGGGAGTATCCTCAGCATCACCTCCTATTACAAAGTGAAGGACAAGAGACTGGATAAGAGGAGGTTGTAATGCTGTTCAGGAAGCTCTGAATTTTGTCCTGGTTTTAGGCAAAGTGATCATGATTTCACATTCCTGTATTGACCAGACACAGATGAAGACTGACTCTGGGAAGAGAAGAAAACCTCAGATGTGGCAGTTCCCTTTGGTTGAGGGGAGTTTTTTTTTTTTTTTTTTTTTTTAAATGAATACCTCAGTCTTAATTGTTATCTGGAAGGAACACCATATCAGCTACTGTAATTCACCCTTTTCACTACAAATACACATTTGCTTCATATAATCAACTTATCCCATATTTGGACAGATCCTCTGGGATTCTGATTAATTCCTATTACTAGGGAAACTAACAGGAGAAAAGTTAATGGGACAAACCACCCACTGTAGTGGTCTTAGGAATACCACTGATACTTATCTTTTCTGTATTCTACTGCTCATACTAGAGTTTCCTCATTTCTGTTTAAAATCTCTGACAGTCTTAGTGTATTCTCCCTAGAGCATCCCTTGCTGCTGCTGCTGCTAAGTCGCTTCAGTCGTGTCCGACTGTGTGACCCCATAGATGGCAGCCCACCAGGCTCCCCGTCCCTGGGATTCTCCGGGCAAGAACACTGGAGTGGGTTGCCATTTCCTTCTCCAATGCATGAAAGTGAAAAGGGAAAGTGAAGTCGCTCAGTCGTGTCCTACTCTTAGCGACCCCATGGACTGCAGCCTTCCAGGCTCGCCCGTCCATGGGATTTGCCAGGCAAGAGTACTGGAGTGGGGTGCCATTGCCTTCTCTCTGTAGTAAATGGAGTGGCTTTTGAATTCTCTTACTATTGTTAAATTGTGGTTTTCTAGCTCTATGCTGTGTATCTGTGTATCTGTTCTGGCATGTCAGCTTCTCAGAGCCCTTGAGAAGTTCTATCATTTCTGCTTTACATAGGGTAGGTTATTAATCACTGCTGCTTCCAAGAATCATCCTAGCTTTGAATTAGTACAATTAGATGGGGCCTCATCAGGGTGTTAAATTCCATATTGTGGGACAGTACCCCCATATTGATAAATTATCATTTATCCAACTTTGTATAACACCCTCCTTGATTGAGCATGCTGTCTTTACTCCATTGATACATGTACAACAGATCTATTACATTGTAATCACTTCTCTCCTAGCAGACTTGCATTTTCCTGACCAAACTATATTGCTACTTAATTCTAGTTATTGGTCAAGTGGCTGGGATGAAAGAAGAGGATAGAGCCTGAAGCAGAGTGACATATTGTCAGTTAAGGCAGGGGATTCTGAATCATCTTCAAGGAAGGAGAGGATGCTAGTTTAACTGAGAGAAGTGGTTCACTTCTATAATCCCAAAGGATTCAGAAGGACTTTGGGTTTTAAAAATTTTGAGTATGACAATCCTAATGCTCCTACTCCAAATATGAGTCTCATTAATTTGTAACCAAGATCCTGATTTCAATCTATTAGCTATACTATTCCTATAAGAAAATTTTAGGCAATATCTTAACTTTTCTCTGATAGTAGTCTGTTTAATAACCTCCCATGGGGACCATGCTGCCTTCACATTTTACCTTGAGTTGATTAGTAATCACCTTTTATTTTCCTTCAAAATGTGTGTACATACCTCCAAAATGTATCCTCAGTTTCCGTAGTCCTTATAAGTACTTTTTTCCCACTCAAACTGCTAAACACCTGAGATATTCTATCTGCCAGTACATTTATTTACTTTGGTAAATCAATTTCAGTTTATCATCAATGAGAACTTCAAAAATATCACCAAGACTGCATGCCAAGCAAGGACTGTCAGCATTCCTTTTACTAGTGAGGTGACTGAGTGGAAGTCAAACTTCCAAAAGCCAATTTAGTATCTGCTTCCTATAGTGACTCTGCTATCGAAAGTTGTAGGTCAGATTTCCCAGATATCAATCTGCAAATAGGTGTATTATCCCAGTCTGCTTTTAGAAACAACACCTATGAGAGAGTGAGGGTGACAAGACTGAAATAAGACTAAACTTGAACTTTGATACAAAGGCAATAGATAATTCAACCAATCCCATTGGAAGCACTGAAGCTGGGATCATCCTTCAGTGATGTTTTGGATCCAGTATTCAGATGCAGACTGACCTTAAGGCAGGGAATATCCTTGGAAGAGGGAGCTCTTTTGTTCAAGGAAATTCTTAGCTGATAGCCTTTTGCTTTCCCAGAGGCTGAAAAAATGAATGTCTCAGTCTGTGAGCAATCATTTGGTCAGTGAAGTGCAGCATCCACTATCTGATCTTATGATGTTTACAATACAGCAGAATAAACCTTGTTTCTATGGGGATAAAAAATAGCATAATACAGCAATATAATGAAATGCACTATTTTTAGCCCATATGATAATGATATATTGAATGAAACATAAATCTCAAATAATATATCTATAAAATTTTTAATTTGTTGTTAAAAATGTTCTTTTTCCATTCATCTGGTTTTTAAAGAACACTGAAGTAATATCAATTATCATGCTTTCAGCCTCAGGTAACAGACCACTTAGAAAGTAACTTAAATAACACAGATTTCACTTATCAGTGACATTAAGACAAGCATTTTAGAGGGTTAGTTCAGAAACTCAAGATATTGACAGGAGGTTAGGGGCTTCTATATTTTAACCTTGTTCTTGGTGACACTCCAAGCATTGCATCCTGACAAAAGTGGATGGAGGAAAATGCTTGCCCTTCATCTCTCCATTAGTGTTAGAGATTACATATTTTTCCTAAGTCCTTTATGTTCATTGTCTAGAAGTTTTTCACTTAACTACTCCTGAAATTTCAAATAGGGATGAGATTAGTACAGTTAGCTTAAACCAATTAATTGATTGCCTAGAACAGGGCATATTGTTTCCTACCCCCAACTAACTCAGCATCTATATGAAAGGAAAAGGGGAAATAGATGTAGAATAAGCAACTGATATATATACATATTTTTTTTTGCCACAGTGACTGTAGGGGAATTGAGTTGATGTAAATCAGGATGAGATGTTCACATTTAAAGAATGATAGAAGAATGGGTAGGGCTGTATTAAACAAAATTTTATTAACTTGCGTAGCAACAATTTTTTTAAATGCTATTTAATACATTGCTTCAGGAGAATTTGAGTAAACTAAATGTCTTGGTGATCTTTATATGGCATATTATTTACTATTTTGCATTAATATACTCCTAATTTGTCATCATTTCAACATATGACAAATCAGTATGTCAGTTTAAATTTATGACAAATAAATGTTCATTTCAATACTATTTTCCTCTTAAGTACTCAAAATATTCTATTATTTCAGGAAGATGATGGTGTATATAGTTTATTACTGAAAGCACATTACTTTTCTTTCTCTCTGTCCAGTAACACACAAACATACACTGTACCACTGTCCTTTGATAGGCAGAGTCTTTAGCTAGAGCATATGTTTTTTTAAAGTTAATTTTAAATGTATTTATGAATAAACGAATCCAATGTCTGTTTCTTTTACTTTCTCTCGCCCTCTTCTTGTGGCTCTCTGATAAAATTGAGTTTGACTTCCTACAGATAAAGTACATAAGCCTGGAACATTTTGGCTTTTGTCATCTAAGAACTCTCTCCTTTTTTTTTTTTTTTTTTTGGCCTCACTGGATAACATGTGGGATCTTACTTCCTCAACAAGGGATTGAACCTGCACTGGAAGCACAGAGTCTTAACCACTGGACTACAAGGGGAGTCCCAGAACTCTCTGCTCTTTTAAAATTTTTCTTCATTCTTTCTTTGACTTTACTTCTTTGCTTTGGTAAATAAAGCAACATTCACTTGAATGCCACTGCAGGTTTCTCACCTGCTCCTTCTCAGCTCAGCTTGCCAACTGAGTGGTAGAGAGGTTTAGGTTTAACATCTTTCACTTTAAGATTTTAAGTGTTTTTCCCTCTACATTTAATCTTTATAACAATCTGAACTTTTAACAGTAAACAAACCAATATTCAGAAAGATTTGCTTTTCCATAAGAATCTCTCCAAAAGGGGAACTTCTATATACATTTAAATTTCAATCTATATATGTTTCAATAAAAAGTAATTGCTCTTTTGTATTAAATTATTTTATCCTTCCACGGTAATGTTTTAAGAAGACTCTTTACAATTTTATACTTTTTGAAGAGACTGGTTAATGATTATATTTTTATCTCAATATTAAAATTGAAATGCAATACAATATTGTAAAGTTAAAAAATAAAATAAAAAATAAAATTTGAATGTACATATGGGTATATCACATATAATCTGAACAATGAATAATATAATTTTTTAAAATTTAAAATATGCTGTATTTGAATTCATTCACTAATTTATTCATCATCCATCCATGAGTTAAATATTGGGAACACAAATAAGAAATTCAACATTAAGTGCAAATTAATGTGGAAGATTCTGTAGTGAAAAATCATATATCAATCTGTATTCTACTTAAGTAGACTTCCTCCAATTTAAGCTTATGAAATAATTCCACGAAGACAAGATATTGTTGTAATGCTACAGCCGTGTACTCTTACAAAGCATTATGATTATTTTCATTAGAGCAAATTGATTCTGTGTTGTTTATTCTCAAGATCAATGAGAATCACTGAAGATTTTTGGCCAAGGGTAACATAATCATTTAAGTTATTCCTGTGGTGTTGTTGATGATGGATCAGAGAAGGAGTGGCAGGTAAGGAGAACAGTTAAGGAATAACACTAACCCAACAATGGCCAGGTAATCTACAGTTTAGGTGCCTGGAGAGGTGCCTAAAACTTCCTTATATTGTATAGTTTCAGAGAAAGACTAACAAGCTGAGGGAGTTCAGCTATCATGTAGGTGTACTGCAACGATTTCAGGCACTAATTAATACAGCCAGTAAGCACTACAGGCTATTGAGTCAAATGACTTCAATTTATACCCAGTTCTTCCACTTACTTAATGGCAACCCACTCCAGCACTCTTGCCTGGAAAATCCCATGGACAGAGGAGCCTGGTAGGCTGCAGTCCATGGGGTCGTGAAGAGTCAGACAAGACTGAGCGAATTCACTTTCCCTTTTCACTTTCATGCATTGGAGAAGGAAATGGCAACCCATTCCAGTGTTCTTGCCTGGAGAATCCCAGGGACAGGGGAGCCTGGTGGGCTGCTGTCTATGGGGTCGCACAGAGTCGGACACTACTGAAGTGACTTAGCAGCAGCAGCAGACAGGATATCAACTCTCTAAACCTCTGTTTACTCATTTGTAAAATAAAATGAATTACAGTAGGCACCCCATTAGCCATTACTCATAATGTGATGGTGAAGATTAATTTAGATTAAAGTAGGAATCCTTATAATGACACTGGGCAGAAACTTCATCATTATTGTTTTAGAGATGAGTTTATTTCATGCCTCACATTCTGTTCTATGAAGTAAAATCTTTTACTGAAACAATTTTGATCAAACTTTTACATATTTTTTGCTTCATGTTTTTCATGCTGTTCTCATGTTTTTGTTCCTTCTATTTTATCTACAAAACCTTATATTTTCCTTAAGTTGTAAATTCTGCATATGAAAGACTGATATATTCTGACACATTAGCATTCACTCTGAAAATACGATCTATAATCTTGAAAGGATAAATATATAAATGAAAAATTATGACATAGTTTACAACTACTTTGAAACTGTTCAATATTTGTTATTGTATTAGCAATTTCAACTTCATAAATTACTACTCTTTCCATCATTTTCAAGCATGTTTCAGTCATAGCTCTCAGAATCTGGTAATTTGACACTTATTTAAACTGTTTAATTAGTATCTATGGTACTTTGTCCTCAAACATAGCTTATCAATGTATCTTTGAAATGCTGTTTTAACTTGCTTTACAAAAAACACTGTTTTAATGATTCCTAAGACTACAATATTATATAAAACCTTGTTGTATTCTTTTCTCTTTAATCTGTAGCATCCCTATTTGATTCTTAGGATTTCCGCCTTTCTGCTTATGTTGCCCATTTGTTCTTGCATGTTGGTTATTCTTTCCCATTAGAAAAGAAATGGAAAGAACACGTTTAGCACATTAATAACAGTTGTTTTAAATTTTTAGTCTGATAATTTTAAAATACTTGTTATATCTGAGTTTGGTTCTAATGTTTTCACTGTCTCTTTAATCTTTGATTTTTGCCTTTTAGTGTGCTTTGTAATTTTTTGTTGAAAGCCAGACATGATGCACTCAGTAAAAGGAAATCAGTAAATAGACCTTTAGTTACAGTGTTCAGGTGTAGGGGAAAGGAATCGCCATATATTCCTATGCTCAGATTTTAGTCTTTCAGTGAGTCTCTACCATGGGGATGTGAACTTCACAAGTACTCTCTGTTTATTCCCTGACTTGCCCCTTTCTCCTCCAACTCCATCATTAGGTGGGACAGGATTGTTTAGAGGAGAGGTAATTCTTTTTCTCCATGTTCAGCTAGACTTTAATAAAACTCCAATAGGTTATGGCAAAATAGTTTCTTTTGAGGGAAGGTCTTGTTAGAAGTATGACATGCCCTGGTGCATTTCAAAATAGTTACATTTCCTCATCTACTTCTGGAATCATAAAAGGATTCTTCTCCCCCCAATCTTCACCAAAAGAACTTGGGAGAGATCCTAGAGGTAAATCTCAGAAGAGTGTGGAGGCACTCCTTAATACTTGTTACCCATGGAAGTTTTAACTTTTATAATTGTCCACATTGAGCCTCCAGGAATTTGTTAGTTACAATTCAGATTTTCCTATTTTGGCACTGGTTATTCTAAATGTTTATGCTTGTGGATTTCTTTTCTGGTAGGTTGGGATTCAATGTATCTATCTATTTTTCTCTCCAGTTTGGGTGACAGTGGCTTGACCTATGAGAGAGCTTCTCAGATGGATCTAAAAAATGTTGATTTTTAAGTTTTTGTTTTGTTTTCAAAATTTTAGTTCTTGAAATTGAGTGATGACTTCTAAGATAATTACATTCTGGACAGGAAAATGGAAGCCTATTATTTTCTTTATAGATCAGTTATGATGACTCATTTAGAGCTACTGCCTATGAATGGAGCTAAGGTAATAAGGAAAAATTAAAGTTTGTTGAAAAACATAAACTTCAAACTTATCTGCTGGCTTAAAATATAGAAAACAAGATGATGAATATCCAAGAAATTTATAAAGTAAAAGAATTATGTTCATGGTAAAAGCTCTTAACAATTTAGATATAGAAGAAATGTACCTCAACAAAATAAAGGGCATATATGACAAATGCACAGCTAACATCATACTCGAGTGAAATATTGAAAGATTTTTATTTAAGATCAGGAATGAGATACTTTTATCACCACTATTCAACATAGTATGGAGGTCCTAGCCAGAGCAATTAGTAACAGAAAAATAAAAGGTATTAAAATTTAAAAAGAACAAATAAAATGGTCTCTATTAGCAGATTATATGGTTTTATATACAGAAAATTCTAAAGAATAAAAAAAACAACTGCTAAATAGACCCAAAGGCTCTAAATTTACAGGATACAAAATAACACACAAAACTCAGCAACTTTTCTACACATTAACAATGAATTATCTTAAAAAGAAAGAAAATAATTGCCATTTACGATAGTATCCAAAAGTATAAAATGCTTAGGAATAAATTTAACCAAGGAGATGAACACTCTCTACACTGGAAATTACAAAGCATTAATAAAAGATATCAAATAGACACAAAAAATGGAAAGCTACTCATGGGTTGGAAAAATATTGCTAAAATCTCCAGAATAGTCAAAGCCCTTATAGAATCAAAGCAATCCCCACAGATTCTAAAAGTATTTTTTTATAGAAGTAGGAAAGATAATTCCTAAAATTAATAGGGGCCCATAAAAGATCTTGAATACCCAAAGCAATCCTGAGAAAAAAGAACAAAGCAGAAAGCATGACACTTCCTGATACCAAGCTACAATATAGTACTATAGTAAGCAAAACTGTATGGTACCAGGAAAAATCAGATACATACCCAACGGAACTAAATCAAGAGGCTGGAAATGAAACCATGCATATACAGCTAACTAATATTTTATAACAGAGGCAATAATATTCATTGTAAAAAGACAGTCTCTTCAATAAATGGTGCAGGGAAAATTTAATATTCATATAAAAATAAACCAGACCCTTCTACCACTCACAAAAGCTAACTTGAAATGGATTAAAAACTTAAATATTTGAGTCCTGGAACCATAAAATCACTAGAAAATCATAATCCATTTTAGTGTACATCTTAAAACTTATACCCTGCTATATATCAATTATATCAAAATAAAACTGAAAAATAGCAAAAGAATTAAAAGGAATATGAGGATGCTTCAGTTCAGTTCAGTTGCTCAGTCATGTCTGACTCTTTGTGACCCCATGGACTGCAGCATGCCAGGCTTGCCTGTCTATCACCAACTCATAGAGTTTACTCAAACTCATGTCCATCAAGTTGATGATGCCATCCAACCATCTCATCCTCTGTCATCCCTTCCCCTCCAACATTCAATCTTTCCCAGCAACAGGGTCTTTTCCAATGAGTCACTTGTTCACATCAAATGGCCAAAGTATTGGAGTTTTAGCTTCAGCATCAGTCCTTCCAATGAATAGTCAGGGCTGATTTCCTTTAGCATGAACTGGTTGAATCTCCTTGCAATACAAGCTACTCTTAAAGAGTCTTCTCCAACACCACAGTTCAAAAGCATCAATTCTTCAGCACTCATCTTTCTTTTGGAGAAGGCACCCTACTCCAGTACTCTTGCCTGGAAAATTCCACGGATGGAGGAAGCTGGTGGGCTGCAGTCCCTGGGGTCACTGAGAGTCGGACATGACTGAGCGACTTCACTTTCACTTTTCATTTTCATGCATTGGAGAAGGAAATGGCAATCCACTCCAGTGTTCTTGCCTGGAGAATCCCAGGGATGGGGGAGCCTGGTGGGCTGCTATCTATGGGGTCGTATAGAGTCGGACACGACTGAAGTGACTTAGCAGCAACAGCAGCAGCAGCTTTCTTTAGAGTCCAATTCCCATATCCATACATGGCTACAGGAAAAAGCATAGCTTTGACACTGAAAGATGAATTCCCCAGGTCAGTAGGTGCCCAATATGCTACTGGAGATCAATGGAGAAATAACTCCAGAAAGAATAAAGAGACGGAGCCAAAGCAAAAACAACACCCAGTTGTGGTTGTGATTGTTAGTGGAAGTCAAGTCCAATGCTGTAAACAGCAATATTGCATAGGAACTTGGAATGTTAGGTCCATCAATCAAGGCAAATTGGAAGTGATCAAACAGGATATGGCAAGTGTAAACATTGACATTTTAGGAATCTGTGAACTAAAATGGACTGCAATGGGTGAATTTAACTCAGATGACCATTATATCTACTATTGTGGGCAAGAATCCCTTTAGGAAATATGGAGTAGCCATCATAGTCAACAAGAGTCCAAAATGTAGTGCTTGGATTCAATTTCAAAAACAACAGAATGATCTCTGTTCATTTCCAAGGCAAACCATGCAATATCGAAATAATCTAAGTCTATCCCCCAACAAGTAATGTTAAAGAAAATGCCTCAGGCATGACATTTTTTTAAGTAGATTTTACATCCATGATTGTATGTTTATGTGTGAATACTGGTTCAGGATAGAAAATGTAATTCTTATAGATTGTGATTAAGAAGTTTTGATGTCACGAGAATAAATTATATATTAAATATCTATTTTTATTTAACTATCTTGTCAGAAATAATTTAAAAGCATTTTTATCATATATTGACAGAATAATATGTCTGGAAAGAAACTCACACAACTTGCTCCTACCCGTCTCTTTTGAAACAGTTATAAATATGTTAATTAAAACTGATTAGAAAGTCTAATATGATTTCAATAATTAATAATCTATGATAAAGATTTATTATCAGCTCATATTCTAAAATTATAGTAATAAATAATAAATCATCAATAGCATTATTGTACATGTATGTTTGGCGGCAGAAGTAGAATTAAACCAAACACATCTCATTTCTAGTCTTAAATGTATTTAAATGTGTCATTTAATTTTTAGATAATTTTAATAACTTAAATTATTTTAAAATATAAGACAATATTAAAACTTAAAATTTGCCTTGGGTCCCATCGAACATGCTAAATATTATTGAATACTTATTTTTTCATTTTTCTGGCAGTTGAAATATTATTAACTCTATTTTTTAAAGTAATTTATTTTTTACTGAAGAATAATTGCTTTACAGAATTTTGCTGTTTTCTGTCAAACATCAACATGAATCAACCATAAGTATACATATATTCCCTCCCTTTTGAAACTCCCTATTTTTGACTTTCTACATTATCAACTAACAAATGAGTACTAATTATTCACAGAATGTTCTTAACTACTCATTTCTATACATTCTTTTATAAAATTTGCAAGGTTACATTTATAAGTTTTTTCAGTTTAGTTCAGTCCCGCAGTCGTGTCCAACTCTTTGCGACCCCATGAATAGCAGCACGCCAGGCCTCCCTGTCCATCACCAGCTCCCAGAGTTCACCCAGACTCACGTCCATCGAGTCAGTGATGCCATCCAGCCATCTCATCCTCTGACGTCCCCTTCTCCTCCTGCCCCCAATCCCTCCCAGCATCAGAGTCTTTTCCAATGAGTCAACTCTTCGCATGAGGTGGCCAAAGTACTGGAGTTTCAGCTTTAGCATCATTCCTTCCAAAGAACACCCAAGACTGATCTCCTTTAGAATGAACTGGTTGGATCTCCTTGCAGTCCAAGGGACTCTCAAGAGTCTTCTCCAACACCACAGTTGAAAAGCATCAATTCTTCGGCGCTCAGCTTTCTTCACAGTCCAACTCTCACATCCATACATGACTACTGGAAAAACCATAGCCTTGACTAGACGGATCTTTGTTGGCAAAGTAATGCCTCTACTTTTCAATATGCTATCTAGGTTGGTCATAACTTTCCTTCCAAGGATTAAGCGTCTTTTAATTCCACGGCTGCAGTCACCATCTGCAGTGATTTTGGAGCCCCCAAAAATAAAGTCTGACACTGTTTCCACTGTTTCCCCATCTATTTCCCATGAGTTTTTTAAGTAGACTTTATTTCAAGATGCTTAATTGAGGAAAGTGTGAGAATTTGACCTATATCAAATGACTCAAAGAAAAAGCCATATGGAGTTAATTATATAATATTTTCTCATTTTATTTTAGACAACTATTCATAATATGCAGCAATTTCAGAATTCCTTGGCAAATAAAGTATCATCTGGGTCAAAAATGCCCATTTAACAAAAAGTGTGGAAGGAGACATGCATTTTAGTAAAGATTTTTATGTTTTTCCAAGGTATAATGAATAATGCCACCTGTAAAAGTTAATTTACTTTGTTAATTTGATGACCCAATATGTAATTATATTTACAGGATCAATAGATCTGACTTGAGTTGGTAGTGGCACAGTTTGAAATAGTTTATATAGAAAAGAAAACTAAATCCAGAAATGAGAACTAGCCTCTTGATTTCTGCTTGAACCAGGGTAGCCATGTGCCTCCATTTTCTGTTATAGCTCACGTTTATTCACCAAACATTCTAGTGGTTGCCTACAGATGGAAATCAAAACAATAAAATTATGATTGCAGTGCACATCTTGAAATAATAGATTTCCTTATTAGTGCTTTGCATCCAGCTGTGATGTCTGAAAGAAACTGAACATAGTTTCTAATTGGGCTGGCTGAATCCATGCATGTATGACCCTTTGGTGTCTCCAGTCAAGGCCATGTGTAAATTCATAATAACTGCTTATTCATAATGGTTCTTTGTAAAATTGCATGGAGTCCTTTCAAAATGACATCCAAGGACAAAGACCTATTTTGTTTAACCTTTTTTCCTCTTCATTTAGAACATAGCTTAGAATAGGCTATTTGAGCTTACATTTTCTTGATATTTTGAAGACAAATTAATTTATTTTTTTTCTGCATTAGCAATGGGAGAATGGTGACAACTAAACTTTGGAAGCCATGGAAACTATAACAATACTATCAAGCAAATTTTTAAAAGTAATTGCATAAATAATCGGAGAAGGCAATGGCACCCCACTCCAGTACTCTTGCCTGGAAAATCCCATGGATGGAGGAGCCTGGTAGGCTGCAGTCCATGGGGTCACTAAGAGTCGGACACGACCGAGCGACTTTCACTTTCCACTTTCATGCATTGGAGAAGGAAATGGCAACCCACTCCAGTATTCTTGCCTGGAGAATCCCAGGGAAGGGGAGCCTGGTGGGCTACCATCTATGGGGTTGCACAAGTCGGACACGACTGAAGCAACTTAGCAGCAGCAGCAGCAGTGTAAATAATGAATGAAAGTATTGAATATAAATTAATACGGACATGTGGTACCTTATGAGAAAACAAATTCAAATATTAAAGATACATATGACTGAGGAAATTTTCTCTAGGGAAAACAAATTTCTAAACTGTCAATCTACTTTTAGAGATTAGTGGAAACATAAACCTTGCCTAAGAATCTTATATTTAAAGGCAAAATTCAGTTTCAATATTTCTGTTAATTCTTTGTGTTGTTAAAGAGTAATGGCATAGAATAGATGGCTCTTTTTTACCAGAGGATTTTAATAAGCTTTTACATCAACAATGATCAACCCAGAGCCTGCTTTGTAACACAGGATTTTGGTGAACTGGAGTGTTATATACATATTAAGAAATAGAAACTTGCATGTCATATGCTGGCTTGTTAGTTATTCCCTGTCAACTATTTACTCCCCTCTTGCTAGCATATTCTGCATTGCTTGCTATTCAAAATGGGTGCTTTCCTTGCCTTTTCTAAGCTTTGTAATACCATAGTAGTTCTTCTCTACTTTTATACCAAACTTTTATTTACATCCTAGTGCTTATATGTTACCACATGGATAAGTTATGGTATGCTTTTAAGCCATTTAAACTTAGTTATCTTCTTAAAGGTCTTATATCAAAGTACAGCCATTGGTTGTTAAGATCTTAACCTCTGAATTTTGAGGGGACAAAACAGTCTGTAATACAACACTCTAGGCAAAAAGTGAGATAATAAATACAAAATCCAAAATGTAATAACTAAAACCTAGAAATGCTCAAGAAAATAATCTAGCTATCATTATATAATTATCATATCACAAGCAACCTTACTATCACTATCATTTAGAGGTGACATTGAAAATGTTGAATGATAAAGTATAGGGCATTAATCCCATATATAGAATGAATACTGAAAACCATGCATTCCTGAATGTATGTTTATTTATTTTTCAGGAGAAAATATTTGGGGAATATATTGAAGAAATATTTTGGGAATAATAGCTTTCTTGAAAATATATTAATGTGTTTTGCAAAGCAAAGAATATAATGATCTCCTTTTGTTTCCAAAGACAGAATTTGGATAATCTGGTAGAAGTATTAAATACAATCATTTCACCTTGTTAATCAAAGAATAGGCTTTTCTTAGAAAAAAAAAAAAAGAAAGAAAAATGTTTTGACATAGACAGAGAGAACATAAAGAATAGATTTGTAAACACAGGGTGGAAAGGAGATGGTGGAACAAATTGAGAGAATAGCATTGATATATACACTACTATGTGTGGGAGTTTGTCAAGACTGTATATTGTCATCCTGTTTATTTAACTTATATGCAGAGTACATCATGAGAAACTCTGGACTGGAAGAAACACAAGCTGGAATCAAGGTTGCTGGGAGAAATAGCAATAACCTCAGATATGAAGATGACACCACCCTTATGGCAGAAAGTGAAGAGGAACTCAAAAGCCTCTTGATGAAAGTGAAAGAGTAGAGTGAAAAAGTTGGCTTAAAGCTCAACATTCAGAAAACGAGGATCATGGCATCCGGTCCCATCACTTCATGGGAAATAGATGGGGAAACAGTGGAAACAGTGTCAGATTTTATTTTTCTGGGCTCCAAAATCACTGCAGATGGTGATTGCAGCCATGAAATTAAAAGATGCTTACTCCTTGGAAGGAAAGTTATGACCAACCTAGATGAGATCAGATCAGGTCAGATCAGTCGCTCAGTCGTGTCCGACTCTTTGCGACCCCATGAATCGCAGCACGCCAGGCCTCCCTGTCCATCACCAACTCCCGGAGTTCATCCAGACTCACGTCCATCGAGTCAGTAACCTAGATAGCATAATAAAAAGCAGAGACATTACTTTGCCAACAAAGGTTCGTCTAGTCAAGGCTATGGTTTTTCCTGTGGTCATGTATGGATGTGAGAGTTGGACTGTGAAGAAAGCTGAGCGCCGAAGAATTGATGCTTTTGAACTGTAGTGTTGTAGAAGACTCTTGAGAGTCCCTTGGACTGCAAGGAGATCCAAGCAGTCCATCCTAAAGGAGATCAGCCCTGGGTGTTCTTTGGAAGGACTGATGCTAAAGCTGAAACTCCAGTACTCTGGCCACCTCATGCAAAGAGTTGACTTATTGGAAAAGACTCTGATGCTTGGAGGGATTGGGGGCAAGAGGAGAAGGGGACGACAGAGGATGAGATGGCTGGGTGGCATCACTGACTCGATGAACGTGAGTCTCAGTGAACTCTGGGAGTTGGTGATGGACAGGGAGGCCTGACGTGCTGTGATTCATGGAGTCGCAAAGAGTCGGACACGACTGAGAAACTGATCTGATCTGATGTGTAAAGTATGTAGCTGGTGGAGAACTGCTATATAACACAGGGAGCTCAGCCAGGTGCTCTGTGATGACCTAGAGGGGTGGCATGTAGGTGGGACTGGGACAGAGTTTCAAGATGGAGAGAATATATATACACAGAGACACATACTTACTGCTGATTCATGTTGTTGTGGGGCAGAAACCAACACAGATTTTGTAAAGTAATTATCTTTCAATTATAAAACAGTCTTTTTGACTCAGTGGTAGAGGGATGGGGGGATGATTTGGGAGAATGGCATTGAAACATGTATAATATCATATAAGAAACAAATTGCAAGTCCAGGTTTGGTGCAGGATACAGGATGCTTGGGGCTGGAGCACTGGGATGACCCAGAGGAATGGTATGGGGAGGGAGGTGGGAAGGGGGTTCAGGATGGGAACATGTGTACACCCGTGGCAGATTCATGTTGATGTATGGCAAAACCAATACAATATTGTAAAGTAATTAGCCTCTAATTAAAATAAATAAAGTAAAAAAATATAAAAAATAAATCAAAAATAAAAATGATTAAAAAAAAATAGTATCTCTTGGCAGACAAACTCTAGAGGAAAAAAAAGGTGCTGAGATTCCCATCTTGGAAACACTTATGGCAAGGCTGTTTATTATCACCCTGTTTATTTAACTTATATGAAGAACACATCATGCAAAATGACAGTTTGGATGAGTTACAAGCTGGAATCAAGATTGCTGGGAGAAATATTAACAACCTCATAAATGGGGATGATACCAGTCTAATGGCAGAAAGCAAAGAGGAACTAAAAAGTCTCTTGATGAGGGTAAAGGAAGAGAATGACAAAACCAGCTTAAAATTGAATATTAAAAAAAAAAAAAAAACCTAAGATCATGGCATCCAATCCCATCACTGTATGGCAAATAGAAGGGGAAAATGTGGAAGCAGTGACATTAGAACTGCTGAATAGACATTAGATGGCATTAGACATCATGAAATTAGAAGACAATTGTTTCTTGGCAGGAATGCTCTGACAAACTTGGATATTGTGTTAAAAAGCAAAGACGTCGCTTTGCCAACAAAATCCATGTAGTCAAGGCTATGGTGTTTCCAGTAGTCATGTACAGATGTGAGAGCTGGACAATAAAGAAGGCAGAGCACCAAAGAACTGATGCTTTCAGACTGTGGTGCCAGGGAAGGCTCTTGAGAGTCCCTTGGAAAGCAAGAAGACCAAACCAGTCAATCTTAAAGGAAATCAACCCTGAATACTCATTGGAAGGACAGATGCTGAAGTTGAAGCTCTAAAACTTTAGCCACATGATATGAACAGCTAACTCACTGGAAAAGACCCTGATGCAGGGAAAGATGGAAGGAAAAAGGAGAAGAGTTTGACAGAGGATGAGATGGTTAGATGGCACCACGGATTCAACAAACATGAACTCAGGCACAATCTGCAAGATGGTGAGGGACAGGGAAGCCTGGCACACTGCAATCCAAGGAGTCACAGAGTCAGACACGACTTGGCAACTGAACAACAACAGCACATTCTGGGATGTGGTTGGGTGATAAGTTGGTCTAAATGACTTCTAGGTGAATTCCAATGCCCAAATTGTCATGATATTGCTTAAAATCTTATTATTTCTCAGGAGTGGTTCTTCCATGATCCTAGAATGAAGATTTTCAGCATAATGATGCAAGGACAGTTTAGAATTTAAAGAGCTAAAGAGGAAACAAATTATTTTAAGGTGAAAATTATAACAGTCACTTGGATATAAGATTATTCTTAAATGAAGGAAACACTAAATGGTAATTGTAATGAGCTTTAGGTGATAAGTAGTTCACCTGGAATATAGAACATACACATATGTAGAAAGCTGAAGGGAAAAGACTGTAGACAGTGAGTTTGTGAAGGAGTGAGACTATTTCAGTTCAGTTCAGTTCAGTTGCTCAGTCGTGTCTGACTCTTTGTGACCCCATAAATCACAGCATGCCAGGCCTCCCTATCCATCACCAACTCCCGGAGTTCACTCAGACTCACGTCCATTGAGTCAGTGATGCCATCCAGCCATCTCATCCTCTGTCATCCCCTTGTCCTCCTTCCCCCAATCCCTTGCAGCATCAGAGTCTTTTCCAATGAGTCAACTCTTCTCCTGAGATGGCCAAAGTACTGGAGTTTCAGCTTTAGCATCATTCCTTCCAAAGAAATCCCAGGGCTGAGACTATTTAGAACCCTGCAGTATACAGTGAGATTAATGTTTTTGAACTCAATCTAAATTGAGTCAAGCTTAGCAATTGTCTGTAATTTGAGAGATTCATCACATATTCTTTGAAATCAGATTTAGTATTGTCTAACTATACATAATGGATTTTTGATAGGACCTACAGAGTAATTGATTGAGAGAATAATTCTGAATTATTAGTGATTGGTTAGGTTCAGGAATTTTTCTTGAATAATTTGAAACCAGGGTGAAGTCTATGCATATAAAATATCTTAATATAAATGGTGATACTTTAGAATGTTAGTCTTTTTTGATTTCTATGATGGAAAAATAGTTTTAGTAACTCTTTCTACACTTTCATTCAAATATTATTTTCCCTGAAACTAATGATTTATGTTATTTAGTTTTTTTTTACATTACTTATTTGAACACATCAATTTTATACTTAAAGTTTATATTTTATAAAATTTAAAATAATTTAAATTCAAACAAAGTTTTGGAGATAGAAATGGCAACCCACTCCAGTGTTCTTGCCTCTAGAATTCCATGGACAGAGAAGCCTGGTGGGCTACAGTCCATGGGGTCACAAAGAGTCAGAAATGACTGAGAGACTAATACACAACACAAAGCTTATTTCTATTTTCATAGGTGTTATTATTGCAAGCACTTTTTATCTTTTGATTTATTTTCACATTTTTATGAGTCACAATTGCAGTAACAAATGAACTGAAATCTCTACAAATGAAGTCCACATAGATTTGTTGTTCATTTTGTGTCTAGTGCAGCTGTAATGGCATGCCTTGCAATCTATCCTTATATGGTAACACAGTGTGCCTTCCACGCTATCATGTAACTTTCATGAATACTTGCTTTCTGGTAGAACCACAGAAAGGGTGGAGAAGATGTATATAGAATATTTCAGAACCAAGCTTCCAAATATACTATATCTTACAAATTCAGATATCCCTTGCTTTTTGAAAATTTGCTTCATGACACTTAGCTTTTATAAAAGACATGTATTAGTATCTGTTTTTGCTAACCAGAAGAAATCCAAAGAAGATTTTAACTTTTAAGAAAAACGTGAAAGTAGCATTCAGCATTTGTTTTGCAACTGGCCATTAAAGAGGAAGTGCACACGTGAAGCAGAGAGAGTGGCACCACCAACCTCCTTTCTCAGAAACTACATTCAGAATCTCATCATCAAGTGGCTATGACTCTAAAATGCCTGGGAGCATCCGCACTTAATCTCAACTTATTTTGTGCATCTGTTATCAAGATGTGTCCTAAGGTATTTGTTTCTTTGCTTTACACTATTTCAACTCACAAGAGGTTTCATAGGAAAGTTGTACTTTCAGATACTAGGAGAAGCCTGTATGTCACTTGCTAAAACTCCATCATATAGCATCAACCCAATAACAAGCACCAAAGCTGGTAAAACTAGTCTTAGTTTGTGACTAGGAAGATAGAAATTAAACATAAATTGGTAAAACATGCTGCACAGTCTCTGTTATGAATCTTTTTTTTTAATTTTATTTTATTTTTAAACTTTACATAATTGTATTAGTTTTGCCAAATATCAAAATGAATCTGCTATGAATCTTAATGTAACATTTTCTGAAACTAGGAAGGAGGATAAGGTCAGTACTTTTTTGGAAAGCGAAATCTAAGGTGATAAGGGACCAGCTATGGAGCAACCACAAATTCAGGAAACATGTATTGAAGAGGCAGAGAAAAATACAACTAGAAACAAAACAATTACAAATGATAAGCTCATCAGTAAAGGTAGGAAATCATTCACACACTAATATGAGGCAGTTGTAAATAAGGCAACTTTGAGGCAATTACAAATACCAGCAATTGTAAGAAGAGAGGAGTACAAACACAGGATACTGGAAACACAATTGAAGGGAATATAAGCAATGCAAAATAATCTTGATTATATATAGAACGTTACATCAAAATTTTATGGTAAGTACAAATCAAAAATCTGTAATCGATACAGAAAAAAAGAAAAAGTAATCCAAACACAACACTAAAGTTAGTCATCAAATCACAAGGGAAGAGAAGAAAAGAGGAAGGAAGAAAAAAAGCCCTACAAAAATAAATTTAAAAAATTAACAAAATGACAATAAGAACATACATATTAATAATTACCTTAAATATAAACAGATTAAATACTTCAACCAAAAGATACAGACTGGCTGAGTGGAATCAAAAACAAGACCATATATATATACTGTTTACAAGAAACCCACTTCAGATCTAGGGACACATACCGACTGAAAGTGAGGAGATGGAAAAAGGTATGCCATGTGAATGGAAATCAAAAGAAAGCTGGAGTCGCAATCCTCATATTAGATAAAATAGACTTTAAAATAAAGAAGGTTATAAGTGACAATGAAGGACACTAGATAAAGATCAAGGAATCAATCCAAGAAGAACATATAACAATGTAAATATATATGCACCCAACATAGTGACACCTCAATATATAAAGCAAATACTAACAACCATAAAAGGAGAAACTGACAGTAATGCAATAATAGTGGAGGACTTTACCACCCTATTTCATCAATGGATAGGTCATTCAGACAGAAAATCAATAAGAAAACACAGGCCTTAAATAACATGTTAGAATGAATGATTATTCCATCCAAAAGCTGCAGAATGCACATTCTTTTCAAGTGCACAAGGAGTATTCCCTTGGATTAACCACACAGTAAGTCACAAAGTGAACTTTGGTAAATTTAAGAGAACAAAAATCATATCAATAATCTTTTCCAACAATGCTGTGAAATTAGAAATCAACTACATGAAAAAATTGTGAAAACACACACACACACACACAAACATGGAGACTAAACAATATGCTACTAAATAACCAGTGGGTCACTGAAGAAATCAGAGGAAATAAAAAAATACCTAGAGACAAATGATGATGAAAACACAAAGATCCAAAACATATAGAATGCAGCAAAACAGTTCTAAGAGGGAAATTTATAGCAATACAGTCTTACCTCCAGAAACAAGAAAAAATCTCAAAGATTCTAACATTACACCAGAGCAACTAGAAAAAGAAGAAGAAACAAAACTCAAAGTTAGGAAAGGAAAGAAATCATAAAGATCAGAGGAAAAATGAATGAAATATAGATGAAGAAAACAGCAGAAAAGATCAGTGAAACTAAAAACTGGATCTCTGAAAAGATAAACAAAATGGATAAATCTTTAGCCAAACTGATCAAGAAAACAGAGAGAGGACTCAAATCAATAAATTTTAAAAAAGAGAGATTATAGTGGACATCACAGAAATACAAAGATCATAAGTGATTATGACACACACCTAGAGGGATGAAAAGATTTTCAACATCCATAAATCAGTCAGTGTGATACACCACATCATCAAACTGAAGAATAAAAATCATATAATCATCTTATCTCAATAGATGCATTAAAAAGCTTATGATAAAATTCAATATCAATTTATGATAAAAAATTTCCATAGAGTGGACATAGGAGGAATATACCTCAACATAATAAAGGCCATATATGACAAAACTACAACTAACATTATACTCAAAGTAAAAAGCTGTAAGTATCTCCTCTAAGAATAGGAATGAGACAAGATGTACACTCTAGCCACTTTTATTCAACATGGTTTTGTAAGTTCTATCCCACAGGAATCAGAGAAGAAAAATAAAAGGACTTCAACTTGAAAAAGAAGTAAAACTGTCACTGTAGACACTGTACATTAAAGAAGAAAAATCCTAAAGTAGCTACCAGAAAACTACTACAGTTTATCAATGAATTAGGTAAAGTTGCAGGGTACAAAATTAATATACAGAAATTTGTTTCATTTCTATACACTAACAAAATACAGAACGAAAAATTAAAGAAACAATCTCATTTACCAGCACATCAAAAGAATAAAATACATAGGAATAAAACTACCTAAGAAGAAAAAAAAAATGTCTTCTCTGAAAACTAAGAGGAAAGAAATCAAAGATGACACATAGGGAAAGATATACCATGTTCTTGTACTGGAACAATCAATATTGTCATAAGTCTATACTTCTCAAGGCAATCTACAGATTCAATGCAATCACTATCAAATCATCATGAGATTTTTTTTCACAAGATTAAAAACAACAAATTTTTATAATTTGTATGAAAATACAAACAACGCCAAATAGCCAATGCAATCTTGAGAAAGAAAAATGGAGCTGGAGTATTCAGACTATACTACAAAGCTATAGTCATCAGAACAGTATGGTAATGGATCAAAACCAGAGGGTTCAATGGAACAGGATAGTAAGCCCAGAAATAAATGCACAATATGATAAATTAATCTACAACAAAGGAAGCAAGACTATATGATAGAGATTATAGACAGTCTCTTCAACAAATGGTGATGGGAAAACTGGACATGTATGACAAAAAAAATTACAACATTCTTTAACATTACACACAAAACTAAACTCAAAAGGAATTAAAGACCTAAATGTAAGACCAGATACTATAAAACCCTTAGAGGAAAACATAGGCAGAACACTCTTTGAGATAAATTCCAGCAATATGTTTTCAACCTGTCTCCTAGAGTAATGAAAATTAAATAAAATGAGTTTTGCACAGCAAAGGAAACCATAAATAAAATGAAAAGACAACCCACAAAGTAGAAGAAAATATTTGTAAATATACAAACAGCTCATATGGCTCAATATACTAACAATAGCAAAAAAAAAAAAAAAAACACAGGCAGAAGACCTAAAGAGACATTTCTCCAAAGATGATATCATATGAAAGTATCCTCAACATTGGAAATTATTAAGAAGTGAAAATCAAAACTTAGCTGTGAGATATCATCTTACATGAGTCAGAATAGCCATCATCAAAAAATTGTGCAAACAATAAATGCTGAAGATATGGAGAAAAGGGAACCCTCCTACTCTGTTGGTGGGAACAAGAATTTGTATAGCCACTGTAGATAACAGTATGGCGATCCCCTAAACAATGAAAAATAGAGCTACCATATGATCCAACAATACCAGTTCTGGGCATACATCTGGAGAAAAACATGATCTGAAAGGATAGGTACACCTCAATATTTATTGCAGTGCTGTTTACAATAGCAATGGTATGGAAGCAACCCAAATGTTCAAGGGATGAATAGATAAAGATGATGTGATACACACATATGATGAAATATTGCTCAGTCAGTAAAAGGAAGGAAATAATGCCATTTGCTACAATATGGATGGCCGTGGAGATTATATTAAAAGAAGTCTGACAAAGAAAGGCAAATATCATATGATATTGCTTATATGTGGAATCTAAAAAAAGTGATACAAATGAACTTATTTATAAAAATTAAAGCAGCTGACAGATTTAAAGGACAAGGTTATGTTTACCAGGTATGAAATGTGGGAGGAAGGGATAGATTGGGACTTTGGGATTTTCACATACACACTGCTGTATTTAAAACTACTGTGTAGTACAGGGAACTCTGCCCAGTATCTATAATAACCTAAATTGAAAAATAATTTGGAAAAATTGTTGTTGTTTGGTTACTCAGTCATGTTCAGCTCTTTGAGACCCCATGAACTGCAGGATTCCCTGTCCTTTACCATCTCCCAGAACATGTGCAAATTCATGTCCATTGACTGAGCGATGCCATCCAACCATCTCATCCTCTATCATCCCCTTCTCCAGCCTTCAGTCATTACCAGCATCAGGGTCTTTTCCAATGAGTTGGCTCTTTGAATCAAGTGGCCAAAGTATTGGAGCTTCAGCTTCAGCAGAAGTCCTTACAATGGATATTCAGGACTGATTCCATTTAGGATGGACTCGTTTGTTCTCTTTGTAGTCCAAGAGACTCTCAAGAGCCTTCTCCAATACTACAGTTCAAAAGCATCAGTTCTTCAGCACTTAGTCTTCTTATTGTCCAACTCTCACATCAATACATGACTACTGGAAAAATCATAGCTTTGACTAGATGGATCTTTGTTGGCAAAGTAATGTCTCCATTTTTAATACACTATCTAGGTTGTTCATAGCTTGGTTGATATCTAGGTTGATATCTTGGTTCATATCTAGGTTGTCCAAGGAGAAAGCATCTTTTAATTTTATGGCTACAGTCACCATCTGCAGTGATTCTGGAGCCCAAGAAAACAAATTTTGTCACTATTTCTATTGTTTCCCCATTGAAAAAAAATGGGAGGAGAAGGGGAGGAGAAGGGGATGACAGAGGATGAAATGGTTGAATGGCATCACCAATTCAATGGATGTGAGTCTGAATAAACTGCAGGAGTTGGTGATGGACAGGGAAGCCTGGCGTGATGCAATCCATGGGGTCACAAAGAGTTGGACATGACTGAGTGACTGAACCTAACTGAACTGATATGTATAATTGAATCACTTTTGCTGTATATCTGAAACTAACACAACATTGCTAATCAACTATACTCTGATATAAAATTTAAAAGCAATTAAAAATAAATTAAATAAAATTTTTTCTTTTAAGTTTTCTCCTAAAAATATACAATACGATACAATGAACACTTTGGAGAAAAACAACAACAAAAAAAAACTGTATAAGTCAAACATATAATCATTTTTAGGTTTAGTAATTTACTTCAAGAGAGTTGGCACCCCCTTACTTTCACTGTGAGAGCAATAGTCAACCACTGAGACATCTAGTAGACTAAGTATATTGGAGGCATAGTGAAATGAATACCAATATATAAGCACATATACATTTATGCATCATATACTTAGCATAATCATATATTAAACCCCATGGTTTTTGGCAGAAGCTTCTGTATAGCTCTATTACAAAATGCCAAAGTATACTGCAAAATAAAATTTGGGGATATTAAAATTGGAATTCAAATTTTGTGATATTTATCAAAACTTTCTGTAGCTTCTCTGATTGTTGATTAAAGATCTCCTGGAGAAGGGAATGGCTACCCATTTCCAGTATTCTTGCTTGGAGAATCCCATGGACTTAGGACCCTGGCAGGCTACAGTCGATGGGGTTGCAAAGAGCTGGACATGACAGAGTGACTAATACTTTCAATTTTAAATATCAGAAAAAAAATTTTTCCCATACAGGAGATTCACACATATTCCAAAACCAAATGGAAGAGACCCTTTCTCTTGTATGCAGATGAACTGTGGTCTTTGCAAAACCATTATAATTTATCTTGTGGCACAGATGAAGCCATAAATAAATATATGTATGCACATTGTTAAAAAAAACAATGAAAGTCATATATGGAGCAAGTAATTGGAGATACCTTAAAGTAAACAAGATGGGCTTACTGTGTAAAAGAGTCAGGTGGGGCAGACTATTAATTTTCAAAAAGGTGTTTGAGGTTCTTCCTGAAGTGACATTATATATTCCCATGTGTTTGAATTCTCATATGGAAATATAACTGGCTTAGAACAATGAAATATAAATTCAAGTTACAAGTGTCACTTCCAGGCATGAGAGTTAAGAGTCAATGTGTGGTTTTTCATGATATCTTTCCCCCATTCTCTGAGCATTAAAACTGTGTTGAGACACAAACTCTATCAACTTGATATTTTAAGTGACTAAAATAAGCACATCCTTCTTTCTGCCTGATAAACATGCAGCATGAGCTAGAGGTAACCTTTATTATATTAAGACACTACACTATTTGGTCGTTGGCAATTGTAGAAAAGCTGATCCTCTCCTGACTCATAGAAACTGAGGCCAGGAAGAGGATCTTGATATATCAGAAAATTACAATATGTGTTTTGCAATTGGATAATACACAGGAAAGATTCTAATATTGGGGACTATAAAAAGGTAACTCATATCATTCAAAAATAAAACAGCCCCTTGGATAATGCGAAAGACAGATGAGGTATTTAATATCATGTACCTATCAAGAAAGAAGGAAAAACAAAAGAAATCAAAAAGACTGTGGCCCTCTCACAAAAGTCTGAAAAGGTCAAAGTACCCAGTGTTAATTCCTGAGTGTAAATATACTCATAGTCACAATAGCTATAATATTGTGGACAAAGAGTTCTTTAGTAAGATGATGCACATACATGACTCAATTTTTCTTACTGATTACTAGTATTCCAAGCATATAACAAACGCCTGGGACACAGCAGTGTTGTCATAAATATTGTAAAATATTTCTAGATTGCAGTACTTTCTCTGTCTTAATAAAAAGAGAGAATGTGAGATACCATTCATTATTATTAGTTTGCACTTTTCATTTTTTCTAGTTCTTTTGTCTCTTTTCATTTTTTTTCAATTCATTTTTATTCTATCAAAAGATAAATGCTTTACAGAATTTTGCTGTTTTCTGGCAAACCTTAATATGAATCAGCCATAGGTATACATATATCTCCTCCCATTTGAACCTCTCTCCCATCTCTCTCCCCATCCCACATCTCTGCTGCTGCTGCTACTAAGTCGCTTCAGTCGTGTCCGACTCTGTGCGACCCCATAGACTGCAGCCCACCAGACTCCCCCATCCCTAGGATTCTCCAGGCAAGAACACTGGGGTGGGTTGCCATTGCCTTCTCCACCCACCCCTCTAGGTTGATACAAGGCCCATGTTTGAGTTTCCTGAGCCATATAGTGAATTCTTGTTGGTGATCTATTTTACATATGGCAATGTAAGTTTCCATGTTACTCTTTCCATATATCTCACCCATTCTTCCCCTCTCCCCATGTCCATAAATCTATTCTCTATGTCTGTTTCTCTACTTTTGCCCTGTAAATAAATTCTTCAGTACCATTTTTCTAGATTCCGTATATGTGTGTTAGAATATGGTATTTATCTTTCTGACTCACTTCACTCTGCATAATAGGTTGTAGGTTCATCCACCTAATTAGAACTGACTCAAAGGTGTTCTTTTTTATGGCTCAGTAATATTCAATTGTGTATATACACCACAACTTCTTTATCTGTTCATCTGTAGATGGACATCTAGGTTGCTTCCATGTTCTACCTATTGTAAACAGTGCTGCAATGAACAATGGGATATATGTGTCTCTTTTAATTTTGGTTTCCTCAGGGTATATGCCTAGGAGTAGGATTGCTGGGTCATATGCTGGGTCATTCCTAATTTTTTAAGGACTCTCCATACAGTCTTCAATAGTGGCTGTATCAATTTACATTCCCACCAACAGTGCAAGAGTGTTACCTTTTCTCCACACCCTTTCCAGCATTTATTGTTTGTAGACTTTTTGACGATGGCCATTCTGACTGGTGTGAGGTGGTAATCTCATTGTAGTTTTGATTTGCATTTCTCTGATAATGAGTGATGTTTAGCATCTCTTCATGTGTTTGTTAGCCATCTGTATGTCTTCTTTGAAGAAGTGTCCATTTAGGTCTTTTTCCCCACTTTTTGATTGGGGTGTTTGTTTTTCTGGCATTGAGTTGTATGAGCTGCTTGTATATTTTGGAAATTAATCCTTTGTCAGTTGTTTCATTTGCTATTATTTTCTCCTATTCTGAGGGTTGTCCTTTCACCTTGCTTATAGTTTCCTTTTCTGTGAAAAAGCTTTTAAGTTTAATAGGTCCCACTTGTTTACTTTTGTCTTTATTTCCATTACTCTAGGAAGTGGGTCATAGAGGATCTTGCTTTGATTTATGTCATCGAGTGTTCTGCCTATGTTTTCCTCTAAGAGTTTTATCATTTCTGGTCTTACATTTAGGTCTTTAATCCATTTTGAATTTATCTTTGTGTATGGTGTTAGGAAGTGTTCTAATTTCATTCTTTTACATGTAGCTGTCCAGTTTTCCCAGCACCATTTATTGAAGAGGCTGCCTTTGCCCCATTGTATATTCTTGCCTCCTTTGTCAAAAATAGGGTAAAACATAGGGGCATGGGTTTATTTTCAGACTTTCAATCTTGTATCATTAGTTTATATTTCCATTTTCTTTCTTTTTTTTTTTTTTTTTTGCCAGTACCATACTGTCTTGATGACTGCAACTTTGTAGTGTAATCTGAAGTCAGGAAGCTTGATTCCTCCAGCTCCATTCTTCTTTCTCAAGACTACTTTGGCTATTCAGGATCTTTTATATTTCCATATGAACTGTGAAATTTTCTGTTCTAGTTCTGTGAAAAAATGTCATTGGTAATTTGATAGGGATCACATTGAATCTGTGGATTGCATTTGGTAGTATAGTCATTTTCACAATATTGATTTATCCAACCAAGAAGCATGGAATATCTCTCGATCTGTTTATATCATCTTTGATTTCCTTCGTTACTGTCTTATAATTTTATGCGTACAGTTCTTTTGTCTCCTTCAGTCAGTTCAGTTTAGTTCAGTCGCTTAGTCATGTCCGACTCTTTGCGACCCCATGAATCGCAGCACACCAGGCCTCCCTGTCCATCACCAACTCCAGGAGTTCACTGAGACTCACGTCCATCGAGTCAGTGATGCCATCCAGCCATCTCACCCTCTGTCGTCCCCTTCTCCTCCTGCCCCCAATCCCTCCCAGCATCACAGTCTTTTCCGATGAGTCAATTCTTCGCATGAGGTGACCAAAGTACTGGAGTTTCAGCTTTAGCATCATGCCTTCCAAAGAAATCCCAGGGTTGATCTCCTTCAGAATGGTTAAGACTTTGAAAAGATCTGAAGGAAGTGAGGGCATAAATTAATCAGGTATCTGAAGAAAGAATGTTCTAAGCAGAGAGAGGTTAAAGGTTTGAAAGAGGTTAAGATAGATCAAGGTAGGCTCTTGGTATGTGTTTAGGACAAAAGACCAGTGTAAACAGATTAGTTTGAACTAAGGAGAGAGAAATAGAAGAAGTCAGAGTGGTAAACAAGGGACAGGTGCAATAGGTTATTTTTGGCTTTGACTATGAGTGAGATATTTTGAGCACAGCAGGCATAATACTATGATTTATGCTCTGGGAGCCTCAATCTGGATGTGCACACAGAATACAAAAACATGCAAATAAAGATGCATACACTGCTACTATGAATATTGGAGCACATGTGTCTTTTTTGATTATGGTTTTCTCTGGGTATATGTCCAATAGTGGGATTGCTGGGTCATATGGTAGATTTATTCCTAATTTCTTAAGGACTCTCCATAGTGTTTTCCACAATGGCTGCATCACCAACAGTGTAGGAGGGTTCACTTTTCTCCACATCCTCTCCAGCATTTATTGTTTGTAGATATTTTGATGATGGACGTTATTTCTGGTGTGAGGTGATACCTCATTGCAGTTTTGATTTGTATTTATCTAATAATTAGTGACGTTGAGCATCTTTTATGTGTTTATTGGCTATCTGTATGTGTTTTTTTGGAGAAATGCTTACTTTCTGATTGGGCTGTTTGTTTTCCTAACGCTCACAGCAGCACTATATACAATAGCCAAGACATGGAAGCAACCTAGATGTCCATTGACCACATATCAGTGAATAAAGAAGATGTGGCACATATATACAATGGAATATTACACAGCACAAAAAAAAATGAGCAAGTCTGAATCAGTCCTAGTCAGGTAGATGAAACGAGAGCCTGTTATACAGAGTGAAGTAAGTCGGAAAGAGAAAAAAGTATCACATATTAATGCACATATATGGAATCTAGAAAATGATATTGATGAACCTATTTGCAAGGAAGGAATTCAGACACAAATGTAGAGAATGGACTTGTGGACACAGTGGAGGAGAGAGAGAGTGGGATGAATGGAGAAAGTAGCATCAACATATATACAGTATCAGGTGTAAGATGGATAGCTGGTAAGAAGTTGCTATGTAGCACAGGGAGCCCAGTCTGGGGATATGTCATGACCTGGAGGGATGGGATAGTGGGGAGGGGAGGGAGGCTAAGAAGGGAGGAGATGTATATATATTTATGACTGATTTGTGTTGTTGTACAGCAGAAAACATGAAGAAGGGCATGGCAATCCACTCCAGTATTCTTGCTTGGAGAATCCCATGGACAGAGGAGATTGGCAGGCTACCCATAGAGTTGCACAGAGATGGAGACAACTGAAGCAACTTAGCACATATGCATGCATAGCATAAACCAACACATTATTGTAAAAGGTGTTTTTTTTTTTTTCAATTTAAATAAACGAAGTGGTTGCCAAAAAAAAAAAAAAAGGAATGCATATAGCCCAATGTTATTATTACAATGGGACATAGCAGAGAGGTAATTCAAGGGAAGAGGCCTCTTTCTCTTCACAGGGATTAGAGAAGACAATGCCTTTCCCCTTTAGTCACATGACACAGTGATAATGACTTTTTCAAAAACAGCGTTCTCCTGTGAAGTCCATAAAGGCAGGACCTTGTCTGTCTTGCTCTCCACAGTAATCTAGGTGCCTTGCACATCATCTGTCACATATAAATTAGTTTTTGAAGTATAATGATAATAGAAGTTATCCAGGAGTTGAAGCGGTGGGCTTCTAGATAAAAGACATGCAGGTGGACTCTGCATGGCACTTAATTTCCCCCTCTGTGCAATGATGGCACTGGATTAAAGATCTTTATTTACAGTGACTGATGCCTTTTTCAACTATGGATATGATAGGGTCTTTTCTTTCAGGTCAATTAAAATTAACACTTTTTTCTTATAAGATGTATCAAGTACTTTAAGTGAAATTATGACTGTATCTGTTGTATTTTCCTTCTTTAGGCTACATCTTCTTCTTTAAGCTAGATCTCCCTGAGGGAACAAAACTAACCACTCCCATTTCAGTACCATTCCTATACTGATGCCTTAAATCTGTCTCTAGCTTCTATTTTGTCCTGGGCTCCAGGCCCACAGATACAATAAAATCTTAAATATTGTCAACCTAGTTTTACCACACTTCTTTAAATATTGACCTGCTCCCCTAACCTACTTTGTTCTCTCTTTCTTCAAATAGTACTAAGAACTACCCCCCAAAGAACCTGAGCTTTAACTCAATTCCTTCCTTCTCTTTGCTCCACACTTTCAATCACTAAATCGTGTGCATTCTAGTCCTAGCGGGTTGGTGAACTTGTCACTTCTTTCTACCCTTACTGCCAACTTTCTTTGGGTCCACCATCAATTCCGGGCAAGATTACATTATCGACCTAACATTTTTGTCTCTGATTTCAACTTCCTCCACACTTCTGCCAGCATAATCTTTATAAAATGCAAATCTTACATTGGTATTCCCCTTCTTAATGCATTCTATGGCTTTCTGTATAAGAGTTCCTTAATTGGCTATATTATATGCTTTTCCTTCTTCTTTCTTAAATGCAGAAACACAAATGTATTCAGGAAGGTTCCTTAAAGAATATAGGCTCAGAAAGGAGGTGTGCACTTCTGCCATTCTTCCTTTTGTGCCTGTAAGATGGCTGTGATATTGGAACTTAACCAATTATTTTGGACTTGAGGCTATGAGGTTAGAAGCCATATAATATACTAAGGATTTTAGATGGGGCTACAGAAAGGTTGCAGTCCATGGGGTCGCTAAGAGTCGGACATGACTGAGCGACTTCACTTTCACTTTTCACTTTCATGCATTGGAGGAGGAAATGGCAACCCACTCCAGTGTTCTTGCCTGGAGAATCCCAGGGACGGCTGCCGTCTATGGGGTTGCACAGAGTCAGACACGACTGAAGCGACTTAACAGCAGCAGCAGCACAGAAAGGTAACATGAGTCCTTGATGTCTATGGATTAGTCACACTGGTTCTGGCCTGCTTACTTTCAATCTTTTTCATGTGAGAGAAACAGAATTTAATCTTATTTATTCACATATTTGTTTTTTCATTACATGCAGCCATTTATAATTCCAATTGTAGGATGAGCTGTATAATTTGTGGGAGAGAGTAAAAAATGAAAAAAAAAAAAAAAGCAGGGAATCATGTTAAAAATAATTAAGACTTTCAAGGTGCAAATATCAGAGCTTTAAAACAAAGGGTCCATTTTAAGCCCACATCCTCACATGAGATAGCTAAGTCGAAAACCCATCAAATCAGACCTGTTGGATTGAGAGACACCTATTGCTCTTTGGTTCAAAGTCCTAAGAATACTTTACTAGACTCTGAAATCTGGTATTTGCTTGCCTTTCCAGATTCCTCCCTCATCACTTGCCATCTGTGATGCAATCATAATGAATTATTATCAGTTTCCTTGCACTCCCAGGATATGTCTATGCAACCAATCTCACCTTATACTCTTCATCTGGCTAATATCTATCCACTTTGAATGTTTCAACTTTGAGGTCACTAATTTTTGGGAAACTTTTCTGACTTTCCAAGTCTAAGTTAGATGTCCCTGACTTGAACTTGCATTGAACCTTATACTTCCTTTAATTTATGTACTCATGAAATGTGGTGTTATTAATTATGCTATATCCAACTATACTGAAATCTTTGTGAATGAAACATGTGTCCCTTGTTCAACCTCATATTCTTTATACCTAACTGTATATAAAATGTAGAAGGTGCTCAAATATTTACTACTGGATTTTGAATGAAAGACATATGTTAAGAAAGGGAAGATTCTGGATTTTATTTCTAGTTCTAAGAAATTATTACCTACTTTTTCAACATGCAAATCTAAATTTTGAGAATAAACAAGTAAAACAGATAAAAATTTTTAGCCTTTGAAAGGTAAGAGTGTTTAATGTCAGGAACATAGTAAATATTCAAAGTATACTGGGGGTAAAAAAAAGACACTGTATATTTTCAGTTGTAGTACTCAGCATGTGAAGTGTAATAGTAGCCTTTATAACATTGAGCATCTAAAGAACCTGGATTAATATTTTAAAAATGTGGTGTATAATTTAACACAATGTCCATAAACCTCTCAGTAAGTCCTATATTCATTTAAGAGACATTTTCAGTCAATGCAAGGGTTTTATGTGCATAAACACATGGCAAACTTCACAAAGTTGGGAAGTGTCTTATGGAGTAAATTAAAGCCAGTGTAGCCCTCACTGCCAAGTCAGATGAATTTAGCATTTATAGATCCAAAGTAAATGAATAAAACTGGCCAATACCTTATAAAATGTGCAGAAACATATTCCTTTTTGTCTGGGTATGTAGCATTATTACTTTAGGACCTTAAAATGACCATTTTGATGATATTAAATAAGAGATATGCCCTTACTTACTGGATTTATTACACATATCAAAAGAGTTGGTTCTAGCTAGAAAACACAGGTTTCTTCTTTATCATTTAAACATTTTACATGAATCTCTGACTGCTTGGAATTCATAATAAAATTTCAAATCATTTTACAATAACTTCTGAAATCACGTTTTGGCTAATTGTAGAGTGAGAGTGTAGGCATTTGCGTGTGTGTGTGTGTGTATTAGTTACACATGATTTGGGTTGGTTTGAAATACAGAAGTCATTTTAACTTTTTTAAATTGGTTTCCATTAATTTACTTCCTTTGAGTCTGATTTATCTTTCAACTGTTTGGTTTAATTGCTTGCTTTCTCTCTTTGTCTCCTAATAGGTTTAGGTTTTTTTTTTTTTAATTTTATTTTATTTTTTAACTTTACAATATTGTATTGGTTTTGCCATATATCAACATGAATCCACCACAGGTATACACATGTTCCCCATCCTGAACCCTCCTCCTTCCTCCCTCCCCATACCATCCCTCTGGGTCATCCCAGTGCACCAGCCCCAAGCATCCAGTATCATGCATTGAACCTGGACTGGTGACTCGTTTCATATATGATATTATACATGTTTCAATGCCATTCTCCCAAATCATCCCACCCTCTCCCTCTCCCACAGAATCCAAAAGAGTGTACTATACATCAGTGTCTCTTTTGCTGTCTTACAATAAACTGTGGAAAATTCTGAAAGGGATGGGGATACCAGACCACCTGATCTGCCTCTTGAGAAATTTGTATGCAGGTCAGGAAGCAACAGTTAGAACTGGACATGGAACAACAGACTGGTTTCAAATAGGAAAAAGAGTATGTCAAGGCTGTATATTGTCACCCTGCTTATTTAACTTATATGCAGAGTACATCATGAGAAATGCTGGACTGGAAGAACCATAAGCTGGAATCAAGACTGTCAGGAGAAATATCAATAACCTCAGATATGCAGATGACACCACCCTTACAGCGGAAAGTGAAGAAGAACTAAAGAGCCTCTTAATGAAAGTGAAAGTGGAGGGTGAAAAAGTTGGCTTAAAGCCCAACATTCAGAAAACGAAGATCATGGCATCTTCACATCACTTCATGGGAAATAGATGGGGAAACAGTGGAAACAATGTCAGACTTTATTTTTGGGGCTCCAAAATCACTGCAGATGGTGACTGCAGCCATGAAATTAAAAGACGCTTACTCCTTGGAAGGAAAGTTATGACCAACCTAGATAGTATATTCAAAAGCAGAGACATTACTTTGCCAACAAAGGTTCATCTAGTCAATGCTATGGTTTTTCCTGTGGTCATGTATGGATGTGAGAGTTGGACTGTGAAGAAGGCTGAGCGCCGAAGAATTGATGCCTTTGAACTGTGGTGTTGGAGAAGACTCTTGAGAGTCCCTTGGACTGCAAGGAGATCCAACCAGTCCATTCTGAAGGAGATCAGCCCTGGGATTTCTTTGGAAGGAATGATGCTAAAGCTGAAACTCCAGTACTTTGGCCACCTCATGCGAAGAATTGACTCATTGCAAAAGACTCTGATGTTGGGAGGGATTGGGGGCAGGAGGAGAAGGGAACGACAGAGGATGAGATGGCTGGATGGCATCACTGACTCGAAGGACGTGAGTCAGTGAACTCCGGGAGTTGGTGATGGACAGGGAGGCCTGGTGTGCTGCGATTCATGGGGTCGCAAAGAGTCGGACACGACTGAGCGATTGAACTGAACTGATACAGGGTAATTGTTACCATCTTTCTAAATTCCATATATATGTGTTAGTATACTGTATTGATGTTTTTCTTTCTGGCTTACTTCACTCTGTATAATAGGCTCCAATTTCATCCACCTCATTATAACTTCTATTTTTAATGAGCCTATTACCTTCTTCCCCCTTAAAGTATTTCTTTCCATTTGCTCCTTTAGATGTTTTACCTAACACATTTCTTTTCACCACTAAGGATTTTAGAAGATGCATTTCTTTGCAGGCATATGACACTTGGCTTCTTCTTTGCTTAAGTTCCCTCTTCTGTTTTCTTTCTTATCTCTTGTTTGGGTCTTTATGTTTTCCACCCCTTTTTCCTCAACTGCTATTTGAAGTTCCCCTTTTATTTGATCTTTCCCATTTTCTTCCTCCAATCCCACCTTATCCACACACACCCCCCACTTTTTTGTTTGTTTGTTTGTTTGTTTTTGAACAGTGAGGCTGTTTCCCATAAGCAAGATTCTGAGCCGGGAATCCAGAGAGACCTAGGTTTAAAATGGGCTAACTTATTTAATTAGAAGAATACCCCTTTATGAAATAGTATATTGCCTTTATATTACACATTTTAAACCAGAAGTAAATATAGTTACCTTTTCTGGAACTACATTATGCTATTTTTATAACTAATTCTCAATATTTATATGACTATGCATTTTATTGGGAATATTCTGTTATTTTAATACTGAGTACTTAATTTGAGTAATTTAAAAACAGAAATACCCAGAATAAAATTCATGGACCTGCTCACCAAGTAAAGGTTCTTGGGGCTTTATGAGCAGATTCACAACACTCAATCTCTGCATCAGTCAAAGAAAGGCTATTGTCTTTTCAGGTCCCCTTGGCCAAAAAGGAAGCCCATGACTTTGTTTAATTCTTAGATATTGGAGACAATTTTTGCCCCACTTGGGCATTCTCCTTGGGTCTTTATGTGAACTAAGATGCCTACAGTATCTTTTGAGAAGAACTCAAACCCTCTGGCTGCAGGGCAAGCATTCCACAAAGTGTGGCACAATTTTTACCATTGGAGCCAGACAACCCAGTGACCTCTTGGCAGTGTAAGTATCTTAAGTGCTTTTTCCATATGGAGACGTTATAAAAGAAAGACATCCTTAAATAGAGCCTTAAGGTTTGGATTCATTATTTCCCCTACAAATATTATTTCCCATCATGGTTGGTTTCTGATGAGAGGTCTCTTCTAAGCTTCATATGACTATTTTCTTACTGTCTTTTCACATGGCAGAGAGAAGAGAGACAGAGAATACTCTGGTAGCTCTTAAAAAGGCCACTAATCCCATTATGAGGTACGTCATCTCACTCTAATTACCACTGTGTTGGAACTTGGAGCTTCAACATAGGAATTTGCAAAGACATAAAACAGTCCACAAGAACCTAATATGCTGTCATCAAAACTGAATCCTTGATACAACACTCATTAGTGGTGCAGAAATAGAACCAGTCAATCTGCTATCATCTGAATGTTTATTCCCCATGAAACTCATGTAATGAAATCTTATTGCCCAATGTCATGGAATTAGGTGTAGGGTGTTACTAGGTCATGAGGGGACAACCCTAGTGAGTGGAATGGAGGCTTAATGCTCTTAGGAAAGAGACCGTACAGAGCTCCCTGGCCCCTTCTGCCATGTGGGGATACAATAAGAAGTCTACAACTTTGAAGAGGGCCCTCACTTGACCCCACTGGCACCTGATCTCAGATTTCTAGACTCCAAAACTATAAGAAATAAATTTCTGTTATTTATAAGCTACCCAGTCTGTGGTATTTCGTTATAGCAGCATGAATGAACTAAGACATAGTCCTTCCAAAGTCAAGAATTGAACTCATTCATCCAAACAGAGTTGGGAACAGTAAGTCCAACAAGCTATCTGACAGGCCATGTGGGAGGCAATTCAACCTATGTATCCCAGCTGTTGTATGCCCCATGTGGAAAAAATGTGAATAACTAACACCATTTTCATTGCCACACATCTCGTGTGCACTTAGAACTGTGGTGTGTCTTTTATAGAAGCCAGAAATTAGTTTGCCTCCACAAAAATGGAAACTTTCATTCTTAGGAAGCCAAAGGAGTTTCTAAGTGTTTAGTAAATACAACCAATAGAATATGCAGCCTTCTATAGGAATATGAAGCCAAAAAATTAAAGGACAGTTTCTCCTTGGAAGAAAGCTAAGATAAATCTAGACAGTGTACTAAAAAGCAGAGCATCACTTTGCCAACAAAGATCTGTATAGTCAAGCTATGGCTTTTCCAGTAGTATGTGTGAGTTGAGTGCTGAAGAATTGATGCTTTTGAATTGTGGTGCTGGAGAAAAGTCTTCAGAGTCCCTGGGACAGAAAGGAGATCAAGCCCATCAATCCTATAGGAAATCAATCCTGAATAGTCACTAGAAGGATTGATGCTCAAGCTGAAGCTACAAGTACTTTTGCTACTGGTGCTAAGAACCAACTCATTGGAAAAGACCTTGATGCTGGGAAAGATGGAGGGCTAGAGGAGAAGAGGGCGACACAGGATGAGGTGGTTGAATGGCATCACTGACACAAAGGACATGAGTTTGAGAAAACTCTGGGAGAGGGTGAAGGACAGGGAAGCTTGGCATGCTGCAGTCCATGGTGTCACAGAGTCAGACACAACTCAGCAACTGAACAACAGTGAGCAATAGGACTATGCCTGAAAATGGCTACCCTTAGTTGAAAAAGAGATCATCAGAGGAATAACTAATTCATTACTTACACATAATCAAAAAGTGTCCCTATCTTTGTAGTCATCCAATTAGAAAAGGTGGTATGAAACATTTCCCAGAATTTGTTAAGCTGAGGTCTGGAAGGAAGTATTTTTCATTGGCCATCAGGCTATTAATATATATTTTTGAAGTCTTCCTCTTTGCAGACCATACACCATCCCTATTTCTCTCTTGTAGTCCTCTTATACTGACAATTCTTTCTATTTAGGGGCTCAGCAGTTTTCCAAACTCTGTTCTCTTCCCATCACATCTTTTTTGCTTCCTTTATATTTCTACAATTTCAACTACCACCTATAACCAACTAATATTCATAACTATCTTAATCTTAGTCTCAGTTCAGTTGCTCAGTCATGTCCAACTCTTTGTGATACCCTGATCTGCAGCACACTAGGCCTCCATGTCCATTACCAACCCCTGGAGCCTACTCAAACTCATGTCCATTGAGTCAGTGATGCCATCCAACCATCTCATCCTCTGTCATTCCCTTCTCCTCCTGCCCCCAATCTTTCCCAGCATCAGGGTCTTTTGCAGTGAATCAGCTCTTCGCATCAGGTAGCCAAAGTATTGGAGTTTCAGCTTCAACATCAGTCCTTCCAATGAACACCCAAGACTGATCTCCTTTAGGATGGACTGGTTGGATCTCCTTGCAGTCCAAAGGACTCTCAAGAGTCTTCTCCAACACCACAGTTCAAAAGTATCAATTGTTCGGCACTCAGCTTTCTTTATGCTCCAATTCTGACATCCATACATGACTACTGGAAAAACCATAACCTTGACTAGACGGACCTTTGTTGGCAATAGTTTTGTCTTATATATCTTTCCTCTTCTACCCTATACAATCATCTTTCAGATACCTTATATAAATACCTCATTTAATTCTCACACTGATTACTTATGGCTTCTGCCATAAGTGAAAAAGAACTAAAGAGCCTCTTGATGAAAGTGAAAGAGGAGAGGGAAAAAGTTTGCTTAAAACTCAACATGCAGAAAACTATAATCATAGCATCTGGTCCCATCACTTCATGGCAAATAGATGGGGAAACAATGGAAACAATGGCTGACTTTATTTCTTTGGGCTCCAAAATCACTGAAGATGGTGACTGCAGCCATGAAATTAAAAACACTTGCTCCTTGGAAGAAAAGTTATGACCAACCTAGAAAACATATTAAAAAGCAAGGACATTACTTTTAAAAGAGTAATTTTTTTTTCCCCAGAAGGTAAAACTGAGATCTGAAGCTCAATGACCAAGTGGCAAAACCTAATTTTGAATCCATGGGTTAAACATTGTGTTATTTTTCCATTTCCCTACTTATCTGTGTTACTTTTTAAAAAGTAAACCAGGATTGTGTGTTAGTCACTCAGTCATGTCTGGCTCTTTTTGACTGCATGGATTATAGCCCACTAGTCTCCTCTGTCCGTGGAATTCCCCAGGCAAGAATACTGCAGTGGGTTGCCATTTCCTTCTCCAGGGGATCTTCCTGACCCAGGGATTGAACCTGGGTCTCCCAAATTGTGGGTAGACTCTTTACCGACTGAGTCACCAGGGAAGATTATCCCTGCTTAAGATCTATAATAAGTGCATGATCACCTGTAGAAGGGTTTGGGTTTCTGTTCTGGATACAAAGGTTCTATAGTATGGACCTAGAATGGTTTTCCAATAATTCTCCAATTCATAACTTCTGGTTAAATTATATGCAACTACTCACATTTTTCTGGAAAAAAAAAAAAAAAGAATTCTGCTGTTTCTTTGCTTTCGTACATTTTACGTTCATTGTCAGGGATGCCCATTTCTTCCTCATCAACGTAGAACATTATTCATGCAATAATCTTTTTTATTTTACTCCAATTCTGTAAGAACTACCTAGGTAGAGTGCCTTAAATTGTGCTTAGTTGCTCAGTTGTGTGCGACTCTTTGTGAACTCTTGGACTGTAGCCTTCCAGGCTCCTCTGTCCCTGGAATTTTTCAGGCAAGAATACTGTACTGGACTGGGTTGCAACTTTCTCCTCCAGGGGATATTCCAGACCCAGGTATCAAATCCATATCTTCCATGTCTCCTGCATTGTAGGTGGATTCTTTACTCATTGAGCCACTGGGGAAGCCCAGCATGACTAGAATTAGGTTCCCATATTATAGTTATTTTTTAATATGATGTTTATCTGTTTCTCTCTCCTACTATCATGTTGGTGCAAAAATAATTCCTGTTTCAAACTCTGAATTTTAAATTGTTATAACTAAGCTCAAAATAAGAACCATTACAATCAACACATTTTTGCTAATGAGAAATAACTTGGTTTATTCCTGTAGCATAAAAATCTGGGCTTCAGATTCATTGAACTCTTGGAAAGCATTTTCTACATCCTGTTGGCTGTGGAAGCATTTCCCCTGAAAAAAGTTGTCAAGATGCTCGAAGAAGGGGTACTAAGTTGGCAAGAGGTCAGGTGAATACAGCAGATGAGGCAAAACTTTGTAGGCCAATTCATTCAACTTCTGAAGCATTGGTCATGCAATCTGTGGTTGGGCATTGTTGTGGAGAAGAACTGGGCCCTTACTGTTGACCAGTGCTGGCTGCAGGCCTTGCAGTTTGCAGTGCACTTCATTGATTTGCTGAGCATACTTTTCAGATGCAATGGTTTCACCAAGATTCAAAAGCTGTAGTGGATCAGACACAAAACAGTGACCACAACCTTTTTTTCTGGTGCATTGGCTTTGGAAAGTGCTTTGGAGCTTTTTCTCAGTCCAATCACTAAGCTAGCTGTTGCTGGTTGTTGTAGAAAATCCACTTTGCCTTGCAAGTCACAATCCGATTGAGAAACGTTTCCTTGTTATTGCATAGGATAAGACAAGAATACACTTCAAAGTGGCGATTATTTTGATTTGCTGTCAGCTTATGAAGCACACACTTGCCAAGCTTTCTCACCTTCCTAATTGTATCAAAAGCTGAATCAGTATAGAACGGTTGACACTGATTTCTAGGGCAATTTCTTGTATAATTGTAAGATGATCAGCTTCAATGATGGCTCTCAATAAGTCATTGTAAACTTCCAATGGCCAGCCACTAGGGTCCTCATCTTTAAGGCTCTCATCCCCTTTATAAAACTCTTGAATCACTACTGTTAGTACATTCATTAGCAGTTACTAGGCCAAATGCTTTGCTGATGGTGTGAGTTGCATCCATTGTTTTATGAGCCATTTTGAACTCAGATAAAATTGCTTGGGTTTTCTTTTTCCCTAAGATCATGTCCATAGCCCAAAATAAAAATTTTTAAAAATCTAGATATAAATCACTAGGGAAAAAAGTGAGAAATACACATGAAAATTATGTATAATATAATCACATTTATTAAGAATGTATTCCATTATAAACAGCAAAGTTCAACAGTGTAAAAAACACAATTATGTTTGCATCAAACTAATAGATTTTGAATCCATTAAAGAAAAGGTTATAATCTAAATGCAATCTTCATTTAAAGTCTAGACACCTACCTATTTTATTAAACAAATCAAGTAAACATGCTTTAACTTGGGGCTTTGGTAAATATGTTAACATACTTTCTGTTAATGTGATATTGTTGTTGTTCAATCACTTAGTCATACCTTGCTCTTTGCCACCACATGGACTGCAGCATGCTAGGCTTCCCTGTCCTTCACCATCTCCTGGAGCTTGCTCAAGTTCATATCCATTGAGTTGGTGATGTCATCCAACCATCTTATTCTCTGTCATTCCCTCTCCTCCTGCCTTCAATCTTTCCCAGCATCAAGGTCTTTTCTAGTGAGTCAGCTCTTTGCATCAGGTGGCCAAAGTATTGCAGCTTCAGCTTCAGCATCAGTCCTAATGAATATTCAGCATTGATTTCCTTTAGGACTGATTGGTTTGATCTCCTTGCAGTCCAAGGGACTCTCAAGAGCTTTCTCCAACACCAGAATTCAAAAGCATCAATTCTTTGGCATTTAGCCTTCTTTATGTTTCAACTCTCACATTCATACATGACTACCAGGAAAACCATAGCTTTGATCATTTGGACTTTGTCAACAAAGTAATGTCTCTGCTAATGCTGTGTAGGTGTGTCATAGCTTTTCTTCTGAAGAACAAGCATCGTTTAATTTCATAGCTGAAGTCCCCATCTGTGGTGATTTTGGAGCCCAAGCAAATAAGGTCTGTCACTGTCTTCATTGTTTCCCCATCTATTTGCAATGAAGTGATGGGACTGGATGCCATGATCTTCAGTTTTTGAATGTTGAGTTTTAAGCCAGCATTTTCACTCCTTTTTCACTTACATCAAGAGGCTTTTTACTTCCTCTTCACTTTCTGCCATTAGAGTGGTGTCATCTGCATATCTGCAGTTATTGATATTTCTCCCAGAAATCTTGATTCCAGCTTGTGCTTCATCCAGCAGGGCATTTTTCATGATGTACTCTGCATATAAGTTAAATAAGCAGGGTGACAATATACAGCTTTGTCATACTCTTTTCCCAATTTTTATCCAGTCCATTGTTCCATGTCCAATTCTAACTGATGCTTCTTTACTTGAACACAGGTTTCTCAGGAGGCAGGTAAGGTGGTCTGGTAGGTATTCCCATCTCTTTAAGAATGTTCCAGTTTGCTGTGATACACACAGTCAAAGGCCTAGTGTAGTCAATGAAGCAGATGTTTTTCTGGAATTCTCTTGCTTTTTCCATGATCCCAGTGGATGTTGGCAATTTAATCTCTGGTTTTATCTATGTTTTCTTTTTCTTTATATATATATATATATATATATATATATATATATATAGCTACTTTTTTATTTTATTTTTAACTTTACAATATTGTATTGGTTTTGCCATATATCAAAATGAATCTGCCACAGGTATACATGTGTTCAAGTTCTTGGTTCACGTACTGTTGAAGCCTAGCTTGGAGGATTTTGAGCATTACTTTGCTAGCCTGTAAAATGAGTAAAACTGTGTGGTAGTTTGAACATTATTTGGCATTGCCCTTCTTTAGGATTTGAATGAAAACTGACCTTTTCTAGTTTTGTGGCCACTGCAGAGTTTTCCACATTTGCTAGCATATTGAATGCAACACTTTAAGAGCATCATCTTTTAAGATTTGAAATAGCTCAACTGGAATTCCTTCACTTCCAGTAGCTTTGTTCATAGTGATGCTTCCTAAGGCTTACTTTATTTTCCCATCTGTTTTGGCATGAACTGAATACAGCAGACATGAAGCCAAGCTAGGATCTGTATCAAGCTTCCCTGATAGCTCAGATGGTTAAGAAACTGCCTGCAATGCAGGAGACCAGCGTTCCATCCCTGGGTCAGGAAGATCTTCTGGAGAAGGGAATGGCTACCCACTCCAGTATTCTTTCCTGGTCTGGAGAGTCTCATGGACTGAGGAGCCTGGCAGGCTACAGGCATGGTTGCAAAGAGTCAGACATGACTGAGTGAATAACACTTTCACATTACATTACATTTACATTACAGGATCTGTATCACAGACTGGGTTTCAGACAGCTCCATCCTCAGCCCCTATTGTGTCTGGGGTTTTGGCTTCAAAGAAGCTAATTCAGAAATTTCCTTTAATGTGTAAGTGATTACGAGGTTATTTTAAGAGTGATAGAAGGAAAAACTGGCTTGAAGCCAATCATTACCATAGAAAACAAACAAAATAAAGGATGCAGATCTAATAATTTCATTAGTTTTCTGTTGTTAAGGTTTTTAGTTGTCTCCACTTAGGTGTGAATATTTTGTTAATAAATTCTCACGGTGCCAAAACTAAAAATTTCATTGGCACAGCTTTTTTTTTTTTTTCAAGAAGTTTATGGATTTTATTTCCAGTTGGTTCTTTCCACAGTCTGCCCTGGGATAGACAAGCAAATAGAAACATGAGTTCTTGACCCTCAAGGTTTGCATTTAGTCCATTGCACTTCCAATATTCTTGATCCAGAATATTATTAACTTAGGCTCCCTAAACACACTACTTTAACAAATATTCTTTCAGATGTAACAGGTATTAAGATCACTCTAGGGGATTATCTGTATCTTTCTATTATAGTTCCCAGCTAGCAGATTTTAAAAGTTTCTACCCACATATGCTTCTGCTATGGTAACTTGTATTCTAGTAATAAGAAATATGAATTTGTATTTCAAAGTACTGCATTTGAACTATAAACGTCAAATGACCATTTTTATAGTCATTGTTAGAATATAACAGTATATATACAGGTGTGTGTGTGTGTGTGTGTGTGTGTGTGTGTGTGTGTGTGTTTGCCTGCATAAAATCTAGAAGACATTAAGGAAACTTTATTCTCAATCTTTTTTTTTTTTTTTTGAAAAGAAATTTCTCAGGTTAATGAGAAAGTACCATCTCTAAGGGTTGCTACTTATTCATTTACATTATTTTGTCATTCTCAAGGATTTGAAGCTATTGATGCTACTATTGAGATCATCAAATGTTGAATATAAATGTTTTTACATAGTTTTCTCTGAATGTATTGACTTAAGGTGTATGTTTAATTTACAAATATGAAATAAATACATACTTAAATTTTAAAAATAATAAAGTGAAAAGCTCTGATAAATGAATTTTTACTTAAGACTTGATGGTGAAAATCAGTTACTAATTTTTTCCTTTGTGTTTCACAGAGAAGATCCTAGTATCACAAGAACACAGTGAATGCTATTTATGATGATACTGTGGTTTTAAAATATAATTTGCACAAGGAATAGGAATTTTGTTTACAGTTGCAATCTAAAAGGTCTAGAAATAATGCATGATACATAGTAGACACTCAAAGTATTTGTTGAAAGGATAAGTAATCATTTCTTCACTATTAGGTCACTAGACAGAGAAGCTTAGAATATCAACCCCATAATTCAATGTGTTCCCTTTTGGTTTTGCTTAATCTGTAGTCCTCCCAGGAGATATAGATTATTTTAATTCAAGCAAAGAATAAAGAGACAGTCAATAAGGATTGTTTTTCTGGGAACAGAACAATGAAAATGAGAACATTTTTATAAGATAAAGTAGGTTGATTCTGTTGTATTTTGGATTAAGATTGTTATTTTCCTGTCTCTATTTTTTTCCTACACAAGAAGCAAAAAGATAAAGTAGAAAAAAAAATGGTGTAAATATTCAAGTTCTCTTCTGGAATGGCTGAGGTCAGAGGTTGGAAATCCAATCTTAAAAGTAAATCTGAAGGATTCCCTTTGGCCAATCATTCACCTGCTTGTCTTCTTGGCTTTGCATTTTCTCCACCTGGTAAATTACTCTTTAACACCCTCACACCCACCAAAGTGGATCTAGGCTTCAGTTAATCCTGGTATGCTTAAAAACTACCTTTTAATTTTTAATCTGTAAAATTGTTCTTAAGATTTAAACCTGTCTAAATGGTACAAACTCCTCTCCTTTGACAAGTCTAAAAATCCTTGGGGAAATTTTAAACAGATCATAATTTAGTTAAGATGACTTGAAACTTTGAATATTAGTAATTGGGGTGTAAAAAAAGTTCTGCAGATTAATTGATGTTTAGATACCTTTAATGGTGACTTCCACTGACACTGCTGAAGAGGTTTAAAAAGAACTGCCTGGGCAATGAGAAAGGGGTTCCATTTCCTAGTACAGTGAAATCTCTTGTTATCTCCTGCAGCTTTAAATCTGACTAATTATCACAAATCATTATTTATTTTAGCTTGAAAAGTAATAAAACACCATGAGGAACCTATTTTGTAGCTATCTGGCAAAACAATTATTAGAATAATAATATGTCATAGGGTACAACATATGTGCAAACCTATTTTCAATTCTATGGTGTGTTCAGTTCTGTTGGTGCTCTACGTGTGTTGTTTTCACTACCCATAACTGAAATTGTCATGACTTACTGTTTTCGAGGCTGGATGAGAAAGTGTTATTTAACTCAAGCTTCCTTTTGCATTGGCTCAGAAGTTATATCTCATGGACAGTAACTAGGACAGTTTTGGGGGAAGCTTCCTCTTGTTTGCAATGTCTTTGTGGCAGATTTCTTAAGATTACCTGGCTAGTTTCAGAATGTGGCATTTTAGTGAGTAAATGAATTATTTGTGAAGGAAGGTCACGTTGCAATGTATTATTGAAAACACTAAAGATGATGCAGTTTGCTGACTTTTTCTGAAATAGTTATTTCTGAATATTTTAATATTGATTGAACCTGGAGTTTGTAATGGAAGTGTTCAGACAGTGGAAGAAAAGAACTGCAGTCTAATGAGGAAATGCTAGAAGGCAAGCTCATTAGTGCCCATTGGAACTTCAGCCCACCATAGTACAAGTGCTTGTACTCTGTGTCAATATTAATTCCCATGTTCCTGGCTTGACTTACAAAAGGCCAGAAAAACAGAATCCTCTCCTTAGTCATTCTTATTTCACTTGCTATCTCTGTATGTCTGTGTGCATGTGTGCCTGTGTACACTCAGAAGTAGTCACTTAGTATTTCATACATGCAATGACATTCTTAAAAGGAAAAAAATCTGCTTGAGTTGTATTAGCAGTTAAGATTTTTCTACCCAGTGCTTCATTTCCCCCCTGCTTATCAATTTATTTTATTCTAAACCTCTGCTCTTTAAGCAACTACTAATGAGAGGTGATCCCCAGCAGGAAATAATACAGGCAGAGCAGGCAAACCCTGTTCAGTGTTATCCTCTCCAACTGACATCTGCTTAAATAACTTAGGGAATCTCTGCTGCCTGGTTAGCAGTAGAATGAACTATGTGATGAGCAGACTCTATAACCTAAATTTCTACAAAGAAACAGATATTTGTGAGTTATACTCCAGGTATATACACTAATGTATTTCATAGGATTTCATTTTTGTGCTAACTTTGGGAATACACATACACAACTTTGATCTTTCTGAAATATTTCTATAAAAATATTCCATCTTCCTAAAATTATTCTGAAATGTTAATTTTGCATATTGTGTTAGAAAACAGACTCAATAGGAGAGCAAGACAAGCCTGTTGTCCAGTATGCAATAATTTCCCTTCAGATATATACTCAATACTCAAGGGTACACTGTACAGTTTGGTAAACTCATGTTACAGATCTGTGAAGATTACATCATTTTTCTAAAAACGTGCCATGTGCTTTCAGACTGCAGAACTTGAATGAAGGGCATGCCTTTGTAAACCATGATTTTCCACCAATTTCTATTTACAGGTCATGTTTGTGTGTGTATGGACAATCTTCTCCAGCTATTTCTTTAGTCCCTTCAGGATACTGTACCAGAATACCATAGACAATGTGGCTTATAAACTGGAACTTATTTCTCAGAATTCAGGAGGGTGGGAAGTCCGAGATCTAGACGCTGGTAGATTTTGTGTCTGGTAAGGACCTGCTTCCTGGTTCATAGCCATCTTTACATTATGTCCTCTTATGACATGGCATGAGGAACTCTATGGAATCTTCATTTTTATAAGGGCACTATTCATGAGGGCACTGTCATTCTGACCTAGTCACCTCCCAAAAGTCTCCAGGTCCAAATACCATCACATTGGGAATTAGGTTTCAACAGATGAATTTGCAAGGGGTTGTGGGGGGATACAAAAGTTCAGTCTACAGCATTTATGAAAAAGACAAGTTTCCAGAAAAAATTAGGCTATCTCTACTTGCTCAAGGATGCCATCAAGGAACAAGCCCCCTTTCTTCCTATTCTACCATCTTCAGTATTGTTGTTGTAATTCCATGCATAATGCAGAAAGTTCAGGCGTAGATGGAGATTTAGAAGCAGCAGAGCTGTTTCACTGGCCAGAACTTGACTATATGGCCATCAGAAAAGTAGTGAAATTGAGTTTTAGCTTTTACAACCTCTAATAGCACTTGGGGGGAAACCTCTGTCTTTCACAAGTCAAAATGTCTTTGTTCTTTTTGCCCTTTTAGAAATGACTTCTCTAGAAAGCAAGCATTTGTCCTTTAGTAGAAATGTTCCAGTAAAGGTTGAAAAATACTGAAAAATAGCACATATAGCATAATTTACATATATTTATAATTTATAAAAATATGTTTGAGGGACAAAAAGAAAGAAGTGATCCTGTAATGACAAGTGTTTGTCACAGTGGAATCTGTGTACAGGATCTGTGTACAGTCCAGGGCCTCTTAGCCCTAGAGACCTACAACATGGCTTACTATTTTGTGTCTTTTCTCAGGCAAAGTTCCAACCACAGTCTAGGAACACTAAAGGGCATGCAAGCCAATGAGAGTTTTATATTCATAAAAACCAGAGAACAAGATTCATTAATGTACTTACAAGATCTAAAAAGGAGCCAAGGATGTGTCTCTTATTTCGCCACAGAGAAATCCATCAGCTTTCTTTATTCAAGAGCTCAATTGCCAAAAAGTTTCCTGTCTACCCCCGAGTGTTAGTTACTTAGTAGTGACCAAAGAATAGCAGTTGAAAATATATTCCTAAAATATTTATCCTGTCGATTGTTATTTTCTGAGGCTTTAGACATTTCTTTGCTTCTGTGTTACTTTTTAGCATAGTATGCTTTTAGAGTAAGCTGCATCTGAGAAGACCAATAACATTTAAAAACAAAGAATTTTGAAGCTGGAATAAACTTCAAGACAAATTTGTGAAACTTTTCTGTCTTCAGGCAGGCATGTTTATATGACACTCACTTTGAGGAGGTTATCCTAAATTGAGTCAGTTCAGTTGCTCAGTCATGTTGGACTCTTTGCGACACCAAGAACCACAGCAAGCCAGGCCTCCCTGTCCATCACCAGCTGCCAGAGTCTACCCAAACCCATGTTATTGAGTCAGTGATGCCATCCAATCATCTCATCCTCTGTCGTCCCCTTCTCCTCCTGCCCTCAATCTTTCCCAGCATCAGGGTCTTTTCAAATGAGTCAGCTTTTCACATCAGGTGGCCAAACTATTAGAGTTTCAGCTTCAACATCAGTCCTTCCAATGAACAGCCAGGACTGATCTCCTTTAGGATGGACTGGTTGGATCTCCTTGAAGTTCAAGGGACTCTCAAGAGTCTTCTCCAACACCACAGTTCAAAAGAATCAATTCTTCAGTGCTCAGATTTCTTTATGGTCCAACTCTCACATCCATACATGACTACTGGAAAAACCATAGCCTTCACTAGATGGATGTTTTTTGGCACAGTAATGTCTCTGCTTTTTTTTTTTTTTAATATAAATTTATTTACTTTAATTGGAGGCTAATTACTTTACAGTATTGTATTGGTTTTGCCATACATCAACATGAATCCACCACAGGTATACACGTGTTCCCCATCCTGAACCCCCTCCCTCCTCCCTCCCCATACCATCCCTCTGGGTCTTCTCAGTGCACCAGCGCCAAGCATCCAGTATCATGCATCAAACCTGGACTGGCGATTTGTTTCATATATGACATTATACATGTTTCAATGCCATTCTCCCAAATAATCCCACCCTCTCCCTCTGCTTTTTAATACGCTGTCTGCTGCTGCTGCTAAGTTGTTTCAGTTGTGTCCAACTCTGTGCGACCCCATAGACGCCAGCCGACCAGGCTCCCCACTCCCTGGGATTCTCCAGGAAAGAACACTGGGGTGGGTTGCCATTTCCTTCTCCAATGTGTGAAAGTGAAAAGTGAAAGTGAAGTCACTCAGTCGTGTCCGACTCGTAGCAACCCCATGGACTGCAGCCTACCAGGCTCTTCTGTACATTGCCTTCTCTGAATATGCTGTCTAGGTTGGTCATAACTTTCCTGCCAAGGAGTAAGTGTCTTTTAATTTCATGGCTGCAGTCACCATCTGCAGTGATTTTGGAGCCCCCCAAAATAAAGTCAGCCAGAAAATGTTTCCATTGTTTCCCATCTTTCTCCATCTATTTGCCATGAAGTGATGGGACCAGATGCCATGATCTTAGTTTTCTGATTGTTGAGCTTTAAGCCAACTTTTTCACTCTCCTCTTTCATTTTCATCAAGAGGTTCTTTAGTTCTTCTTCACTTTCTGCCATAAGGGTGGTGTCATCTCCAGCGTTTCTCAGGATGTACTCTGCAAACAAGTTTTGTTTTGTTTTGTTTTTTTTGAGGTCACCCAGTACATTTATTTCCAGACTTCTATGATCATACACCCATATTCTTACAAGAACAGGACTGTGATACACATGATATTTTATCACCCATATTGGTCTTTTTAAAATTTTTTTTTTAACTTTACAATATTGTATTGGTTTTGCCATATATCAAAATGAATCCGCCACAGGTATACATGTGTTCCCCATCCTGAACCCTCCTCCCTCTTCCCTCTCCATACCATCCCTCTGGGTTGTCCCAGTGCACCAGCCCCAAGATGCATATAAGTTTAAAAAGCAGGATGACAGTATACAGCCTTGACATATTCCTTTTCCTATTTGGAACCAGTCAGTTGTTCCATGTCCAGTTCTATCTGTTGCTTCCTGACCTGTGTACAGATTTGTCAAGAGGCAGGTCAGGTGTTCTGATATTCCCATCTCTTTCAGAATTTTCCACAGTTTATTGTGATCCACATAGTCAAAGATTTTGGCATAGTCAATAAAGCAGACATAGATGTTCTTCTAGAAGTCTCTTGCTTTTTCCATGATCCAGCAGATGTTGACAATTTGATCTCTGGTTCCTCTGTCTTTTCTAAAACCAGCTTGAACATCTGGAAGTTCATGGTTCACATATTGCTTGGCTTGGAGAATTTTGAGCATTAGTTTACTAGTGTGTGAGATGAGTGCAACTGTGTGGTAGTTTGAGAGTTCTTTGGCATTGCCTTTCTTTGGGATTGGAATGAAAACTGACCTTTTCCAGTCCTGTAGCCACTGCTGAGTTTTCCAAATTTGATGACATATTGAGTGTGGCAGTTTCATAGCATCATCTTTCAGGATTTGAAATAGCTCAACTGGAATTCCATTACCTCCACTAGCTTTGTTCGTAGTGATGCTTCCTAAATTCAGCATGACTTTAATCAGTGGCTTCTGGAGAAAAGTTCTAAATAATGATGAGAGGAGGAGGCAGTACTCAGTCCAGGCAGCAATATCAGTAAAGAGATAGCAACTTGATGTGAAGGCAGGGCTTAAGAGGCAGAGATTTTGCAAATCCTCTTTAAAGAAAAACATCATTAGTGAGGCCTGACAACAGATAAATTGCCATTGTGTGTTGCATGAATCATGAATAATTGGATGAAAGGAAGGAAAGAATAAAAGAAGGAGGGAAGAATGTCAGGGAGGGAACTACAACTAGCAATAGAGTTCAAGAGCAAGCCTTTATTCCCAGTGCCAACAGTAAACCACTCTGAGAGTGGTTTATGTAACAAGAGTGCAGACAAGTAGCAATAAGACAAAGACCTAGTTCCTCAGACTGTTCATTTGCTATTAGTAACTCAGCTGGTAAAGAATCCTCCTGCAATGCAGGAGACCCCAGTTTTATTCCTGGGTTAGTAAGTTCCCCTGGAGAAGGGATAGGCTATCCACTCCAGTATTCTTTCACTTTCCTGGTATCTCAGATGGTAAAGAATCCATGTTCAATGTGGGAGACCTGGGTTTGATCCCTGGGTTGGGAAGATCCCCTAGAGGAGAGCATGGCAACCCACTCTACTATTCTTGCCTGGAGAATTCCATGAACAGAGAAGCCTGGCAGGCTACAGGTCATGGGGTCTCAAAGAGTCAGAAATGAGTAAGAAACTAAGCACACACAGAGGGCCATTTTAAGAGTCTTATTCAGAAGAATGATAAAGAGATATGTTCCCTGTTTTAAATCAAAGACACCAGTTTTAATATATGAATTTCTGTTCAGTGAATTTCTGGGTTCCTATCTGGAAACAAGACACAAAGAATCTGGGCCAATTTCCAATTATAAGAAGAATTCGTAAGAATCATTTTACCTGAAAAAGGATCCAAGGATATTAGAAGGGAATACAGGGAAAAAGATTATTGAAAACCAAACAGTGATTCTGCTGGTGAAGTCTACGTCAAGAAGGACTGGGCCAGAGTCTTCCTGGGGCTTGTCCTGGCAGAAGCAGAAATGCTTAGAGATAGTCTGAATTTGTTTGTCTCAAATCAGGATTATCAGTATACTTGGCTTGACTCAGGGTCACCTGTGTCTTCAAAAAATGTTTTTGGTCAAGTTATCCAATGCACAAAGTTTTAAAATTCAGGAAGTTTCATGGGTTTATAAGAGCAACAAAAGCCAGTGCCTGCCTTACTCCTCTTCATTTCTGATTCTTGCTTTATGGAGGCAGCTATTTTGAATATTTCTCCTAGTAATCACTTCCTTAGTTCTAAATACGTTTACACAATGTTCTGTGAGTTTGTAATTTTAATTCTGGGTATTGTCTTTTATTTACCTTCCTTATAAAGGAGATGAAAATATAGCTTCTATATCAGCCCAGTACTTCACTTCATATGTATTTGTCTTTTCACTGCCCTCCCAATACAGCCAGCGAGTACATAAAGTTATTATCCAAAGTATACATAATTATCTCTGCAATTATTGTTCACAATTGAACCTTTTAGTGTATAAATATTAAAGATTCTTTATACTTATTTTTGCATAAGTTAAGATCACTTACATTTTCATTCCTTTAGCTTTCTGTATTTTTATCATGAATTCACTCTCATATTCAAATATGTTTGTCTGTTTGTTTTTTCTAAAAGTTTCATTTTCATTTTAGTCTAACTCTTCTTTTGAAAACTCTGTCCTCACTATAATAAGCACTTCATTTTCACCTCCAGGATTCCCTTCACTTCCTGCCTGGCTTAAATCTCTGGTGTTGCCAGTTCCATGCCTTCTTACTCGATTACCTCTTCTACTTTGGTGGGATGTATCTATCAATGTGCTCTTGAGAAGAAATGGATAAAAGGTAAATACTTTTAGACCTTGCATTACTAGTATTTTCTTCCATTCCTGATTGCTAGGATGGCTGGATAAAAAATTCTAGTTTGGAAATTAATTCCTCTTGGAATTTTCAAGGTATGACAGCTCCCTCTGGTTTCCAGCTTTGCTTTTATGAAGTATAACACAGTTCAGATGCTTCTCTTTTGAGAGACTTGTTTCTCTGGAAACTTTTCTTATTCTTTATCAAATTTTGTGTTTTGAAACATCACTACGATGTATCTCAATAAGCATTTTTCTTCATCTCTTCGTATATTAGTTTGTTAGAGTGGTTCTAACAAGATACCACAGACTTTGGCTAAAACAACAGAAATATATTTTCTTATGGTTCTGGAGGCTAGAAGTTCAAGATCAAGGTGCCAAAAAGTTTAATTCCTTTCTAGGTCTCTCTCTTTGACTCACAGATGACTGCCTTTTAGCTGTATTCTTACATGGTCTTTCCTCTGATCAAGTGTGTCTCTAAGTGTCTTCTGGTATTCCTCTTATAAGGAAACCAGTCAGACTGGATTAGGGGCCATGCTAAGGACCTCATTTTAAATTAATCACTCCTTGAAAATCTCTGTCTTAAAATAAAATTACATTCTGAGGTATAGGGGGTTAGGACTTCAGCACATGTTTGAGGGGACATAATTCAGCCCATAACACTTAGGATAATTCCCTTAATTCAGAGATATTTCCCTGAATTAATTTTTGTTAGTTTATATTTGAACTATTTCACATGTTCTTTCTTTTTGAGGCTATTCTTTGGATTCTGGACTTCCTAACTGATCTTCTCATTCTCTAATTCCTTTCCAATTTCCCTCTGTTTATATTTTTATTATTTTTAGTGCTGTTCTTCAGCTTTATTTTTTCATATTCATTTGATTATCGTATTATGTTCCTATTTTTTAACAGATGATTTGTATTATCTGTATGTCTATTTTTATGGGCTTACTTTAATAATTTCCATTTCCCATGAAATATTAGCTTTTTAAAAAATTAATGTGTTCTTTGCATTTTTTCTTTTCTTCTTTTCTCTTATATTTAGAGTTTTTGTTAGGTGAATGATCCTCTTTGGCTTTCAATTCATATTTAGCAATAAGGTGCCTTTATGTAAAGTTAATCTCATCAACTGGTCAATTTAACTAATGGATGCTCTTTTGTATTTCTGCATTATTTCTTTTAGGTTTATTTTCCCCAGAGACTAATTCTCCAAATCTGTTTACTATGGGATCTAAATCAATATATGCTGACATTCTCAGGATTTTGTGTACTGGGTGACTAGGTACAGTCAAGTAATCAGTCCTGCACTTTATCTCCCTCCTCTGATGAATCTTGGACTCTTGCCCTCAGTTCTTCATGATGTTTTTTAGTCTAGAGTTTCCAGGGCTCAAACTCTTCAGAATAAACTCCATTTTTCTGGAGTTTATTCTAACCTCAGCCTTCATAACAAGGTTTTCAACCCTTCATATTTGTCCTTTCTTTTTTTTTTTTTTTGGTCACTTATTACACCTTTTATGTCAATTTAATGAGGCTTTATGAGGGACTGGAAGAAAGCATAGGTGTTTAATCCACCAGAGTCAATAAGGATTTTCTACTCAGGCCCCATAAAGGACAAGGGTGATGCTAGAGCAGTGATTCTCAACCAGAGACACTTGACAATGTCTGAATATATTTTCATCATCAAAACTAAAGGATGCTATACTATTGGTGGGAATGCAAATTGACACAGCCACTATGGAGAATAGTATGGAGATTCCTTTAAAAACTAGGAATAAAATCACCATATGACCCAGAAATTCCACTACCAGGCATATAGGAAACCAAAACTGAAAAAGACACATGTAACCCAATGTTCACTGCAGCTCCATTTACAATAGCTAGAACTTGGAAGCAACCTAGATGTCCATCAACGGATGAATGGATAAAGAATTTGTGGTATATATATACAATGGAGTATTAGTCAGCCATAAAAAGGAACACATTTGAGTCAGTCCTATTGAGGTAGATGAACCTAGAGCTTATTATACAGAATGAAATACGTCAGAAAGAGGAAAACAATTATCATATACTAACACATATATATAGAATCTAAAAAGATGATATTGATGAACCTATTTGCAGATCAGCAATGGAGGCACAAACATTGAGAACAGATTTGTGGACATGCTGGGTGGGGCAGGAGAGGGTGGGAGGTATGGAGACAGTAACATGAAAACATACATTACCATATGTAAAATAGATAGCCAATGGGAATTTGCTGTCTGACTCAGGGAACTCAAACCTGGGCTTGGTAACAACCTAGAGGGTTGGGATGGGGAGGGAGGTGGAAGGGATGTTCAGGTGAGAGGCGACATTGGTAAACCTATGGCTGATTCATGTTGTTGTTTGGTAGAAACCAAAGCAATACTATAAAGTAATTATCCTTCAATTAAAAATAAATGCACTTAAAACATAGATAAAGGGTGATATATATCTAATGATTAGAGATCATGGCTGTAGGTAAACATCCCACAATGCACCAAGATGGATTATTCAGCCCCAAATGCCATTAGTGCTAAGGTTAAGAAAATATCTTCTAGGAGTTTAGAACTTTTCCTGTGGGTGTGGTTTAACATTTTTAAGAATTTTCAGGGATCCTTGTATCAGGAGCAAGTTAGATGCTAAAGCCTGTAGTAACCAAAGGAATACTTTAAAATATAAAAATAATCACATTTTTTAGTATTTGTTTAAAATATCATGGCTCAGACAGTAAAGCATCTGTCTGCAATGCAGGAGAAGCGGGTTTGATCCCTGGGTTGGGAAGATCCCCTGGAAAAGGAAATGGCAGCCCACTCCAGTATTCTTGCCTGGAAAATCCCATGGATCGCGGAGCCTGGTAGGCTACCGTCCGTGGGATCGCAAAAAGTCAGACACGATTGAGGGACTTCACTTCACTTAAAATATCATAATATTTAAACTAAAATTTATGCTGAAATAAAAATGTTAATGCAGTAAGTTGGCAAGAAAACGTGTACCATTTTCTTATTGTATATAAAAGAATCTACTGTGGTGGTTCTCAACTCCAAATACACTTTCTTCTAAAACTAAAGCCATACTCATTTTAATAAGCAGCTTGTTACTTTATATACATGTGGCAATTATTTGTCTTTTAAAACATGTTTACATAACACTTGTTTATCAGTAGGTCATCTTATCTTAATTTCTTTAACCTTCTGTTTAGTTTTCAAAGTAACCCTACTCCTTTCTTGCAGATAGTATCTGATTCTTACAACTACAGACAGATATTGATAACCTCAGATGAGCTTTTAAAGGTGAATTAAAATAATTAAAACATTTCCCAACTTATTATAATAATGCTATGAAAATTGAGGGCTTTAAGAATATATGTTTTAATTTTATATAATCTTTAATAAAGAGTACAGAATAAAAGTTCAAATGTACAATAATATATAACATTTTTAAAACTATACATCACATATTGTGTGGCTATAACAATAATATCTCATTGACATTTATAGAAAAATGACTATGCACAAGGCATATATAATAATTTACTTACTATAAATTAACTGAACTGTTTAATCTAATCTATCTATGTGTTAGGTACCATTTCAATAATGAGAAAATAAAGCCATAGGGAAAAAAAAATCAGTGTATTGCAAGAGGTAAAACAGTTTTCAAAGCATGCTCCTGCTAAGTCACTTCAGTAGTGTCTGACTCTGTGCAACCCCATAGACGCCAGCCCACCAGGCTCCCCAGTCCCTGGGATTCTCCAGGCAAGAACACCGGAGTGCGTTGCTATTTCCTTCTCCAATGCATGAAAGTGAAAAGTGAAAGTGAAGACACTCAGTTGTATCCAACTCTTAGCGACCCCATGGACTACAGCCTACCAGGCCCCTCCATCCATGGGATTTTCCAGGCAAGAGTACTGGAGTGGGTTGCCATTGCCTTCTCCACCCTATCCTTATACCTAGGAGTAAATATAGAACATAAAGTATGCTCAGAGAAATGGTAATTTGCCTTTTGTTTTTTTTTGGGGGGTACTTCTTAAATTGGGAATTGTATAGCTTTACCCTCTAGTGGAATACTCCTCTATTTTCCTTGAAGATACACAGCTTATGCTCTCTAAACTATATAATTTATCTTCTCAGAAGCACATGGCTTTTTTTTCCCCCCTCATTTTCTAAACTGAGTTAGATATGACATAATTACACTAAAAGCAATCTAGTGTTTTAGAAATTTTTCAAACTAAAATCAGAATGAGACTGAAATACATGGCTCTGACAGAACCAGTGATGGACCCAAACTTCTCCACCTGGCTACCTTGAAGATTTCATATGCATAAAATTGACCTATGTTTCCTCTAGCTTGAGAACCAACTGACACGTAGAGTCGTAGACTCAACTGTTTCCAATAAGGAAGAAATCTTAGGAAACCACTAGTCTAAGACTTTCTAGGAAAAGAAAAGTTTCAGTAACTACTTCAAGAAATCATTTTGAATGTCATATTTAAATAGATTATTTAATTAAATAATCATGGCCTATAAATGTTTGTTAAATATCAAAATATTTAACCACAAACCTTGTGATTTATCAACAAATCTCATGTAATTATATAGTGTGATTTTTACATCAAGTTAACTTATGAAATTGGAGAGTGAAAAAGTTGGCTTAAAACTCAACATTCAGAAAACTAATATCATGGCATTGGGTCCCATCACTTCACGGCAAATAGATGGGGAAACAGTGACAGACTTTCTTTTGGGGGCTCCAAAATCACTGCAGATGGTGATTGCAACCATGAAATTAAAAGATGCTTGCTCCTTGGAAGAAGTTTTATGACTAACCTAGACAGCATATTAAAAAGCAGAGACATTACTTTGCCAACGAAGGTCCATCCAGTCAAAACTATGGTTTTTCCAGTAGTCAGGTATGGATGCGAGAGTTGGACTATAAAGAAAGCTGAGTGCCGAAGAATTGTTGCTTTTGAACTGTGGTGTTGGAGAAGACTCTTGAGAGTCCCTTGGACTGCAAGGAGATCCAACCAGTCCATCCTAAAGGAAATCAGTCCTGAATATTCATTGGAAGGACTAATGCTGAAGGTGAAACTTAATCTTTGGCCATCTGATGTGAAGAGTTGACTCATTTGAAAAGAGCCTGATGCTGGGAAAGATTGAAGGCGGGAGGAGAAGTGGACAACAGAGGATGAAATGGTTGGATCTCATCATTGAGTTAAGGACATAAGCTTGAGTAAACTTCGGGAGTTGTTGATGGACAAGGAGGCATTGCATGCTGTAGTCCATGGGGTTGCAAAGTGTTGCACATGACTGAACGACTGAACTGAACTGAATTTATGAAATTAGCAATCCTACAATTCAACAGTTAATTTCCTATTTCATTTATTTGTGTGTAAAAATGTACAGAAGTTAACATTTTACAAAGCAGAAGGCATTGTCTTTGCTCGTAAGCACTTACTATGAAATTGTGCATATTTTGGAAGTAGATTAAACTATATAATTATAATTTGATGTAATTGGTTAATCTATAATTATAAAGTCTTTCTCACTATTGCACGTAGCATTTAAAATTATAGAACAAGATTAAAAATATTACACTTCAGATTCTGAGGCCAAATTAATACTGAACTGCTGAAACCAAATGTTAATATATGGTGTCTTTAAGTTTAAAACAATACCAATTCCCTGTTTGAGGAAGATTAATATAAAAATTAGTGGTGCATGACAATATTCCAAGTTAAATAGAACATCACTTCAGGAACTTCTTGGCTTTGAATTTAGGTTACATCTTATGCATTACTTTTTTGATAACTATTTCAGAAGTCAAGATTTTATCTATTATTTATGTTAGAGCTTTTTGGTTCATGCTTTCATTTAATTCACTGTTTTAAGTTTTAGAAATAATTTTGTAGACAACACTTTCTGTTGCTTACTAGAGCTTAATCTGCTTAATTTTATCAAAGCTCCAAATATGGCATTCTCTTGACCAAAACTATATTTTTAATTTTTTTCCCCAAACTTATAACTTCATTGGAATGCTTGTGCTTCTTTTGTAGCTTCTTAAATTCCTAAACATTTCCCCTATCCTTACAACTTAGAAATGCTACAGCAATACCAAAGGATCTATAGATTAAGCTAAAAGACTGGTAGGTAAGAGTCTTAAGAATATTACTAAGAATTATTTTATATTGAGGAGATAAATTTTTGTTCTGCAGGAAAGATTTTCAGTTCTGTATATTGCAACTGTATATTCAGTTCTGTATATTGTAACTCCTTTAGAGTTAACATATTGATGAACATTAGGATAAAATGCATAATACTTTCTTCTGTTTACTGTCATTTTCTTTCTGTAAAGAAAGTTGCTTTGATTTTAAAATTTCGCTTGACACCTGCATTCTTGGTATTAAATAAGAGAGTGAGCAGCAGTGAACAAGTGATTGGAAAAATACCTGTTTTTGCATTTTCACATTCTTATTTTCTTAATGGAAAAATATACACATCAAAATTAAGAAAGAGAATAGTATCCAAGGGCCACAAGTATCAGGCCACAGTACCAAGAATTACCCATGTATCCATAAACAGTATGTTAATCAGTGATATCAAAATATAACAGGAGAGGAAAATAAAGGAGGGTATTACTGGCTGGATATAATAAAGAACACTTTCACTTCAATTCAGTCACTCAGTAGTGTCCAACTCTTTGTGAGCCAATGGACTGAGCACGCCAGGCTTCCCTGTCCATCACCAACCCCCGGAGTTTACTCAAACTCATGTCCATTGAGTCGGTGATGCCATCCAAACATCTCTTCCTCTGTTGTCCCTTTATCTTCCTGCTTTCAATCTTTCCCAGCATCAGGGTCTTTTCCAGCATTAGGTCAGTTCTTGGCATCAGGTGGCCAAAGGATTAAGTTTCAGCTTCAGCCTCAGTCCCTCCAATGAATATTCAGGACTGATTTCCTTTAGGATGGACTGGTTGGATGGCCTTGCTGGCCAAGGGACTCTCAAGAGTCTTCTCCAACACCACAGTTCAAAAGCATCACTTCTTCAGTGCTCAGCTTTCTTTATAGTCCAACTCTCACATCCATACATGAATAATGGAAAAATCATAGCTTTGACTAGATGGACATTTGTTAGCAAAGTAATGCCCCTGCTTTTTAATATGTTATCTAGGTTGGTCATGACTCTTCTTCCAAGGAGCAAGTGTCTTCTAATTTCATGGCTACAGTCACCATCTGCAGTGATTTGGGAACCCCTCAAAATAAAGTCAGTCACTGTTTCCACCATTTCTCAATCCGTTGCCCATGAAGTGATGGGACCAGATGCCATGATCTTAGTTTTCTGAATGTTGAGTTTTAAGCCAACGTTTTCCCTCTCCTCTTTCACTTTCATCAAGAGGCTCTTTACTTCTCCTTTGCCTTCTGCCATAAGTGTGGTGTCATCTGTATATCTGAGGTTATTCACACTTCTCCTGGCAATCTTGATTCCAGCTTCTGCCTCATCCAGTCTAGCATTTCTCATGATGTAATCTGCATATAAGTTAAATAAGCAGGGTGATAATATATAACCTTGAAGTACTCCTTTCCCTATTTGGAAACAGTCTGTTGTTCCATGTCCAGTTTTAACTGTTGCTTCTTGACCTGCATACAGATTTCCCAGGAGGCAGGTCAGGTGGTCTGGTATTCCCACCTTTTTCAGAATTTTCCACATTTTGTTGTGATCCACATAGTCAAAGGCTTTGGCATAGTCAATAAAGCAGAAATAGATGTTCTTCTGGAAGTCTCTTGCTTTCTTAATGATCCAACAGCTGGTGGCAATTTGAGCTCTGTTTCCTCTGCCTTTCCTAAAATCAGCTTGAACATCTCGAAGTTCACAGCTCACGTATTGTTGAAGCCTGGCTTGCAGAGTTTTGAGCATCACTTTACTAGCATGTCAGATGAGTGCAACTGTGAGGTAGTTTGAGCATTCCTTGGCATTGCCTTTCTTTGGGATTGGAATGAAAACTGACCTTTTCCAGTCCTGTGGCCACTGCTGAGTTTTCCAAATTTGCTGACATATTGAGTGTAGCAGTTTCATAGCATTAGGATTTGAAAATAGCTCAGCTGGAATTCCATCACCTCCACTAGCTTTGTTTGTAGTGATGCTTCCTAAGGCCCACTTGACTTTGCATTCCAGGATGTCTGGCTCTAGGTGAGTGATCACAGCATTGTGATTATCTCCGTCATGAAGATCTTGTTTGTGTAGTTGTTCTGTGTATTCTTGCCACCTCTTCTTAATATCTTCTGCTTCTGTTAGGTCCATACCATTTCTGTCCTTTATTGAGCCCATCTTTGCATGAAACATTCCCTTGGTATCTCTAATTTTCTTGAAGAGATCTCTAGTCTTTCCCATTCTGTTGTTTTCCTCTATTTCTTTGCATTGATCACTGAGGAATGATTTCTTATCTCTCCTTGCTATTCTTTGGAACTCTGCATTCAAATGGGTGTATCTTTCCTTTTCTCCTTTGCCTTTCACTTCTCTTCTTTTTGTAAGGTCTCCTCAGATGACCATTTTGCCTTTTTGCATTTCTTTTTCTTGGGTATGGTCTTGATCCCCACCTCCTGTACAATGTCAGGAACCTCGGTCCATAGTTCTTCAGGCACTCTATCAGATCTAATCCCTTAAATCTATTTCTCACTTCCACTGTATAATTGTAAGGGATTTGATTTATGTCATACCTGAATGGTCTAGTGGTTTTCCCTACTTTTTTTAAACTTAAGTCTGAATTTGGCAATAAGGAGTTCATGATCTGAATACAATCTGTTCCCGGTCTTGGTTTTGCTGACTGTATAGAGATTCTCCATCTTTGGCTGCAAAGAATATAATTAATCTGATTTTGGTATTGACCATTTGGTGATGTCCATGTGTAGAGTCTTCTCTTATGTTGTTGGAAGAGGGTGTTTGCTAATATAAAACCACTTCAAAACAGAATATGTTCATTAATTTGTTTTAATTTTTTTTTCCCTCCTAACTAGTGAGTGACAACCAAAGCACTAAAATTAAGTATAAAGACACGTTTTAGAAGGTTAGCAATGAAGTTTAGTAACACAGTATGGTAAAGTCACGAAGAGACAGGAGTATTGTGCCAAGTTATATACTTTTATTAATATAAATGGTTTGTTTGAAACTTTTCTTTTTGTGAGGCTGCCAGAGGGTATGTCTACTGCATCTTGATTATGGAAATTTTATTTATAGGCAACTATTAAAAATCAATGACATGTAGCAACTTACTTTTTAATATACTTTTGCTTTTGATTGAATTTTGCTCTGTATGGAGATAGATGGTGATTGGCTTACTAGCTTAACTATGCTCAGGAATGCTGCTCCCATTTGTAAAACTTAAGTCAGTCTTCACTTATTTCCCCTGTCCTCACACTCTCAGGATTTTACAATAACAATATATCTTGATACATTCATGTTCATTTTATTAAGTGAAAAAAATAAAAGGATTTCTCAGTCAGATACACCATCAGTTAAATGTTCTCTAACTGAACTCCATCTTTCCGTGCTTAAGGAGTCATCAAGGGACATACATCACCTCAAACCTCCTCTCAACTGTGGCTGTGTCAGAATAAGACAGCAAACATAGGTTTGAAACCAATATTTTACATCTTTATTTCTTAAATAAAAATGTTCAGGTCACCCTGTATCTTTGTCTTATGCCCCATAAGTTTTTGTAACCACAGCAATACTTTTAAGATTATTTTTTTTAATTTGATATTAAAAAAAATAGCACAGTCTGAGAGCCTTATCTATAATCTCAGTTTTCCTCTTTTTCCTAGGCTGTCCTCTCTTCATTATTGCCAAAATAGTTGTGTCCAACTCTTTGCAATCCCATGGACTATACAGTCCATGGCATTCCCCTGGCCAGGATACTGGAGTGGGTAGCCTTTTCCTTCTCCAGGTTTGTGGGCTAGAAGGACAAAAAATATTGAGATTTGGACAGAGCTAATTAGCTTTAGAACCTTAGTAAACTTCCTTATGTGAGAGTCATAACTGTAAACACAAGCCTGCTGCAAACCACTCTGTCATCTGAGAGTAATCATAATGAGTACCATCTGCCCAAGAGTAGAGAGAAGGCTGCTTGGAGCAGTTGGCTTTGTAGGATGAGATGCAACTTGTGTCATTGTGTTCTAGCTCTTGGTTTCCAGGAAGTATTTGACAATGAATCTTATGTTTTCTTTTAAATATTGTTTACATGGGAGTTAAACATGAAATAAACAACAGGCATTGATGTTAAATTCAGTGCTGATTTTCTTTACATTCCTCTTTCATCTAGCAGTGGATTATACTCTATTGTTTATAAATGCATTTAAATCATTTACATATGCTGTAATTAAAATCTTTGAAGTTTACCAATTACTGACATATGCAAAATAGTACCACCTTTAATCAATATGTGATGTATAGATAATAATATGCATATAAAACACTGTCAGGCACTGCCAGTGTACACCAAAATTATTGGATATATTTTTCTATTAATAAGGGCCTTATTGTCTAGGTTTCAAAACAGGATATGTGCATAATAATGATGACAGCTAACATTTTTGGTATGCGTTATCATTCAGGTAGTTGTTCATTTGGATACATTGTTCTTTTGATAATTCCACAATAACATTTAATTGCATATCAAGACATGATATGATTTGATAATTATGTATGGTCCCCAAACTAGTTCTGTTATTGTTGAGAGACTAAAAAGTATAAGGTTGATCAGAGTACTCAAGGAAGACATCAAAGAAGAGGGTACATAAGATTATTACTGATAGATAGGAATAAGTTATTAAGGAGAGAGAAAAATAGGGAAGCCATATGGGGATCCATTTAGCAAAAGAAGATTATAAAGTTGTTTTAGGAAATGGCCTGTTTCAGACAACACTGGTTAATAAAGGTAAGAAAAAATGTCCAGCTAAAGATTTTAACTAAAACTCAAGCAGTAATTTGGATAAGAGAGTAAGCAATCACTATGAGCCTGTGCTTGTTGAGACTGAGAGTAGAAGAGTTATCCTGACTTAAAGTCAAGGCCACGGTTTGAGGTGGGAATGTAGGCTATGATCTCTTGGGTACCTCACCACTGTATACAGAGCAATTCTGGAGGATCTATTTTAGTTATTATTCTGGGTAATGTTTGCATTTAAAATTGTGTTTTATATTTAGAAAAATTATTTTGAGTAATATTGTTGATGAATAAAGTCTGGAATAAAGTCTAAAATGTCTAGATAAGGATAAGTCAGTATAATAGCCAGGACATGGAAGCAACCTAGATGTCCATCAGCAGATGAATGGATAAGAAAGCTGTGGTACATATACACAATGGAGTATTACTCAGCCATTAAAAAGAATACATTTGAATCAGTTCTAATGAGATGGATGAAACTGGAACCTATTATACAGAATGAAGTAAGCCAGAAAGAAAAACACCAATACAGTATACTAATGCATATATATGGAATTTAGAAAGATGGTAACAATAACCCTGTGTACGAGACAGCAAAAGAGACACTGATGTATAGATCAGTCCTATGGACTCTGTGGGAGAGGGAGAGGGTGGGGAGATTTGGGAGAATGGCATTGAAACATGTATAATATCATGTATGAAACGAGTCGCCAGTCCAGGTTTGATGCACGATACTGGATGCTTGGGGCTGGTGCGCTGGGACGACCCAGAGGGAGGGTATGGGGAGGGAGGAGGGAAGAGGGTTCAGGATGGGGAACACCAGTATACATGTGGTGGATTCATTTCAATATTTGGCAAAACTAATATTGTAAAGTTTAAAAATAAAATAAAATTTAAAAAAATAAAAAAAAAAAGGAAAGAGAGAAAAAAATGCAGGTCATGTCAATTACAAATTACTAATAAAGTAAGCAGTTAGTATTAAGTGATGCTAACTTTGCCAGTAGAATAAGTTTAACAAAGGCTGGCAGGATTTTATGATTAATTGTCCACTACTATCCCTTGTGATTATATTTTCTGAAGACAGTAAATCAAATTGAATTAAGCTAAGAATAAAATGAAGGAAAATAAACATAAATATAATGGGAAACTTTGTCAATTTAAAAAAAAAAAAAGGAAATAAATAACACAGTAGTCAGAATATTCAGTGGAATTAACTGATTCAGTGGAGTCAACTCATCAGCAGGTAATGGTCATGGCATTCTACAAGATTAACACTGGCCAGTAGAACATTCCTCAATGATTAGGATGTTTTATATCTTCACTGGCCAATACTGTAGCCACTAGCTGTAGGTAATTATTGAGCACTTGAGATATGGCTAGTGAAACTAACAAAATGAATTGTTAATCTCAAATTATATAGCAAATGTAGCTAATAGCCACTATGTTGGATAGCAAATTTGGATGTTACTGATATAAACAGGAGAATATAATCTTTTGAAATTAAAGTATTACTAATAATCAATAAAATTCATAAATCTTAAGTAATTTGATGAGTTTTGAAAATTGAATATTCTCATAAAACTACCATCCAAAACAATATATAAACATTTCCATTAGTCCAAAACATTTCTTTGTGTTCTTTTCAAATTGATTCCCCTCCCAATTTAGGGAGCCACCACTTTCATTTTTTTATGTACAAGAATTCTTACAGTATTTTATCTTTTATGTTTGGCTTCTTCCATGTAACAAAATATTTGGTGTTATTGTATATGTCAGTTTCATCATATGGATAAACTGTAATTTATTTATCCACTTTTCTATTTATGAGAACTTGTGTTGTTTCCAGTTTGAAACTATTATACATCTACTGCTTATAACTGAGGGAAAATGTCAGCCATGACCGTTTCTGCTGTGAGTTGTAGGACACCCAAATGACCTGGATTATGCAATAGAGATAACTAGCAGAAGACTTGTCCTCAGATACAGCTTGATGTAGGTACACATACAATACCATTAAGATCTCTTTTCTCTCTATCAATCTTAGCTTTTCTTCCTTTCCCACTCAAGGTCTAACTATATGGAAAGCAGCAGTCACTTCTAAGTATCCTCACATCCTTAGAAACATAATTCCATCATATAATATATAAATAATACAAATATGTTTCCTTCAGAGATAGTTTTTATGAAAACCAAATCTCCAAAATGTAGTTAAAACCATCTAGATTGCATGCATACAATACGATGGGTAATTAGATTGGCAAGAGTATTGCTTTTTGAAGAAAATTTTGAGGAGGAAAACAAGCGGAGTATATAAATGGTTAATATTCTGGGCTTTGGACTAAGACAAATTTTAAATATCAGCACCATCCCTTGAAAGATATATGATATTGGTCAAGTTATTTGATTCATCTATTTGTGTATAAAGTGAAAATAATTTTGTATCCATAACACTGTTAGGTTGTTGTGAAGATTAAGTGAGATAGTATATTCATATGTTAGCATCAATTCAGTTCAGACACTCAGTCGTGTCCGACTCTTTGCGACCCCATGAATCACAGCACGCCAGGCCTCCCTGTCCATCACCAACTCCCACAGTTCACTCAAACTCACGTCCATTGAGTCAGTGATGCCATCCAGCCATCTCATCCTCTGTCGTCCCCTTCTCCTCCTGCCCCCAATCCCTCCTACCACCAGAGTCTTTTCCAGTGAGTTAACTCTTCCCATGAGGTGGCCAAGGTACTGGAGTTTCAGCTTTACATCATTCCTTCCAAATAAATCCCAGGGCTGATCTCCTTCAAAATAGACTGGTTGGATTGCCTTGCAGTCCAAGGGACTCTCAAGAGTCTTCTCCAACAATACAGTTCAAAAGTATCAATTCTTTGGTGCTCAGCCTTCTTCACAGTCCAACTTTCACATCCATACATGACCACTGGAAAAACCATAGCCTTGACTAGATGAACCTTTGTTGGCAAAGTAATGTCTCTGCTTTTGAGTATGCTATCTAGGTTGGACATAACTTTCCTTCCAAGGAGTAATAATTTCATGGCTGCAGTCACCATCTGCAGTGATTTTGGAGCCCAAAAAAATAAAGTCTGACACTGTTTCCACTGTTTCCCCATCTATTTGCCACGAAGTGGTGGGACCAGATGCCATGATCTTCGTTTTCTGAATGTTGAGCTTTAAGGCAACATTTTCACTCTCCTCTTTCACTTTTATCAGGAAGCTCTTTAGTTCCTCTTCACTTTCTGCCATGAGGGCGGTGTCATCTGCATATCTGAGGTTATTGATATTTCTCCCGGCAATCTTGATTCCAGCTTGTGTTTCTTCCAGTCCAGCGTTTCTCATGATGTACTCTGCATAGAAGTTAAATAAGCAGGGTGAGAATATACAGCCTTGATGTACTCCTTTTCCTATTTGGAACTAGTCTGTTGTTCCATGTCCAGTTCTAACTGTTGCTTCCTGACCTGCATACAGATTTCTCAAGAGGCAGATCAGGTTGTCTGGTAGTCCCACCTCTTTCAGAATTTCCCACAGTTTATTGTGATTCACACAGTCAAAGTCTTTGGCATAGTCAATAAAGCAGAAATAGATGTTTTTCTGGAACTCTTTTGCTTTTTCGATGATCCAGCGGATGTTGGCAATTTGATCTCTGGTTACTCTGCCTTTTCTAAAACCAGCTTGAACATCAGGAAGTTCACGGTTCAGGTATTGCTGAAGCCTGGCTTGGAGAATTTTGAGCATTACTTTACTAGCATGTGAGATGAGTGCAATTGTGTGGTAGTTTGAGCATTCTTTGGCATTGCCTTTCTTTGGGATTGGAATGAAAACTGACCTTTTCCAGTCCTGTAGCCACTGCTGAGTTTTCCAAATTTGCTGGCATATTGAGTGCAGCACTTTCACAGCATCATCTTTCAGGATTTGAAATAGCTTAACTGGAATTCCATCGCCTCCACTAGCTTTGTTTGTAGTGATGCTTTCTAAGGCCCACTTGACTTCACATTCCAGGATGTCTGGCTCTAGGTCAGTGATCACACCATCCTGATTATCTGGGTCATGAAGATCTCTTTTGTACAGTTCTTCTGTGTATTCTTGCCACCTCTTCTTGATATCTTCTGCTTCTAGTGCCTGGCAAAAAAATATGTTAATAAATATGAATTATCATTACTATTAAATAATCTCAATGAGTTTCTTCTATAAATTTAGAATTTAAAATCATGGAAGACTTTTATATTTGAAGACTTGAGAGGTCTGGAGCTAACTGTATATTCTAAGCTCATGCACTAGTAAACTGATGAACCAGAGCTAAGGCCTGTTCCCCATTTCTTCTTTCCATTACAACAATATATAAGCATTTTTCAAGCCTTGACCTATTATATTCACCTATCCTTTTTTTTTTTTTCTTTTCTAATTATATTTTATTTTTAAACTTTACATAATTGTATTAGTTTTGCCAAATATCAAAATGAATCCGCCACAGGTATACATGTGTTCCCCATCCCGAACCCTCCTCCCTCCTCCCTCCCCATACCATCCCTCTGGGCCGTCCCAGTGCACCAGCCCCAAGCATCCAGCATCGTGCATCGAACCTGGACTGGCAACTCGTTTCCTACATGATATTTTACATGTTTCATTGCCATTCTCCCAAATCTTCCCACCCTCTCCCTCTCCCACAGAGTCCATAAGACTGTTCTATACATCAGTGTCTCTTTTGCTGTCTCGTACACCGGGTTATTGTTACCATCTTTCTAAATTCCATATATATGCGTTAGTATACTGTATTTATGTTTTTCCTTCTGGCTTACTTCACTCTGTATAATAGGCTCCAGTTTCATCCACCTCATTAGAACTGATTCAAATGTATTCTTTTTAATGGCTGAGTAATACTCCATTGTGTATATGTACCACAGCTTTCTTTATCCATTCATCTGCTGATGGACATCTAGGTTGCTTCCATGTCTTGGCTATTATAAACAGTGCTGCGATGAACATTGGGGTACACGTGTCTCTTTCCCTTCTGGTTTCCTCAGTGTGTATGCCCAGCAGTGGGGTTGCTGGATCACAAGGCAGTTCTATTTCCAGTTTTTTAAGGAATCTCCACACTGTTCTCCATAGTGGCTGTACTAGTTTGCATTCCCACCAACAGTGTAAGAGGGTTCCCTTTTCTCCACACCCTCTCCAGCATTTATTATTTGTAGACTTTTGGATCGCAGCCATTCTGACTGGTGTGAAATGGTACCTCATAGTGGTTTTGATTTGCATTTCTCTGATAATGAGTGATGTTGAGCATCTTTTCATGTGTTTGTTAGCCATCTGTATGTCTTCTTATCCTTTTTCTATGAGACTCAAAAATGAATCTTATTTACAATCATACAAACAGAGTTATCACTCCCTGAGTCTTAGGAGAGTGTGTTAATAATCAGGAAATAGATCAGTCTTAAAAATGACCAACTATTCCAGTTTTTTTTTTTTTTTTATCCCTTTCATTACTTCATCTGCTTCCCCTTTCTCCATACCCTGTTTTTATTAATTCTTGGTCCTCTCTATTGAATATCCCTAATAGGGATTCTAAAATATGCTTACTCTTAAACTTATCTACAAGTCTAACATGCTGCCAGGAAGGTGTTCTTGAGATGTGAAGCTTTCAGTGTACACTAATCACACCTCTGAGGCTTCCCAGGTGGTCCAGTCATAAAGAATCCACTTGCCAATGCAGAGATGCAAGAGAGGTGGGTTCAGGACCTGGGTTGGGAAAATCCTCTAGAGTAGGAAATGGCAACCTGCCCCAGTAAATTCCACGGACAGAGGAGCATGGCAGGCTACAATCCATGGGGTTGCAAAAAGTTGGACACAAGTGAGCACAGCACAACAATCACACCTCTACTTCTGAAAAGACTACCAGCCCTGTCCAGAGGTTAACTATGTCAGCATTTCCTTTCTGCTCATTAGTGTCTTCTCCATTCTCACTTCTTCCCACAGACAAAATAGGGTATATGATCTGCTGTTAATGCTTTCCTAAACATTGTCATCAAAGGGAATGTCAGAGAAAACTGAAGAGAACAGACTAAAGAGAAAACTATAAAAGTGTAATTGCCATGCTTCTAATACACTGAACTCAATATCTGCTATTCCTTGGAGCTGCCATGTTTGATATGCAGCACTTATCCTATTGGGAGTTGCATTACACTGAAGAAACTGGAAACACTGTAGAGGATTTGTTTTGATTCTTGGCAAGAGTTGCCCTCCTGGTGGCAATGGATAGTATTTCTTTTCAAAATTCTATGATGGTATTTTCCTGAAGGGTATTTCCGGCTAGCTGAGGAGAAGAGCAGCATCTGAAAGAATGCTTGAGCCCACCACAAAGTTCGTGAAACAAAAAGAGATGTGGGCAAAGGAAATGTAGATAGGTAGGAAGTAGCATTGGAAACAGAGAGCAAGCAATAAAGTTCAGATGAGTTTGAAGAAAATCAGGTAAGAGCAAAAAGGCAAGGCACAGAGGAGGAGAGAAAAAGGAGGAGCTAAAAACAAAGGACAAACCAAAGTTGCGGAATCTAGAAAAGCCAAATGCTACCACAATTTATGGTAGTAACAGTAGGAAATGGTGATCCTTGTGATGGAAAGTTATTTGATCCTGCAATGTGCTCTGTAACATTCACTGAAAAAATAATCAAGGCAAAGGGGAGAAGAAAAAAAAAACAAAACACTGAGGTAGAGAGAGAGCACCTAGATGAGCAAACAAGGGTATTCTCTGGTAAGAAGGGAACTCAGTTTATATTTTTAATGTTTGCCTATAAGCACCTATGATCAGTTTATGTTTTAAATTTAACTGATTGATAAATCTGGTTATAATGTTGCCCCATATTATGCTGATTGTGTTATTTTAAATAGTCTTTTGAAGTATGAATTTGAGAGTTTAACCAGGACTGTTTGGAATTTCAATATTGAATACTTAAATCTGTGCTGATTGATCTGACAGTTGGTCATTACATTTCTATGTCTTAATATGCAAAGGGTAAATCGTTATTTTAATTCCTACACAGGTTATTATGGATATATTATAGAAGATAATTAGATTGATTATGTTCTTAGAAGAAAAGTCAGCTATTTTTACACTACTGATAATATAATTTATACACACTGTCCAGGAAAACAAAAAAATTGTAGTAGTATGGGACAGCATCACTGGGCAATATTATTGTTAGCTTTCTTGTGTACAAAAATAGAGATATACTGTTTTTAAATATTTGACATGTATCTTAGGTACAATTATTTATGTATAATGAAACAATTTACCAATATTACCATGTACATTAACTGTTTGAAACTATTTTTTAGGTATCTGGTATTGCTGATAAAATGTGATCTCAGTATTTTAATGTTTACCATATTCCAACCTGAGTTTTTCTAGGAAAAAGTGCAACATATCACTTCCTTCACATTTTGCTGTATTTTAATTGATTTTTGAGTGATTTCTGTATAGGTCTTATTTGGATGATATTTTAATGCCTAAATAGAGCTTTGTTTTATGCCTAAAAAGCTCCAAAACAACTTTTCAATTAATCTCAATTTAAATTTTCACTTAAAACCATTTACATGAAGATTTATTAGATCCCTATCTACAGGGTTATGTTTCTCTTGATCAAATGATGATTTAGCTTTTTTCCTTCTTGCTATCTTCCAAGTTATTTTTGAGTTTGGTCAGCTTGTTCTTGGCTTTATTGTTGAAGAAACATTTCCATATTTTTTTTAATAAGAAAAAAAACTTTATTTGAAGTGTTCACAAGAATTTTAACATAGTAAACCTCAACTCAAACATTGACACACAAACAATAAAAAATATTAGAGAGTATCATCATACATCATTTTGGCAAAACAAGATGGTCCAAGTTCTTGTCACAAAACATTGCATAGTGACATTTTTCCTGTCAAATGACTAACTAGATAAAAATACCACATTTCTTTTGTGTCCTTAAGAATATGTAGGTCATTTATCGATTATTGAGTTTTGAGAAGATTCATCTACAATATATTCCTCTGAAAGCTCATAACCTGACCAATTTTGCCATCATTAACAGAGTCTAAGAGTGCTGCTACCTGCCTCTTTCCATTTATCCTCTGATTCATCTAATAACTTGGAAACATCTTCCTCTATCAATTTCCTTTTATTTGCCACTATGAATGGAAAATGAAAAATTCTAAATTCTCAACTTGTATGAAATCTTGAAGCAAACCATAAAGATAGTCCCTTCAAGTCTTATTTTATTCCTTCTTGAAAATGAAAGCAGTACTTTGGGCACTATGATAGGAAAACTGCAGGATAATATATTTTTTAGAGACAGTGCATCATCTTTTAGGGGATTTCATCATTTTCCGTGTTTTGTATATCTTAATTCTTTTTACTTTTTTTTTTTTAAATTTTTTATTCCTTTATTTCTCATGTGTTTCCCATCCTGAACCCTCCTCCCTCCTCCCTCCCCATACCATCCCTCTGGGTCGTCCCAGTGCACCAGCCCAAAGCATCCAGCATCGTGCATTGAACCTGGACTGGCATCTCGTTGCATACATGACATTTCACATGTTTCAATGCCATTCTCCCAAATCTTCCCACCCTCTCCCTCTCCCACAGAGTCCATAAGACTGTTCTATACATCAGTGTCTCTTTTGCTGTCTCGTATACAGGGTTATCGTTACCATCTTTCTAAATTCCATATATATGTGTTAGTATACTGTATTGGTGTTTTTCCTTCTGGCTTACTTCACTCTGTATAATAGGCTCCAGTTTCATCACCTCATTAGAACTGATTCAAATGTATTCTTTTTAATGGCTGAGTAATACTCCATTGTGTATATGTACCACAGCTTTCTTATCCATTCATCTGCTGATGGACATCTAGGTTGCTTCCATGTCCTGGCTATTATAAACAGTGCTGCGATGAACATTGGGGTACACGTGTCTCTTTCCCTTCTGGTTTCCTCAGTGTGTATGCCCAGGAGTGGGATTGCTGGATCATAAGGCAGTTCTATTTCCAGTTTTTTAAGGAATCTCCACACTGTTCTCCATAGTGGCTGTACTAGTTTGCATTCCCACCAACAGTGTAAGAGGGTTCCCTTTTCTCCACACCCTCTCCAGCATTTATTATTTGTAGACTTTTGGATCGCAGCCATTCTGACTGGTGTGAAATGGTATCTCATAGTGGTTTTGATTTGCATTTCTCTGATAATGAGTGATGTTGAGCATCTTTTCATGTGTTTGTTAGCCATCTGTATGTCTTCTTTGGAGAAATGTCTATTTAGATCTTTGGCCCATTTTTTGATTGGGTCATTTATTTTTCTGGAGTTGAGCTGTAGGAGTTGCTTGTATATTTTTGAGATTAGTTGTTTGTCGGTTGCTTCATTTGCTATTATTTTCTCCCATTCTGAAGGCTGTCTTTTCACCTTGCTAATAGTTTCCTTTGATGTGCAGAAGCTTTTAAGTTTAATTAGGTCCCATTTGTTTATTTTTGCTTTTATTTCCAATATTCTGGGAGGTGGGTCATAGAGGATCCTGCTGTGATGTATGTCAGAGAGTGTTTTGCCTATGTTCTCCTCTAGGAGTTTTATAGTTTCTGGTCTTACGTTGAGATCTTTAATCCATTTTGAGTTTATTTTTGTATATGGTGTTAGAAAGTGTTCTAGTTTCATTCTTTTACAAGTGGTTGACCAGATTTCCCAGCACCACTTGTTAAAGAGATTGTCTTTAATCCATTGTATATTCTTGCCTCCTTTGTCAAAGATAAGGTGTCCATATGTGTGTGGATTTATCTCTGGGCTTTCTATTTTGTTCCATTGATCTATATTTCTGTCTTTGTGCCAGTACCATACTGTCTTGATAACTGTGCCTTTGTAGTAGAGCCTGAAGTCAGGTAGGTTGATTCCTCCAGTTCCATTTTTCTTTCTCAAGATCATGGAAAGTTTTAAACCAAAACCAGAAAATTTTGATGAATCAAAGTATGAATTTCATATGCACCTTTCACAACAGCCTCATGTTTTGGGGCATCTCTGGTCGTCCTGCTTAGCCTATTTCACTTAAAGAATCTTTCACTTAAAGAGTCATAATGAAAGCCAACCTATTCAGTTTACTTTAAGATCCATGTCATAGGGAAAAAGATAAAAGCACTAATGCAGCTGTTAGAATTTATTTACAGTCCATTATAAAATAGTTTTCTACACACTTAAAAATAGAGGAATGCTGAATGAATATAAAATTTTGTTTAAAACACACGAGTTTAAATTTTTTTCCAGATAAAAAGTAGTATTAAATATCTATTAGCTGATGAGTATTAACACCCATATATGATAAAACTGGGTTTCCCTGGTGGTTCAGATTGTAAAGAGTTGGCCTTCAATGCAGGAGACCTGGGTTCAATCCCTGGGTTGGGAAGATCCCCTGGGGAAGGGAATGGTAACCCACTCCAGTATTTTTGCCAGGAGAATTCCATGTACAGAGGAGCCTAGTGGGCTACAGTCCATAGGATCACATAGAGTAGGACACGACTAAGTGACTAACACACACATTGATAACTTACAGTGAACACTGTCAGATTCATGATCTCCAAAGAAGATTTAGCTTTGGGACCAGAGGCCAGATTTAGTCACCCAAGAGCTTTTGTGTAGCAGAGTTTTAATAATGTGAAAAAAGGACAGAGAAAGCTTCTGACGTAGACATCAAAAGGGGGATGGAGAGTGTCCCTACTCACTAGTCTTATCAATTATTAGATCCACTCCCATAACATATCTTAAGATAATGGGATTAAAACTAACAACAGAAAGATCTTACCAGACTCACAACCATAATATACATTTTAAGATAACAGGATTAGTCAGAAGGAGAAACTGTTCTCAAGCAGGATCAGTTCAGTTCATTTCAGTCACTCAGTTGTGTTCAACGCTGTGCAGCCCCATGGACTGCAGCTCGCCTAGCTTCCCTGTCCATCATCAACTCCCAGAGCTTACTCAAACTCATGTCCATATTCTTCTACGTGGGAAACCAACAGGGCTAATTAAGTAACCAATGGAAAAGTTTTTCAATAAAACAATTTTGAAAGTTATAAAATTTTTTATTGGTAGTCATTTGGAATGATTCTGGATTGTGAAGTCAAGTGGGTCTTAGGAAGCATCACTATGAACAAAGCTAGTGGAGGTGATGGAATTCCAGTTGAGCTATTTCAAATCCTAAAAGATGACGCTGTAAAAGTGCCACATTCAATATGCCAGCAAATTTAGAAAACTCAGCAGTGGCCACGGGACTGGAAAAGGTCAGTTTTCATTCCAACCCCAAAGAAAGGCAATGCCAAAGAATGCTCAAACTATTGCACAGTTGCACTCATATCACACACTAGTAAACTACTGCTTAAAATTCTCCAAGCCAGGCTTCAACAATAGGTGAACTGTGAACTTCCTGATGTTCAAGCTGGTTTTAGAAAAGGCAGAAGAACCAGAGATCATTGGATCATTGAAAAAGCAACAGAGTTCCAGAAAAACATTTATTTCTGCTTTATTGACTATACCAAAGCCTTGACAGTGTGGCTCACAATAAACTGTGGAAAATTCTGAAAGAGATGGGAATACCACCTGACCTACCTCTTGAGCAACCTGTATGAAGGTCAGGAAGCAACAGTTAGAACTGGACATGAAACAACAGACTGGTTCCAAATAGGAAAGGGAGTATGTCAAGGCTGTGTATTGTCACCCTGATTATTTAACTTATATGCAGAGTACATCATGAGGAATGCTGGACTAGAGGAAACACAAGTTGGAATCAAGATTGCCAGGAGAAATATCAATAACCTCAGATATGCAGATGACACCACCCTTTTTGGCAGAAAGTGAGGAACTAAAGAGCCTCTTGATTAAAGGGAAAGAGGAGAGTGAAAAGTTGGCTTAAAGCTCAACATTCAGAAAACTAAGATCACGGCATCTGGTCCCATCGCTTCATGGCAAATAGATGGGGAAACAGTGGAAACAGTGGCCGACTAGTTTTTGCGGCTCCAAAATCAGTGCAGATTGTGATTGCAACCATGAAATTAAAAGACACTTACTCCTTGGAAGGAAAGTTATGACCAACCTAGACAGGATATTAAAAAGCAGAGACATTACTTTACCAACAAAGGTCCATCTAGTCAAGGCTATGGTTTTTCCAGTAGTCACATATGGATGTGAGAGTTGGACTATAAAGAAGGCTGAGCACTGAAGAATTGATGCTTTTGAACAGTGGTGTTGGAGAAGACTCTTGAGAGTCCCTTGGACTGCAAGGAGATCCAACCAGTTCGTTCTGAAGATCAGTCCTGGGTGTTCATTGGAAGGACTGATGTTGAAGCTGAAGCTCCGAAAATTTGGCCACCTAATGCAAAGAGCTCACTCATTTGAAAAGACCCCGATGCTGGGAAAGATTGAAGGCAGGAGGAGAAGGGGATGACAGAGGATGAGATGGTTGGATGGCATCACCGACTCAGTGTACATGAGTTTGGGAAACTCTGAGAGTTGATGATGGACAGGGAGGCCTGGCATGCTGTGGTCCACGGGGTTGCATTAAGTTGGACACGAATGAGTGACTAAACTGAACTGAATGAATGTAAAAGCAGGACCCCGAGAAAAAGATTGGAAAAAGTCAAACATCAGGCTCTGAATAGAGATAAAAGAGCATGAAAAATGTATTCTCATTATAACTAGTAGAAAAAAAAAATGAAATCCAATTCTTTCCACATTTTCTAAGCACCATCTAAGTGTGAGACATTATACTAATGGTTAGTTTAATCCTGTCCCAATAAGTAGGGGAACTGAGAGAGAAAAAATATCATAGACAGATGAGTCTGATGTCATCCTCTAAAGACTTATTAGGAAGCATGTAATTTAAAAGTGTGTTTGAAATAGGAGATAGAAGTCAATATTCTAAGTTGTAAAATGGCCCTGTTAAGTGTCAGACAACAAAATTTAATGAAGTGATGGTGAGGCCTTTCTCCTTGCAAGATATAGTCTTCTGTAGTAAGAAAAAAAATAAAAAAAATTAAAAAATTAAAGAGGAGCCAGTAAGAAAGATAAAGACTAATATGCAAAACAATGTAAGAATGTTTTATTTTCATAAATGAAGGATAGTTTATAAATTATGGAATAGCACTAAATAATCATCTTAAGGATTTTAGAAAATGAAAGACATATATTATATATTTTTTATTTTGTCTTTGGTTTAAAGAGATTTTGTTGTGGTTTTTGTTTGCTTTTCAAGCACGTATTTTCCCTCTATAAACCCTAGTCTTCAGAAGAAAGCTCAGATTCCTGTTGAAGATTTCTTTCAAGAGATTTCTATTGTGTTCTTGCTGAAAAAATACTTTACTGTATTAGAAGAAAAGATCAAAACAGCAAAGGAATAGATATTTTATTAAGCAATAAATTTTCTAAAACACTTTTCTATGAAAATGTAATATATTTTCCTTTATACAGGAGCCTATCAAAAATGTGTGCAATTCCTAATCTCTCAGGAATGACATTATAAAAAATTATGATACTTTGGATGAACTGCACTACTCTAATTAATTACAGTAACCTATGTTAGCTAGCAGAAGCAACTTATTTAAAATGTTTAAAGCACTGTTGCCTAAAAGAAGCCTTATTGTTTTGACTAGCTATAATTTTCATGTACAATGGATTACATTATGTCAACAATGCATATATCCAAAGTTTACAATGATGTAGCTGATAATCACAAAATTGATTTGCACCCTTCATTTCCTTAAGGAATTTTAAAATAATAATTCTAAAATATGAATTGATTTTCATACATGATAGATATAAAATTGAATTGTTTGAAGTTCATCAAAATATTTCTAAGCCCAGATTGTCTTCATGGGAAATAGTATGTACACTTCATGTTATCTTTTTCATTGTGTTTTACTTCAATTCCCTTAAAAATCATGAGGAATGCTGCCTTAGGCTTGGCAGTATAAATCATAGAACAATCCCATGCTGTTGATAGTTGCTGCTTTGTGAAATTTGATACTTTCAGGTTACATGTATTTTTCAAATTCCATGATACAGTCATTAAAAGGTTGATTTATCCTCTGTTTCAAGGACCTCATTTTTAGAATTATTTAAAAACCTGAAAAGACAAGCCAAAGATACACTTTTCCACTATTCAGATATACTACAGTAATGGTAAAGTTGCCGTATTATGAACAATGCAGAATCACCAGGCAGTCCAAAATTGGTAGATTACTGGCTTAAAATGAAGACACTTTGATATAACAACTAGGCATAATATGTAAAACATGGGCAAGTTTATAAAGTAGAACCCTGTGTCTTTATTTAGTAGAACTACATTTCTTCCTTAAACCACAGGATTATTGTGTGATTCAAATGAACAAGCACAAATCAAGGGCAAAACTCTAGGATCTGATTTTAGATCAGAAAAACTTATTTGCAAATTATAGTCCAAATATATGGACTATATTTGTTGACAATATTGCTGAAATTTGGGGTGAATTTAAGAGCTTAAAACCTGCTGAAAAGTCATTTTGGATAAACAATTCCTACAATTTCATCAGTGATTAAATTGGGAAACTGAAGTGAGCAGAGAGAAATGTTTCTCAATTCTGGAAATGAGTAGATGGAAGGTTGTGGTTTCCCTGAAGATTTTCTCTAAGAAAATCCAGAGACAAAAGAATACAACCTCCCCTATCCCAGTCTACTAAATACCCTGTGTGTGTTTTAATCTCTCAGTCATGTCCAACTCTTTGCAACCCCACAGACTGTAGCCCTAGAGACTCCTCTGTCCATGGCATTCTCCAGGCAAGAATACTGGAGTGGCTTGCTATTCCCTTCTCCAGAGGATCTTCCCGACCCAGGGATCAAACCCTGGTCTCCCACATTGCAGACAGATTCTTTACCCTTTGAGCTACAGGGAAGTCCTTCAGATACACTGACAGCAGACCAATAGCAAAAGAGACTTGTGTATAAATGTCATAACTCAATGTGGAAATCTTTCCCTATGGACAATGTCAGTCAGTTCAAACCAGGACACAGAAAGCAGAAACTGAGTAGTACACTTACAAGATCAAAAAGAAAGTCACTATTGAGGTTAGGAAGCTTGAGACCATGTGATCAATTGTACTGTTCATTCAGAGAATCCAAACTGAGAACATGTTCTATTTCCAGCAATTTTATTAATTTGATTAAAAGTCTGTGGAATATCAGAGGATTATGAGAAATACAACTTTTTTGTTTCTTTGTTTACATTCTCACTGGCCAGGGATTTCTTCAGTAACTTAATTAAATCTTATTCATCTTCATATCCCAGCATATAGAAAAACGTGTTTCAATGTAAGTGCTAATTAAATGGCTTCCCAGGTGATTCAGTGGTAAGAATCCACATGCCAATGCAGGGGATATGAATTCAATCCCTGGGTTGGAAGATTCTCTGGAGGAGGAAATGGCAACCCATTCCAATACTCCTGCCTGGAAAATTCCAAGAACAGAGGAGCCTGGCGGGCTACATAGAGTCCATGGGGTCACAAAAAGTCAGATATGACTTTGTGACTGAGCACACACACTGATTAAATGTTTGGCAGGGAATGAATGACTATTTTAGGATTAGAGAACAAAGAGGCACATTAAATCTTTAGAGCATATAATGAGAACATAAAAAAATGAGGACCATGATAGAAATTGTGTCTAACATAGATAATATGATAAAAAGCATTTGCAATGGACAAGAGAAGAAAATTCAGTAATTATTAATCTTTTAGGGTCATGAACCTTTTGAGAGACTGGCTAAAAATGGACATATATGTATACATGTTCATAGGCAAATACACACTTAGATATTTGCTTTCATCTTAGTAGAATTAAACTCTTTTCTTGATCTCATGAGTGTTTTGTCTTTTTAATATAGGATAATCAGATTTATCCATTCTGTCTTTACTAGTCATGGTTTACTCCTGTTCCAGTGTAACTATTAATTGTTCTTGACATTGCTCTTAAAAATGTCACCCTCTGCACAATGCAAGAAATTATCAATAAAATGAAAAGGCAACCTACTGAATGGGAGAAAAATATTCACAAATTATATCTTAAAAAGGTTAATATCCAAAATAGTTAAGAAAATTATAGAACTCAATAAAAACAAAATAAAAAAAAATCCATTTAAAGACAGTCAAAAAGCCTTCCTGCTAAAATCTGGAACAAGGCAAGGGTGGAACAAGACAAGACACTCTCACCTCTCTATCCAATATACTACTGGAAGTTCTAGACACAGCAATTAGACAATGAAAACAAATTAATCCAAACTGGGAGGGAAGAGGTAAAACTATCACTATATGCAGATGATATAATATCATACAGAGAAAACTCTAAAGATTCCATATAGAAACTACTAGAACTGATAAATGAATTCAGAAAGGCAGCAGGATATAAGATTAACATTCAGAAATCATTGCATTTCTTTACACTAAAAATTAAGTATCAGAAAAGGAATGTTAAAAAAAAATACCTTTTAAAATCACACCCTCTAAAATAAAATACTTTGGAATAATCCTGATCATGGACATAAAGACTTATAGACTGAGAACTATAGAATGTGAATAAAGGAAATCGAAATGGCTCAAGGAAATGGAAAGATATCCCCTGCTCTTGGATTGGAAGAATCAATATTGTTAAAATGGCCATACTATCCAAAGCAATCTACAGATTTAATGAGACCCCTAACAAATTACCCATAACATTTTTCACAGAACTAGAACAAATAATCCTAAATATCATATGGAAACATTAAAGTCCCAGAATTACCAAAGCAACCCTGAAGAAAAAGAACAAAGCAGGAAGCATAACCCTCCCAGACTTCAGACAATAATACAAAAATACAAAGACTTCAGACAAAAATACAAACAGTGTGGTATCAACACACATACACACAAACAACAATAGCAAAAAGAAGGCATCCAGATCAATGGAATAGAATAGAGAGCCCAGAAATAAACCTTAATACCTAGAGTCAACCTTCAACAAAGGAGACAAAAATATACAATGAGAAAAAGATAATCTTTTCAGCAAGTGGTCTTGGAAAATTGAATGTGCATGCATGCTAAGTCACTTAGGTAATGTCTGATTCTGTATGACCCAATGGACTATAGCCTACCCAGCTCCCCTGCCCATGGGATTCTCCAGGCAAGAATACTGGAGTGGGTTGCCATGCACTCCTACAGAGGATCTTCCCAACCCAGGGATCAAACCTGGATCTCTTGCATCTCCTTCATTGCAGGTGGATTCTTCACAGCTAAGCCATTGGGGAAGACAGGAAAGTAGGACAGTCACATGTAAATCAATGAAGCTAGAATATACCCTCTCACCATACATAAAAATAAACTCATAAGACATGACACCATAAGACTCCTAGAAGGAATCATAGGCAAAACATTCTCTGACATAAATCGTATCAGTGTCTTCTTGCGTCAGTCTCCTAAGGCAATAGAAATAAAAATAAACAAAAAGAGGACCTAAATAAAATAAGCAAAATAATAATAAACAAATAAAATAAAGAGGACCTAAATAAACTTACAAAATTTTGCACAGCAAAGGAAACCATAAGCAAAATGCAAACACCAACCTACAGAATGGGAAAACATATTTACAAATAATGCAACTAACAGGACTTAATTTCCAAAATATACAAACAGTTCACACAACTCAACAACAACAATAAAAACCAAACAACCCTACCCAACAATGGGCAGGAGACTAAATAAACATTACTTCAAAGAAGACATACAGATAGCCTAGAGGCACATGAAAAGATGCTCAACAGAGCTAATTATTAGAGAAATGAAGATCAAAATGACAATAAGGTACCACCTCACACTGGTCAGAATAGCCACCATTAAAAAGTCTACACGTAAGAAATGCAGAACGAGATGTGGGAAAAAAGGAACCCTCCTATATGGTCAATGGGAATGTAAGTTGGTACAGCCACTGTGGAAAACAGTTTGGAGGTTCCTGAAAAAAACTAGAAATTGAGTTACAATATGATCCAGCAATTCCAGTCCTGAGTATATATCTGAACAATACTATAATTCAAAGAGATGCATGCACCCCTGTCTTCATAGCAGCACTATTCATATAACCAAGACATGGAAACAACTTAAAGTTCATCAACAGATGAATGGATAAAGAAGATGCCATACCCACCAATCCTACTATTGGGCATAAACCCTTAGGAAACCATAAGTGAAAAAGACACATGTTCCCCCAGTGTTGACTGCAGCACTATTTACAATTGCTAGAACATGGAAGCAACCTAGATGTCCACTGACAGAAGAATTTGTGATACTATACACAATGGAATACTACTCAGCTATAAAAAGGAATGTATTTGAATCAGTTCTACTGAGGTAGATGAACCTAGAGCCTATTATACACAATGGAGTAGGTCACAAAAAGAAAGACAAATATCATATATTAATGTATATATATGGAATCCATAAATATATTACTGATGATCCTATTTGCAGGGCAGCAAAGGATAAACAGATATAAAAAACAGATTTATGGTCATGGGTTTAGGAGGGAAGGGGTGGGATCATTAGAGAGAGTAATACTGAAACATGTATTAACATATATAAAGTGGATAGCTGGTGGGAATTTGCTCTATGATCCAGGGAACCCAAAGCTGGTGCTCTGTGACAACATAGAGGAGGGGAATGGGGAGGGAGGTGCAAGGGTGTTTGTGGGGGCCTATGTGTAACTATGACTGATTCATGTTGATGTACAGTGGAAACCATCACAATATTCTGATGCAATTATCCTACAATTAAAAATAAAATAAAATTTAAAACAGACATCTGTCATTCAAATATAAAATAGAATATTATTCAGCCACAAAAAGAACAAAATAATGGGATTTGCAGCAATACAGATGCAACTAGAGATTATATTAATTATACTAAGATTATACCAAGTTCAGTTCAGTTCATTTCAGTTGCTCAGTCGTGTCCAACTCTTTGCAACCCCATGAATCGCAGCACACCAGGCCTCCCTGTCCATCACCAACTCCCAGAGTTCACTCAGACTCACGTCCATCGAATCAGTGTTTCCATCCGGCCATCTCATCCTCTGTCGTCCACTTCTTCTCCTTCCCCCAATCCCTCCCAGCATGAGAGTCTTTTCCAATGAGTCAACTCTTCGCATGAGGTGGCCAAAGTACTGGAGTTTCAGCTTTAGCATCATTCCTTCCAAAGAAATCCCAGGGCTGATCTCCTTTAGAATGGACTGGTTGGATCTCCTTGCAGTCCAAGGGACTCTCAAGAGTCTTCTCCAAAACCACAGTTCAAAAGCATCAATTCTTCGGCCCTCAGCCTTCTTCACAGTCCAACTCTCACATACATATGTGACCAGAGGAAAAACCATAGCCTTGACTAGACAGATCTTTGTTGGCAAAGTAATGTCTCTGCTTTTGAATATGCTATCTAGGTTGGTCATAACTTTCCTCCCAAGGAGTAAGCATCTTTTAATTTCATGGCTGATATTACCATCTGCAGTGATTTTGGAGTCCCAAAATATAATGTCTGACATTGTTTCCACTGTTTCCCCATCTATTTGCCATGAAGTGATGGGACCAGATGCCATGATCTTTGTTTTCTGAATGTTGAGCTTTAAGCCAACTTTTTCACTCTCCACTTTTACTTTCATCAAGAAGCTTTTTAGTTCCTCTTCACTTTCTGCCATAAGGGTGGTGTCATCTGCATATCTGAGGTTATTGATATTTCTCCTGGCAATCTTGATCCTAGCTTGTGCTTCTTCCAGTCCAGCGTTTCTCATGATGTACTCTGCATATAAGTTAAATAAGCAGGCTAACTATATACAGCCTTGATGTACTCCTTTTCCTATTTGGAACCTGTTTGTTGTTCCATGTCCAGTTCTAAGTGTTGCTTCCTCACCTGCATATAGGTGTCTCAAGAGGCAGGTCAGGTGGTCTGGTATTCCCATCTATTTCAGAATTTCCCACAGTTTATTGTGATCCACACAGTAAAAGGCTTTGGCATAGTCAATAAAGCAGAAATAGATGTTTTTCTGGAACTCTCTTGCTTTTTCCATGATCCAGTGGATGTTGGCAATTTGATCTCTGGTTCCTCTGCCTTTTCTAAAACCAGCTTGAACATCTGGAAATTCACGGTTCACGTATTGCTGAAACCTGGCTTGGAGAATTTTAAGCATTACTTTACTAGCGTGTGAGATGAGTGCAATTGTGCGGCAGTTTGAGCAAATATACCACATGATGCCACATACATATGGAAACTAAAACGTGACACAAAGGAACATATCTATGAAACCAAAACAGAATCACAGGGATAGAGAAGAGGCTGGTGGTTGTCAAGGGAGAGTGAATTAGGGGACGGATGGAGTTGGAGATTGGGGTTAGCAGATGTAGGCTTTTATATATGGAGTTGATAAGCAGCAAGGTCCTACTGTATGGCACAGAGAACTATGTTCAACATCCTATGATAAACTGTAATGGAAAACAATGTTTACAAAATCACTATGGACAGTAATTGCAGCCATGAAATTAAAAGACACTTGCTCCTCGGAAGGAAAGCTATGGCAAACCTAGATAGCATATTAAAGAGCAGAGACATCACTTTGCCAGCAAAGGTACAGATAATCAAAGCTATGTTTTCTCCAGTACTCACGCACGGATGTGAGACTTGGACCACAAAGAAGGCTGAGAATGGAAGAACTGATGCTTTTAATCTGTGATGCTGGAGAAGACTCTTGAAAGTTCCTTGGACTGCAAGAAGATCAAACCAGTCAATCCCAAAGGAAATCAAACCTGATTTATTCATTGGAAGGACTGATGCCGAAGCTGAAGCTCCAGTAGTCTGACCACCAGATGCAAAGAGCCGACTCAATGGAAAAGACACTGATGCTGGGAAAGATTGAAGGCAAAAGGAGGGGATGGCAGACAATGAGATGGTTACATAGCATTACCGATTCAATGGATATGAATTTGAGCAAACTCAGGGAGATAGTGGAGAACAGAGGGACCTGACATGGGGTAGTCCATGAGGTTACAAAGAGAGATGACTTTGTGGCTGAATAAAAACAACAATATACGGTTGAATTGATTTGCTGAACAGCAGTAATTAGCACATTGTAAATCAACTATACTTCAACAAAAAATAAAATAAAAACAAAACAGAAAATGGACAAGAACCTGAACACATGTTTTTTCCAAAGAAGGCATGTAGTCGGCTGAGAGTTATATACTCAACATCACTAATGGTAACGGAAATGCAAATCAAAACCACAATGAGATATCACTTCAAGCCTGTTAGAATAGCCATTATCAAAAACATAAGAAATAACAAGTGTGGTGAGGATGCCAAGAATAGGGAACTCTTGTGAACTGTTGGTGGAAGTCTAAATTTGGGTAGCCACTATGGAAAACTGTGTGCAGTCTCCTAAAAAGAAAAAAAAAAATTTGAACTATTGTATTATCCAGCAATTCCAGTTTTGTGTATTTATCTTAAGAAAATGAAAATACAAACTCTAAAAGATACCTGTATTGCCATGTTCAGCACAGCTTTATTTATCATAGTAGAGATATGAAAATGTTCCTAGTGTTTATCAACAGAATAATAGATATAGAAAACTGCTATATACACAATGGACTATTACCCATAAAAAGAAGGAAATCTTGCAATTTGCAACAAGATGATGGACCTTGATGAAATTATGCCATGTGAAATAAGTCAGACAGACAAAGACAGGTACCATGTGATCTCACTTACAAGTGGCATCTGGAGGTAAAAAGAAAACAAGCTTATATATACAAAGAGGAGATTGGTCAGTTGGGCAAAATGTGTGAAATGGCTCAAAATATACAAGCTTCTAGTTATAAAATAAGTCAGTGCACAGTAAGGTACCATTTCACGTCAGTCAGAATGGCTGCGATCCAAAAGTTTACAACCAATAAATGCTGGAGAGGGTGTGGAGAAAGGGAACCCTCTTACACTGTTGGTGGGAATGCAAACTAGTACAGCCACTATGGAGAACAGTGTGGAGATTCCTTAAAAAACTGGAAATAGAACTGCCTTATGACCCAGCAATCCCACTGCTAGGCATATACACCAAGGAAACCAGAATTGAAAGAGATACGTGTACCCCAATGCTCATCACAGCACTGTTTATAATAGCCAGGACATGGAAGCAACCTAGATGTCCATCAGCAGATGAATGGATAAGAAAGCAATGGTACATATACACAATGGAGTATTACTCAGCCATTAAAAAGAATATATTTGAATCAGTTTTAATGAGGTGGATGAAACTAGAGCCGATTATATAGAGTGAAGTAAGCCAGAAAGAAAAACACCAATACAGTATATTAATGCATATATATGGAATTTAGAAAGATGGTAATGATAACCCTGTCTGCAAGACAGCAAAAGAGACACAGATGTATAGAACTGTCTTTTGGACTCTGTGGGAAAGGGAGGTGGGGGGATGATTTGAGAGAATGGCATTAAAACATGTATAATATCACATAAGAAACGAATCGCCAGTCCAGGTTTGATGCAGGATACAGGACGCTTGGGGCTGGTGCACTGGGATGACCCAGAGGGATGGTACGGGGAGGGAGTGGGGAGGGGGGTTCAGGATGGGGAGCACGTGTACACCCGTGGCAGACTCATGTTGATCTATGGCAAAACCAATACAATATTGTAAAGTAATTAGCCTCCAATTAAAATAAATAAATTTAAACTAAAAAAATAAAATAAGCAAGTCACAGGGTTGAAATATAGAGTATGGTGACCCTAATTAATAATATTACTGTACTGTATATTTGAAAGCTCCTCATGGAGTAGCTCACATCAATGAAAGAAAACTTGTATACTGATGGATTTTAACTAGGCGTATTGTGGTGATAATCATTTCCAATATATACAAATATTGAATCATTATATTATATACTTGAAAACAATGGTATATGTAATTACATTTAAATTAAAAATGCTAAGGAAATATTCTGGTGGTCATAAACTATCCCTGTTTATCAAGAGGAAACACAATTCTTCTGCCTAGAATTACATAAAGGAAACTCAGAACTCTAGGGACTATTAGGCCACCAGTGCCCCCTTGGACTGACGGTTTCAGGAACTTGAAAAGTGTACTTTTCTATCTTGGCTGTTGCCTTTGCAGCATTCTCAGATGCCAGCATATGGTGGTGAGCATGGGTTTAAGTCACCTTTTGTGTTCCTAAATAATAAGTCTCAGGTGCTGCTCTCTTTTTCTAGAGAACCCTGTATACTCTTTTACCAAACAACTCTCCTGGCTGTACCTACTATATGTTTAACTTTAGAGAACAAATCACTTCTTTATGTATTTTTAAAAATAGTGTTGTTGTTTAGTTGCTAAGTTGTGTACAACTCTTTTGCAATCCCATGGACTGGAGCCTTCCAGGGTCCTCTGTCCATTGAATTTTCTTCTCCAGGGGATATTCCTGACCCAGGGATCACACTCACATCTCCTGCTTTGGCACATCTCCTTCGTTACCACTGAGTCATCAGGGAGGCCCAAAAGTAGTGTTAGGAAAGTTATTATTCAAAGCAAAATTGATAGGGGGTTCTGATTCTATGAAGCTAAAGGGACTTGCCCAAGGTCACATAAACTAGAAGGTATAGATCAAGGTTTTAATTTATTACAAATTTTTCTGCAAGGATGAATTCCATTGGACCTGGACAATACCAGTTTAGTCTCTTGCCCATCTTCAATTTGCACTCTTGGCTCCATATTCATTATATGTTCCAAGTTAGTACCCTGCTCATTCTGATCTCCAGGCTTTTGTAAGACTGGTTCCTATGTTGGTAACACTCTGTCCAGCACCCACTTTCTTCACTTGGCTAATTGCTGACCACCCTTTTGCTCTAAGCGTAAAAAAGTGTCAACCTATTCTAATAGATATGAGTGTTGTACATATAAACCTACATATTACATATTTATACACAAATGCAAACACACAAACACACACACACTCTGAGTGTGCACAGTTGAGTCAAGATTCAGCCATAGAAACAGACCAGCAGGAGATATAAACTAAGAGATCAATTGTAGGACACCACCTTGCAGGATATTAGAGCTTGGCTGGGCAAGTCCAAAATCTGAGGCAGACTGTCAGGAAGGGCAGTCTGGAACATTGGTAGCCATGACTGAAACTACTTTCTACAGGAGAATGTCTTCATCAGGGAGACCTCAGCTCTGATTTAAGGCATTTCAAGTGATTAAATTAGGCACATTTAGATTATCTGCAATAATCTCTTTTACATAAAGTCAACTGATTATAATCACATCTATGGAAATACCTTCAGAGCAACACCTGGATTAGTATTTGACTGAATAACTAGGGACTGTAGCCTAGTAAAATTCACACAATAAGAATTCATCACAATTGTGTGTGAGCTATATAATGCCATATCTCTTTTTCTTAGTATTGTTAGCATCTAAAATCCAGGACTGAGTTTTGAAATCCTTGGTTCTAAGAATATTGCAAATATATTAATAAGTATTATTAGAATTATATTGATATACATGAAAATCATTTAAGTAGTGAATCATTGATTTTATATCACTATACTTTGCCAACAAAGGTCCATATAGTCAAAACTATGGTTTTTGAAGTAGTCATGTATGGATGTGAGAGTTGGACCATGAAGAAGGCTGAGTGCCAAATTGATGCTTTTGAACTGTGGTTTTGAAGGAAACTGTTGAGAGTTCTCTGGACACCAAGGAGATCAAACCAGTCAATCCTAACGGAAATCAAACCTGAATATTCATTGGAAGGACCGATGCTAAAGCTGAAGCTCCAATATTTTGGCCACCTGATGCAAAGAGCTGACTCAGTACAAAAGAGTCAGACACAACTGAGCCAGTGAACAACAAGCTATCCAAACACATTTACCCATATTTCATGGTTTCAATTTTTAATCTAAGTATAGCCTATTCTTCCAGCATCCTGGGAGATCTATTACAATGCTATCTTCCTCTGAAACATTTAAATGTTCTTTGCAAAGGAGAGGTACAGATGAGAAGTAGAAGGGTAAATCTTCATGAAAGGTGTGGGGGTTGGATCTGACCACAGAGAAAGCATAGGGTTTACCTAAGAAGAGATGAAGCCTTCTCTATAAAGGAAGAAGTATCGGGCAGCTGAGGTGTTCCTAGCAGAGCTCATACATAAATACGGCAGTCTGCTTTCTGAGGAAGATTTAGGTATGGAATAGTAGGGGAAGAAGTTGGAAAAGGAAGCTGTGACAAAACTGTGGAGGAACATCAATACCAAGAAACAAAGTTGGAATTTATCATTATAGGTAATGCTTCCTGAGAGAGCCATCAGCATAGTGAGTGGTGACAAGAATGGTGAACATGAGAATTTGAGAGAACACTTTAACTTAATAAATGTATCAGATGGAACACTTACCATAATGGACAGGATAAAATGATTTATTTTAGTGCTAATAGTAACACATGAGGCCAGTGTTCTAATGAAAATGATTTGGTTTAATGAATTAACTTGTAAACCTACTGGGCAAGATATCTAATGCTATGTCAGGTACTAGGCTTAGCATACAGCCACTTTTCAAAAAAGTGAAATGTAATAATGGGACTTGTCAAAGCTCTGAAGTAATAAATGTCATTAAACCCAAGAGACAAGGAGATAGCTTTGCTTTCATTTACTGAGGGACCTAAAATCCCAGTTTCTCAGGAAAACCTAAAAGCCTGTTAATAAATTTACATTTGAAAGACTGAATACATTATTTAAAGCCCGATTCAGTCCTCCCCAACATAAAGGATAGGGAGTTTTACCTGCAGTGATTGGTCTCTCAAAGATGTGTGGGAAATTACCCCCCTCCTAATCACTGAATTAAATAGAATTTGCTAGCATTGGTTTAATCAGTACCCTGTAATCAAATCAGGCATGAAATCAAGTTTTGATTATACATTATTCTCCCTATTACGAACAAATTGTCAAATCACTGGCAACACCCCTAAGTATGGAGGAGGATGGCAAAGGAAGGGGGAGGCAAATAGTTTATTTAGCAAAACAGAAATACAATTAGATTTCACCAAGTTTACAGTTATTCAGCATTCTTTTCTGAGCTCTCCTGAAAAAACTATGGTTCTAATAATACATCTTAGTTCAGTAATACATCTTAAGTCTGCCCTAAAAGGCTCAACGAGTGGAGATAAAATTACTTGTTTTCCCTAAAATCTTTAGAAAATGTACTAATGAACCTATTTGCAGGGCAGAAATAGTGATGAAGATGTAAAGAATGGACTTGTGGACACAGGGGGAGAAGAGGAGGGTGGGATGAATTGGGAAACTAGGATTGACATATATCTTCTACACTATGTAAAATAGCTAGTGGGAAGCTGCTGTATAGCACAGAGAGCTCAGCTCGGTGCTCTGTGATGACATCAATGGGTAAAATGGGAAGGTGGGAGTGGGGTAAGAGGGAGTCCAAGAGGGAGGGAAATTATGTGTACATACAGTTGGCTTACTTTGTTGTACAGCAGAAGCCAACACAACATATTGTAAAACAATGCAATACTTCAGTAAGAATGTTCTCTAAAATACACCATTTTTAAAAAAAGCAATTTTTTCATTAAATACTCTTATCTAATTATCCAATTAAGAGTGGCTTATACAGAAAATAATTATAAAAATTTTACTTTCTTCTAGATAAAGTCATGTTTAGGGTTGACCACCATGTCAAATTTTTTACTTATATATTCACATTAAATTCTAACAACAATCCTATGAAGAAGGGTTTTATTTTACAATAATAAAAATGAGATTTCCTTATCATACAGTTAATTAGTACATTTGAAATTAAAATATGCTTAGTCCTGTTTTTCATATTACCATTATAAAAGCCTTTTTCCCACTGCAAAATTTGTTTTACCTGTTCAGGATGCCAGGAGGTAGGTAATGAGCATGGGGAAAAGTACTCTCTCAGGCTAGCAGAACACTAATAAATTAAATCTTTCCAAACTGAGAAATCAGACAAGGATTTTGATCAATACCTCATTCAATTAAAAAAAAAAGTTTGTTGGTGACCCAGTGTATTTCTGCCTAAATTCAATGATACACAATTATTCAGAATAACCCAGTGTGATTTATTAAAGGAATGCATGGTGTGAAAAATTAGAAAATTTTTGCATCCAGTACTAAATTTATTTTAATGAAAATGGTAATAGCAAAGTTGAGTGACTTGCAGACTATTGTTCAATCGATTGGAGAATTTTGTCTGAGGGGCAATTATATGCTTAACATTGAATTTTGTTATTTAGAAAGTGAAGTTACATGTAGTCCTGAGCCCTCAAAAATCATATTACTTCTACAGGGACTTTATTACATTTTTAACAAGTAGAAATAAAACTTGGTAATTTGTTTAAAGAAGACTATGATGAGAAGACCTGATTCATTGGAAAAGACTCTGATACTAGGAAAGATTGAGGACAGGAGGAGAAATGAGCAATAGAGGATGAGATGGTTGGACTGCATCACCAACTCAATGGACATGAGTTTGAGCAAACTCTGGGAGAGAGTGAAGGACAGGGAAGCCTGGCATACTGTGGTCCATGGGGTCACAGAGTCTGACATGACTGAGTGACTAAACAACAACAAAAACGGTTGTAGAACATGACTAGAAAGATTTAATGAGAAAATCACAGAAATGATCAATGAATCAATGGACAGAGAGGCACATCAGAGCAAAATGTGGCCACGTGAATGACAAGAACAAAGCATTCGGGCCAAAAAGTGACAACAATTTGAAAAAGAAAGGATATTGGCTAAAAGCAGCAAGATAAATGTTTCCCTATAATTTTGTCTGGTTATCAGAAAAAGATATTGTTATATCCAAAATTTTGGAGGAAAATTATAACCCTTGAATTGTATGTTCAATTAAGCCGTCATTATTGTGAAAACTAAGTCTTCTCAGACATACACAGACAAAATCATTTACAAGAAACTATTTTGAAACAAGAGCTAACTGACTATTAGAAACTATACATTAAAGTGACATGCAATAAAAATTAATTTTCATCAATCCAACAGTATTTATTGCACTGTAACTCATGAGAAGAGTTGACTCACTGGAAAAGACTCTGATGCTGGGAAGGATTGGGGGCAGGAGGAGAAGGGGACGACAGAGGAGATGGCTGGATGGCATCACTGACTCAATGGACGTGAGTTTGAGTGAACTCCGGGAGATGGTGATGGACAGGGAGGCCTGGAGCGCTGTGATTCATGGGGTCGCAAAGGGTCGGACACGACTGAGTGACTGAACTGAACTGAACTGAACCATGTGCTATCTTGTAAGGAGGAGCAGAATATACATAAATTATCAAGATTTGTTTTTTCCTCTACAAAGAGCTCAGGAAACATAAGGTAGCAGCAAATAACAACAATACAGGATGATAAGGGCAATAAAGGCGCAATTAAAATTTAAATGGGATATATTTGCAGGAAAAATTGTCTCCACATAGCAGAAGGAAGGGACGTGGGATGATCTCAGGAAGTTATACAGAAAGTATCATCTTTAAAAATGAGTAGGAGTTTGGGGATGAAAAAGGAGACAGAACAGATGAGGGAAGAGGAACAGGAAAGGGACTATCACGTGAACTAAGTATAAAGAATGGCAAAGATAAATAAAATGTTGTATGATCTGGAGATAAGTGACTTGACCAAAGAATTTGGTACATAAATGAGAGGGATGAATGTGGGAACATAATTTGGAGTATAATTATGATGGATCTTATATGCTGTTATTTATTTTAAAATATTTAATATAAAGCAAAACTTGAAGAACATCTGGAAGTTAATAAATTTAGATAGTGGTGGTGGTTTAGTTGCTAAGTTATGTCCGACTCTTGAAACCCCATGCCAGGCTCCTCTGTTCATGGGATTTTCTAGGCTAGAATACTGGAATGGGTTGTCATTTCCTTCTCCAGGAAAATCTTCCTGACCCAGGAATCGAACCCAGGTCTCCTGCATTGCAGGTGGATTCTTTACCAACTGAGTTACAAGGGAAGCCTTAAGTTTAGATAGTATGTTTTATCAAATACGCTTCATTTCATTCTTCAAAAATTCAAGCCTCATACTACTTTCATGAAAGTGTACAGGTGATTTCTTGTTTTCTTTCTTTTTTTTTAGCCTAGACTTTTAATTTTTTGAGGTTTTTTTGGTTTGTATGTTTTTGTTGTTCAGATGAGAGTACCTATATTATGTTTTTTGACTTAAAGGAACATATTTTCCAAATTTCTCATTTTACTGTGAACACCTGTGTTTGAGAAGTAACCATGAGCTTTGCATCAATATTTTGTGTCCTAGGATAAACTAAGCAAACAGTCTTTTTCAAAATGGGTATATAGATATTCAGTATGTATGTATGTGAAGTCGCTCAGTTGTGTCCGACTCTTTGTGACCCCATGAACTGTAGCCTACCAGGTTCCTCCATCCATGGGATTTTTCCAGCCAAGAGTAATGGAGTGGGTTGCCGTTTCCCTCTTCAGGGATCTTCCCAATTTAGGGATCAAACCTGGGTCTCCCACATTGCAGGCAGATGCTTTACTATCTGAGCCACCAAAGTAGTCATTTTAATACCTTTTTTTTTGCAGCTGCTCACTTTCTCTCACCTACCTATAGGGCTTCAGATTTCAAATGATACCAGGAGTTTAAAAAATGCATAATTAATTTTTTTAAATTTCCATTGCTATTTAAAATGTTTTAAAAGCATACTGCTTCTGCTGCTGCTAAGTTGCTTCAGTCGTGTCCGACTCTGTGCAACCCCATAGACGGCAGCCCATCAGGCTTCTCTGTCCCTGGGATTCTCCAGGCAAGAACACTGGAGTGGGTTGCCATTTCCTTCTCCAATGCATGAAAGTGAAAAGTGAAAGTGAAGTCGCTCAGTCGTGTCCGACTCTTAGGGACCCCATGGACTGCAGCCCACCAGGTTCCTCCATCCATGGGATTTTCCAGGCAAGAGTACTGGAGTGGGGTGCCACTGCCTTCTCCATAAAAGCATACTAGTATATATTTAAATAGTGTAGTAGAATATCCATTCTTAATTTCGTATAATAGGGTCACTTTTCTTAGAATATTTTTCTATTTTGAAAAATTGATGAGAATCCTATGGATTAATGTGTTTAGAAGTTACAAGTTTATTGCTCATTTTAAGTTTATATTACCATCTAGCAATGAACTTTTGTTTCTTTGCTCGTCCTGATATACTCACACTGATAACAGGGAGAGCTCAGCCAGCCACACACAGCCCTATGCTGACACTTTCAGTGAAAATCTTTCTTCCTGTCCCGTGAAGTTAGTATTGCTGAACTGCAACCTTTCTCTGTGTACACAAATACTCTTTTGAAGCACTGCTACTGCTACTGCTGCTAACTCAACCAGGCTCCTCCATCCATGGGATTTTCTAGGCAACAGTACTGGAGTGGGGTGCCATTGCCTTCTCCACTTCAAATGCATTTGAAGCATTTCTTGACATCAAATTCAATGTTATTTTCAAGTAGATTAAGGTGCCTCCAGAGTGCCAATATTGATAAACAGCCACTCTTGTAGAGATGATGGGTTTTATATTTTAAAAAAATAAAAGCAACCAGTGTACACATTTGGACACAACAAACACCTCCCTTTCTATATAGAGCTTACAAAAGACTCCACAGGATCCCTGGCTTCATGGGCTCTGCGCTAGCAGGCCTATTTACTCCTACTGTGGCAAGCATATGTCTCCAGTGTTCATGAACGGTTTACGGCTTTGTCAGGCATCAATTGCAGCAAATGTCTGCTTTTCTGTACTTGATTATACCTTTTGTTCATGCTTTTCCTCAAAGCCTTTAAGTCAGAGGTTTTCAAGGACTAACACAGAACGCGGCAAGCAGGAGGTGAGATGTGCAGGAAGCTCACGTTCTGAGACCCTGTCTGTGATGCCAGCATGGCTCACAGGATCAGGGATCACTAGGTTTTCCATCCTTTGAACCCATTCCAAATATATCTGGAATAAAAGACCCCTCTAAAATTGGTTTCTTATGTAAATACATTGCTAGCTTTACTTTTCTTAGCAGATAACTACTGAGATTCTTCACTATCTTAACACATAACCTGTACATACAAGTACACACAGGTTATATACCTGAATAACAAGTATATGCAAAAATTCTTGGGGTTTTGACTTTATATGTAAAAATATAAAGAGGATAAAAGCTTCATGTTGACAAAGACAAGATTTCTGTTACTGTTGGTTACACAATATTTTTCGCTCATTTAAATTAAAAGCTCTTCTTGTAGGCTAACATTTATATCCATCCTATTTTAGACCTTGATCTCCTGAAAACAAAACCTGAGGCAAAGATTATTGCTAGTTTTTGATTTAGGAAGAACAATCAAAGGGTAACAAGAATGAAGGAAATGGAAGGTAAAATAGGAAAGGATGGGGAGCAATGATGGTGATACTTTATCAAATTCACCAATAAATGTGAAAAGATGCAGCTAGCTATTCAGCAGGTACATCCATTCTGCAATATAGGACTTATCTCCCCAGCGTGACATAAGCAATTGGAGATAGGGAAAAGGGCAAATCCATCTGCCAAAATCTGTCTAGACTTCTTTTTCAATGGTCAATGTTTCCCTATGTGGGAAAATTTCCTATTCACTTCTAATATTCAGGTGCTAACCTTTCTTTAGTTAGTCAGGAAGCCAGATCTCACACCCTATGGTAGGTGCCTCATTCAATTTCTAAGTGGTGGGAGAAATCATAAAATGAGATTATGTGGTAGATTTGTATAATTTTATAGAGATAGAAAAATAAGAAGGCCTACTTCTACAATGCAAACATCTAGTCCACCCCAGGCAGCAAAATGATATGGGCTTACGCTATTATTCTCGGTGGTTTAGAGTCTGGGAAAGGATGGTCCTGAGTGAATAGGAGGAAGCACTTGAAATAAGCCCAAAATTCAACAAACCCTATAGAACATATTTACTGCATTATTTCTATTAGGTCTTTTTGATGCTACCTGTCAGGATAAGAGGTATATAATTATTAATGAAAATAAAAAACTGCCAAGTATTTTTATACTGAAAAGTAATATGAATACTTTAGATTCACTGGGTATAAACAGTAAGTAATTACTTAATAATAATATTATTAAGATATAATTATATATTATTTAATAACAAGTTAGTAAATAATCTATATGAGTAACAATTAAGACAAGAAATAAAATAGCTAATAGTATTTGTTGAGAGCCTACTATGCTCTAGGAATTGGTCTAATTTCTATGGATAGAAAATTGATTAAAACAAACTTTATACTTGAGATTCACAGTTTAACAGGATATAGATAAAATAATATATTAAATAGGTATATTAATATATACCATCCAGAGGGATGGTATGGGGAGGGAAGTGAGAGGGGGGTTCAGCATGGGGAACACGTGTACATCCGTGGCCGATGCATGTTGATGTATGGCAAAACCAATATAATATTGTAAAGTAAAAAAAAAAAAAACAGGACATTACAGCACAGTTCCACTTATATTAAGTTCAAAACTGGGAAAAAGCAAACCATACCTCAATATATTGTTAGGTGAGACAACTATAAAGAAAAGCCAGAACATGATGCTCACAGAAGGCAGGGAGGACTATGTAAATTTGGAGGGGGGCAGGACAGAGGCGGGTATCTCTAAAGCACAGCCCTAATTCCTAAAACATGTGCTGTGCTGTGCTTAGTAGCTCAGTCATGTTCGACTCTTTGTGACCCCATGGACTGTAGCTCACCAGGCTCCTCTGTCCGTGGGGATTTTCCAGACAAGAATACTGGATTGGGTTGCCATGACCTCCTCCAGGGGATCTTCCCAATCCAGGGATCGAACCCAGGTCTTCTGCATTGCAGGCAGATTCTTTACCACTGCGCCACCTGGGAAGCCCTCCTAAAACATGGCTCTTCTCAATGATATTTTGTTGTTGTTACAAATATACCTTTGTATCCTCTTCTGTCTCTATGTTATATTTCATCATAAATAAATGAAGAAAAATCTGTTAAAAAAAAAGTTTGATCTTAATAGTGTGAGGTAGAAATAACCTCAGGATATTATTGGAGAATAAATGAGAAAAAGTCAAATCTTGGTAAAATAAATTCTTTAAGGAAAAAGCTAAACCCAGTCTCAAAGGAAAAGAAAAAAGTTAAACAGGTGGATAAAGCAGATAAACTCATTAAAGAAAATGAAACCAGATTGTTCAAACAATTGGAGAAATGAAAGCATTCAGTATATTATGAAATCAGCAAGATGTTTTATTTGGGGAAATGGTAAGATTTGAGATTGCAGACTTGTGTGATCAGCAGAGTCACTTTAGTTCAGCTCCCAAGGCAATGAGGACCCATTGAAAAATATGCAGATCAGTAGCAATACAAGTTTTGAGTTTTGGAACAAAACTCTAGTTATAGAGTAAGACCAATCGAAAACATCTCGATAGTAGGCAGAGATTAGTCAGGACTTTATTGTTTGGAAATAAATGAAGACCAACCAAATGAGAGGCTTCTCTGGTGGCTCAGCTGGAATCTGATTGTGCTGATAGCACAGCACAAACTAACTATCTACTGTATGCTGCATTGTGAGACAGTAATAGGAATACAATGTTAGACCAAAAATACATATGGTGCCTGCTTCAGAAAGCTTATTATGATGTGGATGAGATATACACTAAAGAAATAATCCCATAATTAACATTCAGTTCAGTTCAGCAACTCAGTCATGTCCAACTCTTTGCGACCCCATGAATTGCAGCATGCCAGGCCTCCCTGTCCATCACCAACTCCTGGAGTTCACTCAGACTCACGTCCATCGAGTCAGTGATGCCATCCAGCCATCTCATCCTCTGTCGTCTCCTTCTCCTCCTGCCCACAATCCCTCCCAGCATCAGAGTCTTTTCCAATGAATCAACTCTTCGCATGAGGTGGCCAGAGTATTGGAGTTTCAGCTTTAGCATCAGTCCTTCCAAAGAACACCCAGGACTGATCTCCTTTAGGATGGACTGGTTGGATCTCCTTGCAGTCCAAGGGACTCTCAAGAGTCTTCTCCAACACCATAGTCAAAAGCATCAATTCTTCAGCACTCAGCTTTCTTCACAGTCCAACTTTCACATCCATACATGACCACTGGAAAAACCATAGCCTTGACTAGACGGACCTTTGTTGGCAAAGTAATGTCTCTGCTTTTGAATATGCTATCTAGGTTTGTCATAACTTTCCTTCCAAGGAGTAAGTGTCTTTTAATTTCATGGCTGCAATCACCATCTGCATTAGTATATCAAAATTAGAATGTGACAAGTACCATAACTGAAAGGTACAAAGTACAGAAGGGCACAGAATAAGGAAAAATTTGATGTTTCAGAAGGCAAGGAAAAGATTATGTGAAGAGGTGGGTTGGAGTTCAGAAATTAACTGACTATTAAACACAGAGAAAAAATTTGTGTGTGTGGGGAAGTTCAGTTCAGTTCATTTGGTCACTCAGTCCAACACTTTGTGACCCCATGGAGTGCTGCACGCCAGGCCTCCCTGTCCATCACCAACTCCAGGAGTTTACTCAAACTCATATCCATTGGGTCATGATGCCATCCAACCATGTCTTCCTCTGTCATCCCCCTTCCCGTCCCCCCTTCAATCGTTCCCAGCATCAGGGTCTTTTCCAAAGAGTCAGTTTTTCACATCAGGTGGCCAAAGCATTGGAGTTTCAGCTTCAGCATCAATCGTTCCAATGAATATTCAGGACTGATTTTCTTTAGGATGGACTGGTTTAATCTTCTTGCTGTTCAAGGGATTCTCAAGAGTCTTCTCCAACACCACATTTCAAAACCATCAATTCTTTGGCGCTGAGCTTTCTTATAGTTCAACTCTCACATCCATACATGAATAATGGAAAAACCATAGTTTTGAATAGACAGATATTGTTGACAAAGTAATGTCTCTGCTATTTAATATGCTGCCTAGGATGGTCATAACTTTTCTTCCAAGGAGCAAATGTCTTTTAATTTTATGGCTGTACTCACCATCTCCAGTAATTTTGTAGCCCGCCAAAATAAACTTTGTCACTGTTTCCACTGTTTCCCCATCTATTTGCCATGAAGTTATGGGTCCAGATGCCATGATCTTACTTTTCTGAATGTTGAGCTTTAAGCCAATGTTTCCACTCTACTCTTTCACTTTTATCAAGAGGCTCTTTAGTTCTTTGCTTTTTGCCATAAGGGTGGTGTCATCTGCATATCTGAGGTTATTGATATTTCTTCCAGAAATGTTGATTCCAGCTTGTACTTCATCAGTCCAAATTTCTCATGAGGTACTCTGCATATAAGTTACATAAGCAGGGTGATAATATACTGCCTTGACATACTTCTTTCCCTATTTGGAACCAGTCTGTTGTTCTATCTCCAGTTCTAAATGTTGCTTCCTGACCTGTGTACAGATTTCTCAGGAGGCAGGCAGGTAGTCTGGTATTCCCATCTATTTCAGAATTTTCCACAGCTTGTTGTGATCCATACAGTCAAACCTTTGGTGTAGTCAATAAAGAAGAAGTAAATGTTTTTCTGGGACTCTCTTGCTTTTCTGCTGATCCAGCGGATGTTGGCAATTTGATCTCTGGTTCCTCTGTCTTTTCTAAATCCAGCTTGAACATCTAGAAGTTCATTGTTCATGTACTGTTGAAGCCTGGCTTGCGGAATTTTAAGCATCATTTTATTAGCGTGTGAGATGAGTGCAATTGTGTAGCAGTTTGAGCATTCTTTGACATTGCCTTTCTTTGGGATTGGAATGAAAACTGACCTTTTCCAGTCCTGTGGCCACTGCTGAGTTTTCCAAATTTGCTGGATATTGAGTGCAGCACTTACAGCATCATCTTTTAAGATTTGAAATAGCTCAACTGAAATTCCATTACCTCCACTCGCTTTGTTCATTGTGATTCTTTCTAAGGCTCATTTGACTTTACATTCCAGGATGTCTGGCTCTAGGTGAGTGATCACATCATCATGGTTATATGGGTCATGAAGATCTTTTTTGTATAGTTCTTCTGTGTATTCTTGCCACCTCTTCTTAATATCCTCTGTTTCTGTTAGGTCCATACCATTGCTGTCCTTTATTGTGTCCATCTTTGCATAAATCGTTCCCTTGGGATCTCTAATTTTCTTGAAGAGATCTGTAGTCTTTCCCATTCTATTGTTTTCTTCTGTTTCTTTGCACTGATTACTGAGGAAGGCTTTCTTATCTCTTCTTGCTATTCTTTGGAATTCTGCATTCAAATGGGTATATCTTTCCTTTTCTAGTTTGCTTTTGTCTTCTCTTCTTCTCACAGTTATTTGTAAGGCCTCCTCAGGTAACCATTTTGCCTTTTTGCATTTCTTTTTCTTGGGTATGGTCTTGATCCCTTCCTTCTGTACAATGTCACGAAGCTCTGTCCATAGTTCTTCATGTACTCGGTCTATCAGATCAAATTCCTTGAATCTATTTCTCACTTCCTCTGTATAATCGTAAAGGTTTTATTTAGGTCTTACCTGAATGATCTAGTGGTTTTCCCTACTTTCTTCAATTTAAGTGTAAATTTGGCAATAAGGAGTTCATGATCTGACCCACAGTCAGCTCTTGGTCTTGTTTTTGCTGACTGTATAGAGCTTGTCCATCTTTAGCTGCAAATAATATAATCAACCTGATTTCAGTATTGACTATCTGGTGATGTCCATGTGTAGAGTCTTCTCTTGTGTTGTTGGAAGAGCACGTTTGTTATGACCAGTGCGTTCTCTTGGCAAAACCCTTTTAGCTTTTGCCCTGCTTCATTCTGTACTCCAAGGCCACATTTTCCTGTTACTCCAGGTGTGTCTTCATTTCCTACTTTTGCATTCCAGTATCCTATACTGAAAAGGACATCTTTTTTGAGTGTTAGTTCTTGAAGGTCTTGTAGGTCTTCATAGAATCTTTCAACTTCAGTTTCTTCTGCATTACTGGTCGGGGCATAGACTTGGATTACTGTGATATTGTATCCTTGCCTTGGAAATGTTCAGAGATCATTCTGTCATTTTTGAGACTGCATCCAAGTACTGCATTTTGGACTCTTTTGTCTACTATGAGGGCTACTGCATTTCTTTTAAGGGATTCTTTCTCACAGTATTAGATATAATGGTCATCTGAGTTAAATTCACCCATTTCTGTCCATTTTATTTCACTGATTCCTAAAATGTCAATGTTCACTCTTGCCATCACCTGTCTGACCAGTTCCAATTGCCTTGATTCATGGATGTAATATTCCAGTTTCCTATGCAATATTGCTATTTACAGCATCAGACTTTACTTCTATCACCAATCACATCCACAAGTGGGTGTTGTTTTTCTTTGGGTCCATCTCTTCATTTATTCTCTTCATTCTATCTCCTCTGATCTCAGTAGCATATAGAGCACCTACTGACATCTTTCAGTGTCCTATCTTTTTGCTTTTTCATACTGTTCATGGGGTTCTCAAGGGAAGAGTGCTGAAGTGGTTTCCCTTTCCGTTTTCCAGTGGACCATGTTTTGTCAGAAGTCTCCACCATGATCCTTTCCCCACTGGACAGCTAAAAGAAGTATACACAAAGTGCTATCAAAATTTAAGAAATCAGCTATTTCTCAAAGTGAATAGATTAGATAGAAAAACAAGCCACTATTCAATGATCAACCAGATAAGATAATAATGAATATTTTGCTGTTTCCTGGTTTGTGAATGGCATTTATTAGGTCTTATGAAAAATATTAAGAGTAACTAAAATTTATACAGAAGGGGGCAATATAGGTCAAATAGATGTTAAAAGATAGGACAGAAAATGTGTCAAGTGCCTATGGAAGAAATCATTTACTTCAGTTCTGAAAGAGACATTGAGCTCATTGAGATGACTACCTTTAGTCACTGAGATGACTAAAGTTCAGTAATAAAATTAGTGCACCAACCAAGGAGTTTAAATAGGTATTTTAAAATTTGAAGGAGAAGATGGCTGGTGGAATAGTGGAGCTGATTCAAGTCTAGAGCAAAGACTTACAAGACTTAGGAAAAATTATTCAAAATGTATCAAGAGGAAAACTTTCATGTTAGCTGGTCTAGAAGGGAACTTTTGCACAGAAAGTAATGAAAGGTGCCTTCATGCTAAATCATTTCAGTTGTGTCCAACTCTTTGTAACCCTATGGATTGTAGCCCACCAGACTCCTCTGTGTCCATGGGATTCTCCAGGCAAGAATACTGGAGTGGGTGGCTGTGTCCTCCTCCAGGGGGTCTTCCTGGCCCAGGGATCAAACCCACTTCTGCTTATGTCTCCTGCACTGGCAGGCAGGTTCTGTACCATTTGTGCCACCCTGGAAGCCCATAATGAAAGGCAAGTATAATTAAATGAGGGAGCTAAGTAGGAAACAAATAGGATACATTTGAGAAGTGACACTAAAGATCTTGGGTTTGAAATCAATGGCAAGAATATTCCATTTCTCATCAAGGAAAAAATAAAATTTATATCTATATAGTTTACAAAGTTGATGTCCAGTGTATTTTTTTCAGTTAGATCGTCTAGTAGCTGACACACTCTGAACTTGGGTGGTCAAGGTTACATAATGTTTTCTCAGTGCTGAAGAACTACTGTTTCCTCCCTGGGGTTGGAATTCAGAAATTACAGGGGTGCTAATTTGATAGGATCATGTAATGTGGGCTTGGCAACATTCCTTGGAGAAGTGATAAATTAATCATGGATCAGTTCTTCAATGTGTTTTATTAATACAATTAAGACTCACTGAATTAACTAATGATGTTCAATAATGTAATAGTTTATACTTGCATCTAATTTTAGGTGCTTTATGGACTCTAGAGCATTGTTTGGCTCAATATTATATTGAAGAGAAGAAATTGAGATTAACATTTGGATAGAAAAATACATTAATATGACCTAAATCTCTAAGAAGTAAAAATCACTTTAAAAACCAAATTCAAATGGTCAAATTTACAAGCAAGATTCTTTATTACATGTTAGCGTTCCTCAATGCCAAGTCCTAGTCTATATCCTTTTCATCATCTCATTGGGTGATCTCATCCATGCCCATTATTCTCAATGACCACTTACAAGCATATTAATCACATAGTTTATCTCCATCCCAGGGATCTCTCATGAGGTTTTGATCCACAGATATAACTCTGTACTTGGCATTTTGGAACAATCTCTCAAAGGCACTTGAAGCTCAACAAAAATTTAAAAATTCATGATCTTCTCCATTCATTAATTTTTATCTTTCATTGTTTCAGTTATACAGAATGATAACATTATTTAAAAAAATAAGAGCTATATTAATCCTCACATCTATAACTTTTGTCACAAAGTATACTTTAATGAATTTCAGATTTTGTGTAGGATAATTGCCCTTATCTTTATGTATGTCCTTTAAATTTTTATTTTCTCAGTAAACACTAGTTTTAAAATGTTTGCTTTAAAATATTATTTGGTTCTAACTTTTGAAAGGTATTTTAACATCATGTAGCATGTGATGTTGACATTTTTTTTTTTTTTTCTCTTAGTGTGTGTAAGGTGCTACTCCATTGTATTCTGGCATCCATTATTTCCACTGGAAAATTCAGTAGCCACTTTAATATCAATTCCACTAAAGTTAATCACCTTTTTTTTTTTTTTCTGGCTGCTTTTAGAATTTTATTTTTGTCTTAGGTATTCTATATTTTATTTTGTTATATCTAGGTGTGTATCTCTCTTTATATTTTTGAAGGGATCCAGCAGCATACTGGAATCAGTGGCATATTGTACTGAATCATTTATGAAAATTTTTCATCTATTTTCTTGAATATTCTCTTTCATTTTCTTTCTCTTTTCCATCAGAAACCCCAGCTGGATGTATATTACATATTCTCTCTGCTCTCTATGTCTTTACAAAATGTTTTCATAGTTTTAGTCCCTTTATTTCTGTTATTTTTTGATCATTTATTTCTCTCAACTTTTCAGAATACAAATTCCCTCCACCTTCTCATAGTTCACTGTTAATACTATTTTTTTTAATAAATAGTTAATACTATTTATATAAAATTGCTCTGTTTAATTTTTAGGGTGTTTATATGCATTTACATTGTGTTCATATATGCCTGCCAATTCTTAAACTCTTGCTTTTTGCTCAGTTTTAATTTCTACATATTGCCTTAAACATATTTGAACACGATGTTTAATAATTTAAATATCTGAAATCTTTGTTCATCTTAGCCTTGACTTTTTATTCTGTCATTCATGATGGCTTGTGTTTTGTTTGTTATTGCTTCTGTTTCTCGCCTTTTTGCCACTGTGATTTAGTTATTCTTTGAGCTCTAACTATAGAAATTCCTGAAAACAACCACTGAAGGTGAGTCTTAAAAAAAAAAAAAAAAACAACAGTATTGTTTTGCTTTACAAAGAATATGAGGGCACTGCCATTTTAACTGAATTCTTGCCTTGAGGTAACATGACCTCCTATTTAGGATTCTTTAAGTGAAATTTCCTCCCCTCATCAGTAAATTAACCTCCAGTATCTTGTTTATTTCTCCCTAAATATAAAACATAATTATTAACACATATCCTGGATGATGTGCATTTTATTAAATGTGTTTCAAACTGTCAAAATCATAAGGAATTAGTTAGGCTCCAAGTGGAATATCTAAAATGATTAATTGAGTGCACTGGGGAACTAAGGGAATGTAAACAGCACCCTCATACCCCTCTTTTGAAAGTAATACAATGCCATGCCCTACCTCCTGGTGTTTATAGTTAATTTCAGTTCAATGTGAGAGTAGCAGTCTTACCATATGTAAACCAAACCACAAAGTTAAAGGCACAAAAAAACCATGGGAAAAATCTATTTCAAACCATTCTCAAAATGCTAATCCTTTTAACTTGACACAAAAAACTGTTTACCAAAATTCTATTGAAGTCATTACTTCAAAAATGTCTTGTGTCACTCAAACGTGTATTTCAGTATAATAGCATAAATATACCTTCTGAAGTATTTTCTGGGTATGAGCATCTAGCACACACAGTATCATGTTGAATAACTCTTCCTGTAGATGAAGAAAGCAGTATTTCTCTGCACTCTAAGTGTGATTTCAATATTCTGATATACTAAGTGCTATCAAAATACATCATTTTACAAAATGTTTTCTAACTTGTATTTAACTTAACAAATACTTTGGATAATAGCTAACTAAACAACCACTTAATTTTTCTTTACAAGTAAATCTTAAAATCCTCTGTTTGTAAAAGGTAAAAAAAAAATGCTGGGTTAAAACTCAAGGTTAAAAAAAAAACAAAATGAAAACAAAACTAAGATCGTGATCATGGGCTTCCCTGGTGGCTCAGATGGTACAGATTCTGCCTGCAATGTTGGCGACCCGAGTTTGATCCCTGGGTCAGCAAAATCCCCTGGAGAAGAGAATGGCTACCCACTCTAATATTCTTGCCTGGAGAATTCCATGGACAGAGGAGCCTGGCAGGTTACAGCCATAGAATCACAAAGAGTCGGACACGACTGAGCAACTAACATTTTCACTTTTCACAAGATCACAGCATCTTGTCCCTTCACTTCATAGCAAATAGAAGGGGAAAATGTGGAAGCAGTGACAGATTTTATTTTCTTGGGCTCCAAAAATTACTATAGATGGTGACTACAGCAATGAAATTAAAAGACGCTTGCTCCTTGGAAGAAAAGCTATGACAAACCTAGAGAGTGTATTAAAAAGCAGGGACATTACTTTGCCGACAAAGGTCAGTATAGTCAAAGCTATGATTTTTCAAGTAATCATGTACAGTTCTGAGAGTTGGGCCAAAAAGAAAGCTGAGCAATGAAGAATTGATGCTTTTGAATTGTGGTAATGGAGAAGACTCTTGAGAGTCCCTTGGACAGCAAGAAGATAAAAGCAGTCAATCTTAAAGGAAATCAACACTGAATATTCATTGCAAGGACTGATGCTGAAGCTCCAATACTTTGGCTACCTCATGCAAACAGCCAACTCACTGGAAAAGACTCTAATGCTGGGAAAGATTGAACGAAAAAAAGAGGGTGGCAGAGGAAGGGATGGTTGGATAGTATCACTGATTCAATGGACATGAACTGGGGAAAATTCATGTTTATAGCACTTGGAGTGTTACAATTCATGAGGTGGCAAAGAGTCAGACAAGGCTTAGTGACTCAACTACAACAACGTAGATCAGTTTAAAAACAAAATAGTCAACTAACTAGGTGGAGACACAGCACTACCCATCAGCAGACATTATACCTAAAGACATACTGGGCCCATAGCTGCCCCTATACACAGTCCTCTCTACTAAAGGACCAAGACCCAGCTCTATCTGCCAGTGAGCAGGAACTGGCCCTGCCCTCCAGGAAGCATGTGCTAGCCTCTGTGCCAGTCTCACCTTCCAGGGGGCAGACACCGGACATAAGAAAGTCACAATCCCGCAACCTACAGACCCATCTGCCCACAGTGGGCCAGATCCTGCCCTTGGACCAGCTGGATCATGGCTCTGTCTACTAGCAGTCCAACACAAGCGTAGAACACCTTGGACCTCATACCCAACTGTATCGCAAACTGGATCCCTCACCACTAGCAATCTGACACCAGCTCTGAAGAACCTGGGTCCCACAATCAGACTCCAGGACCAGCTCTGCCTGCCAATAGTCTGTCACTACTCTCATGACCTGGCTTCACCCACCATTGAGCAGGCAATAGACCCAGAGCCTTCTGGACCCTGATTCCACTCACAGTGAGCCAACACTAGCTTCAGGGACACCGGAGATTCTGCAATCAGTCGCTCATGACTAGGCCCCACAAGCAAGCAGCTGGCAGCTTCTGCACAAGGCAGGGCCTGGCAACTAACTGGACTAGGGCCAGACAAGACAACCAGACACTTCCACAGACAGCCTGCTATAACAGAAGGACCCATATAGCCTTCATAGAGAAAACCTCTAGATGGTACAGCTCAGTAACAAGGGGAGTGCACTGCTGGTATGCATAGGATGTCTCCTCCAGAAAGCCACCTCTTCAAGGCTTAGAAACATAACTGACCAGACACATTAAAAAAACAAAGAGCAACTCAGGCAAAACGAGGCAGCAGAGGGAAGGGTCCAGATGAAGGAACAAGATAAAATCCCAGAAGAATTAAATGAAGAGGAGATAGACAATCTACCTGAGTTCAGAGTAATGACTGTGAAGGTGATCAAAGAAATACTATGCTAAGTGAAATAAGTCAAATCAAGAAAGATAAATGCTATATAATATAACCTGTGTGTGGAATTTAAAAACTACAACAGACTAGTAAATGTAACAAATAAGAAGCAGACTCACAGATACAGAGTACAAACTAGTGTTAGCAGTGGTGGGGTTGGGGGCAATATAAAGTTAGGGGATTAAGGGATACAAGCTACTATGCATAAAATACATATGCAATCTAAAAGATGGTACTGATGAATCTATGTGCAGGGCAGGAATAGAGACACAGACATAAAGAACAGACTTGGGACATGGGGGGAAGGAGAGGGTGGGACCAACTGAGAGAGTAGGATTGAAACATATACATTATCTTATGTAAAACAGATAGCTAAAGGGAAGTTGCTCTTTAACATAGGGAGCTCAACCTGAAGCTCTGTGACAACCTAGAGGGATGGGATGGGGTTTGGAGAGGAGGTGAGTTTCAAGATGGAGGGAACAATGTATATGTATGGCTGATTCATTTCATATGGCAGAAGCCAACTCATATTGTAAAATAATTATCCTCCAATTAATAGTAAATAAAAAATAAGCTACAAGGATATACTGTACAAATACAGGGAATATAGCCAATATTTTATAAGTATAAATGAAGAATAATCTTTAAAATTATGAATTACTATACTGTACACCTGTAACATATTTTACATCAACTACACAACAGTAGAAAAGGCAGTCTTGGATGGATTACTATGCTTATAAGCAGAACTGAAAACATACCCAACTAAAGCTAAATAATCAGGTGGCTCAGTGTAAAAAATCCACCTGCCAATGCAGGAGATGTAAGAGATGTAGGTTAGACTTCTGGGCCAGGAAGATCCCCTGAGAAGGAAATGGCAACCCACTCTAGTATTCATGTCTGGAGAATCCCATTGACAGAGGAGCCTGGAAGGCTTCAGTCCATAGGGTCACAAGGAGTTGGACAAGGCTGAGCATGCACGCAAGGCTAAACATCAGTAAAACAAATTATTAATTCATTAGCAACCAGACATAATACAATTGGTCATAGACTTGAATAAATCACTTCAGAGTATATTTCTGGCCTTAATCTTAAAAGGACAAGCTTTGGTATTTCTAAGTGAAGAGCATTTCTAACTAATTGTCACTTTCTGATAGCAGAATAGAAACAGCAGTGTAGAATCCAGTTCTTCTGCAGCATTCTAAGCAGCTTCAAAAGACAATCTTGTCAGGCATTTTTTCCCCATGAATTAACTACACACATTGTTAATCTCTGGAAAGCTGCTCACATTTACACAGTTTGATTCTCTATCTTGTGAAATGATAGACATATTAATGTCATTGGGGAATAAATTAGAAGCAAATAGGTTTTTCTGAGACCCAAAAGAAGGTAGTTTAATGCCACTTTCATGTAAAACAAACTCGATCTCTAGCAAAAATAGATTACTTTAAAATATCTGTACTTTCAGTGGGTTATGTGAACTTATAATAGGTAATGCAGCCTTCCTAATGTAACAAAATGCAGTGTTAGAAATACCCTGACAGTATCAGAATTCTTTTTGGAAAGGATTCTGAAGTTTTTGAAAAGGTAAAGTCTAGAGCATTCTCTCTTAAGGGCCTCAGTCCTCACTGCCTCTGACACCCCTGCCATGACCAGGTACACTTTTTTTTATGGCATTTGAATGCATCGCAATACCAATTTCACATAATTTAAATGAGAACCATGTCTACTGCATTTGTGCTTATGCTGTAAAATCAAGATTCATGAGGGCTCAAGGAGAATCAGGCTATGAATGTGTTATAAGTGAGATTGCTAAAATCTGTAAAACTAAAAAGTCAGGTTGTGACAAACTGTGATTCCCATTACAAATTTAAAAAATATATGCTACATTGTTAAAGATTATAATAAATTAAAAATATATTCATTTAATTAGACTTTTCAAGCATTTTAAAGAAAAATAGTATTTCAAAAATCTTCTCCTAGGACTTATTGCCAAATACCAAAAGGTTTGTGATGATTTATAGCTGAGATATTTTTGGTCTTCACAGTGAAATGTGTATGGGCTTTAGTCAACATTCCTATGTAATTGATCTGTGCTAAAATAGAACTTTTTAAGAAAGAAGATAGTTACCTCAAGGTATAGCTTTCTGAATTCTTACAGACACGAAAGAAAAGTCTCAATTCTTAATTCTACTCCCAGTGATTAAGACTGTAACTTTTTGATTTTGTTTATAGTTTATATATTGTTTTTTTATATTTAAGTCTCTCACCTACAGTAATAATGACCCTGTGCTCCTGCCCAACCCTTTTCATCTAATCACATGATAAACTGTCCTCCATCAAAATGATCTAAATAGTATTTTTGTTTGTTTGTTTTGTTGTTGTTTTAATTTGGTTCATAACCCACTTCCTTCAAACTCAAGGGCTTAACAACTACTGTTTCCTCTCTCTAGACTCCTCTGACTCACTCTTCCCTTGCCCTTCCCTGCCCTTGCAGTTGATATTTGGTTAAATATCACTTCTTCAGCGTGACTTTTCCTGAGTTCTTGATTCCTTGAATCAAGTTTCTTTTGCTATCCACCCTCAAATTAAGTTGCTCTTTTCCTTTATATCCCTTACACCAATTATAATTGTATATCTATTTAACTATTTGGTTGAAATCTGTTTCTTTTACTAAAAAGCAAAAGCCGAATAAAACAAGAAAAGGTCCATGTGGACAAGTTTTATGTGTTTTGGTTTTACCATTGTATTCAACATTCAGTCTAGGGAGACAATTTGTGAATGAAAGAATGAAATATTTTTGGTATGAACATTACCTTTATGGTCAAAACAATGCTCTGTGAAATATCTAGAAAAAATTCTTTATGGATTATACTCAAACATGATCTCTAGTGAGGACAAATGAGCTTTGGAGAGATTGAGATTTGAGTCATTTAAATCCCAGTTATGGAAATTACTAGCTATAGCACAGTGATCAAGTAAACATTTTATTCTATTCTACACCTATAAATTGGAGAAGGCAATGGCACCCCACTCCAGTACTCTTGCCTGGAAAATCCCATGGATGGAGGAGCCTGTAGGCTGCAGTCCATGGGGTCGCTAGGAGTCGGACAGGACTGAGCGACTTCACTTTCACTTTTCACTTTCATGCACTGGAGAAGGAAATGGCAACCCACTCCAGTGTTCTTGCCTTGAGAATCCCAGGGATGGCAGAGCCTGGTGGGCTGCCATCTCTGGGGTCGCACAGAGTCAGACACAGCTGAAGCAACTTAGCAGCACACCTATAAATGGAAAAGATCCAGAACAGTGCCTGAAATGTAATATGTACCAAATAATCAGCCTCTGTTAATATTGTGAAAATGTACTGTAAAAGAACTATAAGATCTTTGTCTTTTCCTAGATTTCATATGAATAACTGAAATCAATTCAAACTATTACAATTATTATGCTGATCATTATTGCTTCAGGCAAGTCATTTAGTGATTTTTATCTTACTTGTAATTTCTATTCCAGAATAATGATTTTAACTATGATTCAACGTTTCATCAGGATCATACAATACTCTATTTTACAAAGAGGTTTATATATCCGGTTTTGCAAAAATCTGAAAAAAACCATAGTAAAAATTTTGTTTTCTAAACCCATCTTTCACAATAATCACCCTCTTTTTATTGTGTAAGCTCTTAGCATGGGTGTATGAATGACCTGGTGTACATGGTGAATCTGATGGTTTGCTAAGGTGGCAAATATTCAGAGAAGTTTTATTTTTGTTTGGCTAGATAAATAATTAAGCCTTTTTAAACATATTTTAACAATGAAGTTTTGCACAAACTTCATGTTCTTAATCAATAATATATGACCTAACTAAAATAGGAAATGAAATGTTTAATATTTTTGTTTCAGTGATTGTTTTAACATATGTTCCAATAGTTATTCAGTGAATGATTTCAATAGTTTCAGATATTCTACAAACTAAACTTTTCTTTTTCTTCTACCTCAGTTAAAATTCTCATTTCTGTTATGAGCATGATCCCAGGTAGACATAAAGAAGACAGAAACTAGAGTAAGATATATTAAGATATTAAATCTTCTTCAATCCAGGAGGATGCATTGTTTACAAAATAAATAATTTAATAGAATAGAATAGTTTGAAAGTATTTGTGGGAAAATTTTCCATGAAAACTATCTGATTTACCTTATTATTTTTGGTCACTTTACCTGCTCTTCAAGATAAAAATGGATCAATAATGGGGCATTGACCTGAGAGATTTCTCAGATCACTAACTTATTTTGTATCAACTTTACATTATAACACTTATGTTGTACTTTAAACCTGAAACTCATATGTGATCAACTTGTGGATTTATAAATTCCTTTAGCAAAGGAAAAACAAGATATTAAAAAAATTAAAAGAGGGGTATTTCTTTTTTTGGCATTGTGTAATATATATTTTTCAGCAAGACTGAGTCATTAAAAGGCACACACTTGATCTATTTTTTTTCTCTATCTGAAAAAGAGTTGACAAATTGAATGTTTTTGGAGACAGACCCATCAGCACTACACTGAGCTTTCTTTCTTATCAGACAATGACAATGATTAAAAGTGATGAATAGCAGATGCATTTGAATCTATAATTGAACTTCTTTAAGCATAATGACATTTTCTCTCATTTTGAATTGGCTTGTAGGATCCTGATGTTCAGCAAGAGCAAACATTCATCCTAGAATGACTTATCTGTAGTCCCAGGTTGACTCCTCCAAACACTCTTATTGCAGCTGGCAACCTTTAAATCAGAGACTAAAGCCAAATCAGAAAAGAGCTGAAACTTGTGTCATATTGAAATGCTAGATATGTACCAGCCTTGGAGTACATATTATGCATTTGCTTTTTAGAGGATTATCTTTTTTCCTGCATTGATGGGACCAGCTGTTGCTGTTAATACATCTGGGAAACACATTTTTCTTTGTTTTGTGTCAGATGAGAGGAGCCTGTCAAATCTGGCAAAGTGCCACTGATGTTTCTTAAGCTGCCAAGGGCACCAGGGAGGTAGATACTGATAATCACGGAGTAGACTTGTAGTGTTTTGGGTTATTGGAACTTTGACCAAGGATCCACATCATTATACGTTGCATTAAGAGAATCCACAATCCTCAAAAATTTTTAGTGAGTACTGGGTGATGTGTCTTTTATCTGACATTGCAAGTATACTGCCTGGAGTAGATTTTTTAACATGTCAATCATTTGAATTTAAGCCTGAATTGGATGTAAGCAATGATCATTTATCTGTTTTCCTTCTACATACTGAGATTAGATGTGCTAGTTGTTTGTCTCTGTGAGACAATATGGTGCATTGGAAATTTTATATATATTATATACAGACACAGACAATCAGAATACCAGAGTTTTAATTCTAATTTTGTGACACCTTGGCTATTGGCCTTATTTCTCAAATTCTTTGAATTGTAAAAGAAGGGAGATGACAAAATAATCAGAGATTCTTTGATTTCTAAAAATCTGTGATTTTCTTTGCCTATGACATTAAGACAAAATTGTGAACGCATAGCTCCCATGTCTTTTGAACAGAAAACACCTTATTTAATGCTTCACATTTTCTGCACCTTGTGACTATCTTTCATTCTTCTGTCTTACCATTTAAATATATTTTTGATTCCATAAATTTTTTAATATGCATTTCTTATTTTCTTACACCAAAATCTACAAAAGTATGTATAGCAAATATTAGTATTGTGTTAATTACTATTACTATTATTATTTTATCACTCTTCTTATAGAGATAAGGCAATTGAATGATTAAATTAATCATTTAAAATTTCTCAGTTAGTAAAAGGAACAGAACACAATGTTGAATCTATAGGTCATTTCTTTTAAATATTCAAAGTGTATTATTTACCTTTTAAATTTTGGATCTAAATGAAATAATAGCATTAAGTTCGTTACTCTATATGACTCCTGTCTTCTGGAAAACTGAAATCTTAAGCTTCTCAATGCTATTGTTGATCTAGATAAATCATATACACAAACTTAAAAACACCAGAGAAAAACAGTATCAGAATAAGTAACAAAATGGGTAAATGCTAACAGCAAAGTGAAATATTAGAGAGAATTACAAGCTGTATTTATTACAGCATTTTTATTCATATGAAGTTTTTTTCACTTTATGTTAAACAGTGGGATCTTTGAATAACACTCAAAGTTTAGAAACCATTTATAAGAAGTTCAAATAGAAGTTAAAGAAAAGCAGACTTGGAGCAATAGAACTATGTTCCCAGTGTTTCCCCTGACTTGGCTCTGCTCTTTCTCACTGTCTCCTATGATCATTGGGTTATCATTTCCAGAGAACAGAGACTCCAAAAGCACACAGATCCTGCCTACCTTCTTAATAGTGTATCACTGGCACTTAAAAACAGTGCCTGTTACTAGGAGAGGATAAAAAAATAATTCTATTATAATGAACTAAATGTACTCGGAAGTAAGGTATAAAGAATAAAAAGCAAGGAGGAGATAAGATGTCGAAGTAGAACAACATGGTTTTCTTACAGAAACATCAAAATCACAACTAAGTGCTGAACACCCATTGGCCAAGAAACACTGGAACCTACTGAAAAAGATACCTTACATCCAAAGGCAGAGAAGAAATCACAATGAAGTGGTAGGAAGGGCTCAATCATGATAAAATGAAATCCCATATACGCCAGTGGGTAACTCACAGACTGGAAAAATAATTATACTACAGTAGTTCTTTCACAGGGGTCAACTTTCTGAGCACCACATCAGGCTGCCCAGTCTGGGGGGTGGCAATGGGAGGAGAATCACCCAGAATTTGTCTTTGAAGGACAGTGAGGCTTGATCTCAGGACTTCCATAGGACTAGACAAAACAGAAACTCTACTTTTGAAGGGCACACACAGGGTCTCATGCACACCAGGCCCCCAAGAAAACAATGGTGACTTCATAAGAGACTGGGCCAGAATTACCTGCTAGCATTGGAAGGTCTTTCTGTAGAGGCAGGGGGAAGCTATGGCTCACTGCTAATACAAAGTCACCAATGACAGCAGTCTGAGAAGAAAAAACAATAAAGGGAATTCAAAGTGGAAAAAGAAAGAAGTTAAAACTGTCAATGTTTGCAGATGACATGATACTATACATAGAAACCCCTAACGATACCACCAACAAACTACTAGAGCTCACCAATAAATTTGGTAAAGTTGCAGAATAAAAAATTAATACACAGAAATATCTTGATTTCCTGGATGCTAACAATGAAAGATCAAAAGAGAAATTAAGAAACAATCCTATACACCATCATATCAAAAAAATAAAATGCCTAGGAATAAACCTACCCAAGGAGACAAAAGACTGGTACTCTGAAAACTCTAAGACAGTGGTGAAAGAAATCAAAGATGATACAAACACAAAGATATACCTCATTCTTGGATTGGAAGAATCAATAATGTCAAAATGACAATATCACCTAAGGTAATCTACAGATTCAATGCAATCACTATCAAGTTAATAATGGTATGTTTTTTCAGAACAAAAACAAAAATTTTAAAACTTTAAATGGAAACACAAAAGACTCCAAATAGCAAAAACAGTCTTGAGAAAGAAAAACAGATGGAGGAAGCAGGCTCCTTGACTCCGGACCATACTACAAAGCTACGATCATAAAAACGGTATGGTGTTGATGCAGAAACAGAAACATACATCAGTGAAACAGGATAGAAAACTCAGAAATAAACCCACACACCTATGGTCAATTAATCTATGAAAAGGAAGGAAGATTATACAATGGAGAAAAGGCAGTCTCTTCAATAAATGGTACTTGGAAAACTGGAGTTACATGTCGAAGAAATAAATTAGAACATTTATTAACACCATACACAAAAATAAGCTCAAAATGAATCAGCCATAAATGTAAGGCTGGACACCATAAAACTCTTAGCGAAAAACATAGCCAGAACACTCTGACATAAATCACAGAAAGATCTTTCTTGATCCACCTCCTAGAATAATGAAAATAAAATTAAACAAATGGGACCTAATTTAATTCAAAAGCTTTTTTCACAGCAAGGAAACAAAAGACTACCCATAAAATGGGACTGACAAGGGATTAATCTCCAAAATTTACAAACAGCTCATGACGCTCCTAACATATATATGTATATGTATATATATATATAGGCACAGAGGACTTCAGACCAGTTCAGTTCAGTCACTCAGTCGTCCAGCTCTCTGTGACCCCATGGACTGCAGCATGTCAGGCCTCCTGTTCATCACCAACTCCCAGAGCTTACTCAAACATATGTCCACTGAGTCGGTGAAGCCATCCAACTATCTCATCCTCTGTTGTCCCCTTCTCCTCCCACCTTCAATCTTTCCCAGAATCAGGGTCTTTTCAAATGAATCAGCTCTTCACATCAGTGCTCAAAGAAAGTACTGGAGTTTCATCTTCAACATCAGTCCTTCCAGTGAACACTCAGGACTTATCTCCTTTAGGATGGGATGGCTGGATCTCCTTGCAGTCTAAGGGACTCTCAAGAGTCTTCTCCAACACTGCAGTTCAAACCATCAATTCTTCTGTGCTCAGCTTTCTTTATAGTCCAACTTTCACATCCATACAACTACTGGAAAAACTGTATCCTTGACGAGAGAGAGCTTTATTGGCAGAGTAATGTCTCTGCTATTTAATATGCTGTCTAGGTTGGTCATAACTTTCCTTCCAAGGAGTAAGCATCTTTTAATTTCATGGCTGCAATCACCATCTGCACTGATTTTGGAGCCCCAAAAATAAGGTCTGACACTGTTTCCACTGTTTCCCCATCTATTTCCCATGAAGTGATGGGACCGAATCCATGATCATAGTTTTTTTGGTACAGATCTTCTGTGTATTCTTGCCACCCTTTCTTAATATCTTCTCCTTCTGTTAAGTCCATAGCATTTCTTTCCTTTATTGAGCGCATCTTTGCATGAAATATTCCCTTTGTATATCTAATTTTCTTGAAGAGATCTCTAGCTTTCAGTAGACATTTGTCCAAAGAAATACAGACGGCCAAAAACACATGAAAAGATGCTCAGCATCACTAATTGTTAGAGATATGCAAGTCAAAACTGCAATGAGGTATGAGTTCACAGAAGTCAGAATGGTCATCACCAAAAAAACATACAAACACTAAATACTGGACAGGGTGTACAGAAAAGGAAACCCTCTTACATTGTTGATGGGAATAGAAACTGGTACAGCGACTATGGAGAACACTTATGGGGATTCCTTAACAAACTAAAAATAGAACTACTATGTAATCCAGCACTGGGCATACATCTAGAGAAAATCCTGGTTCAAAAATGGGGACATTTACCCCATTGTCCACTGCAGCACTGTTACAATACCCAAGGTACGGAAGCAACCTAAATGTCATAGATAGATGAATGGATACAGAAGACATGGTATGCAATGGAACATTACTCAGCCATTATAATAAATTAAATAATGCCATATGCAACAATATGGCTATACCTAGAGATTACACTAAGTGAAGCATGTCAGACAAAGACAAATATCATATGACATTGCTTATGTGCATACCTAAAAAAACTGCTACAAATGAACTTATTTTACAAAATTAAAAAAAAAAAAAAGACGCACAGACTGAGAGAATTAACTTTTAGTTACCAGAGAGGCAGGGTGGGGGAAAGGGATGGATAGATATTTTGTTATTGACGTGTACATAGTGCTATATTAAAAATTGATAACCAATAGAAGTAGCTAACCATTTCTTTAGAATACGCTCTCTAGCCAAGTCTAACTTTAGATGCTGCAGACAGACCAACTTGACTGCTTGAATCAAAATGGGAACATTACACAAACATTACATCCCTTTCTGAAAACACTGTGATTTTGCTGTCAAGTGTAGAATCCTCCCTTCAAGAAAATTATTGTGTTCATTTTGTATGGCTTGTCTGGAAACTTCTGTAAATTTTGTGTTTTAGTAAAAATATTTTTTGTTATACTAAAAAATTTTTTTTAAGTAGATAAGCAATAAAGACCTATTGAATAGAACATAAAACTGCTCAATACTCTGTAATAACCTAAATGGCAAAAGAATTGGAAAAACAACAGATACATGTATATGTATATTGAATCACTCTGCTGTACACCTGGAAGTAATACAACATTGTTAATCAATCATACTTGAATGTAATTTTTTTTTTACTTTGAAAAATAAGAAGCTCAGTAAATTTCTCAAAGACTGTATCAGAAAGGCAGCAGAAATTACCTTGAATAGTTCAATCCTTGATTCTTGAATGCCTGTATTAATTTTTGGACCATTCTAAGCTTTTCAATTTGTCAGCAAATTTTGAAAACTCAGCAATGACCACAGGACTGGAAAAGGTCAGTTTTCACTCCAATCCCAAAGAAAGGCAATGCCAAAGAATGCTGAAAATACCACCCAATTACACTCATCTCACATTCTAGTAAAGTAATGCTCAAAATTCTCCAAGCCACGCTTCAGCAATACATGAACCATGAACTTCCAGATGTTAAAGCTGGTTTTAGAAAAGGCAAAGGAACCAGAAATCAAATTGCCAACATCAGCTGGATCATCAAAAAAGCAAGAGAGTTCCAGAAAACATCTATTTCTGCTTTATTATCTATGCCAAAGCACTTGACAGCGTGGATCACAATAAACTGGAAATTTCTGAAAGAGATGGGAATATCAGACCACCTGCCGCTTGAGAAACATGAATGCAGTTCAGGAAGCAACAGTTAAAATTGGACATGAAACAACAGACTGATTCCAAATAGGAAAAGGAGTATGTCAAGGCTGTATATTGTCACCCTGCTTATTTAACTTCTATGCAGAGTACATCATGAGAAATGCTGGGCTGGAGGAAGCACAAGCTGGAATCAAGATTGCCTGGAGAAATATCAATAACCTCAGATATTCAGATGACACCACCCTTATGGCAGAAAGTGAAGAAGAACTAAAGAGCCTCTTGATAAAATTGAAAGAAGAGAGTGAAAAAGTTGGTTTAAAGCTCAACATTTAGAAAACTAAGATCATGGCATCGGTCCCATCACTTCATGGCAAATAGATGGGGAAACAGTGACTGACTTTATTTTTTGGGGCTCCAAAATCAGTGCAGATGGTGATTGCAGCCATGAAATTAAAAGATGCTTACTCCTTGGAAGGAAGGTTATGACCAACCTAGACAACATATTCAAAAGCAGAGACATTACTTTGTCAACAAAGCTCCTTCTAGTCAAGGCTATGTTTTTTCCAGTGGTAATATATGGATGTGAGAGTTGGACTATAAAGAAAGATGAGCACAGAAGAATTGATGCTTTTGAATTATGGTGTTGGAGAAGACTCTTGACTTGGATTGCAAGGAGATCCAACCAGTCCATTCTAAACGAGATCAGCCCTGGGTGTTCATTGGAAGGACTGATTTTGAAGCTGAGACTCCAATACTTTGGCCAACTGATGCGAAGAGCTGACTCATTTGAAAATACCCTGATGCAGGGAAAGATTGAGGGCAGGAGGAGAAGGGGTCGACAGAGGATGAGATGGTTGGATGGAGTCACGGACTCGATGGACATGGGTTTGGGTGGACTCCAGTAGTTGGTGATGCAGGGAGGCCTGGCGTGCTGCAGTTCATGGGGTCGCAAAGAGCTGGACACGACTGAAGAATGAATGGAACTGAAGCTTTTTAAGCTTCCATTTCTTTAACCATGAAATAAGAATTACATTAAAACTATTTCCCAGTGAGTTTTGTGATGATTAACTGAAATAATACATGTAATTATTAATTACATGTAATAATTTCCAGGAAACTATGTATAATAAAATATCTAACATTTAGTAAATGCTTACCCAAAGACAATTATCTTTCCAAAAGTTAGCTAAAATTTTTACTAGAGGAAGAGTGTAATTTTATGGTGTGTTCACAGTAGACATACAAAAATACATGCTGACCACCTTATGTCATATTATTTCTTATTCTTGGTCAATTCTTTCACCTCAATTTCTGTTGATTCCTCTTTTCTTCCCTCAGTGATTTCTAGAAGATATCACTCAACTTTTGGATTTTTCTGTGGTTTTTATATGAAAGGTCATTTCTTTTTTTGTCAGTTTTGCTCTGCTCATAACAAAATTTACTTAGTCTTTCAGTATATTTGTTAGTTTCAATTTCTAAAATTTCTTCTCTAAAAAGATTCATTTGTTTAAATTTCATGGTCATTTTTAAAATTTTCATTTTCAATCTAATTTCCACACTAAGAGAAATTTCATCCTTCCTGAAATATTTTCTTTTCATTTCTATGAGACTGGTTTCTATTGGTTCTCAATTATCAGATATACCTTTTCAACCGTAACATATGTCCTCGACTTACCTCTTCCCAACTTTTGAATGTGCGCATCTCTTCATGTGCAAATTCTTTTAATCTCAAGAATTCAGATATTACTTATAGGTAGCTGATGCCAAATTCTATGCCTCTAGCCTTTGGCCCATTCCTGAACTCCGATGCAAATTTCTAAAAGCTTGTTAAATATTTTCTCATTAATCTCATAGATTTGATTAAAACATTTTAAGCTCAATTTATCCAAATAGGACTCAGTTTATTTTACAATCTACTGTTTACCTCAAATATTATCCTATTCCCTAATTTTCAATATTATTTAATGTCATCTTATTCTTCTGTTCTGCATTGTATGTTATCAAAAACCATGTTTACATCTGAATTAAAATATATAGTTACTTCTATTTGCTTATTCAATATTTGACAATGAATTTAATACTTTATTTATCTTTTGGCTTACTCTAAAAATAGTTTAAAAGGTCCTACAAAGTACCTATGATAGAATAACATTAATTTTAAAAATGAAAAAATGCATTCAGTTGTCATGGTGATTACAACAATATGCTTATAGTACAAATCTCATACTTCTAATATTGTTATATAAATACATTATAAGCAAATGGTTGATATAACAGCTACATCTAAACTATAACTGAAGTTTTATAGTTTTAATAATATTCCTAGTTTTAATAAGCTTCCTAGTTTTAATAAACTATACAAAATCATTAATAAGTAAAAACAAATCAATAGTTATAGCTTATATAATAGTTGTGTTCCAACCTATATGTGATTTATGATTTATAAATTCATTTATGTAGCTTTAATTAGTTAATTAATTGGTATATATTTTATTATTGAAGTATATTTATTATTTATTTACTAGAATATATTTGTTTTACCCTGTTGTGCTAATTTCTGCTGTACAGCAAAGTGAATCAGTTATGTATATATGTGTGTGTGTGTCTGTGTGTATGTATTCATACTTATATATATATTCTTTTTTAGATTTCTTTCCATTTAGGTCACCACAGAGCATTGAATAGAGTATCCTGTGCTATACAGGATGTTTTCATTAGCTAAAAAATAAGTTCATTAGTCTCTTTTATATATAGTGTATATATGTCAATATAGTCAATACACTATAGTATACAGTGTATGCATGTCAATCCCAACCTACCAGTTCATCTTACCACCCCTTCCCCTCTTGATAACCTCTTGGTATGTTTGTTTTCTACATCTGTAACACTTTCTGTTTTGTAAGTGGGTTCACTTGTACCATTTTTTAGATTCTACTTTTAAGTGGAGTTATACAATATTCATCTTTCTCTTTCTGAATTACTTCACTCTGTATGATAATCTCTATGTCCATCTATTTCATTGCAAATGGATTTATTTCATTTTCTTTCATTTTTTTCTATGGTAATATTCCATCGTATATATGTACCACATCTTCTTTATCCATTCCTCTGTTGATGGGCATTTAAGTTGCTTCCATGTTTTGCCTATTGTAAATAGCACTACAATGATCATTAAGGTGCACACATACTTTCAAGTTATGGTTTCCTCTTGGATATATGCACAAGTATGGGATTGTTGGGTCATCAAAACAATATGGTACTAGCACAAAAACAGAAATATAGATCAATGAAACGGGAGATAGTGTTCAGAGAGAGATAAACACACACATCTGTGGACACCTAATCTATGACAAAGGAGGTAAGACTATACAATAGAGAAAAGGCAGTCTCTTCAATGGGTGGTGCTAGAAAACTTAGACAGCTACATGTAAAATAATGAAATTAGAAAACTCCCTAACATCACACAAAACTAAACTCAAAATGGATTAAAGACTTCTGTGTAAGGTCAGATTCTATAAGACTCTTAGGGGAGAACATATGCAGAACACGCTTTGACATAAATGGCAGCAAGATCTTTTCCAATCACTTCTTAGAATAATGAAAATAAAAACAAAATTAAACTAATGGGATTTAGTTAAACTTAAAAGTGTTTGCACAGCTAAGGAAACTATAAACAAAATGAAAAAGACAGCACTCAGAATGGGAGAAAATATTTGCAAATGAAACAACTGACAAGGTATTAATCTTCAAAATTTACAAACAGCTCATGTAGCTCAAAAAACAAAACAACAAAAAAAGTGCAGAAGACCTAAATAGACATTTCTCCAAAGAAGATATAGAGATGGACAAAGCACATGGAAAGATGCTTAACATCACTGATTATTAGAGAAATGCAAATCAAAACTACAGTGAGGTATCAGTTTACATCAGTCAGAAAGGCCATCATCAAAAAGCCCACAAAGAAATTCTGGAGAGCGTGTGGAGTAAAAGGATCCCTCCTACACTGTTGGTGGGAATGTAAACTGGTAAAGCCACTATGGAAAATATTAAGGAGGTTCCTTTAAAAGCTAAAAGCTACCATATGACCTAGCTTTAACTTATTTCAAAGGCTTTTCACTTATAAATATGAAAATACTTTCTTCTTTCAGTTTAGATTTGTAGTTTTTGAACCTAATATAGAGCTCATGTATCTTGATAGGCATTTAAAATATTATAATCATAGCCACATTTCTAAAAATAATCAATATTTGTTATTGATTTTCAAAAGCTCTTTCAAGGTCCTGTTACTTAAAACCACTTTATGAATGGACATTATTAAAATTTATGCATTTCAATTTATAGATTTACATTTAAAATGGTATTGAGAAACATGTTCAAACCCATACCATTAGTAAATGGCAAAAAGCAGACTTAATATACATGTTAATATTTCCACTCCAATGCTCCTTCTATTCTATGTCAAAATATTCTAGGATATAATTTATCACTGATCTACTTAATTTTTGGAGAAAAAATATCTTAATTTTTTTCTATTATATGAATCGGATACCATAACCAGAATAATCATAATAAATCCTGAATCTCATCAAGCCACTTAATATTCTGGGTCCATTTTTTGCCATCAGATAGTCCAGCCTCCTCAGCATGGGGCTCCAGATTACTTCTCCAACTTTGTTGCACAGCTCACAACAAGTGAGCTTGTTATTACACACTACATGTTTTCGTTTCTTTAATCTACTAGCTTTTCTAACATCCAGAATTTTCCACATGATGTTTTCTTTGTTTGGGGCAGAGATTTTGCTTCTATTCATTTTGAATAGAATGATTTCACTACTCAAATCTCATTTATATATAATTGGGTGGGAATAGCTCTTTCTTGCCTACCACTTCTCTCCACTAACTTACATTCTGGCTAGGTACTTCTTTGGTGGACTCTCACTGTACTTATCATGGTAATTCTCTCATTGTTTTTAATCCCCTGGTCACATTATTGAATCTTTTACTAAACCTGCTCAATTGCCCTTAGTGTCTAACAGTACCCAAAGTAGACACTGAGTTGATATTCTTTGAATTAATTACAACTTCCCTAATCTGCTTTCATTTTCTCTTTCAAACTCATTTAGTATTGGTGAACTCATAACTTTTAACTTATTCTCAAACTTATGATTTGACAGTTTAAGGATACGTGATCTATAAGCCAGATATGTGTCCTTCTCTTTGGGCATTAGGAACATATTTTGAACCAAATACAGTTGAATCTTGGTTTTCATGGGTTTAGCATTGGCAGCTTCTACAGTGTTGTGTTTTATCTACCAGAAGGTTAATGAAATACAGTAAATACACATCAACTGAGAAAGGAATTTGCAGCAAATTCAATTTCAGGTTAGTGTGAAAAAAATCTTTTAAGTAGCTATTGAGTCTACCTGACCTCCCAGCTTCTGCATCCCAATATGGCTTTATCTTTCTATAATGTAATCATCATCTTTTTCTCTAACTGTCTGAAGAAAAACTCCAGCTTTCAGCTTTGAGATGGCCGAATCAAAATATAAGAGATTTGGCTCTTAGCTTAAAAGACAAGTTTTATGAAAAAAAGTCATAAAGGTATAGATGATAATATGTTGTGCTTAGTCACTCAGTCCTGTCCAACTCTTTGTGACCCCTTGGAGTAGTGGGGTCTGCCAGGCTCCTCTGCCCTTGGGATTCTCCAGGCAAGAATACTGGGTTGGGTGGCCATTTCCTCCTCCAATAGATGATGATAACTAATCTCTAATCATTTCTGGAACAAACTGAATATAGATAAATAAGAGGTAAATAGTTTTTTACAAAATAGATATCAAAGATACCAGACATATCAACTACAGATATCAAAGGTATATTTTACATTAGTATCAGTTCAGTTTCATTTCAGTTCAGTTGCTCAGTCGTGTCCAACACTTTGCGACCCCATGAATCACAGCACGCCAGGCCTCCCTGTCCATCACCATCTCCCGGAGTTCACTCAGACTCACATCCATCAAGTCAGTGAACAATCCAGCCATCTCATCCTCTGTCGTCCCCTTCTCCTCCTGCCCCCAATCCCTCCCAGCATCAGAGTCTTTTCCAATGAGTCAACACTTCGCATGAGGTGGCCAAAGTACTGGAGGTCTTATTATTACCCCAGGATAATCAATGTTATAAAGAGTTAAAAAATATGCATTTGTGATAATTTGTAGTTATTATTATTATTTTTTAATGTGGCTCTGGAGAAGGCAATGGCACCCCACTCCAGTACTCTTTCCTGGAAAATCCCATGGACAGAGGAGCCTGGTGGGCTGCAGTCCATGGGATCGCTAAGAGTCGGACACGACTGAGCGACTTCACTTTCACTTTTCACTTTCATGCATTGGAGAAGGAAATGGCAACCCACTCCAGTGTTCTTGCCTGGAGAATCCCGGGACGGTGGAGCCTGGTGGGCTGCCGTCTATGGGGTCGCACAGAGTCGGACACGACTGAAGCGACTTAGCAGCAGCAGCATAAAGCATTTAAAGTCAGTGGTTTCAAATGTTGTTAACTTAGTTGACTCTTTTTGTGTTCAATGTCACTTTCCTAAATTTCTCATTTCTTTTCTCTCACTGTCTTTGCTCTCTTGCTCAGTAACCTATTCTTCCAGTACTGCTTCACTTACCACATGTCCTTCCCCAGATTTGGACTATCTCTCTGCTGATGTTCTGAACGAAAATCATTAAATTTATACTCTACCATCCAAACATGGTATTAATTTCTAATTGTTCCCTCGCCTAATAATACTGTCATTTACTCAGATATCCAGTTTAAAAATAGTGATACTACTCTTGGCCCTTCATCTTTCTTCGTGCAATTAATCAGCAAATTATTACATCAGCACCATCGTGATTATCTGGGTTGTGAATAACTTTTTTGTATAGTTTTTATGTGTATTCTTGCCCCTCTTCTTAATGTCTTCTGCTTCTGTTATGTCTCTATAATTTCTGTCCTTTATTGAGCCCATCTTTACATGAAATATTCCCTTGGTATCTCTAATTTTCTTGAAGAGATCTCTGGTCTTTCCTGTTCTATTGTTTTCCTCTATTTCTTTGCACTGATCACTAAGGAAGGCTTTCTTATTTCTCCTTGCTAATATTTGGAACTCTGCATTCAAATGGGTACAACTTTCCTTTTCTCCTTTGCTTTTCACTTCCCTTCTTTTCACAGCTAATTGTAAGGCCTCCCCAGACAGCCATTTTGCTTTTTTGCATTTATTTTTTTGGGGGATGGTCTTGATTCCTATCTCCTGTACAATGTCATGAACCTCCATCCATAGTTCATCAGGCACTCTGTCTTTCATATCTAGTCCCTTAAATCTATTTCTCACTTCCACTGTATAGTCATAAGGGATTTGATTTATGTCATACCTGAATGGTCTACTGGTTTTCTCCACTTTCTTCAATTTAAGTCTGTATTTGGCAATAAGGAGTTCATGATCCAAGCCACAGTCAGCTCCCAGTCTTGCTTTTGCTGACTGTATAGAACTTTTCCATCTTTACCTACAAAAATATAATAAATCTGATTTCAGTGTCGACCATACACAAAAAAGATTTTCATGACTCAGATAATCACAATGGTGTGATCACTCACCTAGAGCCAGACATCCTGGAATGTGAAGTCAAGTGGGCCTTAGGAAGTATCACTATGAACAAAGCTAGTAGAGGTAATGGAATTCCAGTTGAGCTATGTCAAATCCTGAAAGATGACTCTGTGAAAGTGCTGCACTCAATATGCCAACAAATTTGGAAAACTCAGAAGTGGTCATAGGGCTGGAAAAGGTCAGTTTTCATTCCAATCCCAAAGAAAGGCAATGCCAAAGAATGTTCAAACTACCACACAATTGCACTCATTTCACACACTAGTAAAGTAATGCTTAAAATTCTCCAAGCCACGCTTCAGCAATACATGAACCGTGAACTTCCAGATGCTCAAGCTGGTTTTAGAAAAGGCAGAGGAACCAGAGATCAAATTGCCAACATCGGTTGGATCATCAAAAAAGCAAAAGAGTTCCAGAAAAACATCTATTTCTGCTTTATTGACTATGCCAAAGCCTTTGACTGTGTGGATCACAATAAACTGTGGAAAATTCTGAAAGAGATAGGAACACCTCTTGAGAAACCTGTATGCAGGTCAGGAAGCAACAGTTAGAACTGGACATGGAACAACAGATTGGTTCTAAATAGGAAAAGGAGTACATCAAGGCTGTATATTGTCACCCTGCTTATTTAACATATATGCAGAGTACATCATGAGAAACACTGGGCTGGAGGAAGCACAAGCTGGAATCAAGATTGCTGGGAGAGATATCAATAACCTCAGATATGCAGATGACACCACCCTTATTGCAGAAAGTTAAGAAGAACTAAAAAGCCTTTTGATGAAAGTGAAAGAAGAGAGTGAAAAAATTGGCTTAAAGCTCAACATTCAGAGACCTAAGATCATGGCATCGGGTCCCATCACTTCATAGCAAATAGATGGGGAAACAGTGGCAGACTTTATTTTGGGGGGCTCCAAAAATCAGTGCAGATGGTGATTGCAGCCATGAAATTAAAAGATGCTTACTCCTTTGAAGGAAAGTTATGACCAACCTAGACAGCATATTCAAAAGCAGAGACATTACTTTGTCAACAAAGGTCTGTCTAGTCAAGGCTATGGTTTTCCAGTAGTCATGTATGGATGTGAGAGTTGGACTATAAAGAAAGCGGAGAACATAAGAATTGATGCTTTTGAATTATGGTGTTGGAGAATACTCTTGAGAGTTTGGACTGCAAGAAGATCGAACCAGTCCATCCTAAAGCAGATCAGTCCTGGGTGTTTTTTGGAAGGACTGATGTTGAAGCCGAAACTTCAGTACTTTGGCCACCTGATGCAAAGAGCTGACTCATTTGAAAAGACCCTGATGCTGGGAAAGACTGAGGGCAGGAGGCGAAGGGGATTACAGAGGATGAGATGGTTGGATGGCATCACCGACTCGATGTACATGGGTTTGGGTGGACTCCAGGAGCTGGTGATGGACAAGGAGGCCTGGCATGCTGCAGGTCATGGGGTTGCAAAGAGTAGGACATGAATGAGTGACTGAACTGAACAGAACAACATCCTAAATTTTGTCATATATATATATCCTAAGATCCTGTTGGCTAAAATTGATCATCCTCACACAGAGAAGGCAATGGCACCCCACTCCAGTACTCTTGCCTGGAAAACCCCATGGACAGAGGAGCCTGGTAGGCTGCAGTCCATGGGGTCGCTAGAGTTGGACATGACTGAGTGACTTCATTTTCACTTTTCACTTTCATGCACTGGAGAAGGAAATGGCAACCCACTCCAGTGTCCTCCAGGGATGGGGAAGCCTGGTGGGCTGCCGGATATGGGGTTGCACAGAGTTGGACACAACTGAAGCGAATATTCCTCACAATCTTTATTTTCAAATAACTACCATAATTTTTACTATAATGTTTTCCTGTTGCTTTTTTTCCCTTTCCATTCTAGCCTCTACAATAATTACATATTTACCAGATGAGTTTCCAATTTTTAAACTTGTTAGGAAATTTCATTTAGCTAACAGTCTCTTTACCTCTTTTATAAAATGTATATTCATTCATAGAAAACAAAATATATTACTTCTGAAATCAGCCTATTAAAATATTCATGAAATTTATGCAAAAAGCATAAAATGATATAACTAGATAAAAATAAAATTGAGGACACATGCATGATCTTAAGAGAAATTTCAAAAAAGAAAAAAAAAGAAAAGGAAAACAACATACCCCCCAAAATAAGAGACAGACAGAAAAAAAAAATTTAGTTAAATGCTCCTAAATACCCTCTCATATGGTATTGCATTTTCTGGTGACCACAGAATTTTTCTTCTGCCAGTAATGTACCACCCCACCAGATCCCCAGGAGAAGTGATAGGTTACCCACTTCAGGATTCTTGGGCTTCCCTGGTGGCTCAGATGGTAGAAAATCTGCCTGCAATGTGGGAGACCTGGGTTTGATCCCTGGGTTGGCAAGATTCCCTGGTGGAGGTCATGGCAACCCACTCCACTATTCCTGCCTGGAGAATCCCCATAGACAGAGGAGCATGCTTGGCTATAGTCCACAAAGAGGGGTTGCAAAGAGTTGGGCATGACTGAGCAACTAAGAACACACACAGGCAGTGAATGTTAGAGAAAGTGAAACAAAGTGAAATTCACTCATGTGTCCAACTCTTTGCAACCCCATGGACTATATAGTCCATGGAACTCTCCAGGCCAGAATACTGGAGTGGGTAGCCTTTCCCTTTTCCAGGGGATCTTCCCAATCCAGGAATTGAACCTAGGTCTCCGGCATTGCAGGAGGATTCTTTACCAGCTGAGCCACAACGGAAGACCATTAGAGATAGTAGGTAATATATATTGCAAATTGGAAAAGATTTATTAACTAAAGATTAAGTTTTACAGGTTAAGCAATGAATGTAAAAGAAATATAATGGATTATCATAGAAGTGCAGACTTTATTTTAGGATACCAAGAACTCTATTTTGAAATTAACAGAATGTTACAATCACACATACATAAGGTAGAAAAAATGTTAGGCATTAGAAAACTGGGTTAGGAAAAATGCACATGATAAGTTATTAATTTGAGAAAAGCTTTCATCAAGTGAACAAAATTAAAATGAAGACATAGACTATACATCTCTGATGACAAACTTTGAACCATATTTGAAGAATGAGCAAATACAGTTGCTGTGAACTTCTAGATGTTCAAGCTGGATTTAGAAAAGGCAGAGGGACCAGAGATCAAATTGCCAACATCCAGATAAATACCTACTTCTGTTTTATTGAATACACACAAGCCTTTGACTGTGTGGATCACAACAAACTGTGGAAAATTCTTAAAGTGATGGGAACACCAGACCATCTGACCTGCCTCCTGAGATATCTGTATGCAGGTCAAGAAGCAACAGTTAGATCTGGACACTGAACAGCAGACTGGTTCCAAATTGGAAAAGGAGTGTTAAGGCTGTATATTGTCACCCTGCTTATTTAACTTTTTACGCAGAGTAAATCATGAGAAACACTGGGCTGGAAGAAGCACAAGCTGGAATCAAGATATCTGGGAGAAATATCAATAACCTCAGAAATGCAGATGACACCACCCTTATGGCAGAAAGTGAAGAAGAACTAAAGAGCTTCTTGATGAAAGTGAAAGAGGAGACTGAAAAAGTGGGCTTAAAGCTCAACATTTAGAAAACTAAGATCATGGCATCTGGTCCCATCACTTCATGACAAATAAATGGGGAAACAGTGCAAACAGTGGCTGACTTTATTTTTGGGGGCTCCCAAATCAGTGCAGATGGTGATTGCAGCCATGAAATTAAAAGATGCTTACTCCTTGGAAGGAAAGTTATGACCAACCTAGACAGCATATTCAAAAGCAGAGACATTACTTTGTCAGCAAAGCTCCTTCTAGTCAAGGCTATGGTTTTTCCAGTGGTCATGTATGGATGCGAGAATTGGACTATAAAGAAAGCTGAGAACATAAGAATTGATGCTTTTGAATTATGGTGTTGGAGAATACTCTTGAGAGTTTGGACTGCAAGGAGATCAAACCAGTCCATCCTAAAGGAGATCAGTCCTGGGTGTTCTCTGGAAGGACTGATGTTGAAGCTGAAATTCCAATAGTTTGGCCACCTGATATGAAGAGCTTACTCATCTGAAAAGACCCTGATGCTGGGAAAGATTGAGGGCAGGAGGAGAAAGGGACAATAGAGGATGAGATGGTTGGATTGCATCACTGACTCAATGGACATGAATTTGGGTAAACTCTGGGTTTGGTGATGGACAGGGAGGCTTGGCATGCTGCGATTCATGGGGTAACAAACAGTTGGACCTGACTGAGCAACTTAACTTAACTGAACTATTGAATGGAGGAAGATATTTGCAAAATACATACTTAATAGGGGTTAATATCCTATATATATAAAGAACTCATACAATTCAACATCAAAAAAAAAAAAAAATCAAATAACCTGATAAAAAATGGGCTGAGGACCTGAATGGACATTTTCCAAAGAAGATATATAGATGATCAGCAGGCACATAAAGAATGTTCAACATCACTAATCAGAGGAATGCAAATAAAAACCAGAATGAGATGTCACCTCACATATGTCAGAATGGCTAACATCAAAAGACAACAAATAATATGTATTGGTGAGGATGTAAAGAAAAATTGGTGGGGATGTATATTGGTATGGCCACTATTAAAACAGTATGGCGATTCCTTAAAAAATAAAAAATAGAACTACCATGTGATCCTTCAATTCCACTACTACATATTTATCCAAAAAAATTATGATACTAATTCAGAAAGATATATGTACTATGTTAAATACAGTATTATTTACAATAGCCAAGACAGAAGCACCTTGCATCACTAAATGAATGGATAACGATGCAGTATGTATAAACACATACACAGTGTAGTATCACTCAGCCACAAAAAGGGAAATTTTACCATTTGTAACAACACGGATGGGCCTATAGGTTATAATAAGTCAGACAGAAAACGTCAAAGTCTTTATCGTTTCATTTTCATGTGGGTTATAAAAAAGAAAATAAAAATAATCAAACAGACCATTATAGATACAGAGAAAAAACACATGATTGCCAGAGGAGAGGTGGAGGGAATGAGAAAAGATGTAAGTGAAGATTAAGATGGACAAATTTCCTATTGCAAATTGAGTCACAGATATGAAAGATACAGTGTGAGGAATATCGATAAGTATGTAATATTATTCTATGGTGACAGATCATAGCTAGACTTATCACAGTGGTAATTCTGAAATATATAGAAATATTAAAACACTATGCTGTATATCAGGGACTAACACTGAGGTCAATTACACTTCAAAATCAGATTTATAGGTAAAGAGATCACATTTGTAGTTACTAGAAGCAGGGGCTAGAGTGAAGAGGAGTTGGATGAAGGCAGACAGAAGGTATAGTTATAAGATAAAGTTATAGTTCTAGGTTCTATATAGTTCTACAACTTTTAGTTATAAGATAACGAAGTACTAGAGATGTAATGCATGACATGATAAACATTAACACTGCTGTATGTTATATATGAAAATAATTGAGAGAAAATCTTGAGAACTCATTACAAAGAAAATACTCCTCTATTTATTTGTGTATGTATATAAAACACTGGATGTTATATTTCATGATGTATACATGTCAAATCATGCCATACACCTTAAGCTTATAGAATGCTGTATGTCACTTATATTTCAAAATTGATAGATGAAAACTTTTACAATGAGAAATATATAGTATGAATAAGTGTATATTTAAAAATGAGTCAATGACTAACAATGTCCTAAAAGAGAGAGTTCCAGGCCCAGATGGTCTCATTAGTGAATTTTTATAAACACAGAAGGAAGAAATGATTTCAAATCTTCAGAATATTTTTTAGAAAATAGAAAAAGAAAGGACTCTTTCTGTCTTATTTAATGAGGCCAGAATCACCTTCTGTGCAAAAAGAAAGAAGCATCAGAGACTACACTGTTTATGAACATGGATGCAAAAATCTATGTGTAAAATATTATGAAATCAAATCCAACAATGTATAAAAAGAATTATACACCATGAAAAAGTATGATATACTCCAAATTTGCAAGGCTGGTTCAATATTTCAAAAAACAATATAATCTACTCTATCAATAGTATAAAGAAGATAAACCATATGATCATATCAGTTGATACAGAAAAAGAATTTGAAAAAGAAATCCATTTAGAATTAAAATCACAAGAAAAAAACACACCTATACAGAATACCTTTCTCAATGTAAAAATGAACAACTACAAAAAGCCTACATCTCATAGTACATTTTATCTCTAAGATCAAGAGCAACATACAGGTGTCCTCTTTTACTACGTCCAGTCAATGTCACACTGAAAGTTCTGGCCAATGCAATATGACAAGAAAAGGATGCAAAATTTTATAGACAAAATTGTATTACATGTGACATGACTGTTTATGGGAAAAAAAAATCTTGAAGTACAAACAATAGACTATTGGAATGAATCACGTAAATCAATTATCCTTCTAGATACCAGCAATGAGCAACTAACATTACTGTCTTAAAAACACCATTTAACATAGCACCAGAAAAGGAAATTCTTAAGTATAAATGCAACAAAATATTTACAAAACCTTTATGTGGAAAACTTTAAAATTCTGACTAAAGAAATCAAAGTATATCTAAACATACAAATGGATATTCTATGCATATGGATTGTAAAACTAAACATTGTTATTCTGTCAATTATTTCCTTATTGATCTATAAATTCATTGTAATCATATTTAAAATCATAGTAAGCATTCTGGTGGCTCAGTTGATAAAGAGTCCACCTGCAATGCAGGAGACCCAGGTTCATTCCCTGAGAGCAGAAGATCCCCTGGAGAAGGAAATTGAAACCCATTTCAGTATTCTTGTCTGGAAAATCCCATGGAGAGAGAAGGCTGGTGGGCTAAAGTCCATGGGGTCACAAAGAGCTGGACGTGACTTAGTGACTAAACCGCCATACTACTAAGCACTTTATAGATATCAACAAACTCTAAAGTTTATATGGAAAGGCAAAATTCCTATGATACACAACACAATACTGAAGAAGATAGTTGGGGGACTCAGAATACATGATTCTAAGATTTATTATAAAACTACAATATGCAACACAGCCCAGTCTTGGTGAAAAAAATAGACTTTAATTCTAATAGAACAAAATTGAGAACACAGAAATAGATTCTTTTAAACATAGACAATTGATCTATGACAAAGAAGCCAATGAAATTCAATGAAGGATGGTTTTTGAACAAACAGTGCAGAATATTTGGGCATCCATATATGCATTTTTATGTCCAAAAAATAGACCCAGAAAAGATCTTACATCTTTCACAAAAACTGACTCAAAATGGATTACAGGTGTAAATGTAAAATTCAAAACTATAAACCTTCTGAAAGAAAACATAGGAGAAGGCAGCTATGCTCACCACCTTACCACCAAAACTGAAAAAAATAAAAAAATAAAAAAACAGGGTGAATTTTATGTAAACTCAGATTTAAGTATAATACCAAAGCTTTATCCATGAAAGAAAAAGTTGATTTTTATTAAGATTAAATACTTGCTTAGTCAGTTCAGTTCAGTTCAGTCGCTCAGTCATGTCCGACTCTTTGCGACCCCATGAATTGCAGCACACCAGACCTGCCTGTCCATCACCATCTCCCGGAGTTCACACAGACTCACGTCCATCGAGTCAGTGATGCCATCCAGCCATCTCCTTCTCCGTTGTCCCCTTCTCCTCCTGCCCCCAATCCCTCCCAGCATCCGAGTCTTTTCCAATGAGTCAACTCTTTGCATGACGTGGCCAAAGTACTGGAGTTTCAGCTTTAGCATCATTCCTTCCAAAGAAATCCCAGGGCTGATCTCCTTCAGAATGGACTGGTTGGATCTCCTTACAGTCCAAGGGACTCTCAAGAGTCTTCTCCAACACCACAGTTCAAAAGCATCAATTCTTTAGCACTCAGCTTTCTTCACAGTCCACCTCTCACATCCATACATGACAACTGGAAAATCCATAGCCTTGACTAGATGGACCTTTGTTGGCAAAGTAATGTCTCTGCTTTTGAATATGCTCTCTAGGTTGGTCATAACTTTCCTTCCAAGGAGTAAGCGTCTTTTAATTTCATGGCTGCAGTCACCATCTGCAGTGATTTTGGAGCCCCCCAAAATAAAGTCTGACCACTGTTTCCACTGTTTCCCCATCTATTTCCCATGAAGTTATGGGACCGGATGCCGTGATCTTTGTTTTCTGAATGTTGAGTTTTAAGTCAACTTTTTCACTCTCTTCTTTCAACTTCATCAAAAGGCTTTTTAGTTCCTCTTCACTTTCTGCTTGCTGCTGCTGCTAAGTCACTTCAGTCGTGTCCTCCTCTGTGTGACCCCATAGATGGCAGCCCACCAGACTCCCCCATCCCTGGGATTCTCCAAGCAAGAACACTGGATTGGGTTGCCATTTCCTTCTCCAATGCATGAAACTGAAAAGTGAAAGGGAAGTTGCTCAGTCGTGTCCGACTCTTTTCGACTCCATGGACTGCAGCCTACCAGGCTCCTCCGCCCATGGGATTTGCCAGGCAAGAGTACTGGAGTGGGGTGCCATCTCCTTCTCCTGCTTAAGATACTACTAAATCAACCTACAGACTTGAAGATATTCACAAAACAAATATATTATTATGCAATGGTTTCTAAAACCTTCATAGAATTTTAAAGTTCAATAATAAGAAAACTAACAACCCAATTTAAAAACTGACAAAAGATCTGAACATACAACTCAATATATGAGAAGGAAAAACAAGCACATGAAAACATGCTCAATATTATTTTTCAATAGGAAATGCAAATCAAAATGGTATTAGAAAATCTGGAATCCAGAAAATGAAAATAACTAATAATACTCATTGTTGATTAGAGGGCAAGGTAACAGAACTCTCATTCATTGCTGGTTGGAATACAAATTGGTTAATCACTTTGGAAGGGAATTTGGCAGTTCCTTACAAAGCTAATCATACTCTTACCATTTGACGTGGCACTCACACTCCCAGGTTTTTACCCAATTTATTTGAAAATCTATATCCCTGGTGGCTCAGATGATAAAGAATCTGCCACAATGCAGGAGACCCAGGTTCAATCCCTGGGTTGGGAAGATCCCCTGGAGAAGGAAAAGGCTACCCACTCCAGTATTCTGGCCTGGAGAATTCCATGACCTGTATAGTCCATGGGGTTGCAAAGAGTCAGACACAACTGAGCAATTTTCACCATTACTATACTATACTATATCTACAGAAAAACTTTCATGTGCATGGTAACAACAGCTATATTAACAATTGTCAAAACTAGAAGCAACCAAGAAGTCCTTCAATAGGTGCATGAATACAGAAATTATGATATATCTATATAATGAAATATTACTCAGAGAGAAAAACTTTTCAATAAAATTCAATATCCTTTTACAATAAAAACTCCAGAAAGTATGCTGAGCAGTGGGAACCAAACTCAATATAATAAAGGTAATATATGACAGTACAGTTCAGTTCAGTTGCTCAGTCATGTCCGACTCTTTGTGACCCCAAGAACTGCAGCATGCCAGGCCTCCCTGTCCATCAACAACTCCTGGAGTCCACCCAAACCCATGTCCATTGAGTCGGCGATGCCATTCAACCATCTCATCCTCTGTTGTCCCCTTCTCCTTCTGCCCTCAATCTTTCCCAGCATCAGGGTCTTTTCCAATGAGTCAGCTCTTTGCATCAGGTGGCCAATGTATTGGAGTTTCATCTTCAAGATCAGTCCTTCCAGAGAACACCCAGGACTTATCTCCTTTAGGATGGACTGGTTGGATCTCCATGCAGTCCAAGGAACTCTCAAGAGTCTTCTCCAACACCACAGTTCAAAAGCATCAATTCTTCTGTGCTCAGCTTTCTTTATAAACCCACAGCAAACATTTTTCTCAATGGTGAAAAACTGCAAGCATTTCTTTGAAGATCAGGAACAAGACAAGGGTACCCACTCTTGCCACTATTATTCAACATAAATCTTGAATTCCTAGCCACATCAATCAGGGGGGGGGGGGGGTTGGTTAGGAACTCAAGGAATCCAGGTTCAAAAAGAAGTAAAACTTTGTCTCCAGATGACATGATATTAATACTGTACACAAAAATTCCTAAAGATATCACCAGGAAACTGTGTGTATGTGTGTGCTCAGTCATGTCTGACTCTTTGTAACCCCATGGACTGTATTCCGCCATTCTCCTCTGTCCATGGAATTTTCCAGGCAAGAATATTGGAGCAGGTTGCCATTTCCTACTCCAGCTGTTCTTTCTGACCCAGGGATCAAACCCCGATCACCACTTGGGAAGCCTAAGCTAAACAATGAATTTCATGAAGTAGCAAGATACAAACATACCTAGAAATCTCTTGCAATCCAAAACACTAACAATGAAAGTTCAGAAAGAGAAATTAAGGAAATAACCCCATTTATCATTACAACAAAAAGGATAAAATACCTAGGAATAAACCTACCTAAGGAGACAAAAGACCTGTATGTAGAAAACTATAAAACATTGATGAAAGAAATCAAAGATGGCACAAATAGATGAAGAGATATCATATTCTTGGATTAGAAGAATTAATACTGTCAAAATTACTATATTAACCAAAGCTATCTACAGATTCAATGTCATCCCTGTTAAATTACCAGTGGGATTTTCCACGGAACTAGAACAAAAATTTAAAAATTTGTATGGAAATACAAAAGACCTTCAATAGCCAAAACAATCTTAAGAAAGAGAAACAGAGTTGGAAGAATCAGGCTCCCTGACTTCAGACTATACAAAGCTACAGTAATCAAGACAGTATGGTACCGCACATAAAAGCAAATATAAATCAATGGAACAAGACAGAAAGCCCAGAAATAAACCTACATACATATGGGCACCTTATCTTTGGCAAAGGAGGCACAACATATAATGGAAAAAAGAGAGCTTCTTCAATATGTGCTGCTGGGAAAACTGGACAACTAAATGTAGAAGAATGAAATTACAACACTTCCTTAACACCATATTAAAAAAATAAACCCCAAATGGATTAAAGACCTAAGTGTAAAACCAGAAACTATAAAACTCTTAGAAGGAAACACAGGCAGAACATAACATAAATTGCAGCAGGATCCCAATTGCAGGTTCAATTCCTGGGTTTGAAAGATACCCCAGAGAAGGAAATAGCAACATACTCCAGTGTTCTTCCCTGGGAAATCCCATGGACAGAGGAGACCTGCAGGCAACAGTCCATGCAATCACAAAAGAATTAGACAGGACTTAGTGACTAAACAACAACAACATGCATCTCAATATCAAAAACAAACAAACAACCCAATCAAAAAATGGGTGAGAGACCCAAATAAACATTTTTCCAAAGAAGACATACAGATCGCCAACAAATATGAAAAGATATGCAACACTGCTAATTATTAGAGAAATGCAAATTAAAACTACACTGAAGTAACAACTCACACCAGTAAGAATGGCCATCACTAAAAAGTCCACCAATAACAAATGTTGGAGAGGGTGTGGGGATAAGGGAACTCTCTTACACTGTCGGTGGGAAGTAAATTGATACACCAACTATGGATAGTAGTATTCAGGTTCTGTAAATAACTAAAAATGGAACTACCATATGACTCAGCAATCCCAATATTAGGCATATATCCTGAGAAAACCATAATTCAAAAAGACACATGCACTCCAGTACTCACTGTAACATTATTTACAATAGCCAAGTCATGGAAGCAATCTAAATGTCCATCAACAGATGAATAGATAAAGAAGGTGTGGTACATATATATAATGGGATATTACGCAGTCATATAAAGGAATTAAATCAGGTCATTTGTAGTGATGTGGATGGACCTAGAGTCTATCATACAAAGTGAAGTCAGTTAGAAAGAGAAAAACATATCACATGTCAATGCATATATATGGACTCTAGACAAATGGTACAGATGACCTTATTTGCAGGGCAAGAATAGAGATGCAGAGAACAGATACATGAACACAAAGTGGGAAAATGCAGGTGAGATGAATTGGGAGAGTAGCACTGACATATGTACACTACTATGTGTGAAATAGATGCCTAGTAAGGAGCTGTTAAATACACAGCAGATATACTATATAGCACACAGATATGCTATACAGAACATCTCAGCTTGGTGAGATGGGTGGGTTGGAGGAAGTGGGAGCGGGGTTTAAAAGGGAGAGGATATATGTATACATATAGCAATTCATTTTGCTGTACAGCAGAAACTAATACAATATCATAAAGCAATTATATTCCAATAAAATAAACAATAAATGGAAAAAGCAAATGAGCTATCAACCCACAAAAAGACATGGTTAAATCTTAAGTGCTTATTTTTATGTGAAAGCAAAAATTCTGAAAAGGCTACATGTGGTAAGATTCCAATTATACAGTAGTCTAGAACAGACAAAACTAATGGTTAAATATATCAATAGATTTAAGGGCTAATAGAGATGGGAAAAAGGGTTGAACATGTGAAACAGAATTTGAGGCACAGTGAAATTATTCTATATGACACTGTAATGGTAGGCATATGACATTATGTATAAAACCACAGCACTTAAAAGTATGAAAGTGTTAGTCACTCAGTCGTGTCTGACTCTTTGCAAGCCCATGGAGTGTAGCCACCATACTCCTCTGCCCATGAAATTCTAAAGGCAAGAATACTAGAGTGGATAGATATTTCCTTCTCCGGGGGATTTTCCCAATCCAGCGATAGAACCTGGGTCTCCTGTACTGCAAGCGGATTCTTTACCATCTGAGACATTACAGCACTTAAAGGGGATCTTAATTTATGAAAATAAATACATCTTTTAGGAGACTAGGAGATTTCAGGATAAAATATAGAATGTGAAAAAACAATATAACAACATTACAAATGTATGAAACACCCTGAAGGTTGAGGTGGGGGGGAAGTGCTGACCAAAGTAACCATAAAAATGAGTGGAACACTATCATTTTGGTTTGGACTATTTTTTCAATAATATTTGTATATAAAATAGCCTTGAAAGATAGAGACACTAGCTTCCTATGGACCAAAAGGCAGATGTGCATACTATGCAGTATGATAAATACAATTTCTCCTTTTAGGACAAAATTAAGAAGACTTACCACCTAAAAAGACTGAGTCTTTGAGTTTGATGTCCTTTTCCTGTAACACAATCACCAACTGGGAAGACACCACCTGATTCCCTTCCTGCTACTTTGTGGGAACTGGGATTTTGACTATTGTTATTGCTGAGAGTAATAATACCTTTTTTTTTTTTTTTTGAGGGGAGGGCAGTTAACAATGCATAGGGATGCTCATTTGTTTCAGCACCATTTTTTTTGAAGACCATCCTTTGTCTCTAACCAGATTCCTATATATTCCACCTACATCATGAAACTGTAGCAGACTAGCTAACTTTGAAGTGGTATAAAATATCAGACACTTCACAGTTCTTATACCTAGCTAGATAATTAGCAAACTGGAATTTTAATAGGTTAGTTCAAAAAAAGTTTTTTTTTTTTGATTTAAAGAACTAGAGTGCAAATTATGGGTCTCATTCAGTAGTCCCTGTGGATCCAGATATATTCCTTAAACTTCAAGAGGTACTGTTAATAATTAGAGTAGTTGATTGGTAACTAGCTAAAGCTGGAATCAAGATTACCAGGAGAAATATCAATCAACTCAGATATTAATAAAACCACCCTTATGGAAGGATGCGGAAACCCTTATGGGGGAAAGAGGAATTAAAGAGCCTCCTGATGAAGGTGAAAGAGGAGAGTGAAAAAGCTGGCTTAAAATCAACATTCAGAAAACTACAATCATGGCATTTGGTCCCATTACTTCATGGCAAATAGATGGGGAAACAATAGAAAGAGTGACAAACTTTATTTTGTAGGGCTCCAAAATCACTGTTTCAGTAATGAACTTCCAGATGTTCAAGTTGGTTTCAGAAAAGATAGAGGAACCAGAGATCAAATTGCCAACATCTGCTGGATCATAGGAAAAGCAAGGGAGTTCCAGGAAAACACCTATTTCTGCTTTATTGACTGTGCCAAAACCTCTGACTGTGTGGATTATAATAAACTATGGAAAATTCTTAAAGAGATGGGAATATCAGCACCTGACCTGCCTCTTGAAAACCTGTATGCAGATCAGAAAGCAAAAGTTAGAACTGGACCGGGAATGACAGACTGGTTCCAAATAGGAAAAGGAGTATATCAAGGCTGTATGTTGTCACCCTGCTTATTTAATTTACATGCAGAATACATCATGAGAAACACTGGTCTGGAAGAAACACAAGCTGGAATCAAGATTGCCGGGAGAAATATCAATAACCTCAGATATGCAGACGATACCACCTTTAAGGCAGAAATTGAAGAAGAACTAAAGAGCCTCTTGATGAAAGTGAAAGAGGAGAGTGAAAAAGTTGGCTTATAGCTCAACATTCAGAAAACTAAGATCATGGCATTGGTCCTAGCACTTCATGGCAAATAGATGAGGAAACAGTGGCTGACTTTATTTTGGGGGGCCCCCAAAATCACTGCAGATGGTGACTGCAGCCATGAAATTAAAAAGATGCTTATTCCTTGGTGGGAAACTTATGACCAACCTAGACAGCATATTAAAAAGCAGAGACATTACTTTGCCAACAAAGGTCCATCTAGTCAAAGCTATGGTTTTTCCAGTAGTCACGTCTGGATGTGAGAGTTGGACTATAAAGAAAGCTGAGTGCTGAAGAATTAATGCTTTTGAACTATGGTGTTGGAGAAGACTCTTGAGAGTTCCTTAGCATGCAAGGAGATCCAACCAGTCCATCCTAAAGGACATCAGTCCTGAGCATTCATTGGACAGGCTGATGTTGGAATTGAAACTCCAATACTTTGGCCACCTGATGTGAAGAGCTGACTCATCTGAAAAGACCCTGATGCTGGGAAAGATTGAAGGCAGGAGGAGAAGAGGATGACAGAGGAGTAGATGGTTAGATGGCATCACTGACTCAATGGGCATGAGTTTGAGTAAACTCCAAGAGTTGGTGATGGACAGGAAGGCCTGGCATACTGCAGTCCATTGAGTAGCAAAGAGTCGGACATGACTGAGTGACTGAACTGAACTGAAAATCAGTGCAGATGGTGACTGCAGCCATGAAATTAAAAGACGCTTGCACCTTGGAAAAAAGCTATGACCCACCTAGACAGCATATTAAAAAGCAGAGATATTACTTTGCCAACAAAGATATGTCTAGTCAAAGCTATAGTTTTTCCAGTAGTCATGTATGGATATGAGTACTGGACCACAGCTGAGTGCCAAAGAATTGATGCTTTTGAACTGTAGTCTTGGAGAAGACTCTTGAGAGTCCCTTGGACTGCAAGGAGATCAAACCTGTCAATCCTAAATGAAATGAGTCCTGAATATTCATTGGAAGGTCTGATGCTGAAGCTCCAACATGGCCACCTGATGCAAAGAACTCCTTCATTGGAAAAGACCCTGATGCTGAGATCGGTTGAAGGCAGGAAGAAAAGGGAACAGAGGACAAAATGATTGGATGTCATCACCAACTCGATGGACATGAGTTTGAGCAAAGTCTTGAAGTTGGTGATGGACAGGGACTCCTGGCATGCTGCAGTCCATGGGGTTGCAAACAGTCGGACATGGCTGAGCGACTGAATTGAACCGTTTGTTGATTACACTCTACTAGGTACATTACCTACTAGTTTTCTATTGTTGCCATATGAATATCACAAATTTGACTGCTTGTGTACTTAGTCACTCAGTCGTATCTGATTCTTTTCGACCTATTGGACTGCAGCTCACCAGGCTCCACTTGTCCTTGTGATTCTTTTCTGGCAAGAATACTGGGTTGGTTTGCCTTTTCCTACTTCAAGGAATCTTTCCAATCCAGGGATCAAATCTTAGTCTCCTGCATTGTATGTTGATTCTTTACCCACTGAACCATGTGGGAAGCCATAAGAAAATCACAAATTTAGCTGCTTAAAGCACCACAATTTTATCATGTGACACTGGGCCCAAATCAAAAAGGCAACATAAGTCTTCAATTATAAGGTCAGCTTATTAGCACTATTAATTATATCTACAAATTACTTTTGCCATGAAACATAACATTTGCAAGTGCAACATAATGGGAAAGAAAATCCTGCCTCTCACTCTATGGAACCGAGAAGAGATACAGCCAATAGCCTGAGGCAGTTCGATGGGAATTTTAGAAAAGAATCATAGGGAAATCATGATAAGAATTTCAGTTTGCATAAAAGTAATTTGTCTTGCATATAAAGTTGTATTTTAGCATGGGTTATTGAAAGATTATGTAATCTTTCTGGGATTAAACATTTGTCAACCAGAATGGCCTTAACGCAATTTCCCTTAAAGGGTGATAATAGGTTGAATTCCTTATTGAATATATTTACCAGTCAGGTATTCAGAGTTTAATCAAACTATGAAAATATCTTTTTTACAAAATGGTTAAGAAGACTATAAATTCACTTTTCTCTTAACACTAACGTATTACAGAGAGGTAATTAAGAAATGGTGCTTTATACCAGATAATAAATGATTTTAAAATCTCATTTTTGTATTTGTTTTCATCTGTAACTTTAATAATTAGAAGAACATTTGAAACTGAGTACTAAAAATGAGGTAAAATTCTAGAAAATAAAGATCAACATTTCTATATTTTAGTCTTTAAATCCTTTAGAATAGGAAAGGTAGATTTAAGCTCACTGTCTACCAAAAGTATAAAACCCCATTTCACTTAGAGCTGGTTTTATGTGACCTTCTCTATGTGACCTTCTCCATTTTGGAAGAAGAAGTTTTGAACATAGTCAGTTTTCTTTCCATTCTTTCAGCTGCGTTTGTTGTCTCATATAGCTGATTTCAAAACCTTTCTTAAACAATGTTTCCCAAAGTTCCTCAATGATCAAAATCACATGGGTAATTAAAACTTAACCCCCTGAGAAATACCCATGGCCCCATAAATCATAGGTAAGAGGGACTCTGCAAAGCTGTAGTTAACAAATACCCCAATGGTTCTCATCATCAGTTAATTTAGGCAAATTTTTCTGAGCAAGTGCTAAAATGAAATCAACCACTTAGAAATATTTTACCTCTAAAAAAAATCCACATTTGTAAAGCTGAAAGGTACAAGTTTATTTTTTTTTATGTATCGTGATCTGACACTTAGCCAATCCTGAAGAATTCTAAAAGATTTTTGTGCTTTCTAATGAGATAAAATAACTTTTGACATTTATTATTTTCCTCTCTTAATTTATTTGACTCTTGTGTCAGATTCACACTTACAAAAAAACTCCCTTTTGTAAAATTACAGAGAACTATATATTTCATTTTTCCTTTCCATCTCTCATTCCCTTTTCACTCTAATTTAATTCAATATAATAATCCATTCTACTTAGAATTTAAAGGTTTTATTTGTAATTTATACTTTACTAACATTTTATATATGCATTTCTTTCAAAATAATACAATATGATAAAAATTTAGATTAAAACATCCGCCACACTTGATGATGAAATATTAGAAAAAAAAGTGTACTTTAGGTTTGTACACTCTTCCTAATACATGAATTCTATAAATAGCCTTTCTCTTTGATTAGCTATTTTTTTTTAAACTACAAAAGTATTTGTACTTTTAAAGAGTAAACTAATTTAGAATAAAATAAACCACTCCACACTTGCCTTTTTAGTATGGACTGGTTAGATCTCCTTGCAGTCCAAGGGACTCTCAAGAGTTTTCTCCAACACCACAGTTCAAAAGCATCAATTCTTCAGCACTCAGCTTTCTTTATAGTCCTACTCTCACATCCATACATGAATACTAGAAAAACCACAGCCTTGACTAGATGGAACTTTGTTGACAAAATAATGTCTCTGCTTTTTAATATGTTGTCTAGGTTGGTCATAACTTTCCTTCCAAGGAGTAAGCGTCTTTTAATTTCATGGCTGCAGTCACCATCTGCAGTGATTTAAGATCAATAAAAAATGTTTTCTATTTAGATATGTCCTTTGAAAAAAATTTTTTTTTTAATTTAAGGGCATAGAGAAAATACTAAAATGTCCAGTTTAAATAGACAAACTACATAGAAGGAAAACCTTACTGGCATTATACTTTACAATGAAACCATTTTTTACCCTTCATTTTTGTTAACAGTGATTAAAGAAACATTTAATTATGATAGTAAAATAGAGGTTTTTTGTTTAATATTTGCAAGCAATTGACTGTGAATAGAATTTTTAAAAAATAACTTCTGTTTCATCCACCTCATTAGAACTGATTCAAATGTATTCTTTTTAATGGCTGAGTAATACTCCATTGTGTATATGTACCACGGCATTGAAACATGTGAAATGTCATGTATGAAACGAGATGCCAGTCCAGGTTCAATGCACGATGCTGGATGCTTGGGGCTGGTGCACTGGGACGACCCAGAGGGATGGTATGGGGAGGGAGGAGGGAGGAGGGTTCAGGATGGGGAACACATGAGAAATAAAGGAATAAAAAAAAAAAAAAACTTCTGGAAGGAAATTTCTAAACATTTTTCAACTTTAAAGATAGCAGAAAACTAGAAAGTAATATAAAAGTGTAGGTGAAAAATATTTTGAATTTACATGTAAACATTCTACATAAAATATTTTCAATAGTACAGTAAATTTTCTGCATAAATTATGAAAGGAATTTGTCTTAATTACACAGTAAGGAACCTACTTTCAACTGGTGCAAACATGAAACTAAGCAAACTTTCTGGGCTCAAATGTGGCTACTTCACTTTCTAGGTTTAGTATTTTGGGCACACTGTTTAACATTTTGTTCCTTCATGGTATTCTTAGGAGAATTTGAAGACCTAATACATGTAAAATGTTTGCAACATCTTGGCACATTGTAGCATTATTAAGTTTCAGTTATTGCTGCTGTTACTTTTGCCACTAAACACAAGGACATGTCGGTTGAGGTCTGCCATCAATGTTTTCGTTCAATATCATTATGAAGACTTTAGCTAATATAATGTGAAGAAGAGAAGAAAAGAAATGCATGTACTAAAAAAAAGGAGGCCACTATTACAAGTGTTAAAAGATATCTGTATGGTAGTTTTATGGTAAATACGTAGGGAAAATGACTTCGTAGGTCTGAATTAATCAGTTGAAAAATGTTATAATGAAAGAACTCTTTCATTGAGATATAATTTTTATTTCTAGACAAAAATATAAGAAATGTGCAGATCTTTATGACAAAAACAGAAAAATATTGATACAAAGTGTAAATAAATAATTCAGGAATACACTAAGTTTGTGCATGAGATGATTCAACAATTTGAAGAGTTAACTTCTGCCAAAATTAATAAGGACATTTAGTACAATTATAATCAGATTCCCAATTTGGGGGTTACAACAGATTGCTTATAAATTTCACCTAATGGAATAGCTTAAACCATCTTTTTGAAGAAAACCAAAGGGAAGAAATTCAGTTTTACCAGAACAGAAGGAATATATGTAGGACCAATAGTAGGTAAGACTGGTTTGCTTTGAAATGGACACATTACAAAGATTTGTGAATTCTACAAAAAAGCTCTAATACTAAACAACACTGAATAACTGTCATTTTTTGAGCACAGCATTGACATCCATAGCATCTGAGATCCCTAGGTTAAGAAATTAAACATTTACTTTCAAAATATGGAGTCGTTCCTGAAGACTACGGAATCCTGAAAATCAAGCTTCTCATACACTATACTGGAAAAATCTTGGTTATATATTCACAGTTATCTCTAGATTTCCTGAGTCAGAATTTTCCAAATGGCAACATGGTAATCTGCCTTTCTAACAAGCCGCCCTGGTGATTCCAATGAGCAGGGATTTGAACATTAATCTTAGCTCTCAAAGATCATCATACATGAGAACCACCTGAAGAAATGGTAGAAAAACATAGATTTCTAAATTCCTCCCTAAGACAGTCTGCCTCAAGAGATCAAAGCAGAAAAATAGGACTCAAAATTTTAAAATAAGCATTTAAAATTGGAGCAGTAAACTTCAAGAGAAATATAGCTTTAAATGATCATTTGACTAATAGTAATTCTAATTGTGAATTTATCTCCAAGTTAAATATGATTGCTATGTGCAGACAGAATTAACTCAGGGAAGATTACACATGGGATTTGAGAGGAAATTCTGATAACATGGGTCTATGATTATTAGGAACAGCTGATTTGATACAGATCAGTTTACGGGTTTGGATAGAATTTTTAGTATTTGATAACCAATCAGTGGGCTTTTCTGGTGGCACAGTGGTAAAGAATCTTCCTGCCAGTGCATGAGATGCAGGTTTGATCCTTGTATCTGGAAGATCCCCTGGAGAAGGAAATGGTACCCCTCTGTGCATGGGAAATCCCATGAACAGAGGAGCCTGGCCTACAGTCTGTGGGGTCTCAAAAGAATAGGACACGACTGAAGCAACTTAGCACACAGGAAGAGAAATGAATAAGTCTAAAAGGTTCTAGGAAATGTAAGGTCATTAAAAAAAAAAAAAAAACATTTGAAATACTTGAAAGGAAAGAAGACTAATGAACAACGAAGCTTGGAATGGAACTTCTGAAAATGTAAATCTCTCAAGATGTAAGAAGCAAACGCCACAAATTTATAAAATGATTAATAATGCAAAGTATTTGAAAATTAATTAAGTTTACATTGCCTTAACTCCCTAGAGAAAAGCTAAATGTAGCTGCCCTTTACCCTAGTATTTTTTTTTTTTTTACCACACATCCACAAAGAATATGCCTATTGTATCAATCCCCCTACCTATAACACAAACCTCCATTACGTTTAACTCAACTACACATTGATTCTGTTATTTTTCCCCATTCACTGTATTTGCAATCCAAATACAGTGTGCAAATACTGGAATAACCTGTATTTAACCCCAAAGAGGTATTAAGTTAAAACTAGGTATGTCTAATATTGATCAATTTTAGCCTTTGAAATACCTTCTTACAGCTACCAAGTTTACCATGGACTACTTTTTCTCTGTGTTCAAAAATGATCTTTAGTATATTAGAAATTCTACTTCGAAATATGTGTTTCAAAAAAGCTCTTTAGGAATGATTTTATAAACTAAATATTATTTTAAGTGAATAGAATGCTTAAAAAATTTCTCCAGTGCATCAAGCTGCAGGCCCAAGTGTTTTACAATGTGCTTCTTGTCATCTATTTTATGATCTACTTTTCATAATTGGAATTTTTATATACCATTAATCACAAAAATAACAAAATCAGATCTCAGTATAATCTCCCACACACTGAAGAAATGTGTTCATCTCTCAGTTGTGTCAAACTCTTTGCAACCCCATGGACTGTAGCTTGCCAGTGTCCTCTGTCCTTAGAATTCTCCAAGCAAGAATACCGGAGTGGGTAGCATTTCCTTTCTCCAGCAGAGTATCTGGACCCAGGGATCGAACTCTGTGTCACCTGCATTGCAGTAAATTTACTGCATTGCAGTAAATTCATCTGAGCCACCAGGGAAGCCTAGTCGGAAAAATCCCACCAAACTGAGGAAGTTATAGCACGAAGAGATATATGTAACTATTTTGAACATCATTATTGAAGTATAATTTGTATAAAAATTATTTTTCATTTTTATCAACCAATTTTTGCTTAGCTTTAATATATGTACTTAGAAATTACCTATCACTTCATGGTGTAGTGGGTCTTATAATTTTTGTGCTACATATTTTATTAAAACCCCTGGAAAATTCCATGGCTATCTACTTTGAAGCATAAAAAGACTATAAAGAAATGAAAACTTCCAGATCAACTTTTTTTCCCCTCTAGATTGTTCTTTTTCCTTTCAAATAGTACATTATTAATATTGAATCTCTTGAAAGCTCAGCTGTTATGTATTTCTCACTGGGAATACTAGCGATAGGTTAGTAAGGCTACCATGAGCTCATCCCAGGGTGAGGCATCTCCTTGAATGTTGTGAGGTATTGGGACAGGATTAATCCTGTCTGTTTTAGACTCAGCTATTCTCATCAGAAACAAAACAAAACAAAACACTTATCTTCAAAATTTATCTGATCCTAGCCAGGAGATCTCTGAGAACTAGACCTGATGATATTTGGGGGTTTCTCATATTGTTAATGTTGAATTTAGACTCTCCAAGAATACGTGAGCACATTCTCCATGTAAAACTCTAACCATGTGAAATGAATAATCTGCTGCTGCTACTGCTAAGTCACTTCAGTCGTGTCCGACTCTGTGTGTCCGCAGAGATGGCAGCCCACCAGGCTCCCCCGTCCCTGGGATTCTCCAGGTAAGAACACTGGAGTGGGTTTCCATTTCCTTCTGGATTATGGTTTTAATCTATTTCTTTCTGAACACAGATCTTGGCCCCATTGGGCTAATTTCCTCTGAAGATAAACTATACCAAATTTTAGCCACTTCTTGTTTTCTGTGTCCACATTAGCAAGGTTGCCCACTAGAATAAATCTCTTTAATGTCAAACATGTCGAGCAGTAAGTTCAAGTTCAATAGATTTCAGAAAATTTCATGGTGGACCACTCCTCATTCCTCAGAAGGAAAAAAAAAAAAAAAAATGGCACCACTATAATCATTAATAGCTCTTAAACTTCCTATCACCTGAATTAACCTATAATTCTATTTATTTTATGTTCTGGCTTCATAACAGTAGAATGTTTTAAAACTGTTGGTGTAACTCAAAATTTTGATTATTGACTTCCTTCTTCTTGGAATTAATTTCTTCCCCATAGAAAATACTAGTTAATCTTATTTTATCTTTCAATAAGACATTATTATTCATCTTTTGTGGTTGAGTTAATTGCTTAACTAGCAATTTATTTTTTAAAAATACACTTTTCATTGAGAGTTTATCAGGTTAAAATCACATAAAATTTATTCCAATTCTCACCTTTTCTTTCCATTAAGTCTTTCAGTAACTGATTCTCTGAGTAAAATTGGAAAATGCTGTTCATCCATTTTCTACTACCACTGATATAAAACAGTAGTAACAAATCTTTAGATTTAATTAGCAATTGCATTTCTTAGTATATAAGTAGTTTGCTTCACTAGTTATTAAATAATAAAAATAAGAAATACAATGTCTTTTTCCCAAGCTATAACCTTTTCCTTACAGTGGGACAGTTAATTGAACTAGTCTCATATTATTAAAAAAAAAAAAAAAGTCCAGATATAAGCAAAAATAAGGAGGTTACAAAATTTAGAATTCATGCTGACAAAGAGTATAGCAGCAGTTAATAATCAAATATGTTGACCTATGCTTTAGTGGAAACAGTGTCAGACTTTATTGTTTTGGGCTCCAAAATCACTGCAGATGGTAATTGCAGCCATTATGACCAACCTAGATAGCATATTCAAAAGCAGAGACATTACTTTACCAACATAGGTCCATCTAGTCAAGGTTATGGTTTTTCCAGTGGTCATGTATGGATGTAAGAGTTAGACTGTGAAGAAAGCTGAGCACCAAAGAATTGATGCTTTTGAACTGTGGTGTTGGAGAAGACTCTTGAGAGTCCCTTTGACTGCAAGGAGATCCAACCAGTCCATCCTAAAGGAGAAAGTCCTGGATGTTCTTTGGAAGGACTGATGCTAAAGCTGAAACTCCAGTACTTTGGCCACCTCATGCGAAGAGTTGACTCATTGGAAAAGACTCTGATGCTGGGAGGGATTGGGGGCAGGAGGAGAAGGGGATGACAGAGGATGAGATGGCTGGATGGCTACACTGACTCAATGGACATGAGTTTGAGTGAACTCCGGAGTTGGTGATGGATAGGGAGGCCTGATGTGCTGAAATTCATGGGGTTGCAAAGAGTCAGACACAACTGAGCAACTGAACTGAACTGATGCTTTAGTAGCATGGCTTTCTAATTTTCAATTCCTATTGTATGTGTATAAAAGCATTTTGTGGTCTTACTTTTGAATATAAATTGACTGAAAATAAGCATATACCCCTCTGCTAGTTTACCTGTAATATTGTTTCTTATGTCTTTTATTTATATTTTGTTATTCTCAGTTCATTTTTTTATATCACCCAATGAGTTTCATATAATAAATACCAGATGTATATTTTCTTCAGTGAAACAATAGTATTTAAAAACTGGATTTATAAATGTTCTACTCCCACTTGTTTTGTATGGATGTGAGAGTTGGACTGTGAAGAAAGCTGAGTGCTGAATAATTGATGCTTTTGAACCGTGGTGTTGGAGAAGACTCCTGAGATTCCTTTGGACTGCAAGGAGATCCAACCAGTCCACTCTAAATGAGATCAGACATGGGTGTTCTTTGGAAGGAATGATGCTAAAGCTGAAACTCCAGTACTTTAGCCACCTCGTGCGAAGAGTTGACTCATTGGACAAGACTCTGATGCTGGGAGGAATTGGGGGCAGGAGGAGAAGGGGACGACAGAGGATGAGATGGCTGGATGGCATCACTGACTTGATGGACATGAGTTTGAGTGAACTCCAGGTGTTGGTGATGGACAGGGAGGCCTGGTGTGCTGCCATTCATGGGGTCACAAAGAGTCAGACAGGACTGAGTGACTGAACTGAACTGAACTGAACTCCCACTTGTTATAGGCCTCATTGTATTTCTATATCATGTAATTAAATACATTTTATAAATTTCAAATTACTTTAAAGAAATATTGCTGCACCCACTGAAAGCTTCTTTCATAAAAGTGAAATTGAGTCACCATGAATTTTAGGCAAGTGGGAGAATGAAAAATATACTACTTGATTATAACCTCTTATTCATCTCTTCCATCTCTATGTAGATCCTATAATATACTCCTTTGATTCTGGAAGCTTTTATAACTAAATAGAAATGCAGATTTTCCTACCTGTTTCTCACAGTATAGCATAAATAAAAAAAGATAAATTAGTTATCTAGTTACACAAATAATTACATCTATAATTTGTAGGCATTGTTCTTTGATATCTGTTCACTTTTAGGCATTTAATTGAAAGTCCTTCAAGGATCCCCTTTAAGGATCACAGCCTTGTCATGGCTAAGGGGCTTGTATAACTCAATGAAGATATGAGTCATTCCATTTTGGGCCTTGCAAGATGGACAGGTCATAGTGAAGAGTTCTGACAAAATGTGGTCCACTGGAGGAAGGAATGGCAAACCACCCCAGAATTCTTGCTGTGAGAACCCCATGAACAGTATGAAAAGGCAAATAGATTTGACACTGGAAGATGAACCCTCCACAGCTCAGAAGGTGTCCAATATGTTACTGGGCAAGAGCAGAGGACAATTACTAATAGCTACAGAAAGAATGAAAAAGTTAAACCAAAGCAGAAATGACATTCAGTTGTGAATATGTCTGGTGGTGAAAGTAAAGTTTGAAGCTGTAAAGAACAATATTGCATAGGAACCTGGAATGTCAGGTCCATGAATCAAGGTAAATTGGACAAGGTCAAACAGGAGATGGCAAGAGTGAACATTGACATCTTAGGAATCAGTGAAGTAAAATGGATGGTTATGAGTGAATCTAATTCAGATGACCATTATATCTACTCCCACTCCAGTACTCTTGCCTGGAAAACCCCATGGACGGAGGAGCCTGGTGGGCTGCAGTCCATGGGGTCACTAAGAGTCGGACACGACTGAGTGACTTCACTTTCACTTTTCACTTTCATGCATTGGAGAAGGAAATGGCAACCCACTCCAGTGTTCTTGCCTAGAGAATCCCAGGGACAGTGGAGCCTGGTGGGTTGCCTAGTGGGTTGCCGTCTATGGGGTCACACAGAGTCGGACACGCCTGAAGTGACGCAGCAGCAGCAGCAGCAGCATTATATCTACTACTGTGGACAAGAATCCCTTAGAAGAAATGGAGTACCCATTGAAGTCAACAAAAGAGTCCAAAATGTAGTACTTGGGTGCAATCTCAAAAATGATATAACAATCTTGAATTGTTTCCAAGGCAACCATTCAACATCACAGTAATACAAGTCTATACCCTGACTACTGATGCTGAAGAAGCTGAAGTTGACTGGTTCTAGGAAGACCTACAAGACTTTCTAGAACTAACACCAAAAAAAAAAAAAAAGATGTCCTTTTCATCATAGGGGGTTGACATGCAAAAGAAGGGAGTCAAGAGATACCTGGAATGACAGGCAAGTTTAGCCTTGGAATACAAAATGAAGCAGGGGAAAAGCTAATAGGGTTTTGTCAAGGGAACAACGGTCATAGAAAATACAGTTTTCCAAAAGTACAAGAGCTGACTCTACATATGGACATCACCAAATGATCAAAACCAAAATCAGATTGATTATGTTCTTTGTGGCTGAAGATGTAGAAGCTCTATACAGCAGCATAAACAAGACTTGGAGCTGACTGTGGCTCAGATCATGAGCTCTTTATTGCAAACTTCAGGCTTGAATTTAAGAAATTAGGGAAAACCACTAGGCCATTCAGGTATGACCTAAATAAAATCCCTTACAATTGTATAGTGGAGGTGATGGACAGATTCAAGGGATTAGATCTGGTAGAAAGATTTCCTGAAGAACTACAGACAGAGCTCTGTAACATTTGAATGTCAGGCACAGAAAACTAAAATAATCATGCATCTTAGGTTATGGCACACTTTTATCCATTCATGAGCCCTATCTTTTTTAATTTATTAAAATATATGATTCTTAACACTTCTTATAACCTTAAATATATCACTAAATTTAAAACTATCATCATTTCTGACATGAGTAAATGTGATAAAGAGTATCCCTTAGGGTTCTGTACTGCTCCTGTTCTCTGACAGGAATGTTCTCCTATGTGTATTCATGGATACATTCTCAAATTTCTTCAAGAATTTGCTCAAATATCTCCCTCTCAGTATCTAACATGTTACTCTGTAACCCTGCCAAATCTCTTGAAACTTTTTTAACTTGCAGAATTTTTTAAAAATACCATGACACTTATAATCTCTCTAATAAATTATTCATTAGGTTTTCTCTTTATGATCTGTTGCCTTTCAGCCAACATTGTCTGTTTTTTTGGTCAGTTATGTTAAAAAGGTCAGTTTTCACTCCAATCCCAAACAAAGGCAATGCCAAAGAATGTTCAAACTACCACACAATTGCACTCATCTTACACGCTAGCAAAGTAATGCTCAAAATTCTTCAACCTAGGCTTCAACAGTACATGAACAAAGAACTTCCCGATGTTCAAGCTGGACTTAAAAAAGGCAGAGGAACCAAGGATAAAATTGCCAACATCCCTTGGATCACAGAAAGAGCAAGAGAATTGCAGAAACACATCTACTTCTGCTTCATTGGCTATGGTAAAACATTTGACTCTGTGGATCACAACAAACTGTGGAAAATTCTTCAAGAGATGGAAATAGCAGACTACTTCACCTGCCTCCTGAGAAATCGGTATGCAGGTAAAGAAGCAACAGTTAGAATTAGACATGGAAAAAGGAGTTCAAAATTGAGAAAGGAGTACGTCAAGGCTGTATATTGTCATTCTGCTTATTTAACTTACATGCAGAGTACATCATGTGAAATTCTGGACTGGATCAAGCACAAGTGGGAATCAAGATTGCTGGGAGAAATATCAATGACTTCAGATGTGCAGATGACACCATACTTATGAGAGAAATCAAAGAGGAACTAAAGAGCTTATTGATGAAAGTGAAAGAGGAGAGTGAAAAGCTGGCTAAAAACTCAACATTCAAAAAACGAAAATCATGGCATTTGGTCCCATCATTTAATGGCAAATAGATAGAGAAACAATGGAAACAGTGATAGACTATATTTCTGGGCTCCAAAATCACTGCAGATGGTGACAGCAGCCATGAAATTAAAAGGCATTTGCACCTTGGAAGAAAAGCTATGACCAACCTAGACAGCATGTTTAAAAGCAGAGACGTTACTTTGCCAACAAATGTCTGTCTAATCAAAGCTATGGTTTTTCTAGTAGTCATGTATGGATGTGAGAGTTGAACCATAAAGGAAGCTGAGAGCCAAAAAATTGATGCTTTTTAACTGTGGTGTTGGAGAAGACTCTTAAGAGTCCCTTGAACTTGGACTGCAAAGAGATGGAACCAGTCAATCCTAAATGAAAGCAGTCCTGAATATTCATTCATGCTGTAAATATTCATTCATCCTGAAGCTGAAGCTCCAATATTTTGGCCACCTGATACAAAGAACTGACTCATTGGAAAAGACCCTGACTCTGGGAAAGATTGAAGGCAGGAGGAGAAGGGGACAACAGAGGATGAGATGGTTGGATGACATTATCAACTCAATGGACATGAGTTTAATCAATCTCCAAGAGTTGGTGATGGACAGGGAAGTCTGGCGTGCTGCAGTCTATGGGGTTCCAAAGAGTCGGAAAGGTCTGAACATTTGAATTGAACTGATGTTTAAAAAGTACATAGAATTATGTCTTGCTGTCAACTGAATGGATGAATAAAGCTTTTACCATATGTGTAAACACAAATCTTACCATACTTTGGGAAGCAATTATTACTTTTCAGCCTGGCACTATCAGAGTAATTAACAAACATGATCAGACTCTGTGCTGTCCACCTGAAATCATTCTGTGATATCCTATTCTATGGTGAAATAAACTTTTCATATGCTTCAACATATTATGTATCATTCCTTGTACCTCTCTGTCTTCAATAATGCCTGGCTTTCCTTCAATTGTACTATTTTTGCCTGCACCTTTTTCAGATGGAAACTGCTTCTCCTTCCATAACCCACAAAAACTCCAATTATGATTATCATACAGATATAGGATCAGTTCAGTTCAGTTCAGCCGCTCAGTCGTGTCCAACTCTTTGCGACCCCATGAATTGCAGCACGCCAGGCCTCCCTGTCCATCACCAATTCCTGGAGTTCTCTCAGACTCACATCCATCGAGTCAGTGATGTCATCCAGCCATCTTATCCTCTGTCGTCCCCTTCTCCTCCTGCCCTCAATCCCTCCCAGCATCAGAGTCTTGTCCAATGAGTCAACTCTTCACATGAGGTGGATCATGAGGGTCTTCTTCACATGAGGATCTGATATAGGATCAGACCCTCCTTATCTTCTTTGCATGAGGGTCTGATATAGGATCAGACCCTCCTTATTCCACATGTGTCTCCAGACCATTGTTTATTCAACAAGAAAATCTTAGCTCTTCTAAGGCACATACCTTTATTAAAGTCATACTTATGCAGCAAATTATGTATGGTAAGCATTTTGATCAGAATTGTACAATATAGTTAATAAAATATAACTAATGAAATCCATTTATATCAAACACCATTTCTCCTCTCCACTTGTATTCATTAAAGCCCTAGTTGGTGTGTGATGTCACTCAGTCATGTCCGATTCTTTGCGACCCCATGGACTGTAGCCTCCTAGCTCCTCTGTCCATGGGATTTTCCAGGCAAGAATACTGCAGTGGGTTGCCATTTCCTTTTCCAGGGGATCTTCCCAGCCCAGGGATCGAACCCGGGTCTCCCACATTGCAGGCAGACGCTTTACCGTCTGAGCCACCAGTGAAGAACTCAAAGTCCTAGTTACTTACCAACATTTTTAAAGTTTTAATTCCTCCTACAACTGTTAACTCTGAGTGAGCTTCAAAGCCATATACAAATAGCTCAATACTCAAATCTTAACTTTCCTTTTCTATTTCTTTTCCTTTGTCTTTTTCTCTGCTTTTACTATAAACACCATTCCCACTGTCACCCCCAGAGCTTTCTCAACATAAGCAACTATACTATGTCCAATATCCTATCTCTGATTTCCCACCAAGAGATTTCCTTCTCCTCATTTTCAGGTACTCTCCATTAGTTCAGCCTTCTACAGTTTTGAAATCTCCTTTACATATTAGGTCCCATAACCCTCTGTATTTTACTTAATATATCCCATAATATGTGATTACTTAATTATCTCTTCCGGAGAAGGCAATGGCACCCCACTCCAGTACTCTTGCCTGAAAAATCCCATGGACAGAGGAGCCTGGTGGGCTGCAGTCCATGGGGTCGCAAAGAGTCAGACAGGACTGAGCGACTTCACTTTCACTTTTCACTTTCATGCACTGAAGAAGAAAATGGCAATCCACTCCAGTATTCTTGCCTGGAGAATCCCAGGGACGGGGGAGCCTGGTGGGCTGCCATCTATGATGTCACACAGAGTCAGACATGACTGAAGCAACTTAGCAGCGGCAGCAGCAATTATCTCTTCATTTGCTCCACAAGGAAGTCATCATCTTCTAAGTTGCTATCAGGCCACTTGTGCTCTTACATTCTATTTATTCAGCATAGCTTCTATAGCTTTTTAACTCACCTGTAGTTTCCAAACTCACCAATAATCATTTCATTGCATCACATCCTGATTTTGTGTAATTTTATACATTATCATATTCCTTTCCTATTCATCAGCAATTGAGAGCTGCTGAGGAACATTTATAACAACGATATGTAACATTAATAGAATGCTTATCCTGTACCATTTGTTATTTTAAGTGCTAATATATACCAATTTTATAATCCTCAAAATCACCTAAAGTTAGCACTACCATTAATCCATTACTTGAAAATAGACAACTGGAGATAAACAGAACTTAAGTAATTTGACCAAAATCATATGCCCATTAAGTGGTTTAATCAAGATTGAAAAGAAGGCAGGCTGGTTCCATGGTCTATACTTTTAACTACAATATTCTATCACTGCCTACTTAAAAAAAAAAAAAAAAATCACATGCTCAGACTTACTATGCTACTGCTGCTGCTAAGTCACTTCAGTAGTGTCTGACTCTGTGTGAACCCATAGACGGTAGCCCACCAGGCTCTCCTGTCCCAGGGATTCTCCAGGCAAGAACACTGGAGTGGGTTGCCATTTCCTTCTCCAAAGTGAAAAGTGAAAGTGAAGTCACTCAGTCGAGTTGGACTCTTAGTGACCCCATGGACTGCAGCCCACCAAGCTACTCTGTCCATGGGATTTTCCAGGCAAGAGTACTAGAGTGGGGTGCCATTGCCTTCTCCGCAGACTGACTATAGATAACCATAATTTGATGATCTCTAATTTCAAATGAGTCTTTCATACTGCCAGGCAGTCTATCTCTTTTTAACCAATGTCAAAAAAATCTGGAACTTGACACAGAGAAATCAAAAGTTGACATTTTACTTCTCCATTAATAAATATTCTTTGTATTTACTATTCTCTGGGTTGATTTGTTTTTGTTTTTTTTTTTTATCACACTTAGACAATTAAAAAAAAAAAACAATTTTGTTAACTGTAGTTACAAATAACAGTTTAATTTCAGTAAATGATAATTCAGGATCATAAAATGATGAAATCTCTGATATTCATTTTAAATCACCCAACCCCTCTTCATTTCTGGATTATTTCTAGATCAAAGCTGCAATTAGAAATAAGATAAATTTGGGCTCTTCTGCATTTCACTGGCTTTTCTTATTCTCTTTGGTTGTAGATTTCTAATTGTGATTTGTAGTAGTTTCAGCTCAAAAAAGAGATAGAAAAGGTGTAATAGTAAAGAATGATCTCATTTTCCTGTTAATGTCATATGACGTTAGTCCTCTATTGATTTGGAGGGTGTTAATAAAGCTTAAGGGCTTCTCTTGTGGCTCAGCTGGTAAAGAATCCACCTGCAGTGCAGGGGACCTGGGTTCAATCTCTGGGTGGGAAGATCCCCTGGAGAAGGGAACGGCTACCCACTCCAGTATTCTGGCCTGGAGAATTCCATGGACTGTATAGGCCATGGGGTCACAAAGAGTCAGACACGACTGAGCAACCTTCACTTCACTTCAATAAAGCTTAATATTTTTATTGATCCACTATCCTCTCCCTGGATTTTCTCACTTGCCTTCCCCTAATATGCGTAAGATCTCCTCTGGCTCACCTCTTATGGTTTAATTTCAGCCTTTGATGTTGGGTGGTCTACCACACACTCTGTGGAGATCTTATTGCTCATCCCCAGCATGACTTAATTACTTCCACTTGGCTCAAATCTGATGCACAGGAAATACATATGCTTCTTTCACCCCATCAAATTCTGGGAATGCAGGTCAATTCTGATGTAGACTCTCCTTTCTCCACCACCAGAGTAGCAAATCAGGCTGCTATTCTCATGATTGATGAATGAGTCAAACAACAACCCCCATTGTTACACACTCCTGAAGATATATATTAAGCTCTTCAGACAATCTTAAAAGCTTTTCTCTAAGATTTTGTAACTTTCACCCTTTTGTATATTGATATGAATTCTTCTCTAAGATCCTTTAACTTTCACCCTTTTATATATTGATTTTAAATATTGATAATAACTAAATTCTATAACGTTGTTTAAACAACCTCCCTTGCAATAACTGTGGGACTTCCCTGTTGGTTCAGACAGTAAAGAATCTGCCACAATGCAGGAGACCTGGGTTCGATTCCTGGGTCAGGAATATCCTCTGGAGAAGGAAATGGCAACCCACTCTAGCATTCTTTCCTAGAAAATTAAATGGGCAGAGGAGCCTGGAGGGCTACAGTCCATGGAATCACAAAGAGTCAGACACGACTGAGTGATTAATACTTGCAATAACTAAAGATGTTTTCCAACATCTTCAAAATGAAATGTGAAATAAATAGACCTCTATTTCGTACTTAGTTTTGAAAACAGAATGGGAATGGTTCTCATTCTCTTATGCTTTTCATACATTTCTTATTAGCATCTTGAAAGCCTCAGCAACTATTTTTTAAGACATGTTTATTGAAGCACATTTTATATATTACAATACATCCACTATAATATAAATGTACCACTTCAAGTGTGCAATATAGTGATTTTTAGTAACTTACCAAGTAGTTAGTAACTACCATAAATCAGTTTTAGAACATTCTCACTCCCACAATGAAATCGCTCATGCCCATTTACCAGATATGTGCTTCCCCCAAGTTTGCTTGTGCTTGTCTCTGGTAGTTATTTTAAATTTTTCTATGATGCTCAAATCTTTAATTCTACCACCCACTATATTTTCCAATCAAGCAGAAAAAAAATCAGTTTTCTTTTTCCAGATAATCTACATGCCATCAAAGTAATAATACTTACTTCAACACCAATGCACTGACACACGTAATTACAACTTCATCTATGATTTCCAGGTTTCTCTCATTACAAAGTGCTAGTTTTTCTCTTTAGTTTTCAGTTTATGCTTTGGGTCTTCTCCCTTTCTATACTCTTTGGTACATAAATCTATCAGTTACCCATTTTCTCTTGCTTCTTAGTTTTCTGACCCAACTATCTTCTTCCCATTAGATTCAAATATGCTTGATTCTACTCAATGTTTAATTTTTAGAACTAAGTTAAACTATTACAGTTCCAGATCTTCCTAAAACCAAAGCTGTCTCTATTTTCTTTCATAATAAAACCCCTTGAATGGATTGTTTTCACAACTCACATCTCCAGTTATTCAACTCCAGTTAATTTCACTCTCTTTAACCTAATGTTGCTAGTTCTATCATAACCCTGAAATGTCACTCAACAAAGTCAGTCATAAACTATTTTTATTAATTAAAACAATGCATAATCTTGTTTTCATTTTATTAGCCCTTTCCCAGTATGTGATAGTACAGAATTCTCTCACTTCCCTTGGTTTCCATATTACATGCTTCTAATTGACCTCTTCCTTCTCTACTTCTATTATGTCTATGTGAACTTTTTAACAAACTCACTCCATAAAATTGGTATAGCTTAGAATAGTCATATTTCTTATTAGTTTACATATTACTCATTCAGATGATGTCAATTATATATATTCTGAAATACTAAAATATATTTTTAGTAAAAATCAATCTATCAAGCTTGAATATACTTTATAATCAACTACCTACTCCTATTTGAATGTCATTTAATCACAACAAACTTATCATTTCTCCAAAACAAAATCATCACCTATACTCAGAAATATCTCCTCTCCCTGCTTGTCCTATTCCAATGCTATAATATCACCATCCAAAATTTTCCTGTAATTGAAACTTGGACATCAAAGACCGTTAGAAGCTTAATCATTCCAATGTAAAGGGATAAAACATGAAAAGCATTTTACTAAAGAAGAATTCACTTTGCCAATAAGCAAAAGAAAGTAAATGTAAATTTACTTAAATTCATTGGAAATCAAAATGCTTATTAAAATAATAATATGCTACTTATTGTCTATTGATTGACTAAATTTAAAGAGAATTATTAATTTATACAATTACTGCTTGAATAATAGGTACTTTCATATGGTATTTATAGTAGTATAAATGGTAAGCTTATCTAGAGAACAGTTTTGCAAAGTGTTTTTTGATCCATGCCATTTGTATTTGTATATGAAATTATAACTATAAGTATTAATAAAATATTTAAATTATAATAACCATATTAAGTGACTATACTCTTAGTAGACAAATGTATAGTTAGTAATTTCTAAAGATAGGTTAAAATTTTAATGTGTTTAATATGTCCATATATTAAAAATCCAACATAATTACCTTTCTGATGATGTTGGATATTTGAATCATAATACAGTCCAACACAAAAATACTATAGTACAATCTAATAAAAATGTAATAGTCCAAATTCTGCCACAAACCAGATGGTGTACTGACATGAAACAATTAAAGATGATTGAATAAAATGACTAGTTACAAATACCTGGTCATGGTGAAGGAAAACAAGGAAAGGTGAAGCCTTCACACTAGACTCAACAAGGAAAGGAGTGTCATCAGCTCTAATCTTCAAGGGGTTGAGAGGATGGAGAGGTTACCAGAACCTAAAGAGAGTATTTCAGACTAACAGGGCCACCAGACAGGAACTGGGCCTTGTGTTCAGAACACAGCCACAGCCAATCTGCAGCCAGACAAAAATGAAGCCAGGAGAATACATAATTCAACCTCATTGTCACCCTATCCACTAATTTCCTTTGCTATTTTCCTGAATCAATGGAAAGTCCAGGGCAAGACAGCCTATTGATTCAGTCCATAAAATCCAGCCTTCTCAGGCACAGAACAAGATGGATAAAGGTACAGAATGATTTTGGAAATAAATGGACAATATTGATAATAAATAGTTTCAAAATATCAAAGGCAAATAATCATTTAATGTTTAGAGTATTGCCTTTTTAGATAAAATTCAATGGAAAAGGCTATTGGGCATTGCTGCTACAGCTGCTAAAGCGCTTCAGTCAGCCCTTAATTTTGCTTTATGTTAGTATAATATTCCTGTACAAAAGTTAATATTTTGCTATTTATACTGCACACGAAAAATTTTATCAGTTAAGTTTCTGCTATCCTGAGATGAAGACTATAAATTCTTTGCAATAAACTTTATTGCTTTCTAACAATTCATAATATATTCTTGAATGTTTCCCCATTTTTATGAAAATGTATATTGATTTAATCAATTAAATAATTATTTAAAATATAGTTAGGAAACTAATAATTAGTGAAACCAAACAGAAGATTATGTGAAGTCTGTATTTCTTCTACTTTTCTTTTTTTCATTTTCCCTATCACTTCTAAGTATATGTCTGTGAGAGAAGATAAAAATGTCTGAACACAAAATACAAATCTTGTCAATGTTTCAGGCCTATTTTTGTTACTGAATATTTGTAATGGATAGTCCTAATAAGCAAATAATTGTGCTGCTTTATTTGTTGTAATGCAGATATTAGATATAATGCAGATAAGGAAATCTCTTTTGTAGTTATGTGATAAACCAACACAATTCAACTGTGACAAAAAAAATCTCAATAGCAGAATAATTACCATGGAATATTTAATTTGGGTTTCCCTGGTAGCTCAGCTGGTAAAGAACCTGCCTGCAAAGCAGGAGACCACGGTTCAATTCCTGGGTCAGGAAGATGTGCTGGAGAGAGGATAGGCTATCCACTCCAGTATTCTTGGGCTTCCCTGGTGGCTCAGCTGGTAAAGAATCTGGCTATAATGTTGTTAAATTTAATCTACTATCATCTTCAATCTGTTTCACTGATAGCTGTAGTATATTACAGAAAAACTGATTATAGTGGCCTTTTTAAATTGCATTTTGTACCTTATTATTCAATTATAAGTGTTATCCTTTACTCAGTACCAAGATTCAAATGCTTAATTAGAAAAGGAAATGATAAGATTTCTAAAAATACTACTAAAAAGTGTACATAGTTGTTGCTGAAAAGCTTATCAAACATGAAAGGATTGAACATGATCACAAACTTGACTCCAAATAATTCATATTGAATTTAAATCACAAAAGCTCTCATCCCTCAAGGACAATAGAAGAATGAAAAGAACGCAAGCTCATGCTTCTGAAAGGAAGTAAGTTCAATATTCGGTAGAATTTTATTGAGTACCTGTTTTCTGGAATAACTGAAACAGGAATTACAAACAAATGCAATTTAAGAAAAAAAAAAGAGAATAGTGTCTGAAAGAACTAAAAGTCTACAGAAAACATATAATTATGGTACTATACAGAACTAATTAAAATAATGTATTGAGAAAGGATATATGATGACTATTGAAAATATATATTAATATATTTTCTTTCTTTTTCACTTTTATGACACTCTTCTGATATTTTGTTGTTGTTCAGTCCTAAAGTCATGTTCAATTCTTTGTGACCCTATGAACTACATCTCACCAGACTCCTCCATCCCATACTATCTCCTGGAGTTAGCTCAAATTCACGTCCATTGAGTTGGTAATGCTATCTATTCATCTCATCCTCTTCCATTCCTTCCTCCATTAGCCTTCTATCCTTCCCAGCATCAGGGTCTTTTCCAATGAGAGGGCTCTAAGCATCAGGTGGCCGAAGTATTGGAGTTTCAGCTTCAGCAACTGTCCTTCCAATGAACATTCAGGACTAATTTCCTTCAGGATTGACTGCTTTGTTCTCATTGCAGTCCAAGACTCCTAACCGTCTTCTCTAGCATCACAATTTGAAACCATCAATTCTTCAGCACTCAGCCTTTTTTAATGGACCAATCATCACATCCATTTACTACTGAAATAACTACTGGAATAACTTTGACTAATGGACTTTTGTCAACAAAATGATGCCTCTGCTTTTTAATATGCTGTCTAGGTTTGTCATAGCTTTCCTTCCAAGAATCAAATGTCTTTTAATTTCATGGCTTCTGTCACTGTTCACAGTGGTTTTGGAGCCTAAGAAAATAAAATCTGTCCTGCTTCCACTACTCCCCCTTTCTACTTGCCATGAAGTGATGGGACTGAATGCCATTATCTTCATATTTTGAATGCTGTTTCAAACCAGTTTTGTCATTCTCTTCTTTCACTGTCATAAAGATGCTCTTTAGCTCCTCTTCACTTTCTGCCATTAGACTGGTATCATCTGCATATCTGAGGTTGTTGACATTTCTCCCAGCAATCTTGATTCCAGTTTGTGATTCATCCGGCCCAGTATTTTGCATAATATGTTCTGCATAGAAGTTAAATAAGCAGGTTGACAATATATACCCTTGTCATACTCCTTTCCCTATTGTTAACCAGTCTGTTGTTCCATGGCTGGTTCCAACTGTTGCTTCTTGATCGACATACAGGTTTCTCAGGAGACAGGTAGAGTGGTCTGGTATTCCCATTTCTTTAAGAGTTTTCCAGTTTGTTGTGATCCACATAGCCAAAGGCTTTTGCGTAATCAATGAAACAGAAGTAGATGTTTTTCTGGATATTTACTCAATCTCTTTTTCCTATTCACTGTCACCAAATTAATGTCCACCGACAGATTATATGCCTAAATTAATTCTCAAAGTTGTGAATAATATCCAGTGTACAATAACATTCAATTGATCATTACAAAATTATTTTACTCTCATCTCCAAAATCAGTTATCTGACTCTGCCATGTTGTCCTATTTTATGTACATAAAAATTAACTGCATCATTTCCATTGACAGTCTATAAGAAAACACTTAGTAATAAACATAAGGCTGTCTTGGTGTACTACAGAGTTACATAACTGTAATACAATTGAACTGTACTTTAATTTTCAGTGATATTTGCATCTCAGTATATTCACTTGAATTAACGTTACTGCAAAGAGTTAATATAAAAATACTACATCAATTAACTGATAGGAAACCATTTTGGTTATGCCAATGTCCACCAGCCACCAAAGACCACCAGGAACATGTTGCCAAATAGAACTGATATTTGTTTTACCTAAAGAGACTGCAGACCACTGGGAACAGGGAATGTCTCAGAATCTAGCATACGTGGCTTCTTATAGGACTTGGGTTGTGTTAAATCATTGTGAAGATGGTATGCATATGACTCTTGCTTTCTGTTCTCATATGAAATTTTTTGACATTGTGTCATAAGAGTGTATACTTTATTTTCTAATTTCCTCAATAAATCCTGCTCTAGTACTCTGTTGAACACTTAACAGATATTTGATGATTTCAGTGTGAATCAGCCATAAATATACATATGTCCCCTCTCACCACTCAATATTCTCATCTTTTCCAACACTTAAAAACAACACATAAAAATAAATAAATACCTACAAAAATGTGTGATTGGTAAAAAGATGAGGTCTTGTAAATTTTAGAATGCTTCAGTTTAATCTAGCTTCATTTGCTTTATATTTATTTGAATTCCCCCAATATTCTGTCTGTATGTTTTCTGCCTCACTTGTGTTTTATTATTGTTAGATAATACTTCTTTTCTCCATTTCCATAGAGGTTTTTTAATTTTAATTTTGGAATTAAGAAAGGCTGATTTAAATATGAATTTCAATACCTTAACAAAGAGAATCGGAGAAGGCAATGACAACCCACTCCAGTACTCTTGCCTGGAAAATCCTATGGACGGAGAAGCCTGGTGGGCTGCAGTTCATGGGGTCGCTAAGAGTTCGACATGACTGAAGTGACTTAGCAGCAGCAGCAGCAAAAACAACAAAGAGAATAATGACAATTAAGTAGCTTGAGGAGAATGAATTGAAATTAACATCAAAGAGAACATGAAGATAATTATTAAAACTGGGAAATTTTTCAAACTACAATTGAAGATAATCAAATCCATGGATATTAAACCTAGAAGTAGACCTAAATGTATTCTAAATGGGAGAATGAACATTTAGAATAAGATTGGGGCTTTCCAGGCGGCGCTAGTGGTAAACAACTCAGCTGCCAATGCAGGAGAAACAGGTTTGATCCCTGGATAAGGAAGATCCCCACGCATAGGAAATATAAACCCACCACAGTATTCTTGCCTGGAGAATCCCATGGACAGAGGAGCTCAGAGAGTTATGGTCCACAGAGTCTCAAAGAGTCGGGCATGACTGAACAACTAACACTATAAATCCATGCTTCTTTATAACTAATAGCTAGATTGGTTATGGGCATATTTAAACAATTCCCAGGAAGTTGGTTTTGAAAATTGTTTGTATTAAGGGATCCTATTATTGGATTTACTGGCTTTCCTGATGTGGGAGAACCTAAATATTAACTTTCAAGTCACCATGAAAGATATGATGACATAATAAGCCAAGATTTTTTTGATTTGATTGATTACTTCAATAACTTAAAAAAAAAAAAAAAGACAGCAAGAGAGAAAGCAGAAAGATAGAGAAAAGACGGGGAGAGAGAAAGGGAAATGTTACCAAAGGACCATGTACTTAGTTTACATTATAATACGTAAATTTGAAATAATTAATTCTTTGCCAATGACTAGGCTTCCTTATTTCCTATTGAATAAACTGACTTCAAAAAGAAATTTTAACTTATCAATTTATGTGAAAGTATTAAAAATTCATTAAAACATATGTTGACAACTGCTTTTTAAATTGGCACTGCTAAGAAATGTCTAAAACAGAGACACATTTTAAAGAGGGTATAGCAGTACACAAGGGCAAGTTACATCAATGATATAAATGTTTTATTTATTGATTTAAAAAACTTGGATATGTATTTTATTTGCAATACGTGGTGCATACAATACTCACATAGCCACATGTGTATTAACTGGAATGTAGACTAGAGTATGGTTCAAATTGGCAAATGTCTAAACCAAAGGCACTAGATGAGACGAGATGAAATGTACTTCCATCTGAGAAACTTCTAAGAAAAGAGACTAAATGAGATAAAATAAAAATAACAGATGAGACTCCCTTGCCAATATTTAGTGCTTAATATTTAGTTAATCACTTTGGGTACTCTTTCTATATTATTTTTGACAGTGCTGAAGAAAGCTAATAAGGAAAAAATATTAAGACAACACCAATTATTTTGAGGGCATGCAGTTAGGTACACAGCAACTAACCTGAAGCTTTGTGGAATCCAGATGGAACAAGTAATCAGATTACTTGTGGGTGTTTTAATAGTACCCAGAGGGTATCATAAAATCACTCACCTTATGCTTAATATCCATATAGTTCTGTTTCTTTGAACTGTTACTTTAATCTTCCTTTTTATTGCTATCCACTTAAACTGATGCCTTATCTACAGATAAACTTAAAGGCAATATGTGAATGCTCACACACATCTCTTATCTCTCATTTTACTGTATTTTCTGCTTTTTCCATTGATATTTTAGTTGTCTGCCCTATACTGTGGCTATCATTCAAACTTTATATCTGAAAACTTCCATTTCTGTGTCTGTTTGCTGAATTTACTGTTGGTTTTGTCAGTAGGAATATAAACGTTAGAAACCAAATTGTGATGGGTTGGAAAAAATAGGAGGTATAGAAATATAGAAAGTGAGTAGAAATTGTATGTAGACATATCAGAAAAATTAAGCAGTTCGAAGTCTCATTTAACAGGTGGTTATATACATGCATGTGAGGTTAGCTTACATTATAGTGGTCTGAAGTAATATGTTCCCATGAATTGCTTAGTTGTCAGTAAGGCAATTTAAATAATGTTGCAACTTTTTTCTGATAAATGGAGAACATAATTTCAAATCAAACTGTGGGGTCCAGGAGTGTGTGAAGTGAAGTGAAAGACACTCAGTCATGTCTGACTTTTTGTGACCCCATGGACTCTATAGTCCATGAAATTCTCCAGGCCAGAATATTGGAATGGGCAGTCTTTCCCTTCTCCAGGGGATCTTCCAACTCAGGGATTGAACCCAGGTCTCCTGCATTGCAGGCAGAGTCTTACCAGCTGAGCTACCAGGGAAAGTCCCAGGAGTGTGTCATAGTTGGAAAACAAAGTGTATAAAACAAAAGGTATTATCAACTGTGTCAAAATGCTATTTAATAGGCCAAATAAATTAAAGTTGTAAATCAGATACCAGATTAACAATTTGGAGGTCACTGATGAACCTGATAAGATTAATAGTTGCACAATAGGGACAAAAAATCTATTTAGGTTCAAAATTAAGATAGAAATTGTTGGGTATTTTCTGAAAAAAGAAAAACCAAAAGCAAATAATTTGACACTGAACAGAATATTTTATCAGTATTTTTGTTATGATTGTTTTACTTTGTTTTGTTTTTATTCTTTTGTCTTTTTTTGTAAATTGAGAAATAGCAGGATGTTTATATGCTCATGGTTATTATCCAGTATAAAGTTGTGAATTGAGGAGTGAGCAGGTGAAAAGGGTGTTATGTAAAGAAAACATAAGAAATTGACTTAATAAATGAATATTAATAATTCCATTTTATTAGGAAGGTAGAGTGTATGGGTACAGATGTTGATAGGTGTCCACATGTGGTGTGAGGAATCTTTTAAGATTTTTAGAATTATCTCAGTTTGCCCTGTGAAGTAAGAAAAAAGTTATTAACTAGGAATAAGAAATGAAAACATGTTTGTTTTTTGAGGGGGAGGGGGTTACAGCATATTTTATTTTTTTTTTTACTGAAGTATAATTGATTTACAATAGTATATTAGCTTCAGATTTACAGTATAGTGATTTAATACTTTTATAGATTAAACTTCATTTATAGCTATAATAAGATATTGGCCGTATACCCTGTTCTATCAAATATGTCCTTGTAGGTTCTTTATTTTATACTTAGTATAAACTTAGTATATTTTGCACTTCTTAACTCCCTATTCCTATTTTGCACTGCCACCATGCCCCCAGCTTCCCTCTTCCAACTGGTAACCACAAATTTGTTCTCTATATCTGTGAGTCTATTTTTGCTTTTTATATATTATTTGTTTGTTTTACTTTTTAGATTCCACATACAAGTGACTGCATGCAGTATTTGTCTTTCTTTGACTTTTTTCAGTAAGCATAATATCCTCCAGGTCCATCCATGTTGTTGGTTTTTGAAAAGACTAGTGAAGGTGTAAAATGCTTTAGGGAAATGGGGAAGTGAGGCTAAAGATGTATAATGTGGCTCCTAACTAGTTTTAAGCCTCCTTGAGGTTACTGGTCATGATTTTTAAAGGGAGACCAATTAGTGTGACTGCTCTTTTCCTTCTGCTAGATTTACCTGTATTAAGTCCGGGCTCAAGGTAGGCAGGTAATTTAACCAGGTTATGGATTTTTCAGGCATATAAGGCCATATGAGAGAGGGACTAAGTTGTTGAGGAACATGAGAGGAAGTGATTATAAGAACTGACCATAACATTAACCTGGATAATCAGAAAAAAGAGGCTATCAAGATGATCAACATGTGACAGTAATTAGTGATGACAAGATATAGGGTTATCTCCATGGAAATGAGTAGCTTAGGCAAAGTGAAAGTTGAAATTATTTGAAAGAAGAATGAGTAGCATGATTCACATATTTGTTTTAAGGAAGGCAGAAAGGAAAACCGTTTGCTAGAGTCAAGAAAGATAATGGAGATTGTGTATGCATGCTCAGTCGCTTCAATCATGTTGGACTCTTTGAGACCCTATGGACTGCCACGTTCCTCTGTCCATGGGATTTCCCAAGCAAGAATACTTGAGTGGATTGCCATGTCCTCCTCCAGGGGATTTTCCTGACCCAGGAATTGAACTGATATCTCCTGCGTCTCCTGCATTTCAGGCAGATTCTTTACCCACTGAACCACCTGGGAAGCCCCAAAGTGGAGACTACTCTAACTTAAACATAGTGCTGAGAAGAAACCGGGGGCAGGAAGAGTCATTGTCTTAGTGGGCTGCAGCAGGAGCATTTCAGACGTTGCCTGAATTTAGAGCAAGACGATGAGGAAGATTCTCAGAAAGTGCTTGAAAACATAGAGAAATTTACTGATTTTGCACTGGGAAGTGAAGGGGACAGAGCCATGTTTTCATGAGTTAGGGGTGAGTGGGAGATGGAGAGAGGGAACAGAGTATGAAAAGACATTAGGATAGGAGAGATGAGGGTGGCCTGAGACTCTGAGATTCTGGTGTCAGGTGTCAGCACATTCACAGAAATAAAGGATATATGTAGATTAGTTGAGATGACCTAAAGACATTTGATAATGGTAGTGATGGGGACAGAGGTGACTGGAACCTGTCTAGTTGATGTAGCTTAGGATATCTGTAAAGTAAGGATCTTACTCTGAGCTTTCATGTCCTCTCTTTATGTGGGCCAATTGTATGAGGGTTAAATTGAATCAAGAGGAAAAATATGCTTGTATTTGAGTCATCATGTGCTTTTCAACCCTTAAAATTTTGAGCAAATTTAAACCTCTGCATACTATATAGCAAACGAAGAAATATGGTAGAAAACAAAACATTCTAGGCGATATGAAACTTGAAACCAGAGTATGAAGAATTAAATATAACTGTCTTGGAAACCAGCACTATTTAATAGTGGAATGGAGGTAATATATGCCAGAGCCATACAAACTTTTGCTGCTGGTGCTGCTAAGTCGCTTCAGTCGTGTCTGACTCTGTGCGACCCCATAGACTGCAGCCCACCAAGCTCCCCCATCCCTGGGATTCTCCAGGCAAGAACAATGGAGTGGGTTGCCATTTCCTTCTCCAATGCATGAAAGGGAAAAGTGAAAAGTGAAGTCACTCAGTCATGTCACACTCTTAATGACCCCATGGCCTGCAGCCTACCAGGCTCCTCCGTCCATGGAATTTTCCAGTCAAGAGTACCGGAGTGGGTTGCCAGTGCCAATATTTTTTAATAAAATTTGTTAGATGTTTGATAAAGCACAGTAAACATGTTCAAGGGTATTGCTTCTATAGCTTTACACGTATTTAAATTTAAGCTCAAATGAACATATTATGTTAATTATTACATTGGACAAGATGCCTTGTAAAGAGTAAGTATTGTTATACCAACAAGTACAATCTATGTTACTTGGATTCTGTTGCATGCATTGATTATTTTTGATGTCACATTTTATAAGGTCCAGGTGACCTGCTTTTCAGATCTGACTTGGTAAACAGAATTACTTTGTAATGGTAAAAGTTATTTTTTCTCTCTGAGACATGCTAAAGGTCATGATGTTCATGTTCACCCCCTGAAGATCTCAAAGATAACTTACCCATGGGGACTCATTATTTCTCTCCCTGTTGAAATTCATATTTTTATCTTTAGACTTGCATCTGTAAAAAGTTGGCATGTGGGAAAATAACTGCATCTACTGTATAATACAGTGCATAAAAAGGCAGAAAAACAAACTTTATTGCCATTCAGGACACTAACTTTTGTATTGAAGGAAATCAAGTTATATTTATCTTATTGTAACATAAGGGGAAAACTTTCAAAATTATTTATTGATAGTAAAAGAAATTCACTGCTTATTGTATGTATTTTGTGTCTGTGTGTATGTGTGTGCACATGTGTGCTCAGTCATGTGCAACTCTTTGCAACTTCATGGACCGCAGCCTGCCAGGTTCCTTTGCTCCATGGAATTATCTAGGCAAGAATATTGAAGTGAGTTACCATTTCCTACTGCATATTGTATGTATTAATATAGATCAATTATGCTTTAGTAACAAAATCACAACTTCACTTCCTTAAATTCAAAAAGGTGTATTTCTTGTGAGGGATTGGCTGGATTGTTCCTTTTATTTCTGTAGTGTCCTCACTGCAGCATCCAGCCTAGTTGAGTAGATATACTAGAATACTGCTAGTCATCATGGCTATAGGAAATAAATTTTGGAGGGCTTTACTCTGCAATTAGATGTTCTAGTTGGGACAGTTAATCACAGGTCTCTACCACTGCCAAGGAACCCAGACGTTCAATCCTACCCATATGAGGAAAATGGAGAGAATTAAATAATATATAATTATATAATATTAATAATCATTATGTTGGTGTCATTATTCACTGCATTTTCTTTTGGGATTTCTAAGGGAGCTGATAATAGTGTTATTAGAATATGTCTATAGATTATACTTGAAAAGACAAATCAAATGAGACTCACCACTAGTGTGGATAGAGAGAATATAGATATTACAGAATTGTTTTTTTGTCAAGGAAAACCTTAACTTGATTTGTTAATAACAAAAAGGAGAAAGTTTACATGTTAATTGCTGCTGCTAAGTCACTTCAGTCGTGTCCAACTCTGTGTGACCCCAGAGATGGCAGCCCACCAGGCTCCCCCGTCCCTGGGATTCTCCAGGCAAAAACACTGGAGTGGGTTGCCATTTCCTTCTCCAATGCATGAAAGTGAAAAGGGAAAGGTGAAGTCGCTCAGTCGTGTCCGACTCCTAGCGACCCCATGGACTGCAGCCTACCAGGCTCCTCTATCCATGGGATTTGCCAGGCAAGAGTACTGGAGTGGTTGCCATTGATTAGATCTATGCTAAACCCACATGTAAATGTTAATATGAATGTAATATAAACAGAGTTTATGGATTAAACAATACATTGTCATAAAATAATTTACACTCTCATCAAGAGGTTCTTTAGTTTCTTTTCACTTTCTGCCATTAGAGAGGTATCATTTACATAAGAATTATAACGTTTATGATTTTGGTTTTATTTCTCTTTTGATTTTCTTATAGTTTGTAAGCAAACAGATATCAGGCTTGTTCATCTTGAATCTTGTAAGACTCTAGGAACAGATATTCATTCTGAAAAACCACATAGTAAATTAAGTGGCCAAAAACAGAGAAAAAGGATTTAATTTTCCCCAAAAGTCCAAACAGAAGAAACAAAGAAGAATACAGATTACTGACTAAAAATAGTTGATGTGAGTTTAAGAAAAATGGGATCTGGGGAACTTGGGAGCTAGGGGATATATGTATAATTGTGGCTGCTTCATACTGTTGTATGGCAAAAACCAAAACAACATTATAAAAATTAAAAAACAAAATATAACATTAAAATATTAATAAAAATAAAAATTCATATTAATCTAAAAGTAAACATTGGTTTTGGCCATCAAGCAAAGGAAAATATAATTCAAATATGCACGTGTTTATATATAAGTTTATGAATATAGGAATCTATATTAATGTGTCACAATGTATATTCATTTTAGAATGTTTAAGTACCCAAATTCTTTTTCTTCTAAGATATGAGAAAAATAAATTTTTAAATTTTAAACTGTTGTGTAGTGTACTAAATATAGATTTCTCTTTTAAAAGCTAGTTTTTTGAATATTTATTTTTATCTAGGCTTTCATCTGGGAAAAAAGTTTGTGAATGTTGCTGTTCAGTCCCCCAGTCAGGTCCGTCCTACTCTTTGAAACCCCATGAACTGCAGCATGCCAGGCCTCCCTGTCTCTCACCATCTCCTGAAGTTTGCCCAAGTTCATGGCCATTGCATCAGCAACGCCATCCAGCCATCTCATCCTCTGACACCCTCTTTTTCTGTCCTCAATCTTTCCCAGCATCAGGGACTTTACCAGTGAGTGGGCTGTTGGCATCAGGAGACCAAATACTGGAGCTGATTCAGCTTCAGCATCAGTACTTCCCGTGAGTATTCAGGGTTGTGTTCCTTTAAGTTTGACTGGTTTGATCTCTTTGCTGTCCAAGGGACTCTCAGGCGTCTTCACCACCACAGTTCAAAAGCATCAGTTTTTTGATGCTCTTCCTTCTTGACAGTCCAGATCTCACAACCCTATGTGACCACTGGGAAGACCATAATCTTGACTATACACACCTTTGTTGGCAGAGTAATGAGAGAGTTAATTCCTAGGTAGGTTGATAAGGAGTCCAGGGCCCTTGAGGAGGAGAAAGGGACAAACATTTTTTTCTATATTGCTCTGTTTTAGTCATATAAGATGTTTTTTCTTAACCTCTGAGTTGTTACGACAACAACCTTTAAGACTAACTTTCTTTAAGCCCAGAGCTAATGATTACACAACAAAACAACTCATCCCTGGTTAAGGGTATGTTCTTCCTTATGCTCTGTACTAATTGCCTGGAAAATCTCATGGATGGAGAAGCCTGGCAGGCTATAGTCCATGGGGTTGCAAAGAGTCTGATAGGACTGAGCAACTTTCACAATGATTATATAACAACAATTTATCTTGCTCAAGGACATGTTTCTCCTTCTTAACCAGAACTTCTGACTAATCTTGTTATCTTCAGAGGCCTGTATCTTGTGTAGATGGGTCTGGTAAGACCTTTCTATTGTTAGATCTAATCTTGTTAATTTAAGATGTATGTTGTAGGAATGGGTCTGATAAAAGTATATAAGTCCTTGATAGGACTAGGGAGGGGGGCACTCTCAATCCCCCTTCTGATGTCTATGTCAGAAGCTTTTTCTGTCTTTTTTCTCTGTAATAAAACTTCTGCTGTACAAAAGCTCTGAGTGATCAATCCTAGTTCCTGGTCCCAGAGCTAAATCTTGAGAGATCATGAATCTGACATCATTCACCATAAGCTATCAGTAATGTCTCTGCTTTTCAACACTGTCTAGGTTTGCCATGGCTCTCTTGCCAAGAAGCAACTGTGTTTTGATGTCATGGCTGCAGTCACTATCTGCAGTGATTTTAGAGCCCAGAAAGAGGAAATCTGTCACGACTTCCACCTTTTCCCTTTCTATTTGCCATGAAGTAATGAGATCAGATGCCATGATCTTAGTTTTAAGCTGGCTTTTTCACTCTCCTCCTTCACCCTCATTAAGAGGTTCTTTAGTTTCTCTTTGCTTTCTGCTATTAGAGAGGTATCATCTGCATATCTGAGGTTGTTGATGCTTCTCCTGTCTATCTTGATTCCAGTTTGTAACTCATCCAGCCCAGCATTTCTCATCATGTGCTCAGCATACAGGTGAAATAAACAGGGTGATAACAGACATCCCTGTCATTCTCTTTTATCAATATGGAACCAATCAGTTGTTCCATACAGGGTTCTAACTGTTGCTTCTTGACTTGCATACAGGTTTCTCAGGAGACAGGTAAGATGGTCTGGTATCCCCATCTCTTTAAGAACTTTCCACAGTTTGTTATGATGCACACAATCAAAGGCTTTAGGGTAGTCAATGAAACAGAGGTAAAATTTTTTTTGGAATTCCATTGCTTTCACTATGATTCAGTAAATGTTGGCAAGTTGATCTCTGGTTCATCTTCCTTTTCTAAACACAGCTTGGAGATCTGGAAGTTTTCAGTTCACATAATGCTGAAGCCTAGCATGCAGGTTTTTAAGCATGACATTACTAGCATGGGAGATGCATGCAATTGTCCCATGGTATGAACATTCTTTAGTACTATCCTTCTTGGATATTTGTGTCATGCGAGTGTATGTTCCTCAGTTCTTTGTCTCATCACAACAAAGATTTGGAGCAATGGACATTAAAGCCCTTGGTGCTCTCGGGTCTTGGACAAACCATGCTACAGCTCTTAAGCAAATCAATGTTACAGCTCCATTTTATTTAGAAGATAGCAGGAGAATCCAAGACTCAAAGAGAAGAGAGTGGAGGAGTGTGCAGGGGAGGGAGAGAGAGAGTGAGAGAGAGAGAGAGAAAGAGCACACGCACGAGGGAGAGAGAGTCTGTGAGAAAGCACTTTGGCTCTTCCTTTTATATGTTTTTTTCCTCCAACTGGGCCTGCCCTATGCAAATTGGGCTTAGCCAGGAGTGCTGTTTGTTCTGCCTGAAGTCTTCACTCTGGTCCTCGGACCTTCCTTGGACCTTCCTTGTCTTTTAGCCACTGCCATTTTGGACTCCTTTTACCTAGTCTACCTACCTAACATTTGGATGAGGATTTTCCAAATATAGTCCTGTGGCCACTGTTGTGTCTTCCAGATTTGCTGACATATTGAGTGCAACACTTTGATAGCATCACCCTTTAGGTTTTGAATAGCTCTACTGGAATTCCATTGCATCCACTAGCTTTATGAACAGCAGTGCTTCTTCTAAGGCCACACTGACTTCACAGTCCAGAATGTCTGGCTCTGGGTGAGTGACCACATCATCATGGTTATCTGGTTCATTAGTATCCTTTTTTGAACAGTTCTTCCAGGTATTATTTCCATCTCTTTTTGATCTCTTCAGCTTCTACTAGATCTCTACCATTTATGTCTTTTATTGTGCCTATCTTTGGGTGAAGTGTTTCCTTGATATTTCCAATTTTTCTAAAAAGATCTTCAGTCCTTCCCCTTCTCTTGTTTTCCTCTATTTTCATGCATTGTTTATTGAAGAAGGCTTTCTCGTCTCTCTTTCTTATTCATTGGAATTCAGTGTTTAGTTGGATGTACCTTTCCCTTTCTATCTTGCTTTTTGTTTGTCTTCTTTCTTCAACTATTTGTAAGGCCTCCTCAGGTAGCTACTCTGCCTTCTTGCTTTTCTTTTTCTTTGGGAGTTTTTGTTCATGGCCTCCTGAACAATATCACAAACCTCTGTCCATAGTTCTTCTGGCACAATGTTTACTAGATCTAATCTCTTGAATCACTAGGCCAGCCAAGTATGACTTAAATCAAATCCCCTATGAACATGCAGTGGAGGTGAAAAATAAAATCAAGGGGTTAGGAAATTTGTGATTATACATTTTTAAAATTTTGTAGAAATTATGATAATAAATCTGTACTCTGTTAAACCATCTTACTCAAAGTTGCATTTGAAATAAGACTAGTTGAATGAAGAGACTGGAACTGTAGGATGTTTTTCTTTTGAAATAAGACAGTGTGTTGATTGAACATTGTCTTGGCCCAAGCAATACTGTACTATCTCCATCTGTATAGAGAAAAGCAAGAAGAGGAACAGCTAACCACATTCCCCTTCTCCACAATAGATTCAGTGAAAGGCAGGGGACTAAAAAACATGAGTGCAAACTCTCTGATGGGCTATTATAAAGAATTTGAAAGGAACTTTTAGCAATCATCTCTTCTGCAGAGTCAGCTTGACAAACCATGAGATTTAGGAGTCCAAAGTCAATCTCTCCTAACACGATTTTTCTGTCTTCTATTTTTCAACATTTACTTCAGTTTTTATTTTTTAAAACCCTGTAATTACTCCTCATTGCTTTAAGCACAGTTAAGTGTTCTTTTCTTCCCTCTGGTTTACTGAGATATAGTTGACATATAGCACTGTATAAATTTAAGCATAGTGATCTTACTTATATACCTTATGAAATGATTACCACAAAAACTTCAGTGAACATCCATTATTCCATAAAGATACAATATAAAAGAAAAAAAAATTCCCTTTTGATGAGAACTCTTAGGATTTACACTTCTAACAACTTTCACATATAACATATAGAGGTGTTAACTGTATTAGTAATGCTTTGTTTCATTCCTAGTACTTATTGATCTAATAACTGGGAGTGGTACCTTTGACTACACTCATCCAATTCCCCCTACTGTCAACCCTTTTAAAGTATAATTGACCTATAATACTATGTTAGTTTCTGATGCAGAGGACAGTGATTTGATATCTCTATGTATTACACATATAGAACAATTCAATATTTTTAATGTCACATACTAAGTATTATCTCCCCTATGATAATGTCTGTGACATCATGTCAAGATTTGGATCAAGTAAATGTATGCACATACATACAAAATGGAATAGTATTTGGCAATAAAAAAGAAGGAAATCTTCCCTTTTCCAATGATGATATAGATGACCTTGAGGTCATCATTATGTTAAGTGACTATGTTAGATAGAAAAAGTCTAACACTGTATATTTTCACTTATATGTGGAATCTGAAAAATGCCAAGTTCATAGAAATAGAGAGCAGAGCAGAATGGTGACTACCAGAGGCTGGAGGGTGGGAAAACGGAGAGTTGTTGGTCAAAGAGTATAAACTCAGTTGTGAGATGAATAAGTTCTAGGGATCTAATGTATAGCATGATGATTACAATTAACAATACTGTATTATATACTTGAAAGTTGTTAAAAGGATAGATATTAATGTTAACATTAAAAAAAGAGATTAAAATGTAATATATGAGGAGGATGGAGACATTAACTAAACCTTTTGTGCTAAGCATTTTATAATATATATTGTATCAATCACCATATTGTACATATTAAACTTATATATATGTTATATGCCAATAATATCTCAATAGAACTGGAAAAAAATAAGTCCAAGTGCTTCAGGATTTTCCACCTCTTCCCTCCAACTCCCTTCTCACCCTTGCTGCTGCTACTGCTAAGTCACTTCAGTTGTGTCCAACTCTGTGCGACCCCATAGATGGCAGCCCACCAGGCTCCCCGTCCCTGGGATTCTCCAGGCAAGAACACTGGAGTGGGTTGCTGCCAGGAGCCAGCATATTGCATACTGAGTGCATATTGCATATTGAGTGCAGCACTTTCCACAGCATCATCTTTCAGGATCTGGAATAGCTCAACTGGAATTCTATCACTGCCAGGAGCCAGCGTGAGGAGCTCCACCCATGACAAAGATCATGAGGAAGGAGGCTCGGCATACGCAAAGGCGGGATCGAGCCTCAGGAGTCCACCTGGAAATTCTTGAGCATTTACATCCAAAACCAGAGTCTGCCTACTTTCTGCTTTGTGCTTTCACCTATACCTCTGACTTTATGGGGGGCTGTCCCCCACTACCTCTCTGAAAAAAGAGTTAGCTTACAGCTCCAGTTAATAATTCCTGGGTGTGACAGTGTTTCAACCTACAAACTCCTTTGGAAATACTCTAGCCTGCCTGAATAGGTTTTTCTGGCCACATGTGATTGTTCAGAGCCTCCCAACTGTGAGAGGCAGGAGATGTTCTAAACTGTCTAAACACAGATTCTTTTGAGTAGTTAAAAGATTGATTAGAAATTGTATTGGTGAAGGGATTTTCACTTGTTGGGCCAATGTATGCTGCTAGGTTTCCATATCCCTTACCTGCTGTGTCCCTGGCAGTGTATTGATTAATAGAATTGGTGTAAGTAGTAGCTTTAATGTTTGTAACCTGGGACCCTTGAGTTAATTCTTTTCCTTGTTATAGCCCACCACACCTTTGCTCTGTAGGAATGCAACTTTATCTAATGCTTTTGGAGGGTGGCTCCTGACCAATCACCTTTAGAGAAAAATAAGTTTTCTGAAGAAAGGGTCTTAAAATGTTAACAGGCCTCCGGGCCAGAAGATGATGCAAATCACCTAAGCTTTTGCATATGATAAGTTTGCAGGAAGAAAGCCTGGCTTGCTGCATGACTCTACCCCTTCCCCCATTATCCTCTATGCATAACTTAAGGTATAAAAATTACTTTGGAAAATAAAGTGCGGGCCTTGTTCACCAAAACTTGGTCTCACCATGTCGTTCTTTCTCTTACCTTCTGGCTGAATTATTCAGCCTCTTTCCTCCACTGAATTTCCTCACTGAGCTATCCTTATTTCAGCCTCTTTTCTCCACTGAATTTCCTCACTGAGCTATCCTTATTCTATTACTCTTTATATCTTTGATAAATATTTAAATAAATAGGTCGCCTACGCCGTCTCTCCTTCGAATACCCTGGATCAGCCAGGGCTGGACCCCAGCAGGTTGCCATTTCCTTCTCCAACGCATGAAAGGGAAAAGTGAAAGTCAGGTCGCTCAGTCGTGTCCGACTCTTAGGGACCCCATGGACTGCAGCCTACCAGGCTCCTCTGCCCATGGGATTTTCCAGGCAAGAGTACTGGAATGGGGTGCCATTGCCTTCTCCGCCTCTTACCCTTACCACTACTACAAATACAAATGTCTATTTATCCTGTGTAGCCTCATATTTCGGAGAAGGCAATGGCACCCCACTCCAGTACTTTTGCCTAGAAAATCCCATGGACGGAGGAGCCTGGTAGGCTGCAGTCCGTGGGGTGGCAAAGAGTCGGACACGCTGAACGACTTCACTGTCACTTTTCACTTTCATGCTTTGGAGAAGGAAATGGCAACCCATTCCAGTGTTCTTGCCTGGAGAATCCCAGGGACGGGGGAGCCTGGTGGGCTGCTGTCTATGGGGTCGCACAGAGTCGGACACGACTGAAGCGACTTAGCAGCAGCAGCAGCAGCAGCAGCAGTCTCATATTTAGCACTCTCAGGAGACTTCTTTAAACTCCAAGTCCAAATTAGACCTCTGATTATAAAGCAACATAGCATTCTGTGCTATGTATTATACAATATTGTATAGTCAAGCTCAAAAATTCTGATTCAAGCAGCAAGAGAAATAAAAGGAGACAGAATGTATTATCATGACATTAATTAAACTGCCAATTGATGCTTTTCTATTCTGAGACAAAATGAATTGCTAGATTGCATAGTATTCTATCTCAGCTCAGGGCTTACTCCTTTATTTCCTTTGCTTCTGATTCCAGGAAACTATAGAATGTTTTCAGAAAACAAAAGTAATACCTGGTATTCTCAGTTAACAGTCAAACCAAATAAATTATCCTTTTTCCTTTTGAAATATATAATCTATTTCTTTCTCCATGCCCTACATTTTAAAAATTAAATGAAAGAATAAACAGTTGAGTCTAGAGTGTTTTTCTATAACCTCATCAAATCTGGAGTTAAATCAAGAAAACTGAGTAAGGAAATGTTTAGATCTGAATGATTAATATGACTTCTCAAAAGAATCTTTTCTTAACAAGGAATGTGTAGTGAAAGGACATATTTCCATATTCAATTATCTAGAATTATAGGAAATAAATTCCTGCTTTTAAGTGCTAAGAACTCAGAAATAGTGAGGATTTCTTTCAGAGAATCTTTCTCTGTAAACCAGAGAAAATGCTTTCCAAAAAACAGAATTACTGACCCTACTGAATCCCTATCACCCTTCATTTTACTATATAAAAAAGTCAAACTACCTTTTTAGATACTGGAGACATAAATACATTGTCATTTCTTTTCTTTAGCATAAATCATTGCACGTATGATTATGTATTTGTTAGGCAACTAGAATAGAAAAAGAAGTCTAAAATGGCAGTGGCTAAAAAACAGACAAAGCAAGGGGGAAAGCCCAAGAAAAGGGAACGAAGGAAAAATCCGAGGACCTGAGTAGGAACCTCAGGTGAAAAAAGAGGAGGAAGAAACAAACACGTCCACCTGCTGCCCCACTATAGGTTGTTGTCATTCAGTTGCTCAGTCCTGTCCAGCTCAGTCCTGTCCAACTCTTTGACACCCCCATGGGCTGCAGCGTGCCAGGCTTCCCTGTCCTTCACCATTTCCCTGAGCTTGCTCAAACTTATGTCCACAGAGTCAGTGATGCCATCCTACCATCTCATCCTCTGCCGTCCCCTCCTCCTCCCATCTTCAATCTTTCCTAGCATCAGGGTCTTTTCTAATGAGTCAGTTCTTCCCATCAGATGTCCAAAGTACCGGAGCATTAGCTTCAGTATCTGTCACTCCAATGAATATTCAGGGTTGATTTCCTTTAGGATTGACTGGTTGGATCTTGCAACTTGGATCTTGACTCTTGGATCTTAAGAGTCTTCTCTAACACCACAGTTCGAAAACACCAATTTTTTAAAGAAGGCTCTCAGCCTTCTTTATGGTCCAACTCTCACATCCATACATGACTGCTGGGAAAACCAGAGCTTTGATTAGACGGACTTTTGTCAGCAAAGTAATGTTTCTGTTTTTTAATATGCTGTCTAGGTTGATCATAACTTTTCTTCTGAGGAGCAACTGTCTTTTAATTTCATGGGTGCAGTCATCATCCACAGTGATTTTGGAGCCTAAGAGAATAGTCTGTCACTGTTTCCCCATCTATTTGCCATGAAGTGGTGGGACCGGATGCCATGATTTTCGTTTTTTGAATATTGAGTTTTAAGCCACCTTTTTCACTCTCCTCTTTCACCTTCATCAAGAAACTCTTTTAGTTACTCTTTGCTTTCAGCCATAGGGTGGTCTCATCTACATATTTGAGACTGTTGATGTTTCTCCCCACAGTCTTGATTCTAGCTTGTGCTTCATCCAGCCTGGCATATAAGTTAAATTATCAGAGTGACAACATACAGCCTTGACGTACTCCTTTCCCAATCTTGAACCAGTCCATTGTTCTATGTTGTGTTTTAACTGTTGCTTCCTGATCTCCACACAGGTTTCACAGGAGGCAGTTAAGGAGGTCTGGTATTCCCATCTCTTGCCACAGTTTATTGTGATCCACAGAGTCAAAGGCTTTAGCATAATCAATGAAGCAGAAGTAGATATTTTTCTGGAATTCTCTTGTATTTCTATAGTCCAATGGTTGTTGGCAATATGATCTTTGGTTCCTCTGCTTTTCCTTAATTCAGCTTGAACATCTGAAAGTTCTTGGTTCATGTACTGTTGAAGCCTTGCTTGGAGAATTTTGAGCATTACTTTGCTAGCAAGTGAAATGAGTGCAATTGTGCCTAATTTTCATACGTCAAGGTAGGGGACAGAAGGAGACAAAAAGGAAGAGGGAGCCAAAATGGGTGGAAGCCACTCTGCACTCAAGCCTCAGGGTTGTACTAACCAATTAAAACTCTGAGCTGTAACACAGCTGTAACACTGGTCTATCCTTTCAAATTTTTGTTTAGTTGAGACTGGTCCAAGGAAATTACACACTTTCCCAACATATCCATGTGCAAGTGGTCCACCAGAATGTAAGCTCTATGAAAGCAGACACTGTGTATGTATGTCTTGGACAAAACTATGTGCCATTACCCTACCAGATGCTGATGATATAAGTATTCAATAAATATCTGTGGTTGAATGGATGAAATAAATAATAATGTGTGTGCACAGATAAGCAAAAAGCATGTTTATAATACCATAATGCTACAAGCTATTTTTTCCATTGTCTTCATTTTTAATGACATGTGTTTTTCTGATAGACATTTTAGTACAAGGAAAGTTTTCATCTTTGAAAACATTTCTTGGTTGACATTTCTTTTGTGACTATGAATTATGTCTCTAAATAATTATGAAACCATCTATTGTGTGCCTTACTAAACTTTGTTTTCCCATGTCTTCATTTAGGGTCTGCCATAATTTATGCACTCAATAAAAATGTGCTAAATGTTTACTTGTACGTAGCTTAAAAAGAAGTTAAATGAAAGTAATTTTAGAGGATATATTGATTCTGATATGGATTTACTGAAAAATTATATTTTCTTGTTTATCAGTATTACTCCACAATTATCAAGAGCAAAAAAGATATTGCATGTTATTCCAGTATTTTAGTCCGCTGAGTATATAAACTACTTTACATCTCCCAATGTTTTATAATTACTTGCAATCTCTAAATGTATTACTTATGCACTTTATATACATTAAAGTTCATTGTAGAGAGAATTTACCTGTTTAAAATGTATTTTCCTAGTGTAGAATGAAAATGTATTTTGATATCAGGAAAATATACGGTTTGGTGATAAACAGTAGCTATATTGTGCCAATGTATTTGAGGTGAATCATAAGATATAAACTCTAGAAACTCTATAAACAATCCAGATTCAGTCAAATACTTCAAAACCATCACATTCTGAAGAAACAAAATCAGTTCAGTCACTTGAATCTCTCAGTCATGTCTGAATCTTTGCCACCCCATGAATTGCAGCACGCCATGCCTCCCTGTCCATCATCAACTCCTGGAGTTCATTCAAACTCATGTCCATCGACTCGGTGATGCCATCCAGCCATCTCATCCTCTGTCGTACCCTTCTCCTATTGCCCCCAATCTCTCCCAGCATCAGGGTCCTTTCCAATGAGTCAACTCTTCGCATCAGGTGGCCAAAGTACTGCAGTTTCAGCTTTAGCATAATTCCTTCCAAAGAACACCCAGGACTGATCTTCTTTAGAATGGACTGGTTAGATCTCCTTGCAGTCCAAGGGACACTCAAGAGTCCTCTCCAACACCAAAGATCAAAAGCATCAGTTCTTCAGTGCTCAGCTTTCTTCACAGTCCAACTCTCACATCCATACACAACTCTCACATCCATACATGACCACAGGGAAAACCATAGCCTTGACTAGACGGACCTTTGTTGGCAAAGTAATGTCTCTGCTTTTGAATATGCTATCTAGGTTGGTCATAACTTTCCTTCCAAGGAGTAAGCGTCTTTTAATTTCATGGCTGCAACCACCATCTGCACTGATTTTGGAGCCGCAAAAAATAAAGTCACAGTTTCCACTGTTTCCCCATATATTTCCCATGAAGTGATGGGACCAGATGCCATGATCTTAATTTTCTGAATATGGAGCTTTAAGCCAACTTTTTCACTCTCCTCTTTCACTTTCATCAAGAGGCTTTTTAGTTCCTCTTCACTTTCTGCCATAAGGGTGGTGTCATCTGCCCATCTGAGGTTATTGATATTTCTCCCGGCAATCTTGATTCCAGATTGTTCTTCCAGCCCGCGTTTCTCATGATGTACTCTGTGTATAAGTTAAATAAGCAGGATGACAATATACAGCCTTGACGAACTCCCTTTCCTATTTGGAAGCAGTCTGTTGTTCCATGTCCAGTTCTAACTGTTGCTTCCTGACCTGCATATAGGTTTCTCAAGAGGCAGGTCAGGTGGTCTGGTATTCCCATCTCTTTCAGAATTTTCCAGTTTATTGTGAGCTACACAGTCAAAGGCTTTGGCATAGTCAATAAAGCAGAGATAGATGTTTTTCTAGAACTCTCTTGCTTTTTTGATGACCCAGTAGATGTTGGCAATTTGATCTCTGGTTCCTCTGCCTTTTCTAAAACCAGCTTGAACATCTGGAAGTTCATGGTTCACATATTGCTAAAGCCTGGCTTGGAGGATTTTGAGCATTACTTTACTAGCATGTGAGATGACTGCAATTGTGTGGTAGTTTGAGCATTCTTTGGCATTGCCTTTCTTTGGGATTGGAATGAAAACTGACCTTTTCCAGTCCTGTGGCCACTACTGAGTTTTCCAAATTTGCTGGCATATTGAGTGCAGCACTTTCACAAAGTCATCTCTCAGGATTTGAAATAGCTCAAATGGAATTCCATCACCTCCACTAGCTTTGTTCATAATGATGCTTTCTAAGGCTCACTTGGCTTCACATTCCATGATGTCTGACTCTAGGTGTGTGATCATACCATCATGATTATCTTGGTCATGAAGATATTTTTTGTACAGTTCTTCTGTGTATTCTTGCCACCTCTTCTTAATATCTTCTGTTTCTGTTAGGTCCATACCATTTCTGTCCTTTATAGAGCCTATCTTTGAATGAAATGTTCCCTTGGTATCTCTGATTTTCTTGAAGAGATCTCTAGTCTTTCCCATTCTGTTGTTTTCCTCTATTTCTTTGCATTGATCACTGAGGAAGGCTTTCTTATCTCTCCTTGCTATTTTTTGGAACTCTGCATTCAAATGCTTATATCACTCCTTTTCTCCTTTGCTTTTTGCTTCTCTTCACAGCTATTTGTAAGACTTCCTCAGACATCCATTTTGCTTTTTTGCATTTCTTTTCCATGGGGATGGTCTTGATCCCTGTCTCCTGTACAATGTCACGAACCTCCATCCATAGTTCATCAGGCACTCTATCAGATCTAGTCCCTTAAATCTATTTTTCACTTCCACCATATAGTCATAAGGGATTTGATTTAGGCCTTTGATTTACTTTTGACCTTAAACATGCAATTGTAACACTTTGTAGTAAAGAACTTTGGTTTGAAGTGGAAAACTAATTAATACAACAGGTCGGAAAACATTTCTGAGACCCTGTTTACTGCTTTAATTGGCAGTTTTAGAAGATTTGGTTAAAAGGAAAACCTTAATGGGATCAAAGAAGGAAATTTAGAATGAAACAATTTCTAAAGTTATACTAACGTTCATTGTGTGTTTATGCCTTGCATATCCCTGCATGACAAAATTCTATTAGAGATATTTCTTGTACTAACTAATGTATTGATTTTTAGTAACTCTCTGTGCAAGTCCAATATGTTTATTAATATTTAATACTATAAATTAAAAATATAAACCTTTTGCCACAATTCTTGTTAACCAATGCAAATTACAATGCAATAATTTCACTGCAATGAGAAAATGGAATTTGCTTTATACAAAGAAAAAAAAAATACTGCCTTTCCTATAAGTGAACATATGTAGAAAACAAATAGTCCTTTATAATCAATACATAAATGTATTCAGTAATGGAAGACCTGGGTATTGAAACAATAAGCATTTAAGTTCATGGACAGATTCTCATTTCCCAGAGAGTTTGTCTGCATAGAAACCTGAAGCTTAACCCACATTTACTGTCATAACCTTAAACAATTTGAAGGTTATTTAGTGCATTGCTTCTGTAGTGTGAATCTTGCTGTTTATCTGCTGTCATCTCTTTCTTTCTTTATTTCTTCTCTCTTAAGGAACCTTTGGTTCTTGAGACTTAACAATTCTTATTATTTAGTATTCACTCAATAAAAATAACTTTGTTTTAATTAATGTCATTTTCTTTCTCTTGCAACCAAAAACTTCTACAAGTATGGCCTTAGTTTTCACAGAGAGCAAAATATTGAAGGCTAACTTAGACAAGAAGGCTGGCAAACTCTCATAATTATTACAAGAGCCATATTTCTAATTTCAATAACAATAAGGATGCAATTTGGGTCCTCCCAGGTGGTGCGAGTAGTAAAGAACCTGCCTGCCAATTCAGGGGACATAAGAGACGTGGGTTCCATCCCTGGGTTGGAAAGATGCCCTGGAGGAGGACATGGCAACCTACTCCAGTATTCTTGCCTGGAGAATAACATGGGCAGAAGAGCCTGGTGGGCTACCGTCCATAGAGTCACCAAGAGTTGGATATGACTGAAGTGACTTAGCACACATGCATGCAACGATGCAACCTAATGTGCAGAATACAGATGCATAGGCTAAATGTATGTATGTATGTATGGCCCAAGTTACTTACTTTCTACTGGTACTTGACAAAAGCAATACACAAGATGAGTTGGAAGAATCAATAAAAGAGTAACATTTGAAATATTATTTAAAGAGTATGGAATTTAAATATTCTGAATCTGAAAGAATATTCAAGAATAACAAGTAATATGGGGAGACTGGAGCAAAGATTATATGAAAAAATGAAATGGAAAATGACATTAAAAAGGTGAAATAACTTGCAAATCTGCAAATCCTTGAATGCCTCATGAAACTATTTCAATTCCAGTATGCTAATGCTAAGTCACTTCAGTCCTGTCCGACTCTGCATAACCCCATAGACGGCAGCCCACTAGGCTCCCCCGTCCCTGGGATTCTCCAGGCAAGAACACTGGAGTGGGTTGCCATTTCCTTCTCCAATGCATGAAAGTGAAAAGTGAAAGTGAAGTCGCTCAGTCGTGTCCGACTCTTGAAGGCCCCATGGACTGCAGCCTACCAGGCTCCTCCATCTATGGGATTTTCCAGGCAAGAGTACTGGAGTGGGGTGCCATTGCCTTCTCCAATTCCAGTATAAAGGTGGACAATTGAAAGTTTTCATGCAGAGGAAATAAAATAGAGACCATCACCTACTCTGAAATATACAATTAATTCATCGAGCAATATTTTTAAGTAGTTTAATCATACATTCTATTTTTTTCATCAAAGCATAGCATGCTTATAGAAAAGGGCACAAATCATAACTGTGTAACTTCATGAATGTTCAGTGAGTGAACATGTTCAGAGCTAAGTGGACACCACCTCAGAATCTTAGAAGCTTCCCTTTATTCCCGCTCCAGCCACTATGTCCTCAACTGTAACCACTCTCTTAATTTCTAAAACACAGGTTACTTATTGAACACATTATACAAACAGAATATGTAGTTTGTACTTTTTGTGTCTCTGTTCTTTCAATATTGCATTTGTAAGATCATCAATATTATTGCATATTGTGGCAGTTTTTTTCCCTCATTGCTGTATGTGTGCTAGTGTGCTAAGTCACTTCAGTCGTGTCCAACTCTGTGCAACCCCATGGACTACAGCCCACCAGGCTCTTCTGTCCATGGGATTTTCCAGGCAAAAATATGGAGTGGGTTGCCATGCCATTCTCCAGGGAAACTTCCCCACCCAGGGGTGGAACCCACGTCTCTTATATCTCCTGCATTAGCAGGAGGGTTCTTTACCACTGGCACCACTTGGGAAGCCCTACATGAAAACTTTCAATTGTCCAGGAACTTTCATTACTATATACTGTTCATTATTGTGTATATCACAATTAATTTATACTGCTATTGATAGTACTACTTTGAATGAAGCTACTGTGAAAACTTTGTGCATATTATTTAATGAAAATAAATATTACAAAGTATTTTTTAACATCAATAGGATGAGCCTGGACTGAAGTCTGTATTAAATATTTAAACTTTCAGAAAATACATCATTCCTGATTCTACGAGTCATTCCATATGGATATACCAAAAATATATAATTCATTAACTGTAATATCAAAGAAAATAGTGATCATTATATTTTATACAGTAAATCAGCTTTAATAATAAAATGTACATAGAGTTGAACTTGTTTTATCATAATCCGAGCTGAATGCTGAAAGCAGTATACTCTTTTGGTCTACTGGTTACATTAAAATTTTGAGGTTTCTAACATGATTGTTTCAATAAACTGTGATATCTGCTTCTGCCTTTTAAATCAAGGGAGAAAAAATTGAAAAATTATGCTTTTACTAGGTTTTGCCTTCCAATTCTCCCTCTTCTCATGCAATCCTATTAGGACGATCATTTTGTCTGTTGTTAAAACAATATAGTAAGAATCAGACACAAATTAGAACTGAAAATAAGATATTATATATTTTTAACAAGTACCTGTCCTTCAACACCAAAATTTTTTCCACAGCCACTTCAATAATGATAAGATTCTAGCTGATTTTAGGGGGCATCCAGTTTCACTTGTGGTATGCAGAAAGCTTGGTAATAATCACTTATCTTTACAATAAGATACATCACAGCAGGATCCTCTATGACCCACCTCCCAGAATATTGGAAATAAAAGCAAAAATAAACAAATGGGACCTAATTAAACTTAAAAGCTTCTGCACATCAAAGGAAACTATTAGCAAAGTGAAAAGACAGCCTTCAGAATGGGAGAAAATAATAGCAAATGAAGCAACCGACAAACAACTAATTTCAAAAATATACAAGCAACTCCTACAGCTCAACTCCAGAAAAATAAATGACCCAATCAAAAAATGGGCCAAAGATCTAAATAGACATTTCTCCAAAGAAGACATACAGATGGCTAACAAACACACGAAGAGATGCTCAACATCGCTCATTGTCAGAGAAATGCAAATCAAAACCACTATGAGATACCATTTCACACCAGTCAGAATGGCTATGATCCAAAAGTCTACAAATAATAAATGCTGGAGAGGGTGTGGAGAAAAGGGAACCCTCTTACACTGTTGGTGGGAATGCAAACTAGTACAGCCACTATGGAGAACAGTGTGGAGATTCCTTAAAAAACTGGAAATAGAACTGCCTTATGATCCAGCAATCCCACTGGGCATACACACTGAGGAAACCAGAAGGGAAAGAGACACGTGTACCCCAATGTTCATTGCAGCACTGTTTATAATAGCCAGGACATGGAAGCAACCTAGATGTCCATCAGCAGACGAATGGATAAGAAAGCAGTGGTACATATACACAATGGAGTATTACTCAGCCATTAAAAAGAATACATTTGAATCAGTTCTAATGAGGTGGATGAAACTGGAGCCTATTATACAGAGTGAAGTAAGCCAGAAGGAAAAACACCAATACAGTATACTAACGCATATATATGGAATTTAGAAAGATGGTAACGATAACCCTGTATACGAGACAGCAAAAGAGACACTGATGTATAGAACAGGCTTATGGACTCTGTGGGAGAGGGAGAGGGTGGGAAGATTTGGGAGAATGGCATTGAAACATGTGAAATGTCATGTATGAAACGAGATGCCAGTCCAGGTTCAATGCACGATGCTGGATGCTTGGGGCTGGTGCGCTGGGACGACCCAGAGGGATGGTATGGGGAGGGAGGAGGGACGAGGGTTCAGGATGGGGAACACATGAGAAATAAAGGGGAAAAAAATTTATAAAAAAAAAAGAAAAAAAAAGAATAAAATAAGAGAATGTCAGACAAACTGAGAATCAATGATTTCTTAGAATAATCAAAGAACTGAAATTACAGGGAAGACCTCCACTCTGAATTCTGGAGCGACAGATAAATCTAGATATTCACAACTAAGGTCTGCTTCCTTGGAACAAAAGCCATAGAAGCCATAAACTCAGTAATTTTGAACAATGTGTGGTGCTGAGTGTTGACTAACATGAGAGTAAAAAACTTGCAGTGTTGTGGAGACATGTTTCTATGTACTTTACTTCCAGGAAACTCATACTGGTAATCTAAGAAAGATTTTCCTTTTTACTCTTTTCTTAACTAAAGCTTACACTTTAAGAAGGGTTTTGATAGAGTGCAATTCTGGAACTTTATCTGCTCTTAAGAAAAGGAATTGCTTCTCACCACTTGTCCTGTTAGACTTCTTCACATAAGGGGAAAGAAAACAATATAAACAAAGGGTGTGTGTGTGCTTAGTTCAGTTCAGTTCAGTCGCTGAGTCATGTCCAACTCTTTATGACCCCATGAATCGCAGCACGCCAGGCTTCCCTGTCCATCACCAACTCCCAGAGTTCACTCAAACTCATGTCCATCAATCAGTGATGCCACCAGCCATCTCATCCTCTGTCATCCCCTTGTCCTCCTCCCCCAATCCCTCCCAGCATCAGAGTCTTTTCCAATGAGTCAACTCTTCGCATCAGGTGGCCAAAGTACTGGAGTTTTAGCTTGAGCATAATTCCTTACAAAGAACACCCAGGACTGGTCTCCTTTAGAATAGACTGGTTGGATCTCCTTTCAGTCCAAGGGACTCTCAAGAGTCTTCTCCAACACCACAGTTCAAAAGCATCAATGCTTCCGTGCTCAGCTTTCTTCACAGTCCAATTCTCACATCCATACATGACCCCTGGAAAAACCATAGCCTTGACTAGACGGACCTTTGTTGGCAAAGTAATGTCTCTGCTTTTCAATATGCTATCTCAATTGGTCATAACTTTCCTTCCAAGGAGTAAGCATCTTAATTTCATGGCTGCAAGCACCATCTGCACTGATTTTGGAGCCCCCAAAAATAAAGTCTGACACTTGTTTCCACTGTTTCCCCATATATTTACCATGAAGTGATGGGACCAGATACCATGATCTTAGTTTTCTGAATGATGAGCTTTAAGCCCACTTTTTCACTCTCTTCTTTCACCTTCATCAAGAGGCTTTTTAGTTCCTCTTCACTTTCTGCCATAAGGGTGGTGTCATCTGCATATCTGAGGTTATTGATATTTCTCCCAGATATCTTGATTCCAGCTTGTGCTTCTTCCAGCCCAGTGTTTCTCATGATGTACTGTGCATATAAGTTAAATAAGCAGGGTGACAACATACAGTCTTGACATACTGCTTTTCCTATTTGGAACCAGTCTGTTGTTCCATATCCAGTTCTAACTGTTGCTGCCTGGCCTGCATATAGGTTTCTCAAGAGGCAGGTCAGGTGTTCTGGTATTCCCATCCCTTTCAGAATTTTCCACATTTTATTTTGATCCACACAGTCAAAGGCTTTGGCATAGTCAATAAAGCAGAAAGAGATGTTTTTCTGGAACTCTCTTGCTTTCTGTATGTACAGGAATTTTAAATAAATAAGGAAAGCTGTAGCCAAGGAAGGGAGTAGGGTACAAGAAGAAAAACAGTACCTCACCAGTTCAGTTCAGTCGTGTCTGACTCTTTGTGACCCCATGGACTGCAGCATGCCAGGCCTCCCTGTTCATCACCAACTCCCGGAGTTTTCTCAAGCTGACATCCATTGGGTTGGTGATGCCATCCAACCATCTCATCCTCTGTTGTCCCCTTCTCCTCCTGCCTTCAATCTTTCCCAGCTTCAGGATCTTTTCAAATGAGTCAGATCTTCACGTCAGGTGCCCAAAGTATTGGAGTTTCAGCTCTATCATCAGTTCTTCCAATGAATATTCAGGACTGCTTTCCTTTAGGTTGGACAGGTTGGATCTCCTTGCTGTCCAAGGGACTCTCAAGAGTCTTCTCCAAAACCACAGCTCAAAAGCATCAATTCTTTGGCTCTCAAGAGGTATAAAAACATTTGTGAAAACCATAGTCCAAAGACACAAATACACCAGAAGAGTAAGACTTAGAAGATTATGTAACATTCCCTCCACAACACTCTGTCACTGCATTAACAAACTTCAGTATAATAATCGTATTATACTTGATAGAGCTTCCATACTTCCATAAACAGATTCTTTTTGGTGAGAAGTACATAGGGAAACTCCCAAGCCAGGAGAAAAATCTTTAAAAAAAATGACACTAGAGAAATTTGAAAAATTTAGTACCTATATCACAGCATATATAGCTAGATTAACATAAAATAACTGAGTACTGGATACAACATGATCAGCTTTCAACAAAATATTATAAGATATTAAGATATCACCAAAGGCAAGAAATAATACAGTCTGAAGAAATGAAGAAAGCATCAGAATTGGACCCAGATGTGACACAGATAGAATTATGAGACAGACATTATAAAAATAATTATGAAAAATATGTAAAGGACTCTAACATATGGATAATGTAAGCAGAGAGATAAAAACTCTAAGGAAAAAAACAAATCAAAGAAAATGCTAGAAATAAAAAATGGTGTAACAGAGAAAGTGTTTGATGGGTTCATCAGTAAACTGCACACAGACTGGGAATCAATATATGGACTCAACTGTAGGTCAATGAAAACTTTGCAAAATACAATTCAGAGCAAAACACCCAAAGAGATCATCTAAGAACTATAGGCTAATTTTTTTTAATGTAGCCTATACACACTCACAAAGAGTTGGACATGACTGAGCTACTCGGAGAAGGCAATGGCACCCCACTCCAGTACTCTTGCCTGGAAAGTCCCATGGAAGGAGAAGCCTGGTGGGCTGCTGTCCATGGGGTCTCGAAGAGTCAGACAGGACTCAGCGACTTCCCTTTTACTTTTCACTTTCATGCATTGGAGAAGGAAATGGCAACTCACTCCAGTGTTCTTGCCTGGAGAATCCCAAGGACTGTGGAGCCTGATGGGCTGCTGTCAATGGGGTCGCACAGAGTTGGACACGACTGAAGCGACTTAGCAGCAGCAGAGCTACTAAGCACAGCACATACACACATGAAACATAAGAAGTAAAAGAAAGAACAAAGTGGAAGAAATATTAGAAATAATGATGATGGAGAACTTTCCAAAATTAGTGACAGACTTCAAACCACAGATTCAAGAAGCTGAGAGCATCAAACAGGAAAAATACCAAAAAAAAACAAAAAACAAAAAACAAAAAACAAAAACCCATTCCTAGGAATATCATATTCAAATTGCAGAAAATCAAAGAAAAGAAAATTCTTGAAGAGAGCCAATGGAGGATAGAGAGAAACACTTTACCCATGGAGGAGCAAGGATAAACCTATAGCAGAATTTTCATTTCTATGAAAGCAAGAGGAGAGTAGAGTGGTATCTTCAATATATTGAAAAGAAAAAACAAAAACAAAAACAACCTAGAATTCCGTATTCAGTAAAATAATTCTTCAAAAGTGAAGGACAAATAAAGACAATCATGGATCATAAAAAGCTGAGGTAATTCATTTCCAGCACACCAATTTTACAAAAAATGCTAAAAGTTCTTCAGGCAGAACAAAAATGACATAGTAAGAAATTCTTCACTCCTTACATGTGGGTAGTACTTAGTGACTTCTTTCCAAGAGGACAGTATGAATATGGGGGAATAGCCATTTTACACTAGAAAACCTTGACAAACACTGCTTCAGCCTGGTGATCAAGGTTAACATTATCATTGATAAGTCCTGTTGACAGTATGTACTTGATGGGATGGAATGGCATCTTAGTTCTGTTGTGTCTATCTTCTCAAAATCAACAAGCTCAGTCTAACCTTGAGAAGAACATTAGGTAAATCACCATTAAGGGACATAAAATACCTGTAACCTCAAGACTGTCAATATAGTCAAACCAGTGAAATCTGAGAAACTGTTGTAATGTATACCTACCTATGGAGACATAATGATAAAGGAGTCTTGACATCAAAGTGAAATGTCATATTCTGAATGAGATACTAAAACAGAAAGAAGACATCAGTTAAAAATAGAGGCAATCTAAAGAAAGCACAGAACTTATTTAACAATAACGTATCAATATTGGTTAATAAGTTGTAAAAAATACCACACTAATGTGAGATATTAACATTACAGGAAATGGAGTAGGTCCTCTAGGGGTTGCTGAATTATCTTTCCAAATTTTCTGTAAATTATGTTATCACAAAATAAAAAATGTGCTTAAAAAAAAGTCAAAGCAAAATAAAAAGCAATTCCAGTGGTTTTATAAGCATTAGGTTGGGCACGTTTATACTACCTCTTTTAATTTGGGAGGTGCATTATATTCCTGACTCCAGGAATAAGTAAGTTTATAAAGTTTGTAAGGAAACAAAGGAATTTTTTATCTGAAAATCTTTGGTAGAGAATCTTCACTCTTGTAAGCATAATTCTATACCTCTATTTTCTATCTAATGATACAAATAACAGAATTCAAAAAGAAGCATGTTGGGATTTCATTTTTAATCTAAAATAATGTAAAATACTTATAGCAGGCAGTGACATTATTTTATTAGAAGTACTATAGAATTAATTAATGGACTAATAATCATTGCTTTTAAATTTCTTAGAAAAAGTTGATAACAATTGTTCTACTCTGAACTTTTAAAAGTGTATAAGCTTATTCCTTGGAAGAAAATCTATGACCAACCTAGACAGGATATTTAGCCTAGACTTCCAACCTAGACTTCCCTGGTGGCTCAGATGGTAAAGTGTCTGTCTACAATGCGGGAGACCTGGGTTCGATCCCTGGGTCAGGAAGTTCCCTGGAGAAAGAAAAGGCAACCCACTCCAGGACTCTTGCCTAGAAAATCCTATGGACGGAGGAGCCTGGTCCTCATGGGGTCCCAAAGAGTTGGACACGACTGAGCGACTTCACTTTCACTTTCACAGACAGGATATTAAGAAGCAGAGACATTACTTTACCAACAAAGGTCCATCTAATTAAAGCTATGGAGCTATGATTTTTCCAGTAGTCATGTATGGAAGTGAGAGTTGGACCCTAAAGAAACATGAGCGCCAAAGAATTGATGCTTTTGAAATGTGATGTTGGAGAAGACTCTTGAGAGTCCCTTGGACAGCAAGGAGATCAAACCAGTTGATCCTAAAGGAAATCAGTCCTGAATATTCATTGGAAGGACAGATGCTGAAGCTGAAGTGCCAATACTTTGGCCACCTGATGCAAAGAACTGACTCAAAAGACCCTGCTGCTGGGAAAGATTAAAGGCAGGAGGAGAAGGGGATAACAGAGGATGAGCTGATTGGATGGCATCACCAATGCGATGGACATGAGTTTGAGTAGGCTACAGGAGTTGGTTATGGACAGGGAATCTTGGTGTGCTGCAGTCCATGGGGTCGCAAAGAGTCAGACACGACTGACCAACTGAACTGAACTGAAGCTTATTTAGCATCTCCTGGAGGAAATTAAAAATGCTTTAATGTATCTAAAATAGCTTTAATTTGGAGAGTACTAAACAATTATTTATCACTAAATCAGATTTTGAAATGGTGAGATAAAGAACCTTGCTTATGTGCATCTGGAAGGATTTTTTCATGAGCAAGATAGGTTAATTTGGTCCCTTGATTAGAATACCACACATAAGGGCTAGGTCTTAGATTTCATCTATATGGAGGCCAGTTTACTTTGCTGTTCAGTTTATGTATGTATGTATGTTCAGTGGCTACATCTCTGATACTGATTAGCAGGATTGGTATCTCACGGTCAGCATTATGGTAATCCTCACAAATTTTATGTGGGGTACTATTGTTTATAGATGAGGAGACTTTGTAATGTAGTGATGTACCAGAGGATACTCTGCACTCTGATTAGTGAGTATAATCATTCTCAATTGAAGTTCATTTCTTCATCCTTTTGTAAGCTGCCTCCCCAAATTTTAGAACTGGCCCAGTGCTTATGTTTCTTATGCAATATATTGGGAATAAAACTATTATGGATTGGATTATGTCTCCTTACCACCCTTACCATCCCTGACATGCCAAGTACTAACTTCAACTACCTCAAAATGTGATATTATGGAAATAGTGTCTTTACAGAAGTAATCCATTTAAAATGAGGACATTAGATTGGTCCCTAAACCAAATGACCACTGAACTTTAAAAAGAGAAAACATGCACACAGAAATAGACATATACAGTAAGGAAATGATGTGAAGACAGAAGGAAAACATCAGATGAAGGCAGAGTCAGAGACTGTACGGATGGCCACCACCAGAAACTAGGAAGAGGCAATGAAAGATTCTCCCTTCCAGGCTTCAAAAGGAGCCTGGCCACACTAAAATCTTGATTTAGAAATTCTAGCCTATGGAACTATGAGAAAATATATGTCTATTAATTTAAGCCATCCCGTTTTTGGCATTTTGTTATGGCAATTCTAGGAAATTTTTTAAAAGTCTTAAATTTTCAGGTACACTAAATATTCTTAAACTTCTATACAAATCATTTCACTCATCTTTTTACTCTGTTTGCTATAATGTGACAGAGTCCATATTAAGAATTTTTTCACATTACCCAAGCTCAATTTATACTTTTTATGTTATCAGTGTCTTCCTCCAACTGATGGCTTTTCCAGCCAGTTCTGAAGGAGCATGCATTCTTTCCCTACTGTTTCAGATGTTTCTCAGCTAGTGAAATGTTGATTGCATCTTCATAGAAACTGAATTCTTAAGTTCTCTACATAGCTTTTTTAAGTGTTTACTATGCCATTATTCTGCGATGGCGCAGGAACAGCTGAGAGGAGCTACCCCGCATCTGAGGTCGGGGGGGGGGGGCAGCCGGGAGGAGCTACTCCATGCCCCTAAACCCGAGGCCAAGGGCGGCGGCGGGAAGGAGCAACCACACGTCCAAGGAGCCATGGCTGCGTGGGCGCAGGAGGGCCTAGAGGAGCTATCCCACATTGAAGGTCAGGAAGGGCAGCGGTGAGGAGATACCCCTCGTCCAAGGTAAGGAGCAATGGCTGCGCTTTGCTGGAGCAGCCATGAAGAGATACCCCATGCCCAAGGTAAGAGAAACCCAAGTAAGATGGTAGGTGTTGCAAGAAGGCATCAGAGGGCAAACACACTGAAACCATATTCACAGAAAACTAGTCAGTCTAAGCACACTAGGACCACAGCCTTGTCTAACTCAATGAAACTAAGCCATGCCTGTGGGGCAACCCAAGACAGGGGGGTCATGGTGGAGAGATTTGACAGAATGTGGTCCATTGGAGAATGGAATCACAAACCACTTCAGTATTCTTGCCTTGAGAACCCCATGAACAGTATGAAAAGGCAAAGTGATAGGATACTGAAAGAGAAACTCCCCACATCAGTAGGCGCCCAATATGCTACTGGAGATCAGTGGAGAAATAACTCCAGAAAGAATGAAGGGATGGAACCAAAGCAAAAAGAATACCCAGCTGTGGATGTGACTGGTGATAGAAGCAAGGTCCAATGCTGTAAAGAACAATATTGCATAGGAACCTGGAATGTCAGGTCCCTGAAACAAGGCAAATTGGAAGTGGTCAAACAAGAGATGGCAAGAGTGAATGTCGACATTCTAGGAATCAGCGAACTAAAATGGACTGGAATGGGTGAATTTAACTCAGATGACCATTATATCTACTACTGCAGGCGGGAATCCTTCAGAAGAAATGGAGTGGCCATCATGGTCAACAAAAGATTCCGAAATGCAGTACTTGGATGCAATCTCACAAACGACAGAATGATCTCTGTTCATTTCCAAGGCAAACCATTCAATATCACAGTAATCCAAGTCTATGCCCCAACCAGTAAAGCTGAAGTTGAATGGTTCTATGAAGACCTACAAGACCTTTAAGAACTAACACCCAAAAAAGATGTCCTTTTCATTATAGGGGACTGGAATGCAAAAGTAGGAAGTCAAGAAACACCTGGAGTAACAGGCAAATTTGGCCTTGGAATACGGAATGAAGCAAGGCAAAGACTAATAGAGTTTTGCCAAGAAAATGCACTGGTCATAACAAACACCCTCTTCCAACAACACAAGAGAAGACTCTATACATGGACATCACTTGATGGTCAACACCGAAATCAGACTGATTATATTCTTTGCAGCCAAAGATGGAGAAGCTCTATACAGTCAGCAAAAACAAGACCAGGAGCTGACTGTGGCTCAGACCATGAACTCCTTATTGCCAACTTCAGACTTAAATTGAAGAAAGGAGGGAAAACCACTAGACCATTCAGGTATGACCTAAGTCAAATCCCTTATGATTATACAGTGGAAGTGAGATAGATTTAAGGGCTTAGATCTTATAGACAGAGTGCCTGATGAACTATGGAATGAGGTTCGTGACATTGTACAGGAAACAGGGATCAAGACCATTCCCATAGAAAAGAAATGCAAAAAAGCAAAGTGGCTGTCTGGGGAGGCCTTACAAATAGCTGTGAAAAGAAGAGAAGCGAAAAGCAAAGGAGAAAAGGAAAGATATAAACATCTGAATGCAGAGTTCCAAAGAATAGCAAGAAGAGGTAAGAAAGCCTTCTTCAGCAATCAATGCAAAGAAATAGAGGAAAACAACAGAATGGGAAAGACTAGGGATCTCTTCAAGAAAATCAGAGATACCAAAGGAACATTTCATGCAAAGATGGGCTCGATAAAGGACAGAAATGGTATGGACCTAGCAGAAGCATAAGATATTAAGATGAGATGGCAAGAATACACAGAAGAACTGTACAAAAAGATCTTCATGACCCAGATAATCATGATGGTGTGATCACTGGCCTAGAGCCAGACATCCTGGAATGTGAAGTCAAGTGGGCCTTAGAAAGCATTACTACGAACAAAGCTAGTGGAGGTGATGGAATTCCAGTTGAGCTATTCCAAATCCTGAAAGATGATGCTGTGAAAGTGCTGCACTCTATATGCAAGCAAATTTGGAAAACTCAGCAGTGGCCACAGGCCTGGAAAAGGTCAGTTTTCATTCCAATCCCAAAGAAAGGCAATGCCAAAGAATGCTCAAACTACCACACAATTGCACTCATCTCAGACGCTAGTAAAGTACTGCTCAAAATTCTCCAAGCCAGGCTTAAGCAATATGTGAACCGTGAACTTCCTGATGTTCAAGCTGGTTTTAGAAAAGACAGGAACCAGAGATCAAATTGCCAACATCCGCTGGATCAGGGAAAAAGCAAGAGAGTTCCAGAAAAACATCTATTTCTGCTTTATTGACTCTGCCAAAGCCTTTGACTGTGTGGTCACAATATACTGTGGAAAATTCTGAAAGAGATGGGAATACCAGACCACCTGATCTGCTTCTTGAGAAATTTGTATGCAGGTCAGGACGCAACAGTTAGAACTGGACATGGAACAACAGACTGGTTCCAAATAGGAAAAGGAGTTCGTCAAGGCTGTATATTGTCACCCTGTTTATTTAACTTCTATGCAGAGTACATCATGAGAAATGCTGGACTGGGAGAAACACAAGTTGGAATCAAGATTGCCAGGAGAAATATCAATAACCTCAGAAATGCAGATGACACTACCCTTATGGCAGAAAGTGAAGAGGAACTCAAAAGCCTCTTGATGAAAGTGAAAGAGGATAGTGAAAAAGTTGGCTTAAAGCTCAACATTCAGGAAACGAAAATCATGGCATCCGGTCCCACAACTTCATGGGAAATATATGGGGAAACAGTGGAAACAGTGTCAGACTTTATTTTTCTGGGCTCCAAAATCACTACAGATGGTGACTGCAGCCATGAAATTAAAAGACGCTTACTCCTTGGAAGGAAAGTTATGACCAACCTAGGTAGCATATTCAAAAGCAGAGACATTACTTTGCCAACAAAGGTCCGTCTAGTCAAGGCTATGATTTTTCCTGTGGTCATGTATCGATGTGAGAGTTGGACTGTGAAGAAGGCTGAGTGACGAAGAATTGATGCTTTTGAACTGTGGTGTTGGAGAAGACTCTTGAGAGTCCCTTGGACTTCAAGGAGATCCAACCAGTCCATTCTGAAGGAGATCAGCCCTGGGATTTCTTTGGAATGAATGATGCTAAAGCTAAAACTCCAGTACTTTGGCCACCTCATGAGAAGAGTTGATTCACTGGAAAAGACTCTGATGCTGGGAGGAATTGGTGGCAGGAGGAGAAGGGGACAACAGAGGATGAGATGGCTGGATGGCATCACTGACTCGATGGACGTGTCAGTGAACTCCGGGAGTTGGTGATGGACAGGGAGGCCTGGTGTGCTGCAATTCATGGAGTCGCAAAGAGTTGGACACGACTGAGCGACTGATCTGATCTGATCTGATGCCATTATTCTACACCTATCTTGTTTTCCCGGTTCTTACGTAGTTCTATATCCTACCTTTGCAAAGCTTTAGTTAAATAATTAAATAATATTAATGAAGAACACAGTAATATTGGGATGATTGGTATCTTGCTTCATCACAATGTAGGCGTGTGTACACACACCAAAGTGTATATATATATATCTGTGCTTCCATACAAGCATGGAATACACCACATATGTATTCTTCTAATATTTTTTCTTTAATTATTAATAATGTTAGTTCAAATTCTCCAGTTATACACATCAAGGGGAAGTAGCAGAGAAGTTTGTGGTATATCAGAAATCCTCATGATGCTACATATTTGCTGCAGTATATCTACATATGAATATTTCAAAGTTAAGTCTGAAAAGTTTATTTTCATATACTATAGGTAAGTCGGTTGACAAAGATTTAATGTATTTTAAGAAATGAACTGCTTTCTTATCAAGAAGGATTTTTTCTCCAAAATTTAATGAAATATAGCATAGCAGCTTACTTCAAGATTTGTTATAATAAGCATCCTAACAAGTGAATTATCAGACTTGAAATTTGTATAGTTAGGTTGATTAGTTATTTCACTGATATATATATCCTGAATTTAAATCTTTTGTTTTACATTTTACTTTGAGAAGTTATGTTGAAGTGATTTCTAACACTTTTATCACTTGTGTTTTAAGTTCCCATAAATTTCTTAAGATCCTAACTGACAGTGGTTAATGGAGTGGCTAAAGGTAAGATACTTCTACAGCTTTTTCAGTTAAGGCCATTTAAAAACAAAATATATCATTATAGCAAGAATATTCTATTATGTTCTATCAAAGAGAGTTCATATAATTTTCATTTTTAACAACATAAAAAATACTACATGCGAATCTCTTATCCACTAATAATCATAATTTGATACTTGTGCTGTACATCACTCTAATTACAACCATATCTTTTATGCTAAAGACAGCCTCAAACTATGGGTAAGAGGAAGAAATTTTTTTTTTTTTCATGAGGGGGTTTAATTACGTAGTCTCAGAATTGTCTTTGTTGGTTAGTATTTGCCTTCCTTTCAAAACAGAATACTCCAATCTATTATGTAATCATTCTACCTGCTATTTTCTCTCTAATTTCACATATTCATTCAAAAGCTTTATAAATAACTATTTTTGTGATGCATCTGCATTTTTCTTTCTTTAAAGTTGCATGATTTATTTTTAAGTGCTTTCTTTTCTAACCTCCACCATTAGTAAGAAGTGTACAACTCATAAAACACATGAAAATGTAAAACACATGAGTTTTTACAAGATAAAGTTATGGAAATTCATAGATCAGAGGATGAAGAATGAAATCTCTACCCTTTATCTGACAGTTACTGCTTTGAATTGTACCATTTAGTTTCATATATGGGTTAGATAATCTATGAGTACTACAATTGTATTCTTTTTACCATAAGTCACCTAGAACCAGACATCCTGGAATGTGTATCACTAAAACAAAGCTAGTGCAGATGATGGAATTCCAGTTGCAAAACCTGAAAGGTGGTGCTATGAAAGTGCTGCACTCAATATGCCAGCAAATTTGGAAAACTCAGGAGTGGCCAAGAACTGGAAAAGGTCAGTTTTCATTCCAATCACAAAGAAAGGCAATGCCAAAGAATGCTCAAACTATATCACAATTGCACTCATCTTACATGCTAGTAAAGTAAAGCTTAAAATTCTCCAAACCAGGCTTCAGAAATACGTGATCTGTGAATTTCCAGATGTTCAAGCTGGTTTTAGAAAAGGCAGAGGAACCATAGATCAAACTGACATCTACTGGGTCATCGAAAAGCAAGAGAGTTCCTCAAAAACATTTATCTCTGCTTTATTGACTATGCCAAAGCCTTTGATTGTGTGGCTTACAATAAACTGTGGAAAATTCTTAAAGAGATGGGAATATCAGACCACTTGACCTACGTCTTGAGAAATCTGTGCAGGCCAGGAAGCAACAGTTAGAGCTGGACACGGAACAGCAGACAGTTCCAAATAGGAAAAGGAGTATGTCAAGGCTGTATATTGTCACTCTACTTATTTAACATATATGAGAAACGCTGGGCTGGAAGAAGCAAAAGGTGGAATCAAGACTGCCGGGAGAAATATCAATAACCTCAAATATGCAGATGACACCACCCTTATGGCAGAAAGTGAAGAACTAAAGAGCCCCTTGTTGAAAGTGAAAGAGGTGAGTGAAAAATTTGGCTTAAAGCTCAACATTCAGAAAACTAAGATCATGGCATCTGGATTGGAATGAAAACTGACCTTTTCCAGTCCTGTGGCCACTGCTGAGTTTTCCTAATTTGCTGGCATATTGAGTGCAGCACTTTCGCGGCATCATCTTTCAGGATTTGAAATAGCTCAACTGGAATTCTGTCACCTCCACTAGCTTTGTTCGTAGTGACGCTTCCTAAGGCCCACTTGACTTCACATTCCAGGATGTCTGGCTCTAGGTAAGTGATCACACCTTTGTGATTATCTTGGTCAGGAAGATCTTTTTTGTACAGTTTTTCTGTGTATTCTTGCCACCTCTTCTTAGTATCTTCTGCTTCTGTTAGGTCCATACCATTTCTGTCCTTTATCGAGCCCATCTTTGCATGAAATGTTCCCTTGGTATCTCTAGTTTTCTTGAAGAGATCTCTAGTCTTTCCCATTCTGTTGTTTTCCTCTATTTCTTTGCACTGATCGCTGAGGAAGGCTTTCTTATCCCTCCTTGCCATTCTTTGGAACTCTGCATTCAGATGCTCATATCTTTCCTTTTCTCTTTGCTTTTCACTTCTCTTCTTTTCACAGCTACTTGTAAGGCTTCCCCAGACAGCCATTTTGCTTTTTGCATTTCTTTTCTAAGAGATGGTCTTTTTCCCTGTCTCCTGTACAATGTCATGAACCTCTGTCCATAGTTCATCAGGCACTCTGTCTATCAGGTCTAGTCCCTTAAATCTGTTTCTCACTTCCACTGTATAATCATAAGGGATTTGATTTAGGACATACCTGAATGGTCTAGTAGTTTCCCCTACTTTCTTCAATTTAAGTCTGAATTTAGCAATATGGTATTCATGATCTGAGCCACAGTCAGCTCCTGGTGCATTCTCTTGGCAAAACTCTATTAGCCTTTGCCCTGCTTCATTCCATATTCCAAGGCCAAATATTCCTGTTACCCCAGGTGTTTCTTGACTTCCTATTTTTGCATTCCAGTCTCCTATAATGAAAAGGACATCTTTTTTGGTTGTTAGTTCTAAAAGGTCTTGTAGGTCTTCATAGAACTGTTCAACTTCAGCTTCTTCAGCGTTACTGGTTGGGGCATAGTTGGAAACGAACAGAGATCATTCTGTTGTTTTTGAGATTGCATCCAAATACTGCATTTCGGACTCTTTTGTTGACTATGATGGCTAGCCACTCCATTTCTTCTAAGGGATTCCTGTCCACAGTAGTAGATATAACAGTCATCTGAGTTAAATTCACCCATTCCAGTCCATTTCAGTTCGCTGATTCCTAGAATATCGATGTTCACTCTTGCCATCTCCTGTTTGACTACTTCCAGTTTGCCTTGATTCATGTACCTTACATTCCAGGTTCCTATGCAATATTGCTCTTCACACCATCAGACCTTGCTTCTATCACCAGTCACATCCACAACTGGGTATTGCTTTTGCTTTGGCTCTATCCCTTCATTCTTTCTGGAGTTATTTATCCACTGATCTCCAGTAGCATATTGGGCACCTACCGACCTGGGGAGTTCCTCTTTCCGTATTCTATCATTTTGCCTTTTCATACCATTCATGGGGTTCTCAAAGCAAGAATACTGAAGTGGTTTGCCATTCCCTTTTCCAGTGGACCACATTCTGTCAGACCTCTCCACCATGACCAGCCCATCTTGGGTGGCCCCACAAGGCATGGCTTAGTTTCATTTAGTTAGACAAGGCTGTGGTCCATGTGATCAGATTGACTAGTTTTCTGTGAATATGGTTTCAGTGTGTCTGCCCTCAGATTTATCAATTGTAAGATTTTTTAAAATTATAATTTATATATTTTAAATACATTAAAATTGTTAACATCTATATTGTTTTTCATAAATGTTACATTATTATCAGTAATTTACAAGTGTGTGTTACTACATGTTTAAAGATATAACTTTTGGAAAGATGTAGCAGATTTTTATCTTACATGCTATGAAGCTTTAGGTAAGTTATGTAAAGTCTGTTAATCACAATTTTCTCACCAGTCACAAGGAGATTATAATTTAGGCAGAAAATACCCATTAAATACTTGCTATCTTTATGAGCTTTTCTAGATGCTGAGGATAGTTTTTAATAAAATCAGCAAATCTCTGCAGTCCTGGAGTTTACATTCCGGAATACAGTAAAATGGTTGAAAGCAAATAACAAAAATATATAAACATCTAGGAATTATATATGCAATGGAAATGAATAAAGTGTATGCAGTTAGAAATTTAGATGGCAAGATGCTACTTAAATTGAGGATGATTGTTAAGACTCCCCCCTCCCGCCCTCCTCTGGTGACAGTTGAGCAGCAACCAAAATTAAGAGAGAGAGGGAATCAAGAAAGTATCTGAAGGTGAAAAGAGAAAGTGATTCAGTTATGTCTGACTCTTTGTGACCCCATGGTCTACACAGTCCATGAAATTCTCTAGGCCAGAATACTGGAGTGGGTAGCCTTTTCCTTCTCCAGGGGTTCTTCCTGACTCAGGAATCTAACTGGGAGAGGGAAGCAGTAAATGCAAAGTTCCTGAGGAGCAGGTTGATTTCTGCAAACTACAGCTAACAAATTGTTGTCAGGGAAGACATTTTTCTCTACCTTTCTAGGTCCTCCTGATTTATTTAAAAATTAAATTGACATTAGACATATTAACAGGGGAAAATCAGATAAAAGTTTAGTACCGGATATACATGAGAGAGATCCAGGAAAACTGAGTAACTCACCAAAATAGCAGAAACCCTCACCTTAAATACTATCTTCAAGTAGAGACAAAGAGGATGTTTGGAGTGGTGGTTTAGGACATCAAAGTGGAATAAGGCAATTCACATGAAGATGGTAAAGCAAATATTTGGTGTACAATCATTTGCTGGGCCATGCAGAGACAATAGGATACACAGTGGTTTCTAAACCAGAGATTCCCCTACCCCATATTCTTCATAGATCTCTCTGGTGATGGCTTTTTTCTAGGAAGAGGCTGTTTATCCAAAAAAAAAAAAAAGAAATTTTAGGCAGTTAAGGAGAAGGTACCTTTTTTTTTTTTTTTCTTTTTGGGGTCTTGATTGTTTTTAGCTTGAAATAATCCGCCCACCAAAGAGCTAATCTAGGCTGGCAAATTTTGCTCTCCTGTACTATTATGGTTCCAGCTGGGTGAACAAGGATGAGAATGGAAGTAATTGGGTCCTCCATCCTTGATGTATGATCACCCTGGCCTGTCTTCAGCAAGAATCCTTTTAAATTGTTTTAACCAGAATTCCTCTTTGTAGTATCTCCTCTAAGTAATTTTCTATCCACAGACCTCCTCACCCAACTTTTTGGCTATAAATCCTCGCTCATCCTTATCTGTATGTGAAGTTGAACCTTATCTCTCTTCTCTATTACAATATTACTTCTGAACATTTGAATTAATATTTTTCACTAATACTCATAACCTAAGTATAAATAAATTCCTTCCTGTATTATTAAAAGTTTTTAAATGTAATGTACATAATGGTATCTGAAGTGTAGTTATGGAAAGCCAATTTATTCAAAAAACTTTCTCCATTGAAAACAAATGAAATATTTATTTAAAAAAAAGAAAAAGAAAACTTTATGGAAACATCAAAATCCTGATGAACTTAGTAAAGAATTACCTGGTCCAAATCTTAGTGAAACAAAAGAGCTCAGAAAAATAAAGGGAGAGTTATAACAGATGTTTTTCCCTTGAGTATATTTTATATTTCAGCCTAAACAGACTGCAAACTTGAAAGCTGGCTAGAAAGGAGACACTCTTCCCACTCCACATTTACATTAGCAAGTAAAGAAAATCAATGAGCCAATTAAAAATTATATAAAAAATAAAACGACTATGCTTAACACAAAACAAAAAAAGCAGCACAAGATCATTTGTGTAGTGAAGAGGGAAGAAAAGAAAGAAAGGGGAAATTACTAAAATTACTACTACTTACTATGCATAGGTTTCATTGAAAAGTGAGTTTTTCTTTAGCTTTGAGGCCTTTCCCTTAGCCTACCACTGCTTTTCCTCCCTGCCTTTATTTTTTTTCCCCCAAGAACACTAGAACAACTAAATTCACTGCTACTCTGAGAGAAAACAGTTCTATGAGCAAATAGGATATGAAAATACTGCCCATTTCTGTTTCCTACAAATAAAAAATGCAAGTATGCACATTAAAAGCCCTGAGAAATGAAACTAATATTTTAAACTTATTTTACCCTTCAACTCTTTTTCTTAACACATTTCTGACTGAGGGCTTTTAGCAGAAACTAACACCTGGGACTGGAGATTTGTTCTGTAAGTGAATATTGAAACATCTCTCCTCAGTAAGTTGATTTACTATACATATATTAATAGCTTCTAAAAAAATATGATCTCTGTGAGTTGCAGGTACAGAAAATATGTATTAATATTCTTTTTTATCCTTTGTGGTCTTTATCATACTTATAGAAATTGAATTAAAATATCAAATCAAAACAATGAATTTAAACTCCCAGAACAGAGTGGTAACTAGGTGCTCAATGTATATTTGTTTATGGAACTTTATGAATCAGGTCGCTTACACAAATATGAAGTCATGCATAGTACAAGACCATTTTATGTTTGCTCTGTTAACTTTCCCGTCACCTTTGCTTTTCTCACAAAATCCGAATTTTCTCACAGCATCGCTATTTGTACATATGTCACCAGCACAGCTCACTGGAGACCTCAGGAAAAAAGTAAAATGGAATCTAGACGATAAGGTCTAACCTCTTGTGCTCTGTCCTGTGTCACTTGCTCACAGGGTGCCACGTGTAGAGGTCTGGCACCAGTCAGCAGAGTCCCTCCTGTAAGACAGCTGCGCAGACACTTCACGTTTCGCCTTGTGCTGAAGCTCCTGCAGGACGCTTGGATTCAAGATGGTGGTGATCCAAGCGCAGATGCGCTGCACCTGCACTGCGATCTGAAACTACATGAACTGCGAGCTGTGCCCGCTCCGTGAGAACTCCGCTCTGCACCCCTCCCCCGCAACCCCCAACCCCTCGCCTGTTAGGAGAGCCTGGTCGCCAGTATCGAACTCCGCACGCACCTGTTCATTTTCTGCTCCAAAAACCGAACTTGGTCTTGTTTTTTGCTTCAGAGCCTAGTTCAAAGAACCCTGGAAAGGAGGACACTTGTTGGGGCGGGAGTCGAAAGGGTAGGTGACATATATTCTGTCACTTTACTTGTGACAGGACTTCAGCAGTCACTGAGCCAGCTCTCTAGGCGATCTTAGGATAACACTGCACATGTTTTCCTTGTGAACAATCAATGTAGAAGGCTAAATTGTTTTAAAAAAATTACTTTTTTCCAAACTCTTTTAGTATATTGATCTAACAGACTAGATAATAGTGATGAGAAAACTGCTAAATAAAAGGAAGAGATGTGTGTTCTTTGAAAAATCCAAAAAAGTAGTAGTATGGATGATATCAGGGAAGTGTCCATACTAACCGTGATTTTTGAACATGTGTATTAATAAAAACATGTGTATTAATAAAGCGTGCATTAAGAGAAAAGAACTTCCCACATGGCACTAGCTGTAAAGAACTCCTCGGCCAATGTAGGAGACATAAGAGAGGCAGTTCAGTTCCTGCCTTGGGAAGACGCCCTGGAGAAGGGCAAGACAACCCAATTCAGTATTCTTGCCTGGAGAATCCCATAGACAGAGGAGCCTGGTGCGTTACTGTCCTTAGGGCCTCAGAGTCAGAGAAGACTGAAGTGACTTAGCATGCTTGCATTAAGGAAATGTGTATTATTAAACATGTGTGTTAAGAGATAAAAAGACCAAAAGAACAAAAAAAGCAGAACAAAGTGTGGAAAGAAGAAGGGAAAATGGTGACATTAGTAATTCTGAGAAGTGCTTTTTAATATATTAGTATTTGTTTTTTTTTTTATTTATTTTAATTGGAGGTTAATTACTTTACAATATTGTATTGGTTTTGCCATACATCAACATGAATCCGCCACATGTATACAGGTGTTCCCCATCCCAAACCCCCCTCCCTCCTTTTGTTATTTTATCAAAAATTATACACACACACAGAGTTTATGTATGACCATGATTCAGTGATGATGTTAAGACTTGGAAGGCTTGGATGATTTTCAACGTTCCAGACTAGTATGTAGCACTTGTGAAGGTCTATGCATAGTACTTTTTGAGTCCAGGGCAGGCATTAATGCATATTAGTGCATTTCTTTGCCTCTGGAAGCTCAGCTGGTAAAGAATCCTCTTGTGATGCAGGAGACCCCTGTTTGATTCCTGGGTTGGGAGATCCCCTGAAGAAGGGATAGGTTATCCACTCCAGTATTATTGTTTGGAGAATTCCACGGACAGAGGAGCCTGGCAGGCTACATATAGCCCATTGGGTGGCAAAGAGTCCGACCTGACTGAGCGACTTTTACTTTCACTTGTTTGCTTATATATATGTGTCCATTCGGTAATTACATTGCACTATGATCATATTTGTATGGATGTGATAGTTGGACTGTGAAGAAAGCTGAGCGCCGAAGAATTGGTGCTTTTGAACTGTGGTGTTGGAGAAGACTCTTGAGAGTCCCTTGGACTGTAAGGAGATCCAACCAGTCCATTCTGAAGGAGATCAGCCCTGGGATTTCTTTGGAAGGAATGATGCTAAAGCTGAAACTCCAGTACTTTGGCCACCTCATGCGAAGAGGTGACTCATTGGAAAAGACTCTGATGCTGGGAGGGATTCGGAGCAGGAGGAAAAGGGGATGACAGAGGATGAGATGGCTGGATGGCATCACCGACTCGATGGACATGAGTCTGAGTGAACTCTGGGAATTGGTGATGGACAGGGAGGCCTAGCGTGCTGCGATTCATGGGGTCGCAAAGGGTTGGACACGACTGAGCGACTGAACTGAACTGAACTGAACTGATAATCATATTTATGGGAATGTTGGGGCCAGAGCCACATGGGCTCATTTGAGCCAAGAAAGGTTAACTCTCCAATTTGTATGTACTCATTTTTATGCTTTGTACTATAAATGGCATTATGATGCTTATAAGGAAGTTTAAATATATGATTTTTGTCAGTAATGACACCTGTGGTGCATTTTTCCATTTGAATCAAATACTGGGTTTTGCCATTCTGCCCTGTGTTTTGCCATCATTATTATTATTGTTATTATTTTGATCATTATCATTACATTTTTAAATGTCAAAGCCACATGTCCACCAATAAATATAGTTCTTTTTTTTATGATTTTGGCTTTATGGATAGAAATTGGGTATGTGAAAATACTGCAATTCTTTATCCAAGAAGTGTAAGTTTTAATTTGATATGAACTCATTTTGTTCTTGAGTTCATCTCTTTCTCTATGACTATGCTGGTTTATATAATATACCCTGAAATTATACTAAGTAGTGAAATGTATTGTCTACGTTTCTCAAGTGAGTGAAGATACATTTTCATGTACTCAAATAGATTCAAGACATTTTGATTTATTAAATTTATTCATGTCTCTCAAAATTATCTGTAGAATTTGAGTGTTTTTCTAATAAGCAGTGTTGTTTAAGACATAAGTGAATGTTTCATAGTTTTTTTTTTTAACTCAACAAAAGTTTGCTTTTATTGAATTTGATGTAATGGTCTAGCTTATTTTCCTCATCTGTCTTATATTGAGCAATGCTTCTTTTGAGTATATGCAGTTTGCAAAGTGTGTGTTCAATTTGTTTTTATCAGTCGCATAAGTAGCAGGAGGTCTCTGTCCACCTCAATAGAATTTTCATTGCAGTTTGCTCTTAAGTTGAACACTAATAACAACTAAACAAAACACTCTGTCTTTGAGGGGATAATGAAAATTTGGATGCTGTATTAAATAATGTAATTTCAGTCCTTATTGTCCCAGGTTGTTAACAAAACATGATTTGTACCTACAGCAAATATCCTTTCCCTAAAGAACTTACTGTGAAAGTACAGGTTTAGGTAGTTTCACTGTGTCACCATTCTTTATTCTTTATCATTCTTTTTCCTTCAAAACTAGAATCTTGTCTTTGAACTGATACTTTGTGGGTTTTAATATATTGATATTCATCTGTTAGCGCTGAATAGGACCTACATATCAGTGAATAAGCTAAATAGCTCTTTTTGGGGGCACTAAATCATAACAGTTTGAATTTTCAAAATGTCATATTGATTTTTTTTTTGTTCATGTTGTAGGTATCAAACACTGGGGCTTTAAAGTTAATTTTTAAGCGATATGAATTCTAGAATGAGAAATAGAATCTTCATTATCTCCTGAAGGCATTTTTCAGTTAGTCTAAAAAAATCTGCACAGGGTCATTTAAAAATATTTAAGATATACGTTTTTCAGTACTTTGTGCTAATCAATATATTATTTTATCCTTCACCAGAGTCAGAAGAAATTTCTTTCTGCAATGCTATTTATAGAACATTTATGATGTTGTGTGAGATACAGAATAAAGACACATTTCTGCAAAATGTTACCTCTCTCATCACCACCAAAGATGTTCCACATACACACACTTATGCACACACAATTTTTAACAAAAAATTTGGAACATATTATTAAATAAATGCAACATTCATCAATAAATACCTAAGGTCATAACATACATTTAAAATTTATTGAATCCAATATTTTCATATAGCTTGACTGTTGCATATTTTCTAACCCAAGTCCTGATAACATAGTTTCATCCTAAAATGCTGTTCCAGGTATTAGGAAACTATTAAATGTTTTGAAATTCATGATAACAGGACAATATCTATATATATTATAGCATCTAAATATTGCCTTAAGTGTTATAGGTGATCAACATATATTGCTGAAAAAATGAATAAAGAGAATAATCAGATGTCAGCTTTGTTTCATGAAGACTGATCTTGCGATAATGTGTACAATGTAGTGGAAAGGGGAATAGTAGAAGCACTGAAGTTGGACAGAAAGTTATTACAACATTTAAGATAGATGCTATGAGATCACTATAACAAGTGCCTTGCTTACTCTTAATGCAATGTCTGCTCCATTAATATGCATAGCTTCAAAACTACATTAATAATGCAGATTCAATTTATTTCATGAGGTTTAGTCTCTGTACTCATAGATTAATACACACATTTGGTATTTTGTTCTGTTACCTCAGGTATAGTTTGTTGGGGACATTGAGTTCATATATCATTTCAGTTATTTTAAACTTCTCCATTAATACCACCAATGAGCCATTCCTAATGCTGGAGACAAAAACAAGATCACCAAAGAACATTTACTCAATCACTGTCAAAACCATTTTTACTGGAACTCCTTTTTGCTTCAATAGACAGGTGAGGCAACCCTAAGTAAATACTAAGTGACAGGTTAATATGGAAAAATTGGAGGCAAAGTAGAGTGAAAAAATTGCCAAAGTACAAGATTAAGCCAGACTACTTTTTTATGTTACTTGATTCCCCTGCTCTAGAAATCTTTTCATATCAGTCTGTTGAAATCACATTCTTACTTTAAAATTCAGCTCAAATTCTGCCTGCTTTAAGGTTTATGTTCAAATATCTTCTATTGCAATGTACATTTCCCTTAACTTTTGATGTACTTAAAGAAGTCTTTATTGATCACCTACTGTTAGTCAGTTACTATTCCACATGGTAGATATATAGTAGTGAACAAAATAGACCAAGAATCTGCTATCAAGGCACTCAAGTTCTAGCAAGAAAGGCAGACAATAACAAGGAAATAAAGTTTGGCAAGTAGTACTAAGAGGTATGGAGGGAAAAAATAAAAAATAAAAGCAGAGTAAATGGGTAAAGCTTGTTATAAAAGTCATGCTGGTTTATGTGATAATCATGTGGGTTTATGTCAGCAACAACATGATCAAATTGTAATAAAACGTCTGTAATTTTGATATTTAACTGGTAACAGCTTTAAGTCTCACACCCCTTTCCCTCGTTCTGCTCCACATGTGGGCAAACCAATGACATAGTGTAGATGTTCTTTCCTTTGGCACGAGTGGGGGTTTCAAATCATGCCCCTGCCAAAATCTAGAAATTCCATCCCTTAGCCACCATAAAACCCCAAGATCCTCTTTTTTTCCCTGCTCTGTGAAGCCATTTTTGGGCCAGCTTGAGAGTACATATCTCATCTCCCCAGAAAACTTCATTCCTTTTGTGTGTGACATCATCAGTGTTGACAAAACAAACTTCCAGTGGGGTCTGTAGTGATTTTGTAGAATGGTTGCACCACTTGAAGATATGCATGAGGTAAAATATGAACAAAGTTCCAGAAGTATGACATGTCCTGATATTTGAGTGAATTTTAGTTCAGTCTTACAGGAATAAACATTATGAAGTGTAAACTGGTGCAAGATGAGATTAGAGAGGGAGACATGTAGTACATGACTATGTTATGACATTTATTTATTGGGAAACTTAGAGCAAGGTTGATGAGAGATTTGGAGTCTGAGAAACCTAGAACATAATCCTAAATTAGTGACATAGGGAGAGCCAACTAAGCTTAAAAGCTTTAGTTTGTTTTTAACAAGTTATGTTTCATCCAAGCTTGTGTTCATGCTGTCTGGGTGAATTTCACCACAATACTGTCAGGGTCATTTTCCAAAATGCACATATTTGATACAAATATCTTGTTTATACAAGTCAAATAACTATTTGATAGCTTTCAGGACATTCAAGCACTAAATAGTTCTTACCTGACTATATTCCTTCTTATCTTTCCCCTGATACTTTATTGACTTGAATCATAATAAAACATTTGAACATCTTAGAATGTGTCACGTTCTCTCACAAAATCAGTGCCGATGCACCACAGGATTCTTTGCTGAAATTCCCTTTTTAACTTGCTTTAATATTTAAACAGCCTTTATTTGTTCATGTCACTGCTACATTTATCTTTTTTCCCTTGGAATTCTTTCTAGACTACTCCACTCAGTCAGAGTGGCTCCTCCATTATGCTGATATATGATTTTGTATCATATTATTTTTCATACTATATTACAATGGATCATCTTTTGCATTAAGTACCTAAATTCTTTTTAAAACTATGATTTTTTTTTTATCTTTCTTTGTTCCTGGAGCCTGACATAAAATAAGTGGTTTAAAAAGTTTTGATAAATGAATGAATGGATGAATAAACAATTCTGAAGTTACAAAATCAGATTTTGTTAGCAACAGCATATGAAAAATGAAAGACCCATAGAAAAAGCTTTTCTTTTGAGTGTGTCTGGAGTAAAGCAGTGCAGTGATCAGCTTAGATAGCATTCTCTTTTAATCATATCAGATGGAGTATTTGGAAAATTGAAGCTGTGGCTCAAAGAGGAGGTTGAGTACATGACACATGATTTTGACACTCAAAGCTCTATACATATTTGATATTTGAGGAATAGTTGAAAATATCTGGATGGGAGATAGAGTGAGCCTCAGAAATATAGATATTTCCATAGAAGTAAGTATTATCTAGTAAATATGACTGAGAAGAAATAGTATTATTTTATGTGTGATTATTACTTTATTGCTTATTTCTTCACCAAACTATACAAGGGCTCTCCCATGTCTGGACTAGGTCAGGCAGAGGGTAGAGTTCACAATAAGTATTTGTGGAAAGAATAAGCTTCAGAGAATTGGAAAGAAAACCAAGAGATAGATCATGTTGTTGTAGGAACCAAGTTTTATCTGCTGAGAGTTTATTTTAATGGTAATTTAGTTGATAGGGGTGCTTAAATGATGTACCCACTATCTAAACCCCCAGGCTTCTCTGTCTTCATAGATGCAGTGATTGTCCACAGTGATTTTGGAGCCCAAGAAAATAAAGTCTGTCACTACTTCTACTTTTTCCCTTCTATTTTCCATAAAGTAGTGGGACTGAATGCTACAATCTTCATCTTTTGAATGTTGAGTACCAGCCTTTTTGCTCTCTTCTTTGACCCTCATAAAGAGGTGATGCTGGTGATAAAGAATCTGCCTGCCAATGTGAGAGACAGGAGACACAGGTTGGATCCTTGGGTTGGGAAGATCCCACAGAGGAGAAAATATCAACCTAATTCTAGTATTCTTCCCTGGGAAAACACATGGACAAAAGAGCCTGGTGCGCTACAGTCCATGGGATCACAAAGAGTCAGACATGACTAAATATGCACACCTTAAAGAGGGTTTTAGTTCCTCTTCACTTTCTGCCATTACAGTGATATCATATGCATATCTGAGGTTGTTGATATTTCCCCCAACAATCTTGATTACAGCTTGTGATTCATCCAGACTGGCATTTTGCTTGATGTACTCTACATAGATGTTAAATAAGCAGGGTGAACACTATACAGTTTTCTCATTCTCCTTTCCTAATTTTGAGCCAGTCTGTTCCATCTCCAGTTATAACAGTTGCTTCTTGACTCATATACAGGTTTCTCAGGAGATAGGTAAGATAGTCTGGTATTCCCATCTCTTTAAGAATTTTCCACAGATTGTTGTGATCCACACAGTCAAAGGCTTTATGGAGTCAATGAAGCAGAAATAGATGTATTTTTGGAATTTTATTGCTTTCTTTATGATCCAACAAATGGTTTGGCAGTTTGATCTCTTGCTCCTCTGCCTTTTCTAAACCTACCTTATACATCTGGAAGTTTTTGGTTCATGTACTGCTAAAACCTAGCTTGAAAGATTTTGAGCATTATCTTGCTAGCATGTAAAATGAGCACAATTGTATAGTAGTTTGAACATTTTTTGACATTGCCCTTCTTTGGGATTGGAATAAAAACTGACCTTTTCCAGTCCTGTGGCCACTACAGAGTTTTCCAAATTTACTGACATTTTGAGTACAGCACTTTAACAGCATCATCTTATAGGTTTTGAAATCACTCTGCCGGGATTCCATCACCTCCACTAGCTTTGTTCATAGTAATGCTTCCTAAAGGCCCACTAGACTTCACATTCCAGGATGCCTAGCTCTAGGTGAGTGACCACACCATCATGGTTACTCAGGTCATTAAGACCTTTTTTGTATAGTTCTTCTATGTATCCTTTCACCTCTTCATAATCTCTTCTGCTTCTGTTACATCCTAAACATTTCTGTCCTTTATCATGCCCATCTTTGCATGAAATGTTCCCTTGATATCTCCAATTTTCTTGAAGAAATCTTTATTTTTCCCATTCTATTGCTTTCCTTTATTTCTTTGCATTGTTCACTTCAGGGGGCTTCTGTCTCACCTTACTATTCTCTGAAACTATGCAATCAGTTGGGTATATCTTTCCCTTTCCCCCTTGCCTTTTGCTTCTCTTCTTTTCTCATCTATTTGCAAAGCTTTCACAGACAACCACTTTGACTTCTTGCATTTTTTTTTCCTTTGGGTTGGCTTTGGTCACTGGCTCCTGTACAATATTATGAATATCTGTCCAAAGTTCTTCAGGCACTGTATCCACCAGACCTAATCTCTTGAATGTATTAGTCACATCCACTGTGTATTCATAAGGGATTTGATTTAGGTCATACCTGAATGACCTAAAAGGTGGTTTCCCCTACTTTCTTCAATTTAAGTCTGAATTTGGCAATAAGGAGTTCATGATCTGAGCCACAGTAAGCTCCTGATCTTGTTTTTGCTGACTGTATAGAGCTTCTCCATGTTCGGTTGCAAAGAATATAATCAATATGATTTCAGTATTGACCATCTGGTGATATCCATGTGTAGAATTGTCTTGGGTTTTTGAAAAAAAAAAAAAAAAGGTGCTTGCTATGACCAGCATGTTCTCTTGGAAAACTCTGTTAGCCTTTTCTTGCTTCATTTTCTCCTCCAAAGCCAAACTTGCCTGCTGTTCCAAGTATCTCTTAATTTACTTTTGCATTCCAGTCCCCTATGATGAAAAGTATATATTTGTTGATGTTAATTCTAGAAGGTATGTAGGTCTTCATAGCACCAGTCAACTTCTGCTTTTTTGAAAGCAGTGGTTGGGGCATAGATTTGGATTATTGTGAAGTTGAATGGTTTGGCTTAGAAACAAACCAAAATCTTTCTGTCATTTTTGAGATTGTAACAAAGTACTGCATTTCAGACTCTTTTGTTGTCTATGAGGGCTATTCTATTTCCTCTAAATGATTCTTGCACACAGTAGTAAATATAATGATCATCTGAATTAAATTCATTCAGATTAGACAGCTGGATCCTGTTCACTTTAGTTCACTGATGAATGGGAATCCTGTCCTATTCCTGTCTATTTTAGTTCACTGATTCCTAAGATGTCGTTATTCACTCTTCCCATCTCCTGCTTGAGCATATCCATTTTACCTTGATTCATGGATCTAACATTCCAGGTCCCGAAGCAATATTGTTTTATTAAAGCATTGGACTTTACTTTCACCACCAGACATATCCACAACTGAATGTATCTGGTGGTGAAAGTAAAGTCCAGAGCTATAAAAAACGGTATTGCATAGGAATCTGGAATGTTAGGTCCATGAATCAAGGTAAGTTGGTCAAGCAGAAGATGACAAGAGTGAATATTAACATCTTCGGAATCAGTGAACTAACAGACGTCGTTTCCACTTTGGCCCACTGATTCATTCTTTCTGGAGCTATTAGCAGTGACCCTCCACTCCTTCCCGGTAGCATACCAGACACCTTCCAACCTGGAGGGACTCATCTACTGGTGTCATCTTTCTGTCTTTTCATATTATTCATGGCTTTCTCGCCTCAAGAATACTGTAGTGGTTTGCCACTCCCTCTTCCAGTGGACCATGTTTTGTCAGAACTCTTCACTATGATCCATCTGTCTTGGGTGTTCCTGCATGTCATGGCTCATATCTTCATTGAGTTAAGTAAGTTCCTTCACCATGACAAATCTGTGAACCATGAACAGGAGATCATGTTTAACAATACTCAAAAACCTCTTGACTGCTTGTCTTACCACTCTGTCATGGTCCAGGAAATGATTCCCTCCTGTTGTTTCTTTCTATATCTAGAGTTACACTACTACAATCATTGAACTTATAGAACTATTTATTTGGTCTATCGGTTCAAGTCATGTAGTCATCATTTTTATCAGAATCTCAGTCAAACATTTGATCAGAGTCTCAGTCACACATTTGGTAAAGCAAGAAACAATAATCTATAAAATAGGCAGAGTACATACAATAAAACTAGTTATATTAATAAGGTCATAAGCAAGTAATGTTATCTTATAAGGAGTTATAGGGCTTGTTCCTGAAGAAGAAAAATTGATCTTTATGGTTGAGCAGATATTTCTACCATTAGGGAGATCTGATTAATGCATAATGCACATACATAATGCACATTTGAGTAAGGGGAAAGGGACCCAAGAAGCAGAGAAAATATTTAGTTCAAATTTTTTTCATTTTGTCTTTAAATATGAATTTTATTTCATTATCTCTGACCAATGTGGCAGTGTAATGCTCTTCTTGATCAGTCTTAAACTATGCTGAACTAGAGATAGATATTATTTACATGAATTAAAACCTGTTTTTGATAGTTTATCGGGCCCCTTTCTCTAGTCTTCCTTGTGGTAGTGGTATGTGGAAGACAGGGGAATGGACAAATTTAAGCTGTAGTTTCTATTTAATTCAGTTCTGTTTCTTCAACACCTAGAATAATTCCGGGCACTTAAGAGTGGTTTAATAAAATGTTTGCTGAACAAAAAAATTAGTGGTTCTTACTTGACCCGTATTCAGATTACATTAATCGCACTTCATAAAATATTTTCTTATTGTCTTCTCTTAACATTTATCTTTGTGTTTTTTTGTACCATTTAAATATTAGCTGGTCCTTGCCTTCATTCTTCACGTCTTAATGTAGCTATACTCCTTGAAAAGGCTCATTTACTTCTCTGTCTACAGTTACTTAGCATCTATAAGATGATAACACTGAAGTGTATTTTTCCAGCTCAAAAATTTCCTCAGTCTGCAGACTGAATGTACTAGATATCTATACCTAGTTATCATATAGTATGCCATACATCTGAAACTCAACTCATATTCCTACCCATAACTTCTGCTGCTGCTGCTACGGCTAAGTTGCTTCAGTCGTGTCCGACTCTTTGCGACCCCATAGACGGCTGCCCACCAGGCTCCCCTGTCTCTGGGATTCTCCAGACAAGAACACTGGAGTGGGTTGCCATCTCCTTCTCCAATGCATTAAAGTGAAAAGTGAAAGTAAAGTTGCTCAGTCGTGTCTGACCCTCAGCGACCCCATGGACTGCAGCCTTCCAAGCTCTTCTGTCCATGGGATTTGCCAGGCAAGAATACTGGAGTGGGGTGCCATTGCCTTCTCCACCCATAACTTCCACTTTTTATTTATTGTCCCTTTCTCAAATGTCTGAGAAAAAAAGCCTTTTGCCTACAATTGAAGAAGAACCAATGCAACATATCTCACTAAGAGTAAAGGTAAGATTAAATAATCTACCATGAAAAACTCTGGTTGATAAAGTATCTTCTAAATATTATAAAGGAAGGGGATAGTCTTGGCAAATAGAACATTTTCCCCTTATATTCTGGCTGCAAATTTGATCTGAGAGCATGAAAAAGGAACAAGATGTAAGATTTAAGGTTAACTGCCAATGGGAGGAAGATCAATAATTCAAAGTTACTTATCACACATTTCATCATGTGATATAATTTGCTCCTTTCTCCTTTTATCTGAGAATTATACTTTGATAACCTAGAAACAATTTAAAATATTTGATTGAATTTGATGTAATTCAATTAAACAGATAGTTATCTTCATGTTATCTTTCAGGTACTTTCCCATTGCATGTGAATAATCAATATACAGAATAATCAGTAATCAAGAAAGATATAACCTTTATACTTTTGAACAGCTAGTATTAGAGATATTTGCCATTATTATTTCTGTGAGTTCAAATAATGTGATCAGGAATCTCCTGTTTCCTCTTCTAATTATGTTTCTATGTTTTTCTTTTTATGATCACCCATGGACCAATCAGTATGGCCTAGGGAGACAGTGCTCTGAATACCCAAGGTTCAGACCATTGTCACATTCTGGAACCTGGAGTTGGCATCAACTGGAGAGAGCATTTGTAATCAGGAGTAGAAACACTCTATAGGTAAAAACACAATAGACCAGCTTTATTATACCACTTTTTTGTGGGCCCAGAACTTCTCTTCCTATAAACTTCATTTAAAAAAAAATTTTCTTTAAACATAATGCCGCTCTCCTATATATAATTGAAAATTCACTTATTCTGTCCCCAGAGGAAGATAATAATAGTCTGCCCACTTCCACATCCAGTATGATTAGCATTCCTTTTATATGGGTCCAGATGGAGCTCATCGCAGTCCAGTAATCTGTGGAGAAATGATAAATTTTATAAACTCTCACACATCCAAAACACAATTGTGCAGGAGAATGGCAGTAAAAAGTTGCCATTTGGAATACAGTAAAGGAAGAGTGAATTACAGTGGTCTTTCTGGACAAAGATAAGCACAAATTCCTGTCTTTGAGAAGGTATGAGTTCTGAGGTATCCAGGTCTATATGGCTGGCCAAGATTCTATTCTCAGTAGGAAACCTTTAGTCTACTGTCCACATGTAAATTAACTGGAAGATTTTTCTTAAGGAGCTGCATCATTTTATTACAATCTTCCAGTTTATTTGAAGAACTAGGGACTTTCAATGACGGTGAATCAAACCCATCATGGATTTAGATACCGCATTTGTCTATATGTTCAGCTAATGTTAATTTGAATTCAAGGGCTTGTAGCTTGAACACTGAGAATTCTCTTTACATTAACTTGTGTAATTGATGGTGGCAGGGATTTTTGTTTATTTTATTCACTGGCATATTTCAAAAGTCAGTAATCTTGCAAGTAGTTCAGTAATTGTTAGATGAATAAATTGTGCTTAGTCACTCAGTCATGTCCGACTCTTGGTGATCCCATGGACTATAGCCCACCAGGCTTCTCTGTCCCTGGGGATTCTCCAGGCAAGAATACTGGAGTGGCTTACCATGCCCTCTTCCAGAGGATCTTCCCAACCCAGGGATTGAACCGAGGTCTCTGGCATTGCAGGTGTATTCTTTACCTTCAGCCACCAGGCAAGCCCAGATGAATGAATGAATTCTTCCTTTCTCTTGATCTGCCCCAAGTTCTCTTTCTGGCCACTAAGTAGATTTGAACTTTCTCACTTCTCTCTCTTTTATTTTATCATCATATTCCAATCCATCATCATTTACTTCCTAAAATACTGTGTCAGCCTACTAAGTGGTTCCTGTTCCACAAATCTTATTTTACCCTCTTCTATTCTACATGCAACAGCAAAACTATAATTTTCAAAACATGGCTCAAATCATGTTTTCAGTTCAGTTCACTTGCTCAGTCATGTCCAACTCTTTGTGACCCCATAAATCGCAGCACACCAGGCCTCCCTGTCCATCACCAACTCCCGGAGTTCACCCAAACTCATGTCCATCAAGTCAGTGATGCCATCCAGCCATCTCATCCTCTGTCATCCCCTTCTCCTCCTGCCCCCAATCCTTCCCAGCATCAGGGTCTTTTCCAATGAGTCAACTCTTCGCATGTGGTGGCCAAAGTATTGGAGTTTTAAACCATTCAATATCACGGTAATCCAAGCCTATGCCCCAACCAGTAACGCTGAAGAAGCTGAAGTTGAACGGTTCTATAAAGACCTATAAGACCTTTTAGAACTAACACCCCCAAAAATGTCCTTTTCTTTATAGGGGACTGGAATGCAAAAATAGGAAGTCAGGAAACACCTGGAGTGTTTCAGGCAAACTTGGCCTTGGAGTACAGAATGAAGCAGGGCAAAGGCTAATAGAGTTTTGCCAAGAGAAAGCACTGGTCATAGCAAACACTCTCTTCCAACAACACAAGAGAAGACTCTACACATGGACATCACCAGATGGTCAACACCGAAATCAGATTGATTATATTCTTTGCAGCCAAAGATGGAGAAACTCTATACAGTCAGCAAAAACAAGACCAGGAGCTGACTGTGGCTCAGATCATGAACTCCTTATTGCCAAATTCAGACTTAAATCATGTTTTAATCCCAGCTTTAAGTGGTTTTCTATCACTTTTAAGATCAAGTTTAAAATTCCTACTGTGGCTGTAGTTTATTTTGCCTTTTCCTTTCTGTTCCTCTGCCCCCCTCCCCAATTCTGCTTATCTTTCTTTCTTCCTTTTTCTTAGATTGCAGCCACTCTGAACCTTTCTCATCTTATCAAATATTCTGTATACAGCATTTCAAATTTATTTATCTCATTTGCTATTTATTCTGTCTAAAATATCTCTTTTTAATTACTCCCATTTCCCTGCTCTTTATCTGACAGTTTCCTGGTTATTTTGCACACCAGGAAGACTTTGACAAGCCTTATATTAAATTCCCTTGGTGATGAACTCTTAAATGCAATTTAATAACACACAACCCTCTTTTAATTACTTACCAAATGCCTGTACAGTGGACATCTGCTATGTTAGCCTGTACCTCACCACTTCTGGTACAGAATCTCTTTTCCTTTGGGAGTCATCTATTCTACTGACATTTTCATTGCTGGTAGTTCATGCAGGGTGTTCTGCACACTGTTACAGGGCAGGGCACACGATTCAGCTCTGGCCTTGAAACTCTGCTTTTGCATCTACCTCTTAGCTTTATGGTAGAGAGAGGCCTCTGGCTCGGGATAGCAGTTGGGTTAATTTGATCTCTTTTCTCTAATCTGCTTCTGAAAATGGTTTTATCAAAGGGGACATAAAAATTACAATTTTTTCAATCAGATGATTTTGGGGGGAGGAATCCAAGAGTCAAACATTTCATGGGCCTCTAGAAAGAAATTGTATGCTCTTAGTATACATTTTTGTGGTGGTGCAATGGTAAAAATATCCACCTGCCAAAGCAGGAGATGCAAAAGATTCAGGTTTGATCCCTGGGTCAGGAAGATTCCCTGGAATAGGAAATGGAAACCTGCTCCAGTATTCTTGACTGGAAAATTCCATGGACAGAGGAGTCTGGTGGACACAACTGAGTGACTGAATACACACACAATATTAAATTTAAATCTTAGAAATTTTAAGACAGAAAATTTAAAAAAAAATTTTAATTCATTCTTTTTAGCTTCTACTTGATAAGATTTTATGAAACAATTAAAATCCTTGCAGCGTCCTCTTATATTTAAATTTATGTTGCCTAGAGTGGTGTTGAACAAATAATAATTACTTAATATATATTTTTAAATTAAAGAAATGAACAAATGAATGAACAACTCAACATGTTTCCCTTCTAATAGTTTCTTGTAGTCAGAGCAAGAAAACTCACTTTAAAGATTCTTTTTCTATTCAGATCTCATGAGGATATTTTAGTTAAGATCCTAAGAAACCTACCCACCAGGGGGAAAGATTAAAGTATTTTAAGATATGAAAATTATACATTTAATGGTTTTAAGCACCATCTTTATTTTCTGGCCTAGAACATATTCAGTTCAGTTCAGTCACTCAGCCGTCTCCAACTTTTTGTGGCCCTATGGACTGCAGCACACCAGGCTTTGCTGTCCATCACCAACTCCCAGAGCTTGCTCAAACTCATATCCATTAAGTCAGTGATACCATCCAATCATCTCATCCTCTGTCGACCCTTCTCCTCTTGCCTTCAATCTTTCCCAGCATCAGGGTCTTTTCCAATGAGTCAGTTCTTCACATCAGGTAGACAAAGTATTGGAGTTTCTGCTTCAGGATCAGTCCTTTCAATTAATATTCAGGACTGATTTCCTTTAGGATATACTGGTTTGATCTCCTTGCAGTCCAAGGGACACTCAAGAGTCTTCTCCAACACCACAGTTCAAAAGTATCAATTCTTCATTGCTCAGCTTTCTTTATAGTCCAACTCTTACATCCATACATGACTAATGGAAAAACTACAGCTTTGACTTGACGGATGTCTCTGCTTTTTAATATGCTGTCTAGATTGGTCATAGCTTTTCTTCCAAGGAGCAAGCATCTTAATTTCCTGGCTCCAGTCACCATCCACAGTGATTTTGGAGCCAAGGAAAATAAAATCTATCACTGTTTTCATTGTTTCCCCATCTATTTGCCATGAAGTGATGGGACCGGACACCATGATCTTAGTTTTTTGAATACTGAGTTTTAAGCCAGCTTTTTCACTGTCCTCTTTCACCTTCATCAAAAAGCTCTTTAGTTCTTCTTCACTTTCTGCTGTAGTGTGATGTCATCTGCATATCTGAGGTTATTGATATTTCTCCTGGCAATCTTGATTCCAGCTCATGCTTCATCCAGCCCGGCATTTTGCATCATGTACTCTGGATATAAGTTGAATAAGCAGGGTGATAATATACAGTCTTGGTATACTCCTTTCCCAATTTGGAGTCAGGCTTCCCGGATAGCTCAGTTGGTAAAGAATCCGCCTGCAATGCAGGAGACCCGGATTCAATTCCTGGGTCTGGAAGATCCCCTGGAGAAACGATAGGCTATTCACTCCACTATTCTTGGGCTTCCCTTGTGGCTCAGCTGGTAAAGAATCCACGTGCAGTGTGGAAGACCTGGGTTCGATCCCTGGGTTGGAAAGATCCTGTGGAGAAGGGAAAGGCTACCCACTCCAATATTCTGGCCTGGATAATTCCATGACTGTATAGTCCATGGGGTTGCAAAATGTCAGACACAATTGAGTGATTGTCACATAACATATTAGTGATAGATTTTTTAAACTTAATTTGAGAAACTAGATTGTTTCAGACTCATAAATTTCATAGTTTCTCATTTTTTACAGTATTTCTCCTTTTTCTATATCCTGTGATAAAAGTCAATTCACTTAGTCAGTTTTGCTATTATTTAAAATATTTGTTTCAATTGCATGTGTCTGTATTAGTTTATTCAAATATTGGCTTACACTGTGTTTTGAAATGTATAGTATACAGGTGAAAAAGAAGATGAAATGCCTATAAGCCCATTTCTAAAGTTCATTTCAAGTGCTCAGGAACATATTCATATAGGAAAAATACCACTAAATTCTATATCAGCTCTAAAACTACAAATGAAAATCAAATATTTGTTAGAATCAAAGATATTTTAAAAATAATTACATTAAATTAGTTAAATGCCAGATTTAAAATGCCATCAGTGTTTTCAATGTCTCATTTTCTAAAAAATTTCATACCAATAGTTTTAGGCACTAGTTAATGTGTGTTTAAAGTACAATAAAAATGTTATTTAATACTATGGATGGAGTATAAGTTATAAATTATGAAAAGGATGTCTTATCCTGAATTGTTTGCTATGACTCATTGTACAGAAGAATAAGCATTCTTAAGTAAAACTGTTCACCCTCTTGTTAGTTTACTTCACTCAAAAATAATGGCCTGCTGTATGCTTCAGATATAAACTGCCCTAATGTTGTAAATAGATACAACACAGTTTATAAATAAATGACTTATTTTTTTAAAACATACTCTTATTATATGAATATGTATTATATTATTATGCTATAGGTAAATGCACTGGTAAAAATGAAGTAATTTTGAGCAACTAGAATGTAAGCTGTGTCTATGACACTCAGGGCTATAGTAGTATAAAAAGCTCTCTATACCTTTGAATATCAGTGAACTGGCACATTGGTCTCTGCATCTTGTCAGAATATGGTTCAAATTTTCATGGGCTGGAGTGAAAAATATTAGGGAATAAGCAACTCCTTGGGCAGATCAGGCTGAGGGTATGGATGAACTGAGGTCATTAGACACCAGCTGAAAAGGAAGAGTTCTCCAAAGGCCTAGATAGAGTTTGACCTCATATGCCTCTCTAATGACAGTGTGTGCCATACACTCCTCCCTGCTCTTTTTCTCCTTGTGAACTAACACAGATGCTTAATGCTAAATTAACTTAATCACTTAATTGATTTGAAGGCTCAAAAAGCTTGTTGAATCAGAATAAATGTATGTTCATAGATATTTTTTATTACTCTTCCAGCATCCTGAATTGTGTTTTTGCTATAATGCCAGCCAAAAATTTGAATTTTAATGCAAGCACTTGAACATACTCAAATGCAATATATGAAAAAAATATCATACCACAGAGAAGAAATTGTTGAAATAAAACAATTTATAACATTTTCAATGTAGTATGATTATATTAAGCAATATTGACCTAAAAGAAATTGTTCCAAAAGCATTGTCTTTGTAATTGAGCATAGATCTAACTCCTCATTCTTTCTGATATCCTTTATTATCAAAAATTAGTTATTTCTATTTCCACTAAAAGATTATGAGATTATAGGTATGCAATGCTAGTTTATATTTAACTGCATAACACTTTAACAATGTAAGTATATTCAATAGGTATGACTTTGTTTCTGCTCTCAGATTCCATAATAGGTTGGGCTACAGCAGAGAATATGCCATAGTCAGTCTTGGAATGAGTAGGGAGCAGACTTGAAGTCACAGTGTTTTGTTTAATGCCACAGGGTTAGGTTTGTGTTAATAAAATTTGAATATCATAGGAAAGAGTTAAATGAAGTGTTAAAAATAGACAAACATGACATATAGAAACTACAGTGAAGAAGTGAAGTCATTCAGTCATGTCTGACTCTTAGCAACTCCATGGATTGTAGCCTGGGAGGCTCCTCCATCCATGGGATTTTCCAGGCAAGAATACTGCAGTGGGTTGCCATTTCCTTCTCCAGGGGATCTTCCCAACCCAGGGATTTAATCTGGGTTTCCTGCACTGCAGGCGGACTCTTTACCGTCTGAGCCACCAGGGAAGAAGCTGCAGTAAAAACATACTAAAGTCGAGAGATGTGAATATCCTACTGCAATATTAAATGTATATATTAAAATAGAGTGAGCTAAAGAAAATGGGGTAATACCTGCTTCATGGAGTAATTTCAAATGTCAGCTTTTTGATGCTTCTGCTATTTTAGCAAAAGCAATTATTTTAATAAATATTAATACTAATATTAAGGGAGAATTTAATTTTAATAAACATCTGTAAAATTAATTTAATTTATTGGTTTCCTTGTTTCAATCTCTAAGTCATAATCAAAAACTAAAATTACAATTTTACTTCTGCTTCATTGACTGCACTTAAAGCCTTTGACTGTGTGGATCACAACAAACTGTGGAAAATTCTTAAAGAGATGGGAATAACAGACCACCTCACTTGCCTCCTGAGAAACCTGTATGCAGGTCAAGAAGCAACATTTTGAACCAGACATGAAACAATGGACTGGTTGTAAATTGGGAAAGGTGTATGTCAAGGGTGTATATTGTCACCCAGTTTATTTAATTTCTGTGCAGAGTACATCATTCAAAGGACAAGCTGGAATCAGGATTGCCAGAGAAATATCAGTAACTTCAGATATGCAGATGACACCACCCTTATGGCAGAAAGCAAAGAGGAACTAAAGAGTCTCTCCATGAAAATGAACAAGGAGGACAAAGTGTCCTCATATTGTCTTTCTTCTTTTGTGTTCTGACATCATCATCTTATAAGAATATCAGGCAGAATGGATTAGAGCACACTCTAATCACCTCCTTTTGTCTCAATCACCCCTTTGAAGCACATGTCTCCAAACACAGTCAATCCTAAGGAGTACCTCAAGGGGTTAGGCCCTCAACATATAAATTTCAGGGGGACACAACTCAGTCTATAACAACCAAGGAGCACCGAACAGTCAAATTTTTCTACCTCAACTAATTTATATGTCCTGGATTTGTAGTGGGGCTTCAATATAAATTTGAGAAAAAAAAAATGTGTATGAAATTGAATATAAGCTTAAGTAGTTAAACTTAACCTACAGAAAGAGTTCATTAGATATGCTTTGTACATCATGGTCCTTATTTTACCATTACTATTTTGTTAGTAAAAATTAACAGTGAAGTGTTAACTTACATAAGATTCTTGGTTCTTCTTCTGGTACCTAACAATTTACAAATTATAGTGTCTTTCTTAAGCCTAAAATATTATTTTCTAGAGATACATATTTTTTAAGTTTCTGTGATTTCAGACTCCACTTTTTAGGAGTCTGAAATAATCAAACTTTTCTTTATATTTTTCTCTTGCTTTTCCTTTTTTTTCCTTTCAAGTGGTAGGGCTAATGTTGATCTGATTTTTGAGGAAAGCCCTAGGCCTTTGGTAGGAAAAACTCTTTTAAGTGGCTAATTAGTACACTGACCTCTTGAATTAAAAAGATAAAAATAGAGCACTTTATTATCTTTAATATTTGTTTATTCATGGTATTTCAATTGCTATTATGTGGCAGGTCAAATAGCAAGGCATACTAGCTGGCAGAAAAGTGTTCTTTTCTTCACCTCATATAATATATAACATGCATGATACTGCATATTACTGTACTATAATATATTTTAAATATTTTGGTTACTTACTCAGTAATCATGTACCCAGGAACTTCTGCAAAAATAAAATGAAAGCTGAAATCAAGCCAGCTCAAAGAAATTTAGAAGAATTTGCTCGTTCTTGGAGATCACAACATGATATCACAAACTACATGGCATTATGTATATGGTGCTTTTTGAGAGAAATATATCTAGTTTTGACAGAGATTTATTCAAGTAATTCAAATTTCTCTATTTTATATAGGAAGGTACTTCCTTTTGCCTTTGGCCTTCTCTTCTTACTCCTCCAATTTAAGGTAGAGTGAGTTAATTTGTTCATAAATGCCAGCCAGTTGTCTGCATTTATTAAGTGGATGAAGAAAATTGCAGTTTATATGAAAGAGATCCCTATATATAATCTCTCCCATTTATCCCAACTCAGGGTGAATTGGTGACCTGGGTGTATGTACCTTCTCTGAGAAGTTCAACACTTCTTCTGATGAGCTGTTTCAGTGGACTGGTACATGGAGCTCTCACACTGAGGTGTGCCCTGCAACAGCACTGTCAGGGATGAAGCAGCCATGTCCTCTTTCAGCTGATGCCTTCAACTTTTTGACGTGGCTCAGAACTTAAGAGGGATACTATGTATTGAATCTGTCAAACCACAACTCTTTTAAATCTTTATTCCCCTTGGAAACCTTTTTAATATTTTTCCATCAACACAACAGATCACACCATGCATGTGAAGAATACCAGCTGTGGTGAATGTTGGGAAGGAATTATCTCAAGAAAGAGGGAAACAGTAGCTATTAGTTGTATATAACATATGATAATAATTGAGAAATGCTGTTCCTTGGAAATTTTATTCAGTCAACTTACTATTTTGTTCTTTATTCCTGGTGTTCCACTGATCATTAAAATCCCTGGAGAAGTTTGTGATACAGGTGACAGTTCAAAATCTTGGAAAAAAAAAAAAAAAACACAGAGCTTTGACTTATATTTCATGGATTTAAGTGATAAAAAAGAGACCCTTAATGTATAAATCCTATGGGTTATATGAGACAAAAGGTTTACAAAAATCCATGGGGAAAGATTAAAGTATCAACAAATGCACCCATACTTAGATAAAGAAAGTCATAACATTGGGGAATCTCAAGTACTATTTAATGTGGAGACTCCACTGGCCAAAGCAGAGTAAGTGCTAATCTTTTAAACTGGTGAACATAATCACCTTAACTCTACTTTATCACACCCTTTTTAAGCCTGCCTTAAGTATCAATTTCCTGTATTCAATCATTCAGATCAGATCAGTCGCTCAGTCGTGTCAGATTCAATCATTAGTCTTATTCAATCTTAAAACTTCTGAACTGAGTATGGTTCTGATATATAGAAAATACTCAATAAAATTTGAAACAAAGGAAAGGAAGGAGTAGGAAGGAAAGAGAGAGGAAAAGAGGGAAGAAGAAGCAATAAATTTTTAGTACATCCCTTTCCTTTACATCTTCCGTGGGTTGGGAAGATCCCCTGGTGAAGGAAATGGCAACCCACTCCAGTACTCTCGCCTAGAAAATTCCATGGATGGAGAAGCCTGGTGGGCTACAGTCCATGTGGTTACAAAGAGTTGGACACAACTGAGTGACTTCACTTTCCTTTACATCTGAATTTTATAACAGAAATACTAATTGAAAAGGTATATAAACATAAATGAGAGTCTGAAACCTCTTCAAATACATTCAATTATAATTTTCCCCTTAAACAAAATCTACTCCACATACCTCAATGATCATTGCAGATAGTGTTTGGGGGATCTCGTACTTATTATAGCTGACAAAAATGTGAAAAATAATTTAATATGAATTTGTAGTATATGTTTCCATCTTCATAGTTTAACATGTCATAACATCCTAAAGTAGGTATATCTTTTTAAACCTTTAATACAACTGAGTGAGTTTTCAGTTTGACTGTCAACATAATACATATTTCAGCAACACATAAAAGATTTTTTTCTCTGTGAATTATCCCTAGAGATTAAAAATAAAAATACGGTGGCGTACAAATGCTGCCAAAGCAGATTATATGACTGTTCCTGGCACCCACTCTATCTTTTTTTCTTCCCAAATGAAGCATCTTTCTGCCAAAAGATACAGGTGTGGAAGCAGATTTTTTAGTCTCTGAACTCTTGGGTTTACATCTGAAGGATGTATCTTATTTTAGAATATGTATTGATGGTTTATAAAAAAATAGAAGTAGGATGTTCTTATGAAAATGAATAAGAAGGAAAGCAGATGTCACCCTTTTAAATTATAGAAAATGTCAGTGAGATATATCTGTGATATAGCTACTAAGTTATGCTCAAATATTTGTGATGCAATATTGGGTGCAGTGATCCAGATACACATGTTGAGTGTCAAAGAATAGAACTCAAATACAATCTGCAAAACCTGCAAAATATTATACTAGTTCATAGAGATGTTTGGAAAAATCAATGCTTATAAGTGACTTGTGTTTTAGGTTTTGCCAAGTATGATTAATGTGATGTTATGGTATTTTTGATGAATAGTCTAAAAACATTTTCTTCCAGTGAAAAGAAGTGATGACTACAATAGATCCTGGCAGAGGGAATGAGAAAATATTCATATCAGAATCTCAAGATCATTTTAGGCATAGTTGGAAATGTGCTCTTATTGTTAGAAAAATATAGCAATTAAATTGTTGAATAGGAAATGTTCAGATTCATGAAATGTCATTATTTTTGATTCAGTAGTTCTGTCTAGTGAATTGCTTTATAAACAGTACATGTGTCTATATATTAAATTCAGCATTGCAATTTGAATCACTATAGGCCAACTATGATTAAAAGCAACACGTAACACGTGGGATCCAAAATTGTTCATTGTATGAAATGGTCTATTTTCCTAATTTTTAGTTTAAAAATCTTTTTCTGATTCAAAAATAAAGATAAATTTGGTTTTCATCACTCTAGTGTTTACTGAAGTGAGGACATGTCACTCATCTTGTTCTACCACTTTTGTTTCCCAACTTATATTTTCATTTTTATCTTCCATCATCACTTGAGTGCACAGTTCTCTCATCTTAATGATCTTCACGTTTTCGATAATGTGTACAAATTAGGTCAGTATCAACCAATTAACTGTATACATAGAAATAAAAAAAATGCATGTGATTATTACAACAGAGAAACAATAAAAACAAGTAAAAGGAAGAAATTGCTCTTGATTAAAGTGATCAGAAAGTACACTTACATGAAAGAAATATTTGTATTGAGCTTGAAGGATATTTTTACTTTAACTAAAATAATATTGACAAACTAATATTTCTGAAAAAAGAGGATAAGTAAAGATAGAAAAATGAAACTCTTTCTTATATGCTGAAGTATATTTCTAAGGGCTTTTTGAGGGGTAGTGTAGGGTGAGAAATCATGTTGAAAAGGCAGAATTAATATAGTGGAAGAAACATGTCAGATGCCATATTAGAGAGGTTGTCTGGTTGTCCTAGCAAATAGCAGGGGAAATACATGTGTCTACCTTTTAATTTAAAGGGAAGTAGTTTAGTAAACTGAAGTTGTATTTGTAAAAATTGCCAAAGGGTTTTATAAGGATAGTCATGTTTGTACATATATTTCTAGCAACAGTCCATCTAAAAGCCAGGTAAATATGATTTTTAGAGTTTAACAATAGCCAGTTGGCCAACTATCCTGTTACTATTTCTTCTTAGAGTGGAACACAATAAGAAAAAAATACATCAGTAAAAGGGAAAAACACAATGAAAGTTTTTTTCTTAATTGTGAATATGTTAAATGTGTGCACATTTAGAATGGTACCATCATAAGAGGAGATCTGTTCATAGAAGAACAGAATTGGGAGTTAGAAAACTAGAATTCCTGTCAAAGTTCTGCCATGATATAGATAAATTATCTTAATTTTTTAAAATTATATCATCTTCAAAATATTGATTCAAGTTCAGTGAATTTGTTTTGGGCTCTATATATTTAAATAAAGATACATTTACATATAGTAATGCCATGGTTGGTTAGATGGTTAGATGGCATAACTGACTCAATAGTGATGGACAAGGAAGCCTGGCATGCTGTAGACATGGCATGGCTTGTCTACAAAGCCATGAGTCAGACATGACTTAGTGACTGAACAACAACAATATATAAAGTGATATATTTTTGCTACAATAAAAATTCGCATCTCACTATGCTCAGTAAAGATTTACTACTGAGCCTTGAACATGATACATGTCATTAATATTTTCAATTTAATTAAAGATTAATTGTTGTTCTGAGAAAGCAGATTAGCAAATTTTCATCATTTCTGAAGTTTCTATCTCAAAGACATTCATTGCCTTATATAATTCATTTTATTCCCTTTAAAAAAATCATATCCAAATTAACAAGTACATATAGTTTATAAAGTCCCACTGTTGACTTGATATACATTTATGTGGATATTTTATTGGAATGTTATTTTATATTAAATATGTATTTATTATAACTTTTTGATATATCATCATTCTAATTACTGGATATTGACTGCTTTCCTTCCCTTCACCAGGAATCTTTTATGATTGGATTTGAAGCTTTCCAAACTACTGGAAAAGGGAAGATATAAGCATCAGAGTGCAGAGTTCCAAAGAATAGCAAGAAGAGATAAGAAAGTCTTTCTCAGGGATTAGTGCAAAGAAATAGAGGAAAACAACAGAATAGGAAAGACTAGAGATCTCTTCAAGAAAATTGGAGATACCAAGGGAACATTTCATGAAAAGATGGGCTCAATAAAGGACAGAAATGGTAGGGACCTAACAGAAGCAGAAGATATTAAGAAGAGGTGGCAAGAATACACAGAAAAACTGTACAAAAAAAGATCTCACAACCCAGATAATCACGATGGTGTGATCACTGACCTAGAGCCAGACATCCTGGAATGTGAAGTCAAGTGGGCCTTAGAAAGCATCACTACAAACAAAGCTAGTGGAGGTGATGGAATTCCAGTTGAGCTATTCCAAATCCTGAAAGATGATGCTGTGAAAGTGCTGCACTCAACATGCCAGCAAATTTAGAAAACTCAGCAGTGGCCACAGGACTGGAAAAGGTCAGTTTTCATTCCAATCCCAAAGAAAGGCAATACCAAAGAATGCTCAAACTATTGCACAATTGCACTCATCTCACACACTAGTAAAGTAATGTTCAAAATTCTTCAAGCCAGGCTTCAGCAATATGTGAACTGGGAACTTCCAGATGTTCAAGCTGGTTTTAGAAAAGGCAGAGGAATCAGAGATCAAATTGCCAACATCCGCTGGATCATGGAAAAAGCAAGAGAGTTCCAGAAAAACATCTATTTCTGCTTCATTGACTTTGCCAAAGCCTTTGACTGTGTGGACCACAATAAACTATGGAAAATTCTGAAAGAGATGAGCATACCAGACCACCTGACCACTCTTGAGAAATCTGTATGCAGGTCAGGAAGCAATAGTTAAAACTGGACATGGAACAACAGGCTGGTTCTAAATAGGAAAAGGCTGTATATTGTCACCTTGCTTATTTAACTTATATGCAGAGTACATCATGAGAAATGCTGGGCTGGAAGAAGCACAAGCTGGAATCAAGATTGCTGGAGAAATGTCAATAAACTCAGATATGCAGATGATACCACCCTTATGGCAGAAAGTGAAGAAGAACTACAAAGCCTCTTGATGAAGGTGAAAGATGAGAGTGAAAAAGTTGGCTTAAAACTCAGCATTCAGAAAACGAAGATCATGGCATCTGGTCCCATCACTTCATGGGAAATGGATGAGGAAACAGTGAAACTGTGTCAGACATTATTTTTTGGGGCTCCAAAATCACTGCAGATGGTGACTGCAACCATGAAATTAAAAGACACTTACTCCTTGGAAGAAAAGTTATGACCAACCTAGATAGCATATTCAAAAGCAGAGACATTACTTTGCCAACAAAAGTTCATCTAGTCAAGGCTATGGTTTTTCCTGTGGTCATGTATGGATGTGAGAATTGGACTGTGAAGAAAGCTGAGCACCGAAGAATTGATGCTTTTGAAATGTGGTGTTGGAGAAGACTCTTGGGAGTCCCTTGGACTGCAAGGAGATCCAAGCCGTCCATTCTAAAGGAGATCAGCCCTGGGATTTCTTTGGAAGGAATGATGCTAAAGCTGAAACTCCAGTACTTTGGCCACCTCATGCGAAGAGTTTATTCATTGGAAAAGACTCTGATGCTGGGAGGGATTGGGAGCAGGAGGAGAAGGGGATGACAGAGGATGAGATGGCTGGATGGCATCACTGACTCAATGGATGTGAGTCCTAGTGTACTCCAGGTGTTGGTGATGGACAGGGAGGCCTGGCGTGCTGCAATTCATGGGGTCCCAAAGAGTCGGACACGACTGAGCGACTGAACTGAACTGAATCAGTGAATTTAGCAAAGTTGCAGGATACAAAATCAATACACATAAATCACTTGCATTTATATATACTAACAATGAAAAATCAGAAAGAGTATTTAAGGAATCATTCACCATTGCAATAAAATAATTAAATATCTAAAGGTAAGTAAGATATTTAAGGTAAGGTTAGTAAATATCTAAGGTAAATAAACTTACCTAAGGAGACAAAAGAACTGTAGACATAAATTATAAGACACTAATAAATGAAATCAAAGATGACATAAACAGATAGAGAGATATTCCATGTTCCTGGGCAGGAAGACTCTATTGTAAAAATGATTATACTACCAAATGCAAGCTACAGATTTAATGCAATCCCTATCAAATTACCCATGACATTTTTAACAGAATTAGAACAAAAAAATTCACAATGGAAACACAAAAGACCCTTAACACCCAAAGCAATCTTGATAAAGAAGAATGGAGCTGGAGGAATCAAGCTTCCTGACTTCAGATTATAATACAAAGCTACAGTCATCAAAACAATATGGTACTGGCACAAAAACAGAAATATACACCAATGAAACAAGATAGAAAGCCCAGAAATAAACCCATGCACCTCTGGGCACCTTATTTTTGACAAAGGAGGCAAGAATATACAATGGGGCAAAGACAGCCTCTTCAATAAGTGGTGCTAGGAAAACTGGACAGCTACATTTAAAAGAATGAAATTAGACATTTCTCCAAAGAAGACATACAGATGGCTAACAAACACATGAAAAGATGCTCAACATCACTCATTATCAGAGAAATGCAAATCAAAACCACTATAAGGTGCCATTTCACGCCAGTCAGAATGGCTGCGATCCAAAAGTCTACAAGCAATAAATGCTGGAGAGGGTGTGGAGAAAAGGGAACTCTCTTACACTGTTGGTAGGAATGCAATCTAGTACAGCCACTAGGGAGAACAGTGTGGAGATTCCTTAAAAAACTGGAAATAGAACTGCCTTATGATCCAGCAATCCCACTGCTGGGCACACACACTGAGGAAACCAGAAGGGAAAGAGACACGTGTACCCCAATGTTCATCACAGCACTGTTTATAATAGCCAGGACATGGAAGCAACCTAGATGCCCATCAGCAGATGAATGGATAAGAAAGCAGTGGTACATATACACAATGGAGTATTACTCAGCCATTAAAAAGAATACATTTGAATCAGTTCTAATGAGATGGATGAAACTGGAAACTATTATACAGAGTGAAGTAAGCCAGAAAGAAAAACACCAATACAGTGTACTAACGCATATATATGGAATTTAGAAAGATGGTAACAATAACCCTGTGTACGAGATAGCAAAGGAGACACCGATGTATAGATCAGTCTTATGGACTCTGTGGGAGAGGGAGAGGGTGGGGAGATTTGGGAGAATAACACTGAAACATGTATAATATCATGTATGAAACGAGTCGCCAATCCAGGTTCGATGCACGGTACTGGATGCTTGGGGCTGGTGCACTGGGAAGACCCAGAGGGAGGGTAGGGGAGGGAGGAGGGAGGAGGGTTCAGGATGGGGAACGTGGGTATACCTGTGGCGGATTCATTTCGATATTTGGCAAAACTAATACAATATTGTAAAGTTTAAAAATAAAATAAAATTTAGAATTAAAAAAAAAAAAAAGAATGAAATTAGAACACTTCCTAAAACCATACACAAAGATAAACTCAAAATGGGTTAAATACCTAAATGTAAGACCAGAAATGATAAAACTCTTATAGGAAAACATAAGCAGAACACTTGATGACATAAATCAAAGCAAGATCCTCTATGACCCACCTCCTAGAGTCACAGAAATAAAAGTAAACAAGTGGGACCTATTAAACTTAAAAGCTTTTGCACAGCAAAGGAAACTCTAAGCAAGGTTAAAAGACAACCCTCAGAATAGGAGAAAATAATAGCAAATGAAACAACTGACAAAGGATTAATTTCCAAAATATACAAGCAGCTCGTATACCTCAATACCAGAAAAACAAATGACCCAATCAAAAAGTGGGGAAAAAAAACTAAATGGACATTTCTCCAAAGAAGACATACAGATGGCTAACAAACACATGAAGAGATGCTAAACATCATTCATTATTAGAGAAATGCATATCAAAACTACAATAAGATACCACCTCACACGGGTCAGGATGGCCATTGTCAAAAAGTCTACGAACAATAAACGCTAGAAAGGGTGTGGGGAAAAGGGAAAACTCTTGCACTGTTGGTGGGAATGTAAATTGATACAGCCACTATGGAAGATGGTATGGAGATTATTTTAAAAACTAGGAATAAAACCACCATATATATGACCTAGCAATCCCACTCCTAGGCATATACCCTGAGGAAACCAAAATTGAAAGAGACACATGTATCCCATTGTTCATTGCAGCACTGTTTACAATAGGTAGAACATGGAAGCAACCTAGATGTCCATCTACAGATGAATGGATAAAGAAGTTGTGGTGTATATACACAACTGAATATTACTCAGCCATAAAAAGGAACACCTTTGAGTCAGTTCTAATGAGGTGGATGAACCTAGAACCTATTATGCATAGTGAAGTGAGTCAGAAAAAGAAAGATAAATACCATATTCTAACACATATATATGGAATCTAGAAAAATGGTCCTGAAGAATTTATTTACAGGGCAACAATGGAGAAACAGACATAGATAATATTTACGGACATGGGTAGAGGGAAGAAGAGAGTGAGATGTATGGAAAGAGTAACATGGAAACTTACATTACCAGAAAAAAAAAGAAAATTTAAGATTAAGGGTTTAATGTTAAAAGTGTGGGCAAGGGCATAGAGTGACCTCAAGGCATAGTGGAAACACAGTACTGAGTCATGGTTCTCAAGTTGTCAGTTCTGTTCAGCTTTCATTTCAATGTCTGCAATTATCTTACCCTTATTTCAAACTAAATGCAAGAATACTCTACCTTATACAGGGTCTGCACTGATTCTGGCTCTAATAAATGGTTATTGGAATTGAACTAGATTAATAAAACACATAAATCAGACAGCTTGATTAAAACTTAATTCGGTTGTAGCTTGATTTAACATATGTAAGGTGTTTTGAATAGTAAAAAATATTGAAATATTATTGCTTTATCCTAGTAACACACAGAACAAAATGTTACTTTAGAGAATGTTTAAAATGTTTTTTCATATTAATAGCTGAAATAACCATTACAATATAAAATGAATTTCAATATTGTCAGGTATATATATTATGGATATATAATACTTTTTTGAGAGACAGTTAAATGTCACATATAATACCCGAATATTTCTGCTCCTACTTAGGAAGACTGTTACTTACAAGTTTTTAGAACCCTGTAAAGAATTTGGCTATTTGTCTAGTGTCATAAAAAGAAAATATATCCATGATTATGCTTTTATATAATCTATCTTGATAAAATATTTGTTTTCAAATGAAATACCTTCCAGATTTATATCAGCTCTTATCTGACAGTCACTGTTCATTCTGTTGTCCATTTGGTAAATATCTAACTGCCCTAAATACTAGATGTTCAAAGTCATCCAGTGTCTTTCCAACTATTTAATCTACTTTTACAATTCATCAGCTTCCAGTGAAGTCACTTTGGCTCTGTCTCTATTGAAAGATATATCATAACTGAAAATGCTATTGATATAATTCTGAACATTTATTTGCCTCAACCAGTACGTAGTAACATTTAGTTAATTGTTGCTAGGTTAAAATATGCCTTAATTACACATTTACATATTACATTCCTTTTTATTATATGAAATTGGATTATTTTTAGTCAAATATATTTTGGTGAAGTCTGATGATTTGATATATATTCATGCTAAATGAAAGCTTGATGCAATGGGAAATTTGATATGGAATTTCACAAATTCTTTCAATTTGAGGACGTTTGGCATAATGCTCTTCAGTAGTCACTTGCAAACACACATGTAAATTTTATGGAATATTTCATATCTTCTGGATATTTGAAAGAAACTGAAAAGCATTGTAGTTAATCTCTGGTGGAAATTGTTTCCATATACAGTCAGATATCTATACTTTTTCAACAAGCAGTCATGATGAGTTTGACACTTTATTTAAATTATTTTTAAATTGCAGTGGAGTCAATGGTCAGACATAAAGCAAAACGTGGGATTGCAGGAAGCAAATATAGAAATGGATGATCAAGTCTTTTTCTCAATTTCCACTTCCCAATTAAGATTCCCTTCTTATGAAACATCTCATTTATATCCTTCCTTTCCTCAGGTTCATGTTGCTGAGTGTTCTTGCATCTTCTTGTTCCTCTAAAATTTTAAATCCTTTTCTTAGGAAATGATCTCATATCAGTCATTTATGTTTTCTCATGTGAAAGGCTTTTTCCCAATTAAAGGAATTACAGGCATGGGAAAATATTGTTGGAGAAGCAGTAAGATCTTCCCGCAGCCTTTAAAATCACAATGTGTGAACAGGTGCTTGCTGCACTAATGAGGAAAAAGTGGACTTGCTCTTGATGTGTGAAAAGCTCTAAGGACAAGATCAGCATACATGCAGCAATTATCTCTATTTCCCCAGATGTGTAGACAGAGGAGTGGAGGCTTTTGAAGCAGGCAATTTCAATGCTGGATATTGAGGAATCCTTCTGACCACAGTGAGTGCAATGGAAATGTAACACTTTAAAAAGAGTGTTGATACATTTATTACCCATATCAGAAATGATTGATCATTTGGGATGTTGAAGAAGGGTACTTGGGAAGGAGGGGAAGTGTGAAATATTAAAATACTTGGAACATACAGCAAGTAAAAACAGAGATCAGTTTATACCACTGCAGCAGGTGGTTACTACAGGTGGTCAGATAAGAAGTGGAACCAAAGAAGCAAATGTGTGACGTGAGCCACTGATTGACATGAGCATCTGAGGGCTCCAGGGTGCTAGACTCTTTTCTACTATCTCCAGTGTTTTAATCGTTCTTAAACCAAGAATGCTTAAGGAAATTGTGGTCTGTATAAATATCACTACAGGAGTAGCATCTTGCAGAACTTATAAGGTTAATAATATGACAAAATCTTAAAGTCGTTTGTGGGTGTTTCAGTGGGTGGGTTGAAGCTAAAACAATTTTTGAACTCCTCTTTGAAGGAGGCTACTGAAATATTCTTTGGTGTACTATTGTTATGTCTGTGCCTTGAAAATAATAAGTAGAACATTACAAAAGAGAGGAAAAATGTATGGGCTTTCAGATACCTGAATAATAAAATGGGCATATTTTATATTCTGTTAATAATGAGAAAACTACACTATATATACCTAGACCCATATGTTAGATGCACTTAACCTTCAGTAAGTAGCTAATAAATTCACTTGAATTATATTTAAATTGTATTGGAGACAGATCACACACACACACACACACACAAATACACATTTCCAAGAAGTAAGTTTTCCTTTTATAGGTTTGGACCTTTATCATTGAATATAACAGAATTTAGGCCTAGATGAAAAATCTAGAAAATATATAGTAAGCGGTTCCCCTGCTCTTCCTGCCATTCCTACTTTCTACTTAATAGATGGAGAAAATTAAGCCAAGAAAGATTTTAAAAATCTCTAAATGACTTACAGTTATTTAGAGTCAGGGTTTTGGTTTCTTCCTTCCAAGCTAATTTCTTTATCCATATTTACCATACTACCTTAGGATTTAAGCATAAAAATTTTATTAAATTTGGTTGTTAATTATTGCCACATTTTTCAACTGGTTTGAAATGGATAAATGATAGGTTTTTTTTTTTTTTCCTTTTAAATATATAGTCATGTATATTCTAGGTTTTAAATTTGGGAATTTTTGATGTGAATTAATATTAATAGTATTAATTATTTAATTAAAGGCCACAGTCCAGGTAGGAAGCAGAGGTACCGTTTTAAAATCTATTTGGAAATGTTTGATGATAGGCATGGTTTAAGTTTCTGGCATTGCAACTCACAGAATTTTAGACATAAAGTTATTAAATATCTTGTGTCACCTTTTGGGGGAAGAGGGTCCACTTCAGAACGATTCAGTCACTCAGTCGTGTCTGACGCTTTGAAAGCCACGGACCGCAGCGTGCCAGGTGTTCCTGTCCATCACCAACTTCCAGAGCTTGCTCAGACTCATGTCCATCAAGTCAGTGATGCCATCCAACCATCTCAGCCTCTGTCCTCCCCTTCTCCTCCTGTATTCAATCTTTCCCAGCATCAGGGTATTTTCTAATGTGTCAGTTCTTCCCATCAAGTGACCAAACTATTGGAGCTTCAGTTTCAGCATCAGTCCTTGTGATGAATATTCATGACTGATTTCCTTTAGGATTGACTGGTTGGATCTCCTTGCAGTCCAGTGGATTCTCAAGAGTCTTCTCCAACACCACAATTCAAAAGGATCAATTCTTTGGTGCTCAGCTTTCTTTATGGTCCAACTCTCACATCCATACATAACTACCAAGAAAAACCATAGCTTTGACTATTCGGATCTTTGTAAGCAAAACAATGTCTCTGCTTTTTAATATGCTGTCTAGGTTGGTCATAGCTTTTCTTCCAAGGAGCAAGCATATTTTAATTTCATGGCTGCAGTCACTATTCACAGTGATTTTGGAGCCCAAGAAAATAGTCTATCACTGTTTCCATTGTTTCCCCATCTATTTATCTATTTGCCATGAAGTGATGGGATCGGATGCCATGATCGTTTTTTGTTTTTGTTTTTGTTTTAATATTTTTTTAATTTAATTTTATTTTTAAACTTTACAATATTGTATTAGTTTTGCCAAATATCGAAATGAATCCGCCACAGGTATACCTGTGTTCCCCATCCTAAACCCTCCTCCCTCCTCCCTCCCCTACCCTCCCTCTGAGTCGTCCCAATGCACCAGCCCCAAGCATCCAGTATCGTGCATCGAACCTGGACTGGTGACTCGTTTCATACATGATATTATACATGTTTCAATGCTATTCTCCCAAATCTCCCCACCCTCTCCCTCTCCCACAGAGTCCATAAGACTGATCTATACATCAGTGTCTCCTTTGCTGTCTCGTACACAGGGTTATTGTTACCATCTTTCTAAATTCCATATATATGCATTAGTATACTGTATTGGTGTTTTTCTTTCTGGCTGACTTCACTCTGTATAATAGGTTCCAGTTTCATCCATCTCATTAGAACTGATTCAAATGTATTCTTTTTAATGGCTGAGTAATATTCCTTGAATGTTGAATTTTAAGATGATTTTTCACTCTCCTCTTTCACTTTGATCAGGAGGCTCTTCAGTTCCTCTTCAATTTCTGCCATAAAGGTGGTGGCATCTGCATATCTGAGATTATTGATATTTTTCCTGGCAATCTTGATTCCAGCTGGTGCTTCATCCAGACTGTCATTTCTCATGATATACTCTCCATAAAGTTAAATAAGCATAGTGACGGTATGCAGCCTTGACATATTCCTTTACCAATTTGGAAACAGTCCATTGTTCCATGTCTGGTTCTGACTGCTGCTTCTTGACCTAAATACAGATTTCTCAGGAGGCAAATAAATTGGTCTGGTACTCCCATCTTTTTAAGAATTTTCCACAGTTTGTCCTGATCAATACAGTCAAAAATTTTAGTGTAGTAAATAAAACAGAAGTAGATGTTTTTCTGGAACTCGTTTGCTTTTTCTGTGATTCAATGGATGTTGGTTTTGATCTCTGGTCTCCCTGACTTTTCTAAACCCGGCTTGAACATCTGGAAGTTCATGGTTCATGTACTGTTGAAACCTCACTTAGAGAATTTTGAGCATTACTTTACTAGCGTGTGAGATGAGTGCAATTATGTGATATTTTGAACTTTCTTTGGCATTGCCTTCTTGGGGATTGAAATGAAAACTGACCTTTTCCAGTCCTGTGGCCATTGCTGTTTTCCAAATTTGCTGGCATATTGAATGTAGCAATTTCACAGCATCATCTTTTAGGATTTGAAACAGATCAACTGGAATTCTATCCCCTCCAATAGCTATGTTCCTAGTGATGCTTCCCAAGGCCCACTTGACTTCACATTCCAGAATGGCTGGTTCTAGGTGAGTGATCACACCATCATGTTTATGTAGGTCATGAAGATCTTTTTTGTATAGTTTTGTGTATTCTTGCCACCTCTTCTTAGTATCTTCTGCTTCTGTTAGGTCAATACCATTTCTGTCCTTTATTGTGCCCATCTTTGCATGAAATGTTCCCTTGGTATCTCTAATTTTCTTGAAGTGGTCTCTAGTCTTTCCCATTCTATTATTTTCCTCTATTTCTTTGCACTGACCACTGAGGAAGACTTTCTTATCTCTCCTTGCTATTCTTTGGTACTCTGCATTCAAATGAGTATATCGTTCCTTTTCTCTTTAGCTTTTATCTTCTCTTCTTTTCTCAGATACTTGTAAGGCCTCCTCAGACAACCATTTTGTCTTTTTACATTTCTTTTTCTTGAGAATAGTCTTGATCACTGCCTACTCTACAATACCTCCATTCATAGTTCTTCAGGCACTCTATCAGATCTAAACCCTTGAATCTATTTGTCACTTCCACTATATTGTCATAAGGATTTGATTTAGGTCATATCTGAATGGCCTATTTGATTTCCCTATTCAATTTAAGTCTGAATTTGGCAATAAGGAATTCATGATCTGAGCCACAGTCAGCTTGTTTTTGCTGACTGTATAGAGCTTCTCCATCTTTGGCTGCAAAGAATATATTCAATCTGATTTTGGTACTGACCACCTGGTAATGTCCATGTGTAGAGTCATCTCTTGTGTTCTTGAAAGATGGTGTTTGCTATGACCAGTGCATTCTCCTGGCAAACCTCTATTAGCCTTTGCCCTGCTTCCTTTTGTACTCCAAGGCCAAATTTGCCAGTTGCTACAGGTATCTCTTGACTTCCTACTTTTGCATTCCAGTCCACTATGATGAAAAGGATACCTTTTTTGGGTATTAGTGACAAGGCGATGGCACCCCACTCCAGTACTCTTGCCTGGAAAATCTCATGGACGGAGGAGCCTGGGGTTACTGAGAGTCAGGCATGACTGAACGACTTCACTTTCACGTTTCACTTTCATGCAATGGAGAAGGAAATGGCAACCCACTCCAGTATTCTTGCCTGGAGAATCCCAGGGACAGAGGAGCCTATTGGGCTTCCATCTATGGGGTCGCACAGAATCGGACACAATTGAAGTGACTTAACAGCAGCAGCAGCAGCAGTTCTAGAATATCTTGTAAGTCTTTATAGAACTGTTCAACTTTAGCTTTTTTGGCATTAGTGATTGGGCCATAGACCTGGATTACTATGATATTGAATGGTTTGTCTTGGAAATGAACATAGATCATTCTGTCATTTTTGAGGTTGTACCCAAGTACTGTATTTTGGAATCCTTTGTTGACTATGAAGGCTACTCCATTCATTCTATGGGTTTCTTGCCCACAGTAGAAGATATAATGGTCATCTGAATTAAATTAACCCATTCCAGTCAATTTTATTTCACTGATTCCTAAAATGTCAATGTTCACTCTTGACATCACCTGTTTGACCACTTCCAATTTGCCCTGATCCATGGACCTAACATTCCAGGTTCTTATGCAATATTGTTCTTTACAGCATCAGACTTTACTTTTATCACCAGTCACATCCACAGCTGGGCGTTGGTTTCACTTTGGCTCCATCTCTTCATTCTTTCTGGAGTTATATCTCCACTCTTCTCCTGTAGCATATTAAGGACCTAGGGAGTTCATCTTTCAGTGTCATATATTTTTGCCTTTTCATACTGTTCATGGGGTTCTCAAGGCAAAAATACTGAAGTGGTTTTTCATTCCCTTCTCCAGTGGACTACATTTTCTCAGAAGGCAGTGGGGAGACAAGGAGAGAGGAATGATGAGAGTTAAGTATTTCACAGGAAATGTAACTCCATTTCCAGAATGCCTTCCAAGGAAGAAGTGACTGTTTCTGCCAAAGGCTTTGTCAGCCCTTTCCCACAACTCATAGAACAGTGTTGTTGGTAGCTACCAAGAGAGAATGATTCCTCCACAGACATAAAACAGAAAGTACTGCAGTGGCAGAGACAAGTTTTGCAGGTTTTACTGCTTGTTTGTTATTGTTGTTTTAAATACAATGTAATTGTTCACAGAGTCAGTAACTAAAGATTGGAAACAATCTGTGGTCAATGATATAGGCCATGAGACAAGTAAACATCCTGGAATATGGTTGAAACAGAATATAGTGGGGGACACAGAAGTGGACTCAAATTGGGACAGTGTTATTACCATAATTGTTAAGTGAACCTGTGTCTAAAATTCCCAGAGATTTAAGAAGTTTTACTTTCTCTTACTTTATATTATTTTTAATTTTTATTAACGTATAGTTGCTACACAATATTATATGTTTCAGGTGTATGGTAGTGATTCACAATTTAAATCAATATAACACATTAAAATTAATTATCAGCCATAGGTATTTATAATGTGTTATATTGGTTTAGAATATACTTAATAATTATAAAACCCACTGGAGAATTTCAATCACTTTTATCTTATCCATGGAGGCTATCAGATCAGATGAGATCAGTCACTCAGTCGTGTCTGACTCTTTGCGACCCCATGAATCGCAGCACACCAGGCCTCCCTGTCCATCACTAACTTAGTTATCTCTATATAGTTATCACTTAATAGTTATCACTAGTTTCTTGGTGAAGTAATTGAAGGCATATCAAGATCCACTAAAAATAACTTTTTATATTTTATATTTATCTCTATATCACATATCTCTATGAATTTCATTAGGGAATGCATTTTATTTGTAAAGATTGACTACCCAATACTTAATGCAACACTTGATTTCCTCTCTCTATAGTACATATCTCTATGAAGTTCATTAGAATATGCATTTTATTTGTTAAAGATTAACTGCCCAATACCTGGGACATCCTTGATAGCTCAGTTGGTAAAGAATCTTCCTGAAAGGTAGGAGACCCCATTTCTATTCCTAGGTCTGGAAATCCACTGGAGAAGGGATAGGCTATCCACTCGAGTATTCTTGGGCTTCCCTTGTGGTTAAACTGGTAAAGAATCCACCTGCAATGTGGTAAGCCTGGGTTTGATCCCTAGGTTGAGAGGATAGATATCCTGGAGAAGGGAAAGATAATAAATTAATTTTAATAAATAATAAATAAATTATCTGGGCCAAGTTTTTGTTATTATTGTTCAGTCACTAGGTCATGTGCAACTCTGTGACTTCATGGACTGAAGTGCACCAGCTTCCTCTGTCCTTTCCTATCTCCTGGAGTTTGCTCAAATTCATGTCCACTGAGTGAGTGATGCCATCCAACCATCTCATCCTCTGCCACCTCCTTGTCCTTTTGCCTTCAATCTTTCCCAGTGTCAGAGTCATTTCCAATGAGTCATATCTTTGCATCAGATAGCCAAAATATTGGAGCTTCAGCCTCAGCATCAGTACTACCAATGAATATTCAGGATTGATTCCCTTTTAGGATTGACTGGTTTGATCTCCTTGAAGTCAAGGGACTCTGGAGTCTTCTCTAGCACCACAATTAGAAAGCATCAATTCTTTGGCTCTCAGTCTTCTTTATTGTCCAACTCTTACATCTGTACATGACTACTTGAAAAACCATAGCTTTAAGTAGACAGACCTTTGTTGGCAAAGTGATATCTCTGCTTTTTAATACGCTGTCTTGGTTTGCCACAGCTTTTATTCCAAGGAGCAAGTGTCTTTTACTTTCATGGCTACAGTCAGCATCTGCAGTAATTTTGAAGCCCAAGAAAATGATATCTGTCACTGCTTCTGTTTTTTCCCTTCTATTTGCCATTAAGTGATGGGACTAGAAGGCATGATCTTAGTTGTTTAATGTTGAGTTTCAAGCCAGCTTTGTCACTCTCCTCCTTCACTCTCATCAAGGCCAGTTTTAATCTTTCTTAATTAAACATAGGTTAAAGAAACTGTCAATGTATTATTGAATATATTTGATAATATATTTGATAAACTCATTTAATTTTGCTATATTTATAAGTAAAAATACAGGATGTACAGTTAAATCTGAATTTTGGATAAAATTTTTTTTGTAAGTATGTCCCAAATATTGCATGAAACATATTATACTTAAGAACATTATTTATCTGAACTTCAAATTTATCTGGACACCTAGTATATTTTATTTGACAATCATAAACTTTCCCAAACATTTGATTAAGAATTCTGTGTGAAAACAAGGTTAGGGGAATCCTTTATGGAATGCTGCTTTGAAAAAACCTATTTATTCCAGTGATTATATGTGTTGGTCCATTATTCAGACATTGAGTTAGTTCCATGCATACTTCTAGACTATGGACATTCTTTTACATTATTTTGAATATTTTCCTTTCCCATTCCTCCATTTTCTGGTACATAATATGCTATTACTTCCCATTTCATTTTATAAAAGAATCATTCTTTTTGAAACAAGAAAGGATACCAGGGATCATCAGGTTCAATATGCTTATTTCCCAAATGAGTATACTCAGTTGCAAAGTCTTGAAGGGATTTACAGTATTTTATGGATCTAGTTATTGAAAGAGGTATTTTTATTCCAGTTCAATGGAATATCCAACTCACTCCAGATGGTGGTTGACTGAATATACACACATACAAAAATAAGCCTAAATTTAAACAAAAAGGTTTAATTATTCCAATAAGAAGTGCAGCAAATTTAAGGAGAATAAATAAACAAATTTATATAGTTAATATTATATTCTGGACAATGTATATATTTATTTAATCATCTCAATATTCCTGTGAAGTAATTATTATCCCTATTTTATAAGTTTCTCAAGAGTTTCAGAAAGTATCATATGGGAGGTTTGTGAGATTATCCCAAAAATGCATAATTCAAGTCCAGTTCTATCTCTGCCCCAAAACTGTCCTTTCTTTCTTCAGAATTTGTCATTCTAACACAATATCAGCTAAGAAAGTATCAGGTTGTCTGAAGGTATATACACAACTAAAATTGCAGGTGTTTATGTGAGTTGTTTGGGATGGAGAAAGTATATAGAATTTACCAGGGAAGACATCAGGAGACATTATTGCATCAAATAGAACATATAAACTTTGAAGAAAAGAGCAAAACTTTCCTGAGTGTCCATATGCTGTTGCTGCCATTCTTAGTTTTGGAAGAGGCTTCCCACAGCAATTAAAGTTTTCTTTTGATGGGCCTAAAGGATCATTCTGAATATTACTACCTATTAAAATGTGTCTTATTTAAATATAATTGATTTACTTTGTTGTGTTAATTTCTGCTATACAGCAAAATGATTCATATATATATATATATATTTACATTCTTTTTCCATTATAGTTTATCACAGGATAATGAATTTAGTTCCCTGTGCTATACAGTAAGAAATTGTTTATTCATCCTATATATAATAGTTTGCTTCTACTAATCCCAAACTGGCAATTCATCCTTCTCTTATCCCCTCTTGGCAACCACAAGTTGTTTCTCTATGTCTGTGTGTCCATGAGTCTGCTTCTGTTCCATAGATAAGTTAACTTGTGTCATATTTGTTGTTGTTCAGTTGCTAAGTCATGTCTGACTCCCAGCGACCCCATGGACTGCAGGACACTAGGCTTCCCTGTCCTTTACTATCTCTCAGAGTTTAGTCAAACTCATGTCCTTCAAGTTAGTGATGCCATCCCACCATGCCATTATCTGTCACCCCCTTCTCCTCCTGCCCTCAATCTTTCCCAGCATCAGGATCAGTAAGCTCTTCATATCAGGTGACCAAAATGTTGGAGCTTCAACATCAATCCTTCCAATGAATATTTGGAGTTGATTTCCTTTAGGATTGACTGGTTTGATCACCTTATTTTCCAAAGGACTCTCAAGAGTCTTCTCCAGCACCAAATTTGAAAGCATCGATTCTTTGGTACTCAGACTTCTTTATGGTCCAATTCTCACATCCATTCATGACTACTTGAAAAATGATAGCTTTGACTGTATGTATCTTATTGGCAAAGTGATTTTTGCTTTTTCATATGCTGTCTAGGTTTGTCAGAGCTTTTCTTCCAAGGAGTAAGCATCTTTTAATTTTATGGCTGCAGTCACAATCCGCAGTGATTTTGGAGTCCAAGAAAATAAAGTCTGTTACTGTTTCCCATTTTCCCCATCTATTTGCCATGTGGTAATGAACTCGAATTCCATAATCTTTGGTTTTTGAATGTTGAGTTTTAAGCCAGCTTTTTCACTCTTCTCTTTTATCCTTATCAAGGAGCTCTTGGTTCTCTTCCAAGAGTGGGAGTTTTCAATTATTAAAGGATAGATCAAATCCTGTGATAATTTAGTATCAGCACATTTCTGATTGAAGGGTCTCTCCCATAAAGCATCTGACAAGGTCAAGAGGTTTCGTTTTGCACGGTTTACTCACAATTGATTTCTTCCTTCACTTCATATTTTTAAGCAATTAATATTTTTCCTGTCCTAGAAGTATTCTACTCCCTGTTGATTCCCTATCAAATTCTCTATTTCATGAGTGAAGAAGAAAAAAAAAAGAAGGAAATGTGGGGTAAATATGTTGAAAAAAGTGGAAAAAAATGTGAAGCTCAGGTTTAAGGAAAATACTTTTGTATATTAAGGTTAGTCTGGCAATATTGTCTTAAAATTACTTAAGACGTTTTCTCAGTTCTCATTAATTCAGATACATGTCTCATTTTTTAATTGCCTAAAAACTTTCTGAGTTACAACTTTAAAGCAACCTTCAATCTTGATTTTGTATATTTTATTACTTAAAAAACACTCTGCCCAATGTTATGTGCCAGCCTGGATGGGAGAGGGGTTTGGGGGAGACTAGATACATGTATACGTGTGGCTGAGGCTCTTCTCTGTTCACCTGAAACAACTACAACATTGTTAATCGAGTGTACCCCAAGACAAAGTAAAACTTTAAAGTTACAAAAAAAAAATCCTTTAAAGATCATGTACCCTTAGACTTTAACAAGCATTCATATCTGGGGATGAAAGATCTAGAGGATGAAACAACTATGATAAAAATTTTAAGGACATGAAATTATTTAAGTGATTAATAGGAGACTGGTGGTTTTTATTGTGTCTGTTCTGTAAATAGACCTCGAGAGAGGTGGGGAAATGGAGACAGAAATATTTTTAACTGAACCTCACTGATCAAAGCTTATAGAAATTTTGACTAGAATGGAATTTACCTGTAATCTGTTCATCTACATTTTAATCTGAGAAACTGATTTTTGATCATTATGATGAGAACTTTCAAAATATCAAATCTTTTACAAATGACAAAAAGCAAGTAGATTGTCTTGTACTGATATTTTCCCTTATTAAGAAAGGGTATTCAAAATATAGCCAGACAGTCTCTGTTCATTCTGATGTTTTCTTTTAAAAAGCCCTGTGATAAACTGGTGACAGAGTAGTTTATGGAAAGGCTTTCCTAACTGTTTAATGTTGTGAAATTGATTGTCATAATTTTTGAGAAGCTTAATACTTACAATTTTCTTCTAGAAGGAATAGTTTCTTCCAAGCATCCAATGCTGTTATTTAAGATAGTCAATTTTTATTTCAAATTTTGACCAACTTTAAAAATTTAAATAATTATATTTTATTCAACATAGTGTCCTACTTAACTAGTTAATAATTTTCATTTTGGAACAAAATATATTAAAAAAAAAAAAAAAAAGCAACAACAACTATGGCAGTCCCTTTTCACCAGGTGAGGAAACAAGATGTATGCAGTCTAGAAGAGAACCTTCCCCCAACCATGCCGGCACTGTGATCTCAGACTTCTAGCTTCTAGAAATGAAAGAAATAAATGTCTGGCTTTTTATAATCTTAAATAGATTGACATATAAGTCATTTACAGCTGATTATTTCTGATAATAGAATAGACTTGACTCACTTTTGTCTTCTCCAGCATTTAGAGGTACTCCTGTCCCCAGATGAATTTGAGGAAACTTACATACCAAGGAAAAATGTTTGAGCACTTGCTTTTGTGTTTCTTTATAATTGCCTTGTCCTTGGGTGTCAATGTGTCTGTCAGTAAACCTTGACTTAATTCTCTTAGCCACTTTCATGGAAGATTTGATTATTTGTCACCTAGCATGGTAGGTCAGTGAGAAACATGTTAATAATTCTTTATGTTTTTATAGAGGTCAGGATAGGAAACCTCTCCTTACTGGAATCTATAGTGGTCACTGAAATCCTCTGCTCTGGTATTTCTAAATTCACCTAGACCAAAATTTTCTCCTCCATTCTGAGAATGACTATTATTTTCATGGACTTAAATGCTCACTGTTGCTTATAAAATATTATTAAAATATGTACTGTTTATCATGGAAGTAGAATTGAAAAACATTGGTTAGTATATAATCAACATTGGTATAAAAAAGTAAACCAGCAAAAGAAAACCACACACTCTTCAACACACACACACACACACACACACATACACACACACACACCAGCATTCTCCTTTAACCTAGTACCTGAAGGGCTTATATTCTGATAAAGTCAGTAGGATTGCTGTGCTTCAATTAACACTTCCAGATCTGAGACACGTGGAAAAATCTCGCACATTTTTTTTCTGGGTGCTTTTCTAGTTAAAGTTTCAACTTTAACTGCTTCTGTACTGTCTTTTGCGGCCAATAGCCCACCATTTCTTTTTCTTAGGATACCCACATAAAAGAGAGAATACAAAGCATTTCTAAAGAAGACAGTGAGTGTTTCAGAAAAGAGGTAAGCAATTACACAGAAGGTGGAAAACACTTAGGCAAGCAAATGATTGGATCAATGCCTGGGACTGTGAGGGCCCTGCTGGAGGTTAATATGAATGAGATGTTATGCTTCATTGGCTAAGTTTACCTAATTCTTTTATACATCAATATTGCTTCTTATGATGCAGTTGCCTAAATTTGTTGCAAGTTGCTATATAACCTATATTGCTGTTATTAGTTCAACAATGACTGGGAAAGCAGCAGGAGAATGCTCTAATTAAACCTTAATTATTATACCACCTTTACTATACATACAGTGAGAAGGTATGATCTCTACCACCCCTATTATTCTCAGCTTTTTACATCAAGGCAGCAGCTAGAGACACCACATCTGTTTAAAACAACTCGGCTGTTAGTTTTCATAATGAACTGTAAAATCACAGAGGTTTGTTTATCCCCTGGTACTTAGGATCAAGAGAAGCCCTTAGTTAACTACTAATATATTACACAATATCATAGAAAGTAGAAGCTTCAGAAATGAAAAATGTTCTGGTCTGTTTAAGATATAGCTAAAAGCTTGATTTTATGTTATGTCAGTTTCTATAGTTAAAAGCTGCATTAATGTGGCTGAAATACTTTGAAGTATGCAGAGATAAAACAAATCAGCAGGTATTTAAACTGAGGGCTATGAGGTGGAAAAATCATCACTTTCCCTTCAGGTAGAGGCCTGAAGATATATCTTTGTTAATGAGGTTTCCTGCTGTCCTGCTGGATCTTCAATCATTTAAAATGCAAATCCCAAAGAATGAAGTAAGAGCTATCCTATATAAAAGAAGGTGGCTGATTTTTTTTTTAAATAAATGATCATGCCATCTGCTTACCTCATCATTCTACTGACTATGAAATTCACTTATGCAATTATATGAACTTGTAAACTATAAACAACATACCTTAGAAGTCCGCAAATGGAATTATTACTTTTCCTGAATGCCCAATCTCCTCCCATAGTTTAGAGTTTGTTCATATGGTCAGGAAAACAGGAGAGTAAGAATTAACTTTTCTGAACAGCGGACATTCTATTTATGGTTTTTATGTTATTATTTTTAATCAGTAATATCTGAGTTAATTAGAAGAAGTTTTGTAAAGAATTATTTCAAAGTGACCTACTGTAGGTTTCTTGAATACTTGGAGAGCTTAGTCATGCCTGAAAATTTTTTTCAGGTAATTTTGTGTGAAGTCAGGAATGCAGGAAGAGAACTTGGTTTGTGTTTCCAGAGGAGGATATTTTTTTCCTCAAGGAGAACTTGGGATTGACTTATACTCCACTTTCAGTGTCACCTGCCTCTAATGTATCTGACAAGTTTCTTTTTATTTCCTGTCTTCTTTTGTTTTTTAAAAATTTTACTACAAACTCAGTCCATGCTATGATGTTCTTCTCTCTTGTTACCTTGCTCCTAACAGCTACATTTGGGTCTGTTTTGAGTCTCCCTATATGCTACCCTCACCTTGAGCTCTGGAATGACCATCCTTTTCATCCTCATTTTGACCTTAGCAAAGGCTGAATAGGCTGTTTTTACTGTCATTGGCAAATCTTTCAGTTCCTTTAAATATCACTAACACACTGTCAACAACAAAGCAAAGTAATATGAAACAAATAAAGAAACTAAGAGACACAGATGTATAGAACAGTCTTTTGGACTCTGTGGGAGAGGGAGAGGGTGGGATGATTTGGGAGAATGGCATTGAACCATGTAAAATACCATATAAGAAACGAATTGCCAGTCCCGGTTCGATGCAGGATACAGGATGCTTGGGGCTGGTGCACTGGGATGACCCAGAGGGATGATATGGGGAGGGAGGTGGGGGGCGGGGTGGTTCAGGATACCGTGGCGGATTTATGTTGATGTATGGCAAAACCAATACAATATTGTAAAGTAAAAAATAAATAAATAAATAAAAAGGGGAAAAAAAAAAACTAAGCAATAAGACCATTTCTAGAACTGAGAAATAAACAGACACTGAGTCTTCACAGGACAGTACCTCTGGATGCATTAGATTTGTTACCTGATCACTAAGTCAAAATCCTTTGTCCTGGTTAGAGACCTGGTTTATTAAAAATTTCACTCTTGAAGTCTCACTCATGCTTGAATTATCATGTCTTTAATATGTATTTATAAAATAATTGAATGATTGGGTTTGCATTTCAATTTTTTATTATGTTTTGTCCCAGCAGAAAACAGGGAAGTGTTTTTTTTTTTTTTTTTAATCTATCACAAGTTAATGTGTTAATGAACTCCCCCAAGAGATATGTATTTTTGAACTGTTCAAATAGAATTAAAGAGGGAGTGTTGAAAATTGAAGCCAGGTTAACATAAAGTAAAACTGAGGTCATGACAGGTCTTGCATTTCAGAATGTATTTGGAGTTTATTTTTATGAAAATGGGTATTTATTAAAAGATTTGATATAAGGATTAGTCTCACATTTGCAGTATTTTATAATCAGTTATAATGGTGGTAGCTGGGTGTAAGGTGGGTGAGGTAGCTATTTGGGTCACACTGGTAAGAATAATGATCATCTGTTTGTGATCCTATGTGTTGGTAAAGAGGAGAATACCTTTAAGTATTTCTAAGAAAAAGCTTATAAAATGAATTAGTACAAATGTTCAGTTGTGTAGTGTATTAAATGGCATTTTAAAAACTTCTTGTGCATCAATTTTGTCAAATAATCCCCAATACAATTTTCTCCATGAATCTGAAAACTTTAAACTCTGATTTGTACAAAAAGCTCAGAATTCTACACAGTAAATTATGTGAAGTAATAAGAAAACACTAAATGATTTAGTTCTTAGTTAGAAAATTACAAAAATGCTTCAAGCTACCATTGTAGAATATAAGAGGTAAAAAAAGATAGAAATAAGACTGAATATTAAGGTGTTTTCAGATTTTAATAAATAGAAAATAGTCTCTCTAGAATGATTCATGAATGTGTATTCAATCAACAATAACTTTGTGCCTACTCAGCCTATGTCATCATGCTAGTACTATGTGAACACAAGCATAGAGACTCTCTCTCCTTCCTCAGCTTGTAGTGCAGCAGAGGATACAAAATAATTAATAAAGAAGCGAGATTGTCACATGCCATGAAAAACACTGAAATACATTTCTGAAACTTCAGAGGAAAAATAAATCACTCCTGGTGAGGATTATGGGAAAAGAAATCTAAAAGAGGTAAATTTGAGCTGATTTGTGAAAGATTTCCCAGGTAGCTTAAGTGGTAAAGAACTCTTCTGTTAATGCAGGAGATACAAGAGATGTACGTTTGATCCCTGGGTCAGGGAAGATTCCCTGGAGGAGGAAATGGCAACCCACTCCAAGTTCTTGTCTGGAAAATCTCATAGACAGTAGAGGCTGGTGGGTTACAGTGCATGGAGTCACAAAGAGTTGGACATGATTTAGTGACTGAGCACACATGTAAAGGATTAAGCAGGGGTCAAAAGTGGGGAGGTGGGGAAGAAAAGATATTTTAAACGAACTATAGGAAAAAATGTATGTCAGTGAAAATATGTGGAGAAAAAAATTGGAAATCACTGGTGTCAATATAACACAATGAACTTTACAATGCCTCAGTACAGTTTAGTTCAGTCGCTCAGTCATGTCCGACTCTTTGCAACCTCATGAATCGCAGCACGCCAGGCCTCCCTGTCCATCACCAACTCACGGAGTTCACAAAATCACATTCATAGAGTCGGTAATGCCATCCAGCCATCTCATCCTCTGTTGTCCACTCCTCCTCCTGTCACCAATCCCTCCCAGCATCAGAGTCTTCCAATGAGTCAACTCTTCGCATGAGATGGCCAAAATACTGGAGTTTCAACTTTAGCATCATTCCTTCCAAAGAACACCCAGGACTGATCTCCTTTAGCATGAACTGGTTGAATCTCCTTGCAGTCCAAGGGACTCTTAGGAGTCTTATCCAACACTACAGTTCAAAAGCATCAATTCTTTGGTGCTCAGCTTTCTTCACAGTCCAACTCTCATATCCATACATGATCCTTGGAAAAACCATAGCCTTGACTCTACAGACCTTTGTTGGCAAAGTAATGTCTCTGCTTTTCAATATGCTATCTAGGTTGGTCATAACTTTCCTTCCAAGGAGTAAGAGTCTTTTAATTTCATGGCTAAAGTCACCATCTGCAATGATTTTGAAGCCCCCCGCCCCCCCCCCCCAAAAAAAAAGTCTGACACTGTTTCCACTGTTTCACCATCTATTTCCCATGAAGTGATGGGACTAGATGCCATGATCTTAATTTTCTGAATGTTGAGCTTTAAGCCAACTTTTTCACTCTCCTCTTTCACTTTCATCAAGAGACTTTTTAGGTCCTCTTCACTATCTGCCATATGGGTGGTGTCATCTGCATATCTTAAGTTATTGATATTTCTCCTGGCAATCTTGATTCCAGCTTATGTTTCTTCCAGTCCAGCGTTTCTCATGATGTACTCTGTATATAAGTTAAATAAGCAGGGTGGCAATATACAGCCTTGACATACTCCTTTTCCTATTTGGAACCAGTCTGTTCCATGTCCAGTTCTAACTGTTGCTGCCTGACCTGCAAATAGATTTCTTAAGATGCAGGTCAGGTGGTCTGGTATTCCCATCTCTTTCAGAATTTTCCACAGTTTATTGTGATCCACACAGTCAAAGGCTTTGGCATAGTCAATAAAGCAGAAAGAGATGTTTTTCTGGAAGCCTCTTGCTTTTTCCATGATCCAGCAGATGTTGGCAATTTGATCTCTGGTTCTTCTGCCTTTTCTAAAACGAGCTTGAACATCTGAAAGTTCTTGGTTCACGTATTGGTGAAACCTGGCTTGGAGAATTTTGAGCATTACTTTACTAGCATGTGAGATGGGTGCAATTGTGCAGTAGTTTGAGCATTCTTTGGCATTGCCTTTCTTTGGGGTTGGAATGAAAACTTACTTTTTCCAGTCCTGTGGCCACTGATGAGTTTTCCAAATTTGCTGGCATATTGAGTGAAGCACTTTCACAGCATCATCTTTCAGGATTTGAAAGAGCTCAACTGGAATTCCATCACCTCCACTAGCTTTGTTCATACTGATGCTTTCTAAGGCCCACTTGACTTCACATTCCAGGATGTCTGGCTCTAGGTGAGTGATCATACCATCATGATTATCTTGGTCATGAAGATCTTTTTTGTACAGTTCTCCTGTGTATTCTTGCCACCTCTTCTTAATATCTTCTGCTTCTGTTAGGTCCATACCATTTCTGTCCTTTATCGAGCCCATCTGTGCATGAAATTTTCCCTTGGTATCTCTAATTTTCTTGAAGAGATCTATAGTCTTTCCCATTCTGTTGTTTTCCTCTATTTCTTTGCATTGATTGCTGAGGAAGGCTTTCTTATCTCTCCTTGCTATTCTTTGAACTCTGCATTCAGATGCTTACATCTTTCCTTTTCTTCTTTGCTTTTCTGTTCTCTTCTTTTCACAGCTATTTTTTAGGCCTCCTCAGACAGCCCTTTTTATTTTTTTGCATTTCTTTTCCATGGGGATGGTATTGATCCCTGTCTCCTGTACAATGTCACGAACCTCAGTCCATAGTTCATCAGGCATCTATCAGATCTAGTCCCTTAAATCTATTTCTCACTTCCACTGTATAATCATAAGGGATTTGATTTAAGTCATACCTGAATGGTCTATGGTTTTCCCTACTTTCTTCAATTTAAGTCTGAATTTGGCAATAAGGAGCTCATGATCTGAGCCACAGTCAGCTCCCAGTCTTGTTTTTGCTGACTGTATAGAGCTTCTCCATCTTTGGCTGCAAATATAATCAATTTGATTTCAGTACTGACCATCTGGTGATGTCCATGTGTAGTCTTCTCTTGTGTTTTTGGAATAGGGTGTTTGCTATGACCTGTGCGTTCTCTTGGCAAAACTCTATTAGCCTTTGTCCTACTTCATTCTGTATTCCAAGGCCAAATTTGCCTGTTACTCCAGGTGTTTCTTGACTTCCTACTTTTGCATTCTAGTTTCCTATAATGAAAAGGACATCGTTTTGGGGTGTTCGTTCTAAAAGGTCTTTTAGGTCTTCACAGAACGATTCAACTTCAGCTTCTTCAGTGTTATTGGTTGGGCATAGACTTGGATTACTGTGATATTGAATGGTTTGCCTTGGAAATGAAAAGATAATAGAATTGTGGTGACAAGGGTGACCCTGAGTGATAAACTAAAGCATTTGGACTAAATTTTTTGTCAAAACAAACTGGAGTAAAGAAGTGGAGGGATTAATGGGAAACCACTGAAGATAGTAAAAAGGTGTACACAGATGTGAAACAAAGTCAAAATAATGTTTTAGGATGAACTAAAAGTGAGCATAATGGGAGAAGTGAGATAAGCTAAAATATAAATTAGAAGTTAACTATATTATCTAGTTACTTCAAGGAATTACTTCAGTTCATAGAGTCTAAAATGAAGGAAATGTTGATTTATATTTTATTTTATAAAGAAAGAAATAGAAGTGAGAATGGTAAATCCATTCATAATCTATATCTTGTTGTCCACTGAGCGCTGCTAATTCATTTCGTTTTGCTATTGAATTCTATATGCAAACAGACAGATATGAAAACTGTGTGCGTATGCTCAGTCACTAAGTTGTGTTCAACTTTTTGTGGCCCCATGGAAGTAGCCCACCAGGCTCCTCTGCCCAAGAAATTTTCCAGGCACGAATACTAGAGAGGGGTGTCATTTCCTACTCCTGGGGATCTTCCCAACCCAGGAATCGAACCCGCCTCTCCTGCTTTGGCAGGTGGATTCTTTACCACTAGCACTACCTGGGAAGCCCCTGTGAAAAGCATTTCCTATTAAAAAGCTGTGTATTCTTGTAGTGGTAAAGTTAAGCAAGTTTAGGGAAGATGCAGCATTCATTTATATTTTCATTTCATTCACTTTATTTAGTATGCTTCACATGAGATTTGAGATATATTATTTAAATATCAAAATCATCAAATCTGAAAATCATTGTTTCATATTTATATAAAGGATTGCAGCCATTGTATTTAAATTACCAAAAACTGAGATATTTTCTGAGCCCTATAATGTGATCGAGGAATTCTCAAATTAAGGTTTCTAGAAAAGAAATTACATGTTATTATGTACCATCCATATTTGTCATCTCATTTTACTTCCTGTATGGTCTAAATATCAATGATAAAAAGAAAATTATCATTTTTCCAAAAAATTATGCATATTTCTAGTACCATTTGTAGACTAATCCTGGCATGTTTATTTTATACTGATGTAAGTAAAATTCAGTTCTCTCTAGACAGATAGATATCATATTTTTATCTCCTATCTGTATATCTCTTCATGTGAGTAATATAAGTGGTTCTTCAATCTCTATATATCTTTTATTTGGAGGTTTTGAATTGCTGAAAACTGTAATTTAAGCTCCCTTACAGCTAGAATTCTACATGTGAATTAGTGCTCACCAATTAAATGTGCCCACATAAAATTTAAAAGACAAAGTCCAAGAAGACCCTCTTCCTTCAACTCTGGCTACCCCTGCTCTTTAGAAAATTCATTGTTCTTCTACATGGGTGCCCAGTGTTCATTCTTCAGTTTTCTGAAAGAAGCAATTATTTCTTGATCTTATTACTTATTCCTTGAGTTTCAGCTTTTTGTATTATTTCAGTTTTCTGCTATTCAAGGCTTATCTGGAAGTAGAAAATGCATTATGGCCCAACCTAGAGCAACCTAGCTGCCAAAATAGCTGATTTCAGGTTCTTCTCGGGATGTCCCTGGAGCTCCAGCCTTGAACTGTCTCCTTTAGCATTTTCAACAATTTTGTGAGCAACTGCTGCTGCTGCTGCTGCTGCTAAGTCGCTTCAGTCATGTCCGACTCTGTGGGACCCCACAAATGGAAACCCACCAGGCTCCGCCGTCCCTGGGATTCTCCAGGCAAGAACACTGGAGTGGGTTGCCATTTCCTTCTCCAATGCATGAAAGTGAAAAGTGAAAGGGAAGTTGCTCAGTCGTGTCCTACTCCTAGCGACCCCATGGACTGCAGCCTACCAGGCTTCTCTGTCAATGGGATTTTCCAGGCAAGAGTACTGGAGGGGGAGCCATTGCCTTCTCCGAACTACTACGAATACTAAATTATTATTTTTTTCCTTAGAGTGAATGGTGTCTGTCTTCTGCCAGGGACAGTAAATGATACAGCTTATATTGTATTGAAATTGTATAAGCATGTTCATCTCCAACTTTGTCTCTTGATGTTTTCTGAATTTGTATAACACATTTCTTCAATTCACTCCAGATTAAGTATCTATAGAAGTGGTAATATACGCTTTGTAGGAATACTTCATCTGAAAATAGTTATCAAGCTAAAAAAGGTATAGTTAATTCTCTTGGACTTGTGTTTTTGTGTGGATGGCCATCCTGTGTGCTCCTTGCTCTTGGACTTAGGATTTGCTACGTTATCTTTCCTCCTCTCCTATGTTGCTCCTTTAAGCATTCTCTCTTCCTCCATTCTGTCCTCTTCTTTGTTTATTATTGCTTTCTCTTGTTTTTATTATTTTTCAGTCACTCTATCTCTGTCACAACTCTTCCTCACAGTAGTTCAATTAGTAAATTTTATTGTGCCCTGAGGTAATAGGTTCTTTTGGTTCAAAGTCTGAAAAAGCTGTCAAAATGATAGATAGTCTCTGAATCCTCAAATGTTCCTGATTTGAAAAGTGCCAGAATCATTGCTTTCTCTGAAGGTTCTTTTCCTCTAGTAGAAAAAAATTCTGGAATTGTGTTTTTATTTTTTTTCCAGTGTGTAAAGAAGTTGATATGTACACAAATAAGAATACCAATAATGATTTCTTTAAAGAACATGGGAAGAAGTAATATAGAAGCTGCTAATGAGACATAATTGAATTTAGAAGCCTCATCAAAGGTATAAGATGGCTATTGAGAGGAGGGAATTCACCGATTAGTTTCATGAAAGGCGTCAGGAACTTTTGGGCATTATGTCATATTGCTTCATAAGACCTGTTGTGATTCAAGGGAAGGGGATAATTAGGTCAATGGGGAAACCTAACGACATATATTAGTCAGATGAAAAAAGTGCCTTGAAGTTTTATAATATGGTTTCTAGATATATACTCAGTTCACAGAGTTAGAAAACATCATCTAAGCTCAAGGTTTATGGAGAAAAATCTCTATAAATATTGGCAAGGTAACATATGAAACTCATACCCTTACCCTGCTGTTGGTTTGCATGAAATATTTCTATTTTCATTACTACAGCTGTACATATCACAATTATATTAAACTGACATGAGAAAGAGTAAATACACAATTATGATATTAAACTGATATGAGAAAGAATAGATAATCTGATGTGGTACTACATCTTAATGATAAAAATAATTATGGACCAGCTAAATAAGACTTCTTATGATCTAATTGTACAAAATATGTCAATTCTTATCAATGTGATTAAGCTAGTATTTAATCCTCAATACCTATTTAATCCTTGAGTTAATAATTATCTTCACTGTTAATTATAGATTATATTATTTGTAATAAGGGAAATTATTCTTTGCATTGAGTATTTTTAATTTAAAAAACTGGGATAAAAAATTATATCATAAATCTCTGCATGGACTAACATCTGCCAAACACATGATAGTAATATTTCTTTAGTTCTGGACAGCCCATGCAGGTTCAAATCTTTATCATAAATTCTCTCAAGCAAAAACACAGAAGAAAAAAATACTAATGGGATTATTGCAGCTAACTGAACATTTCCTTTTCTCCTCATTCCTTTCTCTTGTTAGCCATAATGAAACATTGATGTTCACCATGGTCCTGAGGCTGCATAGTTTACAATCTTCAGAACCAGTTCAGCCATTTTTCCATAGGAAGCTGCTGCACTTCCAGCTGGAAACTACTATCATGCTAGTGATGACATGAAGCACTAACTAAACTATTCCATGTCTTTTTTTCTCCTTACTTTAACTGTCTTTGTGATACCTCTTGATGAACAGAATTTCTTAAAATTTGTTGTTTCTCAGTCACCGAGCCATATCTGACTTTGTGACTTCATGGACTGCAGTATGCCATGTTTCCCTGTCCTTCACTGTTTCCCTGAGTTTGCTCAAAACTCATGACCATTGAGTCAGTGATGCCATTCAGCCATCTCCTCCTCTGTCTCACCCTTCTCACCCTGCCCTCAATCTTTCCCAGGAACAGAGGCTTTTCCAATGAGTCGAATCTTCCCATTAGGTGTCCAAATTATTGGAGTTTCAGCTTCAGCATCAGTCCTTCCAACGAATAGTCATGATTGATTTTCTTTGGGATTGACTGCTTTGATCTCCTTGCTGTCCAAGGGACTCTCAAGAATATTCTTGAGCACCACAGGTTGAAAGCATCAGTTCTTTGGCACTGAGCCTTTTTATGGTGCAACTCTCACATCTGTACATGATTACTGGAAAAAACATAGCTTTGACTATACGGACCTTTGTTGGCAAAGTGATGTCTCTGCTTTTAAATAGCCTGTCTAGGTTTGTTATAGCTTTTCTTCTAAGGAGTAAGCATCTTTTAATTTCATGCCTGTAGTCACCATCCTCAGTGATTTTGGAGCTCCCCAAAAATAAAATCTGTCACTGTTTCCACTTTTTCCCTACCCATTTGCCATGAAGTGATGGGATCAGATGCCATAATCTTAAATTTTTGAATATTAAGTTTTAAGCCAAGTTTCTCACTCTCCTCTATCATGTTCATCAAGAGGCTCTTTAGTTCCTCTTCACATTCTGCCATTAGTGTGATGTCATCTGCATATCTGTGGTTGTTGAAATTTCTTTAGGCAGTCTTTTTTTTTTTTTTTTTTTTTATTATTCCAATTTTATTTTATTTTTAAACTTTACATAATTGTATTAGTTTTGCCAAATATCAAAATGAATCCGCCACAGGTATACACGTGTTCCCCATCCCGAACCCTCCTCCCTCCTCCCTCCCCATACCATCCCTCTGGGCCGTCCCAGTGCACCAGCCCCAAGCATCCAGCATCATGCATCGAACCTGGACTGGCAACTCGTTTCCTACATGATATTTTACATGTTTCATTGCCATTCTCCCACATCTTCCCACCCTCTCCCTCTCCCACAGAGTCCACAAGACTGTTCTATACATCAGTGTCTCTTTTGCTGTCTCGTACACCGGGTTATTGTTACCATCTTTCTAAATTCCATATATATGCGTTAGTATACTGTATTTATGTTTTTCCTTCTGGCTTACTTCACTCTGTATAATAGGCTCCAGTTTCATCCACCTCATTAGAACTGATTCAAATGTATTCTTTTTAATGGCTGAGTAATACTCCATTGTGTATATGTACCACAGCTTTCTTTATCCATTCATCTGCTGATGGACATCTAGGTTGCTTCCACGTCTTGGCTAGGCAGTCTTGATTCCAACTTGTGCTTCATCCAGCCTGGCATTTTGCATGATGTAATCTGCATATAAAGTAAATAAGCAGGGTGATAATATACAACCATGACGTACTCTTTTCCCAATTTTAAGCCAGTCCATTGTTCCATGTCCAGTTCTAACGGTTGCATCTTGACCTGCATACACGTTTCTCAGAAGGCAATATATGTGGTCTGGTATTTCCATCTCTTTAAGAATTTTCAATTGTTGTAATCCACACAAAGGCTTTTGTGTAGTCAATGAAGAAAAGTAGATGTTTTTCTGGAATTCCCTTGCTTTTTCTATGATCCAGTGGATATAGGCAAATTGATCTCTGGTTCTTCTGTGTTTTCTAAATCCAGCTTGTACATCTGGAAGTTCTTGATTCACTTACTGTTAAAGCCTATTTTGAAGGAGTTTTAGCATTACCTTGCTAGGATGTGAAATGAGTGCAATTGTGTGGCAGTTTGAACTTTCTTTGGCATTGCCCTTCTTTGAGATTCAAATGAAAACTGACCTCTTCCAGTCCTCCTATGACCACTGCTGAATTGTCCAAATTTGCTGGCATATTGAGTGCAGAGACTCAATTACATGATTTTCAAATATTTTTCCTAGTGTCTGGCTTGTCTTTCATTATCGTAACCATGTTTTTAGAAAAGCACTTTTATTTTTTAATTTTGGAGAGGTAAAATTGATCTTTTCCTCCTTTAAAGGACTGTGCTTTTGATAACATATCTAAGAATACTTTGACAAACAAAATCATAAATGTTTTCATGTATGTATATTTTTGAGGTATTATACTTTTAGATTTTGCATTTATATCAGTAATCTAGTTTTGTTAATTTTTAATATAGAATTTATATTTTTATATACTTCAAATTTTTATGTACTTAATATAGAATATAGAATGAAGTATTGATCAAAGTTCATTCATTAGTATGAATATCTAAATTAATCCAAGTAAATTGGAAAGGAATCAAGAGATTTTCCCAAATGTTTTTTTCTTTGTCAATTGAGTTGATCGTGTAGTGTTTTGTTATTTTTTAAATTAATTTGTTAGCATGGCAAATTACATTTGTTGATATTTGAATGTTCTTACATTCCTGGGATTGGCCTAATTTGGCCACTGAGAATTTTTCTTTTATGCATCCTTGAGTTTGGTTTGCCAAAGTTTTGTTTGGGATTTTTACATACGCTTTGACAAAGAATATTATTCTGTAGCTTTTTTTTTTTTTTTATCAAAGAATAATGCATTTTCTGTGGTTTTTATATCAGAGGAATGCTCTCTTTATAAAATGAGTTGCAATATATTCTTTCCTTTTCAATTTTATGGAAGAGTTTGTGTAGAAAAAGTATTCTTTTTTTCTATAAATTTTTACTAGGATTAGCTAGTGAATCCATTCCAGCCTGGTTTACCTTGTCAGAATTTTTTTTATAATAGCTATTTCTGTTTTATATTATGTACTGTTCTATTCAGTTTCTCTCTCTTCTTGATTAAGAAGTGTGTTTCAAGCATTTTCCCCATTTCTGTTAAGCTGTTGAAATTGTTGTCATTGTAATTTTTACAGAATTTGTAATAATGTCAATTCTCTAAATCCAGGAATTTCCAATTTGTGTATTTTCCTTTTTTATCTGATCAGTCTGACTAGGAATTTTTCAATTTATTGATCTTCTTTATGAATAACAATTTGGTTTCATTATTTTTATCTACTTTTTGTCCTGTTTGTGTTTAAATGATATTGACTCTTATCTTTATGGTTTCCTTTCTTTTTATTTATTTTTCATTTAATTTGCTCTTCTTTTTTTAGTTTCTTAAAGAGGAAAGTGAGGCCTTTATTATGAATACCTTTATTATTTTCTAATGCAGCTCTCATATGTTCCACAGTCATCAGTTTATTCCTGTATACTGCTTTTTAACAACATTTTATGTATTTGAATATGTTGTGTTCTCATTTTCATTCATTTCAAAATATTTTACAATTTTCCTTTAATTTCTTCTTGAATTGTAAATTATTTAAAGTGTTTTATCTTTATTCAAAATATTTGGAGGTTTTTAAAATATATCTTCCTGAGATTAACAACTGATTTAACTCCATCGTTGTCAGAGAATATATTGTATTGAGATTAAATTTTCTAAAATACATTGAGATGTATTTTATGATCCAAAGTACAGTTGAACTTAATAAATATTGCATGTGTGTTTGCCAAGCATGTGTATTCCATTGTAGGATAGAGTGTTGTTTAAATGTCAATTGAGTCATGTTTGATAGTGTTGGATAGTGTTCTAACCTTATTTGTTTTCAATCTCTTGTTCCATTAATAATTGAGAGGTGGGTATTGAAATATCTGCTCTTACATTTTGATTTATGTATTTCTTCCTGCAGTTATATCAGTTTTTGCTTTATACATTTTGAAGTTCTGTTATTAGGTGTACAAACACAAGATTTATTTTACTCTTGATAAATTAACAGTTATTGCTATGAAGGAGTCTTCTTTAACCTTGACAACATTGTTTTGTTTGAAATCAAGTTTGTCTTACATTAGTATAGCCACTGCTGCTTTCTTTGATCAGTGGTATTGTACTTTCTCTATTTAATCTATTTGAGTCTTTATATTTAGAGTATATTTCATTTATTTTATTCTAATTGTTGTAATAGCACTTAGATCAACAATCTTAACACTTTTTAAGTGCACAATACAGTATTTTTACCTATGTGTATAATACTGCATAGCAGATCTTTAGTTCTTATTTGTCTTGACTAAATGAATACCAACTCTCATTCCTTTCTCCCTTAGCCCCTGAAAACCACCATTCTACTCTCTATTCCTATGAGTTTGACTATTATATATAACTTATACCACTTCATGGCAAATAGATGGAGAAACAATGGAAATGGTGACAGACTTTATTTTCTTGTGATCCAAAATCACTGCAGTTGGTGATTGCAGCCATGAAATTGAAGGACACTTCCTCCTTGGAAGAAAAGTTATAACCAACCTAGACAGCATATTAAAAAGCAGAGACATTACTTTGCTGACAAAGGTCCATATGGTCAAAATTATGGTTTTTCCAGTAGTCATGTATGAATGTGAGATTTTGACCATTAAGAAGGCTGAGTGCTGAAGAATTGATGGTATTGAACTGTGGTGTTGGAGAAGACTCTTGAGAGTCCCTTGGACTCCAAGGAGATTAGACCAGTAAATTCTAAACAAAATCAATCCTGAATATGCATTGGGAGGACTCATGGTAAAACTGAAACTCCAATACTTTGGCCACCTGATGCAAAGAGTCAACTCATTAGAAAGGAGCCTGATGCTGGGAAAATCGAAGGCAGGAAGAGAAGCAGACAACAGTGGACGATATGTTTGGATGGCATCACTGACCTAATAGATATGAATTTGAGCAAGCTCCGGCAGATGGTGAAGGATAGAAAATCCTGGTGTGTTGCAGTCCATTGGGTCACAAAGAGTAGGACACGATTGAGTGACTGAACAACAAGTATAAATGGAATCATGTAATATTTTTCCATCTGTGACTGGCTTTTTACATTTAATATAATGTCCTCCAGGCATATGTTGTCCCATATGGCAAAATTCTCTTCTTTTTATCAGACCACTTGAGAAAACTGTATGCAGGTCAAGAAGCAACAGTTAGAACTGGACATAAATCAACAGACTGGTTCCAAATTGGGAAAGGAGTTTGTCAAAACTGTATATTGTCATCCTGCTTATTTAACTTATATGAGTACATTGTGTAAAACGCTGGGTTGAATGAAGCTCAAGCTGGAATCAAGATTGCTGAGAGAAATATCAATAACCTCAGATATGCACATGATATCACACCACTGGCAGAAAGCAAAGAGGAACTAAAGAGCCTCTTGATGAAAGTGAAATAAGATTGTGAAAAAGCTGCTTTAAAACTCAACATTCCAAAAACTAAGATCATGTCATCCAGTTCCATCCCTTCATGGCAAATAGATGGGGGAAAATGGAAACAGTGATAGATTGTATTTTCCTGGACTCAAAACTGAGGATAGTGACTGCAGCCATGAAATTAAAAGATACTTGCTCCTTGGAAGAAAAGCTATGAGAAACTTAGAGTATTCAAAAGTAGAGACATTACTTTGCTGACAAAGATCCACATAATCAAAGCTATGGTTTTTCCAGTAGTCATGTATGGATGTGAGAGTTGAACCATAAATAAGGCTCAGTGCTGAAGAATTGATGCTTTTGAACTGTGGTGCTTCAGTAGGCTCTTGAGAGTCCCTTGGAAGCTAAGGAGATCTAACCAGTCAATCCTAAAGTAAATCAACCTTGAATATTCATTGAAAGTACTGATGATGAAGTTAAAGTTCCAATACTTCGGCCACCTGATGTGCAGAGTAGACTCACTGGAAAAGACCCTGATGCTGGGAAAGATTGAGGGCATGAACAGAAGGGAACAAAAGAGGATAAGATGGTTGGATGGCATCACTGACTCAATGTACATGAATCTGAGCAAACTCCAGACATAGTGAAGGGCAGGGAGGCCTAGCCTGCTCCATGGGGGTGCAAAGAATTGGACACAACAGAGTGACTGAACAACAAAGACGAGATAAAAATATTCAGTTCTTTGTATATACTATAATTTTTTCCCCCATTATTAATTGATGAAAATTTAGTTGTTTTCTGTATCTTGGCTCTTATGGATAATGTTGCAATGATCATGCAGCTATCATTTTGAATCATGATGACAATTCTTTTGAATATGTACTCAGAGTAGAATTGCTGAATCATAAGTTCAGTTCAATTCAGTTCAGTTTCTCAGTCATGTCCGACTCTGCAACCCCATGGACTGCAGCACTCCAGGCCTCCCTGTCCATCACCAACTCCTGGAGTTTACTCAAACTCATGTCCATTGAGTCAATGATGACATCCAACCATCTCATCCTCTATCATTCCCTTCTCCTCCAGCGTTCAGTCTTTCCCAGCATTAGGGTCTTTTCCAATGAGTCAGTTCTTTGCATCAGGTGGCCAAAGTATTGGAGTTTCAGCTTCAGCATCAGTCCTTCCAATGAACATTTAGGACTGATTTCCTTTAGGATGGACTGGTTCGATCTCCTTGCAGTCCAAGGGACTCTCAACAGTCTTCTCCAACACCACAGTTCAAAACCATCAATTCTTAGGCACTCAGCTTTCTTTAGAGTCTATCTCTCACATCCATACATGACTACTGGAAAAAACATAGCTTTGACTAGATGGACTTTTTTTGGCAAAGTAATGTCTCTGCTTTTTAATATGCTGTCTAGATTGGTCATAACTTTTCTTCCAAGGAGCAAGAGTCTTTTAACTTCATGGCTACAGTCACCATCTCCAGTGACTTTGGAGTCCAAGAAAAAAGTCTGTCACTGTTTCCACTGTTTCCCATCTATTTGCCATGAAGTGTAATATATGTTGTATATATCATAAGGCAATGGCACCCCACTCCAATACTCTTGCTTGGAAAATCCCATGGACGGAGGAGCCTGTCAGGTTGCAATCCATGGGGTCACTATGGAGAAGGCAATGGCACCCCACTCCAGTACTCTTGCCTGGAAAATGCCATGGATGGATGAGCCTGGTGGGCTGCAGTCCATGGGGTCGCTAAGAGTCTGACATGACTGAGCGACTTCACTTTCACTTCTCACTTTCATGCATTGGAGAAGGAAATGGCAACCCACTCCAGTGTTCTTGCTTAGAGAATCCCAGGAACAGGGGAGCCTGGTGGGCTGCCGCCTACGGGGTCACACAGAGTTGGACACAACTGAAGTGACTTAGAAACAATACTATTTTTAATCTTTTGAAAAATTTTCATACTCTTTTCTGTAACAGTCACTGTATTTTATATTCTCAGCATTAGTATTCAAGGGTTCCAATTTCTCTACATCCTCCCCATTAACATAATATCTTTTGTTCTTTGGATAATGGCCATCCTAACAGGTATGAGGTGCTATCTCTTCATGGTTTAAATTTTCATTTCCCTGATTAATAGCAATATTTATCAATACCCATTGGCTACTTGTATGTGTTCCTTGGAGAAATGTTTATTCACTATTCCTTGCCCATTTGTAATTAGATCATTTATAGTTTTTACCGTTGAGTTGTTGATCTCCTTGCATTTTTTTCCCTTGTATTTTTTATATTAACTTTTCATGTGATTTGCAGATATTTCTGTATCCAATGTTTTTCTTATATAAATAGCAAAAACAATCCCAAAACGCATATGGGACCACCCAGAAAAAATCTGAATAGTCAATTCAATCTTGAGAAAGGATAATAAAGCAGAAACATTATACTTCCTGATTACAAAATATATTACAAACCCATAATAATTAAGACATTATGATACTGGCGTAAAAACAGACATGTAGAACAAGGAAGGAGAAGGCAATGGCACCCCATTCCAGTATTCTTGCCTGGAAAATCCCATGGACTGAGGAGCCTGGTGGGCTGCAGTCCATGGGGTCATGAAGAGTTGGACACAACAGACTGACTTCAGTTTCACTTTTCACTTTCATGCACTGGAGAAGGAAATGGTAACCCACTCCAGTGTTTTTGCCTGGAGAATCCCAGGGACAGCGGAGCCTGGTGGGCTGCCATCTATGGGGTCGCACAGAGTCGGACACGACTTAAGCAACTTAGCAGCAGCAGTAGCAGAGCAAGGAAACAGAATAACACAAGAAATAAACTCATGCTTATATGTTCAACTAATCTTTGATAATGGTTTCAAGAATACACAATGGAAAAGGATAAATATGAAACTATAAAATTTTATGAGAAAATTTGGGAGAAAAGCTTTATGACATTGGTGTTAGCAGTGATATCTTAAATATTATAACAAAAGCACAAGCAATAACAGCAAAGATGGACAAGTTAAACTACATCAGACTATAATAGTCTGTATAACAAGAAACCATCTACAGAGTTAAAAATCCTATAAAATGGAAGAAATATTTGCAAGTATATATCTGATAAGGGGTTAATATCTAAAATGTGCTTTATTTAGGCAGCATAGGATTGGGTTTTAGTTTATTGTCCAGTCTGAAAATGTCTCTCTTATAATTGGTATGCTTAGACCATTTGCATTTTACTTAGCTGTTATTATTATGTGATTAATTTTAATGGTACTATCTACATCTTGTTCCTACTTTCCAGTCTATTTTTGTTCCTGTTTTACTCTATTGCTTGAATTACTTATCTTTTATTCTATTTTATTTCCTTTTTGGACTTACTGCATGTGTGCTTCCATCATGTCTGACTCTTTGTGACCCCACGGACTGTGTAGCCCGCCAGGCTCTACTGTCATGGGATTCTCCAGGCAAGAATACTGAAACAGGCTGTCATGTCATCCTACAGTGGATCTTCTAGTATTACTGTTTTGTTATTTTAGGGGTATCTTCAGAGGGACACATATATGTACATATATTTATGCCATATACACAAGAGAGATTATATGTATATATATACATATATATGGAAAACATGTCTATAAAATATATACAATAATTATGGATACATACATCCTTGGTCTATTGTGCTTCATTTTATTGCACTTCACAGATGTTTTTTTCAAATTGAAGGTTTGTGGCAAGCAATGCTATTGGCACCATTTTTCCAACAACATTTTGGTAATTCTCACAATATCTCAACCTTTTATTTTTATTGTAGTTGTTATGATGAACTGTGATAAGTGACATTTAACATTATTATTCCAAAAAGATTACAGCTTGCTGCAGGCTCAGATGGTGGTTAGCATTTTTAGGAGTAAAGTACTTTTTAATTATGGCACATACATTGCTTTTCTAAGACATAATGCTATTACACACTTGGTGGTGGTGGTGGTTATGTAGACACTAAATCATGTCAGACTTTTTATGACCCCATGGACTGTAGCCCACCAGGCTCCTCTGTCCATGGGATTTTCCAGGCAGTCATGCTGGACAGGGTTACCATTTCCTTATCCAGGGGATCTTTCTGACCCAGGGATCAAACCTGTGTCTCTTACATTGACAGGTTGGATCTTTCCAGCTGAGTCACTAGGGAAGATCTACTCTACATTATAGTGTAAATACTCAAAGGAGAAATTCCAAATTTCTGGAATTTTCTCTATGTTCTCCCCTCTTATCTGTAGTCTTTGCTGTGACAACAGCTATCTTGGTCTTTCTGTAATCTCAGCTCTGTCTCAGGGAATACTTTGGAGTTTGTCTGGTTTCATGTTCTCTGGACCATAAGTTTTAATGTTCACAGAGCTCAACTTACTTCTTTCTCATTTCTCAGGGATCACTAAATATATGTAAAGTCCAGTGAATTTAAAAATATTGTTTCATACTTTCTTTTTTTGTTGTTTAAACAGGGAGGTAAATCTGATCTTTGTTACTCCATCTTGAACAAAAGTAAAACTATTACTCATAGGTTTTTTTTTTTAATTTTATTTTATTTTTAAACTTTACATAATTGTATTAGTTTTGCCAAATATCAAAATGAATCCGCCACAGGTACTCATAGGTTTTTGATGTTTGAAGTTTTCGAGTTCAAAATGTATTGGGAAGAATGGCATTTTTCTCATCTCCTCAACATTCAGCTATTTTCTGTTCTAACTCTTCTTGAACCATGAGTTACATTTTTAGAGGAGACATTTAACCTCAATATGATGGGTACAAGTGATTGCTCAAACTTTAAGGTTCAGTTCAGTTCAGTTGCTCAGATGTGTCTGACTCTTTGTGACCCATGAATGACAACATACCAGGCCTCCCTGTCCATCACCAACTTCCAGAGTTTACCCAAACTCATGTCCATTGAGTCGGTGATTCCATCCAACCATCTCATCCTCTGTCATCCCTTTTTCTCCTGCCCTCAATATTTCTCATAATCAGGGAATTTTTAAATGAGTCAGCTCTTCGCATCAGGTGGCCAAAGTATTGGACTTTCAGCTTCAGCTTCAGTCCTTCCAATGAACACCAAGGACTGATCTCCTTTAGGATGGACTTGTTGGATCTCCTTGCAGTCCAAGGGACTCTCACGAGTCTTCTCCAACACCACAGTCCAAAAGTATCAATTCTTCATCACTAAGCTCTCTTTATAGCCCAACTCTCACATCCATACATGACCACTGGAGAAACCATAGCCTTGACTAGACGGACCTTTGTTGGCAAAGTAATGTCTCTGCTTTTGAACATGCTATCTAGGTTGGTTATAACTTTCCTTCCAAGGAGCAAGTGTCTTTTAATTTCATGGCTGCAGTCAACATCTGCAGTGATATTGGAGCCCAAAAAAATAAAGTCTGACACTGTTTCCATTGTTTCCCCATCTATTTCCCATGAAGTGATGGGACCAGATGCCATGATCTTAGTTTTCTGAATGTTGAGCTTTAAGGCAACTTTTCACTCTCCTCTTTCACTTTCAAGAGGCTTTTTAGATCCTCTTCACTTTATACCATCAGGGTGGTGTCATCTGCATATCTAAGGTTATTAATATTTCTCCCGGCAATCTTGATTTCAGCTTGTGCTTCCTCCAGCCCAGCATTTCTCATGATGTAGTCTGCATATAAGTTAAACAAGCAGGATGACAATATACAGGCTTGATGTACTCCTTTTCCTATTTGGAGCCAGTCTGTTGTTCCATGTCTAGTTCTATCTGTTGCTTCCTGACCTGCATACAGTTTCTCAGGAGGCAGGTCGGGTGGTCTGATATTCCCGTCTCTTTCAGAATTTTCCAAAGTTTATTGTGATCCACACAGTCAAAGGCTCTGGCATAGTTAATAAAGTGGAAATAGATAATTTTCTAGAACTCTCTTGCTTTTTTGATGATCCAGTGGATGTTGGCAATTTGATCTCTGGCTCCTTTGCCTTTTCTAAATCCAGCTTGAACATCTGGAAGTTCATGATTCACGTATTGCTGAAGCCTGGCTTGGAGAATTTTGAGCATTAGTTTACTAGCGTGTGAGATGAGCACAATCGTGTGGTAGTTTGAGTATTCTTTGGCATTGCCTCTCTTTGGGATTGGAATGAAACCTGGCTTTTCCAGTCCTGTGGCCACTGCTGAGTTTTCCAAATTTGCTGGCATGTTGAGTGCAGCACTTTCACAGCATCATCTTTTAGGACTTGAAATAGCTCAACTGAAATTCCATAACCTCCACTAGCTTTGTTCATAGTGATGCTTCCTAAGGCCCACCTGACTTCGCATTCCAGGATGTCTGGCTCTAGGTGAGTGATCACATCATCATGATTATCTGGGTCATGAAGATTTTTTTGTACAGCTCTTCTGTGTATTTCTGCCACCTCTTCTTAATATCTTCTGCTTCTATTTGGTCTGTACCATCTTTGTCCTTTATTAGCCCATCGTTGCATGAAATGCTCCCTTGCTATTTCTAGTTTTCTTGAAGAGATGTCTAGTCTTTCCCATTTATTGTTTTCCTCTATTTCTTTGCATCGATCACTGAAGAAGGCTTTCTTATCTCTCAATGCTACTCTTTGGAAGTCTGCCTTCAAATGGTTAAATCTTTCCTTTTCTTCTTTGCCTTTTGCTTCTCTTCTTTTCACAGCTATTTGTAAGCCCTTCTCAGACAGCCATTTTGCTTTTTTGCATTTCTTTTTCTTGGGGATGGTCTTGATCCCTGTCTGCTGTACAATATCAGGAACCTCCATTCACAGTTCATCAGGCATTATGTCTATCAGATCTAGTCCCTTAAATCGATTTCTCACTTCCACTGTATAATCATAAGGGATTTTATTTAGGTCATACCTGAATGGTCTAGTGATTTCCCCCACTTTCTTCAATTTAAATCTGAATTTGGCAATAAAGATCTCATGATCTGAGCCACAGTGAGTTCTGGTCTTGTTTTTGCTGACTGTCTAGCAGCAGCAACAGAGCATCTCCATCTTTGGCTGCAAAGAATATAATCAATCTGATTTTGGTGTTGGCCATCTGGTGATGTCTATGTGTAGAGTCTTCTCCTGTGTTGTTGGAAGAGGGTGTTTGCTATGACCAGTGCATTCTCTTGGCAAAAATCTATTAGCCTTTGCCCTGCTTTATTCAGTACTCCTAGGCCAAATTTGCCTGTTACTCCAGATGTTTCTTGACTTACTACTTTTGCATTTCAGCCCCCATAAGTAAGGTAACAGGCTATTAACATAATATGCTATTGTCACCTTAAGGTAGTAGGCTATTTTCCAGATATATCATTATAAATTCTATCAATGCTCTTGCAATATCAGTACCATCCATATCATTAGGCATGTCAGTAAGTCAGGTGTCAGCATTGACATCTCCTTTCTATTATCTGTAGTCATTTATTACCAAGTTCAACCAATTTACATCATAAATTTTTATAAAATCTTTGACCCCTTTCAAATTTCACAGCCAAAATCTACCACCATCTATAGGCTGATGTATTTGATAATTGGCCTCTCCTTATCCAATCTTGGACTGTTTTTAACTGTTTTCTCAGACAGTGATCAGAGGCAAATTTTTAACATAAATTATTGGTCATGTTAGCACTTTATTTTAAAAACATTATTGATTTCTCTTGGTTTGATAAAAATTTAGAAAATTATTTAGAACTTTAGAAAAATTTAGAAAATTATTAGATTCTTAATAAGATCAATAAAACTCATGTTTTTAAAGTTAATTTAACTTTAATTTTAGGGAAAAGATATAATTATTTAACATGAATTGTCTCTTTTTAACACTAATTATAATTGCATTTTTTTTCTATTATTTTGTATGACTATTTGATTGATGTTTACCTCCCCCAAAGGCTTATAAACAAAGCATTTGCTTGTCTCCAAATCCCTAAAAGTTAGTACAATACCTGATACCTGACATTTTAGCAATAATTAAAGATGTTTTGATTTAATCATACAATTTAGTAATTACATTAATGTAACTATAAAACTATGTTAATACTTTACAAGACACTATTCTAAATAACTTCCACAAAACATCTCATTTTATATTTAAATTCACCCAGTGAGCTATTACTGAAACTATATATAAAGAGGTAAAAGATTCAGAGATATTAAGAACCTTGCTCAGTGTCAAACAGCCAGTAGAAAGCAGAATGGAATTTAAATGAAGATTCATCCTACTGAAATATACATCATCTCAGACACTATAATATATTGTCTGTTTTGTAAAATCTGAATAGACAGCTTTTGCAAATAAAAATATTTGCCACAGACTCTTAGTTCCTCTCTGAGTAAAATTCTGAAGTACATATATTTTGGTATTGCTCTGTAGGTAGTAATCTACCTGATGAAAAAATATTTAGAAATCATGTAATGTGACATTTCTGACAGTTTTCCCAATGTACAACAAATTACAGAACAATGAGAGAATGATGAGAATAGGATACTGATTAAAAATTCAAGGCCTGTGCCCAGCTATAAAATATGCAGACCTCTAGAATTTTATATATAAGAGGTAAAGAGCATTGGAATCATTGAAATCATTCATGGTCAGTGAAGTATAAGGAAAAGAGAAACTATGGTATGTGGTTCTTATAGATGAGAAGAACTTATTGTATTATATAATTATATATAATTTATATTATTATATTATATAATACCAGAGGAATCTGTCAGGCTATGGTCCACGGGGTCGCAGAGAGTTGGACATGACTGAGCAACTAACATTTTCACTTTCTATTAGCAGAATATTGCCTGTCCTCTTTCACTTGTAAAGCTGGGTATACCAAATGGTGACTAAAATAATATTTAGGAAAATGTTCTATTGTTACCCTTGTGTTCTAATTTTTATTGTAATATTCTTAGGGAAAATAATTCACAAACTTTCAGTAAGATTATTTAAGAAAAAATCTCTAAATGACAACATCTTATTTACTAGTAAGAATTCTAGTGGTTTACAGAAGTTGTTATTGTTCAGTCGCTCAAGTCGTGTCAGACTCTGCCACCTCATGTACTGTAGTACAACAGGCTCCTTTGTCCTCCACTATCTCCTGGATTTTGCTTAAATTCATGTCCAGAAGTTCTTTTCTATTACTTTTTCTGATAAACTCAAAGATTTCTTTAACTTGTCTATAATACACTATACCTGCCAGGATGTTCTGAATCTGGGTTTACTCTTGAGTTTCAATTCCATAACATATGACTTAAATTCTAATTCAAGGAATTCTTTGCATCTTGCAGCTTGTTAGTGAACTTCTATGTTATTAACATGGGCTTCCCAGGTGGCACTAGTGGTAAAGAACCTGCCTGACAATACAAGAGATGCAAGAGACACGTGAGTTCTCTCCCTGGGTCAGGACAACAAACATGGGTTCCATCACTGGGTCAAGAAGATCCCCTGGAGGAGGAGATGGCAACCCTCTGCAGTATTCTTGCCTGGAAAATTCCATGGACACAGCCTGCTAAAACCATGACAATGCAACTTGGGCTCTGACTGCCTACCTGCTCCTGCTCTTTCTCTGCCATCACTATCATTAATATAGATCTTAGCATATTATCCAGGCTGTTACAGGTTTGTATTGCCATTTAACTCTCCCCTCCCTTTGTCTCCTTCCAATGCAGGATATGCAACCAAAGAAAATATTGAAATGGAAAATATTGTGTCAAAAATGTGCAAGATTATGATTTCCCAGTTGAAACATATAGTATAATAAAAGCTAGATTAGCAACCATGATTTTTACTTGATATTTAAGATAATCAGATCAGTCGCTTAGTCGTGTCCGACTCTTTGCGACCCCATGAATCGCAGCACGCCAGGCCTCCCTGTCCATCACCAACTCCCGGAGTTCACTCAGACTCACGTCCATCGAGTCAGTGATGCCATCCAGCCATCTCATCCTCTGTCGTCCCCTTCTCCTCCTGTCCCCAATCCCTCCCAGCATCAGGGTCTTTTCCAACGAGTCAACTCTTCACATGAGGTGGCCAAAGTACTGGAGTTTCAGCTTTAGCATCATTCCTTCCAAAGAAATCCCAGGGCTGATCTTCAGAATGGACTGGTTGGATCTCCTTGCAGTCCAAGGGACTCTCAAGAGTCTTCTCCAACACCACAGTTCAAAAGCATCAATTCTTTGGCACTCAGCCTTCTTCACAGTCCAACTCTCACATCCATACATAAAGGTAATACTTGATATTAAACCTTAGTCATTCAGTCATGTCCCACTCTTTGCAACCCCCTTGAACTGTAGCCCACCAAGATCCTCTGTCCATGGGATTTTCTGGGCAAGAATACCAGAGTAGGTTACTATGCCTTCCTCCAGGGGATCTTCCCAACCCAGGGATGGAACTCACATCTCTTAAATCTCCTACATTGTTAGCAGGTTCTTTACTACTAGCATCACCTGGGAAACCCCTGGAAAACACTGACACAATGAGGAAACTAAACCTTACAGAAAATAAAGAATTTTGCCAAAATAATATACCCAATAAGTAATGGACCCAGAACTGAAACTGTTGATTCAAGAGCAATTGACATTATTTAGCTGCATCAGGAGCACAGATGACATTAACTGGGCATGAATGAAACCAATTCCACCTACCAACAGTTTTTAATTCTAAATTCCTATCAATTTTTAAAGGTCCTCTTAAAGTTACAATATTATAAAATAATCATGTGTGCATGTTAGCTAAGTCATTTTAGTCTCTTTGTGACTCCTGGAAACCCCATGGACTGTGACTCACCAGGTTTTTCTGTCCATGGAATTCTCCAAGCAAGAATACTGGAGTGGGTTGCCATGCCCTCCTCCAGAGGATCTACTTCACTGAAGGATCAAACCCATGTCTTTTATGTCTCCTGTATTATCAGGTGGGTTCTTTTTCACTAACACAAGCCTGGAAACCCCAAATAATCATGTGTGTGTGTGTGTGTGTGTGTATATATATATATATATATATATATATATAAAATATATATATATATAAAACACAGAACTAATTGTAAATGTACATAAATTACTTTGGGCACTAACTGGTTATCGTTGAAAAGAAAGTTACTTTTTTTTTTTAAATGTTGTATTTCATTTTCCAGAAATAGATCATATGTGCTTGCTTTTTCTTGCTTTAGACCTAGAACTGGTTTCAAAGATGTGGCAACTGGATCTCACAGCTTGAAATCTGCTATGCCTAGCATTAGATATAAAGATTTTGAAGTGAATTTATTGCCCAAGAAAGCCTGTAATACCTGGGCTATAGCAAAATGAGTTGAGATATAGGGAGGAGCATTAACTTCTCTCACTGAAAGAGGAGAATAGGTGGACTATTAGGATTTTATAGATATTATTTTTATTTTAAATATCTGGGAATTGACTAATATAATCCCTGTTACAACATCAGCCTACTTTTCCTTAAATGAAATACAGGTAAACATAAAGGGCAAACTTGGGTATCACATATAAAGTAATAAACAAAATTGTCCTCCGAGGGTAGGTTTGACTCCTAGAGAGCTGTCATATGTCAAACAGGAAAGAGCCACCATCCTGAGTTAGAAAGTTATTTGTATGTATGTTTGGCCACTCCAATAACTCAGAAAAGTAAATGTGATTATACTGCACAACATTGAAGAATAGCTATTATAAAAGCCTAGAAATTAACATAGAACTAAGCAGATCAAAGATTTAATGTTGGAGTGGCTTCACTCATATGCCTTATTGAGCGACAAGTACTATTCTATGCACTATCTGAATTAATACATGCAAAGCTCTGGTAACACAAAGTCCACATATTTGTGCTAAAAGTGTGACTAATCTACTAATGCCTTTCTTTGATATGAAAATGTCTTTGCCAAGACTGAACAAACTGAAATGGCTTCTTGCCAAGCTCAGGGAGCTGAGTCAATGATGCAAGTTAATGTTTAGCAGAGAAAAGCATGAATGTCAGAGATTCAATAGGAAAGGACTGGAGCATACATCCTACTCTTTGTTTTCTCTTGCTTCCATTTAAGTAGATGCTCTTCTCTCAGACCCAGTAACTTATCAAACACTAAAGAGTCAACCTTCTGTAGGACAACATGTCTGCCTGGTGTTGCCAGACTACTGTCAGAAGCCCAGATGGCTATGGGAAACTAGACATCTCAATCCCGGCTGGAGGAAATACCAGCTCTAAGGTGAATGCTTTATTCACACATTATTCACATGATGAATTACAGATATTATTTCAATAAACTAAACAGAAGACATGACTGATACAGCTTGAGACAGAGAGCCTTGTGATCCTGTAGAGACCATGAATAAAATCATTTAGAATTGATATTTCCACTAAGGGATGGTCATTAAACCTGCCTGAGATAAGAACTGGCATTGACAGGTTAACAACTAGATTCTTTAAAGATTTAAATTGCCATTTTACCAATTAAATATTTAAATATGGTGCTTAAATCTTGTTAGTATCAAGGATGTTGTCCCGGAAGAAGAACATCAGAGCAAGAGTTCTTAACTAACAGCAATTTCTCTCCCAAGGGGACTACGGGCAATGTCTGGAGACATTTTTGGTTGTCAAAGCTGTGGAGTGGGTGCTATTAGCATATATTTTGTAGAGGATAAGGTTAGTGCTAAACACTCTACACAGCCCCTCCCACAAGAACATTATTCAGCCTAAAACACAAGTAATACCTAGGCTGAGAAACCACGTACTAAAGTAAAATTTCTAATATGTGAGTCACTACTGCTATGATCCATTTTATTTTAAACTATTTGTTGGCATCCTTTAGGTAGATGACAGTTAACTTGAAATAAGCTGCCTCATAAGCATTTGGTAATGTTTTTAAATCTATATTCTTGGACTTCCCTAGTGGCTCAGCTGATAAAGAATCCACCTGCAATTGGGAGACCTGGGTTTGATCCCTGGGTTGGGAAGATCCCCTGCAGAAGGGAATGGCTACCCACTCCAGTATTCTGGCCTGGAGAATTCCATGGACTGTATAGTCTATGGGGTCACAAAGAGTTGGACATGACTGAGAGACTTTCACTTTCTTTTTTCTGTAATATTTATGGAAATGAAATTCATGAGGGAAAATAACAGGCTTAGAGAACAGATAAAGGAAATCTCATATGCAAATAAAAATAGCAAATATTTCAGAGATGGTTACAATTTAGAGAATTTCTCTAAATTGAAGAAAATTTTTAAAAGTAATTCTTAGAATATTAATTTTAAAGATTTATTCTAAGATACAACAGTAATATTTCTACATTTTTCAGGATAAATGGATATTTAACCAACCTTCAGATCCAATTAAAACCTACTTACATTTATGTTATCTGTTATACCAGGAGCTAAGGATATTATAAGAACATATATAGACTGAGAGAATATGACAGTGATCCAGAATCCTCTATCCAGCCAATGTCTCTCTTCGCTGTCAGCATCAAAGTGCTACATATTTAGACATATGAAAACTCAGAAAATATTCACTCCTATGTATTCTAAACAAATATCAATTGAATCAGTACGTATATCAAAAGATATAAAAGATACATTAGGCAATCAGTGGCTAGCTAAAAGGCTTATACTATGCTTAAATTCTGATGGAAATATTGTAACTATAGGTAAAAAATAAGTAAGTAATGATTATTGAGATAGATGATAAAATGTTAGAAAAAATATATAATAACCAGGAACTAAGGCATTTTATATCTTGACAATATACTCAGAGATAAAACCAGAAAGCAAAATAATTCTAAATTAAGATTTCATGTTGGAGGGGAATGAAGTAGCAAAGTGAAAGCTTTCAAAACATTTCATTCTGATGGAAAAGCTGTTGGTAAATAAATCATATGGTTGAGAGCATAATTTGAGACTAAAGAAATATGGCTCTGTTTATTATTGATAAGAAGAAGGATCAGGCAAAATTGAAAAGCTGAACTGAATTTAAGAACTAGGACAAGTGAAAAGATGAATGAACAGAACTGCACTCAGATAATAGGTATAAATGAGAGGAACACAATCAGGCGTCAGTTGTTACAATACATGTGGACTGGCTCATTCTTATCAAAGAAGAGATGTCAGATTGGGTGTCTTGGCTATGGTACCCTTGGACCTGGGCAAAATTTTAAAGGGCTGCAGTGATGCAGGGCCTGCAGACAGGACTTCCAAGGGAAGTTCCTAACTTTGTATAAGACAAGAGTTATCAAATTGTTCTCTAAATTATTTGAAGCTAAAATGTTTAATAGAAACTGGATATTTTAACTTGATTATCTTGCAATAAATCAGCTTGAACTTAGTTTTCAATGCCCTTTTTGAAATGTAAGGGAGAACATAATTCCCTTGGAAATCTATGCAGTTAACTAAATTATCAGCATGGGTTTTAACCACCTAAGGGAAGAGAATATTTAACTCTACTCCATCTTTGGCTACAGAACTTCACCTTCCACTGTTTTATCATATTACATCTATAATTTTTTCATAACTAGGTACATAGTTATTAATAAGCAATGATAACATTTTAATTAAAATATCTCATTGTTTATAGAGATCATTTGATTATCCAGAGTTCTTTTATTGTTTTACTTGTTGACTAAAGCATCTTAACTTAAATTCATAAATAGAAAAAGATAAACCTAGAAATGAAAAACACTAAAATCATGAAAGAATATGACATGCAATATATAGTACTTGATAAAATCTTGAGAAAATTGATTATTTTTCAGTGAAGTATAAGCTAACAATTTTACACAAGAGAAGTTAAAAAAATTGAACTGGCAAATACTAATGAAGAGATCACAAGGGCAATTAAAACCTCACTTTTAAAAGAAAGATATGGAACATCAATGTTTTAGTAGCTGATTTCTATTTGTCAATTAAAATTTTCTTTATATTTTACATTATAAAAATTGTAACTTAGTATAAACTTAATATTCTACCAAATATAATCCAAGTGTATAGTCACTTGTAAATATAGATAGAACATGCATAATTATACATTAAATCAGCAATTCATAAAAACAGCATAATATAATCACTTAGCTTTAAATCCAGAAAATTCATTGCAAGGGTAAAAAATAAAGAAGGAAAACAAACAATTTAATAATAGATTCTAGGAAACCAAGCCATGAAAAATCAGTCATTCATAGTAAAATTCTAAGTAAAACAGAAACTAGTTAACCAGGACAGAGTTAATTTTCAAGGCATGATAGAAAACATCAGACAACATGAAGACATATTGAAGTATTTTCTATTAAATTAAGGACTAAAAGAGGAATGTTTTTTCTTTGTATTGGTCACGGTCAGGGAAAATTATACATATTTCGGAAAGAAATGCCAAGATGATGTATTTTTTTTTTAATTATAGGATTATAAACTTGAGTGTCTATTTAAACACTGAAATAATAGAAAAAATTTAAGATAGTTGGTAAAAAGATAAACAAAACTTTCTCTCTAACCCAAGAAAGAGCCATATACAGATAGAAATAAGCACACATGTATAAATATATATTAAAATTGTGGTCAAAATTATAAGAACCAGAGAACAGATATAATAAGGAATGTATAGGATTTATATTAATATGAGGGAAACAACAATTTTTTAAGGACATTGAAATGGTAAGAAAAAATGAAAGGTTACATTATGTTCTTAATGAGAAGATATACTTTCAAGAAAGAAACAATCCTCCAAAAATAATGTATAATGAAATTCCATTGATAATCCCTGAGGATGGTTTTCTAAATTCTAATACTAATAAAGAAGGCTACAGTTCTATTAAATAAGAAAATATAAAGACTAAAAAAGAATTATGAAGGACAGAGTTTACAAGATATTGAATTTTTTATGAAACTACTTTAATTATAACATGATATTTTCACAGGAATTAGATCACTGTAATAGAATACATAGTCTATAAAGTTTAGTATAGAAATGTTTGCATTTCAATTCTGTGGGAAAAGGAGGTTTATTTATGAATGATTTCATCTTAATTGATTATACATCTAAAAGGAAAAACACGTTTTCTAATTTTTCATTTTACTACTTTAAATAGATAATTTAAACCCAACATATCATAGAGTTAACATAAAAAAATTAAATGACACAGTGAAAATTAGAGAAAATACTAGAAAATATGCTTGAGAAAACTTGAAATATAGATCTTCCAAGCCAAAAAGAAAACCTATGTTAATAAAGGAAAGATGCACATATTAGCAATATGAAAAAAATTTAAAGTACAGTAAAATATGCAGCATCAAAATGCAAATGACTATTAAATATTTTCAAGATTTATGAAGTAATAATTCTGATTTTTAAAACAAAGAAGTATGGTGAGAAAAATCTGAAATGAATATGAATAGAAAATTCACCATAAAAGTTAAAAGGTGCTAATCTTAATATCAGTAAAGATACAAGTATCAAAAAAGAATACAAATTTACATAGCATATCAACTGACAAAGAGAATGCCTTCCATTACTAAAGAGAATGTTGGCACTGTCATTTGTTGCTGAGCCATTCTTTACTGCCATGCTAGGGTGCCATACTAATTGGAAAAATATATCTACCCAAGTTTTAAAAGGGTTTTGCTAGCCAGGTTGCTAACTAGGCTAGGTTGACTTCCCTGGTGGCTCAGAGCTTAAAGCATCTGCCTGCAATGCGGGAGACGTGGGTTTGATCCCTGGATTGGGAAGATCCCCTGGAGAAGGAAATGGCAACCCACTCCAGTATTCCTGCCTGGAGAATCCATATGCATAATTTTTAATCACATTACACAAAAACCTGAAATAGCCTATAAACATAAATTTGCTTTTGTTACAATACACACATATATGTATATTTGTGCAAACATATGTGTGTATATATGTGTGCATATACATATATATATGCACACATTTTAAAACTGGAAAAGACATTAAAACATATATCTTTTGAATCTACTAAATACATATTGGAAAACTCAGCAATTGTCACAGGACTGGAAAAGGTCAACTTTCATTCCACTCCCAAAGAAAGGCAACGTCAAAGAATGTTCAAACTACCACACAATTGCACTCATCTCACATGCTAGCACAGTAATGCTCAAAATTCTCCAAGCCAGGCTTCCACAGTATGTTAACCATGAACTTCCAGATGTTCAAGCTGGATTTAGAAAAGCCAGAGGAACCAGAGATCAAATTTCCAATATCTGTTGAATCATCAAAAAAGCAAGGGAATTTCACAAAAACATCTACTTCTGTTTTATTGATTGTGGCAAAGCCTTTGAATGTGTAGATCATAACTAACTGTGGAAATTTTTTCAAGAGATAAGAATATCAGACCACCTTACTTGCCTCCTGAGAAATCTGAACTCAGGTCAAGAAGCAACAGTTAGAACTGGACATGGAAAAACAGACTGGTTCAAAATTGTCAAGGTTGAATATTGTCATCCTGTTTATTTAACTTCTGTGCAGAGTACATCATGCTAAATGCTGGGCTGGATGAAGCACAAGCTGGAATCAAGATTACCAGGAGAAATATCAACAACCTCAGATATGCAGATTAGGCAGAAAGCTAAGAATTAAACAGCCTCTTGATGAAAGTGAAAGAGGAGAGTGAAAGAGCTGGCTTAAAACAACATTCAAAAAAGAAGATCATGGCATCCGGTCCCCTCACTTCATGGCAAAGAGATTGGGAAACAGGGACAGACTTTATTTTTTTTGTGGGGGTGGGGCTCCAAAATCACTGCAGATGGTGACTGCAGCCATGAAACTAAAAGACACTTGCATCTTGGAAGAAGCTATGACCAGCCTAGACAGCATATTAAAAAGCAGAGACATTACTTTGCCAACAAAGGTCCATCTAATCAAAGCTATGGTTTTTCCAGTAGTCATATACGAATGTGAGAGTTGGACTATAAAGAAAGCTGAGTGCCGGAGAATTGTTGCTTTAGAACTGTGGTGTTGAAGAAGACTCTTGAGATTCCCTTGGACAGCAAGGCGATCAAACCAGTCAATCTTCAAGGAAATCAGTCCTGACTATTCATTAGAAGGACTGATGCTGAAGCTGAAACTCTAATACTTTGGTCACCTGATGTGAAGAACTGACTCCTTGGAAAAGACCCTGATCCTGGGAAAGACTGAAGGCAGGAGGAGAAGGGGGCAACAGAGGATGAAATGGTTGGATGGCATCACTGAATCGATGGACATGAATTTGAGCAAGCTCCAGGAATTGGTGATGGACAGGGAGGCCTGGCTTGCTGCAGTCCATGGGGTCACAAAGAGTTAGACACGACTGAGCAGCTAAACTGTACTGAAATATATTGTATAGGACCTTTTTGGAGTGCCAAGACTGAACCTATTTATTTTCTTGAAGAATAAATTGCTTTCTTGCTATTGTAAATGTATAGGATTTTTTGGGGTGCCAAAACAAACTATTCACTTTCTTGAACAATAAATATCTTCCTTGGTATTATCATGCTGTTATTATACAGGATTATTTCATCTTTATTGCTTAATAGTTAATAGTTGTTAAATAACTTACTCAATTCAAGGTACTCCAAAGTATTGTCATTTTAGAACCTTCCAGTGCAATAATATCATAAAATTGATTATCACTCTAATCATTAGATCTTCTGTGACTAATAAACTTAGTGTGTAATATCTTCCTTTTCATCATTTCTATTTCATTTGAAATTCTCCCCATAATGTTGATACACAAAGTTGTTCCTTAACCGAATTAGAGAGTACATTATAGCAACTAAACTACATAGTTTACAGTATGTTTCAGTATACTTTCAGGAAATATATTAATAACATTATATATTGGAGTTAGTGTAAATATTTTCTGAGATTCAAATTTTAGCTATATATTTTATAAGGTGATTAGTATGAATTTACCATATCAGTTAGTTTAGTTGTTTGCTGTTGTTTTTCAGTTGCTAAGTCATGTCTGACTCTTTGCAACTAGATGGACTATAGCCAGCCAGGCTCCTCTGTCCATGGGATCTTCCTGACCCAGGGATCAAACTTGCATCTCCTGTGGCTTCTGCATTGGAAGGTGGATTCTTTACTACTGAGCAACCTGGAAAGCCCTACTATCTCCCAGAGTTAACTTAAATTCATGTCCATTGAGTTGGTGATGCTATCATCCTCTGCAGTCCCCTTCTCCTTTTGCCTTCAGTCTTTCCCAGGATCAGTCTTTTCCAATGAGTTGGCTCTTCACAGCAGGTGGCCAAAGTATTGGAGCTTCAGCTTCAGAGACAGTCCTTCCGATGAACATTCAGGGTTGATTTCCTTTATCCAGGTTGCCTCACAACTAACTTGGCAAAGTCAAATACATATATTTTAATCATTGATACTGCTATGCCATTCTGCTAAAACAAAATCTCACTCTGAGTGTGACTCATGTAATCATAGCTGTATTTCATTTGATTAGGTTAATAGAGTATCTGAAATTGTGTACATCAGAAAACTAGTGAGATAACCTCAATGTACTTAAACGCCTGCTAATGTATCCCTTTAATCTCAGCATTTTCTAATTAAACTATGCTCCCACAAATCTCTTGAAAATAATGACGACAAATAAACAAGAAAAAAAATGGTAGCAGTTTTATGACATCAACATTTTAAAACAGGAAAAGACATTGGAACATATATCTTTTGAATCTATTACTTTACAAAATGAAATACTCAACTGTAGTACCAGGCAAAAAGTCCTCTCTAAATATAATGGACACATTAAAATTCTGTTAAGGTTAATTTAAAAAATGTTTATGTGAGAAGTCAAATAGATACTTAATAGGAGAGCTCAGAATCTAAATTATATTTTTCTAGTCTGAAGTCTAGTTTTTCTGTGTTCCTCAAAAATGAATGATTACCTTGCATGTTTGTTAAAATGCATAGTCCTGAACTCCTTTACTGGAGATCTCAAGTTTGTGTACCCATCTATTAATTTAATCAAGGACATTTGGGAAGAGCTGTGCGGTAGGGTTCCTGTCATTAGACTAGCATATTGCCAAATCTTAAATTTAACCTAATATGTATAAAGGGGCTTCCCTGGTGGTTCAGTGGTAAAAAATCTGCCTGCCAATGCAAAAGACGTGGGTTTGATCCCTGGTTTGGGAAGATACCCTGGAGGAGAAAATGGCAAACCCACTCCAGCATTCTTGCCTGGGAAATTCCATGGACAGACTAGCTTGGTGGGCTACAATTCATGGGGGTGCAAAAAGTTGGACAAGATTTAGCTTGTAAACAACAACAACACATATGAAATTAATTTGCATTGCTGACTCGATCTTTCCCAGCATCAGGCATCACCAACTTGATATACATGAGTTTGAGAAGGCTCTGGGAGTTGGTGATGGACAGGGAAGCCTGGTGTGCTGCAGTCCATGGGGTCACAAACAGTCAGATACGACTGAGGGACTGAACTGAACTGAACTGAACTGTAGTGTTCTATCTGCCACTCATTCTTTCTCTGTAAAGAATATTGTAATAAGATATTCCTGCTTCTTCCTTTCTGTTCCTTTCCTTTCCATTTCTTTTTCTTTCTTTTACTTTCTTAAGCAAGTCAGGGAACACTGTGAACAGGCTTTCCCTTCTGACTCTAGTCAAAGTTAATATCCAAATCTCCTCCTTTAGGATTCTTAAAGCTCTAGTTAAACAAAAAACTTGCTTCTGCTGCTTAGTAGTTTGGATAATTAGGTAGTTAGTTTAATAGCATTATACGAGCATTGTAGGGAGAAGGCAATGGCAACCCACTCCAGTACTCTTGCCTGGAAAATCCCATGGACAGAGGAGCCTGGTAGGCTGCAGTCCATGGGATCGCTAAGAGTTGGTATGACTAAGCAGCTTCACTTTCACTTTTCACTTTCATGCATTGGAGGAGGAAATGGCAACCCACTCCAGTGTTCTTGCCTGGAGAATCCCAGGGCCGAGGAGCCTGGTGGGCTGCAGTCTATGGGGTCGCACAGAGTCGGACACAACTGAAGCGACTTAACAGCAGCAGCAGCACGAGCATTGAAGGGCTTCTCAGTTGGTGCATTGGTAAAAATCCGCCTGCCAATGCAGAAGACAAAGAGATGCAGGGCTTGATTCCTTGGTGGAAGATTCCCTGGGATAGGAAATGGTAACCCACTCCAGTTTTCTTGCCTCGAAAATTCCAAGGACAGAGGATCCTGACAGGCTACAGTCTATGGCATCTCAAAGAGCTGGACACTACTGAGTAACTGAACATGCACGCAGTGAACACTGCATCTAATATATATGAAATCTTATTGACCCAAAGACATACTAAAATTTTGAGTCTATTAAAGTCATAAAACCTATCAACAAATAATTAAGAAAATATCCAATAAATATACATTAACTTATGCATAATTAATCTTTATGTAGAAATTATAACTTATTTAACTTTTATTAGCCAGACTTTTATCATCCTCCTACCAAAGCAGGGCGGTAAGGGAACTCTGTGATATTATTGATATTTATTTTCATTTTTTGGTACAGTATCAATGTAGGATAAGAAAATGTGGCATCCAGAGTGAATTCAAATTTTGCAACAATGGTTAAGTGATTGAACTGAATAATGAGGACAGGCAAGAATCAGAGACAACTGAAGTTACCACACTAATGCATATTAGGATATATATTCATAAGGAATACTTACTGAATGTTTACATGAGCCACTGTTAGTAAGAGTGTTATATGAACCCACCTCTGCTGGGTGCAAGAGACAGAGAATACAGTAGTTAATACAGATGATTGCAATTCAGAGAGAAATTGGTATTAGCATTATAAACACTTGGGGTCAATCTTCTTCTACCCATTATTTTTAAGAATTTTTGTTAAAGATAATTATTTTCTGCATTTTCCCACTGTCTAACTATAAGCAAGGGGAAAAAACATTTGTTTTATAGATATTCTATGAACATTAAACAAAATTTTTCTTCTGAGCCAGAGGCCCATAATTGAAGCTCAAGCTCCAAATGTCTCCACCGCTCAATATCAAGGTACAACTGTTCATACATTCTTTCAGAGTCTCAGATTCAACCATATCAAACTATTGAATTTATAATAATTTTTTATTAATAGAGTATCTGTCATAACTATAAAACTAATTATCACAAAGATAGAATTATTGCAAATAATAACTTAGACCACACAAAATGGGGGTGACTCATTAAATATGTTTAGGGAAAGCTTCAAAGAGAAAATATAAAAGTTTAATTATGACAATAGATAATTGTTAGGGATTGGGTGGAAACTAATTCTGGTAGGATAGAGGCAAATGGCTATACAAGCTTCCCCAATTATACTGAAGGTTTTCTGTGTCCTATTCTTGGTTGTATTATAGATCTTGTCACACTGATCAATAGTTTTTTTTTTTTTTTAAATGTTGTTCATGTCCATGTGTATGTGTATGAGAGAGACAGGGGGAGATAGAGAAAGATAGAAATAGAGGAAACAATTTAACACTATTCCACAATGAGTAGTCCCTAAATTATTGCTAATTTTTCCTCCTTTTCTTATTTCTCTTTTCAGTGTTTTTCATTCCCTAATTAATTTATTTCCTTATCTTGGAAATCAGTATCCCTCTTTTTTGTTTTTAACCTCAGTAGCTTCCCTCTCCTGTTCTAAGTCACTCCTACAATCACTGGTGGATGTCTGCCTTGGGAGTAATATGTTCAATTCAGTTCAGTTCAGTCACTTAGTTGGGTCCGACTCTTTGCGACCCCATGAATCGCAGCACACCAGGCCTCCCTGTCAATCACCAAGTCCCGGAGTTCACTCAAACTCATGTCCATCAAGTCGGTGATGCAATCCAGCCATCTCATCCTCTGTCATCCCCTTCTCTTCCTGCCCCTAATCCCTCCCAGCATCAGAGTCTTTTCCAATGGGTCAGCTCTTCGCATGAGGTGGCCAAAGTACTGGAGTTTCAGCTTTAGCATCAGTCCTTTCAAAGAACACCCAGGACAGATCTCCTTTAGAATGGACTGGTTGGATCTCCTTGCAGTCCAAGGGACTCTCAAGAGTCTTCTCCAACACCACAGTTCAAAAGCATCAATTCTTTGGCATTCAGCTTTCTTCACAGTCCAACTCTCACATCCATACATGACCACTGGAAAAACCATAGCCTTGACTAGACAGACCTTTGTTGGCAAAGTAATATCTCTGCTTTTGAATATGCTATCTAGGTTGGTCATAACTTTCCTTCCAAGAAGTAAGTGTTTTTTTCATTTCATGGCAACAATCACCATCTACAGTGATTTTGGAGCCCCCAAAAATAAAGTCTGACACTGTTTCCATTGTTTCCCCATCTATTTCCCATAAAGTGATGGGACCAGATGCCATGATCTTAGTTTTCTGAATGTTGAGCTTTAAGCCAACTTTTTCACTCTCCTTTTTCACTTTCATCAAGAGGCTTTTTAGTTCCTCTTCACTTTCTGCCATAAGGGTGGTGTCATCTGCATATCTGAGGTTATTGATATTTCTCCCAGCAATCTTGATTCCAGCTTGTGCTTCTTCCAGCTCAGCGTTTCTCATGATGTACCCTGCATGTTAGAGTATAAATTATGATGTCATATTGAATATCCTGGAGGAAAATTCCTAAGGATTAGTTTTGAACAGAGAGTGCCATTTAGATAAAATAAGTATTTATATATTGCAAAGTTATTTATCCATCTTAATTAATAGCCAGTTTATTGCATTATTCAAAGAAACATTTAATATGGCCCTAAAAACATAGAAATTTAAATCAGTATTCTTACAGCAATTCATGTCTACTATAAGCATTGAGTTAAAATGAAATATTTCACAATACAGCATGTACATGATCCTCTGAACTGAAAGTAAGGAAATATAAAATTGATAAACATATATACTTACAAATTCATGGGATTAATATTGACAAATTTTAAGCTGGTCTCACCAAATTAAAAATATGTATATCCTTGAAAGACAAATGGATTGATTAATCTCATCATAATACAATATTTTCCCTTGGTTTTTCTTAAATTAAAGATAAAAAGAGAATACAAGCTCTTAAATGTAAAGAAAACACAGAAATTCAATCAGTAATAAGGGACACTTTATTTCATAAAGAGGGTTGAAAGCTGGTTGGGCTCTCAGGACTCCAGTTCAATAATGTGAGTAAATGTTAGCAGCTCAGTTGTGTCCAACTCTTTGCGATTCCTTAGGAGAAGTTAATGGCAACCCACTCCAGTACTCTTGCCTTGAAAATCCCATGGATGGAGAAGCCTGGTAGGCTGCAGTCCATGGGGTCGCTAAGTGTCGGCACGACTGAGGGACTTCACTTTCACTTTTCACTTTCATGCATTGGAGAAGGAAATGGCAACCCACTCCAGTATTCTTGCTTGGAGAATCCCAGGGACAGAAGAGCCTAGTGGGCTGCCGTCTATGGGGTCGCACAGAGTCGGACAAAACTGAAGCGACTTAGCAGGAGCAGCAGACAGTAACACACCAGGCTCATCCATCCATGGAATTCTCCAGGCAGGAATACTGGAGTGGGTTGCCATTTCCTTGTCCAGGGGATTTTCCTCATAACCTCCTCCACTGCAGGCAGATTTTTTACCAACTGAGCCACTGAGAGTTTGCTAATTCAATCATGCCTACTGTTAATTTCAGTTTAGAGACTCTGAACTGTCATGGCTGATGGTATTGACATATCTTCACCTATAAAAAAGAATAGCTTATTCAAAATTGTATGTATCTCTTTCTCTGTATCTATATCCTCTATTTCTGAAAGTATGGAGGGACTGTTTGATCATACATAATTTTTACTGTTTTATTTTTTTCTGTTTTCTTCTGGCTTATTTCTAATTGTGAGCATCAGCTGGCCTTGTCTAGATTGGACAGATGGTTCTGTCTAAGAAGATGTCCCCACAACCTGAGATAGCCTGTGAACATCCTTTGGAAGTCTTTTGTATGCCTTCCCAGTTTATTTATATAATGATTTATGTTACTTTTCTCATTTTATTTTCTGCAGTAAAACCTATATTGGTTCTTCTCACTCTGTCAATTTAGCTAATCTGGAGCCATATTTTATTGATTTTCTTCATTGCATGGTGTTAAGTTTGATTGACCGTAGAAAAATCTGTGTGGGAGAAGTGGTCTTATGTTTTAATGCTCTGAAGCTTGGTGCAAGGCCAGGTCTTATTCCTGCTTCCACATATCCACACTCATATGTAGGCTCAATAGTTGTCTGGGGACAGTAGTCAGACCAGCAGTCTGTTCTGCTCCCACTGGATCTTCTTCAAATTTGGATCCTGGGCCAGGGTGGGTGAAGATCCACAGTGAAGCACTATAGGCTGTCCTACAGGTGTCCCTTATCACAAAGGTTGGAGGTAGTAAGTGATAGACACAGCTGCCAGTTAGTTTTGCTCTCCCCCTGTTATGAATATTTCCTTTGTCAACTGTAGACCTGAATTCAGTCCTAAAACTAGATGCAGAGGCAATAGCCACTAGACTACTAAACTGGCTCCAACAAACACACGTAGTCTAATTCTTGTAATGTATTTCTGTTTAAATATCATCGAGTGCTTCTCCTCTTATCAAATCTTAGCTAAAAACTTTTCTATCAGGCTGTTTGGCTACCAGTCACACAAAGATATTTGTTTTTCTCTCGTCCATATTAAAATATAGAATGTTTCATGATCCAGGTTTACATTACATTACAGCTAGATGCATAAACAAACTGACAGATGAGGCAGATACTGACAGGATGTGAATTTGTGTGTGTGCTGACGGATACAGCCTCAAAACTGTATGAAGAGGATTATCCTTTCTTGGAGAAACAATCCAGATACACAGCAGGATCACACCTTTGGAAAAGCTTAGGAAGAAACATTTTCCACAGAACAAGGCAGAGTATTGCTTTGTTTTTGCAGAAGGTAAATCTCATCAGATCACAGTGCTCTATATTATTAAAGTGACCGTTTTTACTTTCTCATGGGAGAGAACGTAGTTATTCAGGGTCTCAGAGGCTTTTGACAGCAAAAGGGACAGAACATTGGGCTGACATTTTGTCAGCACTTTAGTTGTTGATTATCCCAGGCTGAGTCATGAAACTGCTATTCTCTAGATGACTCTCTCTGCCCTTAGTCCACTGACAGATCCATCAAGTAGGTCAAAGATTTGTCACTTACACAGAGCAGCTGCTAGTCCATGAATACTGTTGCAAGAATTAGGAATGACATCCCTCCAGGCCAGACAAGACCTACATGATGGCTTTGCACCTCTATTTTTTTAACGTTTAGTGATAATCTTCCTTGAAGCTTATCTTCCATGTCGAAGAAGCTCTTTGTTGGGCATAAGAGTGCCTATCATTTGGAAACATTTTCTTATATTAGTGTACCTTGTGTCTCTAAATCTCCCTTATAGTTATCACATGTTTCTATAATTATTTATCCAAAATAGTGCTAAAATTTAATGTCGGCCTTTCCTACTATCTGCTGTGAAAGTGCTGTATTCAATATGCCAGCAAATTTGGAAAACTCAGCAGTGGCCACAGGACTGGAAAAGGTCAGTTTTCATTCCAATCCCAAAGAAAGGCAATGCCAAAGAATGTTTAAACTACCACACAATTGCACTCATCTCACATGCTAGTAAAGTAATGCTCAAAAATCTCCAAGCCAGTCTTCAGCAATACGTGAACTGTGAACTTCTAGTTGTTCAAGCTGGTTTTAGAAAAGGCAGAGGAACCAGAGATCAAATTGCCAGCATCCACTGGATCATGGAAAAAGCAAGAGAGTTCCAGAAAAACATCAATTTCTGCTTTATTGACTCTGCCAAAGCCTTTGACTGTGTGGATCACAATAAACTGTGGGAAATTCTGAAAGAGATGGGAATACCAGACCACCTGACCTGCCTCTTGAGAAATCTGTATGCAGGTCAGGAAGCAACGGTTAGAACTGGACATGGAACAACAGACTGGTTCCAAATAGGAAAAGGAGTACGTCAAGGCTGTATATTGTCACCCTGCTTATTTAACTTATATGCAGGGAACATCATGAGAAACGCTGGGCTGGAAGAAACACAAGCTGGAATCAAGATTGCCGGGAGAAATATCAATAACCTCAGATATGCAGATGACACCACCCTGATGGCAGAAAGTGAAGAGGAACTAAAAAGCTTCTTAATGAAGGTGAAAAAGGAGAGTGAAAAAGTTGGCTTAAAGCTCAACATTCAGAAAACGAAGATCATGGCATCCGGTCCCATCATTTCATGGGAAGTAGATGGGGAAACAGTGGAAACAGTGTCAGACTTTATTTTTTGGGCTCCAAAATCACTGCAGGTGGTGATTGCAGCCATGAAATTAAAAGTTGCTTTCTCCTTGGAAGAAAAGTCATGACCAACCTAGACAGCATATTCAAAAACAGAGACATTACTTTGCCAACAAAGCTCCGTCTAGTCAAGGTTATAGTTTTTCCACTGGTCATGTATGGATGTGAGAGTTGGACTGTGAAGAAAGCTGAGCGCCGAAGAATTGATGCTTTTGAACTGTGGTGTTGGAGAAGACTCTTGAGAGTCCCTTGGACTGCAAGGAGGTCCAGCCAGTTCATCCTAAAGGAGATCAGTCCTGGGATTTCTTTGGAAGGAATGATGCTAAAGCTGAAACTCCAGTACTTTGGCCACCTCATGCGAAGGGTTGACTCATTGGAAAAGACTCTGATGGTGGGAGGGATTGCAGGCAGGAGGAGAAGGGGACAATAGAGGATGAGATGGCTGGATGGCATCACTGACTCGATGGACGTGAGTCTGAGTGAACTCTGGGAGTTGGTGATGGTCAGGGAGGCCTGGCATGCTGCGATTCATGGGGTCGCAAAGAGTCGGACATGACTGAGTGACTGAACTGAACTGAACTATCTTCATATTTATGATTTTTTCTCTTTTATAAAATATGTCAAAGTGGTCATTGTCACAGAAATAGAAGGCTATCAGCCTCAAATACAGGTTCAGTATTTAAAACAAAATTTACTGAAAGAAGTCCAATAGAATAAATAATCCCTTGCTCCCTCTTTTCCTTTCTACTTCTTCTTCTTCACTTCTTCCTTCCCTCCTTTATTCATGTTCTTTCCTGCCTATTTCCTTCCTTCTTTCTCTCCCTCTCTTTCTCTCTTTATTCCTCTGTCTGCTTGTAACTGATTTTGTCCCTCTTCATGAATAAAAAGAAGGTTAGCCATGATGGATTCTTAAAAATTCATTTAGCTGCACTGGGTCTTAGTTGCTTTTAGTTTTAGCATGCGGGCTTTTATTTGTGTATAGCATGTGGGTTCTAATTCTTTGGGATCGAACCCTGGTCCCCTGCACAGGGAGCATGGAATCTTAACCACTGGACAACCAAGGAAGGCCCCCATCCATGAGGGATTTTTTTTTTTTTTTAATGAAAAACTCCTCTTATTTCTAATTCTATACTCAGAGTCTCCTGGTTAAACTCTCCATATTGGTAATTTCCTGATTCCATCCAAATTCCTTACCTATGAAGTTTGATTACTATTGAAAAAGAAGATTGTTTAAACCCTCAAGATAAAGAAATATAGGTGTTGTAGATCTAATAGAGCATACTAATTTATAATTTATATGAGAATTAATATCTTTCTTATCAGCAAACTTATTTGTGTGTTAGTTTCCTCACTTACACAATGGAGATAAAATTAGAGGATACATTTAAAAAGATACCTAGGAAACTGTCACTACATAGCTTGTGAATGGAAAAGATACAGTGTAATTATATTATGGCCTAAAGATAACAGCTTATTTACTGCTTCCTATTTTCTTATTTTTATGACAAATGTTAAAAGTTCTTATCACACATATATTTTGATTGACTTGTGGGTAAAGCAATAAAAGATTTAAAATTTGTTTAATGTGTTATTGATTTGTTACCCATTCAGGTTCTTTATATTTACCTTTGATTCACAGAAGGCAGGGATTTAATAAATCAATAAATTTTAAGCATTTTTATGTTTTAAAGCATTTACATTTTCAAAGATAATAGACATAATGTATGTAGAAACATCTTTCTCCTTTAAACTTCAAATTTATTTTAGAAATTTATTGATATGGTGTATATTGGTAATCTAGTGAAACAGATGAGTTACTTAAATTAGAAATAACAGATTTTTCAGGATCTCCAAATATAAGTCTCAGTTTATAATAGTGGAAAAATATATGAAAAAATTTTAGAAGTAAGTTTTGGAAGTAATTCTAATTTGCCTTTGTCACTGAAATCTACTAGAAATCAGCAATCTACTCTGATACTGAATTAATCTTTCTATTATTGTAAAACTCATTTAATTAACATAGAAAAGAAATATACTTATATCCTGACTCTACTTTCTATTTAGATAGGGCAATGTAATGATGATATAATTCTGAGAAAGTTATACTTTATTTTCTTTCCATCATTTTTTTCTTTAATCAACTAACACTTCAGCCTATAAACAGAGAGAATGAACTGATTTTTCTCATAGTTAACCCAGGAATATCATTTTCTCTTAACTCCACTGTCAGTAGTTCTCATTAATTACTGTTTAAAAAGGTATTGACTCAGAAACCAATTATTTTACTGCAGAAACATTTTTTCACAGAAAGTAATTTCTCATTTGAGACTTATTCTTCATGTCATGCTCATTATCAAAACACCGGTATTCCTTAAAACTGCTGTGTTAATTTGGTTATGTAAAGATTTACCATGTTTTAGAGCGATGAATTTTTCTTCCTTGCCTGCTTTTATCCCCCCAAATTAAATGATAATTTTCTATACTTTTATTTTCTAGATATTTCGCTCATATTTATGAATTTTGTTTAGATTAACATTTATGAAATAGAATATGTTTAGAATTTGTCTTACCCTGAATAAGGTAATTACTTTTATTATTATTATTATATAATATATTATTATCAATAATATTATTATTATTATTTTATTACTTTTATTCATATCAAAATAAACTTTCACCACTTAGCTTCTGGAGAAAGCAGATATTTCCACTATCATTTCTGACTTGTATTTATGAAAAGTATGTATGCTGAGGTTTCTGTTTATTCATATATAAGCCCAAAACTGTTGCCAACATTTCCAGCTCTATGCTTTTAATATGCTATTTTTGCCTCCTGTGTCACCCAAATGCATGTAAGGTATTGAAGAATTCATTAATCATAAGCTTTGCATCATAAATAATTAGACCTATAAATAGCTAAAAGGCTGATAAGAAAAATATCAAGAATCATGTACCTATTTTGCCCTAAAAAGAATAGTATCAAAACAGTATGAAAAGTTGGGCAGAAAATTTTTTTTTCTTTTAATATCTTCACTGAGTTTGAAATAGAAGTATCTACAGATGACAGGATGATATGTGAGGTACAGGAAGACATTCTGTCCCAAATCAGTATCTTCTTGCACATGATATAATACTAGCTACAGCTACTCAACTTTACAGTTCTCATTTTCATGTTAGAGACATTTCTTAAAAAACAGCACTTGATTTATTTTTGTCTTGTATCCTGTTTTCTCTTTATTTGTAATGGTCCTTTGTGGATTACTTTTACTTCATTTTCCTTAAAACCCAACCAATCTCCAGCACCAGTGATAATGATGAAAACATTTGGATGAGTACATTTTGCAAAGTCTTTTTTTTTTTTAATCATCAGATTCTGAAAGAAAACAGAAATTTTCTTCCCTGGAATCTTTTTTATTAAGAAATAGGCTCGCAGAAGTAGATTATCTTGCCCAGAGCTATGCAGGAGTGATCAGCAGAGGCAGGTTCAGAACACAACTGGTCCTTTTTCAATTACAACACTGCTACTCAATCTCCCATAATTACTAGAAGGTGCTCCTCTCCTCTGCCAGAATTCTTTTTGGCATTGGCCATGGTGCTTTGCCTGATTAGCTTTCAGTCAACTGTCAGGGTTCAGCAACCATCTCAAAATGTATTTGTCTCATCATTTTTGTGCTTGTCAGCAGCTACATTTTCCCTTTTACTATGTCATCATTTTTCAGGTCCTTTTACAGTATTCTATCAAGGGTGACACACAGAGATAGCCTCATACTGTGGGAGAGATCCTGAGAGGAAAAGTTCATGGTTTAGTATGTGACCCAAAGAGAGATTTGTCCCAAACAGTCAAACAAACAGCCTTACTTGGATCTAAGGCACAGGGACTAAAAGTGAGCTTAGTTGAATAGGTAAGTAACTTGGCTTTCTAGAAAAGAGTTGTGACACTCCAGGCTGGAGATATTTGTGGAAAGGTATGAGCCTTTGTCAGGAAACTATTTTTGTTTGCTCTGAACCCTACTAATCACCTCTGATGTGGGCTGCCCATTGACTTCAAAGCATCTTCAGCCTGCGTAGGTAGGAAGGGTGCTGAGAAAAAGGTAAAAGAAGTTCATGGTGGTTCAAAGTCACATTAATCCTCCTTGATGATTCAGGTAGCCAGGTAAAAGGACAAAAAACAAGTAGAGATGCTTTAAAATAAATGAAAATAAATGTGGGAATAAAAGAGAGACATGAAAAGAAAGTCTCTTTGGTCAGTGGTTTCTATTTTGTGAATTCTTGTCCTATTTTCAGTGTGTCTCATTTCTAAAACTTAGTAAGAGGCCTTTATTTGAGCTTCACATAATATGGAAAGAGCAAAAAGGTTTGCCCAATATAATACCCATGTGTGTTAAGTGTCACCTACTCTAATTAGTTATATGATATTGGAAAAATTGTTATTTTGTTCTTCATAATTTGATTAAACAATTCTGTGCCTATGTAGTTAATTTTAGCTCACTTTCCTTATGAATGCCTTAGGTTAATTACAGTAATAGATACTAACTGCATATATCTACTGAAAGTGCAAATAATGTTGTACCTTTTATTTTCATTACTCTAGATTCTATTTTCAAATTTCTAAAAGAAATTTCCTTTGTCAATAAAATGATTTGCATGTTTGGTACATAGGAGATAGAATTTATATACACAGAATTGTGCATTGGCAGGTGGGTTCTTTATCACTAGCGCCACCTGGGAAGCCTGGATTCTATACTATAATTTGTCTTTAATATTATGGGCTTCCCCAGTGACTCAGAGAGTAAAGCATCTGTCTGCAATGCAGGAGACCTGGGTTTGATCCCTGGGTTGGGAAGATCCCCTAGAAAAGGAAATGGTAGCCCATTCCAGCATTCTTGCCTGGAAAATCCCATGGATGGCAGAGCCTCTGAGCAACTTCACTTTCAGGCTTCTTTCATACTGCCTTTAGCATTGTGTATAATATGTATTTTAAATTTAGATTGTAAGGAATCAGGATCCTATGATACATGGTGAATTACTTAATCATACTGTAATTTTCCTGAGCAAAAATTTCCATTATCTGCCCATGTGTCTCTCCCATTAAACTTTTTCTAAACAAATTATTTCAGTTAAGACCCATTCCGAAAAAAAGAAAGATGGTACAATATTAATTACAATTTCTTCCCAATTTCGTTACCATGTTATCAATATAAGTTTAGTGGTCAGAGTACTAAAAATACATTTAAAAACTCTTTGATTTAAGAGAAAATATATGTCATGAAATGTGTATTGCTGTTCTTCAAAACTATGCTATTTTTGTAAGAAAAATCATCAGCACTTGATTGCAATCTTCAATTTGCTAAAGCCTGCCTCTTTATTTCTTTATTAAAATTATCCTGCAGCAAAAATATTAATTTTGGTTTTTTATCAATGTAGTAAAAAGAGAATCTTTTATTTTTATTTTTCCCAGAATTACTGAGATATTGTATTATGTAATTATAAAGTATATGTGTGACTTGATGCATATACATATATATATATATTATATACAGCAAAACAATTACCACACTAAAGTTAGTTATTATTTCCATCACCTTACATAATCACTGCCCATGTGTATAGTGAGAATATTTAAAATCTAATTTCTTAGGAACTTTTATGTATAAAATAAAGTATTATTAACTGTAGTCACCATGCTGTACATTAGATCCTTAGAACTTATTCATCTTATAACTGAAAGTTTACCCTTTGATAACATCTCCCCATCTCCCCAAACCTCAACCTCTGTCAAAAACCATTCTTTTCTGTTTATATGACTTAAGCTATTTTAGATTCCACATATAAGTGAGATTATACAGTATTTTTCTTTATTTGGCTTATTTCACTTAGCATAATGCCCTAAAGGTCCATCTGAGTTATCATAAGTGGAAAATTTTCATCATTTGTCAAGCTGAAAATATTCCATTGTATATATTTATACTGCACATCTTCTTTATCCATTCATCTGTAGACAGATACTTAAATTGTTATATCTTAGATACTGTGACTCAGGCTGCAATGAATATGGGGTAAAGATATCTTTTCATGATAGTGATTTCATTTCCTTTAAATATTTACTCAGAAGTGGGATTAATGAATCATATGGTAGTTCTATTTTTAAATTTTTAGGAACTTCCATATTGCTTTGCAGAGTGACTGTATTAATTTAGATTATCACCAGCAGTACACAAATATTTCCTCCTAATTCCTTCAATATTTATGTATTGTCTTTTTGATAATAGCTATTCTAACAGGTGCTGCTGCTGCTGCTAAGTCACTTCAGTCGTGTCCAACTCTGTGCGACCCCATAGATGGCAGCCCACCAGGCTCCCCCGTCCCTGGGATTCTCCAGGCAAGAACACTGGAGTGGGTTGCCATTTCCTTCTCCAATGCATGAAAGTGAAAAGTGAAAGTGAAGTCACTCAGTTGTGTCCGACTCTTAGCGACCCCATAGACTGCAGCCTACCAGGGTCCTCCATCCGTGGGATTTTCCAGGCAAGAGTACTGGAGTGGGGTGCCATTGCCTTCTCCACCAACAGGTGTAAAGTGATATCTAATTTTGATTTTAATTTATATTTACATGATGATTAGTGATGTAAAGCACCTTTTCATGTACTTTCGGTTATTTGTGTGTTTCCTCGGGAAAAATGTCTATTCAGATCCTCCGCCCCTTGTTAATTGGAATTTTTGGTTTTTACTGAGTTTTGTGAGTTTCTTATATATTTCAGGCATTAACCTTTATCAGAAAGATGTTTTGCAAGAAAAAATTTTCCTATTTGTAGGTTTCCTTGTTTTCTTTTTACATTGTTGATTATTTCTTTATTTCTTGTGCAGAAGCTTTTTAGTTTGATATTGTCTCACTTGTTTATTTTTGATTTGTTGCTTTGGTGTCATATAAAAAAAAATGTATCATTATCAAGACTAAAGTCAAAGCTCAAGGTCCATTTCAGAACCCACCGGTGGGACTGAGGTCTGTACATCTGATTTCCCAGTGCATGAGTTGGCGAGAGTCTTCCCAGGTCCCTTAAAATATGGTGCTTATGACAGAACCAAAGCCTAATGGAGCTGTAGCTGAGTTTTCTCTAGTTTTTAAAATTTATTTTTAATTGGATGATAATTGCTTTACCAGGTTGTGTAGCTGAGTTTTCATAGAGTATGGAGCTGTTTCTGGGTTTATAGTTGGGATCTGGATCAGTTAGCAGTCTACGTGTAGGCATGTCTTCACAAAATGATTTTCCTTGTTTTTGGACTACACCAGGGTTTTGTAAACTCCTGGGACCCTGCAGTGCCCAGACGAGTACATTGTCTGGGGATAGATGCTATCCCCAGACATTCTTCGATGGAGGATATAAACTAGGGACATGTTATTTGGCCATCATGTTGATGTCACTCTTTAAGAAATTTTAAAAACGAAGTTAAGTTAAAGTGAATTGTAAGAATATGCAACACATTTCCATCATCACAAGAATCCCTGATCTTGCCCTTTTATAACCACACCCACTTCTCCTTCCATAACCTCTTGAAAACATTAATCTCTTTATTTCTGCAATTTTGTCATTTCAAGGATGCTACATAAATTTTGCATTATGTAACCTGGGATTTTTCATTTAGCAAATTTTCTGGAGATTCATCCAGGAGATTCATCCATATAAACACATATGAATAATTTATCCCTCCCATTGACAGCTATTAAAGACTCCACCTGCAATGCAGGAGACCCCAGTTGGATTCCTGGGTTGGGAAAATCCCTTGGAGAAGGGCTAGGCTACCCATTCCAGTATTCTTGGCCTTCCCTGGTGGCTCAGTGGTAAAGAATCTGACTACAATGTACAAGACCTGAGTCCGATCCCTGGGTTGGGAATATCCCATGAAGAAGGGAATGGCTACCCACTCTAATATTCTAGCTTGGAGAATTCCCATGGACAAAGGTGGGGTCACAGTCAGACATGACTGAGCAACTAAGCACACAGCACATAGTTGTGCCATGGTTTGTTTAACAATTCATATTTAGTTTTAAAAAATTGTAAATATTTCTAATTTCAGTGTCCACATCTTCATTGCTGGTATATAAAACTACAATATATTTTTGAATGTTTACTTTTTACCCTGTGACCTTTCTGATCTGACATAGTTCTAGGAAATTTTTGTGTGTGTGTGTACTATTTGAAATCCCTGGTGGCTCAGACGGTAACACGTCTGTCTACAATGCGGGAGACCAGGGTTCGATCCCTGGGTCGGGAAGATTCATGGTGAAGGAAATGGCAATCCACTCCAGTACTATTGCCTGGAAAATCCCATGGACAGAAGAGCCTGGTAGGCTACAGTCCATGGGGTTGCAAAGAGTCGGACACAACTGAGCGACTTCACTTACTATTTGAAATGGCCTAAGTAAAAGTTTTACTCCTTTTTTCCAATGTCTATATCTTTTATTTTCCTATCTTGATTTATTGCACTGGCTAGAATGTCCAGCACCATGTTGAGAAAGAGTAGAGATAATGAACATCCTTGCCTTCTTCTTGATTTTATGGGGGGAAATTCATTTATTCACCATTAACTGTAATGTTCTTATTTTCTTCCTTCCGCTTGTTTTGGACTTACTTTACTGATCTTTTGCTAATTTCTCAAGGAGTTACCTTAGATTATTGACTTCTATTTTTCCTATTTTCTAATGTATGTGTTTAGTATTCTAATTTCTCAGTACTGATTAATTGTATCTCACAAATTTTAATTTGTACTATTTTCATTTTAATTCGATTATGTGTATTTTTTAAAATTTATCTTGTATTTCCTCTCTGACCAATGAATTATTTATAATCCATGTGTGCTGACTTATATATAATCCATATGTGATATTTAATTTCAGAGTGTTTGGAAATGTTCCTGTTATTAATAATGTGGTTTATTTCTAGTTTGATTACAATAAGTGGTCAGAAAGCATCTTCAATTTGATTTTGTTTGAAATTTTATGACTCATGTTATTGTCCCTTTCAGTATATTTTTCATAGACACTGGAAAAGTATGTGTATTTGCTCTTGTTAAGTGGAGTGTTCTATAAATGTCAATTATGTTGATTGATATTGCTTTAAGATCTATTTCTTTGCTATTTCCCAGCTTATCAATTGTTGAGAAAAGGTTGTTAAAGATTTTTTGATTAATCTTTGCTTACATGTTTTCAGTGCTGTTGTTTTATGTATACACATGTAAGATTGCTGTATCTTCCCTGTGGATTTATACTTTTATGTTTATACACTATTTCACTCTCTCTGATAATTTTTTCTTTGTATTCTACTGTTTATGATAGTATAGCCATTCTTGCTTTATTTTAATTCATAGTTAATAGTATGTTGTTCTCTCTCTTTTGACCTTCAATATGCTAATAATATTATTACATTTGAGGTAAGATTTTTACAGGCAGCTTATGGTTAGGTCATATTTTTAGATCTACACTGCCAATCTCTGTATCTAAATGGCATATTTATTAATAGTTCATGCAATCTAGTTAAATGATATATTTGGGATTCCCAGGTGGTGCTAGTGGTAAAGAACCCACCTGCCAATGCAGGAGACATAAGAGATGCAGGTTAGATCCCTGGGTTGTAAAGAGCCCCTGGAGGAGGGCATGGAAACCCATTTCAGTATACTTGCCTGGAGAATTCCATAGACAGAGGAGCCTGGCGGGCTACAGTCCATAGGGTCACAAAGAGTCAGACACACTGAAGTGATACAGCACACATGCATATTACAAGTAATATAATTCTTGCTATTGGAGGTTATGTCTGCTATTTTGTTTGTTCTCCGGTTTTCGATTATTTTTTCCTGCCTTTCTGTAGAGTACTGGGACACTTTTTAGAATTCTGATTTATCTATAGTGATTCCACTATATCTTTATAAAAGATACAGTGTATCTATCAATATAACTTGCTTAGTTGTTACTCCAATTATTATATTGTATAAAGATAACTTATCACTGTCTAGTGGGATCATCGCAGAGAAGGCAATGGCACCCCACTCCAGTACTCTTGCCTGGAGAATCCCATGGACGGAGGAGCGTGGTAGGCTGCAGTCCATGGGGTTGCTAAGAGTCGGACACAACTGAACGACCTCCCTTTCACTTTTCACTTTCATGCATTGGAGAAGGAAATGGCAACCCACTCCAGTGTTCTTGCCTGGAGAATCCCAGGGACAGGGGAGCCTTGTGGGCTGCCATCAATGGGGTCGCACAGAGTCAGACACGACTGATGCAACTTAGCAGCAGCAGTGGGATCATTATTTTTCCAGTTCAAGTCAGGTGTAGAACACTTACCTTCTTTTATGTCTCCTTAAATTATGTTTATTATACATATGATTTAATTTTTTAACATACATTTAAAATGAAATCAGATAATGTCATAATGTTTGCTTCAACCATTAGAAATAATTTAGAAGATTCAATAGAAGCAAAGCCTACTGCATTTACATATTTTTGCTTACTGTAGTCTGCCTTACTTCTTGATATTCCCAAGTTTCTTTTTTATTTCGTTTCTGTTTAGAGAACTTTCTTTAGCCATTCTATTAGGGCAGGTCTGTTGGCAACATATTCTCTTAGTTTTAATTCATCTGAGAAAATTTGATTTCTACTTTATTCTTGAAGAAACTTTATGCTAAATATTGGATACTGGTTAGTAGTTCTTTCTCTTTTGCACAGCAAACATCACATACCACTTCCTATTGGCTTTTGTGTTTTCTGATAAAAATCCACTTTGGTTTGAAATATTTTTTTCATATAGGTAAGGTGATTCTCTTTTTCTTTTTCTCTTGATTCTTTCTTTCAAGATTTTTCCTTAGTCTTTAGTTTTCAGAAATTTGACCATGGCCATGATACTGTCTTGATTTATATTTATTCTAGTTATTGTGTGGTCTTCACTCTGCTTCTTGCATCTATAGGTTAATGTCAGTTGTCAAATTTGTGAATGTTTCAGTTATTAATTTTTAAGTACTTTGTCAGCCTCACCTTCTTTCTTCTCTTCCAAGACTCTAATAACATGGAGTTTTGATATTTTATTACAGTTTCACAAGTTCCAGAGGCTCTGTTCATTTATTTTTCAGTCTATTTTCTTTCCATTCACAAGACAGTATAATTTTTATCAATCTTTATCCAATTTCATTGCTCCTTTCTTCTGTTTCCTTTATTATGCTATTGAGCCATGCAAAAGAGAAGACTCTATACATGGACATCACCAGATGGTCAGCACCTAAATCAGATTGATTATATTCTTTGCAGCCAAAGATAGAGAAGCTCTATACAGTCAGCAAAAACAAGACCAGCCACATGACTGTGGCTCAGATCATGAACTCCTTATTGCCAAATTCAGACTTAAATTGAAGAAAGGAGGGAAAACCATAGACCATTCAGGTATGACCTAAATCAAATCCCTTATGATTATACAGTGGAAATGAGAAATAGATTTAAGGGCCTAGATCTGATAGATAGAGTGCCTGATGAACTATGGAATGAGGTTCGTGACACTGTACAGGAGACAGGGATCAAGATCATCCCCATGGAAAAGAAATGCAAAAAACCAAAATGGCTGTCTGGGGAGGCCTTACAAATACCTGTGAAAAAAGAGAATTGAAAAGCAAAGGAGAAAAGGAAAGATATAAACATCTGAATGCAGAGTTCCAAAGAATAGCAAGAAGAGATAAGAAAGCTTTTTTCAGTGATCAATGCAAAGAAATAGAGGAAAACAACAGAATGGGAAAGACTAGAGATCTCTTCAAAAAATCAGAGATACCAAAGGAAAATTTCATGCACAGATGGGCTCAATAAAAGACAGAAATGGTATGGACCTAACAGAAGCAGAAGATATTAAGACGAGATGGCAAGAATACACAGAAGAACCGTACAACAAAGATCTTCACGACCCAGATAATCACGATGGTGTGATCACTGACCTAGAGCCAGTCATCCTGGAATGTGAAGTCAAGTGGGCCTTAGAAAGCATCACTATGAACAAAGCTAGTGGAGGTGATAGAATTCCAGTTAAGCTATTCCAAATCCTGAAATATGATGCTGTGAAAGTGCTGCACTCAATATGCCAGCAAATTTGGAAAATTCAGCAGTGGCCACAGGACTGGAAAAGGTCAGTTTTCATTCCAATCCCAAGAAAGGCAATGCCAAAGAATGCTCAAACTACCACACAATTGCACTCATCTCACACTCTAGTAAAGTAATGCTCAAAATTCTCCAAGCCAGGCTTCAGCAATACGTGAACTGTGAACTTCCTGATGTTCAAGCTGGTTTTAGAGAAGGCAGAGGAACCAGAGATCAAATTGCCAACATCCACTGGATCATCGAAAAAGCAAGAGAGTTCCAGAAAAACATCGATTTCTGCTTTATTGACTATGCCAAAGCCTTTGACTGTGTGGATCACAATAAACTGTGGGAAATTCTGAAAGAGATGGGAATACCAGACCACCTGACCTGCCTCTTGAGAAATTTGTATGCAGGTCAGGAAGCAACAGTTAGAACTGGACATGGAACAACAGACTGGTTCCAAATAGGAAAAGGAGTTCATCAAGGCTGTATATTGTCACCCTGTATATTTAATTTATATGCAGAGGACTTCATGAAAAACGCTGGACTGAAAGAAACACAAGCTGGAATCAAGATTACCGGGAGAAATATCAATAACCTCAGATCTGCAGATGATACCACCCTTACGGTAGAAAGTGAAGAGGAACTAAAAAGCCTCTTGATAAAAGTGAAGGTGTAGAGTGAAAAAGTTGGCTTAAAGCTCAACATTCAGAAAATGAAGATCATGGCATCCAGTCTCATCACTTCATGGGAAATAGACGGGAAACAGTGGAAATAGTGTCAGATTTTATTTTTCTGGGCTCCAAAATCACTGCAGATGGTGACTGCAGCCATGAAATTAAAAGACACTTACTCCTTGGAAGGAAAGTTATGACCAACCTAGATAGCATATTCAGAAACAGAGACATTACTTTGCCAACAAAGGTACATCTAGTCAAGGCTATGGTTTTTCCTGTGGTCATGTATGGATGTGAGCATTGGACTGTGAAGAAGGCTGAGTGCCGAAGAATTGATGCTTTTGAACTATGGTGTTGGAGAAGACTCTTGAGAGTCCCTTGGACTGCAAGGAGATCCAACCAGTCCATTGTGAAGGAGATCAGCCCTGGGATTTCTTTGGAAGGAATGATGCTAAAGCTGAAACTCCAGTACTTTGGCCACCTCATGCCAAGAGTTGAATCATTGGAAAAGACTCTGATCCTGAGAGGGATTGGGGGCAGGAGGAGAAGGGGATGACAGAGGATGAGATGGCTGGATGGTATCACTGACTCGATGGACGTGAGTCTCAGTGAACTCCAGGAGTTGGTGTTGGACAGGGAGGCCTGGCGTGCTGTGATTCACTGGGTCGCTAAGAGTCGGACACGACTGAGTGACTGATCTCTCTGATTATACTTTTCTGTTCTAACATTTCCACTTCATTCTTTATATTTTTTTATATATTTTTGAAGCTTTTTAAAAATTTTTAAGGTATTCTGTATTTCTTTTGTCTCAAGTGTGTTTAAAATTGCTCTTTGAATTTTTTTTTAAATGTCAAGTGCTTTAAAATCTTTATCAGTTAATTCTAGCAGTGTTGTCATCTTGGTGTTGACATCTATTCACTGTTTCTTTCATTCAGTTTTAGATCTTGCTGGTTCATGATAAGACAAATGATTTTTTGTTGAAACTTCGACACTTTAAATACCATATTATGAGGCTAGAGCTCTTATGTACACCTTTGTTTTACTTTGACAACACTCTGACACAAGAAGAAGAGAGCACTGCCTCATTACTGCCAGAAAGATGTAGAAATCTAGGTTCCTCTATCAAGATCCACTGTCACCCAAAGAGAAGGTTTCTCATTACTACTGTGTGGGATTTAACTGGCTCTCACTAGGCCTGCAGTGGAGAAGGCAATGGCACCCCACTCCAGTATTCTTGCCTGGAAAATCCCATGGACGAAGGAGCCTGGTAGGCTGCAGTCCATGGGGTCGCTAAGAGTCGGACATGACTGAGCGACTTCACTTTGACTTTTCATTTCAATGCATTGGAGAAGGAAATGGCAACCCACCCCAGTGTTCTTGCCTAGAGAATCCCAGGGACGGGGGAGACTGGTGGGTTGCCGCCTATGGGGTCGCACAGAGTCAGACACGACTGAAGCGACTTAGCAGCAGCAGGCCTAAAGTACTCTGTCTCTGGCTAGGGTGGATGGGATGACCTTCCTCCCTGACCCCCATGCAGTTGTCACTGACACCACAGTATGTTGGTGGCCTTATTACTGAGTAGTAATGGAAGTCCTGACTTTCCATGAGACCTTCTCTGACACTACCTCAGAGTAGAGCAGAAGGTGAAGCTTGCTATAACCAAGTAGCAGTGGGATCCAGGCTTTCCTTGTCATCACGCCATAAGAAAGGGGCTGCTTAACTACCTTGTGGGGATGAAAGTCCTGGCTCCCTCAGTGATCTTTTCTGCAACAACCCTGGAACAGGAAGGAGGGCTTGGGGTGCTACATTAGTCAGGATTCTCCAGAGAAGAATTAACAATAGGATATGCCTGAATATATATGTATGTATATACATATATACATATATATCTGTATATGTTAGTTGCTCAGTCCGTTCAACTCTGCGTAGTAGCCCGCTAGGCTCCTCTCCCTGGAATTCTTCAGGTGAGAATGCTGGAGAAGGTAGCCATTCCTTTCTCCAGAGGATCTTCCTGACCTAGGAATCAAAACCAGGTCTCCCACACTGCAGGTGATTTCCTTACCATCTGAGACACCAGGGAAGCCCATTTTATATATATCTGTCTATGTACATGTATATGTCCTTGAGAAATATCTATATCTATATCTATCTATCTATCTACATATATAAAAGATTTATTATAAGGTGTTGGTTAACATAATGTTGGAGACTGAAATGTTTGAAGATTTATAGTCAGAAATCTGGAGAACCACGAGATCCAGTGGTGTTGTTCCAATCTGAGCCTGAAAATGTGAGGATCAATAGTTAACAGTATAGTTCCTGTCCAATTGCAGTCAGACTTGTGACTCAGAACAAGCCTATGTTAAAGTTTAAGTCTGAAGGCATGATAAAACTGATGCATCTGTTCAAATTCAGTCAGTCAGAAGATGTTCCCTATTACTCAGGTGGCAGTCAACCTATTTGTTCTATGCAGGGTTTATTTATTTATTTTTTTCAGTTTTTATTATTTATTTATTTTCTTTTTTTTTTTTTTAGTTTTATTTTATTTTTAAACTTTACAATATTGTGTTAGTTTTGCCAAATATTGAAATGAATCCACCACAGGTACACATATGTTCCCCATCCTGAACCCTCCTCCCTCCTCCCTCCCCATACCATCCCTCTGGGTCGTCCCAGTGCACCAGCCCCATACATTCGGTATCATGCATTGAACCTGGACTGGCAACTCATTTCATACATGATATTCTACATGTTTCATTGCCATTCTCCCAAATCTTCCCACCCTCTCCCTCTCCCACAGAGTCCATAAGACTGTTCCATACATCAGTGTCTCTTTTGCTGTCTCATATACAGGGTTATTGTTACCATCTTTCTAAATTCCATATTGTATTCCTTAAAAAACTGGAAATAGAACTGCCTTATGACTCAGCAATCCCACTGCTGGGCGTACACACTGAGGAAACCAGAAGGGAAAGGGACACCTGTACCCCAATGTTCATCTCAGCACTGTTTATAATAGCCAGGACATGGAAGCAACCTAGATGTCCATCAGCAGATGAATGGATAAGAAAGCAGTGGTACATATACATAATGGAGTATTACTCAGCCGTTAAAAAGAATACATTTGAATCAGTTCTAATGAGGTGGATGAAACTGGAGCCTATTATACAGAGTGAAGTAAGCCAGAAAGAAAAACACCAATACAGTATTCTATGCAGGTTTTCAACTGACAGTATGAGGCCCATTCACACTGGGGAGGGCAATCTGCTTTACACAGTCTACCAAGGCAAATGTTAACATCATCCAAAACACCCTCACAGACCAGACACACCCAGAAAATGCTGAACTAAGTATCTAAGCATTCCATGTCCCAGTTCAAGTCGACAAATAAAATTAACTTTCAAAGGTGCCTTGTTATAATCCAAAGGGTTTTCAGTTTAGATTCCCACTTTACCTTTGATAACATGAAAAAAAAATTGTAGTATTTGGCTATAAGAAAGCAGTTATTATCTAAAACTTTTTTCTGTCCTTCTAGGCTAACCACTTCCATTCTTTTGTTCAGAGAGAGAAGGCTTTTCTGGGGTTTTTATTGTCTATGCCTGTTAGTGTTTCTGGGGGTGAACATCTTCAGGTCTACATCTGAGATGTAGGAAAAAAACAGAAACAGAAACCCGAGGGGATGTACTACTCCGTCATTTTTGGGGTGTTGAGTTTCCTGTCCAGCCTGCCTTTTTTTCCTCTATCTTTGAAAATCTATGTTTGCTTTATACTTAATGCTGAGGTTTTAAAGTTTACTTAGTTGAAAGAAATAAGGAAAAGTAAATCTGCTCCCATCTTCCTGAAAGCAGAACCCATGAGAAATAAAATTTTAAATGCCTTGGTCTGTGATCTGATCTATGTATCACAAGGTCAAGAAACAGGTTGGCAGTCATCACACACAAGCTTCTGAGTTGATCTTATAGCCTAAATTGTGACTTTTCTTTTGATTATGTTAACTAGACAGTTGCCAACTTATTAATTCATGCTGTACTTTATAGACACATTCCTTGAAATAACTTTAAATACCTAAATGTGAGTCTCCAGTATTCACGGCCTGTTGCAATTTTTTCCCCTCATCTTTGTTCCTATGAGGCATACAGAAACATATTTGAAGTCAATTGCAGAAGGTTGTTCTGCTTACATGTAAAAGCCATTCAAGAAATAGACCTTATGGGAATTGAATGATCCAGGCTATGCCATTTAAATAAAGCCTTAGGGGGGATGCGTTTCTATGCTTTCATTTTAAAACCTTAAAATAAATGAAAATGGTTCAAGCATGATTTTTTCTAGATACATTCACTTCTTTTGGGATGTTTCTGTGCTTTTCAGTGCATTGTCTCTTAGCTACAATTTTCTCTGTAACAGCACCAACTATATTTTTTAAAAGGGCAGAAGAATAGTTATCAAATGAATAGTTTAACTTAGCCTGGAGATTTAGAACTCCATTCACAAATATTTAACTTTTATATCCAGTTGTAGTTTAAATTAGGATGCACTTTATGTCCATGTTATGTTTCAGTTTACTTCAAAAGGATGAATTCAGAATAAATTACTTTAAATATAGCACTTTACAATGTAATACATAGGACTTTTATAATATATCATGAGAGGGTGATTTTAAAATACATGCATGCGCTATCATTTTATTTTAATGTTCATATTTCATTGAACTATATAATCAAGATGTTGTAAAATGCTAAATTAAAGTTTAATAAATAAGAAAGTATCAGAAGATTAACTTACTGTTCTGGATATGTCCAGATATTACTTCCTCTTAAATGCCTACTGCTAGTGATGTGAATCATGGAATATAAACTTCTGATTAAATTTATCACTGAAACATGCCTAAAATACCATTTGGTAAATATCATTAAAAGCCATTTGGATTTTAGAAATTTCTTTCTAGCATTTGGGAAGGGAATCAATTTTATAATTCCTTTTAGTTTGTAATTTCCATTCATTTCAGTTCAGTTCAGTTCAGTTCAGTTGCTCAGTCATGTCCAACTCTGCGACCCCATGAACTGCAGCATGCCAGGCCTCCCTGTCCATCACCAACTCCTGGAGTTTACCCAAATTCATGTCCATTGAGTCGGTGATACTATCCAACCATCTCATCCTCCATCGTCCCCTTCTCTTCCTGCCTTCAATCTTTCCCAGCATCAGGGTCTTTTCAAATGAGTCAGCTCTTTACATCAGGTGGCCAAAGTATTGGAGTTTCATTGAGAATTTACTCAATGTTAGACACATTATGTCATTTTATACTTATAATGTCCAAATAAATGTATCATTTGTATATAATACTTTGAATTAAGACATTTTGCTTTTGAAATTTTCTCATGTCATGGCCGATAGTCATGTCAATTAGCTTTTATTAGCATTTTTACTCTGAATTTTTTATTCTAAATATTTTCTTAAATTGTCTGAGTTGAAATAATTAAAACTCTTTTGAATACAAAGCTTCACTTCTCTTTTTATATTGCAAATATTCTTATGTTATTTTCATTTATAAAAATCCTTACTAGTTTTCATGTGTTCAACGTATATTTTCCTCCTCAATTCTCATAAAATAGTACATGACTAGTTTATGACTTTTCCACATTGTAGAGAAGTATTTGTGTAACTATATTAGCTATAATATAGTTAAATAATTGTAAATTATAGTTATACAGTTGATTGTATATATTAATATATGAAAACACATTATATTTTTAAACAGTGGGATAGAAAATAAAGAATTTGTTTTAGAAAATTCCTTAGAGGTATTATGTGGAGAATTTATTGTAATAACAGTGGCTGATATCAGACCAGAAAATCTCATTCTGAATTCAGGTTAGGTATTATTAATCTGGAACTCAGGGAGAATCAGATTCTTATTATATGAAAATAGAAACAGTGGAAACAGTGTCAGACTTTATTTTTGGGGGCTTCAAAATAACTGCAGATGGTGATTGCAGCCATGAAATTAAAAGACACTTACTCCTTGGAAGAAAAGTTATGACCAACCTAGATAGCATATTCAAAAGCAGAGACATTACTTTGCCAACAAAGGTCCGTCTAGTCAAGGCTATGATTTTCCCAGTGGTCCTGTATGGATGTGAGAGTTGGACTGTGAAGAAAGCTGAGTGCCGAAGAATTGATGCTTTTGAACTGTGGTGTTGGAGAAGACTCTTGAGAGTCCCTTGGACTGCAAGGAGATCCAACCAGTCCATTGTGAAGGAGATCAGCCCTGGGATTTCTTTGGAAGGAATGATGCTAAAGCTGAAACTCCAGTACTTTGGCCACCTCATGAGAAGAGTTGACTCATTGGAAAAGACTCTGATGCTGGGAAGGGTTGGGGCAAGAGGAGAAGGGGACGACAGAGGATGAGATGGCTGGATGGCATCACTGACTTGATGGACGTGAGTCTGAGTGAACTCTGGGAGTTGGCAATGGACAGGAAGGCCTGGCACGCTGCGATTCGTGGGGTTGCAAAGAGTCGGACACGACTGAGTGACTGCACTGAAGTGAACTGAAGTGCTTATTTATGTAGTTCATTCCCTTTAAGCTTGATTTTGAGTTAATCTTCCTACGTTTCTTGATTTGTCTGAAATGTAGAAATACTTCTCATTCTCTTTGTAAGAAGACTTAATAAGTGAGTAACTTTTTTCAGATGGGACAAATACATTATCTTTCATTTGTCTACAAAGTGTTTATTTACTTTCCCCTTTGCAATTAATGACTTCCCTGGTGGCTCAGATGGTAAAGCGTCTGCCTACAATGTGGGAGCCCCAGGTTCAATCCCCAGGTTGGGAAGATCCTCTGGAGAAGGAAATGGCAATCCACTCCAGTACTCTTGCCTGGAAAATCCCATGGATGGAGGAGCTTGGTGGGCTACAGTCCACGGGGTTGCAAAGAATCAGACACGACTGAGCGACTAAACTAAAAAACTTGCAACTTATGGCTATATTTAGATTGTCAGATTTTAAATTATATAAATTATTAATAAGCATGCAGGGCTTTATAATTTATCCAATGAATTTCTTTCTCATCATTAAAGTCAGGCGGTTTCCATAGACTTTGTTTTTCAATCCATTTTATTTTCATTTTATTTTGACAGGACATAAATCTATACCATGACTTTCTTTGATAGAGATTTTCTGACTTTATATCACTGCTTATATTTTTTCTTTGCAAATGGATAGCATCTGGAGATTCTAATATTACTGGGCATCCCCTTTCAATTGTATTAAAAACTCTTCCTTTCAAAAAAATTGGTTTTTTAGCACAGACTGTATACTTAGAAGCCCCTGAGCAGTAATTTTTTGGCAAGTTTTTAAAATGGAGAGGACATTGGGGATTTTATCTTTTTCTCTAGTGTTTTTATATTTTGTATTTTCCCATTTGATACTCTTATCTTTCTTCTTTTGTATTTATTTATAATAAAGCTATAGGTTTTAATTCTTCTGATTCATAGCTGCCTACAAGATAAAGTGCAAGTAATTTCATACTTGACTTAGAGTAATAACCTTTAATAATTTTCCACAATTTGATATTGAAACTATAATTACAAAATAACAACACTGTTATATTACGAATATCCAAATATTTTCTAAAATCCAAAACAATTGAAAAATGAAAAAATTTATTATCAGAGAAAAGCAATCTTAGGGTTTACTGTCAATAAATAGTACTTGAGGGAGACTGGGAAATGTATAATACCTTCTATTTACTTCTAAACTTCTATGTCAAGTAAGAAATAAGACTGTGGCCAAGCTTATAATGATAAATAATTGGAAAATATGGCATAGATATGCAGTAAGATATTCCCTAATATAAATCACCCTCACCTTTTGCTCTCTTGTATTACATTATTCCACCTAGTGAGAGAGGCATCCTCAGAGGAGCAGAAAACTTAGAGGAACAAGAGGAAGTAAATGAGTGCATCCCAGGGACACATGCTTCTGAAAGATTGAGAGAGAAAGCTCAGGAAGGTTGATACACATATGTGCAATTATTTCCCCATATTTAATTATTTACCTGGTTCTTGAACAGGGATCAGTGAGGCTCCAAAAGCATTCTTTCCATGCTTTCCTTCTAGGGAATTTTAGCCACTGTTTTTACCTTCTGTGGGAGTGGAGGCATAAACAATAATATATTCTAGTAAATAACATTTTAGGAATGAAATTAAAGTTTAAAGGGACATTGATTCTATATAAACCCTTAATATAACTTCAGACATATGTGTTATCTCTTCCTAGCTAATTTAATTTGCATTTTAAGACGGCTTTTTTGACAATGACTTCTTAACCGTAAGGCAGCATGGTGCTATGGTACTGCTGTATATTTACTTGCACAGTACAAATGCATCTAGCCAAGACGAGAATAAAGAGGTAAAACCTAGTACTTCCCATGCTTGTCAAACCCTTTGCTTTCTTTTGATCTGGGCCAGCCTGTTGAGAGGGCTGTCTTGTATTAATATGTCTAAAAGTGCTGCTTGCTTTGCAGTTTTCACAAAGACTCTTTGTAGAAAATAGTAGAGGCCCTTTTTGACAAAAGGGGTTTAGACTGAGATGGCCATCTAAGAAACTGTTTTAAATATATGGCTCTCATTTTGAAGCAGATGGGACTTTTAGAGACCTGTAAATCATATTTCACAGGGCACTATGTTACTACTTAATGGTGGCCTTGACTGTAAAGAATGGTGCAGCATTTTTAGGTCGAACATTTTTTTTTTCCTATTTGAGGCCTTGGGTTGTAAACAATCTTGAATGCAGTTGCTATATGTTTTAATATTGAAACATTTTATGAATACATTTGTTCTGATAGGTATAAAAGGGACAGCTTCCTACTAGTAAAGCATGTTTTCTTCTGAGACATCTCCACTTGGTCCATGTGGCAAAATGATACTGATTAGACAGAAACTCAGAAAGAAAATAACAGATATCAGCTATCACTTTCTGTAACTATCCAGATAGTCTTATGTATAACATTAAAAACTGGCTTTCTTTATTGTAGACTTCTGTTTCTTTTTTAATTGCTTCATTTTTCTTGAAGTCATTAATATTCAAAAATTCAGTCATTGTATTTCATTTCCTTTTGGAGATCCTTAGATGAAAGACTTCATAAAGCTATAAAATATGAAGAATTATTTCCATATTGGAATAGTTTTTAAAGCAGGATTCTGAAGTCTTGCTTTACAAGGAATAAGCCTGGACTCTTTTGATATCTAACAGCTAAGAAATTACTTTTGAGAAAATGTTCTTAAGTTCAAGGACTTTTTTCTCCTCTGATAATTGCTCAAATGCCCATATTTTACTTCATGTTTTGTTCTCTAGAAATTTTTCTTTTATTATAATCACATGCAAAACTCTGAATACAGAAAATATGTTTTAAATTTAGAAATTTATTTCAGAAACACTGGCCTTTCTTTCTTTAGAGGGCAGTGTTGAAAGTGCTATTTTGCATTTGTCAGTTTTTATATATTTTGCTATTTTGCTCTGTGAGCCACTGCAATTTAAAATACTTCAGTTTCATCTTTACAATAATAGGGATTCACTTATTTACAAGTTCTGGAAAAAAAGGTATTGTTGGAGATATTTTAAAATTTAAACACTTATGTTAGAATGAATAATATGTTTTCCAGATATTTTTGAGTTATATCTAGAATAGCAGTTATGCAAATCCAGGTCAGTATATTTTCCCAAAGTTATACATTATCATAATTTTAAACATTTTCCTCTATCCCTTTTTCTTTAAACAAAATCTAGGTAGTGTATTAAGAATATTGTTACTCTCATTTCTAGTTATTTTCTCATCGTTAATATTTTCAAATATTGTTAAATAATCTTCAAAATTAGGTATAATAATTGTCTTGTCAGCAGGTTGGGGTACAGGAAAAGTACTATTGTCTTCAATCTTCAATTTAATTGTGTAAATAAGTTACTTTATCACCTGATATTTTCCCTTCCCAAGGCCATTTGCCTAGTGATAAAACTAAACCAACTTCTCTCATACATTTGTTCAAGGGCTTCCCTGGTCACATATATATTTAGGATGGAGCCAGAAATTATGAGTCACCCCTGTTTGAAAGATGATTCCAGTACCACCAAGGATGTGATCCAGTGCCCAAATGGATACCTAATTTTGTTCACTATTATAGTTTTGTTCACTATCATAGCCCTCATATATAGTTAATCCTCTCTTTACCTTACTTGGACCCTTAAGACTGAATCATGTCCTATTCTCAAAGATCTCTGAAGATAAGGAGAAACCAATGAGCCACCTCACTGCCATCTCTAGTTCTTTCCTCTGATAAAAATACGGTATTCCTATATGGGACCTAAGTTCCCAACATCACAGTCTTTTATTTTAATTACACAGTATCTTTCCTTAACAGTTGCAATCCTGTCCCCAAGAGACTGAGTCTAACAAATTTTTCATATCTAAACACATAATCATTTTCCCATCTATCACCTGACAAGAAAGAAGTAGCAGAACAATGGTCCAAAATCTTTCTACTTCCATGACAATTTAAATTCCGAGGACTCACTGTCCTTCCATATTGCAGATCTTTTAACAAAATGACTTCTGTACCATCTGTGTGTTTATGTATATCAAAACCAGATTTCCCCTAAGGGCATCATTTTCCTGTGGGCTTCTCAATAAGCTCTCCAAACTTTTGTATGTAAAAATGTCTAAGAACTTGAAGATGATGTCAGCCATCTCTTCACTAGCCAACCAAACTTCAGACTGTACATATCATTAAGTAAAACTTTTACAGCTTGAATCATACTATTTGTAGTCCCATTTGTCAGAGCAGGGTCACAATTTCTATCCTCCAAACAGACTCATGAGCACAACATATTAATAATTTATTCCCCAATTAAAATAAAGTTTAAAGATTTACTTCTTTAAGATACTGTCATGCAAATGATTTGGAAAGTTTCAATATTTTTGCATAAAAGAAGTAATACTTCAGTATTTCCAACTGGAGGAAAAATGGAATAGCAAAGGCAAAAATGAAAAAAGTTATTTTTGAAAAGAGAATATTAATACATTGTCTCCCATCCTTTCCTTTTCTACCTCCTCCATCCTGATTCAGTGGCTGTTTGTACTATCAGATTAGTGTCCTTAAATGTCTGTATTTCATCAGTTAGAATAAATGTTTTCTTGTAAATTGTTTGTTTAATCTAGTGGAGTCCTCACTATCCCATGTACCATCCCCTTACCTCTCTAAATACCTCTTATATCACTGATAGTTTCTTTTTTTCAAATAATTATGACTTTGAGTAGACGAAATACAGTTAATTAATTCTACTACTTATTAGAGGATGGATTCATTTGGCAGAAAAATTAATTCCAGCTTTCATGTGACGTTTTTGATCTTACTCACATCCACTAATGCTGCTTCATAGGCTGCTGCTGCTGCTGTGTCCGACTGTTTGCAACCCTATAGGCTGTAGCCCATCAGGCTCTTCTGTCCATGGGATTCTCCAGGCAAGAATACTGGAGTGGATTACCATTCCCTTCTCCAGGGGATCTTTCCAACCCAGGAACCAAATCCAGGTCTCATATCTCCTGTGTTGGCAAGCAGCTTCTTTACCATGAGAGACACCTGGGAAGTGCCGGTTGGCAGGTTATCAGGAATTAATGATTGCACCTGCCTTAATGTTTTTGCATTCTTAAATTTCTTCATAGTTACTATAAAGAAAGGTCTATGTCTTACAGAGAATCTGTACACATGTATTTACTGCAGCAATTGCAGTTTATTTAATCCCTACCACATGGAAGGTGTGCACCAGATGTTACTTCAAGTCCTCACAGCAACTCTAGAAACGGCTGCAATTTTCAGCAGTATTACAATGCGGATGAGGAAACAGGGTGAGATTGGTGAGTGACAGCATAGGCAGAAGCCTGCAGAAGGGGATTCAAAGCAAAGCATGCTGCGTTCCCTTCCCTTATTCCAGGGGAACTTCTTTATATTGAGGACAGTTGCATGGTCGCAAGGAGAAGGAAATGGCAACCCATTCAAGTATTCTTGCCTGCAAAGTTCCATGGACAGAGAAGCCTGGTGTGCTATGGTCCGTGGGGTTGCAAAGAGTCAGCCACAACTGAGCGACTGATCACATGTCTTACTCTAACAAACCAATAAAACATTTTGTAAATTTATTATAATTATTCATATATCAACATAATGAAAAAAAATAATATTTCAATGACAAAATTGAAAAGCAGGCCAAATTAACAGTGAACAATGAAAGTGAGTGGCAGTTTTAAGTTTATTCACCTGATCTCCAATATAGTGGTCTGCTTTCTGTAAGGTACACTTCTATACAAGTGTGCTGCTGCTGCTGCTGAGTCACTTCAATCGTGTCCGACTCTGTGCGACCCCATAGACGGCAGTCCACCAGGCTCCGCCATCCCTGGGATTCTCCAGGCAAGAATACTGGAGTGGGTTGCCATTTCCTTCTCCAATGCATTAAAGTGAAAAGTGAAAGTGAAGTCGCTCAGTCGTGTCCAACTCTTAGCGACCCCACGGACTGCACCCTACCAGGCTCCTGCGCCCATGGGATTCTCCAGGCAAGAGTACTGGAGTGGGTTGCCATTGCTCTCCATTAAAATCTCAATCTGCTCAAGTCACCATAACAAAAATGTCACCGGTTGTCTGACTTTGTTTTGTTGTTCAGTTGTTCAGTTTAGTTCAGTCACTCAGTCGTGTCCAACTCTGCGACCTCATGGACTTCAGCACCCCAGGCCTCCTTGTTCATCACCAACTCCCAGAGCCTACTCAAACTCATGTCCATTGAGTAAATGATGCCATCCAACCATCTCATCCTCTGTTGTCCCATTCTCCTCCTGCCTTCAATATTTCCCAGCATCAGGGTCTTCTCCAGTAAGTCAGTTCTTCACATCAACTGGTCAAAGTACTGGAGTTTCACCTTCAGCATCAGTCCTTCCAATGAATATTTAGGAGTGATTTCCTTTCAGATGGACTGGTTGGATCTCCTTGCAGTCCAAGGGACTCTCAAGAGTCACACCACAGTTCAAAAATATCAATTATTCGGCGCTCTGCTGCTGCTGCTGCTAAGTCGCTTCAGTTGTGTCCAACTCTGTGCAACCCCATAGACGGCAGCCCACCAGGCCCTGCCGTCCCTGGGATTCTCCAGGCAAGAACACTGGAGTGGGTTGCCATTTCCTCCTCCAATGCATAAAAGTGAAAAGTGAAAGTGAAGGCACTCAGCTATCTTTATAGTCCAAATCTCACATTTGTACATGACTACTGGAAAAATCATGGCTTTGACTAAATGGACCTTTGTTGTAATGTCTCTGCTTTTTAATATGCTGTCTAGGTTGGTCATAGCTTTTCTTCAAAGGAGCAAGTGTCTTTTAATTTCATTGCTGCAGTCACCATCTGCAATAATTTTGGAGTCCCCCAAATACAGTCTCACTGTTTTCATTTTTTCCCCATCTATTTGTCATGAAGTGATGGGACCAGATGTCATAATCTTTATTTTTTAAATGTTGAGTATTAAGCCAACTTTTTCACTCTCTTCTTTCACTTTCATCAAGTGGCTCTTTAGTTCTTCACTTTCTGCCATAAGGGTGGTGTCATCTGCATATCTGAGGTTATTGATATTTCTCCCAGCAATCTTGATTCCAGTTTGTGCTTCATCCAGCCCGGCATTTCACATGATGTACTTTGCATAGAAGTTAGATAAGCAGAGTAACAATATACAGCCTTGAAGTACTCTTTTCCTGATTTGGAACCAGTCTGTTTTTCCATGTCCAGTTCTAACTGTTACTTCTTGACCTGTATACAGATTTCTCAGGAAGACAATCAGGTGGTCTGGTATTCCCATCTCTTTTAGAATTTTCCACAGTTTGTTTTGATCCACACAGTCAAATGCTTTCACGTAGTCAAAAAAGCAAAAGTAGATGTTTTTCTGGAACTCTTTTCCTTTTTTGATGATCCAGTGGATGTTGGCAATTTGATCTCCGGTTCCTCTGCCTTTTCTAAAACCAGCTTGAACATCTGGAAGTTCACAGTTCGTGTACTATTGAAGCCTGGCTCAGAGAATTTTGTTCAGTTGCTGAATCATCTCCTATTCTCTATGATCCCATGAACAGCAGCATGCTAGGCTTTCCTGTCCTTCACTACTTCCTGGAGTTTGTTCAAACTCATGTCCATGGAGCCAGTGATTCACAACATAAATTTATTTTCTCACAGTTCTGGATGCTGGAGATTTCAAGATCAAGCTCCAGCAGGGTTCAGCTTCTGGTGAGGGCTCTCTTCCTGGCTTGAAGATTGTCACCTTTTTTGTCTTCACATGGCTTTTCCTCAGTGAAAGAGAGCGAGAACACAAGAGTGAACTCTCTGGTGTCTTTTCTTATAAGTACACTAATGCTAGTCAAAGAATGTAATTACCTCCTTAAAGCCCTATTTCCAAATATAGTCATATTGGGAGTTAGGAATTTAACAACAGTTGGGGGGAATTCAGTTCATAGCAAGCAAGTGCTACTATTTTTGACTTGAGAGCAGGCTAAATATTTCAGTTATATTTCTAAATTTAAGGATTATCTATATCCAGTTAGCTCCAGAAAACATCCTGAATTCTACCTCACATATGTTTCTTCCTGTTTTTGTCAGACGTTTTCTCTAAGGTCCATTCTATTGGCTTATACCTGGATTTCATCTTTTTGCTTCCTAATCCCATAATTTCTGGAATTCAAATTATTTAATTATCTAATTATTCTAACAGTGCATTTGACTGTTTGCCTGAGCTTTTTTTTTTTTTTTTTTTGATACTAGATAATGCCTTTTGGGATACCTATGTAATGATGGTGTACTGCAAATCATTAATAAAATCCAGATTATCCCCATAATCAATCAATGATTCTAGGACCCCTTACTTAAGTCTGGATCAAGTACTAAGGAAACTTTCAGAGCTGCGAAGAAGAATAATAAAAGAAAATGCTAGTTGATTATGTAACCTCTCTATAGGTTTCTTAACTACTTTCTATTTGCCCTTTTGAACTTACATTTATACTACTTCATATTTCCCCATCTCCTAACCAGATTACTGTTCCCTTTCTCATCTCATAGTACACATTAAAAATAAAATTATCTCTATTCATTTCTCCACTCTCTCACTTTCTACTGATATCTCAAATCATTGCTAATTCATCCAATGAAACTGCTCCTTCCATATTTAATTCTTGGTATCATACACAACTAATAAATATATTTGCCTTTTTCTTGTAAGAACTTACTTTTGATTGATTTTCAAATTCATTTATTTATATTATTATTATCACTATTACCATTACTTGACGTTCATCTGCCCCTTTTCAGAATTCTTGACTGAATCATTGTCTCAACTATTGTCATTTCACACATTCTGATTTTCAGTTCAGTTCAGTTCAGTTCAGGGTCTTTTCCAATGAGTCAACTCTGTGCATGAGGTGGCCAAAGTATAGGAATTTCAGCTTCAGCATCAGTCCTTCCAATGAACATCCAGGACTGATCTCCTTTAGGATGGACTGTTTGGATCTCCTCGCAGTCCAAGGGACTCTCAAGAGTCTTCTCCAACACCACAGTTCAAAAGCATCAATTCTTTGGTGCTCAGCTTTCTTCACAGTCCAACTCTCACATCCATACATGATCATTGGAAAAACCATAGCCTTGACTAGATGGACCTTTGTTGGCAAAGTAATGTCTCTGTTTTTGAATATGCTATCTAGGTTGGTCATAACTTTCCTTCCAAGGAGTAAGAGTCTTTTCATATAATGGCTACAGTCACCATCTGCAGTGATTTTGGAGCCCCCCAAAAATAGTCTGACACTGTTTCCACTGTTTCCCCATCTATTTCCCATGAAATGATGGGACCAGATGCCATGATCTTCGTTTTCTGAATGTTGAGCTTTAAGCCAACTTTTTCACTCTCCTCTTTCACTTTCATCAAGAGGCTTTTTAGTTCCTCTTTACTTTCTGCTATAAGGGTGGTGTCATCTGCATTTCTGAGGTTATTGATATTTCTCCTGGCAATCTTGATTGCAACTTGTGCTTCTTCCAGCCCAGCGTTTCTCATGATGTACTCTGCATATAAGTTAAATAAGCAGGGTGACAATATACAGCCTTTACGTACTTCTTTTCCTATTTGGAACCAGTCTGTTGTTCCATGTCCAGTTCTAACTGTTGCTTCCTGACCTGCATATAGGTTTCTCAAGAGGCAGGTCAGGTGGTCTGGTATTCCCATCTCTTTCAGAATTTCCCACAGTTTATTGTGATCCACACAGTCAAAGGCTTTGGCATAGTCAATAAAGCAGGAATAGATTTTAGTCCTGTGCTATTCTCAAGCCACTGACTCTCCCCAGAAGACTTCATTGCATCCATTTTTTTAATTTGTCATGTATAAACTGATAAGAACTAATCCCTAAATAAGTCTAACTCCTCACTGTGCATTGTCATTTAAGCCACCTGTACCATATTCACAAATGACTAAACTTGTCACAAGACCCCAATCCTTCCACCTACTCTATTCATCATTTCACACAAAAGGAACAGCATTGGCCTAGTATTCAGTCAAAAACCCAAAAATGCTAGTCATGAGCATTGGTGTGCTATATTCTGAATGTTTGTGTCACTTCATAATTTATGTTGAAATCCTACCCTCCTCTGGTGATGATATACATAGATGGGGTCTTTGGGAGGTTCTTTAGCCATGAGGGTGACATTCTCACAAATTGGATATATTTATAAAAAAGGTTTCAGAGAGATCCCTAGCCAATTCCACCATGTGGAGATACAATGAAAAGTCTGTGACTCAGAAGACAGCTCTCACCTAGCTGTGTGAACACTCTTGTCTTGCACCCCAGAACACTGAACATCAACTTTATGTTATTTAAAAGCTACTTGCTGCTGCTGCTGCTAAGTCGCTTCAGTCATGTCCGACTCTATGTGACCCCATAGACGGCAGCCCACCAGGCTCCCCCGTCCCTGGGATTCTCCAGGCAAGAATACTGGAATGGGTTGCCATTTCCTTCTCCAATGCATGAAAGTGAAAAGTGAAAGTGAAGTCGCTCAGTCGTGTCTGATTCTTAGCGATCCCATGGACTGCAGCCCACCAGGCTCCTCCATCCATGGGATTTTCCAGGCAAGAGTACTGGAGTGGGGTGCCATTGCCTTCTCCGTAAAAGCTACATAGTTTGTGGTACTTTGCTTTGAAGACCCAAAAAATTAAAGACACTCTCCCTTAGTTCCCAAGTCCAATAAACCACTTTGTTCTAACAATTCTACTGCCCACATGAACTGGTCCACTTTAGGTAATTTAGGTAATTCTCAGTGCTGTTATCATTGAAGTTCTCATTATTTCTAGTGTATCAATTCATCTTTCTGTTTCTTTTCTTGCCTCCTTTCAATGCATTCTCTACTTTGTTTTTCAGCTGATCTTATAAATCTGACTCCTCCGATTACAAGCCATCTCATGAGTCCAATCTGCCAGAGTGCTTTATGGTATGGTCTTCCAGTCTCAATTCCTATGATTATGTTCTCATATTCTAAGCTCCTGCCATTCTGAACTAGTTGTCATCTCCCAACTGGATCATATTGTCAGGTTTTCATAACTTTTGACTTGTACTTCTTCTGGGTGAAACATTTTCTCACCCATTCTTCTTATTTCTTAGCATATTTCTATTAATCATTTAAGATTTCTCATCATCTTCCCCATACCTAACATCTTCTTGTATATTCAACTATCTTGATTTGTATATATCTTCAACTAGTAATTACTGTAATTGCTTATTTACTCATCCATAAGAACGAGAGTGTATACTGCTCATCTTTAAACCTCAACTTCCAGTACAGTGCTAAGGCAATATGGGTTGTGCATGCTCAGTTTGCTCAAATTCATGTCCATTGAATCAATGATGCTATCTAAGCATCTCATCCTCTGCCACTCCTTTCTCCTTTTACCTTCAGTCTCCCAGCATCAGGGTCTTTTCCAATGAGTTGGCTCTTTGCATCAGCTGGCCAAAGTATTTGTCTGACTCTCTGTGACCCTTTGGACTGTAGCCTGCTACACTCCTCTGCAAATAGGATTGTCCAGCAAAGATACTGAAGTGGGTTTCCATTTCCTCCTCTGGTGCATCTTCCCAACCCATGGATTGAAACTGCATCTTCTGTGTCTACTGCATTGACAGGCAGATTCTTTACCACTAAGCCACCTGGGAACACCTGCCAGATACAGGTGTGTTAGCAAAACAGAGATAGTGAGCTATAAACATCCAAGTGGATTCAAAAGCTGAATGTCAGGTTCTATTTTCCCAAAGTTAATCACAACAGTATCTCCATTCCACACAGTGTTCTAAAATGTGACTGTGGAATTTTCCCTATCAAGAACTGTGGTCTCTGTTCCCTCACCGTACAGCCTCAGCATTGCTTCCCGGAATGCTCATGCTTGGAGGACTGAACTGACATATGTGATATATGCAGTTATACTAAGGCCACAACAATCTGAAAGCCACATGGAGAAGCCAGATCCACAGACTTCTAGTCCTGCCTACTAGAGAAGTGAATGAATGATTCTTCAGAAGATTTTTACTGCTAGACATTGTTATTTTCAGTATGTGAGTTTTCCTAGCTAAGGCATCAGACTTTGTTGACCATAGGCAAGTAGTTCCTAGCTGTACCCTTTCTGAATTTCTGACACACAGAAACTGTGAGCATAATAAACAGTTGTTGTTGCATACCACTTAGTTGGGAGTGTAATGTTACACATGAATGTAAAATGGAACAAGAAATATCACCATTCATTCAGCCAGTCTTTGTCTTTTGGTTGGGGCATTCAACTCATTTACGTTTAAGGTAATTACTGATAAGTATGATCCCATTGCCATTTACTTTATTGTTTTGGGTTCGAATTTATACACCGTTTTTGTGTTACCTGTCTAGAGAATATCCTTTAGTATTTGTTGGAGAGCTGGTTTGGTGGTGCAGAATTCTCTCAGCTTTTGCCTTAAAAAACTGGAAATAGAACTGCCTTATGATCCAGCAATCCCACTGCTGGGCATACACACTGAGGAAACCAGAAGGGAAAGAGACACATGTACCCCAATGTTCATCACAGCACTGTTTATAATAGCCAGGACATGGAAGCAACCTAGATGTCCATCAGCAGATGAATGGATAAGAAAGCAGTGGTACATATACACAATGGAGTATTACTCAGCCATTAAAAAGAATACATTTGAATCAGTTCTAATGAGGTGGATGAAACTGGAGCCTATTATACAGAGTGAAGTAAGCAGAAAGAAAAACACCAATACAGTATACTAATGCATATATATGGAATTTAGAAAGATGGTAACAATAACCCTGTGTACGAGACAGCAAAAGAGACACTGATGTATAGAACAGTCTTATGGACTCTGTGGGAGAGGGAGAGGGTGGGAAGATTTGGGAGAATGACATTGAAACATGTATAATATCATGTATGAAACTAGTTTCCAGTCCAGGTTCGATGCACGATACTGGAGGCTTGGGGCTGCTGCACGGGGACGACCCAGAGGGATGGTATGGGGAGGGAGGAGGGAGGAGGGTTCAGGAAGGGGAACAGATGTATACCTGTGGCAGATTCATTTCAGTATTTGGCAAAACGAATACAATTTTGTAAAGTTTAAAAATAAAATTAAATTTAAAAAAAACTAAAACATAAAAAAATAATAATAATAAAAAATAAAGAAAAAAAAAGAAATATCACCATTAAAAAGAAATAAGTCAAGATTAAAAAATATACCAGCTTATTAGGTGAGACTAAAAGGGTAAGTAAAAGTGAACACAACTTTCTTCACATCTTGGGGAATTAGAGATTATGTAAGAAAGTCCTGCTTTGTCTTTCACATTTCCTGTTATTTTCAAGGAGTTTTATTTTTTTAGGTTTTACCTTCCAAAGAAATATTATATTAAAACTGATAGAAATTTTGATTACTAGGTAATCCTATATATATATATATATATATATATATATATATGTGTATGTATGTAAAATAATCTAACATGTTCAGAAAGCAGCTTATACTTTTACTGACTCTAGCCAAAAAAACATTCTGCTAAACTGGAGAAATTTTGTGTTTTATTCCCCTATTTTATTTTTCTCCTTTTTGGTGTTGCCAAAACTTCTAAATTTGTTGCCTAGAAACATTTCAAATATATCCTTCTATAGGCATGGCAATCATGTTGAATTTTCTCTTAATTTTTTTCAGTTCATATTCCCATAAATGTATGGAGCCATTTTACTATGAACAGAAAATGAATTCAGTCAACTCTTACATATGTTGATATTTTTGGCTGAAGTCAGAATTTATTTTGTTTATAAACAGGGAGAAAAAATTGTCAAATTATTTCAGTTTTTCAAGTATTTGGCAAAGAAAAAGAAAAATATTATATCTTATTTGACCTGCAGCCCTTATAAACATATTTTTACTCTAAAAATTCAACTATATACCATTATATATTAAATATAATTGTGCATATTATAATAAGAATCCTTAAGTCAAAAAAATTATTTGGAAATTATTGTGCTGAAAAATATAGATTAGCCACCATACTTTCAAGTAAGTATATTAAGACATTCCTCTGCCCTTTAGATGAAAAAAACTGTGAAAATGTTAAGCTTTTAACCATAGCTTTAAGAAAATGTTTATTTATTTGAAACAAAAAAGAGAGAAAAATTGACTCATTATCCTTCTGGTCCAACAAATGAAATGTTTTTATTTTTATATACATTTCCAGTAATTGACTATAAATATTCATCAGTTATAAGCAACTGAAATTCTAAGAGTTAATTTAATTACATATATCTATTGCATGATATCATTGTTACATATTTTATTTATTTTTATAATTATTATTTTTAATTATTTCAAATTTACCATTTTCTGGACAGATTAACCAAAATTAATAACATTTCATATAATACTACTGGGTAGTTAGGCCATTTTCATTATTTTGAAAATAATGCTAAAACATCTTTACACATATGCTTTTTGACTATTCCTTTGAGTTATTTTCTTAAAGTTGTTTCTAGAAGTCACCTTGTAGTGTGTCATAAATGTAAAAATTCTTCATGACTCTTGACAAATGTTAACATATTGTTTTTTCCTAGAATAGTAACTCAAAGACACTGGTATATATTGTGTTTTCTAGGATGACTGCACCTTTGCAGTCTTAAGAACACATTTTTAAGAAACCAATACAATATTGTAAAGTAATTAGCTTCCAATTAAAATAAATAAAAAAATAAAAAGTAAAGAGGAATCATTCTAAAAAAAAAGGAATATTGCTATTTTAATATGAGTGAAATTATATTTATTCTCATTAATTGAAATCACTGTTCATAATTTTTAAATCGTAGAACTCTTTTACAGATGTATAGAACACTCTTTTGGACTCTGTGGAGGGGGGGATGATTTGGGAGAATGGCATTAAAACATGTATAATATCATATAAGAAATGAATCACCAGTCCAGGTTTGATGCAAGATACAGGAAGCTTGGGGCTGGTGCACTGGGATGACCCAGAGGGATGGTATGGGGAGGGAGGTGGGAGGGCGGTTCAGGATGGGGAACATGTGTACACCCGTGGTGGAGGCATGTTGATGTATGGCAAAACCAATACAATATTGTAAAGTAAAAAAAAATAATAATAATAAAAAATTTTTTTTTAAGTTGACTTTTTATAGTGTTCATGTGGAATCTCAATGGTTCCATAAACCATATAGTTAAAAGTTCTAGTTGTGTAATCAATGAGAACATTATTTGAATCCTAGATTTTCCTGCAATAGCTGTGTAACATTGGGCAAATAACTTGATCTCATTACATTTAATATAATTATCTGTAATGGGAATAAAAATGTTATCTTTTCTCTTAGTGTCAAGGTTGTTGTTGTTCAGTCACAGCTAACTGCTACTGCTAAGTCGCTTCAGTCGTGTCTGACTCTGTGCGACCCCATAGATGGCAGCCCACCAGGCTCCGCCGTCCCTGGGATTCTCCAGGCAAGAACACTGGAGTGGGTTACCATTTCCTTCTCCAATGCATGAAAGTGAAAAGTGAAAGTGAAGTTGCTCAGTCGTGTCCGACTCTTCGCGACCCCATGGATTGCAGCTACCAGGCTCCTCTGTCCATGGGATTTTCCAGACAAGAGTACTGGAGTGGGGTGCAACTCTGAGACCTCATGGACTGCAACGTGCCAGGCTTCTCTGTCTTCCACTGTCTCCTGGAGTTTGCTCAAATTCATGTCCATTGAGTCGGTGATGCTGTCTAATCATCTCATCCTCTGCTTCCCCATAATTATTTTGCCTTTCAATCTTTCCTAGCATCAGGGTCTTTATCAATGAGTTTGGTCTTTACATCAGGTGCCCAAAGTGTTTGTCCAACTCTTTGTGACTGCATGAACTATAGCCCACCAGACTCCTCCATCCATGGAATTTTCCAGGCAAAAATACTGCTTAGAACAGAACAATTCCGGAGTAGATTGCACTCAGTGGATATTATCTACTGTATTTATTAGTATCTGTGTTGTAATATGTTTGCTTGTTAGACAATCTGAATTATAATATATTAAAAAATGAACAATATAGCGTGTGTAACTGTAACCTTGGTGGCTAACACAGTACTTGGCACATAGTAAATCCTCTGTACATAATAGTTAAATAATTGAAGAAGTGAATGCATAGATATAAGCTAGACTTCATCTATACCTATTAAAGTATATTTTAACCAAACATTTTTTGATTAAACTGTTTTGATTAACTGTTCAATTTACTAGAGGTAAAATTGATATTTAAATTAGAAAGCAGTTTTATGGAAATTATATAATTCTCATTTTAATCTACGTGATCAATCCATGCTTTATCAGGGATAAAACTACTACGGAGGCTTTATTAAACACAGGTTGTATACAGCTCTGAAGATTAACTCTGTATAAAAACTCTATATATGGTGTTTTTGAACATCATTTTTCAACCTGAAAATTAAATTTCTGCATAAAATATACTAAAACAAAAATTGGAAGTCATAAAATTCCATAATTTCTGAGGAGAACTTGTATAACTTTTATGTTAGCTTTTTATGGAAGGTAGTTTAGCATTTATGGTTATCAAAAACATAATGGTGATAGCTGCTTTATTTGGAGTAGATTTTGGACTCAATCCAGTCTATCTACAATTTCTATAAAAGCAGTTAAAATTGCTACCATTGCAATCGCTTGACTACAGTCCCATTATAATGAGATTAACATAAAATGTCTTGAGAAACATTTCAAAGTTATACATTTTACAGAGTAATACTATGTGTAGCTGTTAGTCACTAAAGAAATACTGTGCTAACCAGCAACATTAGAATTGGGTTTTCTCCATTAGAGCTTAAGGAGTTGTTAACTAAATATGCTAGTTTTATCTCATTCAATGGCTAAATGCAAGCCTGAAACTAACTTGACAATATCAATAATTCAGAAAACAATGCAGTAATATATTTAGAAGATGTGTTACTTTAAAGTTAAGTTTTTTATTTTCGAGTAAAAAAAATTAAATATTGAATATGTTAGATTAAAACTGTATGATTTAAAATCAAAGCCATTCATGTGGAGGGGAAGAGTCAAACAAGAGAGATGAGAAGATTAGAAAAAAGAAAATAAGACTACTGGAAAGAGAAAGCTAGTCATAGGCTTTGGAAGGGAAATAGTAGAAATTAGACCAAGAACAGTTACTTGTCTTGTTTTCCTTGCCTAATATTTTATGTGGAAGAAGGAAAAAAAAAGCCAAGAGATGAATAAAGGGTTAGATGAATATTAACATAGCTTGGATAAAGGCTTTGCTACAATTTGAAGACTGTTTCAGGTAAACAGGTAGAAAAAAAGAGGAGACTAATGAATGATTTGGTGTTAAGGGGGAAGTGAGGCAAACCCAAGGCCTGTTCAAAATCCACATAACAGTGCCAAAGTATTGTCTCTTCTATTAAGTGGGACTTAATTAACAGGGAAAGAAACCTGAAGTTGGCTGTTGCTAAATACCTTAGAAACTATAGGGAATTCTTTAAACCTGCAGCTAGTTATATAATTGCAAAAGAATAAGTCTGCATATTTTGACAAATATTCACATATATTAAGATGTGATGAAGCCTGGGAGTATGAGTGGTTCAATTGAAAATGATTTTAATAGTTGAAAAATTGTAAGGAATTCTTAGTTTAAAATATTACACGTGTACCCCAATGTTCATTGCAGCACTGTTTATAATAGCCAGGACATGGAAGCAACCTAGATGTCCATCAACAGATGAATGGATAAGAAAGCTGTGGTACATATACACAATGGAGTATTACTCAGCCATTAAAAAGAATACATTTGAATCAGTTCTAATGAGGTGGATGAAACTGGAGCCTATTATACAGAGTGAAGTAAGCCAGAAGGAAAAACACCAATACAGTATACTAACGCATATATATGGAATTTAGAAAGATGATAACAATAACCCTGTGTACGAGACAGCAAAAGTGACGCTGATGTGTGGAACAGTCTTATGGAATCTGTGGGAGAGGGAGAGGGTGGGAAGATTTGGGAGAATGGCATTGAAACATGTAAAATATAATGTATGAAACGAGATGCCAGTCCAGGTTCAACGCACAATACTGGATGCTTGGGGCTAGTGCACTGGGACGACCCAGAGGGATGGTATGGGGAGGGAGGAGGGAGGAGGGTTCAGGATGGGGAGCACATGTATACCTGTGATGGATTCATTTTGATATTTGGCAAAACTAATACAATTATGTAAAGTTTAAAAATAAAATAAAATTAAAAAAAAAATAAAATAAAATATTATTAAGAATGCTGCTGCTGCTTCTAAGTCGCTTCAGTCGTGTCCGACTGTGCAACCCCATAGACGGCAGCCCACCAGGCTCTCCTGTCCCTGGGATTCTCCAGGGAAGAACACTGGAGTGTGTTGCCATTTCCTTCTCCACTGCATGAAAGTGAAAAGTGAAAGTGAAATCGTTCAGTCGTGTTCCACTCTTAGCGACCCCATGGACTGCAGCCCTACCAGGCTCCTCTGTCCATGGGATTTTCCAGGCAAGAGTACTGGAGAGGGGTGCCATTGCCTTCTCCGATTATTAAGATAAATAACTTGAAAAAAAGAGCAAGTTAGAACATTACTTACAGCATGCTGTGCTCAGTGTCTTCACTTATGTCTTGACTCTTTGTGACCCCATGGACTGTACCCTGCCAGGCTCCTCTGTCCGTGGGATTTTTCCAGGCAAGAATACTGGACTGAGTAGCCATTCCTTCCTCCAGGGTATCTTCCTGACCCAGGGATCAAACCTCAGTCTCCTGTGCCTCCTGCATTATAGGTGGATTCTTTACTACTGAGCCACCAAGGAAGCACTCTTCACTGGGGAGCCATCTACTTACAGCATAAATTAAAGTTATTTTGTATTTAAAAAATATTAGCAACAAATATAGATGAAGATTTATCCAGGTTGGAACAGAATTTTCTAAGCACAAAAACTCTGGTAAATACTGCAAGGAAATTTTGGTAAATATATACTAAAAAATACTAATGATATATATTTTTCAATGACTGAATTGATACTGATTTTATTGAATATTAAACATTTTTCTTGTGGTTTAGCTGCTACATCATATCCAACTCTTGGCTCTTCTGTCCAGGCAAGAATACTGGAGTGGGTTGCCACTTCCTTCTCCAGGGGATATTCCCAAACCAGGGATTGAACCTGTGTCTTCTGCACTGCAGGCAGATTCTTTACTGCTGAGTCACTGGAGAAGCCCAAATATATTTTATTTCATTTTTTATAAAGAGTTGAAACATCATGTAAATTGATAGAATGTGTTGAGGATAACTGACCAATTTTGAATTCACCCTGGGCAAATTAAAGCCTGTTTTCTTTATCAATAATAATATTATGAGAATACCTCAAAAATGATTTCCAGACAAAAATTAAAGAGGAAATAAAAATCTAGAAAAGGAAGAAATTTCTTTGTTGGTGTTGTCATTGAGTCACTAAGTCATGTCCGATGCTGAAACCCTATGAACTGCAGCATGCTGTTCATGGGGCCAGGCTCCTCTGTCCTTCACTATCTTGCAGAGTTTGCTCAGATTCATGTCCATTGTGTTGGTGGTGTCATCCAATTATCTCATCCTCTGCCACCCCCTTCTCCTTTTGCCTTTGATCTTTCCCAGCATCAAGGGCTTTTGCAATGAGTCGGCTCTTCACAACAGATGGCCAAAGTACTGGAACTTCAGCTTCAGCATCAGTCCTTCCGATAAATATTTAGGGTTGAATTTCATTATGATTGACTAGTCTGATCTGCATGGGACTCTCAAGAGTCATCTTCGGCACAACAATTCAAAAGCATCAGCTCTTCATCCCTCAGTCTTCTTCATCTCAGTCAAATATGTCAATGTTAAATGTGATAAAGACAGAAATTGTCAGCACCCATATGTAACCTTACGACTGAAGTGACTTAGCAGCAGCAGCATATGTAACCTTATGGCCTTTAATTTTAGTGTGCTCTAGGTAATTTCTAACTGTGCATATTTGTATCTTTGTGGATGATATTCTCTTTTTTTAAGGAGGTCTCTCTTCTTATACATGAAGCAGACCAGAAGTACAATGGAATTAACAACTAACAGTCTTCAAAATATGAAATATGAAAATTAATGTTAATAGTCCAGGTCCCTTGACCCTTAAGAGGAATAACACAATTTTATACCATTTTCCCAACTGTTTTCTGTAGGATATAGTTTCAGTTGCCCATGGCAGTAAGGGACTTAATGATACATTGTTGTTTATTTTCCTTTTTATACATTAATTTCCATTCCCCTGCTGGATTGCCCTTGGATATTATCTCTGGCTCTGAATCTATGGAAAGTCACAAGAAAAGAGTTTGTGCCAGAACTTCTCCTAAAAGTAAATTTTTAGGATAGAATTTTGAGTTGGATTCTGGGCTGGCCAGATGGGAAAGACATTTAAGTTATTGGTAAGTGAGGTGATGATACTGTACTTGCCCTGGCATATTTTAGCAGCAGAATTACTGAGACCTTCATCTGTGGAGATCTGGCATATGATACATGTAGGAGATACACTGGTTTAATTAATGTTTCTAGAATTTAAGAGATGAGGTGGCAATAGTAATGATAAGGTCTGAAGAGTTGGTTGGTCGCATACTGTTGACACTATAAATGTGCTGAAGGAAGGGAATGTCAGGCTTCTGTTACTTATCCTTCAGTTGGACATCATGGTGAGAAAGCCAAAAGCCTTGGTGACAACATTCTAAAAGACCTTTATTTACAAAAGTAGAGATCAGATTGGCCAGAGAACAAAACCCAATATATGAACTATGACAGTATCAAGAAACTGCTTAATTCACAGTTTCAGCATGCCTTTAAGACTAAAATCAGAACATTATCAGGGAAAAAGCAGAGTCTTAGGATTTGAAATGGAGCCATTTAGGTGCATGCACTTGAAGACTTTAAATGCTGAGATCTCCTCAATATATTGGCCTCTCAGAAGTGGTTCTCTCTTTACTTGAAGAGATAGTCTCCTCTAGCCTGCAGATTATGCAAACTCTTACCTGAAGAAGGAGATTTCCTAAAGAATATCCATACTTCCTCTCATGGCTTCTGGGTCTACAAAGCAGCGAGGAGTAAACAAAAGCCAGTTGTAGAAGTACTCTTTCTGCTTTGGTAGAAAATATATTCATGGAAAGAACTGAAAGACCTAAGGCATATATGGCAGGAACTTTGAGAAAATATCCTAGAATGGATCTTAAGGTTGCTGACCTGGGGCTAAGAGTGTTATGGTAGATAAGGGGAACTTCCCTAATATGGTGTAATTCATGTGTGTGTCAGAATTGGTTTCCTGGTGAAGATACTTGGAGACAATCCTAATGTAATCTGTGATGTCTACCTAAAATTTAGGAAGAATGATGACCTACAGCAAATGAGGTTTTGAAGAATTGTCTTGACAGAATGAAGAAGCAGCCAACAGACTCAGAAGAAGCAGTCAACAGAAAAGTGGGCAGACTTAAATGGATTTGTTTATCAGGTTAGAGAATCCAGCATCTGTGTATCCTGTTGTTGTCGCTGCTGTTCTCTGACTCTTTGTCTCCCTATGGACTGCAGCATCCCAGGCTTCCTGTTCTTCACTATCTCCTGGAGTTTGCTCAAACTCATATCCATTGAGTCATTGATGTTATCCAACCATCTAATCATCTGCTGCCCCCTTCTCCTCCTGCCCTCAATCTTCCCCAACATCAGGGTCTTTTCCAATGAATTGGCTTTTTGCACCAGGTGGTCAAAGTATTGGAACTTCTATTTCTTTCAGCAACAGTCCTTCCAATGAATATTGAGGGTTGATTTCCTTTAGAATTGACTGGTTTAGTCTCCTTGCAGTCCAGGAGCTCTAAAGAGTCTTCTTGAGCACCAAGTTTCAAAAGCAGCAATTCTTAGGATCTCTGCCTTCATTATGGTTCCACTCTCACATCAGTACATGGCTACTGGAAAAAACATAGCTTTGAATATAGAGACCTTTGTCAGCAAAGTGACATCTCTGCTTTTTAAGAAAAGCTATGACCAACCTAGACAGCATATTAAATAGCAGAGACATTACTTTACCAACAAAGGTCCATCTAGTCAAAGCTATGGTTTTTCTAGTAGTCATGTATGATTGTGAGATTTGGACTGTAAAGAAAGCTGGACACTGAAGAATTGATGTTTTTGAACTACAGTGTTGGAGAAGACTCTTGAGAGTCCCTTGGTCTGCAAGGAGATTCAACCAGTCAATCCTAAAGAAAATCAGTCCTGAATATTCATTGAAAGAACTGAAGCTGAAGTGAAACTGCAGTACTTTGGCCACCTCATGTGAAGAACCGACTCATTGGAAAAGACCCTGATGCTGGGAAAGATTGAAGGCAGGAGGAGAAGGGGACGACAGAAGATGAGATGGTTATATGGCATCACCAACGCTATGGACATGAGTATGAGTACAATCCAGGAGTTGGTGATGGACAGGGAAGCCTGGCGTGCTTCAGTCCATAGCGTCACAAAGAGTCGGACAGGACTGAGTGACTGAACTGACCGATAAGTTTGTCATAGCTTTCCAAGGAGCAAGCATCTTTTAATTTCATGGCTGCAGTCCTTGTCTGCAGTGATTTTGGAACCCATGAAAATAAAATGTGTCACTATTTCCACTTTATCCTCTTCTTTTTGCCATATAGTGACAGGACCAAATGCCATGATCTTAGTTTTTTGAATGTTGAGTTTTAACCAGCTTTTTTATTCTCTTCTTTTAACATCATCACGGGGCTCTTTACTTTTTGCTTTCTGCCATTAGAACAATGCACTGGTTCAAAATTAGGAAAGGAATATGTCAAAGCTATATATTGTTAGCCTGCATATTTAAATTACATGCAGAGTACATCTCATGAAATGCCAGGCTGAATGAATCACAAGCTGAAATCAAGATTACTGGGAGAAATATCAATAACCTCAGATATGCAGATGGTACCACTCTAATGTGTTCCCTGAGAGTTTCCAAAGAAATCTTCATTCACTAAATAAAATCAAAAGTTTCAGGGATATGGTCACTGTCAGATATCTTCTCACTGCCAGAGGCAAAATGGACATAATTATCACAGTCTTCATAGTAGTGAATGAGATGGTTGGATGGCATCATCAACTCAATGGACATGAATTTGACTAAACTCCAGGAGTTCGCGATAGACAGGGAGGCCTGGTGTGCTGCAGTACATGGAGTCACAAAGAGTCGGACACGACTGAGTGACTGAACTGAACTGAAATCACAGTAGTAGCTGGGACTACTGACCTCCAGAGACTCAAGGTGGTGGCTATAGTTTTCATGCCCAAATAAGTTCTCAGACATAACCCACTGCTGGAAGGCGTGTTTGGGACTCCTAAGGAAAGCCTCTGCAATACTAAAGTCTGTATATATAGTAGCAGTTCTCTCATAGGGAATACAAAATGCCATCATATCTTCCTCACATAGTGGGGGTGGGAATGTGTGGAGTCTGAGGAATACTGCAAGGTCTATCTCAGTGGCTTAATGAAGTCGATGGCACCATCCTATGTTCATCTACTTAATCCTTGTGGTAAAAATGAAATAAAATATACATAACAGCTTTCAAAACCCTGAAATTAGTTATCTGTTTTGTCCAGAAAGATTTATAATGGTAGAAAAGTGAAAGTAGAAACTCTTGAAACTAGACTTTGGCCAAGACAGAAAATCAGAACCAATAACATAACTCAAGTGGAATAGCAGATACCAGTGCCCCAATTAAAGACTTAAAGAATGTAGTATGATTGACAGAGAAGCCTGGCAGGCTACAGTGCATGGGATCACAAAAATTTGGATTTGATTGATCACACATGCACACACACACACATGAGAGAAATGCCCACCGCATGACTAAGCATTGATTATTATTATATTTTTAATCATATACATGGGAGTTATTTAATTGTTAATAAGATCTCATACTTTTGTAGATGTGAAATAAAAATTTCAATTTCTCATTCTATATGTGTTATAAGTTACTGAGTAATAATAAGGTTTCTAATCAAAGGCATTATTTTTAACTGCTGTTGAAGTGAAGTACAAAATGTGTGGATTCGAGTTAAGTGCCATTTTTGAATATAGAAAATATTTTTCCATTTGTTGTATTTGAATATATAAAAATGTGGTACATGAATTTGGAAGTGTTTCTGTAAGGAGTTAGACTAAAATAGATTGTAAAAATGATCAGTCTTTTATTCTGAAGACCCCAAAGTTTCTTATCTTTAGGTGACCTAAAAGCCAATTATTTTATATGCAAGAACCAGTGCAAATGACTAATAGAGGGCCATTGTATTGGGATGTATATTACAGCTGCATTTTACCTTCTTGCAGAGTTCTTAAAGAAAGTACTATAATGTGCATTGCCCACATACAGGAAAAATGCATACTTCTATTCTTAGATGAGTGTTTCATAAAAGCTCTTTATTTTTTTCTTTCTTGGAATAGCTTGTGGTGGCTGCACTCCAGATCAATTATGGGTTTAATGGTCAACTAGGCTAAAATATGTCATATGCAATTTTCAAAAGTTTCTCTTTGTTTCTTAAGGTGATATGTTAAAAATGGTGTCTGTTATACATGCAAAACCTATATGATATGAGCAACAGTTGATCAGATAAAGAACATTTTTACTGGCACAAAGACAGAAATATAGATCAATGGAAAAAAATAGAAAGCCCAGAGATAAATCCACACACGTATGGACACCTTATCTTTGACACAGGAAGCAAGAATATACAATGGATTAAAGACAATCTCTTTAACAAGCGGTGCTGGGAAAACTGGTCAACCACTTGTAAAAGACTGAAACTAGACCACTTTCTAACATCATACACAAAAATAAACTCAAAATGGATTAAAGATCTAAACGTAAGACCAGAAACTATAAAACTCCTAGAGGAGAACATAGGCAAAACACTCTCTGACATACATCACAGCAGGATCCTCTATGACCCACCTCCCAGAATATTGGAAATAAAAGCAAAAATAAACAAATGGGACCTGATTAAACTTAAAAGCTTCTGCACAACAAAGGAAACTATAAGCAAGGTGAAAAGACAGCCTTCAGAATGGGAGAAAATAATAGCAAATGAAGCAACTACAAAAAATTAATCTCAAAAATATACAAGCAACTCCTACAGCTCAACTCCAGAAAAATAAATGACCCAATCAAAAAATGGGCCAAAGAACTAAATAGACATTTCTCCAAAGAAGACATACAGATGGCTAACAAACACATGAAAAGATGCTCAACAGCACTCATTATGCTGTTCATAATGCATATGCATTATGCATATGCAAATCAAAACCACTATGAGGTACCATTTCACACCAGTCAGAATGGCTGCGATCCAAAAGTCTACAAGCAATAAATGCTGGAGAGGGTGTGGAGAAAAGGGAACCCTCTTACACTGTTGGTGGGAATGCAAACTAGTACAGCCACTATGGAGAACAGTGTGGAGATTCCTTAAAAAACTGGAAATAAAACTGCCTTATGATCCAGCAATCCCACTGCTGGGCATACACACTGAGGAAACCAGAATTGAAAGAGACACGTGTACCCCAATGTTCATCACAGCACTGTTTATAATAGCCAGGACATGGAAGCAACCTAGATGTCCATCAGCAGATGAGTGGATAAGAAAGCAGTGGTACATATACACAATGGAGTATTACTCAGCCATTAAAAAGAATACATTTGAATCAGTTCTAATGAGGTGGATGAAACTGGAGCCTATTATACAGCGTGAAGTAAGCCAGAAAGAAAAACACCAATATACTGACTATATATATATAACTTTATAACTATAGTTATATAGTTATAACTATATAACTATATATGTATAACTATATATAACTATATATATATGTAACTATATAACTAACCAGTATACTAATGCATATATATGGAATTTAGAAAGATGGTAAGAATAACCCTGTATACGAGACAGCAAAAGAGACACTGATGTATAGAACAGTCTTTTGGACTCTGTGGGAGAGGGAGAGGGTGGGATGATTTGGGAGAATGGCATTGAAATATGTATAATATCATATATGAAATGAGTCGCTAGTCCAGATTTGATGCACGATATTGGATGCTTGGGGCTGGTGCACTGGGATGACCCAGAGGGATGGTATGGGGAAAGAGCAGGGAGGAGGGTTCAGGATGGGGAACACATGTATACCTGTGGCGGATTCATTTTGATATATGGCAAAACCAATACAATATTGTAAAGTTTGAAAATAAAATAAAAATTTAAAAAAAAAGAACATTTTTACAGACGTGATTGGTTGCTCAGTACTTCCCTTCCTCTTTTCCAACAGAGACCTCCTTTGTGTTAAGTGACTATCTTTCCATTACAGCGCTTCACTCATCAGAGGAAGCTGAGCCTCCACCAGATCCACATGAGAGCTCAGTATTTTTAAAGTAAGCTCACCCATCTTGTTAGCGTTGAGATGTAATCAAATCCTGGTCAGTAAAATATAAGGACAGCTCTGCTTAGAGTGGCTGGGGATAGTTTTCTTGTCTCTAGAGAAAACCACAGGAAGCAATGTTTTCCTACCTTACCCGACCCTGGGTGTTGAAACCTGGAAGAATTTTAGCTATTTTGGAACAATTTTAAAGATTTAGTCAATACAGAGGATGGCAGATAGGATAAATGTAAATGTCAATCAACTGTGAAGCCTACCATACTTTATATTCTTCTTCTTTTCTTTTTTTTTTTTTTTTGCTGTAAGTATGTACATTAGGAATTAAAAAAAAAAAAGGACAAACTTAATAGAATAAGAAAGAATGGAGGGTTGCCAAGAGCTTAAATTTAAGAGAAATGAGATGTTTGTCAAAGGGTATAATCTTCAAGTTATAAAACAAGCAAGTTTTGGGAATCTAATACACACCATGGAGATTATAATTTATAATACTACCCTACACACTTGGAAATTTCTTTATATATATATATATATATATATATATATATATATATATATATATATCCTCCCTTTTGAAACTCCCTCCCATCTCCCTCCCCATGCCACCCCTGTATATCAATATAGAGCAACTGTTTGAGTTTCCTTAGACATACAGCAAATTCCTGTTGGCTACCTATTTTACATGTGGTAATGCAAGTTTCCATGTTACTCCTTCCATACATCTCATCCACTCCTTCCCTTTCCTCAGGTCCATAAGGTCAACTAGGTGATATGTTAAAAATGGTGTCTGTTATACATGCAAAACCTATATGATATGAGCAAGAGTTGATCAGATAAAGAACATTTTTACAGACATGATTGGTTGCTCAGTACTTCCCTTCCTCATTTCTAATAGAGCCTTCCTTTGTGTTAAATGACTATCTTTCCATCACAGCGCTTCACTCATCAGAGGAAGCTGAGCCTCCACCAGATCCACATGGAGAAGACTCTTGAGAGTCCCTTGGACTGCAAGGAGATCCAACCAGTCCATCCTAAAGGAGATCAGTCCGGGGTGTTCATTGGAAGGACTGATGTTGAAGGTGAAACTCCAATACTTTGGCCACCTGTGCGAAGAACTGAATCATTGGAAAAGACTCTGATGCTGGGATAGATTGAGTCTATTCCTTTTGTCTATTTCTCCATTCAGTTTAGTTCAGTTCATTTCAGTCACTCAGTCATTTCCAACTCTTTGTGACCCCATGGACCACAGCACGCCAGGCCTCCCTGTCCATCACCAACTCCCGGAGTTCACCCAAACCCATGTCCATTGAGTTCGTGATGCTCTCCAACCATCTCATCCTCTGTCGTCCCCTTCTCCTGCCCTCAATCTTTCCCAGCACCAGAGTCTTTTCCAATGAGTCAGCTCTTTGCATAGGTGGCCAAAGTACAACTTCACTCTGTATAATAGGTTCCAGGTTCATCCATCTCATCAGAACTGACTCACATGTGTACCTTTTTATGGCTGGGTAATATTCCATTGTGTATATGTCCCTTTTCTTTATCCTTTCATCTGTTGATGGACATCTTGGTTGTTTTCGTGTTCTAGCTATTGTAAATAGTGCTGCAATGAACAATGGGATTCATGTGCCTTTTTGAACCCTTGTTTCCTCAGGGTATATGACTAGGAGTGGGATTTCTGGGTCATATGGTGTTTTTCTTCCTAGTTTTTTAAGGACTCTCCATACCGTCTTCCACAGTGGTTGCATCAATTTACATTCCCACCAACAGTGCAATAGCATTCCCTTCTCTCCACACCCTCTCCAACATTTATTGCTTGTAGACTTTTTGATGATTGCCATTCTGACCTGTGTGAGGTGATATTTCATTGTGGTTTTGATTTATATTTATTAATGAGCAATATCGAGCATCTTTTCATGTGTTTGTTAACCATCTGTATGTCTTTTTTTGGAGAAATGTCTGTTTAGGTCTTTTTTCCCCACTTTTTGATTGGGTTATTTGTTTTCCTGGTATTGAGTTGTATGAGCCACTTGTATATTTTGGAAATTAACCCTTTGTCAATTGTTTCATTTGCTATTATTTTCTCCCATTCTGAGGGTTGTTTTCTCACCTTGCTTATAGTTTCCTTTGCTGTGCAAAACCTTTTAATAAGGTCCCACTTGTTTACTTTTGTTTTTATTTCCATTACTCTAGGAAGTGGGTCATGGAGGACCTATCTTTGATTTATGTCATCAAGTGTTCTGTCTATGTTTTCCTCTGAGTTTTATAGTTTCTGGTCTTACATTTAGGTCTTTAATCCATTTTGAGTTTTTCTTTGTGTTTGGCATTAGGAAGTGTTCTAATTTCATTCTTTTACATGTAGCTCTCCAGTTTTCCCAGCATCATTTATTGAAGAGGCTGTCTTTGCCCCATTGCATATTCTTGCCTCTTTTGTCAAAAATAATGTACCCATAGGTGCATGGGTTTATTTCTGGGCTTTCTATCTTGTTCCGTTTGTCTATATTTCTGTTTTTGTGCCAGTACCATACTGTCTTGATGATTGTAGTTTTGCAGTACAATCTGAAGTCAGGAATTTTGATTCCTCCAGTTCCATTCTTCTTTCTCAAGACTGCTTTAGCTATTCAGGGTCTTTTCTTTTTCGATATAAATTGTGAAATTTTCCTTCTAGTTCTGTGAAAAATGCCATTGGTAACTTGATAGGGACTGCATTGAATCTGTAGATTACATTTGGTAGTATAATCATTTTCACAATATTGATTCTTCCTACCCAGGAACATGGAATATCTCTCCATCTATTTATGCCATCTTTGATTTCTTTCATTAGTGTGCACATAATTTTCTGTGCACAGTTCTTTTGTCTCCAAATGAAAATTTATTCCTAGATATTTAATTCTTTTTGTTGCAATGATGAATATGATTGATTCTTTAATTGCTCATTCTGATTTTTCATTGTTAGTATATAGAAATGCAAGTGATTTCTGTGTATTATTTTGCATCCTGAAGCTTTGCTAAATTCACTGATTAGCTTTAGTAATTTTCTGATACTATCTTCAGGGTTTTCTATGTACAGTATCATGTCATCTGCAAACAGGGAGAGCTTTACTTCTTTTCTGATATTGATTCCTTTTCTTTCTGTCTCTTCTCTGATTGCTGTAGTTAGGACTGCCAGAGCTATGTTGAATAATAGTGGTGAGAGTGGACACCCTGGTCTTGTTCCTGATCTTAGGGAGAATGCTTTCAATTTATCACCATTGAGAATAATGTTTGCTGTTAAGCTTATCATACCTTTAATATGTTAAGGTAGGTTCCTCCTATGCCCATTTTTTGAAGAGTTTTAAATCATAAATGGGTGCTGACTTTTGTTAAAGTTTTTTTTTTTTTTTTTTGCATCTATTGAGATGATCATGGTTTTTAGCTTTCGATTTGTTAATATGGTGTATCACACTGATTGGTTTACATATATTGAAGAATCCTTGCATTCCTGGAATAAACCTAACTTGATCATGGTGTATGAGCTTTTTGATGTGTTGCTGATTTCTGTTCGCTAAAGTTTTGTTGAGGATAGTTTTGCATTTATGTTCATCAGTGATATTGACCTTTAGTTTTCTTTTATTGTGTTGTCTTTGTCTGGTTTTGGTATCAGGGCGATGGTGGCCTCATAGGGTGAGTTTGGAAGTGTTCCTTCCTCTTCAATTTTTTGAAAGAGTTTTAGAAGGATAGGCATTAACTCTTCTCTAAATGTTTGATGGAATTCTCCTGTGAAACCATCTGGTCCTGTGCTTCTGTTATTTTGGGAGATTTTTTTATCACAGCTTCAAATTCAGTGCTTGTAATTGGGTTATCCATAATTTCTATCTCTTCCTGGTTCGGTCTTGGAAGATTTAATTTTTCTAAGAATCTGTCCTTTGATTGAACTTTTCTAAGAATGTATTCTTTATTAATTGATTAATTTAATTGGAGTATAATTGCTTTTCAATATTTTGTTAGTTTCTGCTCTACAACAACATAAATATGTATACATATATCTGGAGAATAAAATGGCAACCCATTCCATTATTCTTGCCTGGAGAACCCCACTGATAGAGAAGCCTGGCAAGCTAGAGTCTATGGGGTCACAACAGAGTTGAACACAACTGAGTGGCTAAACAACAACAATACATCAATATATATATCACCTCATTCTTGATCCTCCTTCCCCCTCTTTCCCATCCCTTCAGATCATCACAGAGCACTGGACTGAGCTCCCGGTGCTAAAGAGCAGTTTCCCACCAGCTATCTATTTTACACATGATAGTGTATATATGTTAATGCTATTCTCTCAATTTGTTCCACCCCTCCTTACCCCCACTGTATCCACAAGTCCATTCTCTGCATCTGCATCTCTATTTCTGCCCTGCAAATAGGCTCCTCAGTACCATTTTTCTAGATTCTGCATATATATGTTAACATGATATTTGTTTTTCTCTCTTTGACTTACTTCACTATTACAGACTTTAGGTTCATCCACGTCATTACAAATCACCCAATTTCATTCCTTTTTTGGCTGGGTAATATTACATTGTGTATACGTACCACATCCTTTTTATCTATTCATTTTGTTCATGGACATATAGATTGTGAAGCTTACCATATTTTCAATGTTTGCAAGGTAATATATTTCCTTATTGGAGAAGACAATGGCACCCCACTCCAGTACTCTTGCCTGGAAAATCACATGGATGGAGGAGCCTGGTGGGCTGCAGTCCATGGGGTCGTGAAGAGTCGGACACGACTGAACAACTTCACTTTCACTTTTCACTTTCACTGGAGAAGGAAATGGTAACCCACTCCAGTGTTCTTGCCTGGAGAACCCCAGGGACGAGGGAGCCTGGTGGGCTGCCGTCTATGGGGTCGCACAGAGTTGGACACAACTGAAGCGACTTAGCAGCAGCATATTTCCTTATAATAAAGTTAGTTTGATTTTAGTTGTTTGCTTCTACTTGTAGCTTAAAAAGTCTTGCATGTAACATACAATACTCCTTTTATGGCCCATCCTTCCTTTCTATTCTTTCATGTCTTCCATGTGTTTATGCTTCATTTCCAGAATCAACAGTCTTTTAATAGTATTACATATAGATTAAGGAATTAAAAAATTCATATCAGGAATCTTAGAACCTGATATTTTCCAGGACTCTTTTTCCTCTTTGAAAAACAGTGAGATACAGCTCATTAATAACTATAACTACTAATTATTGACCTTGTGCTAAGTCACTTCAGTTGTTTCTGACTCTCTGTGACCCTATGAACTGTAGCCCTCCAGGCTTCCCTGTCCATGGGATTCTCCAAGCAAGAATACTGGACTAGGTTGCCATGCCCTCCTTGAGGGAATACTTATGGTACATGGATTCCTTTTACCATAAAATGTGCTAGATTTTTTTCACATATTACTTTTATTTGAAGCTTGCAAATTTATGATTCGTGTTATTTACTTTATGCAAATTAAGAAACCAAAATTCATAGAGGAAGCAACTTATTCAAAGTTAACCAGAGCATTGAATGGAAGATCCAGGGTTTAAAAACTGTCTCTCTCACTCTGAAGCCCTTATCATGTCCTCAATATGATCAATTGAGCCAAAGAGAGAATCCAGCACAAATTATTTGTCATCTGGAATTCTCATTATTTATTTTGGTAGTTAGAAAAATATTCTGTTACCCATTTTAGGGGAAATTAAAGCATACTCCCCTTCTGTGGCAAACATGATAGTGTGATTATATTATTCATGTTTTACAGCAATAATGTTGTAAAACAAATAAACCTCAATATTTTAGCAACTTATATCAAGAATTACTTCTTGCTCACATTGGCTTTTTATAAATTTCAAAGAAGGGTGTGATTTGGCTGAGGCAACTCTGTTTTCAGCTGTTGGTGGGATATAGACATAATTTTTTCTATCACTGTCTGGGACTAGCAACCATATGGGGCATGCACACTCTTCCTCAGGCAGGTGTCAGGAAGCATAAAGCTTTCAAGGAATTTATCATGACTTTCTGAGCCTCCAGTGAGAAAAGCCACACTGATGCATTCATACATCAGTGGGTTGGTCCCTGTACTACTTTCGTCGTGGTAGTGGAAGAGAAGGGAAGGGTATTTGCAGAACACCAACATAATCTACCCTAAATATGAGCATATTTTATATATTAGCCACTATGGCTGAAAACTGATGACTCTTCTGAATATAAGTGCAATGGTTTCTTACATTATTATTACTGCTGAAATACATATGCTTGGATTTTTTAAACAATACATGAAAAAATCCTCACAGGGTATAAAATGATACCCACAGCCCTATTTTGCTAAAGAAAGCACTCTATTTTGTTCTTATTTACTTATTCTTTTGAATTTAACTTATTCATTTATATAACTATCTAATCTATTTAAAAATTTGATGTAGTATAATATTAATTCCCAGTTATGAAAAGCAAGACACGTGGATGCTTATACAACCTCATTTCTCCTTTTTTTGTCTTTTAATTTGAACAATAACAACCACAGAAAACCAATTACATATTATACACACATAATTATCTGAGCTCAGAAACTTGCAGTTGTTCTATTTAAGAATAAGTTTTGGTCTGAACTTCCCAGGTGGTGCTAGTAAAGAACCGGCTTGCCAATGCAGAAGATGGAGGAGGTGCAGGTTTGATCCCTGGGTCGGGAAGATCCCCCGTAGGAGGGCATGGCAACCCACTCCAGTATTTTTGCCTGGAGAATCCCACGGACAAAGGAGGTCTCCATAGGGTTACAAAGAGTCAGACATGACTGAAGTGACTTAGCTTGCATGCATAAGTATAGGTTTAATTCACAGTCAGCTCTTCTTAAGTAATAGTACTCTGGTCAGAAAAGCCTGTTCCAATGTCTGGGTGCCTTATTCTCCTCTTTTATTATTCCATATTCAGAACTCTATCTTGTAATTTCCTGTCATAGAACAAAGTCTGAGGGTTTGATCTTTCTGAAGACTCTTCTATTTGACTTGGAATACTTAGCAGGTTGGCACGCTGGTGACAGAGGAGGACCAAGGGTCCCCTTCTAAAACAAGCATAGGCATGATAGTGATTGTCCCTTAGTAAAGCCTCCCAGTGAACAATAATAAAAGAATTCTGAAGCATAGTAGAAAAAGAATCATTTTTTAGAAAACATTCTTTTCTCTTTAGCTACCATGATCAAAAAGGAAACTGTATACCCAGAGGTGGAAGAAATCAACAGAAGTTGTATTAACATTTTCATCTTACCTGTAATTCCTGCTAATGATTTTTTGTTGTTATTGTATGGACAAAGATTCTTTTTTGCCACTGTCCCAGAGAAAATCAACTAAATAACAATTGACTGAAGGAAATTTAACATAAAGGAAATGCTTTTAGCTTACTAACTTGCATGTGATTCCAACTGAAATTCTAAAGGAATGATTCCAAAGTAACATGGCCTATGTGTACATCTGTATTTTCCTTCCAAGTTTTATTGAAAAACAATAGAAAAAGGTAACTGTGTAGTCTTGTTTTGCAAGTAGATATAATGTTTGTGAATTTTGTGATAAATTTCTCAGTAGTTTGCTAAATAGCTCATATTCAATGTCTGACTCATTAAATATAAATATACTATATGATAGGATGTAATTAGTAGAGTCTTCACAAGCCAATTAGATTCCATGTCTAGTATATATCTAAATAATTGTAATTTACTTTCAAATTTTACCTTTAAGATTTTTGTGCTATAGAAATATTTTTTAAAACAAAATATGCCATGTAAATGCAGGCTTTCCAGATGAGTAAATATAAAATAATCTTTGTCAATATTCTTTGATAGAATTTTCATGGTGAACAGTAGAGATTTGTTTATGCATTCACATCCATGCTTCTACTAAATTCATTAAGCAACTTTTCTTAATGCTTTGTAGATATAAGAAACCCCTTAATAAAGAAAAAAAAAGTTAGACATTGTAATTAAATCATCTTATATTTTTGTTTTCATAAAGTTAAACAAAATAAATATTTATTTTTTCATCTTTTCCCAATTTTATAATATTCTGTTTATGATGTATAAGTTAAAACCACAGCTATGTAGAGAATCACTAGGGGAAGACTGTGACATAAAAATAGATTTTAAAGGAATAATCATTTTTGTGTAAGGAGTTTTTGATTGGTGAAATACTTTCACACAGAAAACAATTTAATGATGATACATTCATTTTTTCTTGTAGTAAAGGGTTATTCCTATTAGAGTCAGATATAAACCAGTATTTCCACAGTAGCAGTATTAGAGCTTCCAATTCAAGATTACAGGATTCAAACTTTTACTTTAGGATTTTCCCATAAAACCAAAGGTCATAGCCAGTAGAACAAAGCTTCATTAATTGATGAATTAATGATCTGACTTCTCAGTGGTCTGTTCAAGTTCACAAATTTGTTTCTGCATTACTGCCAAGATTTTTGACAGAAACTACTGATTGCTGTAAAGCTTCCCTTATTAAGAATACATAAATTATAAAGGGAAGAAATATTAGAAAAAATTTAATTGGAATTTTAGCAAATATACTTTTTTTTTAAAGAGAGGTAGTAAAAATGTACTCATCCTACACAGTACTTCAAGCATGTATCTAATTATCTCTAAAATGATTATTCCTGGTTTTTACTCACAATATGGATTTTAATGTATTTCATATATATTAATATTTTTATGTCAGCACTATATAACCAATGGGCTTTCCTAGTGGCTCAGATAGTAAAGAATCTGCCTGCAATGCAGGAGACCTGGGCTCCATCCCTGGGTTGGGAAGATCCCCTGGAGTAGGGAATGGCTACCTACTCCAGTATCCTGGTCTGGAGAATTCCATGGACAGATGAGCCTAACAGGTTCAGTCCTACAGCCCATGGGATTGCAGATAGTCAGACACGACTGAGCAACCCTCACTTCACTTCACATATAACCAATACATATTCAAGCATGGTTCACCATATACTTGTCTCTTTGTTCTGTGATGGTGCTTGCTTGACTTTGATTATTTTTTTGTTCCTATATGTCAAAATGATGGTACAATTAACATCACAGGCAGATTATTGTTGTAGGGGGCTTTCTCACTGTAGAATGTTTAGCAGTATCTCTGCTTTCTACCCATTAGATATGAGTAACAAGAGCCACTCTGCCACACCCCTAATTGTGACAAAACAAGTGTCTCCCCAGACATTGTCAAATATTCTCATGGGAGGAGCAAAATTCCCCTTTTGAGAATCACTGCTAACACACAGATTTTCAAATTTGCCCTGATGCATATCATTTCCTTCCTTTCTCTACATTCATGGAACCAATAACTCATTCGTCACACACTTTATATATATAAAATGTTTGGCTGAAATAGTTGGCTCTGATATGACAGAACTAAGTGAAAGAGAGATTGACCATTTTTTCATTTACATGCCATTTATCTTACCATCAAATTAATTGTCTGCCTATTTAGAATAAAGACATTAAATATTACAAAGTCTAATCGTGTAAACTTTCATTGGGATAAAATTCAAATCATTAATTAGTCGCATCCTTCACCATTACATCTAAAAAATGCAAGTGAAGTAGAGAAAATTATTCTACCATATTTGGAAAGTTTATGACCTTAGGTCTCAGGGAAAAACTAGTTTTAAGTATTGCCTACCATTGATTTCAATGTAGTTAATCCCTACCAGGGCTTCCCTGGTAGCTCAGCTGGTAAAGAATCTGCCTGCAGTGCAGGAGACCCTGTTTCAATTCCTGGATCTGGAAGATCCCTTGGAGAAGGCATTGGCTACCCACTCCAGTATTCTCGGGGTTCTCTGATAGCTCAGATGGTAAAGAATCCACCTGCAATGCAAATGACCTGGGTTCAATCCCTGGGTTGGAAGATCCCCTGGAGGAGGGCATGGCAACCCACTCCAGTATTCTTGCTGGAGAAGCCCATGGACAGAGGAGCCAGGCAGGCTACAGTCCATGGGGTCACAAACAATTGGACAGTAATGAGCGACTAAGCACAGCACAGCAGTCCCTACAAGTTTCACGAGTGCATTTCCATCTTTACAGGTGCTTCTCAGAGTAATTGCTATTTTGTAGGTAATTGCCATTTACATAATTAAGTTAGGAAAGTTAGTAATTTAAAAGATGGCTAGAATTGAGAATTGACATTATGAAGACTGCTACCATCATATGTCTTACAGTTTCTTAAACATCTTTCAGGAATAGGGGAAAATGATGAGAAAATAAGTTATTAAAATAGTAGTCTGATTTCAAAGAGTTTCAACCTTTAAAGTCTAGTAGAATATTATTTGGTAATCTAGTAATTAAGCACTTCATCTCATATGCTGGGACTGATTTTCAAAGAAATCTGCGGTGTATATTAGTACTGTGATTTTATATCTTCGAGGGGTTCAATTGACGGGCACTGTGAACAATAATAGCAGCCCTGCCCATGACTGCCTCTGCATTGGCTTCTGTCTGATAGCGCTCCCCTGTTGTCTTGTGCACCTGTTCTAAATTGGCATCCAAATGCTCTTTTCCCTAAGGCTTCTTTTCAAAATATTTGCTTAGAAAGAAAGTGATGCCTACTCCCAGTTTTGACATTTTGTAATATTCTTACTGAGGTTTGGGGGCATTAAAATGCCCTTTCAGAAGTTATTGAACTGGCCATTCTCTGACTTCTAGGAGTTTACTGTTAATATACCCACCTGGAATATATAATATGGCAAGATATTAGTTAACCTGAGGATGAATTAAAAGTATTGAGATATATATATATATATTTATATATATATATATATAAACAAAAAGTATATGAAATTACACCAATTAAATTTTCAGAGTCCCTGTGGTTTTTCAAAGAGTAGGGTATCTCTATAAATCTAAGAATATACAATTGCAAATAGTGCATAAATAAATGAAGAGGGGCCTATAACACTTAGATCTCAGTAAATGAGACATTCGCCAGTCAAATTAAACTGCTTAAATTGCTTTTGTGTCTAATTTGTACTGAATTTTGCATCTATTCTTTATCAGGCTAACATATTTTCTTTTTTAAAAAAATTGAGAGAGAAATAAAACTAAGATAAATAGGCTTTGTGGACCTAAGACTATCTTTATAATATATATTTATGAGATTATATATATATTATATATATAAACAAATAATTATATATATATATATTTGTTGTTTTAGCCAATCATTTAAAATATCATTTAAGCAATTCAATTAATCCTTTCCTTTAGTCAGTCATCTTTAAAGATATCAAACTTGCCTTGTATTTTGTAGGCTATTGACTTTATTTGCAAATAAGACCAGTTCCACATAGGATGCAAATGTACAGCCAAATATGGTGTACAATTAAGGAAATGCAATTTCAAATATGTTAAAGTATCACCCTTATTATTAAACAAGATGTCAAAAAATCACAACCCAGAGTTATTTATCTGATTTAAAATTCAATTTAGTGAACATGACTTTGAAAAACAAAGATATAATAAAATAGAGCTTAGGGCTATACATTAACTTACTAATGTTTATTCTTGAATAAGCAGGTATAAGTGATCAAACTATCAAAACAATAATCCTCCTAGTGTAGAAGAAGGCCAGTTTGATGGCATTTTAAAATTGCTTGAAAAGAGCGAAGGACAGATGTTGCAATGGAGTACTGAAGATAAATAGAAAGCAGAATGAAGTTTTTGTTCGTAGTTTTAATGAAAAGAAAGTCAGTGTTGACTAAGCAAGATGACTTTTTATTTACTATCTGATGTAGGACATGGTTCAAAGTCCTTATTATGGAATGCAGGGCCCTTTATAAAAAACATTCTTTCTGGCTTCCGCTTTGTAGAAGAGAACTAGGGAATCTATATCCTAACCTTACTTATACACCCTTCCCCCAAATTAATTAACAGGCAGTTAATTCCTGAATGGGGCTTCCCCAGTGGCTCAGTGGTAAAGAATGTAATGTAATGCAATGCAATGTAAGAGATGCAGGGACATGGGTTTGAACCCTAGGTTGGGACGATTCCCTTGGAGGAGAAAATGGCAACTCTTTCCAGTACTCTTGCCTGGGAAATCCCATGGACAGAGCCTGGCAGGCTACATGGACAGAGGATCGTAGTGGGCTAGAGTCTAAAGTGTCACAAAAGACAAACACGACTGAGCATCTGAGCACAAGCAATTCCTGAATGGGGGTAGATATTTACATGATAAAATGTACCTCAATTGTTTATTTTTATTATATATTCTATTACATTTTATTTAATAAGCTTGCATAACTAACAAATAACTTCAGTTCAGCTCAGTTCAGTCACTCAGTCGTGTCCGACTCTTTGTGACTGCATGAATCGCAGCATGCCAGGCCTCCCTGTCCATCACTAACACCCGGAGTTCACTCAAATTCATGTCCATCGAGTCGGTGATGCCATCCAGCCATCTCATCCTCTGTCGTCCCCTTCTCCCCCTCCCCCAGTCCCTCCCAGCATCAGGGTCTTTTCCAACGAGTCAACTCTTTGCATGAGGTGGCCTAAGTAATGGAGTTTCAGAATCAGTCCTTCCAATAAACACCCAGGACTAATCTTTAGAATGGACTGGTTGGATCTCCTTGCAGTTCAAGGGACTCTCAAGAGTCTTCTCCAACACCACAGTTCAAAAGCATCAATTCTTTGGCGGTCAACTTTCTTCACCATCCAACTCTCACATCCATACACGACCACTGGAAAAACCATAGCCTTGACTACAGGGACATTTGTTGGCAAGGTAATATCTTTGCTTTTCAATATACTATCTAAGTTGGTCATAACTTTCCTTCCAAGGAGTAAGTGTCTTTTCATTTCATGGTGGCAATCACCATCTACAGTGATTTTGGAGCCCAAAAAATAAAGTCTGACACTGTTTCCCCATCTACTTCCCATGAAGTGATGGGACAAGATGCCATGATCTTTGTTTTCAGAGTGTTGAGCTTTAAGCCAACTTTTTCACTCTCCTCTTTCACTTTCATCAAGAGGCTTTTTCGTTCCGCATCACTTTCTGCCATAAGGGTGGTGTCATCTGCATTTCTGAGGTTATTGATATTTCTCCCAGCAGTCTTGATTCCAGCTTGTGCTTCTTCCAGCCCAGCATTCCTCATGATGCACTCTCCATATAAGTTAAATAAGCAGGGTGACAAGACAGAGCTTTGACATACTTCTTTTCCATATTGAACCAGTCTGTTGTCCCATGTAAAGTTCTAACTGTTGCTTCCTGACCTGCATATAGGTTTGTCAAGAGGAAGGTCAGGTGGTCTGGTATTCCCATCTCTTTCAGAATTTTCCACGGTTTATTGTGATCCACACAGTCAAAGGCTTTGGCGTAGTCAGTAAAGCAGAAATAGATGTTTTTCTGGAAGCCTCTTGCTTTTTCCATGATCCAGCAGATGTTGGCAATTTGATCTCTGGTTCCTCTGCCTTTTCTAAAATCAGCTTGAACATCTGGAAGTTCCCAGTTCACATATTGCTGAGGCCTGGCTTGGAGAATTTTAAGTATTACTTTACTCGTGTGTGAGATGAGTGCAATTGTGTGGTAGTTTGAGCATTCTTTGGCATTGCCTTTCTTTGAGATTGGAATGAAAACTGACCTTTTCCAGTCCTGTGGCCACTGTTGAGTTTTCCAAATTTGCTGGCATATTGAGTGCAGCACTTTCACAGCATCATCTTTCAGGATTTGAAATAGCTTAACTGAAGTCCCATCACCTCCACTAGCTTTGTTCATAGTGATGCTTCCTAAGGCCCACTTGACTTCACATTCCAAGATGTCTGGCTCTAACTGAGTGATCACATATTTGTGATTATCTGGGTCCTGAAGCTCTTTTTTGTACAATTTCTGTGTATTCTTGCCACCTTTTCTGATTACATTCTGCTTCTGTTAGGTCCATACCATTTCTGTCCTTTATCGAGCCCATCTTTGCATGAAATATTCCCTTGGTATCTCTAATTTTCTTGAAGAGATCTCGAGTCTTTCCCATTCTGTTGTTTTCCTCTATTTCTTTGCATTGATTGTTGAGGAAGTCTTTCTTATCTCTCCTTGCTATTCTTTGGAATTCTGCATTCAAATGTTTATATCTTTCCTTTTCTCCCCTGTCTTTCACTTTTCTTCTTTTCATAGCTATTTGTAAGGCCTCTTCAGACAACCGTTTTGATTTTTTTGCATTTCTTTTCTCTGGGGATGATCTTGATGCCTGTCTCCTGTACAATATCATGAACCATAGTTCATCAGGCACTCTATCGGATCTAATCCCTTAAATTTATTTCTCACTTCAACTGTGTAATCATAAGGGATTTGATTTAGGTCATACCTGAATGGTCTGGTGTTTTTCCCACTTTCTTCAATTTTAGTCTGAATTTGGCAATAAGGAGTTCATGATCTGAGCCACAGTCAGCTCCTGGTCTTGTTTTTGCTGACTGTATACAGCTTTTCCATCTTTGGCTGCAAAGAATATAATCACTCTGATTTCGGTATTGATCATCTGGTGATGTCCATGTGTAGAGTCTTCTCTTGTGTTATTGGAAGAGGGTGTTTTTTATGACCAGTGACTTTTCTTGGCAAAACTCTATTAGCCTTTGTCCCACTTCATTCTGTATTCCAAGGCCAAATTTGCCTGTTACTCCAAGTGTTTCTTGACTTTCTATTTTTGCATTCCAGTCCCCTATAAAAAAAGGACAAATTTTCTGTGTGGTAGTTCTAAAAGGCCTTCATAGAACCGTTCAACTTCAGCTTCTTCAGCATTACTGGTTGGGGCATAGGCTTGGATTACCTTGATATTGAATGGTTTGCCTTTGATCTTTGACAGAGATCATTCTGTTGTTTTTGAAATTGCATCCAAGTACTGCATTTTGGACTCCTTTGTTGACCATGATGACTACTCCATTTCTTCTAAGGGATTCCTGCCCACAGTAGTAGATATAATGGTCATCTGAGTTAAATTCACCCATTCAAGTCCATTTTAGTTCGCTGATTCCTAGAATGTCGACGTTCACTATGCCATCTCCTGTTTGACCACTTCCAATTTGCCTTGATTCATGGACCTGACATTCCAGGTTCCTATGCAATATTGCTCTTTACAGCATTGGACCTTGCTTCTATCACCAGTCCCATCCACAACTGGGTATTGTTTTTGCTTTGGCTCCATACCTTTATTCTTTCTGGAGTTATTTCTTCACTAATCTCCAGTAGCATATTGGGCACCTACCAACCTGGGAGTTCATCTTTCAGTGTCCTACCTTTTTGCCTTTTCATACTGTTCATGGGGTTCTCAAGACAAGAATACTGAAGTGGTTTGCCATTCCCTTCTCCAGTGGACCACATTCTGTCAGACCTCTCCACCATGACCCTCCTGTCCTGGGTGGCCCCACACAGCATGGCTTAGTTTCATTGAGTTAGACAAGGCTGTGGTCCGTGTGATCAGAATGGCTAGTTTTACTTTACTCAAATGGAACCACTCAGGAATTCATGGTTAACTACCTATTGTCCAAAACTCAGAGAACAATAGATAATTGGTATGTGCATAAAATGCACTGGGTAAAAAACAATAATAGTAAGCTCATTTATACTATCGTTGGCACAGGTGCGGCCTAGAGGAGCTACCCCAAGTCCGAGGTCGGGGGCAGTGGCCGAGAGGAGCTACCCCATGTCTGAGGTCAGGGTGGCGGCCGAGTTGACCTACCACACACCAGAGGTCAGGGCAGCAGCTGAGAGGAGCTATCACATGCCCGAGGTTAAGGGAGGCAACCAAGAGGAGCAATCCCACATTCAAGGAGCGGCGGCTGCGCAGGCACAGGAGGGCCGAGAGGAGCTACTCCAGGTTCAAGGTCAGTAGGGGTGGCCATAAGGAAATACCCCTCGTCCAAGGAAAGGAGCAGTAGCTGCGCTTTGCTGGAACAGCCATGAAGAGATACTCCACATCCAAGGTAAGAGAAACCCAAGCAAGACGGTAGGTGTTGCAAGAGGGCATCAGAGGGCAGACACACTGAAACCACAGAAATAACAGGATTTCATAATTTAGACGTGATTTTATACATCAGTGTTTTAGATTTTTACACTAACTTTTTGCTTCTATCTGTGACATACCTATATATGTCACTCTATTCAGAAACATAATTATTTACTGACATTTATCAAAATTTACTGATGTAATATTTCTCACTTGCAGTTTGGCAGTCTTTGCCTTTCCCACATATATAGTCAAGCATTCTTCCTCATTGCCTTATTCTTACTCATTTTCCTGAGAGGAAAAATAATCTAAAAGATGAGTGACTGCTGAGACTTTAATTTTCAAAAGACTATATCCAAAAGGAACAAAATTATATAAAATTTTTGAAAAAAGAAAATTAAGAGACAGGATGCTGTTATTCCTGACAAGGAGCTCCCTCCTCACATTCTCTTTCCATATAACCTAGAGAAGAATAGGATTCCCTGAGCAGAAGAAACATAGAATGAAGCAAGTGGTATTGAATGTTAGAGAAAGGTTCTCTGTACTCTTTTCTTTGGCCAAAGCCTAGATAAACTTTTGATATTCAAGCATAAAAGAGACTTTTTTCTCATTTCCTGTAAAAAAAACCCTTGAGAGATGGTAGGAATGCAGTGATTAGAAAGAAAGTATAATGTCTGCAGCCAAAAGATTCAGAGACTATCCCAAAACTTTGCCTGTAGATACCTTGAAAATAGTCAATTTACTCCAGTAATGAGGAACCAATAAGAACAATGGTCATCTTGGGAGATACTGGCATAGATATTAACAATTGTACAATTATCTATTGAACTTCTATTACATCCCAAATATTTTTATAGATTGTGAGGCATAGCAGCAGTGATCAAAGCACTCAGAATGGTCTGCTTTTGCAGAAATTACATTCTAGTAACAGCTGGGTGGCATTAAGAACCAGATATTCATACCTAACTCCTCAGCATGATGTAAACCTTCCAGAACATGAACTCTCAGGGAAATGAGAATCTGTGTAAGTGGACACAGAGAATGAACTACAATAAAAATGAGACCACACTTGGAGAAGTATGGCAATTAAATTGTTATTGAAAATCAAGAACTATTTTAATTATAATTAACCAAATACCAGAGGAAATCAGTCCTGAATATTCATTGGAAGGACTGATGCTAAAGCTGAAACTCCAATACTTTGACCACTTGATGTGAAGAACTGACTCATTTGAAAACACCCTGATTCTGGGAAAGACTGAAAGTGGGAGGAAACGGGGACGACAGAGGATGAGATGGTTGGATGGCATCACTGACTCTATGGACATGAGTTTGAGTAAGCTTCAGAGTTGGTGATGGGCAGGGAAGCCTGGCATGCTCCAGTCCATGGGGTCTCAAAGAGTCAGACACGACTGAGGGACTGAACTGAACTGAAATACCTGAGTTGTTGGACTCAGCATTATGTCTATTTCTGATTATATGCACTAACATTTTTTAGCTAAAAAGTGTTTAAGACACTTCTGTTACACATTCTTTTATGATGCTGTGATCATTTATTTTGCACATTCAACAAATACAGTGCACAAGGTAGAGAAAGTACAATACATTCTTCCAAAATTTATAAACTTATTTAACTCTTTCAAGAAATAAAGGTGAACATTAAAAATTCATTTATATTCAATCAAAATAAAGATACACACCTCAGATATGCAAATGGTACCTCTCTAATGGCCTAAAGTGAAGCAGAACTAAAGAGCCTCTTGTTGAGGGTGAAAGGGGAGAGTGAAAAAGCTGACTTAAAACTCAACATTCAAAAAATGAAGATCACGGCATCTGGTCCCATCACTCAAGCAAAAAGATGGAAAAAAAGTGGAAGCAGTACAGATTTTATTTTCTTTGGCTCCAAAGTCACTGGAGACAGTGACTGCAGCCACAAAATTAAAATACACTTGCTCCTTGGATAAAAAGCTATGACAAATCTAGACAGCATACTAAAAAGCAGAGACTTCGCTTTACCAACAAAAATCCATATAGTCAAATCTGTGTTTTTTCTGGTAGTGATATAGGCATTTGAAAGTTGGACCATAAAGAAGGTTGCATGCTGAAGAATTAATGTTTTCAAATTGTGATACTGGAGAAGATTCTTGATAGTCCCTTGGACACCAAGAAAATCAAACCTGTCAATCCTAAAGGAAATCAACCCTGAATATTCATTGGAAGACTGATGCTGAAGCTGAAGCTCCCATACCTTGGCTTCCCAATGAGAAAGGCTGACTCACTAGAAAAGACCCTGATGCTGGGGAAAATTTGAAGACAAAAGGAGAAGGGGTGGCAGAGGATGATGATAGCATCACTGACACAATGGACATAAATCTGTGCAAACTCTAGGAGATAGTGAAGGACAGGGAATCCTGGTGTGCTGCAGTCCATGGGGGTCACAAAGAGTCAGATATGACTTAGTGACTGAACAAACAACAAAGAGACACGGCATTCTTCCGGATCACCCTAACCCCAAAATAATAAGTATGATTATCATTTAAGGCACATTACAGTGTAATGAATATTTTATAAATACATTTTTAGATCAGTAAATTTTGTAATTTGGAAACATTGTGTTGTTCTGGAATACTTCTAATTTGGTGAGATCAAATTTTATTTTTACCACAGATAGTATGTTAGTTACTCTCTTTATCAAGGGTTGATATAATATAAAAATGACTGCTTTTAACTAAGATATGATTCACGAACCATAAAATTCTCTATTTTAAAGTACAGAGTTAACTAATTTTTAGTACATATGACAGATTGAGGAATAATCATTTTTATTTTATTACCACTTCAAAAAAGCAACTCTGTATCAATATCAGTCACTCTCCAGTCTTCCCTACTTCTATCCCCAGGCAACCAGTAATCCACTTTCTGTCTCAATGTATTTATCCATTCTGGATATTTTTCATAAATTGAATCATTCAATATATAGGCTTTTGCGACTAACTTCTTTCACATAGGATAATATTATCTAGATCCATTCTTGTTGTGGCATGTATTAGTACTTTCTTTTTTTTTTTTTTTTTGCAGTAAGTTCATTTACTCCATTGTACTGAGATTATGATTTACTTATCTATTCATCAGTTGATTAGCATTTGCATTCTTTCTATTTTTGAGCTACCATAAAGCATGCTGCTATAAACATTTGTGTACAAGTTTTTACATGGGCATGTATTGAATTCCTTTGGGTATGGAACTTAGAGTAAAATCTCTGGATTAAAGGACAACACCATGGTTAACTTTTTGTTCCATGCTGTGTGCTGTGCTAAAGTTGCTTCAGTCATGTCCAACACTTTGGAGTCTATGGGCTTGTAGCCAAGCAGGATCCTCTGTTCATGGGATTCCCTAGGCCAGAATTCTGGAGTGGGTTGCCATGCTGTCCTCTAGGGTATCTTCCCGACCCAGGAATTGAAACTGAGTCTCTTATGTCTCCTGCATTGGCAGGTGGGTTCCTTCCCACTAGCACTATTTGAAATAAAGAAAGTAAAATAGCACTAAGTCGTGTCCACTCTTGTGATCCCATGAACTGTAGCCTGCCAGGCTCCTCTGTCCATGGGATTCTCCAGGCAAGAAAACTAGAGTGGGTTGCCATTTCCTTCTCCTGGGGAACTTCCCAACCCTGGACGTGAACCTGGGTCTCCCGCTTTGCAGGCAGATGCTTTACCAACTGAGCTATGTCGGAAGCACCATTTGAGGAACTGTCAAATTCTTTTCCACTGAAGTTGTACCTTTTTACATTTCTATCAGAAATAGGTCACAGTTTCAATTTTTCCACATGCTCATCAACACCTTGTTTTCCATTTATTTGACTATAGCCATCCTAATGGATATAAAGTGGTATCTAACTGTAATTTTTATTTGCATTTTGCTAACGGCTAAATGTTTATTGACCATTTGTATATCCCTTTGTAGAAATATCTATCTAAATCATTTGCCTATTTTTAAGTGGGTTGTTTGTCTTTTCATTTTGAGATATGAGGTGTTTATATATCCGAATACTAAGCCCTTATTGGATACAGATTTGCCTTTTAAATTTCTTAGCAATGTACTATGATGCACAAAAGATTTTTATTTCAATGAAGTCAAATTTATCTATTTTTATGTTGTTGTTTGTGCTTCTTATGTCCTAAGAAACCATCAGCTATGTAAGATTACAAATATTGACAGGTATATTTTCTCCTGAAATTTTTACAGTTTTAGCAATGATTTTTAGGGTTTTTTTTTTTTTTTTTAAATCAACTTTAAGTTAATGTTGCATGCTGCAGTCCACGGGGTCACAAAGAGTTGGACATGACTGAATGACTGAACTTACTGAACTCAAGTTAATGTTTGTTTATAGTGTGTGGTAGGGATCCGAATTCACTCATTGCATTTTGATATCCAGATATTCTAGAAACATGTGTTGAAGACTATACTATATTCATTGACTGCTTGTGGAACCTTTGTTGAAATAAACTGACCACGGGTTTATCTCTGGAATGTCAGTTCTGTTTAATTTTTTTTTTTTTTTGTCTATCCTTATGCTGGTAATTAAGCTATCTTTTTTTTTTTTAATTTTATTTTATTTTTAAACTTTACATAATTGTATTAGTTTTGCCTATCTTTTTTAAAAATATAAATTTATTTATTTTAATTGGAGGCTAATTACTTTACAGTATTGTATTGGTTTTGCCATACATCAACATGAATCTGCCATGGGTGTACACGTGTTCCCCATCCTGAACCCCCTCCCTCCTCCCTCCCCGTACCATCCCTCTGGGTCATCCCAGTGCACCAGCCCCAAGAACCCTGTATCCTGCATCAAATCTGGACTGGTGATTCGTTTCATATATGATATTATACATATTTCAATGCCATTCTCCCAAATCATCGCACCCTCTCCCTCTCCCACAGAGTCCAAAAGACTGTTCTATACATCTGTGTCTTTTTTGCTGTCTCGCATACAGGGTTATCATTACCATCTTTCTAAATTCCATATATATGCATTAGTATACTGTATTGGTGTTTTTCTTTCTGGCTTTCTTCACTCTGTATAATAGGCTCCAGTTTCATCCACCTCATTAGGACTGATTCAAATGTTTTCTTTTTAATCGCTGAATAATACTCCATTGCGTATATGTACTCTAGTTTTGTAGTTAAGTTTTGAAGCTAAGAAGTATGAGTCTTTCAACTTTGTTCCTTTGCAAAATTGTTTTTGTAAGCCTAGGTTTCCTTGAATTTTCAGGATCAGATTTTCTGTTTATGGAAAAAAAATTGTAGTTGGAATTTTGATAAGGATTGCATTAAAACTGTAGATCAACTTTTGGAATATTGCTGTTTAGTTATATTGTAACTTCCAATCCATAATCAAGGTATTTAAAAAATTTGGGGGTTGTATTTATCTTAACAATAAATACACTCACTATTAACAATAAATAACAATAAAAACTAAAATTTTGTTTCAGTTTTCACTATATGAGTATTGAACTTCTCATGTTAAATTTATTCCTAAGTATTTTATACTTTTTAAAGACAATGCAAGTGGAATTTCATAATTTCATTTTCAAATTATTACTAGTATATCACAATGTAACATATTTTTATATTGATCTTGCATTCTGTAATTTTGCTGAACTTTTTTGTCATTTCTAATAGATTTGTGTGGATTTGGGGAAGTTCCTGTATGTAAGATCATGCCATCTGCAAATAGAGATAATTTTGCTTCATTCTTTATAGTCCATGTACCTTTCCTTTCTTTTTCTTGCTTAACTGTCCTTGTTAAAACCTACAATACATTGTTGAAAAGAGATGGCAGCAGTATTCATCTTTGTCTTCTTTCTGATCTTCAGGGGAAAGCTTTCATTTTTTCACCAGTAAATACAAGTGTGATTTAGCTTTGAGGGAATTCTATTCTAGTATTTTTTAGTTGTGTTTTTTTTTTTTTTGATCATTAAAGTGTTTGGATTTGGATTTTGTCAGAAATTTTATCAGTGTATATTGAGATAATAGTGTTTCTTTCTTTTGAATCTGTAGGATTAATATGGTGTATTTTAGTGATTTGTTTTCTTGTACTGAATCATCCTTGCATTCCTTGGATGAATCTTACTTATCCAAGTTGTATAAACTCTTTCGTATGCTGCAGGATATATGTTGCTAATTCGTTTGGATTTGTTGGGAATTTTTGCTTTTATATAAATAAGTGATATTGGTCTGTAGTTTCTGTTCTTGTAATGTCTCTTAAATTTTGGTATTATAGTAATACTCATTTTTGAAATGGATTAGAATGTATTCTATCCTATTCTATTTCTTAGAAGAATATAAAAAGATTAACATGATTCCTCATAAATATTTAATAGAATTCACTGGTAAAGTCATCTGTCCTCTTAAAAAAAAAGTATGCATCAAGATTTGCACTTTGTGCTATAAATTTCTGAGTTTTGACAAATGTGGAGTATCATGTACCCATCACTAAATTATTACACAGAATAGTTTTATTCTCATAATTTAATTTTCTTCAATTTTTTCAACAGCTTTTCGTCATTCTCCCCAATACTGATATGTTCACTATTTCTATAACTATGCTTTTTGCTATATTTTATATAAACAGCATATTGCCTTTTCAGACTGGTTTCTTTCATTTGACAATATACATTTAAATTACATCCAGATTTTGGCATAGTTTTATTGCTCTTTTGCTTTTATCACTAAATGTCTTTAATAATAATAACTTTCTTATCCTAAGGTTTTATATATATATACACACACATATACCTCCCTGGTAGCTCAGCTGGTAAAGAATCTGTCTGCAATGCAAGAGACCTGAGTTTGATCTCTGGTTTGGGAACATCCCCTGGAGGAGGACATGACAGCCCACTCCTGTATTCTTGCCTGGAGAATCCCATGGACAAAGGAGCCTGGCAGATTACAGTTCCTGAGGTCACAAAGAGTTAGACACGACTGAGTGACTAAGAATGAAACTCTTAAAGAGCCTATAGTTCCAGTAGCCTACATTTCTAAACTTCATTTGAGCTAGCCGTATTTAGCTACTGCTAAATGGATGATTTTGAAAAAAAATTGATGTAGCTATACATGTGTAGGTTTATCTCTCAGTATCAATTTTTAAGTTTGGTACCTAGGAATACCAAACTTGAGTTTGGTATGTAGGAGTGTGATTGCTTCATTCTATGGTATGATTATGTTTACTTCTGTAAGAATATTTTTATTAAAGTGGATGTATCAGGCTTAATTCCCACTATTACTGAGAATTCTCATTGTTCCACAATCTCACTGGTAGGGATTTTTACTTTTTGTGTGTGCTTTGTTTCTGTTGTTGACATTGTTATTTGAATTGGATTTTAGCTATTTTAATATGCCTGTAGTAGTATCTCATTGTGTTTTAATTTGCATTTTCCTAGTCATAAATGATACTGTATGTCTATTTGCAATTTTATATGTTCATTGCAATTTATAAATCCATATATTTTGAGATTTTAAATTTTACTGCTTTTCTGTTGAATTTTAAGAGTTCTTTTATATTTTAGATATGTTTGCTGTTTTTGTCATTCATAAAATTGAGATTAATAATTGTAATCTTCTCACTGGTTTCATTGAAAAAAGACATGCAAAAATTTAGTGGACATATTGCATAAATGCCAAAAAAAAATCTATTTGGCTTGGGACAGCTTTGTTTATATTTTATTTGTCCAAAACCTACCACAAAATATCAATAAAAACAGGTCAAATTAATTAAAAAGCATGTCTGAAATATGTGGGATTAATTTGTTTGGTCACAATTTCCTTCATAGCTCAGTTGGTAAAGAATCTGCTTGCAATGCAGGAGACCCTGGTTTGATTCCTGGGTCAGAAGGATCCCCTGGAGAAGGAATAGGCTACCCACTCCAGTGTTCTTGGGCTTCCCTTGTGGCTCAGCTGGTAAAGAATCCACCCACAGTGTGGAAGACCTGGGTTCAATCCCTGGGTTGGGAAGATCCCTTGGAGAAGGGAGAGGTTACCCACTCCAGTATTCTGGCCTGAAGAATTCCATGGACTGTATAGTTCATGGGGTCTCAAAGAGTTGGATACAACTGAGCGACTTTTACTTTCAACCTTTATATTCACATCAGCTGCTTTGAGCTTAAAAACAGTAAAATTTAAAACAAAATATATGAGCATACATACACATAAACATGCTCTCTCAAATTGCATGTGTGTGCTCAATCATTCAGTCATATCCGACTCTTTGCTCCCATGGACTACAGCCCACAAGACTCCTCTGTCCATGGAATTTTCCAGGCAATACTAGAGTGGGTTCCCATTCCCTTCTCCAGGGGATCTTCCCAATCCAGGGGTTGAACCTGTGTCTCCTGTGTCTCTTGCATTGGCAAATGAATTCTTTACCACTGAGACACCAGGGAAACCCTAGTGGTAGTAGTGAAAGTCATTCAGTTGTGTCCAATTCTTTGAGACCCCACAGACTGTAGCCCACTAGGCTCCTCTGTCCATGGGATTCTCCAGGCAAGAATATTGGAATGGGTTTCCATGCCCTTCTCCAGGGGGACTTCCCAACCCAGGGATAGAACCTGGGTCTCCTGCATTGAAGGCAGATCCTTTACCATCTGAGGTACAGGGAAGTCCTAGTTTTCTACAAAACATTTGTTTTCATTCTTCTATTATGCCAGTTATTTATCATTCTATAATACAAATACTCTATTGATAAAATATTTACTGAAGAAATTTTCACATATTGAAGTATGAGGAAGTCATTCTGGCTTATATTTGATTTGTCTTGAATTTTATGCTAATTAGAATAGCCTGTCTTATGGCCTGGAAACAGACACTCTGTCTTCTTTAACCATTAAAAAAGAAGAAGAAGAATGTATTACCAGGTGTTTTGAAATGAAGAGGAGACGGAAATGCCAACCCACTCCAGTATTCCTGCCTGGAAAAACCCATGGACGGAGAAGCCTGGTAGACTACAGTCCATGGGGTCACAAAGAGTCAGACACGACTGAGCGACTTCACTTTCACTTTTTCCTTTAAATTTGGAGAAGGAAATGGCAACTCATTCCAGCATTCTTGCCTGGAGAATCCCATGGACAGAAGAGCTTGGTGGGCTGCTGTCTTGGGGGTCACAAAGAGCCGGACACAACTGAGTGCCTGAGCACTGAGCACTTGGAATGAAGATAGGGATAAATGCTTCCCCTTCCTTCCTATGATGTCAGTGGTAGTACACCTTCAAAGATGAGGTTACTTTCCCAGACACCAATGTCATGCTTACTCACTGTGTATGTGCTAATATGTTTCTTTTTTAACCTTGAAGAAATGTACTCCTGTCATGTTTGATATTTGTCCTTTGTTCTGATAAGTTGTAAAACTGTGGTTCAGGCATCCAAAATGTAGCCAGGTAGACATTTTGGCTGTGGTTTCAGACACATATTTGCATCACTGAGAATTTGAATTTTCTAAACTATATCAAACTCAAGGATATCAGCAACCATTTTCAAAGCAATATCTCCCAGCAGCTGCCAGCTATAAACTTATGATCCCAAGGTCTACCATCCTAACTATGCAACAATTTTGGACGCTAACCAATTCTTGCTTAATAAGCATCCTTACTCTTTGCTGACCTGGGTTTAATCTCTGGGTCAGGAAGTTTCCCTGGAGAAGGGAATAGGTGACCACTCCAGTATTCATGACTGGAGAATTTCATGGACATTGGAATCTAGTGGGTGAAGTCCATGGGGTCACAAAGAGTTAGACATGACTGAGGAGCAAACACTTTCACTTTTACTTTACTCCTTGCTAGCTCCAGTACTAATTCTTGACCAAAAAATTGTGCAACTTTGTGGCTGTTGCCTCCCCCATTTTGCAACTGGACAGAACACAATTCAATTGCTTCTTGATTATATGTCTCCTGTGCTATAATTCGATTTGGCTTGAATACAACTCTTTCCTATTTCTATTATAGATTGTTTATTGATTATTTGCATTAACAATATACAATAGTTTCCCTGATAGAGGTATGAGTTCTAGCAAATAGTATATTCTAGTATATGTTCTTATACTCTAATTCATATTATGGTGAAAAAAATAATCAAAAAATACCCTGAATTCCTAAACTTTCAGAAACATTTCTAAACACTACTTTTTAATAAAAAATTTACTAGTAAACCTTAATTATCCCTTACCTCCAAGCTGTTTTGCAGATCCATAGTCTTAAGCATATTTTAAAATGATGAGTTTAAAAATAATTTGAATTAGTTTGGTGAGGGTGAAGTGAAGTAAAGTGAAAGTTGCTCAGTCGTGTCTGACTCTTTGCAACCCTATGGACTGTAGCCCATGGAATTTTAATTAAACAACTTTATCTGTGTGAAATGCTTCATGAAAACATGTTAAAATACACATATTTAGGCTGAAGAGATAGTGGGAGGTAATATAACATAGTATCTTCATTTTAGATATTTATGGAATATGGAATCTGTTACTGAAATAATTTAAAAGACTTAGTCCATCTCTAAAATTAAATAATTAATTGCAGAAATGGTAATAAATCTATAATCTCCTCTTACTCATTCTGTCTTCAGAAAGATGACTTCACAAGGCAGATACTCTTATTAGACTGTACTTTCAGGCTAATAAGAAAGAAGCTGTACTTTCCAACAAGTAATTATGTTGCTTTGCTTGATATAGATGTTATTCTAAAATATATATGTAAAGGAAAAAAATTTTTCAGTCAAAGCAAAAGCCAAATATCTTTGATTCATTTGGAGGATGAAATCTAATAAAAAATTGTAGGAACATAGGACCAATTGCTGAGTGGTGTACAGGTTTATTAGTATAGATTCTAGAATCAGAAATATTTCCTGAAAACTATTGAGCTGCCAATAGCCTTGAGACTTCCCTCATAAATGAATCTCATTGAGTCTCTGTGTTCTCATCTGTAACATGTGATTAATAACAGTAAAATTACATAAGGTTTCATGACTATACAATGAGAAAAACGTGTATATATGGTTTCCCTGGTGATTCAGTTGGTAAAGAATCCACCTGAAATGTGGGAGATCCGGGTTCTATCCCTTTGTTGGGAAGATCCCCTGGAGGAGGACATGGCAACCTACTCCAGTATTCTTGCCTGGAGAATCCCCTTAGACAGAGGAGCCTGGTCGGCTATGGTTCACGGGGTCACAAAGAGTCGGGCATGACTGAGCAACTAAGCACAACTTATGATTTTATACAGAATCTAGAGCATAGTTGATTATTTAGGTAAATGTTGCTTCTTAATGTGATTTAAGTTAGATGATCTTCTTACACATCTTACATAGAGAAGGGAATTCAATAACTTATTTCTGATGTGTGCATATGTGTGTGCACCTGTATATAAACAGAAGCAGAAGCCAAGAATAATTTTTGGTGCTGACCGACTCAGCATAGTAAGAAGTTGACTGAAACATTGACGTATACAGAGGAAACATGTTTTGAGCAGATTGTTAAAACATAGAAGAAACATATAAGTTTTAGGTGAAAAAAACAAATTCTAGATATAATTGGAAACATGTATGATGAAGTATTTCCACAGACAGAAAAACCACATAATTTTAATAAATGTGGTATATAAAAAAAGGAAGGCTGAATTAAACTCTAAGCAGATAAGTCTGTACATTTCCATTAAATACAGTATGTTTGGGGGGTCTGTTTTGTGCCAGTCATGAGGAAGAAAGCTGCTGAATACATACCAGTAATCAGAGCAGAGGTCTCTCCTCAAAGTCTTTTTAATTTACAAAAGTTGAGGACATTAAATAAGTACTGTGAAATAAATACCATGAGGGAGTATTTAGAGGGGGAAATATTTTCAAGATGTATAACAGACACTCCCCAAATTATTTTTGAATACGAATTTATTTCTTGTTTCATATAAATATATAGGCAAGTTTGTATTTTGTTCTTTCAATTTTGAAAATATTTATAGCAAGATGCCCTACTGAAGATTTAACTTCTGTTGTTGCTGTTTGAATTTCTTAGCATTACAGCAAGCATGTAGCAAGAAAGTTATATTGGATATATTTGGGAAAGTAAAAGAGAGGTAATGTCATTCCAAGTTTAAAGGTCAGTCTACTGGCTGGGAAGGTAAAAATGATTTGGGGTAAGTAACTAATGCAGAAACCACATGGACAGAGCATCCTTAGGACCACTAGTATATTGTAGATATAGACATGTTGATTAAATGAACTAAAAGAGTACAGAGAGATGACTAGGACAGGGAAACAGTGAGCAGAGAATTTCTGAGGAATCAGATACATAAAGAGACTCAGCAGATCCACACAACCCCTCTGGAAACTCCTCTGAGCTTCCACAACAAGATCATGTAACCAACTCCATGCCCAAGGCCAGGGGCGGCGGCTAGGAGGACCAACCCCACGCCCAAGGATCCCTGGCTGCACGGGCCCAGGAGGGCCTAAAGGAGCTATCCCACGTTGAAGGTCAGGAAGGGCGGTGGTGAGGAGATACCCCTCGTCCAAGGTAAGGAGTAGCGGCTGCGCTTTGCTGGAGCAGCCATGAAGAGATACCCCACACCCAAGGTAAGAGAAACCCAAGTAAGACGGTAGATGTTGCAAGAAGGCATCAGAGGGCAGACACACTGAAACCATACTCACAGAAAACTAGTCAATCTAATCACACTAGGACTGCAACCTTGTCTAACTCAATGAAACTAAGCCATGCCTGTGGGGCAACCCAAGACAGGCGGGTCATGGTGGAGAGATCTGACAGAATGTGGTCCACTGGAGAAGGGAATGGTAAACCACTTCAATATTTTTGCCTTGAGAATCCCATGAACAGTATGAAAAGGCAAAATGATAGGATACTGAAAGAGGAACTCCCCAGGTCAGTAGGGGCCCAATATGCTACTGGAGATCAAGGGAGAAATAACTCCAGAGAGAATGAAGGGATGGAGCCAAAGCAAAAAGAATACCCAACTGTGAATGTGACTGGTGATAGAAGCAAGGTCCAATGCTGTAAAGAACAATATTGCATAGGAACCTGGAATGTCAGGGCCATGAATCAAGGCAAATTGGAAGTGGTCAAACAAGAGATGGCAAGAGTGAATGTCGACATTCTAGGAATCAGCGAACTCAAATGGACTGGAATGGGTGAATTTAACTCAGATGACCATTATGTCTACTACTTGGGGCAGGACTCCCTCAGAAGAAATGGAGTGGCCATCATGGTCAACAAAAGAGTCTGAAATGCAGTACTTGGATGTAATCTCAAAAACGACAGAATGATCACTGTTCATTTCCAAGGCAAACCATTCAATATCATGGTAATCCAAGTCTATGCCCCAACCAGTAAAGCTGAAGTTGAACGGTTTTATGAAGACCTATAAGACCTTTTAGAACTAACACCCAAAAAAGATGTCCTTTTCATTATAGGGGACTGGAATGCAAAAGTAGGAAGTCAAGAAACACCTGGAGTAACAGGCAAATTTGGCCTTGGAATACGGAATGAAGCAGGGCAAAGACTAAAAGAGTTTTGCAAAGAAAATTCACTGGTCATAACAAACACCCACTTCCAACAACACAAGAGAAGACTCTACACATGGACATCACCAGATGGTCATCACCGAAATCAGATTGATTATATTCTTTGCAGCCAAATATGGAGAAGCTCTATACAGTCAGCAAAAACAAGAGCCAGGAGCTGACTGTGGCTCAGATCATGAACTCCTTATTGCCAAATTCAGACTTAAATTGAAGAAAGGAGGGAAAACCACTAGACCATTCAGGTATGACCTAAATCCAATCCCTTATGATTATACAGTGGAAGTGAGAAATAGATTTAAGGGCCTAGATATGATAGATAGAGTGCCTGATGAACTATGGAATGAGGTTCGTGACATTGTACAGGTGACAGGGATCAAGACCATCCCCATGGAAAAGAAATGCAAAAAAGCAAAATGACTGTCTGGGGAGGCCTTACAAATAGCTGTGAAAAGAAGAGAAGTGAAAAGCAAAGGAGAAAAGGAAAGATGTAAGCATCTGAATGCAGAGTTCCAAAGAATAGCAAGAAGAGATAAGAAAGCCTTCTTCAGTGATCAATGCAAAGAAATCGAGGAAAACAACAGAATGGGAAAGACTAGAGATCTCTTCAAGAAAATCAGAGATACCAAGGGAACATTTCATGCAAAGATGGGCTCAATAAAGGACAGAAATGGTATGGACCTAACAGAAGCAGAAGATATTAAGAAGAGGTAGCAAGAATACACAGAAGAACTATACAAAAAAGATCTTCACGACCCAGATAATCACGATGGTGTGATCACTCACCTAGAGCCAGACATCCTGGAATATGAAGTCAAGTGGGCCTTAGAAAGCATCACTATGAACAAAGCTAGAGGAGGTGATGGAATTCCAGTTGAGCTATTCCAAACCTGAAAGATGATGCTGTGAAAGTGCTGCACTCAATATGCCAGCAAATTTGGAAAACTCAACAGTGGACACAGGACTGGAAAAGGTCAGTTTTCATTCCAATCCCAAAGAAAGGCAATGCCAAAGAATGCTCAAACTACCGCACAATGCTCATCTCACAAGCTAGTAAAGTAATGCTCAAAATTCTCCAAGCCAGGCTTCAGCAATACATGAACCGTGAACTTCCTGATGTTGAAGCTGGTTTTAGAAAAGGCAGAGGAACCAGAGATCAAATTGCCAACATCCGCTGGATCATGGAAAAAGCAAGAGAATTCCAGAAAAACATCTATTTCTGCTTTATTGACTATGCCAAAGCCTTTGACTATTTGGATCACAATAAACTGGAAAATTCTGAAAGAGATGGGAATACCAGACCACCTGATCTGCCTCTTGAGAAATTTGTATGCAGGTCAGGAAGCAACAGTTAGAACTGGACATGGAACAACAGACTGGTTCCAAATAGGAAAAGGAGTACGTCAAGGCCGTATATTGTCACCCTGCTTATTTAACTTATATGCAGAGTACATCATGAGAAATGCTGGGCTGGAAGAAGCACAAGCTGGAATCAAGATTGCTGGGAGAAATATCAATAACCTCAGATATGCAGATGACACCACCCTTATGGCAGAAAGTGAAGTGGAACTAAAAAGCCTCTTGAGGAAAGTGAAAGAGGAGAATGAAAAAGTTGGCTTAAAGCTCAACATTCAGAAAATGAAGATCATAGCATCTGGTCCCATCACTTCATGAGAAATAGATGGGGAAACAGTGGAAACAGTGTCAGACTTCATTGTTTTGGGCTCCAAAATCACTGCAGATGCTGATTGCCGCCATGAAATTAAAAGACGCTTACTCCTTGGAAGGAAAGTTATGACCAACCTAGACAGCATATTCAAAAGCAGAGACATTACTTAGCCAACAAAGGTCAGTCTAGTCAAGGCTATGGTTTTTCCTGTGGTCATATATGGATGTAAGAGTTGGACTGTGAAGAAGGCTGAGCGCCGAAGAATTGATGCTTTTGGACTGTGGTGTTGGAGAAGACTCTTGAGAGTCCCTTGGACTGCAAGGAGATCAACCAGTCCATTCTGAAGGAGATCAGCCCTGGGATTTCTTTGGAAGGAATGATGCTAAAGCTGAAACTCCAGTACTTTGGCCACCTCATGCGAAGAGTGACTCATTGGAAAAGACTCTAATGCTGGGAGGGATTGGGGGCAGGAGGAGAAGGGGACGACAGAGGATGAGATGGCTGGATGGCATCACCGACTCGATGGACGTGAGTCTGGGTGAACTCTGGGATTTGGTGATGGACAGGGAGGCCTGGCATGCTGCGATTCATGGGGTCACAAAGAGTCGGACATGACTGAGTGACTGAACTGAACTTTGATAAGACCAATGGAATCCACTGAAGAGACTTCAGAAGATCCCCTTTTATTTCTGCATGACTGACTTCTTTTCTAGTATTTCATATATTTCCACATTTTGAGGAAATATAAAAAGAAGGCCAAACGCAAAGAGAGTGATAGTAGAATTTCACTTATTCTTACCCATTGGAGGCATCTTCAATTTGTGTTGTTAAAAAAAAGCATATGTGATGATATTAAACTATGGCAATTATTATATATATTAATCTATTTTTCTCAAGGTATTTTACCACAGTTTCACTTTATTCAAATGTCCACAATTTATGGACTTAGATATACAAAAGGAACATCTCTAATTATTACAAACTACTTCAAAATGAATTCAGAAGCCTCAGTCCTTAGAAAGAGGCTAAGCCATTACACCAAAAGACTAATACTAATTATAAATAGTCTTCCTTTGTCATATATGTTTAAACTTATCTGCTACTTGATTTCAAAAAAAGAAAAGATAACATAATGAATAATTTACTGTCCTTTGAGCCAGTATGCAAGTTTGTGTGTGTGTGGGTTAAGTATGTCCAACTCTTTGCAACCCTATGGACCCAGGCTCCTCTGCCCATGAAGTTTTCTAAGCAAACATACTGGAGTGGGTTGCTATGCCCTTCTCCAGGGTATCTCCCAGACCCAGGGATCTGTCCCACATCTCTTATATCTCCTGCATTGGCAGGCGGGTTCTTTACCACTACCACCATCTAGGAAGTCCTATTTGAGCTAGAACAGTCCTTAAAAGATCTTCTGATAAATCGTTTCCTTTATTCTGTCTGATTAAACAAATATTGATGAGCTTCTGCAAGATTCTGAACCCCCTGCTATAGAAACATAGAAAACAAAATTTTTAGTTCCAAAACTATTTTTTTATCCCATTTCATAGGTAAGGAAATTAAAGCTTGGATAATTTAGCGACTTTCTCAAGTCTGAGAAGCTATGAATAATTGAGTAGAGACTAGAACCCAGTTCTTATCCCTAGTGCTGGGTGATTACCAATCCATCACTCTGCTTTTGCAAATATAGTCTTAAATTAATTTCAGTGTTTCATTCAGTGATTTCAATATTGCCTAATACTGTTTACTGATTATACCTAATTAACCCCTATGTATAAAAGGGTAAAATTCTTGCTAATTTTTAAATCTTCTCTTAAAGTCAACAGAAAAGAGTAGTGTGCATATATATGCACCTATTTGTGAAAGACCCAGATGTTGGGAAAGACTGAAAGTGAAAGAAAAAAGGAAGCAGCGAATGGATGAGATAGTTAGATAACATCACAGGCTCAATGGACATGAATTTGAACAAGCTCTGGGAGATAGTGGAACACAGAGGAGCCTGCAGTACTGCAGTCCATGGGGTTGCAAAAAGTCGGACAAAACTTAGAGACTGAACAACAACAAAAATACACACACACATTCCAACACATATATCCATAGATCCTATAATTTGATAGGGTGAGATTTCAGGAGAGTATACAAAGATCTTCTAATACTCTTATGAATGATAAATAGTAGAAATACTATCAAACCACAGGTATGCAATAGCATTTTTATCACAGACAGCTACTAAATGGGACAGAAGAATTGTTATGGACAATGAGAAAGTAGCAACACTAATAAATATTGTAAACCCCTAAAAGGTAATGAAGCTAGACATTGCCTGTTACTATCTTCAGGCAAGATTCAAGTTGGAAGCAGCTACCTTATCATTTAAACGCCGTGTGCTGTATACTCTAAACCATAGGCAATCTCCAACAGTGAGATCATTTTTAGGCAATAAAAATCATTTGAATAAAATTACTTAAGCAAGTGAGCATCTGTGCCTTTATCTAAATGGCCAAATGCTAGAAATTGAGAAGAGGAGCCAAGATGCTTTTTGTTAAAAAGAGGCAAAACACAGACAAAAAACATAACACAATATTTGGACACAGAAAACTGGCTTATTGCTTCTTGAATTCCCCACCCCCCAGCCACTCTGTATCTATCTCTTGTTTCTGAAATAACTTGCTATTTGTAATGTTATTTTTATCTTAATAAAGCGATTTCTAAATATTATGTGAGTATATGCATAATCATTTTTTCTATAAAAGTGTGGTCTTCTACTTTACAAAATAGTTGTACATATACTCTTGATTCTCATATTAAAAAAATATACACATATATTTTAGGATACATACTATTTTAATTAATAATAATTTACTTAATTTTTCTCAGAAAACATTTACAAAATACCAGAAAACTGAAAAAAATACTTATTAGTGATATCTAAGTATGATTACATTTTTGCATTCTTTTGTAGGTAAATGATGTTAAATTTAAATTATTCATAATTAAATTTAGTATTTATGTCTAAAGGATAGAAAACGATAGAAGACATACAGCCTACAAATAGTAGACATTTATAGGAAGACCACAAGATTAAACAATGATAGAAATTTTTTATACCTTGAACTTTAATTTGATACCTCATGATACAGGGTAATAAGTAATTATAAGGCCAAAATTCAAAATACAGCATTTTATTAAAATAGAAAAATAAACTAGTTAAAATAATAATTAAAGAAAAGAAAACCCTCAATTTTTCCTTTGTTATTTAAGTTGTTGAGACGCTTTGAGTGTAAATGAAATAACTGGCAGTCAATGCAAAACAGAGTAATTTCATGTTATTTTATTCTCAAATCATTATATACTGCCTGGAGAAAGAACTTCTGAAAGGCTTTTTTAATTGTAGATGAACATGTTGAATAACTTAAAAATATGTATATTGGATATGGAACCTGCTTAGCAAGGGAGATGGTCAGATCATGACTGAACAATATTTAGAAAAAGATAAGCTCAGAAAGAGAAGATGGCTGTTTCAAAGATATCGAAGAAGTAAATAATTGATGGAAATTCAAGCAATGGGCACTCAGCATGAAAAATTGTAGTTACTATTGAAATGTAAAGCATTAAATTTTCATATCTCAAAATTTTTATCAAGGAAGATCCTGTTAAACCATAGACTAGCATTCTAGCTACTACCATGAAGAGTTTGGTACTTGTATTCTGGGTCAAAACTTTTAACTTGTTTCAAATACATTTGCTACCATGCCCATAGTCAGTTCTGATAGAAATCATAATTTTTAGTAGGCAGTAATGTTGTATACTGTATGATTTTTCCCTGGGATTTACTAATTAGGCTTGATGATATCTGGAACATGTCCTGGACTCATGGGCTGGCAACCCATTGAATGGAAAATTAACTTGACATGGCCGGTCTTGGAAGGATAGGTCAAACAAGTTCCCTCTTTGATATCTAAATTAAGATATATCAAATTAATCATACAGTTTTCAGGGTATGCTATAACTGAAAAGAGATAAGAAAATCCATGACATCCCATAAGGAACTCATAAAAAAAGAACACACATCTTCAAATGGCTAGAGACACAAGAAGGAGATTACATGGCTTTCAAAAGAATAACAGACTCACAGAGAAACAAGACCATCTCTAGAAAATTTAGATTGAAACCTTACATATCTTATAATTAATCTCTTTTTGGTCTTGAGGCAATGTGAAAAACCTCTGTTTCTTTTTTTTTAAATTAATTTATTTTAATTGGAGGCTAATTACTTTACAATATTGTGGTGGTTTTTGCCATACATTCACATTAATTGGCCATGGGTGTGCATGTGTTCCCCATCTTGAACCTCCCTCCCACCTCCCTCCCCATCCCAATCCTCAGGGTCATCCCAGTGCACCAGCCCTGAGCACCCTGCCTCATGCATCAAACCTGGACTGGCGATCTATTTCATATATGTACTATACATGTTTCAATGCTATTCTCCCAAATCATCCCACCCTCGCTTTCTCCCACAGAGTCCAAAAGTCTGTTCTTTACATCTATGTCTCTTTCACTGTCTCGCATATAGGGTCATCATTACCATCTTTCTAAATTCCATATATATGTGTTAATATACTGTGTTGGTATTTTTCTTTCTGACTTACTTTGCTCTGTATAAATGGCTCCACTTTCATCCACCTCATTAGAATTGATTCAAATGCATTCTTTTTAGTAGCTGAGTAATATTCCATTGTGTATATGCACCACAGCTTTCATATCCATTCGTCTGCTGATGGGCATTTGGGTTGCTTCCATGTCCTGGCTATTGTAAACAGTGCTGTGATGAACATTGGGGTATACATTTCTCTTTCATTTCTGGTTTCCTTGGTGTGTATGCCCAGCAGTGGAATTGCTGGGTTGTATGGCAGTTCCTTTTCAGTTTTTTAAGGAATCTCCACACTGTTCTCCATAGTGGCTGTACTAGTTTGCATTCCCACCAACAGTGTAAGAGGGTTCCCTTTTCTCCACACCCTCTCCAGCATTTATTGCTTGTAGACTTTTGGATGGAAGCCATTCTGACTGGTGTGAAATGGTACCTCATAGTGGTTTTGATTTGCATTTCTCTGATAATGAGTGATGTTGAGCATCTTTTCATGTGTTTGTTAGCCATTTGTATGTCTTCTTTGGAGAAATGTCTATTTAGTTCTTTGGACCATTTTTTGATCGGGTCGTTTATTTTTTTGGAATATGTCCCCAGGTGACTCATCATTTATGTTACCTTTTGCCCCCATAGGTCATGAACTCTGCTCTATTTAGAATTTTTTAATTAAAGAAACCAAAGTATGTTCCTTCTATGCCGGCTTCCTGGAGGGTTTTTTATCATAAATGGATGTTGAATTTTGTCAAAGAAAGTGAAGTTGCTCACAACTGAGTGACTAACACAAGCAGAGTATACTAGTTAGCTATTGTTCTAAATTTTTCGCTGTACTGGTTTGTTAATTCTAACATAAGCTCTGTGTGATAGGTGATATTATTAACCTCCCTTTACAAGTGAGAAAACTGAAGTTCAGTTCAAGGAAGGTAAACATATAGGTCAAGTCCATACAGTCTAGTGAGGAGCCTGGACTGGACCAGATAGTGTGCCCAGTCGTATTCAGATTGGTTTAAGCATGCTGATGGGATATCGTGAGCATTTGACTCCTTTTATCCTATGTTCTGGAGAAGCCACTGGCAACCCACTCCAGTGCTCTTGCCTGGAAAATCCCATGGCTGGAAGAGCCTGGTAGGATGCAGTCCATGATGTTGCAAAGAGTCGGACACAACTGAGCAACTTCACTTTCATTGACAAAATTCAGCATCCATTTATGATAAAACCCTGCATGAAGCAGGCATAGAAAGAACATACCTCTGTTTCTTTAATTAAAAAATCCTAAATAGAGCAAGAATTCATGATCCAGACCTATTGGGGCAAAAGGTAACATAAATGATGAGTCTCCTGGGGACATAACAAAGACAGGGACCAAACACCAAGAGGCAGGACATCCAGTCCCTGAGCTTCTATGCACTGACCTGTTCCTGGGGAACCTAGGCCAGGGACAAGTCAAAATTCAAAATGAAGATAGGTATAAGATTCAGTTCAGTTCAGTTCAGTCGCTCAGTCATGTCCAACTCTTTGCGATCCCATGAATCGCAGCACACCAGGCCTCCCTGTCCATCACCAACTCCTAGAGTTCACTGAGACTCACGTCCATCGAGTCAGTGATGCCATCCAGCCATCTCATCCTCTGTCGTCCCCTTCTCCTCCTGCCCCCAATCCCTCCCAACATCAGAGTCTTTTCCAATGAGTCAACTCTTCGCATGAGGTGGCCAAAGTACTGGAGTTTCAGCTTCAGCATCATGCCTTCCAAAGAAACCCCAGGGCTGATCTCCTTCAGAATGGACTGGTTGGATCTCCTTGCAGGTATAAGATTATTATGATATAAATCTCAAAATTGTTAAAATTATTTACTTACCTTATATGCCTTGCCTTCTAAACTCTAGAAACTAAATGCATGCTAAAAATGGAGCTGAATCTGCCATCACATTTGTAAGTTGTACATGACTGCCTGAATAACTTGTGAGGCTGAACTGAAAATGAAAGTACAGGGCTCCTTTTTTCCAAAGACATTAAGGATTTCAAAAGGGAAATAGATGTACACTGAATCAAGGGTGGGGGTGCTTCTTACACAGATTTCTGTATAATTGTGTAAGCTGGTCTTGAAGCAGAAAGGCAGTCATTTAAGTTTACCTTGAATAAATAAATCATATTACTGGGATAGCACTCATTTATACACAGTCTTCTTGACCTAATATTTTTCTTGTTTTTTTACATAGTGACTTTAGGTCTAGGGAAACTTTTGTTTTTTTTTTGTTTTTTTTTTTTGCTTTACAGATATCACTTTTCTTTTTTCTTTTCTTTTTTTTTTTAGCTTTACAATATTGTATTGGTTTTGCCATATATAAGAAGTAGCACAATACAGTTAGAAGCAAAGTCCAGAATATTCTTCTCAGATTAAAAATTCTGTTCATCAGGTTTCAGGAAGTTCTCTTAAATTCAAGTGGATAATAGTCTGAGCTGAACTCAAAAGACAACATGATTGAAGTGAGATTTTGTTATTGAACTTGAGGGAAAAATAAAAATTTCCTTCAGCCAAGGACTTCCTGGGCAGCTCAAATGGTAAAAAAAAAAAAAAAAAAAAAAAATCTGTCTGCAATGTATGACACCTGGGTTCAATCCCTGGGTCAGGAAGGTCCCCTGGAGAAGGGTATGGCAACCCCCTCCAGTATTCATGTCTGGAGAATTCCATGGACCTAAAGGAGCCTGGCAGGCTATAGTCCATGGAGTTGCAAAAAATAGAACATGACTGGACGACTAACACACATATGTCTTGATTAGGGAAAATGCTCCCCAAACTTTGTAGGGGGAAAGTCTCACTTATTATTTCATTACTCCTATTTTTCAAAGTTAAGTTCAAAATCATTATATGTGGCTTAAATACTCAAGAATGAATTATCCACTTCGATAAAATTTCATTTCTGCTTAGGAGGTCTTCCATGTCTATGTGAGTTTCAGGTCCTGTTATATTTGATTCTTTAGGTTCAGATGGAATATTACTGCATATTGTTTAATGCCAATTTATTTTGAGGGAGAGGCTTTTAGTTTGCAATTTCCACTGATTTTGCAGAACTGAGTTGTCACTTCCCCTGCCCTAACTCTTAAGGATAAAAATCATCTTAGTCAAAGAAACCTAGAAAAATAGCCCGAGGCAAAAGTAAATTGACAACTCCATTGAAGAGTAGAATCCCAGGAAAATTAGGGTTAGAGAAGAAAGAGCATGAACCTGGGGAGAGGGAAAAGTACAAAGTGGTACATTATACTAACCCCTCCAAAGCTTCACTGAAAACACAAATCCAGATGCTTATTCACAAAGGACATCTCCAAAGAGGAAGAATAAGGAATTTAAGTATATGCTATCCTTCTGTCTCTCATTGGTCAAATATAATCTCAAGATACATGAATTGCCATACGCTCTCTTGTAGTTGCACTCTTTTCAGCTGTGAGATGTCTCAAAATAGGTTCTTCATCTGGGTACAGGGCTGGAGAGAAGGATCAGAGACTCAGAGAGCTAAGAGCAAATCTAAGAAGGTGAATAAATCAGGTATGAAACTTCAAGGTTACATTAGCGACAGACATTGTTTAGGAAGGAGGGACTCAGTCTTTGTCCATTTTTCTTTGTAGGCAAAGTCACCTTTTTACCTGTAATCTGAGTGTAATATAATTGATAGTAAATAAATTTCACCATGAATATACTTGGGTCAGTTTTAATTTATGCATTTAAAGAAACTCCTAACCTTCTATTATGTGCACTGGATTATGGAAGGGATATAAAGATGAATAAGTCATGGGCCTCACTCCAAATTCTAATTAATCCATTTTAGATTTGCTGCTGAAAGATTCACAGGTACAAATTTATCTTTGTTCTACTGGCTTTTTATAACAAAATCAGAAGGTGAAGGCATGAAAGAGGTAATGGTTTTTCATTCCTTGATTTTTTTTTTTGTTGCTTGCTTCTGACTTTAAAATAGTATTAAGAGAGATATTCATTTAACTTTAATGCCTAAATGGAATTGTACTGTCCATAAATTTCCAGAGATAAAAAATATTAATCTTTGATATTCTTTGAGATCAAAACTTCCATCAAGGATTCAAAGATCATCTTGGTCCAGATTTACTTTTTAAATGTATAGTCTAGCATCAGCCTCTACTTCCTTACAACTAAGCTGCTTTGGGGCTTCCCTGGTGGCTCAGATGGTAAAGAATCTGCCTGCAATGCGGGTGACCTGGGTTCGATCCCTGGATTGGGAAGATCCCCTGAGGAAGAGCTTGGCAACCCACTCTAGAATTCTTGCCTGGAGAACCCCCATGGACAAAGGATCCTGGTGGGCTATAGTCCATTGGGTAGCAAAGAATTGGATAGGACTGAGTGACTAAACACAACACAAGCTGTTTTTAGGGCCTGATTTTTAGGCAGGGCCTCCTTTCAGATTCTCTTCCATAGTCTTTGATAATGGGACTATTTGGTGCTTGGAATCACAGCTACAGGTGTTGTTTATACTGTTTATATTGAAACTGTGGAAATAGCCCATATTCATTTCTATTTAGAGCTCAAGAATCACCATTATCTATAAGATACTCCATAATAGCAAGAGTTTCAAAATACAATTTGTTTCAGAAATATTACTGAAGTTGTATCTCTTCAGGAGATTCATCATGCACGTCTATGAAGTCCTGCATTCAAATTTTTATCCTTTTTAAACCTGAGTTTTAGAATTTATCTAATGATAAAGCACTTTTTCATATAATGTTAATATCACACTTTTTCACATAATGTTAACATCCTGGAAAATTAGTTTTTACAGAACACTCATTTTAAAAAGAGCATTCTCTATTAACCAGATATTTTATTTCTATATGATATTTCAGTTTAATTTTTCTCAATAAGTTTTTGACGAAAACATGATCCTCCATTTATATTTACTTTTATTGAATACTGACTTTGTGTATTGTTCTAAGCATCTTTAGAGTGTTCATATTAACTAACAGATTAAAACTAAGCATGTTAGCTTATTTATTCAGAATACCATGAGAAAGTTATTTTCTTCATTTACAGATAAGAAACTTGAAAGAATAAAAGATAAATATTCAACTAGAGAATTGCAGCACCAAAACTTGAAGCAATCTGTCTCCAATGCCCACTCTTTTGATCACTAATTTTACTGCCTCTCAATGTAATTATTGACTATAGGTGCTTTATTAACAAAGCTCATCAACAAAGTTTCTAAAGCAGACACTGAAAAAGAACCCCTTTCTAAGCATTGTGGACAATGATATAAATGAAGGAATTTGAATTAACTGGACAGAAAAATGCCTTTAAGGGAAAAAGAAAGCAAGATCTGGTAGTATACACGCGTGGAAAAAGATGGATATTAATGGGTGATTGAAAAAGAGCAAAAACAGGGATAGTAGGCTTCTTTTCTTCTTGAAAAAAATGTAGTAGAGGAGATTTTAGTTAAAATGGTCCAGTCATACATTATTGGAACATGGACTATGTAGCACTGAGAAAAGCTGGGAGATTATAAACAAAGGTGGGTTTGTCCACCTGTCCTGAAGACTGGCTAAGATGTGTGTAAGGGCAGACTCTGAGGAATCTGTGAGTAGCAAGGCTGGTGCTGGGCTCATAGTTAGCCATTCAAGACCTTGTGAAAATGTTGAGTTTTCATTGAGATTCTTAGGTGAATCCTCAATCAGAATGCTTTGGGGACTTCTGAGAAACTGTGAAAAGTCAATCAAAGGTTAATAAACATCAGATTTTTTATACATAGAACCTGAAAAGGAAACTGTATATTCAATATAATAAATTGTCATTTGAGTAATGGATGTACCTAGGAATTTATAAAACTGTTTTTATAATATATGCTCATAATTTTATTATTTTTAAATATATTGTATACTGTTAAAATATTTTAGCTTATTATTAAAAGCATATGTTATAGTTTTCATATTTCTGAGTGTGCTGGTATAGCAGGATAAGCCATCCAGCAGTCAGATGCTAAAATATATAATTTTACTAAGCATAGTATACCTAGCACATGTATCTATATATATTATTATAAATATTATATATTGTTTAAAGTTATAATAGTTTTTGCCATACATTTTCAAGCTTAATACTATCCAAAAATTAACCTAAATTATGCTCTATCTTAATAGTCTTATAATAAAAAGTACAGTTATCAAACTATACTATTCTTTCACATTCTATTTTAAAACTATTTGTAGTAACCAACTAATGTTTATTTACTTCAATAAGGTCAAGTTTTATTAGGTTAAGTATCATGGCTCTGCCGGTTACATTCTTGGGAATATTTTCAATGTTGCTCAGTGATTTTTTTTTATCACTTTTTTCATTAAAGGATAATGTCTCAGAAATATCATTCATCTTTGTAGATAAATTCAGTATGTGACTGTAAGTTTGGTATAAAATAAGCAGTTTTGGAAAAATACACAAAAAATAAAACTTTCTAAGTAAAATTTTTTCAAAATTAAAGGATTTCTTATCTGGCATATATAAAAAAATCTTCTCTAAATCAAGGAAAAATAATGCTAACAATAGCAATGATAATGTTAATACAAAATAACAGTAACAACTAAACTAACAATTACTGAACTCATCTTGTGCTAGATTGTTCTAAGCACTTTATCTCATTTAATATTTGTAAAAGCCTGAAAATAATGATGGGAAAAGGGAGCATAGAAAGATAAGAACCACTTTCTTAAAACAGAATAAAGTAGAATGGGAATGGGATGAGAAATCAGGGTAAATTAAGGAAAAGAATGTGTGAGAAATTATACATAACACAGTGCTTAGTGAAGTGGGCCTTCTTCAAGCTTGAAATGAAGAACAGCCACAGCAGCTCTGGTCCAGCACTCAAGGATGCATGGTTCTTAAAGCAACCTCCCAGTCTGCTTAGGCTGCAGGCCTCTGCTGCTGGCTGTGCTCACAGAGCCAAGCACAGCAAGAAGAGAGCCATCAATTATTCCCCACTCAGTGTGCAGAGCCACCGCCTGCCCTCCTGAATGTGTGTCTAACTCCCTGCAACTTCAGTGAAAGTTAGGTGCGTGTAATTGAGGTCAGAATTTGACCCCATGAGGTTGAGTGAATATGATTGATCAGTTTGAACTCCAGTAGTTCTTCCTGAACTAATGGACTTCAGCAGGGCCCAAACTGGCCCTTAGGGGTTTTGATTCTTATTTTCTCCAATTTTGGCTACCTTGTGCAACATTTTCCCTCCTCTCTGTTATTTATGATCCCTCAATGTTCTGGTAAATTGAGTTTTTCAGTTGGCTGAGTGTTTATAAAAGATCTCTGTTCTTAAATAATTCTTGAATCTAAAGAATTTGCTTAGGAAATAAAAAAGTATTATATTGTCTACATATAGTACTCAGAACTCAACAAATTGAGAACAATAATTATTTCTACTCAAAATCTAAAGCTATAGATATTGCTCTGTGATCAAGAGTAGAGTTCATTTTCAAATACCTTATAAAGCTAAATAAACTCAGTATGGAAGGTATCTTAAAATATTTGCTAAGTGTTCCATAGTGTAAAAGTAATTACTACTGTTTTTAAAACACAAAGTATATATTTCCTGAATTCACACTCTCTACATTTTCCTCTTTAAAATAGAAATATATATATTAATTTATCATTTTAAAAGGAGCTATCTTTGACACGTATGTTACTGGTAGTTTGATGAAGATCTATCCTCCTCGTTAATGTGTAGATCCAAGGAAGACAAGGGTTGTGTCTATCCTTAACACTGGCTATTTGGTACTTATTTCTGGCAATTTCTGGATTTCTGGTATTTATTTCTAATACTTATTCCTGACACTTAAAAATGCTCATTTTCCAAAATTAATCAATGAAGAATGCATTATTTTAGAATTTTTACTATACAAAAACCAACTAACAGATTTTTTATTTTAAAGATTTTATTGCATTCATATCATCATTTGGAGACTGATGAAATTCTGTAGAAATAGCACATCTGAAATTGTTAGCTAAAAAAGGACAAGGGTTAAATCTATTTTTTTCTCTAAATGAGTTACTTTTTCAGACAAAAATTCATTTATATGAGCCAAAGTGAGCTACTAGATGTCTGGTCAAGGATATGGCACCCTGTTCTAATTAATGAAGTACAGAATCGTTAGATGTGCCAGGGTTCAAATTTCAAAAAGAGAATAAATTATGTTCCTGTTTCTTTGAAATATAAATGCTGTTTCAGAGCATAAGGATATTCATCCATGGCTTACAGATAATGCACGAGCAGGAGTCAATTTTATGAGTGTCTAGAAAGGAGTAGCCACATTACTTCTCAGACTTTAGTGTTGTCTTAATAAATTGAAGCAAGGTTAAAAAATTGTTTTTGCTTTTCTATTCTTCATATTTTCACCCCGAATTAAACTTCTAGTATCCAAAGACAACAGATAGTGTATTTTTTCTTCTATTTTTCCTCTTTATAAATTTTGCAAAGTTATATTCATTGTCTTTCTGACACTGGCACTCTTCCAGGTGTCTTTCTATTCCTCCTTAGAAATTTCCTGCAGGCTCAGTTTCCATAGACACTGTGGATGCATACAATATCCCTAGCAACTGTTCTTAGATTTTTCTTTTAACAAGACAATGTCATTATTTGCAAATACAGTTGTGTTCCATTGTTTCAGGAGATGTAAAACAGGTGCTTCTTTCTTTTAATTTTAGTATTGAAAAATTCAAGAGAAGTATTGATTGTGCCAAGTTGCTGAACTTTACTACACTATACATCTTTTTATTTTTAAATAGCACTTCCAATTTGTAGAGTGTTTTGCACAGCATGAACTGCTTTTGAGCTATGCAAATATTAATAAATGTCACTCTCCAATTCACTTAGATGGAACTAAGTTAAGAGAATATCAGCTTTCAAGTACAGCAAAAACAGAGACAAATGTTGCAATTCAAAAGCAAAGCATTCTGAACAGTAAAGAAACAATATATAGCAACCTTGAGTTAATACAGCTAGGCCAATTTCAATGAAATCCTACAAATATTTATTATCTACTTTTGGAAAGACACTCTGCTTAGCAGTATTGTGTATATAGAAGTAAAGAGCATATGGTTACTGACCTTAGAATTTCTACTACCCATCAAGTGAAACAGGCATCAGTTGGTCAGTCAGTCAGTTCAGTCGCTCAGTCATGTCCGACTCTTTGCCACACCATGAATCGCAGCACGCCAGGCCTCCCTGTCCATCACCAACTCCCAGAGTTCACCAGAACTCATGTCCATCAAGTCAGCGATGACATCCAGCCATCTCATCCTCTGTCATCCCCTTCTCCTCCTGCCCCTAATCCCTCCCAGCATCAGGGTCTTTTCCAATGAGTCAACTCTTCATATGAGGTGGCCAAAGTATTGGAGTTTCAGCTTCAGCATCAGTCCTTCCAATGAACACCCAGGACTGATCTCCTTTAGGATGGACTGGTTGGATCTCCTTGAAGTCCAAGGGACTCCCAAGAATCTTCTCCAACACCATAGTTCAAAAGCATCAATTCTTCAGCACTCACCTTTCTTCACAGTCCAATTCTCACATCCATACATGACCACTGGAAAAACCATAGCCTTGACTAGATGGATCTTTGTTGACAAAGTAATATCTCTGCTTTTCAATATACTATCTAGGTTGGTCATAACTTTCCTTCCAAGGAGTAAGCTTCTTTTCATTTCATGGCTGCAGTCACCATCTGCAGTCATTTTGGACCCCCCAAAAATAAAGTCTAACACTGTTTCCACTGTTTCCCCATCTATTTTCCACGGAGTGACGGAACCAGATGCCACGATCTTAGTTTTCTGAATGTTGAGCTTTAAGCCAACTTTTTCACTCTCCTCTTTCACTTTCATCAAGAGGCTTTTTAGTTCCTCTTCACTTTCTGCCATCAGGGTGGTGTCATCTGCATATCTGATGTTATTGATATTTCTCCTGGCAATCTTGATTCCAGCTTGTGCTTCTTCCAGCCCAGCGTTTCTCATGATGTACTCCGCATATAAGTTAAATAAGCAGGGTGACAATACACAGCCTTGACGTACTCCTTTTCCTATTTGAAACCAGTCTGTTGTTCCATGTCCAGTTCTAATTGTTGCTTCCTGACCTGCATACAGATTTCTTAAGAGGCAGGTCAGGTGGTCTGGTATTCCCATTTCTCTCAGAATTTTCCACAGTTTATTGTGATCCACACTGTCAAAGCTTTGGCATAGTCAATAAGGCAGAAATAGATATTTTTCTGGAACTCTCTGAAACAGGCATGGATACACATTTAAAATATTGGGCAAGTTGTGATACATCTGGTACTATAAATACACACAAAATGCTATGTAACAGAGAAGGGAGTGATATTAATGATGAATAAAGACATTCATTGGGAAGCTAACACTGGATATATATCTTGAAGAATGGATAAGTTTTTAACTGATGAAGATGACACCTGTTAATGACAGAAATGCATTTGATAATGGGAACAATGTAAATGTGGTCAAAATGGCAGCAAATAAAAGGAAACAGGCAGCAGGGAAAGGTTGAATTGTATGATTTTTTATAAAGTGGAAGGAAGGCATGTTAGGGGAATGAGATAGATGGCAGTGATTATTTGAGATAAGGTCTTGGTATCTATAAATGGTATAAAAAGGACTTTGGAAAGTCCATCTTGTACACTTAAAAAATCTTTTTTAGAAGAGAGTTTTATTAAATTACACATAGGTACATGTCTTGACTATGTGTATAATTTTTCTTACTCAATCCACCATTTAAAATACAGGCTGTGTATTTGCACACACATACAGGCACACATCTGTTAAGATCACTCTCTTATTTAAACACTTTATAGCTACTCTTCAGTGATCATGTTCACTTATAAATAAATATGACCAACACCCTTATTTCTGTAGAAGATCTTACAACCCCTCACCTATTTTAAATTTATGAATCTGTGCATCTCCTATTGAAGGAGGAAACAGGCAAAACAGGCTGTGTCTTGAAAGCAGGACTCCATCTTGGGCCTTACTGTGGACTTTGAGCTATATGGCCAGTATCTATGGAAATGACATACCAACTGGAAAACCAGGCCCCCGGAAAGAAGAGCCCCAGGGCTCATACCTAGACTCTCCTTTACCTAAAAGAATACCCTAATTATCTGTGTAACCAAATAGAATCATAAATTCTATTATGCTTATTGGGGTATGATCTCAGGCCTATGATACTGGCCCACTGTTAACTACCTAGGCTTAAGGCGTATGAATCACAGGTTAACTTTTTATTGTATCTTTCTTTTCCTTTGTTCAAACTACTTTCAGGGAATTTGGGGAGATGCGTTTGGCCACATACACTTTGGGTATATAAGGTTTTCGTGAAAAGTGGTCAGGGTCCTTGGCTAAGAGAAGACTGCCTTGGGCCCACCTGTGTAATAAACTGCGCTCCACTATCTGCATTGTCCTTCTGAGTGAGTTTGTTTCCTGGAATGCATGGCTACAACACTATATGAATGCAATTAAGCACCCATCAAAGAAAGCATAAGTAGGTTGTTGTTGTTGTTCAGTCGCTAAATCATGTCCAACTCTTTGAGATCCCATGGACTGCAGCACGCCAGCCTTCCCTGTCCTTCACTGTCTCCAAGAGTTTGTCCAAACTCATATTCATTGAGTTAATGATGCCATCCAATCATCTCATCCTCTGTCGCCCCCTTCTCCTCTTGCCCTCCATCTTTCCCAGTGTCACGGGAGTGTAATCTCCTCGGTTCTGTTTCATCACAACAAAAATCTGAAGCAACAGATGTTAAAGCCCTCGGTGTGCCACAACTCTCAGACAGATATTGTTATAGCTCTTCGCTTTTGGGAAGACTGTGTTATAGCTCTTGGACAGGTCAGTTTTATTTAGAAATAAAGGAAAATATATCTTCAAGGTGTGAGGGCATGCTATACCAAAAGATGCAAAGAGAGAGAGAGAGGGACAGAGACAGAGAGCTTGTGGGAGAGAGAGAGAGAGTGATCCCCGGCCCATTGGCTCCTCTTTTTATATGTTTTTTCCTCCCCCTGGGCTGGCCCTTTGTAAATTGGGCTAGCCAGGAGTGCTGTTTGTTCTACTTGAGGTCCTCACTCTGGTCCTCAGACCTTCCTTTGTTCTATTTTTGTGGGCTTTTCCCTTCCTTGTCTTTTAGCCACCATTATTCTGGACTCTTGTCTCCTATTTTAACTACCTAACACCAGCATTAGGGTCTTTTCTAGTGGCTCAGTTCTTCACATCAGGTGGCCAAATTATGGAGCTTCAGCTTCAGCACCAGTCCTTCCAATAACTATTCAGGGTTGATTTCCTTTAGGATTGACTGGTTTGAACTCCTTGTTGTCCAAGGGACACTTGAGAGTCTTCTGTAGCACCTCATTCAAAAGCATCAATTCTACAGCACTCAGCCTTCTTTATAGTCCAACTCTCACATCCATATATGACTAATGGAAAAAAACATAGCTTTGACTATAGGGACCTCTGTCAGTAAAGTGATGCTTCTGCTTTAAGAAATATTAATGTCACACAGTCAATGCATAGGATGATCTGTTCTTTTTCACAAAAGGTAATTTCTGGATATTGCTTGCAGATTATTTTATTTTTTACACAGTTCTAATATGTGTGACTGTCCTTTCAGTGCAAGAAGCAACACATTAACAGCAGGAGGAAGAGCTCTGAATAAAAGTCACTCAACATTAGTGGTAAATGATGGCAGTTGAAAATTAAAATTATACAAATAATTTACAAGAATTCAAATTTCATAGACAATTTTCTGGTTAGGCAAGTAGTTGGAAAATTTTAAAACATCTGATACCACAAGGTATAATTAATGAGTATACAGAGTTCTATATTTCCTAAAATAATTTAGATCTCTGTGCTAATTAGGAAAATATTTCTTTCATTAAATGTTTAAAAGTAAAAGCATGTAATAGGTATAATGCTAAACATTTAGATACAAAAATCATATCATGCCTACTTCCAAATAAAAACTGTTTAAACAAACAAGCTTAAAAAATTGAACCATTTGTTTCTATTCAAATTCACACAAATCAGAAATTTTACTAATATTTGTACTGTTGGTTTGAATTTATCTGTTTTCATTTTTACCTTTTTTCCTCTAATTACTTATCTCAGTATCGTATTGCACCATCACCATGTATTTCCAAACTATGTTTAGCATGGTACTAAGGCATATAGCCAGCAAATTTGGAAAACTCAGCAGTGGCCACAGGAATGGAAAAGGTCAGTTTTCATTCCAATCCCAAAGAAAGCCAATGCCAAAGAATGCTCAAACTACTGCACAATTGCACTCATCTAACACGCTAGTAAAGGAATGCTCAAAATTCCAAGCCAGGCTTCAGCAATATGTGAATCGTGAATTTCCAGATGTTCAAGCTGGTTTTCGAAAAGGTAGAGGAACCAGAGATCAAATTGCCAACATCTGCTGGATCATGGAAAAAGCAAGAGAGTGCCAGAAAAACATTTATTTCTGCTTTATTGACTATGCCAAAGCCTTTGACTGTGTGGATCACAATAAACTGTGGAAAATTCTGAAAGAGATGGGAATACCAGACCACCTGACCTGCCTCTTGAGAAATCTGTATGCAGGTCAGGAAGCAACAGTTAGAACTGGACATGGGACAACAGACTGGTTCCAAATAGGAAAAGGAGTACGTCAAGGCTGTATATTGTTACCCTGCTTATTTAACTTATATGCGGAGTACATAATGAGAAACGCTGAGCTGGAAGATGCACAAGTTGGAATCAAGATTGCCGGGAGACATATCAATAACCTCAGATATGCAAATGACATCACCCTTATTACAGAAAGTGAAGAGGAAGTAAAAAGCCTCTTGATGAAAGTGAAAGAGGAGAGTGAAAAAGTTGGCTTAAAGCTCAACATTCAGAAAACTAAGATCATGGCATCCGGTCCCATCACTTCATGGCAAATAGATGGGAAAACAGTGGAAACAGTGTCAGACTTTATTTTTTTGGAGGGCTCCAAAATCACTGCAGATGGTGACTGCACCCATGAAATCAAAAGACGCTTACTCCTTGGAAGTAAAGTTATGACCAACATAGATAGCATGTTCAAAAGCAGAGACATTACTTTGCCAACGAAGGTCCGGCTAGTTGGACTGTGAAGAAGGCTGAGCGCCGAAGAATGATGCTTTTGAATTGTGGTGTTGGAGAAGACTCTTGAGAGTCCCTTGGACTGCAAGGACATCCAACCAGTCCATTCTGAAGGAGATCAGCCCTGGGGTTTCTTTGGAAGGAATGATGCTAAAGCTGAAACTCCAGTACTTTGGCCACCTCGTGAGAAGAGTCGACTCATTGGAAAAGACTCTGATTCTGGGAGGGATTGGGGGCAAGAGGAGAAGCAGACGACAGAGGATGAGATGGCTGGATGGCACCATTGACTCAATGGACGTGAGTCTGAGTGAACTCCGGGAGGTGGTGATGGACAGAGAGGCCTGGCATGCTGCGATTCATGGGGTCGCAAAGAGTTGGACATGACTGAGTGACTGAACTGAACTGAACTGAAGGCACATAGTAGGCTCCAATAAATATAAAATGAATGAGTGAGGGAATGAATGCCTCCAGCCTCTGCTGTGTCATTGGGCTGTGTTCACATGATTGACCTTATTAAAGAGGGAACTGTTGAGATATAACATACAGCTGATGAGTCTAAAGTTCTTCCCAGGTGATGCAGTGGTAAAGAATCAGCTTGCCAGTTCAGGAGACATGAGTTCAATCTCTGGGTAGGGAAGATACCCTGGAATACAAAATGGTAACCCACTCCAGTATTCTTGCCTGGTAAATTCCATAAACAGAAGAACCTGGCAGGCTACAATTGAGCGAGTTGCAGAGTCGGACATGACTGAGCAACTGAGCATGCAGTCATTCAATTGTATGATGCAAGCACAGGATCTAAATGCGGCTCGTGTCTTATGGAAATGTGATGATAGGGGGAGCTGTTAACATGGGAACCTCATAACTGACAAAATATGATTGGTTTGATTATAGTCTACTAACAATATCTTTCCACCATAAATTATATAGTTCTTTGGAATATCTCTACAAAGAAGCTAGAATCACTGTGCATGACATTCTTTGATTTTATTATTTTTTCTTACTACAACCTACTTTTAGGGAAAAAAATTAATAACAGACTGTAGGAGGAAAAAACAAATCTTTGCTAAGCAAATAATTTATTTGACTTCCTTTGTTAGTGATTTGCAATTTCAATGTTTTATATTTTTTAAAAATAAAAGTGAGTATTTAAAATTGATTTAGTAAACTAGGATAGAGGAGCAGCTGAAGCAACTGGAAGACCATACTTGTAGAGGATATGTGAAATACAGTGATTTTATTTTTTTAAATCATCACCAAGTATTACTGTATATTGGCAGACAAAAGAAAAGTCAATGAGAACCTATACATGGTTATACGCATGACTTGAATTTTCAGTGTATTGAAGTCTTATTTGAAATTTATATATGCATACTTGATAACTAAGGAAAATAGAGAGGGTCAAATTATAAATAATAGGGGTAGGAAACATCTTTAGACCATAGTTTCTTTTCTCATCATAGGTGAGATTATAATACTAAGTCCTATGCATTTACTAGAACTTAAACACTTGTTGAATCCCTGGCACTACATAGGCCCAGCTTTTGCAAAAAAAAAAAAAAAAGTAACTATCTTTAAGCATCTTTACAGGTTCCTGAAAGATGTGCATGTAACCATGTTTTCCATGATACTGTCTTTGTAAACTGAAGCCTGTCTATGTGAAAACAATGAGTGAATTCTAAACTGATTTCTGCCTATGCTTTGTTAGGACATTTGTGCCTTGAGTGAGTAGTTTTAAACAACAATTTTGATTTCTTTATGATTCTAACACGCAGGTATTTTGAGAAAGCAGGGAACTATATGGTTCAGCCTCCTTAAAAGCTCCTTACTAACTTCTTATTGAACTGATTATGGGTGTATGTTTTGCTGACAGGTGACATTTGATAAATTAAACAGAAAATACATAATCTTCAAGTACTTGTCTTATATTGTCAGCCTATATTATCAGCGATAGATACTGTAATGTCTAATTAATAAGCCACCTGTGGATTAAACTCCAGTATTCTTGCCTGGAGAATCCCATGGACAGAGGAACCTGACAGACTATAGATCATGCAGTTGCATAGAGTTGGACATAACCAAGCGACTAACACATACACATACATACATAAGGGACTGAAAATAATTGAAAAGTTAACAAACAGTTAGTGATGATATAATCATCACTTAGATTTAGAAGTTCTAGACTTACACTTATGATAATTTTTAGCCTTCTATATAGTTAATCTAATAACAAACAGAAGGAGTTCTTTCCACCCTGACAAATGATCATTAATGTATTTGAGTCACCACATCCTAGAAATTGTTACAGATGGAATATGTGCTCCTGGAGGGAGGCTAGGTTCTTGCTCTTAATTATCCTTCTTACTGTCAGTTCTGGGTCAACCTCATTTTGTAGCTCTCCTTTATTCAAAAAGAATATATTATATAATATATATTATATATATATATATATATTATATACACACACACACACACGTATATAGTGCTTGTGTTTAGTCATGTCTGACTCTTTGAGTCCCCATGGGCTATAGCCCACCAGGCTCCTCTCTCCATGGGGGTTCTCCAGGCAAGAATACTGGAGTGGGTTACCATGCCCTGGTCTAGAGCATCTTCTCAACCCAGGGATCAAACTGGGATCTCTTGAATTGCAGGTAGAGTCTTTACCAGCTGAGCTATCAGGGAAGCCCATATATATTTAAATATATGTGTGTGTATGCATATTAAAAATAATATATATGAAAAGGAATATATATTTAAAGGAATATACATATTAGAAGAAATATATATGCTAAAAGGAATATATATATATATATACACACATACATATATATATACACTACAGATATTCTCATTTTTCCTTTCTTTCCCAATTTCCATTCCACGTTCTTCTTTTGTACTTGAGTCTCTGACCACTGCCAAGATGCTGAGAGACTAATAAAGAATAGGAAGCAGGATAACTATTTCTCCCATAAGTTATGACCAACCTAGATAGCATATTCAAAATCATAGACATGACTTTGCCAACAAAGGTTCGTCTAGTCAAGGCTATGGTTTTTCCTGTGGTCATGTATGGATGTGAGAGTTGGACTGTGAAGAAGGCTGAGCACCGAAGCTTGATGCTTTTGAACTGTGGTGTTGGAGAAGACTCTTGGGAGTCCCTTGGACTGCAATGACATCCAACCAGTCCATTCTGAAGGAGATCAGCCCTGGGATTTCTTTGGAAGGAATGATGCTAAAGTTGAAACTCCAGTACTTTGGTCACCTCATGAGAAGAGTTGACTCATTGGAAAAGACTCTGATGCTGGGAGGGATTGGGGGCAAGAGGAGAAGGGGACGACAGAGGATGAGATGGCTGGATGGCATCACTGACTCTATGCACGTGAGTCTGAGTGAACTCCGGGAGTTGGTGATGGACAGGGAGGCCTGGCGTGCTGCGATTCATGATTCATGGGGTTGCAAAGAGTCGGGCACAACTGAGCGACTGATCTGATCTGAATGGCTATTCTGAAAAGTAGAAATTCACACCTTTATATTTTTAAGATTGTTTAATGGTGGTAACTAAAAGAACATGACAATAAGTGAATAAAACAAGAATCAAAGAAGTATTTATTCCAATAAATATTTTTAAAAAATAACTAGCAGTTCATTTATTATTTTTATTTAGATTAAAAAAAATTATTGGAGTATAGTCAATTTACAATGTCATGTTAGTTATACATATGTTATGTATCAGTTATACATATATATACATACATACTCTTTTTTAAATTCTTTTCCCACATAGGCCATTACAGAGCATTGAGTAGAGTTTCCTGTGCTATACAGTAGGTCCTTATTAGTTATCTATTTTATATATGTGTGCTAAGTTGCTTCAGTCTTGTCAGATTCTTTACTACCCTATGGTCTGTATCCTGCCAGGTTCCTCTGTCCATGGGCTTCTCCAGGCAAGAATACTGGAGTGGGATGCCATGCCTTTCTCCAATTTTACATATAGAAGTGTGTATATGTAAATCTCAATATCCCAACATATTCCTTCTCACCCCCATCCCCCCTTCCCCCACCACATTACACTCTGGTAACTATATTTGTTTTCTACATTTGTAACTCTATTTCTATTTTGTAGGTAAGTTTAGATTTAAGTGAATTTAGGTGTTATAGGTGCTGTCTGTCATCTCCCCTCTGTATTTATAGCACCTAAAGCAACATATTACACATACCAGGTTCTAAGTAAATATTTGCTTAATAACTAACTGAATTCCTGCATG